>NC_084467.1:26320625-27681250 GCF_027409185.1 Cynocephalus volans | reverse complement strand
CAAACCCACTGCCAATATCATCCTGAATGGGGAAAAGCTGAAAGCTTTCCTTTAAGAACAGAAACTAGACAAGGATGCCCACTCTCACCTCTCCTATTCAACATAGTGTTGGAAGTGCTAGCCAGAGCAATCAGAGAAGAGAAGGAAATAAAGGGCATCCAGATTGGAAAAGATGAAGTCAAACTGTCCCTGTTTGCAGATGACATGATCCTATATATCGAACAGCCTAAAACCTCTACAAAAAAACTGTTGGAATTGATAAATGATTTCAGCACAGTAGCAGGATACAAAATCAACACACAAAAATCAGTAGCATTTCTTCTCTCCAATAGTGAACATGCAGAAAGAGAAATCAAGAAAGCCTGCCCATTTACAATAGCCACCAAAAAAATAAAATACTTAGGAATTGAGGCATAACACTACCTGACTTTAAGCTATACTACAAAGCTATAATAACCAAAACAGTATGGTACTGGCATAAAAACAGACACACCGATCAATGGAATAGAATAGAGAATCCAGAAATCAACCCACACACTTAGTGCCATCTGATCTTTGACAAAGGTACCAAGCCTATTCACTGGGGAAGGGACTGCCTCTTCAGCAAATGGTGCTGGGATGACTGGATATCCATATGCAGGAGAATGAAACTAGACCCATACCTCTTACCATATAATAAAATCAACTCAAAATGGATTAAGGATTTACATATAAACCCTGAAACAATAAAACTTCTTAAAGAAAACATAGGGGAAACACTTCAGGAAATAGGACTGGACACAGACTTCATGAATACGACCCCAAAAGCATGGGCAACCAAAGGAAAAATAAACAAATGGGATTATATCAAACTAAAAAGCTTCTGCACAGCAAAAGAAACAATTAACAGAGTTAAAAGACAACCGACAGAGTGGGAGAAAATATTTGCAAAATATACATCTGACAAAGGATTAATATCCAGAATATATAAGGAACTCAAACAACTTTACAAGAAGAAAACAAGCAACCCAATTAAAAAATGGGCCAAAGAGCTAAGCAGGCATTTCTCTAAGGAAGATATACAAATGGCCAACAGACATATGAAAAAATGCTCAACATCACTCAGCATCCGGGAAATGCAAATCAAAACCACACTGAGATACCACCTAACCCCAGTTAGGATGGCTAAAATCCAAAAGACTCTGAACGATAAATGCTGGCAAGGTTGCGGAGAAAAAGGAACTCTCATACATTGTTGGTGGGACTGCAAAATGGTGCAGCCTCTATGGAAAATGGTATGGAGGTTCTTCAAACAACTGCAGATAGATCTACCATACGACCCAGCTATCCCACTGTTGGGAATATACCCAGAGAAATGGAAATCATCAAGTCGAAGGTATACCTGTTCCCCAATGTTCATCACAGCACTCTTTACAATAGCCAAGAGTTGGAACCAGCCCAAATGTCCATCATAGGATGAGTGGATTCGGAAAATGTGGTACATCTACACAATGGAATACTACTCAGCTATAAAAACGAATGAAATACTGCCATTTGCAACAACATGGATGGACCTTGAGAGAATTATATTAAGTGAAACGAGTCAGGCACAAAAAGAGAAATACCACATGTTCTCACTTATTGGTGGGAGCTAAAAATTAATATATAAATTCACACACACACACACACACACACACACACACACACACACACACACACACAAAACCCCGGGGGGGGGGGAGAAGATATAACAACCACAATTACTTGAAGTTGATATGACAAGCAATCAGAAAGGACATTGTTGTGGGGGAGGGAGGAGAGGGAAGAGGGAGGGAGGTTTTGGTAAGGGGCAACAATAATCAACCACAATGTATATCGACAAAATAAAAGTAAAAAAAAAAAAAATATATATATATATATTAAATAATATGTTGTTCAGGATACAAGGTAATAAAGAAAAAAGCAAAGGGAAAATAAACAGAATTCAGATTAGGGTTCCTCTGGGTAGGTAAAAAGGGGATGGGATTAAGGAGGAGAATACAGGTAGTTTCAAACTTAATGGTTTTATTTCTTAAACTGGATGGTGGGATATATAAGTGTTCCTTTTACTGTGATTCTTTGTATTGTAAACTTATTTTATAAATATCGTCTGTATATACTCTGTATTTAGTAAAATGTTTTAGAAGGTCTTTGGTGTGCATTTATATATTGTCGTGTGTGTATTTGTGTTTGGCACTGTGTTTCTGTCTCCCAAGCCTGGCAAGCTCTTTCCTGCCACAGGACCTTTGTACTTGCTGCAGCCTCTGCTGAGAACTCTCTTTCCTTGGCTCTTTATAGATCTGGTCCCATCTCAGCCCAGATGAGTGAAGGGAAGGGACTTTCAGATCAGTGCTTACACATTCTGAACTGATCTTGTTTGTTTATTCATTTCTCTGTGTCTTCAACTAGAATCTAAGCTGCCTGTTGTTGGAGATCTTTTCTGATTCACTCGCCCCAGCATGAGTTGATAGACTGAATGGATAATTGTGCATATGAATTTAAGGTTTTTTTAAAAAACATGCCAATTGGACATGTTGGCTTCCTAAGATTTTGTTTGGGGTACTGACTTGCCTTTTAATAGTATCATGGTAAACTGGGGGTTACGTTGCTTTTAAAATCATTGAAGACTTCTGACTGAAGGGAGGAGTTATGTAGAATGACAATGGTCATGTCTTTGAAGGACACAGCTAACAGCATAGAACAAGTTTAAAAGAGCTAACCAAATTCCAGCTAAGGACAGAATAAGGTTAAATTGGGTCATTTTCCCTGGAGATTATTGCCATTTTAAGGATAATACTGCTCCCAAGAATGTTAGCTTTACTCTTGGTCACTGTGGATGTAACAGTATGTGGGCCCATCATTAATCAGGATAAGGCATTACCGATCTGGGTGCTATTACCCCAGGTTTGTTTGTAAAATGGATTTCTTTGCAGGAAGCACTGATGTGTGACCATGTGATGTTTGGATTGTGCTTCAGAGCAGGGGCTGGCTTGGCAAAGACCGTTGTGGTTCATAATCTATTTTATTTTCTACAATTGAATTTTGAATTTTGAAGTCCAATCAATTTGAGTTCTTTACAAGTATAATTTTGTTAGCCGTGGAATGGTTTGAATTTAAGTTTCATGGAAGTAAGTTTGCATGCAGTTTGGCTTTTTAAAATTAATTCTGATTGAAAACATTTCATTATTCTGAAATGTTTGGTGATAGCAATTGATGGCAATTGTGAGGCTGGAACCGCTTGCTCGTGAACGGGGTTATTATCGGATTTCCTCATGCCTTGATTGATATATGGTGGAGGAGGCACATCTGTAGCAGACTGCTCTTTTTTTGGTGGTTTTGGGTACAATCACCACAGAATATAAAACTGGGAGACACGGAAGTAGAGAATTTAGTTCATGTCTTTCAGTGTAATTGATTTGAATACGTTCAGCCAGAATGTGTGCTTATGGGGAATTAAAGGATCAGCAATTTACGAATGTTGCCATTATAATCGGATCTGAAAAAGAAATGATACGACCTGCTGGGTGATATGAGGCTATGGGGAATGTATCTTTTGACAGAAATCCCAGTGTCTAGGGTTTTCTGTAACATGAAATGAATGGGTATGCTGGGCTGGGTGGAAAGCCACCAGTTCCAGGAACAAAATTATGAAAGGAATTATAATAACTGCCACTTATTGAACATTAACCACGTGCCAGGCACTCTGCTAAGAATTTATCTGCATTATTTAATTTAATCCCATAAGAAGCCTCTGCAGTAGGTCACGCTGGGTTGTTGATCATTCACCTGGCATCACTGTCACCTGTTGTCAGGTGTCCTTTGCATTGCAGAAGAGAAGCTGGGACCTAAATTTCCCAGAATGCCTTTCCCCATATTCCTGGTTGGAGTCCCTAACAGAGGTGTTCTTGGGAGATGTGGAAAGTGTTGAAGGAGGCAAGGCCATTATTCTCCGGATGTAGATGCAGACAGATACAGAGGCAGACGTGAGGTTTGGAGCACTTTCCAGATGAGCTTCTTGAGTCAGTTGCTTCATTGCTGCAGCCTGAGGTCAGTGGAGCTTCCCAGAGGCTCTGGGTAAGACCCTAGGAAACACCTGCTGTGATGATGGAGCTGGAGGTGCTCAATGGTGGCTTCCCCAGCTGTTGCTTTCCCAACTCCTCTAACATATTTGGAAGCTTCTAATTCCCTTTATTAAAGCCATTTATACTTGCACTACCTAGAGTGACTTCTGTGGATTTGAAGTGGACTCTGGCTCATACATAGGTATTCTTCATCTTCCTGTTTTTCAGATGTGTAATCAGAAGTGTAGAGAGATGAATTGCCCAAGCACACACAGAAAATGGCAGAGTGGGATTTACACCCAGGTCTGTTGTATGATATTAATCACAAGACTCCACCATCTCTGAAAATCACCTGGAGATCCAGGTGCTTGAACCCTACTCACTGCCTCATACAGCAAGGCTTGCTCAATCCCAGAACAGAAGCCCCATGTCAACTGTCACTGTGGGCATCCCTCTTAGGGGCAGCACGTGTCATTGCCGATCCACTTAGACTGCGTGATAGCCAGTCATCTCTGGTTGCTCTTCCTTGTTGGAGATCCAGACAACCTCTGGAGATGAGCTAACTTGTGGATGAAAACAAGAGCTATATTTCCGTACATTGCCTTATGCATACCAATTGCCATTGTAGACAGATTTTTGCAGTAATGATTTTAGGGACAGTTACAATTGTTCATAAAAGGTGTCAACTTGCAGGTTACTTAACAGGATGTTAACATTGCTTACATCAGAGGAGAGGTAGTGGGGTGGGGACTGGGAAAGCTGTAACTTACTTATTTTATTTTTTTTTCATTGCACATATTTGTGGGATATAATTTGTTGTGTCTATACATGCATAGGTTGTATAATGATCTAATCAGAATAGTTAGCATATCTACCACCGAAACATTTATCATTTCTTTGTGGTTATATCATTCAAGATCCTCTTTTCTGGCTATCTTAAAACATACAATACAATATTATTAGCTGTTGTCTCCCTTTCCCTGCCTCTGGTAACCACTATTCTACTCTCTATTTCTCTCTCTTTTCCTGTCTTTTAAATTTAGTTTTCTTAATTGACCCATGATAATTGTATGCATTTATAGAGCATGATATGACAATTGGGTACATTCATATTATGTACAAGGACCATCTTGGGGTGCTTAGTATACTCATCACCTCAGACATTTGTTACTTCTTTGTGTTAGGAACATTCAACATCATCTTGACTAGCTATTCAAAGATACACAGTACTTTGTTAACTGGAGTCTCCCTATATTACTATAGAACGCTAGATCCCACTGTTCCTATCTCTGCACTGTTTTGTATCCAGTGACCACCCTCTCCCCATACTCCTGTTGTCATTCCCCACCACCAGTCTCTACTAACCACTATTCTACTCTCTACTTCTATGAGATAAACTTTTTAAGCTTCCAAATATGAGTGAGAACCTGGGGTATTTCTCTCTCTGTGCCTGGCTTATTTCACTTGTAATTTTCTCCAAGCTCTTCCATGTTGCTGCAAATGGCAGTATTTCATTCAGTAGTTTTCCATTGTGTATACATACCACATTTTCTTTATCCAGTCATCGTTGAAGGACATATAAGTTGGTTCCAACTCTTGGCTATTGTGAATAGAGCCACAATAAACACAGGAGTGCAGGTATCCCTTTGACACGATGATTTCCATTCCTTTGGTTACATACCCAGTAGCGGGACTGCTGGATCATGTGGTAGTTCTAGCTGTAGTTGTTTGAGAAATCTCCATACTCATTTCCACAGTGGCTGTATAATTTACATTTCCACCAGCAATGTAAAAGAGTTCCCCTTTCTCCACATCCTCGCAGCATTTATTATTTTCTGTCTTTTTGATAATAGCCATTGTAACTGGAGTGAGATGATATCTCAAGGTGTTTGATTTGCACTTCTGTGATGATTAGTGATGTGGAGAATTTTTGCATATGCCTGCTGGCCATTTGTATGTGTTCTTTCAAAAAATGTCTATTCAGTTCCTTTGCACACCTTTTAAAATCAGATTTTTTTTAAAGATTAAGCTTTTTGAGTTTTTTCTGTATTCTGGATATTAATCCCTTATTGGATGCATAGTTTGCAAATATTTTCTCCCATTCTGCAGGTTGTCTTTTTGCTCTGTCGATTGTTTCCTTTGCTGTGCAGAAGCTTTTTAATTAGATATAATCTCATTTGTTAATTTTTGCTTTTGTTCTCTGTGCTTCTGAAGTATTTGTCCTGATGTGTTTCCCTTATGTTTTCTTCTAGAGTTTTATAGTTTTGGGTCTTACATTTAAGTCTTTAATCATTTTGAGTTGATTTTGGTATATGGTGAAATAGTGGTCTAGTTTCGTCCTTCTGTGTAGGGATCTTCCAGCACTATTTATTGAAGAGATTCACCTTTCCCCAGTGTGTTCTTGGCTCCTTCGTCAAAAATCAGTTGGCTATAGGTGTGTGGATTTATTTCTGAATTCTTTATTCTGTTCCATTGGTCTATGTGTCTGTTTTTGTGTCAGCACCATGCTGTTTTGATTACTATTGCTTTGTAGTGTATTTTGAAGTCAGGGAGTGTGATACCCCCACTTTGTTCTTTTTGCTCAGGAATGCTTGGGCCATTTGGCATCTCTTGTTCCATATAAATTTTTGAATTTTTTTTTCCTGCTTCTGTGAAGTATGTTATTGGTGTTTGATGGGGATTGCATTGACTCTATAGATTGCTATGGGAAGTATGATCATTTTGATGATATTGATTCTTCTGATCTAAGAACAGGGGATGTCTTTCCATTTTTTGGTGTCTTCTTTAATCAGCGTTTTATACTTTTCATTGTAGAGATCTTTCACCTCCTTTGTTAAATTTATTCCTAGATATTTCTTTTTGTTATTGTAAATGGGATGGCTTTTTTCATGATTTCTTTTTCTGCTGGTTCATTGTTGATGTATAGATGTGCGAATGATTTTTGTATGTTGATTTTGCATCCTGCAACTTTACTGAATTTGTTTATTAGCTCTAGGAGGTTTTTTTTGTAGAGTCTTCAGGTTTCTCTCTGTATAAAATCATGTCATCCACAAACAGGGACAACTTGATTTCCTCCTTTCCAATTTGGATGTCCTATGTTTCTTTCTCTTGCCTAATTGCTCTGGCTAGGACTTCCAGCATTATGTTGAATAGAAGTTGTGAGAATGGGCATCCTTGTCCTGTTGCAGTCCTTAGGGGGAAAGCTTTCAGCTTTTCCTTGTTCAGTATGATACCAGCTGTGTGTTTATCATATATAGCTTTTATTGTATTGAGATACTTTCCTTCTATACCTAATGTGTTGAGACTCTATCATGAAGAATGTTGAATTTTATCAAATGCTTTTTCTGTGTCTATTTAGGTGATCATATAGTTTTTTTCTTTCATTCTGTTGATGTGATGTATTACGTTTATTGATTTGCATATGTTGAACCATCCTTGCATCCCTGAGATAAATCCTACTTGATCATGCTGTATAATCTTTTTGATGTGCTGTTGGATTCAGTTTGCTAGTATTTTATTGAAAATTTTTGCATCTGTGATCATTAAGGATATTGGCCTGTGGTTTTCTTTCTTTGTTGTGTCCTTACCTGGTTTTGGTATCAGGCCTCATTGTATGAGTTTGGAAGAATTCTGTCCTCTTCAATTTTTTGAAATAGTTAAAGAAGTATTGGTATTAGTTCTTCTTTAAGTGTTTGGTAGAATTTAGCAGTAAAGCCATCTTGTCCTGGGCTTTTCTTTGTTGGGAGACTTTTTATTACTGAATCTATCTTTTTAATTGTTATTGGTCTATTCAGGTTTTCTATTTCTTCTTGGTTCAGTCTTGGTAGGGCGTGTGTGTCTAGGAATTTATCCATTTCCTCTAGGTTTTCATATTTACTGGTGTATAGTTGCTCATAATAGTCTCTGATGATCCTTTGTATTTCAGTGTGATCTTTTGTAATGTCTCTATTTGCATTTCTGATTTTATTTGGGTCTTCATTTTTTCTTGGTTAGTTTGGCTAATGGTTTGTCTATTTTTTCAAAGAACCAACTTCTCCTTTGACTGATCTTTTGTATTGTATTTTTAGTCTCAATTTCATTGATTTCTGCTCTGATTTTTTATTATTTCTTTTCTTCTACTTATTTTGAGATTAGTTTGTTCCTGCTTTTCTAGTTCCTTGAGGTGCATTGTTTGGCTGTTGACTTGAAATCTATTTTTTTTTTTGGTGTAGGCATTTGTTGCTATAAATTATCCTCTTAATACTGCTTTGGCTGTATCCCATAGGTTTTGGTATGTTGTATTTTCATCTTCATTGGTTTAAAGAAATTTTTTGATTTCCTTCTTAATCTCTTCTTTGACCCATTGGTCATTCAAAAGCATGTTGTTGAATATCCATATATTTATGTATTTTCACAAGTTTCTATTATTATTGATATCTAGTTTTATTCCATTGTGGTCATAAAAAATACTTGATATGATTTTTATTTCTTTGAACTTGTTGAGACTTATTTTGTGGCCTAACATATGATCAATCTTGGGGAATGTTCCATGTCCTGATGAAAATAATGTGTATTCTATAGCTGTGGGATGCAGTGCTCTGTAGATATCTGTTAGGTCCATCTGGTCTATGGTGCCATTAATCTGATGTTTACTTACTGATTTTCTGTCTTGATGATCAGTCCAATGCTGAGTACGGTGTTAAAGTCCCCAATTATTATTTTGTTGATGTCTCTCCCTTTAGATTTGATAATATTTGCTTTTATATATCTGGGTGCTTTGGTATTGGGTGCATATATATTTGTAACTGTTATATCCTCTTGCTGTATTGACTCTTTTATCATTATATAGTGCCCTTCTTTGTCTCTTAGTACAGATTTTGACTTAAAGTCTATTTTATCTGATATAAGTATAGCTACTCTGCTCATTTTTGTTTTCCATTTACATGGAATATATTTTATAATTCCTTCAATTTCAATCTATATGTGTCTTTTTAGGTAAGGTATGTTTCATGGAAGCAGCATATGGATGGGTTATGTTTTTTTTCTTTTATCCATTCAGCCTATCTATGTCTTTTTATTGGAGTATTTAATCTGTTTATATTCAAGATTGTTATTGATATGCAAGGTCTTACCTCTGTCATTTTGTTGGTTGTTTCCTGATTGTCATTTGTATCCTTTGTTCTTTTCTTCCTCTCTTAATGTTTACCCTTGCAATTTGGTGGTTTTCTGTATTGATAAGTTTTGATTCCTTTCTCTTTCTAATTTGTGTATCTACTCTACCAGTAAGTTTTATATTTCCAGGTATTTTCATGATGGTTGTTATTGTTCTTTTCCTTCAAGATGTAGGACTTCCCTAAACATTTCTTGTAAGGCCAGTCTGCTGGTGACAAATTCCCTTAATTTTTCCTTGTTGGAGAAAGGCTATTTCTCCTTCATTTCTGAAGGATAGCTTTGCTGGGTATAATCTTGTTGGCTGGCAGTTTCTTTCTTTCAGTACTTAGAATATATCATTCCATTCTCTCCTGGCCTGTAAGTTTTCTCCTAAGAAGTCTACTGTTAGTCTAATGGGGATTCCCTTATAAATGATTTGACATTTTTATCTTGCTGGTTTTAGAATTCTCCCTTTGTCTTTAACTTTGGAGAGTTTGACTTCAGTGTGTCTCAGTGATGACTTATTTGAGTTGACTCTATTGAAGGACCTTTGAGCTTCCTGGATTTGAATGTTCACATCTTTCCCCAAACTAGGAAATTTTCAGCTATTATTTCTTTAAATAGGTTTTCAACATCTTTTCTCATTTTCTTCTTTTAGAATGCCCATAATTTGAATATTTTTTAAAGCTTTGTTCATTCTTTTTTCATCTTGCTGTGTTATTTACAACTGCTATCTTCAAGATGAGAAATTCTTTCTTCTGCTTGATTTAGTCTGTTGTAGAGACTCTCAGACATATTTTTTTATCTCATTCAATGAATTCTTCAACTCCAAGATTTCTGCTTGATTTTTTTAATGACATCTATCTCTTTTTTAAATTTCTCATTCAGATCATTAATTGTTTTTCTTTTTATAATTTTAATTTTTTTAATTGCACATGTTTATGGGTGCAATTTGTTGTTTTAATACATGCATATATTGTATAATGATCTAATTGGAATAGTTAACATATCTATCATCTAAACATTTATCACTTTTTTTGTGGTTATAACATTCAATATCCTCTTTTCTGTCTGTATTGAAATGTGTAATACAATATTATTAGCTACTGTCATCCTAGGGCACCAGAACTTATTCTTCCTATCTACCTGTAACTTTGTAACTTTGTACCAGTCTACCAACCTTTCCCCATCCTCCTTTCTGCCTCCCTTTCCCTGCATCTGATAATCACTATTCTACTCTCTATTTCTTTCTGTCTTTTAAAATTTATTTTTATTAATTGACCCATGATAATTGTTTTTTTAAATTCTGTTTGCCTGTATTCTCTTTTTGTTTGTCCGTATTCTCTTGTATCTCAGTGAGTTTCCTTAAGATAGTTAATTTGAATTCCTTTCCTGACAAATTGGCAATTTCTTATTCTTTTTTTTTTGTTTGTTTGTTTTAACATTTCAGTATTTATTTAAATGTTTAAGCTCCTGCACTAAGTTTTTACAAGCTGGTGAACACTGACAGATTATTTCTCCCCAGAGAACTGTCACCACACATTCCCAGACAGTATAAATGTATGGTTGAACTAACATTAATACATATCACCATATTATCAATTACATAATAAAACAAATGATTAAGTATCCAAATATTAAGTTACATAGCTCAAAAGACATTTAAAATATTATATATCTGCTCAATTCATTATCAGAAACCCACCTCTGTTTTTGCAAGAGAGGTTGGGAAAAAAAGGGAAAAAAATCACACTTCAAACAAAAATAAGTTGATAACTTCTGATAAGTATAGGGGAAAACTTATAAGAATTTCAGAAATTTTATGATTAAGAATTATTTTAAGTACAATAACAAAGCATCTCTACCTTTTAAAAAAGATTTACTAAATTAAAAAGCATATTCTACATGTTCTGCCCAAGACAAAGGCAACATTCTTTTTCAGGCCCTCCCCTGTTAAGTTGCACCTCAGAGTACAAACGTTAACTGTAAGGCTTTTTTGGTCTGGAGTCATTAAAAGCGTGCTTCTGTGCAATGTAGATTTTTAAAATTTTAAAATGGAGGTTTTCATAACAGCCCAAAATGAGATTTATTAGAAAGACATTAAATAATTACTGTAAGACTTGGTTAAAAAAATCAAACCTGATGTATATTGGTATGAATGTGGGAGCTGTAAACATAAACAGAGCAGATAAATAACCATAGGCCCTACTTTCAATGTTAGAAGTGACTGAAGAATTAAACCAAATGAGGTCTAGAGTGTTCATACTTCCTGGGATTTTTGCTCTGTATGATACTAAAAATATGCAAGTATTGTGCTGGGTATTTTGGCGCCTAATTCTTCTAAATTTCTTGTGTATTGATAAGATTCTGACATGGGAACAGACTTAAAGAAGATATAACTCAATATCGCATGATTTCAGGAAAGGTCAATTGGTGCAAATGATAAGCATATTTTAAAAGCTAAATAGCAAGAATCTTTTGCTAAGTGTCCAGTAGTTTGATCATAACCCAGACATAGAGGCTGTAGTTCTGTCAAGCTTGTGGCCTGGTGAAACTGCTTTTCAATACTCCTATGGAAGCTTCATTAGACTTATTCACCAAGGCAACATATTGGCTAATATGTACAATAAATTAAGTCCTGTGTCAAGTTCCAATTCCAAGACAATAGCATCAGGCACCTCAGGTTTATTGAATGCAACAGTTACTTCTGTGGCCATTGGAGTCTTTAAAGTGCGGCCACATTTTAGGGCACTACTTCTCCAAATAAAAAAGTTGCTGTTAAAATCTCCACACTGCTTTTGTCTTATGAGTTGTATTGCATCATCATATTTCACTCCATCTCTCATTAATGCTGGGGCAACCAGCACTGGAGCTCTCCCAAGGCCAGCAGCATAATAATGAACAGCAATACAACAACCAACCAGGTTCTTCATGAAATTAATTTTCACAAGACTTAACCAGTTATCGTCAATCTGGTCGGATGGTGGTGCACTGTCATCAACAGGCCTTTCGAGAACACGGATGCCTTCTTTCTCCGCAAGAGTAGTGCCATAAGTTCCTTCACGGACTCTTGCTATTGTGGTAATTCCATACTTCCTCTTAAGTTCCTCTGTAAATTGGTTTAAGGTCGCATTGGTTGGATTATGTGTAATAAGAAATCTCATATTCTTATATGTGACTTCCACAGGAGCTGGGCGGTTCATTTGAGCCATGTTAATTTAGTTAAAAAACACTCAATAGGGTTATAAAATAATTTAAAAAATTGAATACAGAAATGATGCAAAGCAATTGAGTCTACTTCAATATACTTCATTTGAAATTCTTAGTGCTTTGAGTACGAACTTGGGAGTAATGGTAAATGAAATGGAGCTCCTAACAAGCAGCAGCAATTCTTCAGTGCTGGAATACCGAGGCAATAGAAAGGAAGTGCACTGAGGTCTACCCCATCCAGCTCAGAACTCTTGTAAAATGCTCTGCGGGTTTTAATTCAACATTTCCACGTCCAGGTTAACCACTCTTATGGGAGCTTGCTGGTGGAGCAGTAATGAATTTCTGCAGTTTGCTTGTCTGCATAGAGGTTGTGCTGTGCCTGGCAGTAATCTCCACGGCCCTTCAGAATCTCCATAAATGTGTGACTGAGACCACCACAGAACCGAGGAATATGTTTACTCATTGAAGATTTTGGCCTAATCATACAGCTGGTCCTGAGGCAGTGGTGACACAGGCGGTGGTGGTTGTGGCAGCTGCAGGACAGGGCATGGTGGTGGTCATCATGGGGCAGTGGCAGCCAGGGCACCAGACTCCACCATGCAGTGAGTGGGTCTGCAAAGAGCAATTTCTGATTCTCTGAGATTAGTTACTGGAGCATTGTTTTGTTTTTTTGGTGGTGTCATGCTACCTTATTTTTTACTGTTCATTGTTTCCCTGTGTTGATATCTGTGCATCTGGTGGAATGGTCACCTTTTTGAGTTTTGCAGAGTGGCTTACATGGGAAAAGACTTTCACCTGCAAATGCATCCTAGGGTGTCGATTGGCTAGAGTATAATGGCTCTTTTCAAGATAAATGCAGTAGTGTAGACTCTGTGTGGTTTCTTTAGCTATATATAATCCAGTTTTGCCATGTCTATAAGTGACTCAAGAACCTATGCTTTGGAGGATTGTGGCAGTGTGGCACAGCTTTGCTGGGGAGGGATCACTGGGTTGGTTCACAGGCTGGGGGTGTGCACATGTACCCCGTGGGTCAGTCATCTCAGGAGCTGGCTCATTGGGAGTGTGGTTGCTGGACTGATTCTCAGGGTGGGGGTGTGGGCATATGGCGTGTCAGGGTCTCCAGGGCTGGTTTGCCAGTGGCAGGGTCACTGTGCTGTTTCTCTGACCGGGGTGGGCCCACCAGCGGCACATCAGCCAAGCTGTTTTTCATTCAGATGCATGTGTATGTGATGGCTCAAAGACTCTGGTGGCGGGTCTTCCGTGGGTGTGACAGCTGAGCTGTTTCTCTGAGCTAAGTATGTGGGTGAGCTTTGGCTTGGCTAGCTGAGTGCAGATCTGTTGGTGGCCCTTTTGCTGTGCCAGTTCTTGGGGCTGATGCAAGGTCATGCTTTCCTCTGCGGTTCAGGAGCTGGACTGCCAAGGGTGGAGCTGCTGCGCCACTTCTCAGGAAGTGGGCAAGGCTGGGCTGCAGTGCGGGGGGCCTGTCCAGCCACTTCTTGGGTGGTGGGTAAGGATGCTAGGCAGGCCTGCAGTGAGAAGGCCTGTCTAGTTGCTTCCCTGGTGGTGGGTGGGACCAGTGAAGCTGCTTCTGGGATGGTTGGCAAGGCTGCTAGGTGGGACTGTTCAGGATGGGGCCACCTGGCCACTTCTCTAGGAGGGGCAGGTGTGCTTTATTTCCATGAGCTCAAGGGTATATTCTTTAGGGTAGAGACCCATGAGCTGTTCTTCTGGCTTGGGGGGTCAGGTGCACAAAACTCAGTCAGCTGGCAGGGCTGGGGGATGGGGGAGCATTGGGTGGTGGTCTGCCTGAGGAGAGTCTGCCTGTCTGATCTTTGGCTAGGGACATGGGGGTGCATCAGTTCAACAGGACTATGGTTGGCTTCCCAGACTGTAGAACTAGAGTCACAGCCACTGTGAGCCCAGGCTTCAAGCCTCTGGGATGAGGGCATTGTAGCCTCTCCTGTGAGTGTGCTGGGGCAAGAGCAGAATGTTAAGCACCAGGGCTACTGGCTCGAGGGCAACGCATGCTCCTGTAAAGGCTCTGGTTTCCAGATGGCACCATTGTGCATCAGCTGGGTCCCGAGGGTGGGGGTAGGGAATGCACAATTTCTGTAGTGTTCTAGAGCAATGCAGTGTGTGTATTCTAGGCTGCTCCTTATACTTTGCTCTGGGATTGTCCTGCCAAAAGATCTGTGGTCCTCTATGGTGAGGACAGAGGTTGGTCTGTCTACTTTTTTGCCACAAGGGAAAATTCTTCCTGTGCTGATCCCAGTGTCAGAGGCATGGTAGCTGAGGCTATGTGCCTCTCTCTCCTCTCTATGCCACAATCCTGGGCTTTCATGCTCCATGGGGATCTCACCAGGCTCCTGCTGCACTCCTATGCTCTCCCCTCCGATGCTCCTGTCAACATTTAGCCGTCTGTTAGTTGTTCTGGTCCTTTTCTGTGGGAGGAACATGCCTTGGGCACCTCCAGTCTGCCCTCTTGCCCCGCCTCTTGGAAAGCTGTAATTTATAATTTTTCTATTGTATGTTTCAATTGTTACGATAAGCATGTATTACTTTTGTAATTTGTAAAAGATCCTGTAAACAAACTGAACATAAAATTAAGAGATATGTCCACTTAGG
Source organism: Cynocephalus volans (assembly GCF_027409185.1). NCBI lineage: Eukaryota > Metazoa > Chordata > Mammalia > Dermoptera > Cynocephalidae > Cynocephalus > Cynocephalus volans. The sequence goes on along the minus strand of NC_084467.1, from coordinate 27,666,206 downwards.
TCCAATGGCATGTGGCATGATATATGTGTTGGTGACACCAAGTTGACAATGGACATCTATAATGTCACATAGTATGTTTTAAGTGATGGCATAGGACTTGTACATGGTAGCAAGCAGAAGAGCAGTGGCTCTCAAATCTTTGTTCAATTGGAGAATCCACATTTAAATGACATTCCACATGGGACCCCAATATATAAAAATGGTAAGAGGGGAGCTACTCTGGAGGAAGTGACAGTAATCCCTGGAGCCTTAGAATCTACAGCTTAGCATCTTTGTCTCAATTCCACCCACTTCTAGCAGCCCTCTAGAGAACACTGTAGAAGCTTAGGGTTGTGATTGCTATTTGAAATCCATTGCCATGTAGAATGTAATGTGATTTTGGATCCTGGAAGAAGCCTAATTTTGTCTGTAGGCACAGACTGAAAATTCAATTAGGATAGACTCACACTAACTGAATGCTCAGACTGATGTATAAACTAGATAACCATTTCGTAACTGACAACAAGAAAACAGCTCTTGTGCTGACGGGTTACTTGTGTTCTCTCATTAGTGCCTTTTCTCTCTGTAGGGTGGGCCACGGGAAGCAGCCCTCAATGCTTCTCTTCAATAAAGAGTAAAAGTCAAGCTTCTCCACGGGGCAGAACTAGCTTGAACACTGGCCTGACAAATAGATGTCTCAGAAACTACATGGCACAGAGGCGATGCAGTCTGGGTGACCATTGTCTCTCAAAGGTCTGGGGCCATAGAGCCCAAGTCACCTCAGATTGACAGCCTGACAGAGTCAGGCAAAGTTGGAGCAGAGAGCAAGTCCGGAGGGACAGATGAGCCAGAGGGAAGGGGTCTGGAGTGAAGCCTTCATGGTGAACTGGGAGGCCCTCGTAGTAGCGGGAGCTCTCTGAGGGCAGCACGGCCTCCAGCATCACACCAGGAGCACCCTGAGGCCAGTGAACAAATATGAGGATATTCATGATTTATCAGCAGGAGTTGGGTCGAGGAGAAAGCATTCAAGCTCTCCCCTGCTCAGAGACATATGTAGCATGCTGTCCACCCTCTGACCCTCCCTCAGTCCCTCCTAGTGCAGCCTCATGGCGGGAGTTGGAGGTGGTATAGGGCTGGCATTGATGCCTACCAGGGAGCTGTGGAGCACCCTGGCTGCAGCTGTCAGAGACGGTGTGCCCTGTGGAGGAATGCCACCAAGAAGGCAGAGGGGACTCCTAGAGTTGGGAGCCCAGGAGACTGAAATGTCCCTGTTATTATGAAGTTTTTCTTCATATTACACCTGTATCACTTCTGTATCCTCAGCTTACAGTCTGACTCTGAGCAAACATTTGCAAATATTTGAGGAATAAATGGATGTACAAGAAACACCCAAGAATGTGGGATGGAGGGAAAAGCCAGGCAGACCACATTTACATGGCTTTGAATCCAGTCCTATTTTTGTCTTTAGGAAAAATCCTTGGCCCTCTTCAGCATCTGGACTCTGGACAGGAGTGGTTCAGATGGCTCAGATTATCTATCCAAGGAATAACTGCAGATGATGGGGTCCCAGTGGTGTGGGGTGAGGATCCTTAAAGGGAAGAAGAGCTCAGTGGGGTCATAGTCTGGGAGGACCTGGGCAGTTTACCATGCAGGGACCAAATCCAGTGATCTAGAGCATAAGGCAGAGATTTCATCTCTGGGCAGGACTGACAGAGGGGCCACCAGGCAGGGCTGGAAGCCAGGCTGGGTTGAGGCTGTGTCCCCTTGGGAGTGAGCTAACCTGTGTTGGGTTTCTCCTGTTTGGGTAGGATTGGTATTGGGGTCCAGGGTTGGCTAGGGCTGCAGGTATGGGCCTGACTGCAGCTATGGTGGGGGTGGTGTGAGGCAGAGGTACTGAGAGGTGCGGGGAGTCTGAGCAGGAGCATTCAGTGTTTGTGTTAGCTTTTTTATTTCTTGTAGCCTTTTAGCTTTTCAACCTCCTCCTTCTCAAACTATCAATTTCTCTTCATCAGCTTCTGTGCCATAAACACAAGTTTACAGGTTTTCTTTTTAAGGAGCTTGGGTTTTATCTTCCCTGTCTCCTTGGTTGAGGCCTTTTCAGAGATCTCCTTTTTTGTTTCTGAAAATCTTTTCTCTCCAGCCACTCCCCCAGCCTCCTTCCCCAGCAGGTGGAGTTTGATGTTTGCCCTTAGGCATTGTTGTCCCGGACCTTCTTGTGTTAACAACACAAACCCAGACACTGGAAAGCTGTTGTGTATTGAGCCTGCCAGGGCCACATGCCTCTGCGAGCTGCTGGAGGCTCGTCAGCCTTGGGTGCCCTGATGGGGACTCCACAGAACTGGAGCTCGGGCATTTGGCTCAGACTCTGCCTGGTGGGGCTTCATTTTTTTCTTTTTGGGTAAAACACACAAATTTTGTTAAGTTTCTTCTCTTATTTAGCCTGGCATTCAAGACCCAGGATAACCTGACCTTGGACCAATTTTCTAGCCCTGCCTCCCATTAACTTCCCTCTCTGTACACCTTGTGGTCCGTATGTCTTGGGATCTCATGCCTCTTAAATTTTAGTTCTTTTTGCTTTTAGTTCTTTTATTTAAAAAAATTTCATGTATTTACATATTGATTGGTTGAGGTATTCCTCATTTCTTTTGCTTATCTTTTCTCATCCTCTACCTGTTGAAATCCTGTTCATCTTACTGATGTCACTTCTCCCAAAGAGTCTTCCCTGATTTTCCTAATTTGCACTAGTCATTCCTTCTGGGCTCCATGGCGCTTAGCTTTCCTCTTTTTATGGAATTGATTGCTGCCCTGGGTGTTTGTGTGTGTGCTCATCTATCCCACCAGGCTCTGAGTGACTTCTCCTTGTTGACAAGGGCTGTATCATGTTTTATCTGTCTCCAGCATGAAAAGCCCTGGCACACAGTGGGAAATAATCCAAAAGGATTGCATTTAATCAAACAAAATCATTTTCCATGGATTTTTTTTCTTTTTGGTTTGCCCTGGTTTGCTAATGCTCAGTCCTTCACCATTTGTCTGCTAGTTCTTTGCTATTCAAAGTGTGGTCTAGAGACCAGCAGCAGTGGCAGCCACAGGGAGTGTATTAGAAATGCAAAATCCCAGTCCCCCACTCTGGGCTACCAGATCAGAATCTGCATTTTAAGAGGATGTCTAGTTGATTCCTATGAGCACTGGTCTAGCCTACTTGCTGGGGGCTGGGATGAGGGAGGTGGAGACAGGACTGCCATGTACAGCTGTGCAGGTTATGCACTGCACAAATGTACCTGGCTGAGGGGCTGAGTAGGGGCCGAAAGCCAACCTTGGCTCCATTTACCCAGCTGTTCACATGAGCTGTCAGTTCATAGGGGATGCCTTCTAAAAACTCACTCAAAGGCTTCATGTAGGCTGCAGGGGAGTGGGGGGTGGGGGTGGGGCAGGGCTAGGTTGCTCCTCTAAGTTCCGCTGTTGTGGCTTTATCCTTTGTGGGTTTGTAACTCATCTCCCCTGACAACAACCACCTAAAAAAAAAATGCATGTTTTGTGTTACAGCCCTTCTGACCTTTTGGTTTTTCAATTTCTCAAATATGTCATGTTTCTTCCCTCTTTAGGGCCTTTAACAGGGTCTTCCTTCTGCCCTCTGTCCTCTCTCTGCCTTCCTCTACCCCCAATCCATCACTAACTCTGTACTCATCTTTCAAGTCTCAGCTTAAATGTCACTTCTCAGGAAAGATTTCCCTCCTCCTCCAGATTACATCAGATCCGCAGGTTGTTTGCTGTCAGAGCTCCCTGTACCCCTTCATGACATTTATTTTCATTTATAATTATATAACTAATTGCATAATTAGCTGTTCCATGCCTGTCTCCACCCTCCCTTTGATGTAAATGCCTCGAGAACTGTAGCCCCAGCTCCTAGTTCACTAATTTGTTCAAAGGTGCTTAAAAAATCATATTTGTTCAATGAATGAATAAGTCAATAAAGACACTAGGCAGAACTACCTAGGTCAATCTGTCTTCTTCCTTCTCTGTCATGGGAATTTCTATCCCCACACCTCGAGCTCGGATCCTGGTCACGCTGGTATGTTCATCTGCCCCGCAGCTCCTCTGATGTATGTATGTCCTCAAAGTGAACAAAGAGATTGGCCCAAACCTGTTCCCAATATAAGCCTAATACAGTTTCCCTTTCCACCCTCCTCTGACACGGTCTGTGCTTCTGCATTGCTTAGTTTCACCAGAGAGCCAAGGTATTAACCTTCCTACTTCCCCACCTTGTGTTTTGTGTGTAGGGAGAGAGCCCAGTGCAAAGAACAGCCCAGAATTTGATAACAGACTTGACACTAGCCACTAACTATGTGACTCTGGGTAAGTTCCTGCTTTTTTCCATCTGCACAAGGAGAAGTTGGGCTAGGTTGGGAATGACAACTACGTGACACACATGCTATTATTCCCTTTCTTGCACCCATGCAGACATTATTAATTGATCTTTGAGTTCTTTCTTGCTGAATCCAGACAGAATTCTTCCTAAGACAGTGCTCCAGGCAGTCACTACCAGTTGATCAGAGCTGGCACTTAGGTTGACCTCTATCTGCCATCTGAGGACCAGGTATTGTCTAAGGTTCCCCCTTGCTCAGGCATGTAGAGTTTGCATCCTCTGCTGTTGTCCCAGCATTTAAAGAAAACCTTGTCAGTGCTCAATGCTCTCGAAAGCCTCCTACCTCTCACACCCTCTGTTACCACCATGGGAAATACTCTTTGCTGAGCATTTTTGACATTCCTCTCTTTCCGCATGTGTCATGGAAGAGAGCTGCCTCAAATGTGTGCAGGCCAGTCTCAGAAGTCCCCACACTGACCAGAGTTTCAATTGACTTAGCATGCACTGAACAGTAAACCTTGACTTTATTACTCAAAGACAACGACTTGAGCCCATGCTTCCTTCAGTCCTTCCCCACGGTTTCTGCAAATTCCTGGGGTGGTTTTTGCTCTTGGTTCGCCTTTCAATTCTGACTTTTTGCTTCCCTTGACTTCTCCATCATCCACCTGTCACCTCCCCTCTTTGTCTTTCCCATGCTGGACAAGGCCTCTTTTCCTTTATTCCTCTTGAGCAGCACCACAAGGCTGTTGCCATGCATTAGACTTTTCTGGAAGGCTTGGAGTATGGGGGGCAGAGGGGCAGGGCGGGGTTTCTGTGTGTCACAGCACAGAATAGCACAGTACAAGAAACACTTTGAACCCAAATATTTGACACCTTGTTTCTCCAAGATCCTCAGCCCACACTGTCCCAGAGATGTCCCACTGCCCACCTTTCCTCCTGACTCTCAGCCTTCGTGCTGGGCCTACCATCCCCTGTGGCCCTTTTCATGTACTCCCAATTTCCGCCTGTTTCCCCAATAACTGCATTCCTCCTCATCTGGGCTGCCCAGAAGAACAGTTCCTCACCTAATTATGCCGTGCAGCCCCCTCTTTGATATGCCTGCTCATTCTAGATTGTGCCTAGGAGAGCACCACATTGCATTCCAAAGAGGCGCCTCAGCATATTTTCTTAAATAAAAAGCCATCTCCTAAATCATCATGTTGAAGGGATACCTGCACTCCCATGTTCATTGCAGCTCTATGTACAATAGCCAAGATATGGAACCAACCTAAGTGTCCATCGATGGACGACTGGATAAAGAAAATGTGGTATATATACACGATGGAATACTACTCAGCCATAGAAAAGAATTAAGTTTTGCCATTTGCAGCCAACATGGATGAATCTGGAGAAAATTATGTTAAGTGAAATAAGCCAGACAAATAAACAGAAATACCACATGTTCTCACTCAAAACTGGCTGCTAGGAAGGAAAGAAGGGAGGGAAGGAGGGAGGAATGAAGGAAAGAAAGAAAGAAAAGATTACAATGATACGTTGAACTTTTAGAAGGAGAGAACAAACTTAAGGATGCTGGAGATGAGGAGGAGGAAGGGAGGGGGTTTGGGAAGTGACAGGTTGGGCAAAGGGCATAAAGAAATATCACGATTTGTAAGAATGAATATGCTAATAATAAAAATTTAAAATAAAAAACCACAAATGAACAAACAATTAAAAATAAATAAAAAGCCATCTCCTCTGACAGGAATTTTTCCATTCCTCTAGGATGTAAAAACAACTATTGTTAGTTTTGTTTTTGAATAGCATTGTTTATTCTTGATATCAAACATGAAGATGATGCATCCTTGCTCTCAAGGTGCTCACGGCTGGGTGGTGGATACAGACAAGGAAGCCATCAGTTACCTTATGAGGTGACAGTGCTGGAGACAGGACCAAGAGAGACAGATGGGGGGCCAGGGGAACTCAGGGTGGGAGGGGGGCAGAGCTGGGAATGGTTTCCCAGAGGATGTGTGCTGGGAGGGCTGAGTAGGAGTTAGAAGTTAGACTGGGGAAGGGTGGAGGAAAGAAAGTTGCTGCAGGAAAAGGAAACCGCATGTGCAAAGGGCATTGAAAGAGCATTGTGAGGTTCAAGTTTAGCGCCCCTCCAGTGCAAAGAATAAGGTAAGAGATGAAGTTTGAGAGACAGGCAGGGAGCAGGTCTCGGGGACCTTAGGAGGAACTCCTGTAGGGTGTTAATCTGGGGAGTGACAGGGCTGCTTTAGGAAGACCACCGGGCAGCCACTGGTGTGGAAGCCAGTTTGGGGCAGAGAGGGAAGGTTGCAAGAAGATCCTTATCAGATGCGGCCCCTTGATCTTAGACTTCCCAGCCTCCAGAACCATAAGCCAAGTAAATTTCCATTTGTTATAAATAAGCTGGTCTGTGGTATCCCATTATAGCAGCACAAAATGGCCTATGACACTGAGCTTCAGGTTTCTCTTCTGGACAGTGGGATGGCAATGCCTTCCTCCAAGGTGAAAGGAGATACCAGATGTGGAAGTCCCGTGTTAACTCTACGGCACTGCGTACAAGTTATCACTCTCCTCCGCTTCTTCCCTAGGGCTGAAGACACAGGCTTTTACTCTTTGCCACCCCTTGCTGGGGGGCATATCCTGCAGCTGGAAGGAGCAGGAGGGGCTGGATGCTTATCTTCCAGCGTAGAATCTATACCAAGCTGCATTTTCTTTTTCTTTTTTTTTTTTTTTTGTCTTTTTTTTGTGACCAGCACTCAGCCCATGAGTGCACCGGCCATTCCTATATAGGATCCGAACCCGCGGCGGGAGCGTAGCCACGCTCCCAGCGCCGCACTCTCCCGAGTGCGCCACGGCTCGGCCCCAAGCTGCATTTTCACCAGGAGTGAGGGGAACTATATCTGGGGGTGGCTGGGCTGGTTGTGGGACTGCGTGGGCCAGCATGGCTTTGTCTTGGCTCTAGAAGCTCTAAGAGTGGGTGCAGGATCAGCAACAGGAAGACATGAAGGGAGGAAGACCAGAAAGTCAGCATTCCAGGGCAGTGCAGGCTCAGGAGCCATGGAAATGTCTGGACATTGGGAACAAAGAAGAGAGAATGAAGCCCCGGGAAGCGTAGGTGGCCTCTACTGAATGGTCTGTGTGTTATATGAGCCAGATTTTACTGGGGCCTGAATCAAAGAGATTAAGTTTCTCCCCCCAAATCACATAGTGGTAAGTGGGGGGAGAACAGATTCAAATCCCATGTTAGTGGGAAAGGCTTTCCACTGACTCTGGATATTTCTTCCTGTGAAAGGAGTTCTATTAGTGAATTCTGGGTTCCTTTCCACCCCATTTATTTTGGCTACCCTGGAGAGATGAAATGACTTCTCCGATTGGTGAATTTAGGAGGAATAATGGCACATATCTGAGCAGTACCTCGTCTCCCTCGGGAGTGATCTGGCCCCAAGAAGACTCCGAGAGCTCTACCTGTTATACATCTTGACTGGCCAGGCCTCCTGCATTGAAGTCGGCCCCATTACCTGTCATCTCTCACACTAAGCTACGTCCTCCGACTCAGTCTATGTCCTTAATAATTTCAGTATTTTAATCTCCATCTATGAGTTTTATTTTAAAAAATTCTTCAGGACTGAGCCAAGAAGAGAGCTGCTATTTATTGGGAATCCCTGGTAGACCAAAACAGTATTGCCATGGTTACCAATAACATAAACAATAATAATGATAATAAAGATAATAATAGAAACAGTTCCCATTTATGGAGATTTTGCTACATGCTAATATCCTTGCATGGATGATTTCAAGAAACCCTTGCAACGATCTTAGGGAAATAGGAGCCATTATTATCTCCACTTTACAGTTGAGGAAACAGAAGCTTAGAGTAATGTGGATATTAAGTAACATGCCCAAGTCACACAACTAGTCTGGGGTAGAATCCTAGCCCAGTCATGACCAAAGCCACACCCCTAACCACTAGGCTATACAGTCTTCTGGAAAGAAAAGGTCCACAGAGACAGAGTCATTAGAGAGGGCTTCCTGGAGGACGGGGAACCAAGGCCACAAGCTAAATCTCTAAGTTCTCTAAGATAGACACTCTGAGCTGTTAGTTAAGCGATTCTGTTTTGCTTTGTTCATTGGCAAGTCCCAGTGGTGTGAGCCCCATAACTCTTGGGTGCCTCTTCCTCGAATTTAGATATCATATCATTTGTTTAACTTGCTGAATAAAGTAATTAGTACCTGAGAGGCTGCCTGCCTAGCAGAATATATTGGTGCAGCTAACGAAGTTTATGCCTCCAGGCCATGCAGCGGAATTTGATTTAATTTGTCCCAAGGTTAGGGAAGACGATGGGAGACTTTGGCATCTCTTCCATCTCCGTCACGGAGTAATTCATTGCCAGGGTGGAGGGAGGCAACACTGGCTTGTTTCGGCACTAATGGGACTCGGAAGCTTTCCTACTGGAGTCTGCCTTGCTTTATGGGGGCAGCTCAGCAGTTAGCCACCTCCCTGGCTGGGGAGGTGCTGTCTTTCAGGATCACACCTGGGGAAGGGACCTTCTCAAGCCCCTCCTATTGTTACGGCCTCTGCAATGGCCTTTGCCCACAAGACTGTGAGCTCCTTAGGGTGGGGACTTTGTTTTATTCACCACTGACCACCCTTGTCTGTGGGTCAGTGCAGAGCTGTCAGGAAGAAGGGTGAGGGGCTGCTTACAGGGCAGAGCTAGAACCCAGGGGGAAGGGAGACCAGTTTCTGGCTCAGTAACAGGATGACTATTCTAATAGCTAGACTGCCCAAAGAGTCAGGGGCTTTGTAAGGTAATGAGCTCCCTGTACTGGAGAGGTTAAGTACAGCCTTGTATGGGGATTGTTGTATTGATAATGCTTCTTAAGAACTTACTATGTACACAGACTTGCATCAAGCCCTTGATTATCTCATTTCATCCTTGCCACAACTTTATAAGGGTAGGTAAAATAATCATTTTCCTTATATTATAAATAAGGAAGGTAGAGCCTAGAGAATTTATATGAGGGTTTATGGGTTATCCCCAGGTAAGGCAGGCCAAAGTTTGATCCTGGCTAGACTACTTGCTATATACTGCTGGATAGGTTGCTTTTGATTTCTTTAAGTTCCTGCACCTGAAAATTGGTGATCACAAAGTGAGTACCCAGCAAACATGAGCTACTGTTTTTCCCAGGTGAGATCATCTCCTCAGGTGAACACAGCTGGCTCTGGAGTCTTTTATTCTGACCAGGTTACTGCAGTCCTGGGTTGAGACAGGCTCCAGTCCCTTCTCTTACCTATAGTCAAAAGTCTTGGCTGTATCAGGAAACATTTCCTCAGAGTGTTCCCCAGGATGTTAGCAGGTATCCATGAACAATGTCCCCTGATCAGAACAGTTTGGGAAACAATGGGTTAAACAAAGCTAACCAGGTTATTTCCCACAGGACTTCTCAGAGCTTTTTATACACTAATGTGCATCGTGAATTTCCTAGAGAAGCTTACAGTACATAGCATTTCCCAAATTTATTTAATCATGAACATCTCCCCAGCCTTTTATTTTTGGTATCACTGCCCAGGACGGTTTGCTGCCTCTCTAGCCAGTAACTCTGGGAAAGCTCACACTGCGGGGAGAGTAATCAAGACAGGAGGCTGTCATGACAGCTGGCACCCACACAGATTCACAGGCGCCTCTGGGAGAATGGCCTTCCCCAACTCTCGGCCAGGAGTTTCTCTCACGCGGTGATGTCAGCAGGTAGGCAGGCAGGTGCATGATTCACGTGGATTCACTGACACCTGGTTTCTTTATGCTGGTAGCAACCATGGCGGTAGAGGAAGTGACACAGGTACTGCGCCTGAGACACTCTTGAGCATATGGGTATCGAATACTCTATACCCTTGAGCCTGCCCCCCCGTTCCTTAATTCTCTATCCTAAACATGACTGTCTTCCAAGTGCTGTTCCAGGACCTCCTTTTCAGGACATAAGAATGTCAGGATCATCTGGTCTTTTCCTCATTTTCATTTCTGGGTCACGAAGATTCTTACTGACTGCGATGTGCTCTTCTTGCTGACCAAGATGTTTATTTATTCTACGGATTCAATGCATCCCCTGTCTGCCAAGAAAACATAATAGATCAAATATTCTCAAGCACGCATAACCACATGCAGAACCTCTTACAAGGTACACTTCCCTTTCTTATTATCTAACCTAATTATTTCTCCCTATTATGATATGATACATTCTCTTCCTAATCACGGGGCCATCTGGGAATTGTGTCTTGAAGACAGCTAGGGAAAAGGGGCTGAGGGGCTTTGCAGGGTGGGGATTGGAGGGCTCAGTCTGCGGGCTTCAGCTCTGGCGGTGCCTGGGGATGCTTGGCAGGGGTTCAGCTTTCGGCCCAGGAAGGGTCCCGCCGGCCAGCTCCGACCCTGTGGCCTCTAGGCCCTTTTGAAAAAGAAAAATGAGTCAGCATCAGCTCCAGCATAGTTTGCTTCTCTTCTAATCGGTGCCAGGGCCCTAGACACCAGGGCTGTAATTACTTATACTGTCGAGAGAAGGGAGTTCTTAAAGTGATTTATCATGGAGGTGACAGAAAATGACAATTGCTCATCACTTAAAACAATGAGCCTGCCAGATGCTGACCACGCAGGTGTGGGCACACGGGTGTGGCGGCATTCCACCTCTATAGGACTTCATTGGCCCAGTTAATTAAAGATGAGCCCCCCTAGGGACATCCCTTCCAGGGAGAGGCGCCCGTGGTCTGGGCTGTGCCTCCCATGTGGGCCCTTCTGAGAGGTTTTAAAAACAGTTATCAAACATTTACTGTATCAGATGCTTGCTTAGTATATATTTTGTGTATATTCTGTCATGACGTGAGGCAGGTATTAGCTCTCAGGCGTGCTGGAATTCCAGGGAGGAAAGGTCCCCACAGCTAGGCTACCCTGAAGGGCCAAGAGAGCCGGCTGCCATGGCAACCGGCCAGCCACACCCTTCCAGGATCAGGGCAGCAGTGAGCTTTGGGGCGTTCTATGCCTCTGCATTTCACTCCCAAATCATAGGTGTCTCCTGACTTCTTACCTCAGTGTGGCAGCTGGGATGTCCTTTTCAAGAAAAGCCCTCTTCATCACGGCCCTACCTGACCTCTCTGTGCTCAGGAACACACTTCTCATATCTCCTCTGCCTCCAGAGGCACTGCAGTGCCGTGGGGAACAGCACTGTCACTGGAGTCTGCCTGCCTGCGTGCAAACTCCAGCTCCACTGTTAGCTGTGTGACCTTGAGCAAATGATCTAACCTCTTTATTGCCTTGGTTTCCCCACTTGTAAAATGGAGGTACTGAAAGTATTCACTTCAGGGTTATTGTAAACATGAAAGGAGTTAATGTGTGCAAAGTGCTTAAAATGCTTCATTACTATTTGTTACTTTGTTACTATTATTACTTCCTTGAATTAATATTTTGAGTGTCAGTGACGCCGGGGATCATCCTTACAGTGGTCATCCTTACAAACCACGGCCTCTGCTCTCAATACACTTAGTCTCTTCAAGAAATCTGACATTAGACAAACGATCACACAAATAATTTTGTATTTAAGATCATGATGAGGGGCTAGCCCGTGGCTCACTTGGTAGAGTGTGGTGCTGATAACACCAAGGCCACGGGTTCGGATCCCTATATAGCGATGGCCAGTTAGCTCACTTGGGAGAGCGTGGTGCTGACAACACCAAGTCAAGGGTTAAGGTCTCCTTACTGGTCATCTTTTTAAAAAAAAGATCATGATGAATACTACACAGAGGAAATACACGGAGCTCGTGCAGAAGCTAGGAGAGCCCATAATAAGGAGATGTGACCACCTGTGGGAGATGGGGGGGTGTCCTAGGGAAATGAGATGTTTAAGCTGAACCTAAAAGATGAGTAAGTGGGTCATCAGACAAAGGGGGAAAAGAAGAGAGTGTTCCAAGTACAATGGGGCGATGGAGCATGTGCAAAGGTCCTGGGGTAGGAAGAAGCACAGCTTTTTTGCAGAGCTGAAAGGAAGACCAGTGTAGACAGGGCACAGACAGAATAAAGTGAAGGATGTTAGAAGGAAGTACTCATTTTCTATTCCTGCTGTTTCTTTTCTTAGCTCCTTCCCTCTCTCCTTCCCGAGAGGATGAGTGATTATTCTGACTAGTGAGTTTGGCAGAAGGGGCTGAGTATGCTGGACTCAACTGTCCCCTTTGTCTCCTTTAGGGATCTCTTAGCAGTAAAGATTCTACCCCTGCAGGGCGAAGCCTGCAGTCCCACTGTTCCCTGTGGCTGGGTGTGTGAGGCTGCTTGATACTGAGGGCAGCATTAGGAAGCCCAGGGTTGACAACTAAGTCACAGTCCTCAACAGTCCACTCTCGACGATACAGCTGATGTTTTGATCTCTATCTGCCAGACTCCATAGTTCTATATCCAGGCAGGGTAAGAAAGGGGTGTCATTTACTGAGCACTATGGGAAGGGGCCAGATCGTGCAAGACCTTCTCAGCCATCCACTCTTTCTTCATGCTCTGGCCTGGAGTCAGGTGTTTTTCAGTTTGGAAGGGATGATCATGTGCTGAGTAGTGAACGTTTTTAATACAAATCTGTTTTTCTTTATAGTTGGAGGGCCAGGGTTGGGGGAAAGGAGTCTGGGAACCTCTTTAATATTGAGGGGTCCAGGATTCAATTATACTTTTCCAGAAAGTTAGCCAATTTCAATAAAATGCATCAACAGTTGAAATGGTAGTGCTGACTTTTCTCCATGGAGAGAAATTTTGGGTTCCCTAGTTTGGTCTCTTTGAGCCCACCCAGCTTTCGTGGCTGGATTTTGGTCCAGAGCACGAGGGACTCCCTCCATTTATCCGCCCCTGCTCACATGGCAGCTCGCACGGCAACGCACACGGGCCGCTAATCCCTTTGCAGCTCATTGCAGCGGGACAACCTTCCATCTCATTTTACCCTCAGGAGAACCCTGCAAAGGGAGTAATAGTCCCATTTTACAGATGAGGTCACTGATGCTCACACAGGGAAGTAACTGGCTGAGGGCTACACAACGAAGAATGGAGGGTCCAGGAATCGAGCCCAAGTCTGTGATGTCAAAGGCCATGTCACCATCTGCTGGAGGCCCTGTCATTTTGTCAGTTGGGATTCACTCGTTACTAGCCCATGAAAGACAAAGGGGAGCTAAGAAGATAAGGGGAAGAATTGCAGCTGCAGAGCCCCAGGCCAGGGGCCGGGGATGCTCACCTCGAGGACACTTTTTTTCCTCTCACCTGCTTGCTTCCTCTGCTCCCTGGGCAGGTGGTCATTTTCCACCTCATGGGGGTGGGGCCACTCAGCTCTGGGCTCCTGTCCTGCCACTTCCAGAACAGCTACTCACCTCTCAGCTTAAAGATCCCCTCCTCAGGGAAGCCTTCCCAGATTCCAAGATTAGGTCTCTCTGTCATTCTCCTCCATGGCTCGTGTTTTTAGTTACATTCCTGTGTGGTTATTTGATTAACCTATGACTCCTCCCTGAGACTCTAAACCTCATGGGGACAGCGGCTGACATAGCTCTGGCACTCCATGGACACTTATGGAATGAATTGGTTGAATCAACTCAGCAAGGGGAGAAGAGGGGGAAAAGTGTTTTAGGCAGAGGGGACAGCACTTGCCAAGGCTCAGAGGACAGAATGGATCTGGCAATCTAAAAGCAGGCATGTCAAGAGTCTGGTCAGACTGGACTGGAAGGTAAGGGATAGGTGGGTAAGACGCAGTAAACCCATTTAGGGATTTTGGGCTTTCTCCCAGGTGCAATGAGAAGCCTTTGCAAGGTTTTAAGCAGGGGAGTGATGAGGTAGGATTTGTATTTCAGCAGGATTGTTTTGGTTGTAGCAAGGGTGAAGCTAGAATCAAGGAGACCAGGAAGGAGGCAACAGCCCAGGAGAGAGATGAGGGTGGTGTGGACTAGGAAGGTGGCAGTGCTGTTGGGGGGAAATGACAAATTTGGAAGGTGGATGGGCAGGACACGGTGTGGAGGTGAGTCCTGATTGAGAAAGGTGTCAGAAAGATGAGTTTCTAGCTGAAGCAACCAAGTGGTAAGGTTGAAGTTTTGAGCAGGGCTGTTGTTGGTCTTGGCTAATTCATAGAGGCAGAGTCAGGCCCAGTTCCCTCAGCTCTTGACCTCCCACGCATCTTAGAGAAGTCCTCTGAGCTCAGCTCCTGATACTGCCTGCATTCGAGGGCTCAGTGGCCCCACCCAGTGTCACCCACAACAAGTAGAATTTATTCTATTATAGATAGCAGTTCTGCTCCAACTGTCTGGCCACCTGGGTCAGCTGCAGGAGCTCAGGAAGTCTTTTCTGGGCTGCCATGCAGAAAAAGACACTCTCAGTGTGGGAAACTAGAGTTAAAGTGCCACCTCAGTCTGAAAAGCAAGGCTGAACCAGAGCAGGAAGGTCTGGAAATGGCCAGTGTGGACTTGTTCCTACAATCCCAGATGTGAGCACCAGGGGGCCCTCTTGAGTCTTGAGAAAGAGAAGCATGAGCCAAAAGAAGTTGGATTTCCTTACCTTTGTCTTGAGTGGACTTTCATAGACTCATGGGACTTATTACCTAGAGGGCTAGTACAGCAGGCTGGGATGGATGGATCGATCTATTGACTATCATTCATCCAGTGGATAGTTATTGAGGGCCTACTGTGCTATGCTCTGGAGTGCTGTGACAATCAGAGTCCCTGGACTTGCTACTAATCTCCCTCTTGGACAAGCCCCTTTCCTTCTTGGATTAATAACCATAAATCCACACTTTAGTGAGTCAATAACATGTCCAAGTCGCTGGTCACTTTAACTGCTCACAGCAGTCCTTTGAAATACATATGGTTATTCCCATTTTACAGATAAGGAAGCTGAGTTTGAGAGATTTAGTAATTTACCCAGTGCCACATGGAAGCTCAGTGGGGCTGCCATGGGGCTGCCGTTCAAGCCCAGTGCCTAAGATCAACAGCGAATGTGCTCTCCCATGGGACGTCTTGGCAGTGGGGTGCCATGTGAGGATTTTAAGTAGGAGGATGACACAGTCAGACTCCTGTATGAGGATGAATTGGATGGTGGATTGACCTGATAGGAGATGTTACGGGGTCCAGGCCAGAGATGAGGCAAGAACCAGGGCAGGGCCCATGGGTGGGAGAGAGGCTACGTGGCCAAGGACAAATCCCCTGAATGTGGGGTCTGAGAGGACAGAGTGGTGGGAGATTCTGAGGATGTCTGTTGTTTGGCTGGCAGGACAGTAGAGCCATTGGCAGGGACAAGCAGAAGTGGAAGATGAGCAGGTTGTGAGACAGATGAGAGCTTCACAGCCTATAGATGGCCTGTCCTGGTGCCATGGAAGAGCCTCTGTCCACATAGCAGTGACAGGGAGGGCCCGGGTCTTTGGTGTGGAATCCTGTCTTACTTAAGGGCTTCCCAGGCAGGGGCTATATCTTCCTGTTTTAGTCTTTAAGAATCATTTGAAATGGTGTGTGTGTGTGTGTGTGTTTATTTCTCAGCTTTTAACCTTGGCAACTTGTGCCTCTTAAGTACTAATTACCTCTTGGGCTCTGACAATTCTGCTTTCTTAAAACAGCCTCCTCAGGCCCCTCCTGTCTGTGAAAGGCCAAGCGTGTGGACGTCTCTATGCGGAAGGCCTCTGGACAGCACAGGTTCCAGGTATAATTAGCCAGGGAGGGCGAGGCTCCAGGAGGGGACAAGGTGACTCAGGGCTGGCAGCCACAGCGTCTCCAAAGCAGAGCCCTGGTGCTCAAGGCAGAAGGTGCTGCAGCAAGATGCTGGCCTAGCTGCCTCCTATCCCCTCTGGCCTAATGAGAAGAGACAGTGCTGGCTGGATGGGGGCAGGCACTCTGTGGGTACTGGGCAGGCCCTTCCCTAAGCAGACTACAGCCCACTGGCTCCTTAGTGCTGGAGGGGAAATTAGCTTCCTCCCAAGCAGACAGAGCACACTGTACACGCACAAAGCTCCCCACTCTCTGGGACCAACTCTGGTTTTCCCCCAAGACAGAGCACAGGTATGTGTGTGTGTGGGGGGGGCAGGGTGTGGGGGCAGGGGGCTTCAAGAGGTGTGCAGAGTCAAAGCTGGCCCTTTAACGGTGGGGTAGGTACCAGAGGCATGTGGGAGGTGATAAGAGCCATTCAACTCTCTCTGCCACCCCCAGCCCCGCTGCAGTGTAGTGTAGATTAGTGGTTAAAATCTGTTGGTAATCAGGCAAACCTTAGTTCAAATTCGAACTCCACTTCTTCCTAGCTGTGTGACTGTAGGCAAGTTACTCAACTTCTATGAACTTAAGTTTATGTAAAGTGGGGGTCATAGCAGAAGTGACCTCCCAGGATGGTAGCAATGGCTTGATGAGACTGTTAGTTTGCTAGGGCTGCCGTGACAAAGTACCACAGACTGGGTGGCTTAAACAACAGGAATTTAATGTCTCACAGCTCTGGAGGCTGCAAGTCCATGATCAAGGTGTCCGCAGGGTTGATTCCTTCTGAGGGCTCTGAGGAAGGATCTGTTCCAGACCTCTTTCGTTGGCTTGCAGAAGGCCATCTTCATGTCATGTGACATTCTCCCTGTATGCACAACTGTCTCCAAATTTTCATTTTTTATAATAAAAGGACATCAGTTGTATTGGATTAGGGCCCACCCTAAAGACCTCATTTTAACTTGATTACCTCTGTAAAGACCCTATCACTAAATAAGGTCACATTCTGAGGTGCTGAGGGTTGGGACTTCAACATATGAATTTTGGGGAATAGGGGCACACAGTTCAACCGTCACAGCGATATTGCATGCACAGCACTTTATTCAGGGCGGAGCACAGAGTAAGCATGCCATAAATCATCACTGTCGTCATTGCCACATCCCTAATCCCTAACCTCCAGCCCCTTCTAAAACATGCTCTGATTCAGCCTCAATATCCTGCCTATTCCCCAGTGCTAGCCACTCTATGCTTTCCCATCCTCAACTCTATTTCCTGTCCTCCCTGACCTGAGGAGTCGATCACCATCCCCAGATGGAAAAGGATCACTGGTGAACGTGTGACAAAGGTTGAGGTCATTGGGTATGTAGACCACATGTCCAGGCTGCTGGTCTGAGCCTAAGTGCTGGCTGGTAATCGAAACCTGCGTCTTGTATCGCTGATGGCCGTACCCTGGGACTTGTTTACCTTAGCCTCTAGAGGAAGATGTGGACGATGGTTAAGAATTTGGACCCTAATATCCATTACCTCCTAGCTCAAGGATTAGCAGACTACAGCCTGTGGGTGATATGTGGCCCACTGCCTGATTCTTGTAAATAAAGTTTTATTGGGACAGTTATGCCATTCATTTACGTATTATCTATGGCTGCTTTCATGCTGCAAAGGCAGAGTTGTGTATGTGTGGCAGAGATCAACCACATGGCCTGCAAAGTTGAAAATATTTACTATTTGGCCCGTTATGGAAAAGTTAGCCTACCCCTGTCGTCGCTTTATAACCTTGGGCAAATATCTTAACCTCTCTATGCCTTGCTTTCCCATTTATTAATTGGAGGTGGTGATGGTACCTTCCTCATGGGGGTGTTGTGATAATTAAATGAGCTAATACATATAGTGCTGCATGGGCTGTTGGTATTATTATTACACAGCCATAGCCAAACTCCACTGACCCAGAGCCACATGCTGTCACCTGGGGGTGTAATCAGGGCTAAAGGCCTGACTTCACAGCCTTGGAGGAGGTACTTGGCCTCTCTAAGCCCGTAGCATCTTCCTGCCTGAGATCTGCTCTGGCTACTTATGGTTTGTATAGATAGGTGTATGGTGGTGCCTCTCTGGTTTTTCTTTCTAGTTGCCCCATCCCAGGCCCTCACACTTGCCCTAGTTTCTGCCATCCCCTTCACCAACTATTTCTTGACAACCTATTATGTGTGCAGAGAGGCTTGAGCTGGGCATTAGTGGAGCTAGTGATAAATATGACATCATCCCTGTCCTCAAATTCATCGAGCTCCTTCTGCTCCTTATATAACTGGGTGCCTGGTAGAGACTTGGGCCTTACAATTTTTGAAGCTGAAAATTTTGTGTCATTTCTGTCTTTAAGGGTGGAGACTAGAATTTACCTTTAGGGCAGACTTTCTCTTTGTTCTTGGCAGAACCTCTTGAGTGGGCCCTTGTAGTTATGTAAATGAGAAGCAAGCTTCTCCCTGGTTCTCAGAGAAAACCTACATGCAATTGCTTCAGACTGCGATGTTAGGTGTATGGCTTAGTAATGTAAATCAGGAGGGTATTTTAGCGGAACCATGCCTCTGCAAATTATGTTTCCTTTAGAGAAATGTTTCCTTTCTAATTCTGGGTCCAGACTTCCCCATGCCTGTAAATTGTCGCATTTGTACCAAGTTGGTGAGATTTTTCTGTGAGCAGTTGTATCTGACTGTACTCTTGGAAATCCAGACTTTGGGAAGTGTACTGTGAATTCTCACGCAGTTGCCTTATTGGGGACCTGATGCCAGATTCCCTTGTGGGTGGGTGGGGATCAGTTTCAGTGGGGGTACCCATTTTGGGGCAGAATTTGAGGATTTCGGAGGCAGGTCTGGACTCCAGAGAGAGAAGGCTGCCCAGCAGCCAGGCAGGGAACTAGTCCAGAAGGAGGTTTTGAGGTCAGGGTTGGGTCTGGGGGTTCCAAGAGTGGCCACTTGGGGAAGCACCACCAGTAAATTATACTTTAAGTTGTACTTCTCTTCTCATCAGTCCCACACCTTCAATAAAGCCTTGTCGTGGAACTTTAGTTCAAGTTTGTTTTCAGCAGTGATGTCGGAAATGGGGGGTGGCAGACTGGGGGAGGAGATGACCCATGATTTAGAAGGAGCAGCCAGTGCCGAGTGAGGGAATCAGAGGTGGACATCGGTGGTGGGTCAGGAGAGGACAGCTGGGCTCTGCAGCCTGGTGCCCTCACTGGAGACCACAGCATAGCAGGCAGACAAGCCAAGGGGCTCATTCTGGAGCCCTGGAGGCTGCACCTTCAGAAACTCTCAGAAGTAGCTGGAGGACAGGTTGAGGGATAAATTTTCGGCAACTAGGGGATGTTCTCCCAGATTAGGTAAAGACAGCCATCTGTCGCCCTTCATTTCTTTGCCTGTTAAACAAAACCACCTGGTAATGATCTGTACTTCTTTTTGTCTTGGAATATTTAGCTGTCACCTTTCCCCTGGTTGACATTCAGGATCTATGTCAATTTAATACCTGTTTGGCCTATTGATGTTGGACATGACAGACAACACTAAAATAATACCACTTGAGACAGGCTGTAGAGAACAACCCAAACCCTTCAGTACTAGGAACCGGGTGCTGAAGGCCACAGATGCCAAGAGTTCACATGGAGGATGTGAGAGGGGATCTCCCAGGAGAAGCGTCCCTGAAATAGGGGCAGTAGACATGACGGCAGGTGGCTCTCTTGGTGCTTGTCCTGGTGGGGAGAGGAGTTTGAAACTGAAGGCAACTAACTGCATGAAGTTGTGATGTGAGACTCTGGGGTTTCTCTTTCTGACCCAAGCAGAAGATCCTGAATACCCACTTCTGAGCTCAGCAGGCAACATCTGTCTTCTAGGTCCTATGACGGGTCATTCAGTAAAATCTCCGGGGCTTCTGTGAGCTAGACAGCCCAGCTGTGTCTCCTGGTGCTGGTGCCAGGAACACTGTCCATGGGGGAAATGGGAGCTGTTCTTGGGCAGGAACTAGCTGTGTGTAGTGAGGCAGCACATGAGAAGCAAGTCCCCTCTGAGAGGACTTAAATGACAAATGATCTCAGAAAAAAGAGCAAGAAGAGACTGTAAGGAGAAGCACATTTAGTGCATGAACTGACCACTTCACACTCCTTCAGAGCCCTTGAAGGCACCTTCGCGAAGGGGCTGTTTGAATCAAGTTACCCTGTATTTGGATAATTTAGGCCAACAGGCTGCTTTTACACAACTTGGGGTCTAATATGTAGGCACCTAGTATGTGCGAGCTCATATCTACAGGTGATTTGCACAGGTGGTCCCTGCCTCTGGAGGGGGCTTGGGGCTCTCCCAGGACTCTGAGCTGATCTAGTCAAGAAGATCCCCAAAGCATAAGAGGAGAACAGGACTAATGGGCTGCAAGTCACATGGTTTGGAGAGAGAGCTGACCTAGCACGGTGGCTCTCAGAACCAGCCGAGATGGTTAGCTTGTGATTCCAGGGAGAAGGGAGCTGGGCAGAGCTGAAAGAGAGATGGACGCGTCTCCTTGGCCCACAGGATGGCTGCAGGGCTGATGTCCTTTTTCTGAAAACAGCGCAGACAAAGGCAGGGCCTATGACTTGTCTTTTGAATAGGAATTAAGTTTTCCAGGAAAAGATATTTAATAAGTTTCACTCGGCAAGTCTGTTACCAATAAAGTCTTAACAAAGTTAATTAGACTAAACAGCAATTATCGTGTCTCCTCATTGTTCAATTATCTGCTGAACTGGTGTTTCCTGATTAATTTTCTGATTAAAATGTATTAAACAGAAAAGACCAGCAAATAGGCTCTGACAGGTTCCTGAGGAAGGCGGGAAGCCGCCTGTGGGGGGCGGTGGGCACTGGGGCCACTGAGGTCGCCCTTCGCCTTCTGGGCTAGGTGCCGAGGGCAGGGGTCGAGGGCAGGGGAGAGGAGCAGTGAAGGGGGTGGTGTCCTGTCCTTAGACACCTATCAGCTTTATGACTCAGAGTCTTTTTTCTGCAAACCTGGACTTCCTCCTACCTGGAAATGGCATCTTGGCAAGTGGCACCTGGAGGTGTGTGGCAGAAACCTGGGAGTTGTTCTCAGTCTTCCTCCCTCCCCCCGTTGTCATCAGTCCCCTTCTTTGCCAGCTAAGGGTGTACTATAATAATTTCCTTACAAATGTCCTTAACTCCCTTCCTAGCAAAACCCTAGTCCTGGCTGATCCTGGCTAATCTTGTCCATCGGTTTTCCCCAGATCTGCACCCAAGCCTCTGAGCATTGCTGGAGAAACCCTCACAACCCTGCTGTCTGGTCTCCCTTTGAATACACGATCACAAACCTGGGGTGGACATACGATGCTGCCCAGACACGCCATGCGTTCCTTCCCCACTCTGAGTCTCTTGCTGCTCAAGCCCCCTCCCCTCCCACCTCGCTGTCAGCGATGACCTTGCCTTGTACTTTGTTGAACCACAGAAGCAATCAGACAAGAACTCCTGTGTCTTCCCATCACTGAATTGACAAACCTCCCACTATGACAATGGAAGACGTGTCCCAAGTCTTAACAGAGGCCAACCCCTGCACTCAGGCCCCGGATTCCATTCTTTGTCACCTTCTCAAGGTCTTTGTTCCTGTGAATATCCTCTGTCTTTCCTGCATCATCCGTTTCTCCCCTCTCAACTGGATCATTCCTATTAGCATACAAAATGCTGTTAGTACCTCTCATCTTAAAAAAGAAAGAAAGAAAGAAAAACTCCCTTTGAATAGCACATTTGAATGATGTCTGATACATTTCATGATCATCATAAAAATATAAAACAGAAGTTCCTTCCTTTGATCCCATGCCCCGCCCAGTACTGCGCATCTCTCTGCTGTCCCTCACAACAAAACTTCTCAAGGGACTTGTTTGGATTTACTGTCTTCACTTCCACCTCTCCCATTCTCTCCTCCACGTACCTGAACTTGGCTTCTGTGTTTATGACACTGCTGAAACTGCTCTTATCATGGTCAACAACAACCCACATGTTGTCTGATCCACCGGTTCTTTCTCCTTTCTCATCTTACTTGTCAGCAGCATAAAACACTGCTGACCCATTGCTCCTGCAAACGTGGTGCTCTCAGGCTGGCTCGGTTTTCCTCCATCCTCACTCACTGCTACTTCCCAGTCTGTCTTGTCTTCTCCTCTTCCACTCAACACCCGAACCCCTGTTCATATTCACAGGCACACAGTTTATAACCCACAGACACACACTCATCTATTCATGTAGCCATCCATTCATTCATTCAGCAAACGTTTCCTGGACCTGACCTTGAGAAGCTCAGTTTACAGTCAGAGATGTGCAGTAGTGTTTTTTTTTTTTTTCTGTTCTTCTTATTTTTTTTTTGCACTTATTTATCTGCATATTTGTTTCCTTCTTTACACTGAAAGCCTCGTTTGGTTTTATATCCCCAATGCCTAGCTTAATAAATGTTTTTTGAACACAGGTAGATAATTATGAAACAAACAAGCAAAGACTATTGAGGGAGAACCTGAAGCAGACCTAACCCAGGTTGAGAGGATCAGGGAAGACTTCCTGGGAGAGGTGATGTCTGAACTCAGGTTTATTTATTTCCTGCCTTTCCCCCTCGGATTGTAAGCTTCTTAGGGCAAGGACTCTGTCTTATTCATTTTTTAAAATCTGGGCTAGCATATAATATAATGCTTGGCAACTATTAGTTAACTCAATAAAAAGTTTTTCCAAAAATTTTTTTATTGTGGTAAAATATGCTGACATATTATTTTTATACATAAAATTTACCATCTTTTTAAGCATACAGTTCAGTGGTATTAAGCATATTCCTATTGTTGTGTGACTGTCACCACCATACATCTCCAACTCTTTTTCATCTTGCAGAACAGAAATGTTTTTTGAACGAATGCTTGACTATCCTTTCCCTTACTCCCTGTTCCTGTATGTCCACCCAAACCTAGTTTTTAAGGCAGTTCAGTGATTCCGATTAAGCACAGCAACTCTTTTCTAAAGTGAGGCTTAGCCACACTGTGCACAAACAGACAACATGACTTGGAAATCTACCAGGAATGATTAGATTTGGATGGAACCACGTGGCACTTTGCCTTCCAGCTCTTCATAAATTAAGATGCTCCCCTACCCCCAGACCCGGGAGGATTTTATCTTATCGATTTTGCCACTGAGTTGGAATTCTAAGTTGGTCCCTGCTATCTGAGCTTAAGGGTTCTAGTTGGAATCTGGAGGCTCATGAGTTGTGTGCTCCCTCCCGTCTACTACTTCCTTCATCCCTGTGTTAACTGTGTAGGTATCTGTCTCCCCTACCAGATTACGAGCTCCTTTGAGGCCAGAGACCGTACCTTAGGCATGTTTGTCTTTTCTACAGCACCTGCCACATTGCAGGCAGGCATCAATAAACAGTTGTTAAATAAATAAATAACCAACACTGAACGATTTATCCTAATTAACTCCTTGAAAGTAGTTCCCTTAGGATGGATTCAATATGTGGTTTCTCCTATCGTCTAAAAGGCTTCCCTTTTATCTACACCAAATCACGGTTATTCTGGTTTCTGCACCGTTGGTCTTGTCCATAAACTGCCTGTGCAGTTTCTCTATCGATGGTTTCTCCATTGAAAACTATAATGTCCTGGTTGACTGCACCCCACAGCTTTCCTTCTCTCCCAGATCGACTTCTGGGCATGCAGGTTTGTTCTCACTGACTCCTGGGAGTAATAATGGGGTGTGATTGAGATAGGATAGTGTGATGGTTGTAGGCTAGGAAAACAGGACGATCTGAGGGTGTTCAATGCACAGGAACCCCATGTGGTGCCTGAGTCAGCCAGCCCTGACCGTGAGGGGCCACCTTTGCCTTGGTGTCAGTGGCCTAAAATATATATATATAATTTTTGGCCTAAAGTGTTTTGGTTTGTGTGTCTTCTTCCATCATAAAGCTTGGGCCCAAATCTCAGCTCTTAGCATTTCAGTGGGGGGCAGATTACCTCAAAGCTTCAGTGTTTGCTGGTAGAATCAGAAGAACGATTGAGAGAGGATTTACCTTGATGCTTAGAGCTGAGCTGGTTTAGATCAGCCACCAGATTCCTGTCCCCTCCACCCCGCCTTGGGAAGTTTCCTTTGAGCTCTCCTACCTAACCTCACGGGAGAAGAGAGAACCTCTATGAAGGTTTGCTTGACCCCTTTGAAGCCCTGTTCGGTGGGACTGTGGTCCCCCACACTGGCCCTGAACTTGAGCACCGCAGAGCAGCACCTCTCTTCAGGAGGTGAGGAACACAGTGGTCGGGAAGTTCCCTGATTCTCCCTAGAAGCCAGCATTGCCCTTCTCACATCTCCAGACTCTGGGCCCAATTCAGTCCTGGGGAAGGGGAAATTTAAGAAGCCCCTTTTTAGGATTTAGTGCCCCAAAGACTCAGTCTAATCTTGAACAGAAGCCCTTTGCTTAATCCTGAAACCATGGCCAGCTGGCTCAGGGTGGTTAGAACACCACCCTGTAACTCCAAGGTCAAGAGTTCAGATCCCTGTACTGACCAGCCCCCAACGAAAAAGAAAATCCTGAAGCCAAGCCCTAAGATTGCACATGACATCTGGGGCTTATTTTGCATGTCCCTCCCTCCCCACCGTATGCTCTGACCTTGTACCCTAGTCCTACCAATACTGGGGCCTTACTTGGCTCAGACCATCCTTGTGAGTATGGGGTGCTCTGTCTCTGAGCCCAGGGCCCTGAGACCTTGGGCTTCCTTACTCTCTGTGGGGTCTTTCACTTGCAGGTTCTGCTCACCGGTAGAAGCCCTCACTGTCTCCTTCACCGTCTGTGGCTGAACTTGCCTGGACGACTGCTCGCTCGCTGACTACTCGTTAGCCCTCTCTCTATCCTGGGCACCCCTGACATGGACTGACTTATTTCAGTCAGCCTCAGCCCAGTTTGTGTGCTGGGGCTCCAGGCTCCAGGCTTTCCTGCTCCTGGGTTTCAAGCTCTTCTTCTGATCGATCCTGCATGAAGACTAACTAGACGTAGACACAGCTGCCTCACTCCCGATCATTGCTGTACTGTTTGGTGTCACCCAGATAGCAACTTAAAATAATGAAAAGCTTTGTTTTTTCAGTATTATTGATTTACTATCAGTCATTTGTCCCCAAAGAAAAACTATTTAAAAGTGGACTCAGACTAAGCAATAATAGGAGAGGATAGTAATGGCCCTGTTACATGAAATAAAATATGCTGGTATGCTGTTATTTCAGATTTATGTCTAAGTAATGTAATTGAGTTTTGAGATGACCTGGGTGTATTTGCTCCTGCCATAGCAGTTTTGGAGACAAGTTTTCTTTGTTGAAGACCGGTTTGACGAGAATAAGTAAGGTTTAAGAGGCAATCATTTCATTCATTTGTACGTTCATTCATTCATTCATTCATCCATGCATGCATTCACGCATTTGTTCATTCTACCAAGTACCTTTGAGTGTCCCGCATATCCCAGACAGTGGCCTAGGTGTTGGAGACTCAGAAGTAAATGAACAAGGGTCTCAACCTCAAGGAGCCATTGTTCTAGAAGAAGAGGCAGATTATTACAATGCAGCAGGTGTGGCAGCTGGCCTTGAAGAGCCCCAGTGGCCCCTGGCTCCTGGTGTTCACACCCTGGTGTGATCTCCTCCCCCTGTGTGTGGGCTGGGCCTGGGCATCACTTCAAACAAACAGAATACAGCAAAGGTGATGGGCTGTCACTTCTGAGATTAGGTTACAGAGAGACTCTGGCTTCTGTCCTGGGTGCCCTCTGACTCTCACTCACTTGCTCTGAGTGAAGCCTGCTGCCATGCTGTGAGCTCTACTATGGAGAGGCCCATGTGGCAAGAAATGAGTATCTCTGGCCAGTAGCCAGGGAGGACTTGAGGCCTGCCCGTAGCCATGTGAACAAACTTGGAAGTGGATCTCCTGAGGCCTAACACCAGTCATGCGAGTGACCTTGGAAATGGATCCTCCCCTCCTTGCCTGTAGCATCATGAGGGATTCTGAGCCAGATGCCCCTAGCTAAGCCACACCAGGATTCCTGATGCACGGAAACTGTGAGATAATAAATGCTTGTTGTTTTAAGCCACTGACTTTTGGGGTAATTTGTATGCAGCAATAGATACCTAATACAACACGGTGCTTTGCTGGAGAGATGAACTGTGCACTGTAGGAGGAGAGAGGCAGGAGTGATCAAATCCACATCGAGAAGTTGGGCGAGGTTTCCCTGAGGAGGGGATGGGTTTGCAGCCACAGAAGACAGCCATAGTAATTGGTGGTGATCCATTC
Source organism: Cynocephalus volans (assembly GCF_027409185.1). Taxonomy (NCBI): domain Eukaryota; kingdom Metazoa; phylum Chordata; class Mammalia; order Dermoptera; family Cynocephalidae; genus Cynocephalus; species Cynocephalus volans. Next base: position 27,639,843 of record NC_084467.1, on the reverse strand, counting down.
TCCCTGTCCTTTTTCTCTTGTCACCATTGCGCAACCTCCTAGCTCATCCCCTAGAATCCTACACACTTTGCAAAGAATCTGAGCCACATGTCCCATGGATCTGGGCCAATGCACTGTTGGTATAAAAGAGATGCTGGTGGTCCCCCTGCTGTCCCCACACCTCTCTTTCAGCTACAGTGGACTGGCTCTGTCCTGGCTATCTCATCTGGATCACTGGATCCCAATCTAGCTGTCTTTTCCCCAAAAGGGGCCTCAGACATTTCCATCTTTCGTTTGCAAAGTCTCTGCTCAGCTCAGCTTGGAGCATCTCCCTGTTCTCTCCTCAATTAAAAATGACACAGAAGTAAGGGAGACACATAGCTCTTTGAAAAACCTTCCAGATCCAAACTTTTTAATGAAGACAGAATATAAAGAGCCTGTCTTATCTCTCCGATGTGACTCCCTTGTGCTGTAATCAAGCAGAATTAATTAAAAGCAATCAAGTGGCGAGTTGGCATGGGGGCCTGCGGCACGAGTCTTTCATCTTAGCCACATGAGTGCTGTCCCTGAGGGGGTGGGGCTGCAGGCAGGAGAGTGGGATGGGCCCGGCACTTGGGGAGAAAACCAGCTCGCCCTATAAGCTTGCAATGCCAGGGCATGACCTGTACTGCTGGAGGGAGTTCAGTCCGACTCAGAGAAGCATTCCTGCATTGTTGTGGGTGAAGTGTCCAGACCAAGGTTTCTTAACCTCTCAGACTATAGGCATTTTGGGATGGATATTTCTTTGTTGTGGGGGTTGTCCTTTGTATTACACGAAGTTTAACAGCATCCCTGTTCTATACCCACTAGATGCCAGTAGCAACCCCCTCCCCAATTGTGACAATGAAAAATGGTTTCAGACATCGCCAAATGTTCCCTGGTGGTCGTGGTGTGTGCATGTGTGTGTGTGAGGTTGGGGTGGTGAGAGGTGGGGTGAAAAATTGGTCCCTGTTGAGAGCTACTGGTTCAGACTAGAGTTTCCTTCAGTAAAAGTGCATTGTGTCACTTGGACTAGGACACCTTTCAGTGGCTCTTGGGATACTGGGGTAATTCAACAATGATGAAGACTCTCTGGCTTGCAGTAACTTGAAAAATATTATGATCCCTGTGGGGCCAAAGAGCCAGTCATGTGGAGGCAGGCAATGTGAAGCCTTGAGTCTAAAGGGGAATGATTGTCCCCAAGACTCATGTAAGATGCAAGAAACCCCTCCACCTGGCAATATTTTACAATCACTGCCCAGCATTGCACAGTCTCTCCTAATGTCAGCCACCTCCTCATACTGTGCATTTCCCGGTACAGAGTGGTGAATGGGGGTGGGGAGGTCATGGTGGTGGGATGTCAAAGGGCTTTTATTTCCAATTTAGTGTTTTGTTCTCACTGGTCCCCTTCTGTCTCTTTGCTCACAAGTATCTTATGAATCCTGGGATCTTTGGCACCTGTCATAACCAAGGCGATGAGCTTTGCTAGACTTTTCAACACCAGGAGTATGACCCGGACAGCCCTGTCTTGGTCCAGCAGCAGTGGATTAAGTGAATGAAACCATATCCTACATAACAACTAGGAAGGAAGAGAAAGCATGCTAAGGCACCAAGGGAGAGCTGGCTTTCACCCAGTGGCCCCATTTATTAGATAAAGAAAGACAGAGAGTTGAAACACTGCTTAGTGCAGGGTGGTAGGGCTGAAGCTTTGCCCAGTCCTAAAGAACAAAAGAGGAGTTTTCACCTAAGCTTCTTTGCTGCTGCTTCAGCGGAAGGTCTATTAGAGTTCCCTCTTCTCATGATTATCTATCTTTTTAAGTCTCGACATCAGACTGGATGTCTGCAGGATGGGGGGAGATGTGGGAGAGACCATCCTTCCCAGATATCGACAGAAGGAATGGGTGGTGAGGAGACTAAGCATTTTTAGAACCCCTGTTATGTGCTGGGCACAATGCTCATATTTCATTCACCCTAACAGTCCTGAGAGAGAGCTGTCCTTGTCTTCTTTTACAGTGAAGGAAACTGAAGGAGCTGGGGAGTGGAAGAATCAGGATTCAACCCCAGTCTGCTGATTCCCAAGCTTACGGTCGTCTGGCTATCAGCTCCTTTACTTAAGGTCATCACATAGGTTTAAGGATGTGGGTCTCAGAGCATGTAAGGCCAGGGCTGATGATGAGAAGGCTGTGTTGTGGGATCCCAGCTCCAGAGGAAGCGAGGACTGGCTGCTCAGGCCTTAGGCTCTGGTCTATTTCTGGTCCCTTTTGGGTTTCTTTGGGGGTCAGGGCTTTGGTGCAAAACTGGGGTGCATTTTAAAGAATGAATTGGCTGGCACTTTGCCCTTCCTGTCACCTCCCTGGGTCACACTGCCATATCTCTTCTACTACTTATTTTTCCAGAAAGGCCTTCTGCTCAAGAGTTACCCCCAACTCGTCATCCTCTAGTCAGGTCCCTAAAAGATACATTCACATCCTAATCCCGGAACCTGTGAATGCAACCTTATTTGGAAAAGGGGTCTTTGTAGATGTAATTAAGTTAAAGATCTCAAGATGAAATCATCCTGGATTATCTGAGTGAACCTTAAATCCAATGATAAATGACTTTATATATGACAGAACAGGAGCAGACACAGGGAGAGAGGAGGAGGCCATATAAATATGGAGGCAGAGATTGGAGTGATGCAGATGGGAGATGGATTAGAGGGGGAAAGATTCCCAATTACCTCCATCAAGCTCCGCCCTTCACCTCTAACCCCAGTGATCCCTCCCTGTGTGGGGAAAAGGAGGTACACGTGGGAGAAGAATTGGCACTCGAGGGAGCTAGCCTGAGGAAATCAGGTTCACAGTGGCGGAACTGTTGACTAGGGAAGCTCTTTAGGCATTTGAATTTTTATTTGTCACCAAGGTCTCTCTCCTAGTGGCCTATTTCTATGAAAGTCATCGCAGAAATGGTTTTTTAAATCAAGTCAATTAAATTAAGCTTCCTCTTTCATATCCTGGAGAGACTGGAGGTCAGTGACTCCAGAACGGGCACTGGCTAATGACTCGGGGGTCCGTGGACCCCTCTGCATAGCAGCGAGGCGATTAACCAGTGCTGGTGACTTTGTTCTGCCATGTTCACAAATGGAAACAGGAGCAGCTTTTGGGTCTGGGGCAGGATCCAGAATGGAGTCAATACTTTAGTTTATAATCACAGTAAAAACAGAATTACAGCCCAAATGGGGCTGTCCACTGCTTCTCGCTTGCTCGGATACTATGATATATGCTTTTGTCAGTGCTCCTTTATTCCGCAGCCACCTTCCAAATTTAGTTACCTGTCACCTGTCACCTGGGTCACTCCCAAGCCTCCCCACTGGTCTGCTTTTCTTACCTTTATTGCCTGTCCTGTACATCACCCACAGGAAAGCCCCATCTCAGGCGCCAGGTAACCATGATTCCATCCCACATCCTATTACCTCTGGGTCCACCTCTAAAGTCTTTAACCTGATATTCAGTCTCAGCCTTCAATCTCTCCCTTTTCTTCTGCTCTCTGCTCCTCTACTCCTACCAGAGCTGACACTCTGCCAGATCTTGCCCAAGTCTGCATATTGCCATCTTTGTCTTTGTTGGATGTCTGTGCTTGGGACATCTCCCTGTTTCATCTGCATCCAAACTCTGAGAGACTTCCTAGTATACTCATTAAGTGTGGAGCCCTGGAATCAGATGCTTTGGGTTCACGTTCTGCCTCTGTCACTTACGTGAAATAGAATAGATAAAGCTCTTAGCTCAGAGCCTGACATAAAATAAGCTTTAATAGTATGTGCTGTGACAGTGTTATTACTTCTGTGTATCACTTCCTTTGAGTCCTGAAGTTTGCTTCTGTCAAGAAGTCTTTCCTGAGTACCATCTGCCTGCTCACTCACAGACAATAAAACCTCCCCTAGTGAACCTAATCAGGGCAGAGGTCTTTTCAGAGTGTCTGACCCTGTGGGTGGGCCTGGAATGTCTAGCACTTTCTGCCTTTCTGCACTTTGGCCCACTATTTAGTATTTGGTGAGTTTCTGTTGAACTGTCCTGAATCAAATCTTTTCTCTTAACATCTGTCTTGTAGCAGTCATCCACCCACCATCCGGCCACCCGCTCAGTCATTTGGCAATATTTTGAAGACCTATTATGAGCCAGGCACTGTGCTACGTGTTGGGTATACATGGTGGATAGGACAGACTCTGCCCCACCTTAATGAAGTCATTATCTATAAGGCAGACAGACATGTAGATAGGACAGTATAATATAGGGTGACAAATGTTCTGAAGAGGGAAGTACAGGGTGCTGAGATAACCCAAAAGCCACAGAGAAGCTCTGTACCCCTGCCTTGGAAGGTCAGGCATCACTTCCAGAGGAAGCAAGGTCTAAGCTGAGACTCAAAGAATGAGCACAACTCAGCCAGGTGGAAGAGATTACAGGTGAAGACTGTTTCCATTGAGGGAAAAGATGCAGAAGTGAGAGGGGGAGTGGCGCACTGGAAAGCTGGGTGGACAGAGAGTGTGTGTGTGTGTGTGCACACGTGCACACGTGTGTGTCCATGTGGGTGAATGCAAGTGTCTGTTGAAGGTGGAAGTGTGAGAAGAGGCTGGAGAGGCAGGTGAGGCCAGGATGTGCATGGACTTAGGAAACGTGGTCAGGAGTTTGGACTTGCACATCCCAGGTGTGGGATAAACGAGAAAGGGAGTGGGAGGGTTTCAATGGGGAGTGGCATGATCAGATTTACAATGTAGAAGAATCACACTGGCTGCAGGGTGGAGAATGGAGGAGGTTGGTTTGTTAGTCTACATGACAGTCTGCCTTTGTTCTTTCCCAAGCAACCCAATTTCTATGTGGGCTTGAGCCCCAGCTGAGGTCCTGCTATCCTGCTGGGCTCCTTCATGGGGGCTGGACTCTGTCTCTTTTTCTCTGGTCTTGCTCAAAATGCAAAAGTGACCTGGAACCAGAATCCTGCCAGTCCAGATATAGTCTCTAACTATAGTGGACACCTGTCCACATGTTTGGGTCTCTTGCATACTGATATTCTTGACTACCGGTCTGGGCCAACCTTGAGATAGCTGCACATTTTTGTACAATACAGTTTGGACCTTCGGCTGTCACTTCTTGAGTAGCAGCAACTCTATTTAGTCATTCATTTGTCTCAAACGTTTACCAATTATCTACTATGTCCCAGTGATGTGCTAGGCCCTGGGTACCCAGTGGTAAGCAACCCATCACAGCTCCAGTGCTCACGGCAGTTGTGAGAGACGATCTTCAATAAATATACATTGTTCTAACTGCGATTAAAGAAAAGAATAAGTATAACAAAGGGAACATGGTGTTGGTGGTTGCTAGGTGGCTCCATTTTGCTCCCCAGGCTCTCTCCCCACCCTTCTCCACTCTGGTCTCTGCCCTGGAGGCTGACCTGGATGGACCACACTGATGGATTCTTTTGTCCTCTGGCTTCCAGCAGGGTGAGAGGAGGATGAAGTTGGGGTGCTTACTCTCCCGGCTTTCTCCACAATGGCTCGCCTGGGCCAGCTGCATTCACTGTCCTGCTCTTCATCCTTCCAGCCTGGGGATGGTTCTGCCCCCGTCCCTTGTGGTCTCCCTTTGTCTTGCTCCAGGCCTTTATGAATAGTCCTTTTATCAAACCTCCTTGAATTATCCTAAAGCGAGTGTGCCATTGTTTCCCGCCAAGACCCTGACAGATGCAGATGGCAATAGAAAGCCTTTCAGAGGAGGTGACATTTAAGCTAGACTTGAGGGATGAGAGGAGCCAGCCATGTGAGGAACGGGGGAGGAGAGACACTCCAGGCAGAAGGAAGTCGAGTGTGAAAACTCCGAGGTGGAGAAGAGCTCGTGTGTTCATGGCACAGAGAGAGGGGCTGCGTGTGCAGGGCACAGTGAGCAGGGAGATGGCATGAGCTGAGATTTTCTGAATTTCATCCCAACCACAGCCACACAGCAGTGGAAGTCGTTGGCCTACCTTCCTGGTCACCTCTCTCCTCCTGGTGGCCCTTACCAGAGGTAAAAATACTCACAATTAATGCTTGTTGAGCACTTACTATGTTTCAGGCATTGTTCTAAGTACTTTGCATGCATCGATTCTCTTAATCCTTCAACAGTCACATGAAGAAAGTATTATTATCATCCATATTTTACTGATAAAGAAACTGAGGTTCAGAGAGATTGAGTAATTTACATGAATTGCACAACTCATAGACAGAGCAGCTAGGATTTGCAGTCACGCAGTCTGGAGCCAGGACCTTACTCTTAAACACTTGCTATGACTCCATTAAACACATGATTGCTAAGTCCTCAGCCCCCACTGGTCCCTTATTTCATGTGCCTCAAAAACATAGTGGTTTATTGTATCTGCCAATCATTTCTAATCATTTCCTATATCTGTCCATTGTTGAATAAATTATGCATATTTATTTTGCCTTCTCAAATGTAAACTAGACTCCTTAAAGATGTAGATGGAGTCTTTTAATTATCCGCTACCTATAGAATCTTGTAAAGTGGAGAGCACACAAAAAATACTCAATAAGTGCTTTTCAGATGCTTGATTTAAATTAGACAGTGGGTGTAAAGAAATAGTGCCTGGAAAATAGAAGGTGTGTTTAACAGATGGAACCTGTCACTGGTGCTTGTTAGAAAGGAAGCAAGAAGGGAGACAGACAGTTTACTAGGCAATTGTTAGCCCCAAATTCAACATGAGATCATTCGATCACCATACTAGGTCATGTCCATGGTGCCTACAGACCAGGATCTTGCCTTAATTTAGGGTGCTAAAGAGAAAATTAAGGGAGAGCAGGCTTGTTTTCCTAGATGTCCAGTTAATGTCACCATCTTCTCTCATAAGCCAATCCATATCTGCAAGTTTGGGGATCCTATTTACATTTTCAGCTGCATCTCCTCTTGGGAGGATGAGTTCTGTAAGTTTGCTTCCTGCTGTGTGAAGGAGCACTTCCTTTGTTGATCCTGAATTTACCTCCGGCAAGTCTCAGGCTTCGAGATTCCTTTATCCTCCCCTGGGACAAGAGCAATACCTGGGAATAGGTGAGCAAGTCCCTACGCTCCGCCTCCACCCTGCACGATTCTGTTCATCATACTGAGAGACCTAGTGGTTTTCTCTGTTCTCATTTACTTCCAGACCTTTCCTTTTATCTCTTCTTGGTGCAGTGGATATAGTAGAATGGCCTTCCAAAGAGAATTTTCCTCAAACTGAAAGCAACCCAGACAGGAAAGAAGCAGAAAATGCAAACAAGTGTTGAAATTGTCAGGTGGCCTGAGCTTAAGCCCCTCCACGGAAGCAGAGAAGCGCCTCCCCGTATCTCTGTTCCCAGACACCAGGAGGACCATGTTCACTGTCCAAGGGTAGGCCTGCCCTCCACCTGACTTCCTGCCTGTCCGTTGGCCGGGTGGTAGCCAGGGATCTTGCTGTTTCCTTGCATAGCAAAAGCTCATCTGCCATCCTGTCTCCTAAGCGAAACATTTTGACAGAGGAAACATTTTGGTGCTCCTGTGTCAAAGTGGTTATGTCAAAATGTAAAAAAAATTTTTAATGACCAAGTAATGTGCGTTTTAGACATTTCGGAGCCTGTGTCAGTGTCTCTCTCCTTCTTGGAATTGTGCTTCATTTCTGAGTCTTACCCCACCTGATCTTTCCTCCAGATCTCTGCCCCTGGGCCAGCTGTCCACACCTGTAAACCCATCCAAGAGTGTGGGGGGAGAGAGGAGGAGTCATGCGGTGGGGCTGACCCTTCCAGAGGGTGTGAATAGGGTAGGGAGTGAAATAAGTAGAGTCAGAGGTGTCAGTTTCACACATTACTTGGTTAAAAGAACAGCAGAAAGGCTAATTTCTTGTTTGGTCTCATGAGGATGTCATTGGCACCTACCAGGTGGTGTCCAAGTACACACGTCAAAATTTCATTCACCGTGGAACCAGTGATTCTCGACCCCTGGCCGCACATTACAATCTGGTTGGAGCCTTTATTAAAAAACCTGCTTCCCTTCTGCCTTCTGTCCCCCTGCTCTCTGCCCCCAATCTAGGTGAATTAGAATTACATACTTTTTGAAAGCTTCCCAGATGATCTTAAAGCACAGCTAGGAAAAAGAACCACTAATCCCAATCAGTCACGCAGCCTCTCAGCACCCACACACTGTCCCTCAGTCTGTCCATTTCAGAATGTCCACGGCTCCAGTGAGAGTCAACGGGTGGAGCTGAGGAGCCACGCTGAAGACTTGTCCAGGAGAAAATTGATCTTGGGACACTGATCAGTGAGCTCTGTGTTGTCACACATTTTTGTTTTTAATCACTTTACTGTATTTTTAGTATTGAGTTCCATTTTCCCGTCTCAAGAGCATGCCTGGTTTATGCTTGAGTTATAGGGCTCACTCAAAACTCATTTATTAATCCCCTCGTTAATCTATCCCCTCATTCAGTCACTCATCCTCTAATTCACTTATTCACTCTCCCACTCATTTATTCATTCACTCATTCATCCCTCTGCTCAACACATCTGTCTGTTTATTTATCATCATGCATCTACTCATTGGTTCATTCACTGATTCATTCCTTTCTCTTATTTATTCAGTTGTTCATTAGTTCATCTATCTGCCATCCACCCATCCATCCATCTGTCCATTCACTCTCTCAGTCATTTGCTCATTCATTCATTCCTTGTTAATGTATCCACTTTGCAGACATTTTCTGACACTTTCGAGATGAGGGCTCCTGAGCCTGGCTCTGAGGACACACAGGTGGATGTACATGCAATAGGGTTGTGTTTGGAGGCTGAACTTACTATCTGGGGCTGAGAACCATGGCTTTTGGCTCTCGTTTGTGATCAGATGCAGGGACTTTTGGTGGGACACATTTTGCCATCCTAGTGAAAAGTCTTTTCAGTCTAAGGACTCTCTGCGGACTCAACCAGTGGGTCTCCTTTGGACAGAGAAAATTGCTCTGTAGTGCTAGCTGGTGGGAAGAATGGGAGAAGATGGGGAGTGACATTTAATGTTTCCAGTTTAGGTAAAAAAAAGCTCTCTGAGCTATTCCTTCTTACAATGAAACTTTCATTTAAAGAATAATAAAGAAAACAGGAGAAAACAATAAAAAGGAATAAAATGGGCTAAAAATGGCACAACAGAGGGAAAATAGAGAAGGGTAAAAGCAGACTGCTGTAGTCCACACAGCATATAAGATAGCACAAGTGACAACCCCCAAGAGATCAGTGAGTCCTGGTGGGTGAATTAAGCATAACGAACCTGGGGCAGGTGCAGGACAAGGTGGGCAACCTTCTGGAAGGGCAGGGATGTTGATTGGAGTTCACTTCAATGTTCTATGTATGGAGAATCTGGATGAGAGTTCTGGGAGAAAATTCCTAACTCTCAGGGCATGTGTTTTACAGAGAAATTTATTCAATCATTTAACAAATATTGACAGAGTGTGTGACACACTGCTTCTTTGCAGCTTGCTATGTTGTGGGGAAGATAGGCTCTTGGACAAAGAGTTACACCCAGGGGTGATGAGTGCTATGAGGGAGGAAGGACAGGGAGCTGCGGGAATGTCTAGTGGGATGAACTCATCTGAGAAGTCAGGGAAGTTTCCTGGAAGAAGTGGAGGTATAAGCCGTGACTTGAAGGTAGATGTGTGTAAGGTAGTGAGAAAAAGTATGTGAAGGCAGAGGGTAAGAGAGAGCATGCTGTGCAGCTGGTGTGCATAGTGCAAGGGGAGAGTGACAGGAAAAGGGGCGATACCTAGAAGTGTCACTCATTCATTCAATCAACAAACCGTCACTAAGCCTCTACTCACTGCATAGTCCAGAGCTGGGTGTTGGAAGTAGAAAGACAATAAGACACAGTTTGTGCCTTCAAAAGCATCTTATTGTTCAATGAGTTCAAATGAACAGACAGCAAAGGAAGGGTTAAGAGCCTGCCAAGGCACTGACTTTGATGCCTGACTGCCTGCTGTGGTTGAGGCAAGCACAGCCTGCCTAGTTTCTTGCTTGCGTTCTTCTTGGGTGAAAGTGCTTCAGAAATGGGCTTTCCCAGACCAAATGACAGGGTTTCCTGATGATCAGCTAACTGGGCCATCACGCTGTGTGTTGATTTTGTCATAGGTGGGATCAGGCAGGGAGCAGTGGGAGGAGGACAGGGGATGGAGAACATGAGTTCAGTTGTCCAGATCTGCGACAAGGGCAGTAGAGCCTGGTCGGGCCGGTCTTACCACAAGTGGAACGGCCATATGGAGACACGGAAGGCCAAGGACTTATGGGGTGTTTGAATGCTGAGGTGTGTGCGAAGCTGAGTTACCACCAGAGAAAGCCAGGTGGCCTGTTTCCCCCAAGGCCTTACCAGGTGGCATTTTCCTTGGTGAATTCACCCATATCCAGGCTTCAGTTTGGTCCATGCCCCAGAATTGTTCAAACTCAGGAATAATTGCCAGTGAACTTAAGTCAATGAACTTCATAAGAATCTGATGAGCAATATCAGATCTCACTGAGAAATACTGCCACTCAGGGGACTGGCTCCTTGTGTCTTCTGAGCAGAGAATTCTCTCTTTGTGGCTGTGCCAAATGGGAAATTAAATTACAATTAGAAGGTGCTTCCATGCATCTGTCAGGGCCCAGTGCTGGAAACAGAAACTCTGGATATTTGAAGAAGAAAGAGACTTGTTTATTATGAGGAATTAGGCGTTTCCAAAATTGCTGGAAGGGTTGGAGGGGGTGACTCTAAGCTGGGCCTCCAGGAGTGATTCCTAGTAGAAGGGATCTGTCATGAGAGCTGTTACCTTTGACATAATCTGGGAGATTATGGTGGGAGACCACGGGCTTGACCCTGAAATCACTGAGGTCAAGAGTACACAGCTGTAGCTGTAATCCAGGGCTGAGGAATCTGCTCCTGCTTCCACCACGATTGCCTGGACACGGAGGCATGGAGTCGACAAAAGCCTGCTGGTGTCTCTACCCACCTGCTTGTCAGCAGGAAGATAGCCTCTGCCTCACTTCCTCATGCAAGATCTCATCTGGGTGCATCTCATTGGGGATACCTACTTCTCACCCAGAACTCAATCACTCAATCTGCAAGGAAGTCTGGGAAATGTAGTTTTGGTTTTTTTAAAAAAATCTTCCCAGCTTTTTCAGTAGAGGAATACCCAGGAGGAGGAAGAGGTGGGAAAAAATGTGAAAAGCCACATGACCATTTCCATCACATCTGGCTCACGTGGAATCAGCATTATAGGATTTACTCACAGGTTGTGAAAGCCAACATCATGAAGCTAAGGCATCCTAAAGAGGCAGTCTCTACATTGGCCACAAATATGCCATTGGAGACTGAAGGATCGAGGCCACGGTCCATGGTGACCTGAATCCTCAGGGCTAGGATGGACACTCCAGCATTCTCTAAGTCCCTCTTCCTGTTCTGTGCCAGTGGCTGACCAGTTCCCATTTTGATTCACAAATAATTTCTTTAGCTATAACACTCCTGTCAAATCTTTTACAAGACTTTGCTAATCTCAGAAAATATTTGTTGATTTATTTGTACCATCTGTTGAATAAGCATGACTCGTGAGATGTAATCATAAAGCAACTTTATTTTTGTCTCCCACTATCCCAGTTTAAGTACACTCTGTGGGTCTAGTTCTTCTCTGGCATCCGGATGAAAACTCAGCCAGGCTCTTGATGTCTATGGTTGTTATTATAAAAAGTACTATCTATGGATACTTTAAGATTTAACTGTATTTCTAATTTAGTAATTAAAAAGCACAGCTCTGCAATCTTGCCTTGAAGGGGAGACGTCTTCCCTCCTCCACTCAGGCCTGCAGGAGTCCAGAAGCTATTGCAGAAGAAAGAGGAATGGTTGGCATTTTCTCCCTCTTCATCTAGCTCTTCTGCTCTCTCCCACCTTGCAAGCCACGCTTATACACCTCCAGGACTGGATGGGGGAGGGAGAAGGAAGGGGAGTGGGGAAGTCTTCACTTGAGTCCAACATTCTTTGGACATGGCAGGGATTTAAAGTGAATTCTTTCTTTCGTGGGTGCTTTTGTGGGGCTTCGGAGGTGCCCATCTCATCATTGGGGATCTCCCACCTGCAGTCCCTGGTCTAGACCACACGCATCGCTATGTTGGCTGGTTGCCTTCTCCTGGGAACACAGCGGTGCCTCTGCCTTTTCTCTTCAGAGGTCTCGACCCTCCTTAACATGACTTCTACCCTGGCTCCCTCTCGCACTTGACTTATGTCAGATTTATGTGAAACTCTTGTCATTCCTCTGCTCTGGCAAGCTCTGGAAGTGGGTTACTTCCCAAACGGTGGCCCTCAGCTTTGCTCCACAGAGTGCTGCAGCCAGCCTCTTGACATCTGAATCTCTCAAGTGCAACTACAGGGTTCCCATATTAAATTCTCCAAGTGGTCTCTCAAAGCTACAGTGTCTCGATTTGGGGTCAGGAGGTAGCACCTGTGCACTAATTAGACTAGGCTAGGCTGTCCTGCCATAACAAACAGCCTCCAACCAAATTGGCTTGATATCACACAAGTCCATTTCCTGCTCTCAGTCCACTGTGGATCCAGACAACCCTCAGGGGCAGTGTTGACTCTCTTCCAGGCTGCTTTGATCCTGGATCAATGGCACCTCCTTATCAAAAATGCTTCTAAAAAGTTCTGGAGGTGGACAGTGGTGTTGGTTGCATGACAATGTGAAAATACCAAATGCCACCGAGCTGCACATTTACAAATGGTTCAAATGGTAGATTTTAGGTTTGTATATTTTACCACAATAAAAAAATGTTACATGAGAAAAAAGTTATTTTTAGTAAACTTAACTTTTGCTTCATATGAGAAAATAATTTTTACCTTAAACTAGCTGCTAAGTATTCATTCAGATATTGTCGATATTATCTCTTTCCAGTACTTGGCATTAATATCAATGGGTTGAATAATTCTAATAGAATTAAATAATGAAAAAATTTTGCACAATTGCCACAGCCAGGGATGAGGGGCTGAGATGCCATGAAATGATTCTGCCTGCAGGTAGCTCATTTCATTGGCCGAAGCAAATCACGTGGCCATCCCTACCTTGAAGGGGTGAGTTGAGGTACAATCTTTTGGGTGCCCAGAAGTAAAGGAAAACCAGACACCGTGGATAGTCGCAGTGCCTCCTGTGGCCTCCCACTCCTCCCCGTGGGTGGGGGTGGCATTCATAGCACAGCTCGCTCTGCAAAATTTGCTGCTAAAATATTTCCACCAAATCCAACCCTTGATCCGTGCATACACCTGATATACAACTGATTTTGACAACCTCCTTTGAAAATTCTGCATGTGGTCTAGCACCTCCTTTGAAATACGAGAGCTGTTGTCTTTTGGTGACCTGGCTAACACTTCCATTTATGTATTTGCTCATGTTCTGTCTCTCCTACCTGAATGAAGGCCCTTGAGATCAGGGACCACATTTGTCTTGTTTGTGGGACTGCCCATTAGCCTGCATGCCTAGCACGGTATGGGACATGTTGTAGAGACTCTAGAGCTATTGTAGACAGGAAGGAGAAAGAAAGGAGAGAGGGAGAGGAGGGAAAAAGGGAGAGAAGGAGATAGAGAAGGAGGAAGAGAAGGGAGGAAAGAAAGAAGGAGGGAAGGAGGGAGGAAGGAAGGAAGAGAGAGAGAGAAACGTATAGACGGCAGGATGGAGTTGAGTCAGGAAGCCGGAGACAGGCAGAAAACCAAATTCCAGCACTGGAACCAAAAATTAGACAGGGACCCAAAATACCAGGGGCAAAATCAGCACCAATATTCAGAGATGAATCAACTCAGGAACAGAAATGAAATTAGGACAGAACGGCCAGGATCTGGTGATGATTGTGGCCGACGAGGCTCGGTGTTTCCTGGAGAGAAGGTTTCGTGTTCCTTATTGTCCCTCCATGGAAGGGGGAAGAAGAGAGAAATGGAGTTTGTTGGTGCCCACTCTATGCTGGGCGTTGTGCCAGGTGCTGCCTAGGAGTTACCTTATTGAACTCGTGTGGGAACCTGATTATAAAACTGGGAAACCGAAGCTCAGAGAGGTTTGGTAACTCTGCAAGCTCATGCAACTGATTGGTGCCCTTGGAACCCAGATCTGGGTGTCCCTGGTGCCTGGACCGTCTTCATTACAGAGAGCTCTTTCTTAGTCCGTCTCTGAAGACAAACGACTCTGCCGCCCCTTTCTCTCTTTTATTTTTTATTTTATCTCTTTTTTGAGAAATTCAATTCCAGATGGCCACTCTGCCAAGCGGATAGTGTAAGATGCTCTCTTTTCCGTTCCTAACTGCTGAGATGTCGATAGCCATTGTGGGAGGCGTAAAACAATTTTAGGCTAAACCAGCCTGTTCCATCCATTTAGTCCTGGTTTCAAGATTCCTCCTGTCACTTGGCTCCTGCACTGCCTCCTACACAGGATCTCTGGGCTTTCTAAGGAGATGGCTCAGAGTGTTTTCCAAGGCACAGTGCATTTAAAGAAAGATGCGCGTCTGTGCATTTGTGTATGAACGTGTGTTAGAATTGCTATGGAGTACTGTCCGGGAGGTGTGCAGGTGTGCTGAGTGTGATGTGTGTGGAGGATGTGTGTGTGCTGAGTGTGAGGTGTGTGCATAAATAAAGTTGTTTACAGCTCACGTTGGGGGGCTGGTTAGTGCTGCTGCAGGTCCTCCTCAGGTGTGACAGCACTGCCATTGAGCTCCTGACTGTGGCTTTGCCAAGTGCCCAAGGAACATGGGGCCAGTTTACATGGGGGAGCTGGTGTTTCAGCTTGTGCTGGGCCCTGGCCTGTCCCTTACGCTAAGGTGGGACGTGAGTGAGGCTTGCCGACACACACACACACACACATACCCACACACCCATGTTTGATGACTGCATTTGAAGTCACCTGGCCAGTGGTGCAGATGATCTGAGCGTTCTGCAGGGGACACGTGAGATCTCCCTGGGTGCACGGGGGCCGCGGTGGCAGGAACATTTGTAGATCCTGTCAGTGTGAGACACATTACCACATACCATTGTGGCTGATATTTGACATTA
Source organism: Cynocephalus volans (assembly GCF_027409185.1). Classification (NCBI taxonomy): domain Eukaryota; kingdom Metazoa; phylum Chordata; class Mammalia; order Dermoptera; family Cynocephalidae; genus Cynocephalus; species Cynocephalus volans. Next base: position 27,624,805 of record NC_084467.1, on the reverse strand, counting down.
AAAATTTTTGCAACGCCCCATCCCCTTCTTTTTCGAGGTAGCACAGTCTCTATGGACCTGAGGGGAGAGGTCTCCCTCCTTACCCCTGACTTGAGGGTGATGGATATCTCCCACGTGGCCTCTCACCCCCCACATAGGGCTTCTCCCACCCTGCTGTCCCCAGGACAACAGTTCAGCCAATGGGGACCACGGAGGAGAGGGAAGAGGAACAAGGTTTACGCAGTGTCTTCAGGCCAATTCATCGACATGGGTGTTTTCCCCTGGCATTCAGGATTGAAAGTGCCACTGGAGTACTTGGGAGTGGTGTTAATAGTCAGCTGCAGGGCTGGGCAAACTGTACCCATGGTCACATCCAGCCCATTGTGTGGTTTTGTAGGCCTGGGAGCAAAGAATGGTTTTTACATTTTTCAATAGTTAGAGAAACTGAAAGAAGAATAATACTTTGTGATATGTGCAAGTGATAAGAAATTCAAATTTCAGCATCCATAAACAAAGTTTGATTGGAGCACAGCTATGTTTATTTAGTTATGAATTGTCAATAGCTGCTTTTGCACCAAGGAGTTGCATAGTGCCAAGACAGAGGTTAGTAGTTGTGATAGAAACTCACTAACTGGCCCTTTACTGGAAAAGTTTGTCAACCTCTGGTCTACTAGTGCAGTTTTTAAACTTTAGAATCAGAATCACTTGGAGGGCTTTCTAAGCCAGATTACTGGGCTTCACCCTGAGTTTCTGCTCCAGCAGGTTTGGGGTAGGGCCTGAAAATTTGCACTTTTAACAAGTTCACAGGTGATGCTGATGCTACTGGTCCGGGGACCACATTTTGAGCATCACTGGTATGCCAGGTTGGCTAAGGTGAAGCTGGACTCGATGCCCTGCAGTTATTGAGATCAAAGTCAGAACTTCTCTGGCCAACCTTGATAGTGTTGACATTTTATGCCCGTTACTTCTTTGTTATGGGACGCTCTCCAGTGCATTGCAGGATGTTTAGCAGCAGCCCTGCTCTCTACCTGCTAGATGCCAGTAGTAACCCCCAACTTGCAGCAACCAGAAGTGTCTCCAGACCTTGCAAAATGTCACCTGGGGGGCAAAATTGTCCCAAGCTGAGAACTACTGCTATAAAGGAAGGCATCTAAAGGCTCAGTGAGATGAGAATGAAGAAATAGATTATTCATGTGCCACCTGCTCAGCCTCCCCCAGGAGGGTCTGGAGCACACTCCTTTCATTAGGGTATTAAGAAATGCATTGACAACCGGCACCAGGATCTTTGAAGAGCTCTGTAGGGACTCATCTGTAAGTCCCTGGAGATGTAACTGGGATCCCTGGTCTCAGTGTGAATAATGGGATCCCAGCATTGCCAAGGCCAGCTGGTGGTGCTGAACCTTCAGAGACGAGGGGTGTGCAGTTTCCACAACCCAAGTAGTGATGTTCACCTCGAACTTTCATCAGACTGCTCCCCTTCCTATCAAGCCAGCTGCTTCTGGGAGACTGGCAGGTGGGAAGCCCAGTGACTTTCATGAATTCTGCTGCTCTCTCACCAATGCATTTCCTAATTCTTTGCTGAAACGAAAGCCCTCCCAGGATATAGTGTTTGGGTGTGACTGAGCAGGTTGTGCATAGAGTATAGACTTGCCATTCCTGCCCATGGCACTTCTTCCAGAACCATCATTTCTAGACTTACAGAGTTCCTTATCTATCCCTTTGGTATCTCACACAACAGTACCTCCAACCGGGGCACACTTTTTAAGGCAAAGGAATAAGACAGTGAACTCAGCTTCATGGAATTCCCTAAACCTTTAACTTTTTTTGCGGCAGTTACAGACAAGATCCTCTTTTCTAGCTATTTAGAAATGGACAATATAATATTATAAGCTCTAGTCAGCCCAGAATGCCAGAACTTATTATTCTTGTCTACCTGTAGCTTTGTAACTGTTAACCCACCACTTTCCCCTCACCTCTGGTAACCATTGTTCTACTCTACTTCTGTTAGAACCACTTTTTTTTTTTTTTTTTTTTAGATCCCACATATGGGTGAGATCATGTGTTAATTTGTCTTTCTGTGCCTGGCTTACTTCACTTAAAATGATCTTCAGTTCCATCCATGTTGCTGCAAATGACAGGATTTCATTTTTTTATGGCTGAATATTATTCCATTGTGTGTATGTGTGTGTGTGTGTGTGTGTGTGTGTGTGTATGTATATATCTATCTCTCATAGTTTTGTTTATTTTAAAAAAATCCATTCAGAATTCACTGTTCTTAGCACATGGCCCATCACCCAGAAGCAGCTGGCTTGATAATTTGGTGGAGGGGCCTGCTGAAAGGTCAGTTACCACACCAGCAGGGGGAGAGCATCTGTGAGGTTGGGGTGGGGTTCTACAGGGTGTGGTATGTGTCTTGAACCAGTAGCCAGTGTCTGTTGCTGCCTCTCCTGCAGCCAGAATGCGGGGGTCAGAGCCCCAGTGTAGAGGTTGGGATAGTTCTTCCACTATTACACCCAGTAACCTACCTGAAGATTTTTTGCTTGCTTTTTCCTTGCTTTGGGCTTCACTGGTATTAGAGGCTGAGAGAGTCTCCTGGCCATTCTGGAATCCTTGTGCAGCTGAACGGCTGAAGAGAGCATCTCTGTACTGGCAGGAGAAAACTGGTTTTCAATCACACGACGGGACAAGAAGAACTCTGTTGGAACCCTGGGGTCACTGGGATATCTCTTAGCAATCCCTTGCTCAATAGTCTTGATCGATGGAAAACTATGCAACCTAATAAGACCAGACCACCGAGAACTCAGATCTCACAGGCATGAAGGGCTGGATCATTCCAGAGGGCAATAAACCTCATCCAGCCGAGGCATTCTTAGAGACCATGGGAGACACAGATTGGGTGGTGGAAGATGGCTGCTACGATTACCAATTTGGGCCTCACGTCCAGCTATAAAGGGACAAACAGTAGCAGGTAAGCTTCTTGTCAGCTTTTTTCCTCCTCCTCCTCTACTACCTTATATGAAGAGTGTGACTACATTTTATGTTTCAGTGGAGAGTTTAACTGGACTGACATCACCCTGCAATGACACAGAGGCAGATGGACTTTGGGTGTTCTCTGTTTTGAAGACATGAACTTTTTGCCCAGAAGAAGAATGACCAGAGTGGAAACTACGTGGTAAAAAGGGCGGCTTGTGCTAGATATCTCTCGTTGGCTTCTCCAGACCCCTCTGCTAGTCTTCTCCACTCTGCTCTGTGTCCCCAGAGGCTGACTTCTATCGATGACATCAGTGGGCTTGTTGCCCTTTGGGTTCCAGTTGGGTGTGGTCAGTGGGGCGTGTTGTAGGAGATTAGAGAGAGGGAAGAAAGTGAGGTCAAGGTATTTATTTTCCTAGATCCCTCCCTTTTGGACCACCTTGGGCTGACTGACTGTCTCCCTCTACTGGAGATGGCCTTCCCTCTGCAAGACCCTTTCTTTCTGGCTTCTAATAACCACTCCCTTCCCTTGTCTCTTTGCGTCTATCATGGCACCTTACTGTTACAAACCCCAGAATGTGGAACCATTCCTGTGGTTTCCCTACAATCTCCTCTTTCTTTTGTAAATAGCACCTTTATTAAACTCTTCTCAAATCACCCAATTTCTGTCACGACCCTGGCCAATAGATTACACTGCCCTGGACTTTCAATCTGGAGCAAATGATGCTGAAAAAGAATCATAGTTGGGGATTCATGTGTGGTAGCTGTGGTGGTGCCCGGCAGCAGCCAGCAGTTGTGGCTGGTGTCAGTGGTGTCTTGCTGTATTGGCCATAGCATTTTGTCCTGGCCAGATCATTTCCTGTGTTTTGGCCATTGGAGGAGCCTTTGGTTCTTGCTTATTTTCCAACCATGATTCCCCAGTCACCTAATAATTTTGTGAGCTTCCAATGTCTTTCCAAGAAATTCTTTTTAAAAAATTTAATTTAGCCAGAGATGTTTCCAATGCCTGCAACCAAGAATCCTGACTGATACAGCTATTGGAACAGATGTTTGACTTCTGGTCCAAAGCTTTGTTTTTTTTTTGGTCCAAAATGGAAGTGTGTGGAGCTCTTTAAAAGTGGCCAATTCAGTTTGCATGAACCCCTTTTGTTCTTTGCCCTGGACTTTTCCCCTTCTTTTTACTTGGAATGTGGGTTGATGATGGAGGTACAGCTGCCATTTTGTTACCATGAGCTAAGCATGAACAAAAGGCCAAGAATATCACAGAAGTCTTTGCCTAGAAGTCCCTGAGCCCCTAGGCCAACATAGCAACAACATCTTTCAGAGGCTTTCTTCTTACCGGAGAAGAAAGAAAAACCCTGCATGGCTTACATTATTATTAGCAGAACTAATTCCTATAGTGCTATATCCTTTCATCTTTATGATAATCCTACCTGAAATTGGACTCTCTGTTTAACAGATGGGGAAACAGAGGTTCAGAGTAGAGAAGTGACCAGTCCAAGTCTACACAGATAGCACTGTGGAGGGGAATAAGCTGAGAACAATTGGTCATGAACATGTTGGGCCCATTCATTCAGCAAGAATTTCCTGAGTTCTTACCTTGTGTCAAATATGGGTGTAACATTTGGGATGGATACAACAGGGTCCTTACTATTGGGGTCCACCAAAGTGCTCCAAACAAGAGATGATGGGCAGCTGGGCAGGGAGGAGGGAGAGGGATGGACAGAAAGACATTCAGAAGGAAAAATCAGTAGGACTTGGTGATGGCTTGATATGGGGGATATGGGTCAAAGAAGAGGGAGGTATTTGCAATGACTTCTAGGTATCTGGCTTGAACTCTTGGGAGAAACATGTGGTCATTGCTGGGATAGAGAATGTTGAAGAGAAGGCTGGGGTGGAGGGAGGCAGGTGGGGGGGGAGCTGGAGGGCAGGTGACCAGGAGCAGAATGGGTTTCTGAGGCAGGGCTGGGTAAGCATGAGCTTCAGGCTGTTGTCAAGGGAATGGTGACTGAGCTAGAGGTGAAAGTTGAGGCTGGTCTGGAGGCCTTTGCTGTTAATGCTCCTCAACTCTTCAACCCCTGCAGGGTGCCTGAGCCACCGGAGCCACAGGGGAGCAGCAAACACTGTGCTCTTACTTTGGGCCCTCACAGAGGCCTTGGCAGGGCTCCCTTCCTCTCCCCAGCCACTTCCTGGGCTCAAATTCAGCATTTAGTCAATCTTCTCATTAGGCGGAGCGGCTCCATGGGTCTCCAGGATCATTCAATACAGTAAGTGAGCCAACCCCAGGGGTTCTTTTGGGTAAGGAGTACTTATGCCCGCCGTTAGCCACCATTAGGACTGTATTTACTGCTTAATGATCACCTGCTATGGGCCTAGTGGGGCTGGACAGATGGAGAGCGGGGAAGAGCTTCCCCACAAAGAGGGAATGCTCTTCTCCAGAGGCACCAGAATTGCTTTGCCCCTCAGGCGCGGGATTAGTTACAGTTCACTGATCTGTCTTGGTTAGAAGAGGTAGGAATCTATGTTTGATGTGTCTATGGAAGGAAGGAAGGAAATGCTATGAGAAGCTAAGTCTCCTTTTTCTTTCCAAGGGTATTTGTGCTGTGTGTGTGTGCATGTGCGCGTGCGTGCGCGTGTGCATGTGCGTGTGCGTGTGTGTGTGTGTGTGTGTGTGTATGTATTTAAGGGAAACTGTTCTCTGCTCTGAAGGGTCTGAATTCAGGGTTAGATATCCCAGTTTGTATAATCTAGATTTCTCCAGGATCTACCAATCTGTGGCTACCAGTGAGATCATGGGTAACAAAAATGACTAAGATTTTACTGCCTTGTGTCCCCCACATTAGCCCCTGTGAAAAATCTCATGGTTTCCTGAGGCCCCCAGGGCATCTCTATGGCACTTCTGGACAAGCATGCTGCTGTTTCACCGAGTACCATGATTTCCTCTATGGGGAGCTGCTGCTCCATTGGGCATGGCGGCCTCTGCACACACCATTGCTGCTCTGCAGGCACTGGAAGCTTTGGGCACCGTTATTGCTCTGTAGCCTCCCCCTCTGCACTCCTGGGTAATGCTTTGAGCTCTGCTGTTATTCTGTAAGGCCCAGTAGTGCCCACCAGGCACCACCATTGCCCCACTGTTGCTTCACTGGCTCTGTTACTGCTGCCATCTCTGAAGGGACACAGGGTGCCAAACCCAAATGGTGGTCTGTGTTGCAGGTGGAGAGAAAGGGAGAAAGCCTCTTTTTTCTTGTGCTGCACTATCTTGGAGGCATCCCAAAGTTCTATAGAAAACAGGCCTTCCAATCTCTACTTTGGTATATTATTGTTCAGCAAATATCATTTCCCCTCCCCAAACCTCTAGCATAGAAGTGTACTTCTCATCCATTATGTTAGGCTTGGCCTTGTGACTTGCTTTGGACATTAGCAGATGTAAAGCAAGTAAAAGCTTGAAATGTGCTTGTGCTGTTGGACTTGCCTTCTTGGGATTTTGCCATTGCCAGGAGAACATGCCCTCCTGGATAGACCACTGGCCCAGAGGAGCAAGAGAACTGGGGAGCAGAGCCAGACAAAGCAGACCTGTGGCTTGAGGCAGAGCTTCCCCAGTAGACCTGCAGATGCTTGAGTGATGAGTAAATGCTTATTGCTGTCTGCCACTGAGTTATGGGATGCTTTGTAATGCAGCATCATTGAGGCTATAGCTGACTGAGATAAGCTCTCTCCCCTCCAAGATCCAGACATGCATCCATGGAAATAGCTAAGGATGGGTTGGAGTTACAGCGACCACATAGTAATGAGAATCTTTCGTTTACTAAAACTTTCTGGCTCGTCAGGTTATTTGAGTTTGACGCTTTCTTTGCTTAGGGTGAATTCTCCCCAAAGCCTCGCATGCTCACGCAAATGAGCTTCACAAGGGCCATCTATCTGAGTCGTGGATGGACTCAAGCTGTATATTCCTCTACTTGCAAACTTTAAATTTATTAATTCTCATAAAACGCTGTAGAGCAGGGGTTGGCAAGCTCTTTCTGTGCAGGGCCAGATCATGAATGCTTTAGGTTTTGAGGACCACACGGTTTCTTTCACAACTATTCAACTTTGACATTGTAACTCAAAAGCTGACATACACAATACCTAAATAAATAGGCACGGCTGTGTTCCAATAGAAGTTTATTTAAAATAAAGTTTGCCAACCCCTGCTCCATAGCAAAAGCACTTCAACTTCTGCTGCCACCAACAGATGGCATGAGCGGTTGTGCTTGGTGATCATTTGATTTGTTAGGGCATGTTTGTGGTGTTTGTGCTTAGGCTGAAGGTGTGTTTTATGAATGTTGTTATCATCATGACCAATAAGTGGAGAGGCAGTGAGTGAGCGTGTTGACAATGCTAGTTAGAAGAGACATATGGTTGCAATGGAAACCAGAGTGGAATCATCATCTCCGAAATGAAAAGTGGTGAGAAAATGGATATTGCTAGTGAAAATGGGATACCTTTTTTGACAGTGGCGTGATTATAAAGGACCGGGAGTAAATCAAGCAACATGTAAAAAATGCTGTGCCCCAGCCATTGACAATAATCTGCAAAACAGGATGAAAAGCCACTGGCAAAAATCAAAAAAGGAGAAAAACTTTGGAGTGTGTGGCTAGAGAGGAGCAGTACAAGTGAAGGCTCATTAGCCTCCTGGGAGTTCAGGAAAGGGTAGGAGTTTGTTTGAGAACTTAAAGGCCACATTAAACTTGCCACTACCTGTTGCAAGCCGTGAATGATTCCACAGGTCCCTGAAGTCTACACAAGGCCAAATGATGTTGATACTGTAACCACTACAGACTTCTCTTGTGGAAAGCTTGAAGGAGGGGATTTGCCCGACTTAACAGATTTTCAAAGTGGAAGAAGTGGGGCTCTATTTTTGGGGAAAAGAAACACATATCAGAGCAGAAGAGATTTTGTGAAACACTAACTCAACTCTTCTATTTGGTGGAAATGGACCTGGAGATGATGAGTTTAACCCTCACTAGGGTTTTTGGACTCACAAACAAATGGACTTAGAATCAGCTGTTTAGAACTGAACTTATTGTTACCACACTCTCAGCTCAGCCACTTGCTCTCACTCGGGGCAGGAAGGAGGATGAAGGAGACGGTCTGAAGATGAAATGCAGAGATACGGTGGAATGAGCATGGGTTTTGGAGTCGGGCAGACTTGGCTGGTGTCTGAATATGCCCTTACTCATCGTGTGATCCTGCATGCTGCTGTGAGGGGCTTTCAGTTCCCTCCAAAGAAATGGAGAAGAAAGGCATTCCTGGGAGCAAGTGGGGGATGCCTCTGCTCTGGAGAATAGAGGGGAGGTCTGTGAGGAGCCTTATCACACTGACTAGAGGGGGAAAATCAAGGTTTACAGTAACATGTCAGATTCTAGGTTGAGATGGTAAATAAAGGATCAGGCGGAAGAGGAGATGTTGGTCAGTGGATACAAAGTTTCAATTAGAGAGGAGGAATAAGTTCTGTGACCCATTGCTCAGCATGGTGACTATAATTAAAATTAAGGTATTGTATAGCTCGAAGTTGCTAAAAGAGTGCATTTTAAATGTTCTCACCATAAGGAAACAATAAGGTGATGGGTATGTTAATTAGCCTGATTTGATAATTCCACAATATGTACATGTATTGGAACATCATACTGGACCCCATAAATATGTACAATGATTATTTGTCAACTAAAAAAAGTTGATAAAACAAATTAATGAAAGGACATATCCAAAGAACTGTGGGTGAGAAAGGGGTGGGAGGAAGGATTAGGGCGATTCCCATCAGAGGAGGGGAGGTGGGCTGGCTGTGGTTACATCCTCCTGCGTAGCCCATCTTTGGGAGGTGGTGGTGGTGATGACTCGGGGGCTGGAGCAGCCTACTTCTGTGATCTCAGGCTCAACCAGCTGTATTAGCTAAGGTTCTCTTAGTCATAGAAACCAATTTAAAGTAGCTTAGGGAAAAATATATTTGATTTATTGGAAATATATTTGGGTGTCTCACAGAGTTCAAAGACCCGGTTGAACAGCCTAACTGAGGGAGGGACTTAGCAGTAGGAATTCTTGAACTTCCTTCTGTCCAGGGCTAAGTTTCTCTAACTTTAGTTGTTAGCATCAGAATCACCCAGACTCCTGAGCCCAATCTCTACAAGAATTTACATTTCTTTTTTCTTTTTTCTTTTTTTTTGACTGGTAAGGGGATCACAACCCTCACAACCCTTGCCTTGGTGCTGCCCGCACCACGCTCAGCCAGTGAGTGCACCGGCCATCTCTATACAGGATCCGAACCCGTGGCCTCGGTGCTCCCAGCGCAGCACTCTCCCTCCCGAGTGAGCCACAGGACTGGCCCAAGAATTTGCATTTCTGACACATTCCCAGATGCTGCTGCTGCTATTGGTGGTTGGCCTCAAAGCACTGCTATTAGCATGTCAACTCCCAGCCCTGTCCCTCAGTTGAAGTACATTGGCCCCTCTTGGCCAGTTGTCCTCCCCCAGTCCAATCATTTATGACTAGGAAGTGGAGTCACGTGGTATAGACACAGGGGCCTGAGAGCCATCCCAGTGTATCATGAAACAGTTCAGAAGGGCTTGGTGGATGCACCAGAGGTTCTGTGATTCCACTCCTCTTAACTGGTGCGTTGGGAATCTGAGTCTTGAGCTCTGAAGTTCATTCTGTAGGCTTGTCTTTGAGCTTCCCCTCTATCTCTTGGGATTCTCTCCACTAAGATTGGTCTTCAAGTAGGGCATTGGCTTCCTGGTTCTTTGCTTCCTAGTCCCTTTAAACAAGTAGGTAGGGGGTTTGCATTTTAAGTGTTTTTCTGCTAATCCCTATCTGGAAACTTGGAGGAGATGATCAGTCTAAACAGCTCGTGAGAATTTATACACATCCTGGAACCTTCTAAATTCCTTATGGTGGTAGGGTGTAGTCAACCACTTCTGATTCTCTTCTGGTTTGGTAGCTCGGTAGCTAATAGCCAGCCTGCACCCTTGCTTTCCTCTGCCAGGAAGGCTTCTCTCCTTAGCAATATGCCTGTCTTTGCTACCAGAGCAGAGACACAGAAGCCTTCTCCTCTCAATGTTTTATTACATCTTTGGGGACAGCCTATGATGATCCCTGCTGGGCATGTCCCGAGGAAATAAAATCCTGGGGGAGAGAGCTGCAGATGCTTAGATTCCTGCCTCTTCTGCTTACTCACAACAGCTTTATTTATTTCTTGGAGGATAATGAGCTTTCTTAAAAAATGAAATTCCCTTCCTTGGACTAAACCCTAGTAGTGTTTAGAACAGGCAGAACAAGGGAGCTGTTGCCTGCCACTGGGAGGAATCAGGCACAGGAAAACAGACAAAGCTGCCTTCTGCAAGCTTTTGGCATGGTATTTTCTGCCAGGGAAATGGATCCTCAGAGTGGCAAGGGCACACAAAGCTTCAGCAGGAGGAGTTCATCCTACGTGAAGAGGCTACAAAAGAGCAAAGAGTTATGGACTCCGGGCTGGAAAGACCTTTAAAGTTTCACAGCTTTCCTCTACAACTTCTCCATCAGGTAGTTAACTACTTTCTGTTTGGACCTTTCCAGCAATAGAGAGCTCCCTACCTGTGAAGTTCGCTTACTCTTTCTTTCGGTGGTTTTGACACAAAAGTTGTTCCCTATAGTGGCCTGTGATCTCTCCCCATGCAGGCTGACAATGGTGACTTCACCAGGTCCCTTTGTAGTTGAGTCATTGCACCAACAATGTATGAAAAGTATGAGAATCAGGCACCAAATCAGAACCGTCCCAGTTCAGAAAAGGAATTAGATTTGTCCTGGGACCCTTTACATGTAAAACAATATGTAGACTAAGGTGCTCGAACTCATAGACAGTCTGATAAGTCTCCTTGTGGAGGAGAAATAGAACAGACTGAGTGGTTCCAGTCCCTTCTTTCCGGTCCTGAGCAGTTCAGCTCTCCCCCAAACTTGCATACCCCACTCAGCAAAACAAAAATGCTGCAGTTAACCAGAACAAGACTCCTTAGAAGGCAGTAAGGCACCTATTATTTCTTAAGAATGTGCCTTGAATCTTCAACCCCACAATTGGCTTAGCCAAGTCTTCTTTTCTAAGCACAGAGAATATTCTCCCCTGAGAGGAGTTGTATGAATACAATTTTCTCCATATCATTGCATATCTAACAATGTCTCCATGTCTCTAATGCATTGAGCTAGATTTGATTAACCCATCTCCTTTTTCATTTACTCTTCTCTACTTTTTCCTTGGATGCTGACGTCGATGGAGTCTCTGGTGTTAGTTTTGGCCTCAGGATCTATTCGCTAGGGAACCCAGGCATGCCCCAATTTTTTTTTTTTTTATCATTGTATTCCCAGTGTCTTGCCTAAATGCCAGGAAATAATAGGTGCTCAGGATATTCTTGTGACTATGTTTCAGTTTGAGTATTGATAAGTCAAACCAACAGTTCAAGACCAATTCTGAAAGCTTGCAGGCTCTGGAGAGAAAGGAAGCAGCCAGTGCCGTCTGGGAGAGAAGGGGAAAAGATGGATCCTAGAAGCCTCAAACAAAGCATGCTTCAGAAGGATTGGTCACCAGGAGATCTGCTTCTAACCCTCAGTGTCCCTCAGGCAAAACCCTCTGAAGGGAGAGTGATTAATTTATGAAGTCCCTGCTTGCTGCCTTCCCCTTAGCCTGGAGAAGCCTTCCCAGAACCTGTTCACCTGAGACAGCCACTCAGCTTCACAGCACGAACAAAGAGGCTGTCTGGGCTTCGGCTCTCAGCCAGGGATGCCTTCCAGGTGTTGTCATGGCAATGCTGGAGTCAGGATCCGCTCACCACCACTCTGCTTTGACTGTAAAAAGTAAATTCCTTCTTTCTTTTTTCCGAAGTGTCAGGTGCAGCCTTTCCTGCTGTGGGGTGAGGGTGGGGGAAGCACCCCTGTTGGTGCAGGTGGATGGACACGAGCCATTTCTGAGCCAGGCTGCCTGGGCTTCCAGGGAGTGAGCAAGGTACTCGGAAAGCATCATCTGTCAGGATCAGGGAGCCAGGGCTCACAGAACTGGCCAGTCAGATCTTGGCCCAAACTGGGGACGATTCAAATGGTCAGTGCCTATAGTCAAGTGCATCTAATATGAGGGTGACTTAGAAACTTATAGGATCAGATTGTCTATTTCAAGCCAGTGAGGGTTGTCTTGGGAATTCATTGGGTACCCTTTGTTAATGACAACAATGACATCAACAATGTCTGCTAGCACTTGTATAGTGCTTACCATGTACCACGCACTGTTCCAAGGAACACAGTAAGGAGTTTGCATTTACTGCCATTGAATATGTAAAATGTCCAGCACAACACCTGGCATATAAAAATGCTCAATAAATAGAGCTGCTGTTGTCATTATCAGACTCCTCAGACTCTGGTGCTACCTCCTTCCTCCTCCAGTCAGTCTACTTGGCTGCTGAGGCCATCCCAGAGTGAATGGAGGTCACCCTGCCCCATTGGATTTAGGACACTCTTGCCAACCTGAAGAGCCAAGCTGGATATTACATTTCCTAATTCCAAGCTCTCTGAGCCCTGCCCTGACCCCAGCCACCTCTGTTCTCTTCTGTGGGAGTTCTAAGACATTCCTAAGGGGTCAATGTCCACAGACTCTGTGGGCTGGACCCCTGTTTAATTGGCCGGTTTTGCAAGGATCTAACTTCACAGTAATCCCCAGGTTGTATTTGTGTCCTGCCACCAGGCTCAGTATAATGGCCTTGACAGTTGAAGTAAGCAATTGGCCAATTTCCTTCAGGAATGTTTGAAATAAAAAGCAGTTTGTCTGAGTGGAGGAAATTGTGAGAGCCCCAAATGGAATTGCTTGAATTTATTGCTAGAGAGTTTTTACATATTGAGCCAAAGGCATATCTTTTTGCACTCGCTCTTGGTTTTGTTTTCGAGAGTGCCGCACTGCACCAGACATAGAGGGTTTGGGCTGGCTCCAAAGTGGGCCTATGGGAGTATCCATCCCATTCCTAATCCTCCCATAAGCAGCCTTAGGTCTGCCCCATCTTGTGGGAAAGATTTAAATGTCAACATGGGAAACAGTCCAGCCTTTCCCACCGGAGAGCAAAGAGTGGTACCTGCACATGAGACAGGACATGGACCAGGAATTAGCATCCATAGCTTCAGCCATGACCCTCAGCTGTTGGGTGGACTGACGGCTACAGTGGATGTGACCTTTCAGGTGGAGCTTTCAGTCACTGAGTGATGACAGCAGGAGGCAGGACACATGGGAGTTGCCAGGGAAGAGCCCTTTCGGCAGTTTTTCCTGGTTGAAACGTAAAATTTTGATCTTCAGTTCTGGAAGACACCAGAGACTTTTATGTGTCAGCGTTAGAATAATGTAAACATTTGCAGAGCAGGAGGAGAATGTAGTCAAAAGAGCTTGGCCAAGCTGTTATCAGACCAGAGATCGAGCGTAACTCGGCAGTAGTTTTCTGTGTGACCACAGATGGGCAAATCACTTTTCTATGGACCTCAGTTTCCCTGTCTATAAAATGAGTGGTAGAACAAAATAATCTGAGACCCGGTCCAGCTCCAACACACTGTAATCTGTGCCTTCTTATTAATCGCATCCCCAAAGCTTCCCTCTCTTTATCTATCTATCCGAATATGACTTACATATTTTATAAACATTGAAGACCCTTTGTTACAATGTTGACCTCAGACCTATACTGAGAGGAGGCTTCCAGGTGTAGTGGAAAGAGTATGGACTCAGGAATCAGCCAGACTTGGGTTCAAGTCCTGCTTCTGCCTCTCCCTTGCTCTGACCTTGGACAAGTTACTTACCCTCTCTGACCCTCAATCTCTTTATCTAAGCCTAGGAATAATGTGAGAATGAAATAAGGCAGTGTCATAAATCATCAAGGAATGTGCTGGGCACACAAAGGTACTCACCCAGCATGAATTTCCTTCTTCTTTCTGGGCTCAGAACCATGAAAACCACATCACCTGCAGCACTGTTGTATGAGGGATGACCCCACCTTGATTTTATGTATGGGTCTGCAACTCTAAAGAGGAAGTGTTATCTTTCATGTTATCCCCTAAGCAGCTGGAATGAAAAACTCTTGGACCAAATGATAGATGTGTTTGGAAGAGCCACTTTGATAAACGGCTTGGGTTGAGGACTGGGTGAGACCCTTGGGATTATCCTTAAGTTAAATGGATTATAGCTAAACTGCTTTCTATAGGTCCTATTAACTGCAGGAATTTTGTCTTGCTGAACAAAGAGATTGAGTGGAGTGTGTGAATCTAGGAACAGAGCTTAGTTACTCTGAACGATAGGGGAAAGGGATATTAGTGGGGCTAGAGGAGAGAAGAAAGAACCAAGTGGTGGCATAGGAGAGAAGAGACATTGGGGGAAAGATAGAAGTACTTAAGGGAGACTTTTACAAGCAGTTGGGCTGCTCATATCAATACACATGAGCAGAGGTTCACCTTTGTATCAGAGATATTCCATTGAGACACATGCACCCTCACATACAGGCATGGTGTTTTCTAGATGCATGTAAATGAATCCATGTGCATGCGTGTGTGTGTGTGTGTGTGTGTGTGTGAGTGTGAGTGTGTGTGTGTGTGTGTGTGTGTGTGTGAGAGAGAGAGAGAGAGAGAGAGCCCATGTCTGCATAAATGCACGTTCTCTGGCACTGGAGACATCTGCACTCTTAAGCTTAAGGACATGTAATCTGTATCAACCCTTCCTCTTTTTGGCACCCCCCATGCCATGAAGCCTGGCTGGGGTCAGAATTGCTCAGTTTGTACAAGTGGGGCTCAGAACCCTGCACTGGTTTACCAGGCTGAGCAGAGTAGTGGGATGCATAGAAAAAGTGACATTTCTCACTCACTTGTGTTTGGTGGCCTGAATAAGAACATATTTTTCTGCATGTAAAAGTAATATGCTCAGTCATTACTATGTGCCAGACACTGTGCTAGGCACTGGGAACACGAAAATGAGCGAAACAGGGTGGACTTGACCTTTTGCCCTCAGGCAGCTTATGTGATGGTGTAGACAGACTCAAAACAGGCCACGTACATGTGATGGGTGTCATGCATGAGGACATTTGGGGTGCTCTGGGAGGGTAGGACGAGGTCATGAACCCAGACCCTGAGGACCTGAAAGAAACTCAAGAGTATCTGGAGTGTAGAGAAGGAGAGGAAAGCGACAGAAGATGGGGCTAGAAATGGACACAGGCCAGATCACAAAGGGCTTGTAAAACATGTTCAAGGATCTGAACTTGATCCTGAGGGCTATGGGGAGCCATTGAAGAGTTTTAGAAGGGGGTGGCATGCTTAGCTTTGCCTTTTAGAAAAATCACTTTGGCTTTTCTGTGCATGCTGAGTCTTCTCCTTAGAGCCAGGGCCCTTTTAGAGTCTCTGTGACAAAAGACAGCAAAGCCCAGCCAGGACCAGGATTACGGGCCTGCGTGAGGACTGGCCATGCAAAAAGGGCTGGACTCTCCTTCCAGTCACCCAGCTCACTAGGCACAGGCTGAGGCTTCATGGCAGCGACATAGAGTCAATCATTTTTGGATATTTAATTTTAATTAACATGTACCAAGTGCCTAAAATTTGCTAGGCTGTATTATGTCATTTCATGCTGACAATAGCCTTATGAAGCATGCAAAACAAGCCTCATTTTAGAGATGAGTAGAAAGAGGAAGAGGCGGGGGACTAACATTGTGGAGTCCCATCTATATTCCAGGTACAGAGCTAGGGACTGGCCTTACTTAATCCAGATAATTAAGACAAGAAAACTAACCTCAGAGGTGAAGCTGTTTATCCAAAAACCCAAGTAGGTGGTGCAACTGGGATTTTCCCCGCCAGTTCTTGGGCTGCAAATCAAGTTCATTTGCTAGGTCATTACCTGAAAACTTAACAGAAAATCTCTTGCCTAAGGAAAGTCATCCCAGGTCCCCTGTGCTGTTTGGAGAAGACACGAAGGACAAGGGAAACTACAGAGGCTCAGGGTATCCTTGTGCTGGCAGACTGAGAGGTGAGCCATCTCCAGCTTCTTAGGGATGCCAGAGCCTCCCACTATCTCTTGTAGCCCCTTCAGAGATGCATTTTAGGGCTGCAGGGCAGGGTTCAGGAGCTCTGATGTACACAGGCTTACATATTCAGGCATCACATGCCTTGGGCCTCTTGGGGTCAGCTGGTCGTGGGAAAACAGTCAGGCGAGGACAAATGGCAGAAGGTAGCACAGTGCAGTGAAAGGACATAAGTTTTGGAGTCAGAGCTCTATGGATTGAAATGCAAACTCTGCTATTTAGGAGCTGTGGAAACTTTGTACTATATTAAGTCACACTGAGTCAACTTTGCCCCTTTGACCTTGGGCATGCCTCTTTGTGTCTCCTTTTGCTCACCTGTAAAATGGAGAAACTGACAGAATTGTTGTGTGGATTAATGACATAATACAATACATTTGCCCAGTGCCTGCATGTTCCAAGTTCTCAATACATGTTACCTATTATGGGCAACCCTTCACTTATGAGCCATATCTGTAAGGTGAGAATAATTACGCCCTTGGCATAGAGTTTGGGTGGTCATGGTGGGAATTAAATGGCAAATGTGTTCAGAGTATCCAGCATAGCGATGACCCCCAGCCCAGAACCTAAGGGGTGCCTGACCCTTCTGTCTGCTCTGGTTTCCCTTTCCTTGGATCTGTGTAAGAGAAATCACCAGATGTTTTCACCAGCTGCAAATATCTGCTGAAACTCTGTAAGGCTGGTCCTTTGCTTTGTTGATTCTGGATGGAGTAGCTTAGATTGTGTTTGCTGCTACACACCACCTCTCTGCCCGCACACTGGGCTGCCAGGGGAGCTGCAGAATAATAAAATCATTCCTCTCCCCAGACAACAGTCCCCCCACATTACTTCACTTTATCAATTACACGCGTCTTTTGAGCAGACTTTTCCCTGCCCTGATCAAAAAGGCTAATGAGGGGTGAGGACCGCTCTGGCTGTAACTGCAACTGCAGAGCCTTACTCCAATTAGACCTGCAAGTCACTTCAGAAACGTGGACGTTCTCAGAGCCCTGCTAGGAATGGTGAGCTGGGAGATGAGGGAGCTTCCTGTTGCCTTGGCATCGACACTCCACCCTGTCCCCAACATTGGCAACATGTTGATTCGAGCTCTGCAGTTGGTGCACAGGCCGTCAGATCAGGGAGCCTCATGGTTTCAGGATCAATTACCTTCTACTCAAGTCAAGTCCCTTTTTGTTTGCCAGAAACTGACCTTGACCTTCACATCTCCCTTTTCCATCCCATTTTCCTATTCTCTTCGTTGGGATTTCCTCTCCTCTCTGTCTCTCCTGGACTCACTGCAGTCAGGCTCCCGTCCCTGTCTCTCCACTGAACCAGCTTTTGTCAAGGGCACCAGTGAGCTGAATGTTGTTACATCTGATGGCTAATCTCAGATACTAGTGGATCTCAGGCACCATTGTGCATGACCTTGCAGCAGCATTTGCCGCTGCCAATGATTTCTTCTGTCCTGAAACACTTCCTTCACTTGGCTTCTGGGTCATCAGTCTCTCTTGTTTTTCTCTCATTGGCTTCTCCTTTTCATTCTATTCTAGAAACATCTCATCGTCAGCCACCTCAAAGATCTCTTCTCATTTCTATTTACACTCAACCCTAAGTGATCCATCCAGTAGGAAGGCTTTAAATAGCATCTGGATGCTGATGACTCCAAAACTTACATTTTTAGCCCGACATTATCCTTTGAGCCCCAGACTCCTAGGTTGGCTGCCCTGCTTGATCTCTGCACATGGATGTCTAATGAGCACCTCAATCTTTATATGTCCGACGCCAAACTCGATTTTTTCCTTTTATACTTACTCTTTCCTTTCTTTTCTGTATCTAAATTAATGGCAACTTTATTTTTCTACTTACTCAGGGCACATATCTTGGAGTTGTCCTTGATTCTTTGCTTTCTCTCACGCCCCACTTTCAATCAATAAAAACTTGTCATCATATTCAAAATATATCCCCAATTTTTCATTTTTTGCCATCTCCAAATCTATTCTCCTAGTTTAATTCACTGTTATCTCTTGCCTGGATGACTGTGCGAGGTTCTGACTGGTCTCCCTGCCTCCACTCTTCCCCCCACCCCCCTTTCTATTTATCAAATGGCAGCCAGTGGGATCTTTTAAAAACAGAATTATATTATGTTGTTCCTGGGTTCAGTTTCTCCAGGGGCTCCTGTCTCAGTCAGAATGGAATGCAAAGTCCTCGCCGTCATCCACAAGCTTAACACCATCTGGCCTCTCATCTCGCTCACTCCTTGCCTACCTCTGTTCCCTCACTCATGACGTTAAAGTTTGACGGTCACCTGTTGACCAAACACACCAGGCACCCTCCTACTTGTTCTTTCTACCTGGGACACTCTCCCTCCAGATGTCTACATGGCTCAGTTCCCCACGTCTTTCAGATCTCTGCTCAAATGCTGACTTATCAGAGCTCCTTCGACCTCTCTCTGTAAGATTACCCTCCTCCAATGATTTGTAAAAATCTGCCCGGTGGTGGTGGTGGTGATTTTTTGCAGTGACAGTGTTGTTCATTTTGTAATTCTGTCTTTCACTTCCTTAAGCATTTCATATAAAGTTATTTTCTATTCCATGTCTTACAATTCCAGTGTCTGAAACTTGGTGGTGGTGGTGGTGGGGTTTAAATCTGTTGTTTGTCGATTTTGCTCTTATTTATGGTACTTCGTTTCCTTGTGTGTTTGGTGATCTTTGAATGTGAATTTATATGTGGTAGAATCTTAATCTGTGGAAAATTTGGGGCAATAAATTCAGGATGCTTTCCTTGGGAGAAGATTTATATTCACTTCTGCCAGGCACCAGAGAGCACGATCAACCAGAAATCTTTTTACCCCTTGCAGGATCCCTGGCTAGTGCTGGGAGTCCCAGGCTCAGGTATTGTGCTGCTGGCTCAAGGCTTATAGGACAGTATGGACTTTGTTCCAGAGTTTAATCCTCATTCTAGGAGCGATAGGAAGCCACCAAAGGTATTAAAGAATGGGAGTATTGGGATGAGAGTTCCATTTTGGAAAACCTTTCTGGCTTCTGTGGGAAGAATCTATTATGGGGAGCAGGGGAACGTGGAGAGAGGGAGACCAGTTAGGAGGCTATTGTGGTTTTCCAGCCTGGAGATAATGGTGCCTTGGACTAGGGTGATGATGGTGGAGGTGAGGACAAGGTGAAGTCAAAATGAAACCAATAATAATAACGGCCAGAAAAGAAACTCAAATGTTTCTCTTATTGAAATTCATATATACAGGTATAATCATGCCAGTAAAATAAGAAAAATAAATAAAATGTTATAGTACAAAAATTTAAAAAGTAATGGGTTAATAGTTTGTAATAATATTACTGTATATTTTGAAAAAGTGGGAAAAACGTATACCTATTATTGGTCTGTTATGATAATGAATTATAACATCACAACTTCTCTTTTCTTGATTCCTTCTTTTATTTTAAAACAAGCAACAATTAAAAAAATCAATTTTAATGTTAAAGATATTATTCAAATCCAGTCAAATAGTTCATGTGTGAGCTAAAATTTGCACTTCCAAACAAAAGATGGTATAACTTGTGGTTGGCGTTCTATTTTGCTGTTTTAAAAATTTATAAACAAATGAAAATTCCACATGGCCCCATGGAATGACAGAATTGAAGTAGCTTAAGTTCAGTTTCTTTGTTTTGCTATCACTGTGCTATCATTGTTTATTTAGAAGCTTCTCGTTAAACACAGGACTATGTAGTATCATGGGAGGTGGAGACATAAACTGCTCCTGCAGTGAGCTGCAATGAATCTGAACGTGGACTCACTCTGGAAATGGACATGTAGCTGAGTCCCCATGTGTGGGGCTAACTGTACAGCCAAAAGGGCTCTGGATTAACTTCCATGAAGAATACAATGTTCATTAAGGGGTAAGCAACAAAAGGGCCTAATTTGAATATATATTGTACATATGCATTATATATATATATATAAAATATATATATTAAAATTCAACAGTAACCTCAGCAATGGTTAGCTTTTTACCCACAGCAGAATTTTAGGGGGAAGAGTATTTTATCAGTGACAATGTTTAGAATTGTTAGTACCTTGCCGTGATAAAAAGAGACTGGTGGTTCCCAGAGGCTGCTGTGGTTGGGGGGAGGGTGATGGGAAGATGTTGGTCAGAGGACTCCTAGTTCCAACTGAATAGGAGGAATGAATTTCAAGAGATCTATTGTACGGCAAGGTGACTATAGTTAATGATGATATATTGTATTCTTAAAAAAATGTAAAAAGAGTGGATGTTATGTGCTCTTATCACAAAAATGATAACCGTGTGAGGGAACGCATTTGTTCCTCAGCTAGATTTAACCACAGTGCAATGTATATGTACTTCAAAACATTATGTTGTACAGGATAAATACAATAGTATCAGTCACTTAAAAAGAAAGATACTGACTTTTCACTGATTTTATTACTGTGTGAAGAATCTCTATAGACAACATATCCCGTGTTGCCTGCCCTGCCTGGGGTGGCCCTCCCTGCACACTGTACCCCCAGGCACCCCCAGGTACCCCTGGCAGGGGGAGCCAGCCCAGAGGGTGTGTGTGGGGGGTGGGCAGGGCTTGGGAGAGGACAGGTGATGTGATCTGCCTGGATTTGGGGGGGAGGGCAAAGGATATTTGTGGTGCGAGGTCTCCTTTAAGTGACCCTACTAGGAGCCTGGGGGGCACCTTGGATCTACGTCTTCTGTGGCCTCCGTCAGCCCATGAGGGGTGCAGTGGTGGGAAGAGCCCTTGCTGGGGCTCCTGAGAAGCCCAGCGTTTCTGTGTCTTTGTCTCTGGCCTCTGCCCATTCTCCTCGCTTCTCTCTACACTTTGTCCTTCCCTCCATCTCTCTGTCCCTCTCTGTCTCTCCGTCCCCCCATTTTTCATCTCTCCTTGTCCGTCTGTGCCATTCCCTCTCTCCATATCTGTCCAGTTGTCTGCTTCTCTCTGTCGCAGGGTCTCTTTCTACTCCTGTCTCTGTTTCTGTCCCTACTTGCCGTCTCTCCTTCTGTCTGCCCTTCGGGTTCTTGTCCTCTCTGGTCCATCGTTCCTGTCTCTCTCTCTCTGGGTCTCAGCCTCTCTGTGCACAACACGGTCTCTTAGTTTCTCTACTGGAGATCTAAGAGGAGTGGGGGAACAGAGCTGGGATCATTCAAGCTGTGCACCCCACCTTCTGTTGGGACACCCTCCCCTCTTAGTCCCTCCCTTGGGGCATCTTGAAAAACCAGAGGTTTGCCCCACCTGAGGGCTAAGCCCCAGGAAAAGCCAGCTCTCTCTCCACCCTCAGGGCTGGCTGTGCTGGGCCCAGCTAACCAGCCCACACTGGGGTGGGGTGGGAGCTTGCAGAAGCTGTGGTCTCTGTGGGCAGGGGAGGGATCTGGGGCAGACAGAAGAAAAGCAGGGTGCAATTGCAGAGTCTGGGGCTTAGTTGGAGTCTGAGAGATGCCTTCAGCAGCCCTATCTTGGAAGGACCCAGGCTCCCTGCTTCTGTTGCCCTGGGGAGGGGGGACCTCACTTTCCGGGAATGAGACCCTCCCCCACACTGACTTTCCCAGCCAAGACGGTGGCCCCAGATTAAGGAAGTTGATCTGTCCTTCTCCCTATCCCCTTCCTCCAGGCCCATGAGTCCTGTCCAGAGAACTCGGGAATTGCCTGCCACCCTCTCTCCCCAGAAGGCACTCTGCCCCCTCACTCCCCTGCCTGCCCTGTCCCCATCCCTGTGCTATCCTGCCCTGGCTTCCCAGCTAGCTGCCCCTTGACTTTTACTTGGGACCCCTTTTACTGAGATAGAATGAGACTCAGATCCCAGGAGAGAGGGCCATGGAAACCTGAGGCATGGGCATCCTGGTCCCTGGGTGCCTGTGGAAATTGCACCTCATATAAAGATGAGGAGACTGAGGTGCAGAAAGATGCCCCAGTAGGGTGACCCTAGAGTCCATCCAGTCCAGTTGCCTTGGACTGGATCCTTGCTGCTCCTCAAACACCCAGAATGCCTCTGCCTCAGGGCCTTTGCACTCACTGTTCCCTCTGCCTGAAGTGTTCTTCCCCCAAGTGTCTGCATGGCTTTCTCTCTTCCCCTTCGAGTCTTTACTTAAGCATCCTTCTTAGGAAGTCTTTCCCTAACTGTCTTACTCTCCTAGAATTCCCTGCGTCACTCTCCTTCCCTGATTTATTTTCTGCACAAAATTTCTCATGTAACACATACATAGGATTGATTATTTACTTTTTAATTGTCTGTCTTTCTTACTAGCATATAAGCACCCCCAAGGCAGGGAATTCTGTCTTTCTTGTTGAAGGCTGTGTTCCCAGCTCCTAGAAGAGAATACTGCTAAACATTTGTTGAAGGAATTTAGAGTGCCTGGCACAGAGTGGGTGCTACTATTGTATGGGCCAGCATTAATTGAGTGACTGCAGTTTCCCTGCCTCGACAGGATGTCTGGCATTTCTGAGCTGGTGCTCTCTTCTGCCCCTGCCTGGAGTGCCCTTTTTCTGATGGCCAGGAGAATCCCTGCCTAACCTCCAAGGCTCAGCCCACGCCTTCCTCAGGGCCTTCTACTCTACAGGTAGATTTGAGCTCCCCCCTGACACACCACTGAACACCTGTTGCTCTTGAAAGATCATGAGTTACTCAGCTCAGCTATGATTCACACCCTTGCTTCCGCTCTTTCTGTCCATTGACAAGTAGCTTAAACTCTCCGGGCATCAGTTTATCTATAAAATGGGAGTAATATAATATAACATACTTCTGTGAGAGCAGTTCTGAGCACCAGTAGCCTTCTGTGAGATGGATCTGGCATTGCAGGCTCTACCCAGCCAACCAAGCTGGCAGGGGTGGTATAATCTTGGCAGCAGCCACTCCAGCCCAGGTTCCTGAGGGTGGTCAAGGCTGTTCCTATCTACTGCAAGCCAAGAGACAGAGATGTAGCAGCGTTCACTGAGGAGGACCCTGCCAAGTGTTGTTGGCTGAACCACTGCCCTGTGAGATTCCATGCCCATGGGGATGTGGGCAGGGCGTGGCTATGACTGCACACTCCTGACCCTGCCACTTCATGTGCTGCCTGTGCTGCCACATGTCTTGTGGAGCCTGTAGTGAGGACAGCATCACACCATTGCCCACAATTGCAGGTGAGCCTTGGACACCCACCTGCCTGCCTCCTTTGGGGTGCCGAGCCTTTGGTGGAAGGCAGAGGACCATGAGGAGGTATAGAACCTTTCTGAGCTGGTGGAAAGGGATCCCCAACCTTTGTAGAAGACTATTTTACCACTTGTGGGGGATTTCCAACCTTAAACATTTCTTCCAATTTTGAGAGCCTACAGTTCTAGGAATATTTATCTTCTGTATCCAACCAAAGCTTCTTTTTCCAACTTTCTTTTGTTGCTCTTTACATTTGGAAATCGGAAAGCAAAATGCTCATATCTTTTGTACCTGGGTACAAGTTTCTTTTCCTTTAGTTTCCCGTTGAGCCAAGGAAGGAATTTTTAGTCAGTCATGGGAGCTGACTTCTTAAGAACACTGATAAATCAAAAGTAGATTGGGTGGAAGAGAAAACCAGACTCTGGTGTGTATTCAGCCAATTAAGATGCCCTACGTCCTTCTCAAGTGAGCTTCTTCTCTTTAATGATTTTTTGCCTGTAAAACTAACAAATGCATTTGCTTGAAGATTATTTTCTTTGATTCATACAGTGTGATGTACTGAGTGAGTACTCTGCTATGTGCTGGGCTGGGTATTGAAGATAACAGTATGCAAGATCAGACGTGGAAACCACCCCACTCGGTGCTCTCTATCTAAGGGGGACAGACATTTTTCCCAGTAGGAAATGGCAAGAAATGGCATCAGTTCCCCTCCTAGAGGGCCATAAAGATAGGCCTGTGTTTCAATCATGGGTTAATGAGTGCAAGAATCAGAAGCCCCCTCAAGCTAGCTCAACCACGAGGGGTTCATTGCAAGGGAATTCACAAGCTCTAAGTGTGGTATGCATGGCCAGGCCTTGTGAGCCCTAGAAAGTCATCAGGTAACTACTCTGTTCTTTTGATTCTCTCTGGGGTCATACAGTCCTTCTTCTATAGGGTTCATCATAACTGCCCCGATTGTGACCTCAAGCCATGAAACCTATGAGTGTTTCTAGCTTGTCTCCCTATATTGTCAGGGATCCATCAGGACATAGATGACCTGCTCAAAAGAAGTGTTCAAAGAGAGCTTAAGGAAGGGATTATTTAACTAGTGCAAGGTTCAGGGAAACCAACAAGGAACACCAAAGCACGCTGGGGCTGGCAATGTGGAAAACCATCTCCTCCCGTAGACCTGGGGGGCAAGGGCAGGGAGGAGTGTTGCTGAGCCGGGCAAGGGCTGCAGTGATGGGAGAAGTCATGACCTCACGGAGAGGAACTCAGCCACTGCCAAACCATAGCCAGGAAGGGAGTTTTGGGAATAAATTCCCCTACTTCTCTCTGCTTCCGCTCTTTGATGTCCTGCTGGTGCCTCCTTTTGGCCAAATCTGACTGGAATCAGGAGGTCAGGAGGCCAGCTGATGAATCCTAGAGGGGAGGTCAGCCTCCCAAGGCACAGAGCAGGGCAGAGAAGGATGGGGGTGGAAGCAAAGGGGTAAATGGGGACCATGCATGGCTACCTTATGCGGTCTCCTCCTCTCACCTTCAAATGCCCTAGAGAGCATCCAATTGGATCTTCTCAGACTGAGGCAGGAGCAGAAGGAGCTTCTGAGAGATGAGCATCCTTATTTTCAAGATGAGCAAGCTGAGGTTGAGAGGGGAAGATGCACGCCCAAGGTAACATAGATAATGAGTGCAGTGACACTGCCGTAGACGACCAGAGCCATGAGCTCAGGTGAACTGCCCTCCTCTGCCTGTTCTCTCAGGGACATTCCTGGTCTGGGTTTAGGGATGTACTTGCTGGGCCTCTCTCCAGGTACTTCAACAAGTGCTACATTCAGATGTCTCTTTAAAAATCACCAGAGGAGTTTAAAGATCATAAAGACTTAGGTATGAGTGCACAGGAGTCCTTCAAAGTATGTTCCATCCTAGCAGAACACTGTTTCTGACATTCTGCTGGACCAGCTGTGGATTGTCTGGTCCAGCATCTTTGACTCCCATGATGGTCTTCTCCACCTGCAAATGGACTCCAGTGTTTGTCTTTGCCTGGGCTGCCTAGAAAGTTATTAGACAATGTGGAGTCTCCACCCCAGTGTCACTACACCTTCACAAGGGTTACAGCCTGATCTTCACAGGGCCCTTGCTCTTGATGTAGGCTTGGGCTGTGCTTTTGACTTTGCTGTGTCTGGGTCAGCACTGCCACCTTGAAGGGACCCACCTCCTCCCAGCACAGGTCAAAGTTGCTCCAAGAAGCCTCTGAGTAGAACTGCACCCATGCCATCAGAGGAACCTGTTAGAGCTTTTCTTTCCGGGAATCTTCAAAGGAGGAGGTTCCTGTGGGAGTATCTGAAACTCTTCTGGCTAGGTGTCTTACCTAACTCCCTCTCAGTGTAATTTAAGTTTGTTTATTTAGTGAGAACAGAATAGTCACTTGAGGCCAGTGCAGACTGCTTTGTGCAGAGTAGGCAATGGTGAGAAGCTTTCCAGCTGGTGCAGCAGCCATTCCAGGGTGGGTACCAGCTCTATGGAGAGGATGCCAGCTCTACATACCTGGAGGAGAGCTATCTGTGTGGACTGGGTCACCAGCTGTGTAGCCAGGGTGCCAGCCAGTTGTATGGGCCTGAGTGCCAGCTGTGTGCATGGGGGTGCCACGTGTGGAACTGGGTGCCAGCTGCGTGGACGGGTGTGCCAACACGGGTCAAGCGGAGGTGGAATCCCGTCTCAGCTGCTTGCTTATTGCATGTGCTTCTGCTCATGGCACAGGCAATCTCAATAAATCAAGGTCACAGTATCAAATGGACTTCATGCAGCAACTTTCATTGCAGAATTGAAGATGTGTTTCTCTGGTGGGAAGAAAAAAATGTCCTTAAGAATAATATAAACCTTCATTAAGAATGGGCTACATCTTTCAAAATCATATTTTCAAAGGGAGGAATGAATATTTATGTTAAGATGTGCCAAACATTATATAAATAATCTCACCAAAAATAGGTGACCAGGGGTTGGGATAAAGGACCTGGAATTATTTTTATATCTATTTTATTCTACAAATGAGGACTCCGTGGCTGAGGTCAGAAGGGGCTGGGAAAGGTCTTCCTTCCATTCTTCAGTCTTCACCCCCCATCTGTAAGGGCCCAGCCATTAGAGCTGGGTCCATTCAGAGCAGCCATGAAGGACCACAACAGGCATAGCAGTTGCAGACCAGAGCCAGGGATACTGGGAGGTGCCAGTTGTGACAAAGGCAAGAGGTGCCATTTACACTGAAGAGACCTGAGTGGTTCTACAAAGGGACGTGATTCCCTGGCTCATCCGGTCAACCAGCTTGATTATTTCCATAATTGTTTTGTGCCATTCTTCCTCTCTTTTGGCCACATCCTAGAGGTTTACTATGTTATCTTGGGGATACCTAGTATTTGATGGTTGTTTTGAAAAATAAACGAACGAAGGAGAAGCTTTCAAAAAGGCAATGGAAAAATATATACATATATACGTATACATACACATGCACACACATACACACATTCATGAAAGTTACGTTCTACAAAGTTCCTGCAAACCCTGAATTAGTGAATAATGAATCATTGCTCCTGGGGGAAACACAGGGTCAGGTTCCTGTGAGCCTATGGTCACAACATTTCTATCAACTTGCTGCTACATAACCTTATTTTATGTGGGTTTCCCATTAAAGACACCTTAGTTAATATATATTATTGATTCATGAACACTGAACTCATGGCTAGAAGCACTGTAATTCACGCCTGAACGAAGCTTACCTAAAACATGTATTTTCTTTGTAAGGCACATCACAACCTTCTTGTGTTTAGGAACACTAGACAACACTTCAGCACTATGCATGGGGACCATTCTAAACAGCAAAATCACCAGCAAAAAGCACAAAGATGTGAAAAAGTGACAGTGCATAGGCTGTGAAAAGGACACTTGTATACAATATGAGAGCTAAAACAAGAAGGCAGAGGGTCACCTGTGTGACTTCAGCTGGGAAGATGTGTACGTTTGGTGACGTGAATTTTTTGTTGCTCTGTGCATGTTCACAAATGACTGTGAACGTACTGGAAACATTGATTTTGGAGTTACAAATAAATTTTAGCAACTAGGTGAATTCACAAACATGGAATCTGAATAATGAGGACCAACTGTATATTGGTATGTATATCTGTGCACATGCACACACAAACACACGTGAATGATGCACAAATGATCTGAGGCTGAGGACTCAGCCTAGAGGCAGAAAACACCAATTAGAAGTGTCCTAGTGCTTCCGACCAGAGACGTATGAAGATGAGCTGCTCTGAGACTGTTTCTATGGTGGGTTTCTTTAAGTGTCTGTAAGTGAGCCGGGGGTGGGGGATGGTGCACACCAGAGTATCTAAATCTGCAGTTCTACTGAGCTTGTTGGGAGATGAGTTATTAAATTGTTTAGGATAGACTCTGGGAAGACCTCACACCACTTCTCAAGTGGACAGAAAACAGTAACCTGAATAGGGCTTGGTGTAAATGTAACACATTTAGAAATGAGTAATTATAAAATAGCATGGCCTTGAGAGTCAGTGTAGATTCTTTTTTTTTTTTTTGTCTTTTTGTGACGGGCCGCACCGCGCTCAGCCAGTGAGCGCACCGGCCATCCTTATGTAGGATCCGAACCTGCGGTGGGAGCGCTGCTGCGCTCCCAGCGCCACACTCTCCCGAGTGCGCCACGGGGTTGGCCTGAGATTCTTAAACACCCCTGGTGCAATGTGCTGTGAAGTTCAAGGTGGCCAGTCCCAGTCTAGGCAACATCACATCACCCAGACCCAGACAGGCACCTCGACTACCTTTCCTTTCAAGATTTGTGATTCAAATCCCTTTATACCTTTTTAACCAGGCCATTGGCCATCCTCTGGACCACTTCAAACCAGAAGTGGTCCAGAACTGTCACCTAGGTGTGGCCCATGAGTGTATATAAGAGGGAGGAATATTTTTGCTTGTGTTTCCAGGGCTATACACACCAGGGCCTTGGGAGGTAGAGTGGGAAAAAATTTTCTTTGATTGTAACTTCTTTCTATCATTATCCAGGTATCTATCATTATCTTATCT
This sequence comes from Cynocephalus volans, assembly GCF_027409185.1. NCBI lineage: Eukaryota > Metazoa > Chordata > Mammalia > Dermoptera > Cynocephalidae > Cynocephalus > Cynocephalus volans. The sequence continues at coordinate 27,596,573 of NC_084467.1, read as the reverse complement.
ATTTCTCACTTGGTGAAAAATAATGGTGTTGATAATGATGATAAAAATAATAATGGTAACAAAATTTTTAAGTGCCTGTGTATGCCAGACATTGGGCCAAGTGTCTTACTTTAAAATTTTAATGTTATCAGAATAATACATGTACCTAGTTTTTCTCCAAATATTTTATTTTGAAAATTTTTTAAAATGACAGAAAAATTGAAAGAAAAGTACAATGAACATCTATATACCCTTTATTAAGATTCGCCAATTAACATTTTGCTTTATTTTCTCCTCTATCTATCTATCCTTTATGGGATGAATGATTTAAAAGAATATTATAGTTATTGTGTTACTTTACCCCTAAACACTTCATCATGTATCTCCTAAGAATTAAAAGCATTCTCCTTTAAAACCATAATACCACTTTCATAACTAAGAAATTTAACATTAATTCGGTGCTATCATCTAATGTGCAGTTCATATTTAAATTTCATGTACTTAGTTTAAAAGAATAAATATTTATATAAGGCTTTGAAAGGAAGGCAGCATTCTTCTTCTCATGATTCCTTCTCCCCCCAAGGCAACCATTTCCAACTCTTTTAGCCATTTCTTCCAGTATTAACTCTGTATTTCTAAATGAAATGCTTATTTTACTGTTTTTAAAAATTACTTAGCATTCATTAACACCCTTCTATGTGAGAAGAGGATTTAGCTCTCTTTTCCTCCACAAACCCAAACCCTCCTATCTTCCCAACATGATTATGTCATCATGTTGGGGTAATACTAGTATTCGGTATTTACCTTATTATGATTATATTATTTCAGATTGAGTTAAATATTGTACCATGATTATATTTCCTTTATCGTACAACTTTGTTGTTTTCCTTTGGTTATAATTGCCCTGTTTGTCACTTACTTGGTTTTCTATATTCCTATCACTATTTCATCCCTGAGCTGTCTGGCAGAATTTTAATTTTCTATTAAATATGTCGACATAAATCAAATTATGCATTGTTTTAATTCTTTTCTCTGTCCTCCTGCTCCAGCCTGGTCTGCCACTCATCTGTTGTCCTGGAACTTCCCTTTATCACCAAACAGGAATTCCCTTGGCCCTCTCCTGTATTAAATTTCTTATTTCCTGGATCCTGGGCATCCTCTTTCTTGATTTACTGTCTCATCTTGGTGGGGAATATTCTTTAGTAGCTTTCTGAGTAGGATTCCTGGAAGGCAATATTTTTGAGATCTCGTATGTGTGAGATGGTTTTCTATTATATCCTCGCAATTGATTCATAGTTTGGCTGAATATAGAATTGTAAAATGGAAATCACTCCTCCCCCCACCTCAGGATTGTTTCTACTTTTCAGTATTGATTTTGCAGAGTCTGATGCTCTCCTGGTTCCTGATCTTTGGATGTCAGTGAGTGGGGGACATTTTCCATCCCTTGTTCTGACACTTGGTGGTCCTATTAATCTAGAAATTCATGTCCTAATTTATTGCTTCAGTAATTTCCCCTCTTTGTTTCTCTTGGAACTTCTGCTATTCAAATATTGGCTCTTCTCACTAATGTTATAATCTTCTTATACCTTCTTTGGAGTTGTATGCCTCTCTTAGGAGATTTTCTTAACTTATTTTTACAACCATTCTATTGAGTTGTTTATTTCTGTTATAATATTTTCGATTTTTTTAATTTCAGGGACTCTCTTTAATATTTCTTCTTTAATAATTTTATGTTCTGTCTGTGGAGGTGTCAACTGATGTAAGCAGAAAGTCCCAGATAGATTTAGGGTCTCCCAGAGACTTTACACTTCATATATGTCCATCATCAATAGTTCAGGAAAATGTCAACATCACCTGAAGACAATGTATCTCTCCCCATATCTCTGAAAATGTTAGTTATAGAGTTATTTTTTCCTTCCTACTTTGTTTCTACTTGCTCTGATTTTTTTTTTCTGTTTGCTTATTTTAGTCTTTCTTTTCATGATAGAATGAAACACCAGGTGGATCTTGGTTGCCCTTCATATTTAAGAGGGAAGCATGAAAATGCTCAGTGGAAGCTCCATGTGTGCAGGTTTATGGTCTGGTGAGTTCCTCTAGGATGACTGGGCAGGACTGAGCTTGTCAGGTAGGAACCCATAAGTGCCAATACCGTGAGGTCTCTTCTCTTGGATGGGTCAGTTGCTGCTCTCTCCAGTCCTGTGGCCAGCCAGACCCTGCTCTCCCCACCCCTTCCCTCACCCAAGAACACAGGATGCCCTCCAGCCATTCTGCCCCTCCTGGCTGACCCCCAGAAGTGAGCAGCTACAGGCATCTGTGCAGATGTTGGCCAGTAATGCCTTTTCTCACTCCCCAACTCTTACTTACCTAATAGTGCTCTGTTGCAATCACTTCTTTTGCTTCCGCCTTGTTTCCTTGCTCCCCATCTGGGACAGAGTTAGCCTCTTCCTGCCGTCTGCCCTTATAGCTGCTTGTGGCCCTCAATGGGTATCCCACTCTGTGTCATCATGATTCTATACTTGTTTGTCTCCCTCATTAATCTCAATGCCTTTCAAGGAACTTCCTATTCTATTCCCTGGTCTTAGTCTGGCCAGTTCCTTTGCAGTGGTGACACCTTAGCATCTGGGGATAATACAGAGAAAAGAGAGACACTGTGGTTCCCAGAAATCAAGACAGTTTTGTGGATCTGCCACCATTACAGACATCTAAGCCCAATTCAAAGGGTTACGTTTTGACCGAGGCTTATAAACGATGTTGAAACTCCACAGAACCTTATCCCACCTCATTCTTCTCAGGACAGCAAGCAGACACCCTCCTATCACTATCTGCCATACCCTGCGACCAGGGTGGACTTATTATCTGGAGAAAGAGGAGGAAAATACTCACCATAGGGACCTTCGACCTCTCTCTTAAGACATCTGTCTATGGATGTGTCAAGTGATGTGAGCAGAAAGTCCCAGAGGGATTTGGGGTCTCCTAAAGTCTTTATACCTGGTCTTCATACATGTCCCTAATCAACAGGTCAGGAAAATCTCAACATCACATTCAGATGTATTAACTAGTGCAGGGATGACAATTTCATTTCATCTCCAGCATAACTCCACCTGATGACTGGAGGCTGCCTCAAGAGCATGTTAAGGGTTCGATGCCTTAACCAGGTTTAGTATAAAAGAGTCGTGTGATCAATTAATGATGGCTGCCACCGGTGCTTATTTGCCAGCCCAGAACCAGAGGAAAGATGAAAGTAAAATGTTCTAAGACAGTGTTTCCCAAACTTGGCTGATGGTAAGAATTACCTGGAGGTACTTATTAAAAATAGATTCCAGACTCTTCACCAGGAGATTAAGATTTAACAGGTCTAGAGTGAGGTCTGGGAATCTGTAGTTAGAAAGTACCCACGTGACTCATACCATCAGGCAAGTTTGGAAATGCTGTTTTAAGGGAGTGTGGATTTCCAGGATCCCTTGCTTAACAGAGGAGGAAATGTAGGAAAATGGAGTAACAGAACCCAATCCTGGGGAAAAACAGGGAAGAATGGTTAACCCAGGCAGACAGGACTCCAGGCCCCTACACTTAAGTCAGGACCCTGCGAATCCTCAAGTCCTAACTGAATCCCCTGAACATATTTGATGCTGAATGAAGAATAAGCACATCACCCAGCTGTAGAATTGTGCATCTCAGGGGCTGGCCTGCAGCTCACTTGGGAGAGTGTGGTGCTGATAACACCAAGGCCACGGGTTCGGATCCCTATATGGGGATGGCCAGTTAGCTCACTTGGGAGAGCGTGGTGCTGACAACACCAAGTCAAGGGTTAAGATCCCCTTACCAGTCATCTTTGAAAAACAAAAACAAAAAAAGAATTCTGCATCTCAGTATCTTGTTTAATATTCACCCAGATCCTCATGCCTTGCTTCTGTAACCTCTAGTTAAAGATGATCTAGAGAGACCCCAGAAGAACGGTAGCTATAACCATATGTAGAAATTACAAGCATCTGTGTTTGTTAGTCAGTAAAACCAGAGGCTGAGAAGGCACGGGATCTACCCTGTGCAACATAATTGTCTTCAAAGGGAACTCACCAAGTCCTTGACATGAAGAACCCCCAGAACATTGAACAGTCAGTTCAGACAAATTTCAATAAGTCCCATCTTACCAGTGGGGGGTGGCACATTTCTCTTGGTCCTCGGGGTCTCAGGAGGCAGGACTACACGTAGCCTCTGCCAGGAGCCCCCCAGGGAGCATGGCCGCACACAGCCCTGCCAAGAGAGTGCAGCGAGATGAGTTGCTCAGGGCACTCCTTGAGCTAGGGGCTACTGCCTAGGGAGGTGGGCAACCAGAAACCAGACACAAAGTTCTGGGACTTAGGGCACGCACTAAGCAACTTTATTGTCTACAGGCATGTATTATATATGTTTTAGCCAGCTGCAAGCCCCTCCCATGCCTCCCCGTCTCCTAGGTAACTCAATAGGAAGTCTATGGTTTGCAGTTAAGCCTTGTGAATTCTTGCTGACCCAGTCTATTTGCATTTCTGCTGATACCATCTAAATCCTGGAGAGCAAGAGTGCCTCCATCTTTAACATGTGCTCTCCTTCATTTTCCTCCATGGGGTCAGTTTCTGAAACTAGTCCCCCCACCTTAAGAAAATAAGAGCTCCTGTAAACAGGCACAGCTAATGTGGACCAGCGGCCCCTTCTCCAATATCTCACCATCATCAGTGTGTGCTCATGCTTATGTGAGGAAGGTTGGTTCTTGGATACATATTCAATGAAGAATCCATACGTATATCATGTCACAAAAACAGACAGCTAACAGTTACTAAATACTTTCTTTGCACCACAAACTATCTTAAGCCTTTTATGTATTAACTTATTTTACCCTCTCTAGATCCCATGAGGAAGGTACTATTATTATTTCTATTTCATAGCTAGAAAATGGAGGCACAAAAATTATAGGTAATTTGTCCAATTTCACAAAGCTAATATATGCCCATATTAGTTATCTATTGTTGTGTAATAAATCATACCCCAATTGAGCAGTTTAAAACAACAAAATTTATCTCACAGTCCCTCTGGGTCAGAAATCCAGGTGTGGCTTAGCTGAGTCCTCTGACTCAGGGTTTCTCACAAGGTTGCAATCAAGGTGTCTGTCGGGGCTGCAGTCATCTCAAGGCTTGATTAGAGGAGGACCCACTTCCGAGCTTGCTCACGTGGCTGTTGGCAGGAATCAGTTCCCTGGGCTTGTTGGACTGAGGGTCTCTCTCAGTTTTTTGACATGTGGGCTTTTCTATAGGGCAGCTCAAAACATGGCAGTGAGCAAGAGAGAAAATAAGAAAGAGCAAACAATGTGGCTGTTAGAGTCTTTCTGCAACCTATTCTTAGAAGTGACATCCCATCATGGTTGCCATATTCACTTCATTAGAAGAAAGCCCTTGGGTCCAGCCTACACTCAAGGGGAGGGGACTACCCAAATGTGGCGGAGATCATTGAGGGTCATTTTAGAAGCTGCCTACCACGGTAGCAGTGATCTAGACAGTGAGACTCCAGATCTGCCCTTGTAATGCCAAGAAGCAAAAGAATGACAGACACAGAATTTAGAAGTATAGTTATATAGTTATATACCTCCTCTGAGTGGGGGAAGGAGATGGGATATGAGAAGAGTATTTAGGGGATGCAAACAATACTGATAATATTTTACTTTTTAAGTGGTATTCACTGTATCATCATGCTGTATAATTGACATGTAGGTTACATGTACTCTTTGGACTACCAAATATTACATGATAATTAAAAAAAAATCATTTACTTACTCCATTTGTGAAAAGTGACAAGAGCAAATGCCACCTCTGAAGAGTAAAGAGTCTTTGTATGCTTGAATTGGTGATAGGCAACAGGGCTGCACATGAGAAGTAACTGGGGAGTATAAAAAAATGTAGACTTTTTATTTTTAGAGTGGTTTTAGGTTTACAGAAAAGTTGAGTGGAAAGCATAAAGAGTTCTCATTTACCCCCTCACCACCCTCAGTTTCCCCTATTGTTAACATCTTGCATTAGTATGGTACATTTTTTATAATCAGTGAGCTAACATTTATACCATTTTATTAAAGTCCATAATTTACATCAGGATTAATTCTTTGCATTGTATGTTCTATAATAAATGTTTAGTGGCTTATATCTGCCATTATAGTACCATACAGAATAGTTTCATTGCACTAAAAATACCCTGTGCTCCACCTGTTTATTCCTCCCTCCCCCCAAGCCACTGACAACTACTGATGTTTTTGCTGTTTCCATAATTTTGCCTTTTCCAGAATATCATACAATTGGAATCATATAGTACGGCAACTTTTTCAGACTGGCTTCTTTCACTTAGCAATATGCTTTTAGGGCTCCCCCATGTCTTTTCATGGGGTGGTAGCTAGTTTTTTAAATCACCGAATACTATTCCATTGTATGGATATACCACAGTTTGTTTATCCATTCACCTACTGAAAGACATCTTGGTTGTTTCCAAGCTTTGGCAATTATGAATAAGGATGCCATAAACATTTGTGTGTGGGTTTTTGTGTGGACATAAGGTTTCAACTCCTTTGGGTAAATACCAAGGAGCACAATTGCTGGATCATATGGTAAAAGTATGGTTAGTTTTGTGAGAAACTGCCAAATTGTCTTCCAAAGTGGCTGCACCACTTTGCATTCCCACCAGCAATGAATGAGGGTTCCTGTTGCTCCATATCCTCATCAACATTTGATGCTGTCAGTGTTTTGTATTTTTGCCTTTCGAATAGGACTGTAATAGTATCATTTTAATTTGCAATTTCCTAATGTTATGTGAGGTTGAACAGCTTTTCCTATGTTTATTCTCCATTTGTATATCTTCTTTGGTGAGGTCTCTGTTCAGATTGGTTACCCATTTTTTAATTGAGTAGTCTATTTTTTATTGTCAGGTTTTAAATATTCTTTGTATATTTTGGATACAAATACTTTATCAGTTATGCATTTTGGAAATATTTTCTCCCAGCCTATGGCTTATCTTCTCATTCTCTTAACAGTGTCTTTTGCTGATCAGAAGTTTTTAATTTTAATGAAGTCCAACTTATCTGTTTTTTTTCTTTCATGGATTGTGCCTTATTGTTGTATCTAGAAGGTCACTGTGAAACCCAAGGTCACTTATATTTTTTTCTATGTTAACTTCTAGGAGTTTTATAGTTTTGCATTTTATATTTATGTCTGTGATCCATTTTAGTTAATTTTTGTGAAAGGTATAAGATCTGTATCTTAATTCATTTCTTTTTTTTTTTTTTTTTTTTTGTCGTTTTTTCGTCCTATATAGGATCCGAACCCGCGGCGGGAGCGTGGCCGCGCTGTCAGCGCAGCACTCTACCAAGTGCGCCACGGGCTCGGCCCTTAATTCATTTCTTTTGCATGTGAATATCCAGTTATTCCAGCATCATTTGTTGAAAAGCCTATCTTTTCTTCATTGAATTGTCTTTGCTCCTTTGTGAAAGATCAGTTGACTGTGTTTGTGTGATCTATGAGGGTGCTTCAAAAAGTTCATGGGAAGACTCACATTCTTTTCTGATTCTATCTTCCACCAACTTTTTGAAGTAACCTCTTATGTGTGGGCTCTATTGAGTTCTATTAACCTATTCTATCACCAATATCACATTGTCTTGGATTACTATAGATTTGTAGTAAGTCTTTAAGTTAGGTAGTGTCAGTCCCTCTTATTTGTTTTTCTCCTTCAATATTGTGTTTGTTATTCTGGGTATTTTGCCTCTGTATGTAAACTTTAGAATCAGTTTGTTGATATTCATAAAATAGCTTTCTGCAATTTTGATTGGGATTGTATTAAATCTAGAGATTAAGTTGGGAGGAACTGACTTCTTAACAATATTAAGTCTTTCTATCCATGAACCATGATAATTTTTTAACAGCTTTATTGAGACATAATTCACATACCATACAATTAGCCCATTTCAAATGTAGATTTCAGTTTCTTTAGTATGTTGACAAGTTTGTACAGCCATAAACCCTGTCTAATTTTAGAACATTTTGGTCTCTCCAAATAAACTCTTATGCCCATTAGTAGTCACTCTTTATACCCCCCTACCTCCCACTCCTCCTGCTTTAGGTAACAACTAGTATACTTTCTGTCTTTATAGATTTTCCTATTCTGAACATTTCTAGACATTTTATATAAGTGGACACTTTATACAAATACAATATGCGGTCTTTGTGACTGGCTTTGTTCACTTAGCATAATGTTGTCAAGGTTTTTCCATATTGTGGCATTTATCAGTACATTATACCATCTTAATGCAGAATAATATTTTATTGTATAGATATATCACATTTTTTTTATCCACTTACAAGTTGATGAACATTTGGATTGTTTTCACTTTTTGGCTATTATAAATAGTGCTATTGTAAAAAATTTGCATTCAAGAGTTTGTATGGATATATGTTTTTATGTCTCTTAGGTATTTGTCTAGGAGTGAAAATTCTCAATCACATGGTAACTTTTGTTTAACTTTTTTTTTTTTGTGACCGGTAAGGGGATCGCAACCCTCCTGCGCTCAGCCAGTGAGTGCACCGGCCATCCCTGTATAGGATCCGAACCCGCGGCTGGAGCGCTGCTGCGCTCCGAGCGCCGCACTCTCCCGAGTGAGCCACGGGGTCGGCCCTTGTTTAACATTTTGAGGAACTGCCAAATTGCTTTCCAAAGTGGCTACACTGTCTTATGATTCCACCAGCAATGTATGGGGGTTCCGATTTCTCCACATCCTCACCAACATTTGTTATTGCTTGTCTTTTTAAAATATAGCTGTCCTAATAAATGTAAAATAATATCTCACTTGATTTGTGTTTCCTTCATGCCTAATGATGCTGAACATCTTTTTACGTGCATATTCGTCATTTGTGTATTTTCCTTAGAGAGATGTCTATTCAGATCATTTGCCCACTTCAAAATTGGGTTATTTGTATTTTTGCTGTTGAGTTGTATTTTTTTAAATGTATATATATATATTCTGGATACAAGTTCCTTATTACATGTATGATTTGCAAATATTTTCTTTCATTCTGTGTATTATTGTTTCACTTTCTTGATGGTATAAGTTGAAGCACAAAAGGCTTTAATGTTGATGTAGTCCAATTTACGTATTTTGTTCTTGGCTTTGGTATAAGAAATGGTATAAGAAACCATTACCTAACCCATGGCCACAGAGATTTACTTCTATGCTTTTCTCTAACAGTTTTACAGCTTTAGCACTTACATTTAAGTCTATGATCCATTCTGAGTTAATTTTGATGTAAATTGAGTTAGAGGTCCACATTTATTCATCTCCATACGGATATCCAGTTGTCCCAGTTCCATTCACTGAATGATTGTTCTTTCTCTATTGAATTGTGTTGGCATTCTTGTTGAAAATCAGTTGACCATAAACATAAGGTTGATTTCTGTAGTCTCAATTCAATTTCATTAATCTATGTCTCTCCTTATGCCAGCACCATACTGTCTTGATTACACTCTAGTTTTGTAGCAAAGTTTGAAATCTGGAAATGTGAGTTCTTCAACTTTGTTCTTTTTCAAGATTATTTTGACTGTTGTGGGTCCCTTGAATTTCCATATGATTTGAAGGTCAGCTTTCTCATTTCTGCACAAAAGAAAGTTGAAATTTTGACGGGGATCATGTTAACTCTGTAGATCACTTTGAGAGTATCGCTATCTTAACAATATCTTAAGCCTTTCAATTCATGAACGTGGATACTTTTTTCCATTTATTTAGATATTATTTAATTTCTTTCAACACTATTTTGTAGTCTCAGAGTGCAAATCTTGCACTTCTTTTGTTAAATTTATTCCTAAGTATTTTTTTGTTGCTTTTGTAAACGAAACTGTTTTCTTAACTTCATTTTTAGAATGTTTATTGCCAGTGCATAGAAAAAAACCCTCATTTTTATATATTAATCTTGTTTCTTGTATCCTGGCTGAACTTGTTTATTATTTCCAATTGTTTTTTAGTGGATTCCTTAGGTTTTTTTTTTTTTTTAAATCTACATGACCATGTTATCTGAAATAGAGATAGTTTGACTTTTTCCTTTTTAATGTGTATGCTTTCCCCCCCATTTTCTTGCCTAATTGCTCTGGTTGAAACCTTAGGATTTCCAGTACAATATTGAATAGAAGTGGCAAAAGTGAACATCCTTGTCTTGTTCCTGCTCTTAGGGAAAAAGCACTCAGACTTTCACCACTAAGTGTATTGTGAGCTGTGGGTTTTCCTTAGATGCCTTTTATGATGTTGAGGAAGTTTCCTTCTATTCATAATTTGTTAAGTATTTTTATTGCAAAAGGTTATTGAATTCTGTTAAATGCTTTTTCTGCATTTTTGAAATGAAATTTTTTTTTGTGTTTCATTCTACTAATATGGTGTATTACCTGAATTGATTTTCAAATATTAAACTAACTTGCATATCTTGAATAAATCTCACTTTGTCATGGTGTATAATCTTTTTCATATGTTGTTGGAATCAGTTTGCTAGTATTTTGTTAAGATTCATGTAAATGTACTTATAAGAGATATTGGTCTGTGGTTTTCTATTCTTGTAATGTCTTTGTCTTGTTTGATATCAGGGTAATACTGGCATCACAGAAATAGCTGTGAAGTATTCCTCCTCTTCTATTTTGGAGAAGATTTCATGAAGGGTTGATATTGATTCTTCATTGAATAAACATTGATATTTATTGATTCTTCATTGAATAAACATTGATATTTATTGATTCTTCATTGAATGTTTATTCAGTGAAGAATCAATTCACTGGTGAAGCCATCTGGGCCTGGGCTTTTCTACATGGGACGTTTTAAAATTACAAATTGTCTCTTTACTTATTGTAGATATATTCAGATTTTCTGTTTATTTTGGGGTCAGTTTTGGTAATTTATGTCTTTCTAGGAATTTGACCATTTCATCTAATTTACCTAACTTGTTGGCATACGGTGTTTGTAGTATTCCTTTACAGTTCTTTTATTTCTGTAAGGTCAATAGTGTCGTCCTCTCTCTTTCATTCCTGATTTTAGTAATTTGAGTATTCTCTCTTTTTTTCTTTGTCACTGTAGTTAAAGATTTGTCAATCTTGTTAATCTTTTCACAGAAACAACTTTTTCTCTATTGCTTTTCTGTTCTCTATTTCATTTTTTTCTGTCATAGTCTTTATTATTTCCTTTCTGCTTGCTTTGAATTTGGTTTGATTTTATTTTTCTAGTTTCTTAAGGTGAAAGTTATGCCATTTATTTCATTTCTTTCTTATTTTTAAAATTTAAGTGTTTACAGCTATAACTCTTCCTCTGAGCATGAATGTAGCTGCAGTTCATAAATTTTGGTACGTTGTGTATTTGTTTTCATTCATTTCAAAGTATTTTCTAGTTTTCCTTGTGGTTTTTTTTTTCTTTGCCCATTGGTTATTTAGCAGTGTATTGTTTAATTTCCGTATATTTGTGAAGTTCCCAAATTTCCTTCTGTAATTGATTTTGAATTTGATTGCATTGTGGTCAGAGAACATATTTTATTTTGTGTAAATCTAGTTCTTTTAATTTTATTACAGCTTATTTTGTGTCCTCATATTAGGTCTATCCTAAAGAATGTTTCATGTTTATTCTGCTGCCATTATGTGAAATGTTCTATAGATGTGTTCTAGGTCTAGTTGGTTATAGTGCTGTTCAAGTCTTCTGTTTTCTTGTGGATCTTCTGCCTAGTTGTTCTATCTAGTACTGAAAGTCAAGAGTATTGAAATCTCCAACTATTATTGCTGAATTGTCTATTTCCCCTTTTAATTCTGTCAGTTTTTGCTTCTTGTGTTTTGGTTCTCTGTTATTACATGCATGTATATTTATAACTGATATATCTTGCAGATAGATAGACTCTATTACCATTATAAAATGTCCCATTTTATCTTTAGTAACATGGAAATTCTTCCCTACAAGTGAGCTGGGGCTGGGGTGATTGGGGCCCCAGTATTCTTGGCCTGCTGTGCCTAGTGTCGAGCTTCTGTCCTATGAGTGGGAGCTGGGTGGGGGAAGGGAGGCTGATCCTCTCTGTGGTTTCATCCAGAATAGAACTTCTGCAATATGCGGCTAGGAAGAGCAATGAGATAGGCCATAGTCTGCCCAGCCAGGGTGAAACCATAGCCCCAGACTGGAAGCTGAGGGGAAAGGGAGCCCTCTTCTTGGCCCACTGGCTTGGGGTAGAGTTTTTGTAATATGGAGCTGGGGGTGGAGGTTCAGGGAGGGGGTTTTGGTTCACACATGGTAGGCTCTCACTGTTCTTATTGAGATTTAGTAGATTTCCTTAAATGAATGTTTCTCCCTTTGCCTTATGCCCTTAGGACAATTTCTAGAGACTTTAAGTACTTTCTAAAAAATCGTTTTTACTAAATTGTTTTGTTGGAGAGAAAGTCTGTGAAACTTCTTACTCCTCCTTTCAGGAAGTCCTGCTCCTCCATGACAAATTTTTGAAAGAATAAAGAGGACCAGGTAGAGCCTATTCAGGCTGAACACCCCTAGAAATTCTCGACTGTGAGGTTGCCATGACCAGAAATGAGGAAAAACAAGACAGTCTTTGGCAGCACCCAATTATAAAGAAATAAGAGTTGGCTGCTGTGTGGCCACATATCTGCCTTTCACTTATCTGAGAGATCAATCTCATTACTCTGCAACTCAGAATTATGGCAGCAATAGAAGTGCAATTGCATTTGTGGGAAAGCCTGACCCAGCTCGGTGCTTTCAATTGCTTATGAGCTCTATGGGCAAACGCCAAGGCAGGAGGCTGATTAGCAAGAAGCCATAGATTTTTATAAAATTGTAATTATGAAGTTAAAAGGGAAAGTGGAACCTGGTAGGAATGAAGATGGGTCATTCCTATACTGGGTGACCCTTGTCAGAAGAGGACCTAGTTGGGGGTGGGCTGACATAGGCTGGAGAAGTCTCAGATCCAGGGGTTGGACATGTTTACTGGGCAATGGTATTTGCTTAGTGTTGTGATGATCAGAAGTCCAAGGGCATCCCACAAGCCAGGTGAGGGTGTGCCAGGAGAGGAGAGTGTTGAGGTGGTCATGGCAGGCGGTCATTTCTGGAGAGGTCCAGCTGTTCCCCACCCCCCACATCTTTGGGAGAATGGATACTAAGGCATGAGACAGATCCCAGTGTCCAGGAGGTATAAAGTCAGAATGAGACAAAGAACCCAGGCTGGCAAGTATGAATCATACACATCAGGCTATGAGCTTCTTAAATTCTCCAAAGCACCAGATGACTGAGTTCTGGGCCTGGGGAGGGAGCTGATTGGTTATAGTTATAGGCATTCGAGACCCTTGAGGGCAGAAAATTAGGTAGAATAATATAGCTTTCCTTACTGAACAACTGAGGAAAGAATAATTGTAGTAGTAATAACAGTAGTGACAGCAGCAGCAAACACTTATATAACACTTATAAGGCTGCAGGCTCTCTCCTAAACCTACACTTCATCTTCACAAAAACCCCATGAAGTAAATATAGTATTACCCCCATTGTAGAGATGAGAAAGCTAGAGGCAGAGAACATTTAAGTAACTGGGTCTACATTGCACAGCAAGCACACGTGGGGCCCAGGTTTGATCATGTTCAAACCCTGGCAGTCTGGCTCCCTGGTCCATGTCTTAACCGCTGCATTCTACCACATCAGATGATCTCTGATACTATTTCCTCATCCTTAAATGAGAAGAACAATAGACACCCCATCAGACTTCAAGGGAGAGTAAATGTCTGTGGGAGCACATGAAAGACATAAATTGTGGCTCCTGTGTTCATTACTGTTCGTGATTGCTCCAACCCCCAGGCTGCCCTCAAATACAACCTTTTCTGCCTGCTTCTTGTAACAATTGAAAATGAGTTGGCGATAGAAGGCTTCACCTCTGTAGTAATGTTTTACTGCTTAAGCTGGATAGGGCACACAGGTACTCATTAATTATTCTTTATATCTTTTTGTACACCCGAAATGTTTCATAATAAGCTAAAAAAAATAAAATGACTGTGTGTCAGGGGGGGAAAGGAGAGTGGACATTAGAATACATGACCCTAGAGTGGCCTTGAGATAAACTTTGTTGATTTGACAAAGTGGCTATTGGACCATTCTAGCTTTCTCTGAAAATATCTGGAAAGAAAGCAAATGTTTCAGGTAGGGAGATTTCCACCTTGGGAAAATGAGGCCAAAAAGAGGAAGACAGAAAAGTAGGAGGAAAACTAGCCAGAGTACCATGTGCTAGAAAAAGCCAAGTGGGTAGAGAGAAGGGGAAGGGGCGGTTAACCTTGTCAAAGACTTTAGAGACTGAAGGTGATGAGAAACAGAGAAAGGCCATTTGATGAGGCAATTAGAAAATCTGTGTGGTCTTCCAGAGAGCAGATTTAAGATTTGTCAATAATTCTGCATCTTTCTACTATAGAATTGATATAATATATATAATATATATTCAGTTGGTTTAGTAAAGCATGCATACCAAGGAAAAATTGAGATCAAGGAGAAAAGAGGAGCTAAAACATGGTAACAGCACAGTGTGTTTTAGCTTCCTGGAACTCCAGATAAAAAGTGAAATATGGAAGATACAAAGCTCAGATAATTAGAAAGGAGATCATAGTCCAGTTCCTCAAGAGAATCATTTTTTTTTCCCCACACTAGAGTTGGCTTATAGGACTTTTGGACACACGCAAGCAGAAAAAGCAAGTTTAAATTGTCCTTTAAAAAAGGGACTGAAAAAAAAGACGGAAGTTTCATAAAAGAGTGTTGTTAGAATGCATCTTGAGAAATGAAAGCAAAAATTATTAAAATACGTTTATTTTATTTCACACTGAAAATTGAAGTTGTATGTGAAGCTATCTGCCCACTCTTTGAATGAACAGAGTGAATGAAGGGCTGACTTTTTGGTGGAATTTTCCCAACAAAAATAAGTATATGATAGAATGAAATAACATTCTCAAGTTCATGTTTGACTTTGGCAGCATGATCATAAAAAGCATTATTTTTTATTGCAAAAACTCTCTGAGCACTTTATCAATTTTCTCAAGAGCCTCTTTTCTTCCTTTGATATTCAAACCATTCCCTTTTAGGCTTCATGGTATTATTGCCCTTGCTGTTTTCTCCTCTTGAGTTGTTAACTGCTCGAACTCCCCAAATACGTATTTGTCAAAGCCTTTGCACCTCTCTTTCGTAGACTTTGTGAAATCCTGCCCCCACCTCATTCTTGTGATATTTGCAATTCTACTTTGCAATCAGTTTACATTGTATTACCAGCGCATTGATCATCTGTCAACCGGTGGGAGGTTGAGCAACAAAGATGTCAGTGAGACAGGAAGGAATAGAGCCTAGTGTGGGTGTGGGAGGGATGTGAAGGAGGGAGGACTAATATTGTAAGTGGAGACTTGCTTCTCTGGGTAACCTTGTAACTGTGGGGGTTCAGATAATAAATGCTTAAATAAGGGCAAACTCTGTACTTAACTCTTTACAAAGAGGACCACCAAGTTAAAGAGGCAGTAAATGATATGCTTAACAGCAGGTGCACAGCGAAATCGGTGGCATGTTTTACACGGCTGTTTCTTGTAACCACCGCTGATACAAGTTGGGGCAGAGTATTCAAACACAGCTTAGTAGAGGAGATTCTGTGAGGAGCTGACCTTGATATGATCCGACATGTAGTCTGCCTGTATTAGTTATCTATGGCCGTGTAACAAATGACTCCCAACCTATCGGCTTCAAATAACAAACTCTTTTTATCTCATAGTTTCTGTGGATCAGAAATCCAGGAGCAGTTTAGCTGCAGGTCAGCCAAGGCTACAGTCATCTGAAGATTGCCTGGATCTCGAGGATTTGTTTCCAAGCTTATTCGTGTGTCTGTTGGCTGGAAGTTTCATTTCTTGCTATGTGGGCCTTATCATAGAGTTTCTGATGATGTGACTTTCTCCTGATGGAGTGATCTGAGAGAGAGAGAAAGGAAATGACCAAGACAGAAGATGCTGCAGTGTCTTTTATAACCTGATTTTGGAAGTGACACAGTATAATTTCTGCCATCTTCTATCAGTCACCTGGTACAATGTGGGAAGTTACTACAAAAGGGTGTGAATACCAGAAGGTGGCCATCATCTTTGGGAGAAGGTAGTCCTACAGACTGGCTACCACACTGCTCCTGGGTTGATTGCCTGTAAGGGAGAAGCAGTTTTAATATAGCAAAGAACTGGGAAGAGGCAAGGGCTATAGAGAAGGGAAAGGGAGGGAATCGATGGGAGGAACTTATGGAGAAAGGGGTGTGGAGGCTGTGGCAGGTCGGCCTCATACACTTAGGCTGGTTGTGCACTGCACTATTTTAGGAGGTTCCATTTACATAGACCATATATTTGGACCCCTGAGTGCAGGTAAGCGCAGCCTCTTCTTTGCAGAAATTTGACCTGGAAAGGGCTCCACTATAGTTGCCTCTTCTTCATGCAGAAATGACCCAGATGACTCTGGAAGCTTGGTTTGTGAAGCTCATTTTCTGTGTAGATTAGGTGGGAGATGGGCTCTCCATGAGGGGTCTGATTGGCATCTGTAAGCCCTTGGCTCTGTACGATGCTCCTTTCTTCTGCCGAGGAACCAATGGAGGTGGATGCTATGTGGGTGTCACAGCAGATCTGGCTCCACTTGGAGATGATGACAGGACTTGCTAAACGGGAACAGCAGTGAGGCAGAGCTGCTTTTTTTTTTTTTTTTTTTTTTTAAAATGTCTGCAGTTCCATTTACACCTCTGTCAAAAAAAAGGGTTGATGGGGACATGATGACTCTGGAATAAAGCCTTGGAGTTTCATAGATGGGAAATTGGAAAATATCAAGTTCTATTTCTGGGATCATGACTTTCTGTTTTACTCTGTGTTATGGGCTGAACTGTGTCCCCCAATATTCATATGTTGTAATCCTAACTCCCATACTTCAGAATGTGACCACATTTGGATATAGGGTCGTTAAAAAAGAGGTAATTAAGTCAGATGAAGTCATTAGGGTGAGACCTAATTCAGTATGACCCGTGTTCTGATAAGAAAAGGAAATGTGGATGGAGACATATACAGAGGGAAGAGCTTGTGAAGACGGGGATGGTCATCTCCAAGCCAATGATAGAGGCTGAGAAATCACCTCTGCCAACACCTTGATCTGCAACTTCTAGCCTCCAAAATGTGAGAAAATAAATGTGTGTTGTTTAAGCCACCAAGCCTGTGGTCCATTGTTATGGCAGTCCAGCAAACTAACACACCCCGGACAAGTCTTTACTCTTTCTGTGTTCTGACCTTGCAGTACTTAAAATGATGGTAACACCTTGACTGTGGTGCTTGCACGTAATGGATATCATAATGCATGTTGCACATGGGCTGCTGCTAACCTATGTGGTGCTTTTGTGCAAGTTAAGAAAATCTCAGGTAGATTTAGTCTTGTACTGGGATACCTGGCTTGGTGAGAGGAGCTGAGCACACTTGTGCCAGGTGCAACTTGCATATCTGTACTAGGTAACTCTGCCCATGCAAGACGTTCTGGATCCCCAGGAATCAGGTGGGACACTGGCTCTGCCTGGGGAAGTCATCCGTGCTGCTCTTCTGAAGAGGAAAGTTTGAGATGACATCCTTTTCTCCTCATTGCTCTTTCTTAGAGCAAACTCAGTAGAAAACTTCTGCAAATGCTGCATTAAACTTTTACATTTACAATGTACTTTGCAAGTCTACTGTACCTTAATAACATAACACACCGAAAGGTTGGAGAGAGCTCCTTTTAAACATTTTATGAATTCATGGCTCTGTACTCACTGTCTCATTCTTATTCTCAACCACAGATACTTACAAACCCCAAATTTTACATATTCATATATATATAAATACCACCTAGCTCTATATGAATATATTTTAATATAACTTTGAGGAAATTTGTAGACCTGGCTACCTTGTCACAGGTTAATGAATATTTCGTTAGATGAAATTGGCTCTTCCTTGACAAATTTTCTTCTTCCAAGCCCAAATCTCAGGAAATGCCATAATTCTCTTCCCATTACGTGTGGATTAGCTCCCTCAAGGCAGCTCAAGAGAGCTGGAGAAGCACAGGAGGTGGAGTCAGATGGACTGAATTTGGGTTTGGCACAGTCACAGGGGACTCGGACAAAGGGCCGAGACCCATGTGCGCCCTTCTCCTCCAAGCCCTCTGTACCTTCTGATGGCTTATGCTGTCAGTATCTGCATTTCTATTCCTGGCACTTTCTCCAGGACCACAAGAGGCCACTTTGCATGTGCTGGAGGAGCAACAACCCCTGGGAGCAATGATTGGTTGGGGGATTGTATATAAAATACCCTAGAAACTTTTCTGGGTGTGTGTGCATGTGGATACTTTTGTGGCGCATGTTTTACAGCATTTCCCAGAGTACCCCCATGGGGCCATGCTGTGGCCCTTCCCTTAACAACACACACATCTTGGCTGCCCTCCTTCCCCTGCATCACTTCCACACTCCTCTCCTGGTGTCTCTGGTGCTTCCAAATAAATCACTAGCACTTGAATTCTGTCTCAGGGTCTGTTTCTGGGGGAACCTAAACTATACCCCCTCTCCATACTATAAAAGACTCTGCTTCAGACTTTGTATAGAGTCAGCTAATTGCTCTGACCCAAAGTGCTTGACCAGAGTGGTTCCTGCTGCTAATTTGCTGCTATAGGGCACATTTAAGGTTCACAGCCTGAAACACGTTCAGTGTGTTTTACAACAACCCTATGAAGTGGATATTATTATCCTGTTTATAAATTCTTGAGGTAAATAGAGGAGTCAAATTCAGGAAGTGGAGGGATGGAAAGGGAATTCACAGCCATTGCATATCTAGTACATTCTAGATGTTTTATGTATTTAAAAAACTTTTAATTGTTAGCTAATAGAAAAGCTGCAAAAATTAGGTAAAACATCTCTTATATTTCATCTTACAAAACTACAATATAATGGGTAGATGCAGAAGTAGAGATATGTATATATGCATGGGTTGCTATGTGTACATTTCCTAGCTCTGTCTGATGAGAGGGTCTAGAAGCAGTGACACCTTAGTAATGTTGAGCACATGTAGCACCCAGATCTTGGTCTCTAAACACTATTGTCCGCTGAAAGGAAACAGGGTTCCCAGGCGTAGTTGATTCCGAGGCTGAGGAGTGGAAAATATAAGATGAGCTTGGACCATCTGGAGGCTTGTTGAAAAAACACAGGAGCCAACCTGATGGAGCTCCTAATGGCCAAAGGTGGAACAATTTGAGCAGCAAATTGTCAAACCAGAGAATAAAATATGTGCATTAAAACTTAAAAAATTTTTTATAATAATCTTATGAGTAGATATTATTGTCCACAGTTTGCAAGTTTTTGAGGTGATGGGAGGACTCAAGATTCAAGTTCAGATTAAATAAGACCAAAGCTCCACTATGCAACATACCTTCCCCACTGTGGTGAGGCAAGTAGAATCTGTCCATGCACTGAAGCTCTCACTCCTGCTTTCAGTTGTGCAACATGCAAGCCCTTCCCCAACTGAGACTGGGCTCTAATTTCTTTCTCCATGCTTCCATCTTCCCAGCAGACCTTTAAGTCCTCCTAACCTCACACCAACCTCCTGAGTCAAAACCTGACAAAACCTGAGTCACTGTTTTGCTTACTCTGCCGGCTTAAATCAGAGGTCACTTGGCAAGAGCATTACAATAATCTCCCTCTGCAAAGGTTGTTGATGCTCCAGTTGTTTTACAGCAACTCTTCCATTCAGTCTATAACTCAGATAAAGTCTCAGGACCTATCTGGGGAATTCAGGGGAATGGGAAGGAGTTAAAATAAGAAGTTGGGAGGGCAGGGGGTTGGAAACTTGACATCCCATTCTTAATCGCCCCTGTGTTCCTCTGATGCCTTCCATGATAGCATGGGTTCTGGATTCCTCATTTGTTCACATTTCCTGGGGGGTGGTGAAGAGCACTTAGCGCCATGACACTGCTATAAAAATAATGAAGGTGATGAATGGCCCCAAACAGCAAGGAAGGGAAGAAACGGCATTCCTCGCCCGCTTTCCCTGGGCTGTAGATAAATTGCTTCTGTCGTGGCTGGGGCCGTGGAGCTTTAGCTGTGATGTGGTTGGGTGGCTATCTGCCAGACACTACTCCCCCTCCAGCAAGTAGACTGGCCCTGCCGGCTCATTTTAAAAAGAAAAAAGAAAGCAGGGGTCCATTCCTATCACCAGCTAAATGGCCTGATTCTCTGGGGCCTCGAGCCTTCACCTCCACTTTGGCGTGGGTTCCTCCTTGAGAGAAGAGCCGACCTGTGTGCTCGTGGACCGTCTATGTGGCACCTGCAGTGGACTGCTTTTAAGAGGGGTTGAGTGCAGACAGGTCCAGAGGCAGAGGGATGGATGTGATAACCTCTGACAGGCTCCCTTCTGCCACAGGCTTGGATTGCATGATGGGTTTTGAGTTCTGGCCCAGAATCAGTCTGTGATAAAGCTCTGTTGTTTTAAAACTATAAAGGGAAGGGTGGGCTAACCCCTGGGAGTCACCCTGACTCTTTCCTCTTTCCTGTTTCCTATGTCCAGTAGAATTCCCTGTCTTGGCAATTCACTCTCTCTAACCTCTCCTGCTTGTGCCTGTCCTCTTCTCCCAGGTCCCTGCCCAGAAACAGTCTCTTCCTCCCTGCTTGAATTGATGCATTGATACAGGGGCTTCTTGGTGGTCCTCTGCCTCCATTCCCTGTCTCCCTTGTCCATTCTCTACAAGCAGCCACAGTAAGCACGTCTGCCCCAGTTACAACCTTCCCATGGCCCCCACTGTCATGAAGATAACATCCACGTCCCACTGCATGGTGTACAGTCTGGCACAGTCCAGCCCCTACTTCTCTCTCCGGCCCTCCAGTCTCTACTCTCTCTGGTTGCTCTGCAGCAAACTCTGGTCTCTGGGAATACTGAGTCATAGGGACATCTATGTGTCCCTAAATAAGACTTGCTTTTTCTTGCCTTTGATAAGGTGCTCAGACATGCTCCTATTTATTGTAAGGGACTCACAGCATCATCTCCTCTAGGAAGCCCTCCTAAAGCTAAAATAAAAGGCCTTTCTCTGCCACCGCATGAAAGCCTCCTCACATTTTCTGTCTCGCAATCTCATCAGTCTCCTTAATGATGAGGCTACCGGACACTGTTAAGGCACAGGACATAGATCTTATAGCCTCCCAAAACTAAAATATTTACCATCTAGCCCTTTAAGAAAAGCTTTGCAGACCCCCATCAGACATGCCCAGATAACTACAAAGTGGCTAAGCTGGGGTGGGGACAAAAACCTCTCAGTCCCTAAATTCCAGAAATTCCAAATTCTGTGCACCAATTTCCAAGGCATCTCCCCTGCAGCCAGATGCTGGGGAAGGTAACACACAGTGGACATAGGAAAGGAGGTGTCTGGGTCCATAGGCAGAGCTCAGCCAGCCACACGGCTCCTTCTGTCCTGTCCACCTCTCTGTGTTGTCCCCTCCCCATTTGGTGTCTGGTGTCTTAGCTGAGGCTCTTGGTCTATAGAGCCTATGGGCCTCTGCATCTGAGTCTCCATCCCCTCGATAAGCCTGGTTCCTCCTGGCACAGCTGGTCAGCCTCCTCTTGCCCAGGGTCAGCTCGCTGCCTCTAGGCAGGTGCCAAGAATTAAAGTGCACATCTCCTCCAGCCGGCTTCCTCTCTCTGGGCCCGATCACTCCAGACTGGTTTCAGTGCCACAGATGGAATTGTTTATAAAAGTGCATCAACAAATGGAATTGGGGAAAGATAAAATCCTGGGCGTGGAGAAGAGCTTGTGTGTGTGTGTGTGTGTGTGTGTGTGTGTGTGTGTGTGTGTGTGTGTGCATGTGTCTAGGGGGTTGCAGGAGGGTGGGAGTGGGAGGAAGACTTTGCAGAGAGGGAGAGAGGGCAAAGGCCCCAGGAAGGGAAGGTTGTGTGGGACTGTCAGCAGCAAGAAGGGTGATTTAAAATCAATTTCCTGGCCAAGAAGAATCACTCTTGCCAGGGTGAAACATAATGTGAAATAAGAAAGAAAGGCAAGCTTGGGCCCTGCCACAATGTGCCTCAGGCCTTCCTGCTTATGAAGGAAATAAATAACCTCTCCATAAGGCAGCCAGGCTGGCTCCGTTAACATGGCAGGGGCAGATGCACGGCACAATCAGCCCAGGTCACCAGTCTGGGGACCTCGGACTCAAGAGGGGCGAGGCTCTCGGGGGCTGCCCTGGCTGTACGTGTGAATGGCTTTAGCATCCAACCTTCCTATGTACAAAACTCACTGTGAGCCCACCCTTTGGTTTGTGATTCTGATACTAGAATTCTTCTGGTTGCCAGTGACAGAGATCCAATTCAATTTCATTTAGGTTACAAGGTGCTCTACTAACTCAAGTTACCAAATCTCAGGCCTAACAGGGGCCCAGACATTCAAATGTTTCCAGGACATGACCCCTGTCTCTCTGAATGTCAACTGAATTCTCTCAGATAGGCTTTCTCTATTGGCTGCTCCTGGACTCACCAAATCCCAGGTTTCAATGCTAGAGAGGAAAATACTCTATTTCCTTGGTTTTCATTTGAGAAATCCTGGGGAAGGGCTCTGATTGGCCTTCCTTGAACTCATGCCCTCTTTTAGACTTGGGTCTCACTGAAACCAAATGGTTGGAGGAAGAATATGATCCTCCAGAAGGTGGGCATGTGCATCCCAGAAGAAGGAAGGGTCTGAACATACAAACCGCGGATGTTCCCCAGTGCCTGAGTTCCTGCCTTAGGCCCCTGCCCAGCCCAGCCTCCCAGCAGCAAAGTCCAGCCCTTGGATCTCAAAGTGTTGTCTGCACTCCCTGCCTTTACCTGTCATTCTCTCCTCCGCTCCCTGCTGTCCGACTTCTGGCCCCACCAGGCCATAGAAAACCTTCCTCGAAGGTTACAAGAAGCTGAGTCATTAGGAAAAGGCCACGGTCTCGTCTCATTCCATTGGTCTCTCTGCAAGGTCTGATGATTATTCCACCTGCAGCTTTGGGACTGTCTCCCATTCCTCTTTTGTCTTTGGAAACGAGCTTTCCTGGCTTTCCACCTACCTCTCTGTTTCTTCTCAGTTCCCTTCTCTGGCCTTTCCTCTTTAGCTCATCCCATAATTATAGGGTTTTTCCAAAGTACTGCTCTTTTCTTATCTTTATCCCATTATTCTCCTTTGGAAATTTCAATTACTCTCAGAGCTACATTAAAAGAAGTCTAGTGAATAGAGAAAGGGAGTTGACGCCCCTGCTCTGTAGACAGACCCCACCTACGGTGATAGTCTCCATTCTGGGCAGCATGTTTTAAAAGGAGCATTGAAGATTCGTATGTATTCACAGGGTCGGAACTAGGGTGGCAAGAAGACTCAGTACTGGCCACTGTAGGGAGTGTAAATACTTACCTGGGATGGAAGGAACACAGAGGGCTGCTTCCTCAGAGCAGGCCAGAAATTCCAGGGGGGCCAGCTTCATCTCTGTCCTCAGGGCTAGCCCAGGCTTGGCATAAGAATTAGGCTGGGAAGAGACAACTGGGCTGTGCTGTGTGGGAGAGAACTCCACCCCAGTCCCATCCTGGGAAACAGGTCAGCAGAGAGCAGCAGCCATGATTTAGGACACTCTGGAGGGCATGTGAGTCCTGGGGGGGAGGTCTGACTTCCTGATTCTTACAGGTCCTTCCAATTTCTAAATCAGTGTGACTTTCCAGATCAGGGATGAGATTTCATAAGAGGCCTGGGTCCTCTTATGCCTAAATGGCACTGGGTAGAGTCAGTGAGCCTCTCCTCCTCTGGGCCACCCAGGCCTCACTCTGTGGCCCTGGAGAGACACCTGTGCTCAACCCCATCCTCCACCAAAACCTCACTGGGTCTTACCTCTCTGTTTATTTATTTGTTCAAATAGTATTTATTCAGTACTTGCTATGGGTCAGGCAGTGTTCTAGGTGCTAGGGACATGCGTGTGTAATCGTAGTAATAGCAACACATTCAACAATAAATACACCACCACCACCAATAACAATAACAACACTTGTATAGTGCCCATTATGTGCTAGTAACATTGAGGTAGACAGGTCACACACCTCTCTGCCCTCATAAAGCTTATATTCTAGCAGAGGAGACAAACACTAGCAAGTAAAGATACTTTCATCACCATAAATGCTATGACGAGAATAAGTGGGGTAATGGTAGGAAGAGGGATGGGGATTGTGGGATGCAGAGGGAGCTCATTTGGAAAGGAAGTCCCAGAAGAAGAAGAGTTTGAACTAAGACACACATGGTGAAGGGGACCATCCAAAGAGATGGAAGAGAAACAATCTAGCGCAAAGGCCCTGAGGAGAGGGCAGGTGTGGCTCATTTGTAGAACAGAGAGATGGCCAGAGTGGCAGAAGTTAGTGAGCAGGGGGGAGGTGGTGTAGGGTGAGCTCAGAGATGTTGGGAGGCGACGGTCAGCGCAGGGCTGGGAAGGCCATGCAAAGAAATTGGGATTTGAATAAGAAGGTGATAGGATCAGTCATGCATTTTTACAAGAGACACTGGCCTTGAGGAGACCCAGACAGTGGATGGGGAAGGAGGTGAGGATGGAGCTGCAGCACCAGGAGGAGATGGCAGCTTGGACTAGGGAGGTGGTGGTAGAGACAGACAGAAGTGATTGGACTGTGTTCTACTTTAGAGGAAAAGCCACAGATCTCATTCGTGGATTGCATGGAGAGAAGAGAAAGAGAAGAATCAAAATCGATTCTATGGTTGGGGCCTGAGCAGCAGGGTAGATGGTGGTAGCATTACCCAACAGGGGCTTCTGGGGTGCAGGAGGGTGAGGTGTGGGGGGTGAGGGGCGAGAGGTGGGTTTCAGCTTATCCTGCCACCACCCAAACACTGGTTGTTAGTAATCAGCTGCTAATGCATGGTGTGCAGAGAAACCCTGAAGCCCTGCTCCGTGATCCATGCGGAGAACTCCAAAGCTGTCCCACGGCCTCTGGAACATTTCCTGTAGGATGGAGTCCAAGGTCCTTCCCATGTTGCTCAGCCCCTGGGATCCGGCCCTGCTTCCCCTCCACACTGTCTCCTATCATCCTCCCCGAGTACCCGGTAGTGCAGCCACACCTTAGAGTCCCTCCCAAGTTCTGTGCTCTGTCCAGCACGTTTTTGAGCACCTACTATGTACCAGACACTGTGCTGGGCATAGAAGACATACAGAAAAAGATAAGATGGTTCCTGACCCAAAGAGCTTGTCATCTGGAGATAATTATGAAACAAAATGGTGAGGGCAAAGGTGGAGATACGCCCCGACACTGATGGGAGAAAGAAAGACTGACCCAGGGTGCGGAAGTCTTGGCACAAACCGTTTCCTCTTCCTGGTGATCTTCCAGAGCTGCTCTCTGAGAAGCCAATCTTGACTTCTCCAGCCGACTAAGCCTCCCTCTCTCCCTCCCTCCACTTTCCTCTGGGCTTTCCTTTCTGTGACCCCTCATTACAGTGCTCAGGCTGCACGTTATCTGGTTCCCTACATGTCCCTCCCACTGGTCTCCGGATCCTCCAGGGCAGAGCCCTCATCCAATCCATCTCAGCATCGCAGGGTCCAGGCCACGGCCTGCCACGAGTTCTGAGTCTGACTTGTGCCCTCCCTTCCCCCATTGCTCTGCAGTGGGAGGGGGCTGACCCCATTTGGCTATTGAAGAAAAGACCATTTCATGGCTGCCTGCGACCGACCTGTGCCCCCTGCCTGGAAGAGATCTCTGCCTCTCCAGCATGCAGCTGCTCCTCCTGCCTCTGGCTGCCAGAAAAGCTCAGCCCGCTCTAAGAAGGGACCAGACTCCCCATTGAGGCCAATACATAGGAAATTAGGTGAAAATGTCTACAGACAGAAAACATTCAAAGACATAACATCCACGGAGCATGTTGGTTTTGACTTATTTTTATTTTTGGTACCAGAAGGGGGTTAAGCTAAGTCTGAGGATATTGCGGGGTGAGAGGCAGTGCAAACCACTTCAAGCTCATCCTAATTCTTCCCAATTTGACACACTGTCCACCCATCTGTTTGGGACCCTTTTAAGCTTGGAAAGACTCATTCTGGAGGGGAGTCGCGCACGGTATGGATGGGGGCAGAGGGAATGTGGGAGGCAGCACCCCGAGAATTACTGGCATTGTCTTTCCACATTTAAAATTCGAGTTTATGGGCTTTGTTTCTTTAGCCTGCGGTTTTCTCATTGTGGAGCTTACATTTTTATTTGCAGAAATAAAAGTCAGTGGCAGCTGATGTGGCCCTCTGGAGTTGGAGGCAATAACCATTGTGGGCAATGCAGCTTGGAAAATAATAATAATAATAAGCAGCAAAAAGGGAGACAGCTTTTTGAAGGTGGTTGATGAATGGCTGTAGATTTCATAACAACTTCCTCCACTCCCTGCCAAACACACACACCCACTTTCCTGCAGCCCTGCATGGATCCCACTGAAGAACGCAGTACAGAGGGACTGGCTCAAAGGAACAAGCGGAGAAGGTTTGTCTCAGGGGTCCTGCAGCTGGAAGGCAAAAGCAGCAGCGGGGATGAGTGGGTGACTACATCTGGAACAGGGAGGGATGGGAGACAAGGGTCTCTCCACCTCAGTTTTCTCATCCATATAATGGAGTGAGCATGCATCCCTCATAGGTTGTTGGGCGGCTTATATGAGATAGCACAGAGCCTGGCACATAGTAGACTCAGTACATAATAGTTCCACATCCTTGCTCCATTCCAAGGCTGAAGATGGAACCAGTAATGCTTTTTTAGATAAAGAAGGAGAAACCCAGAGGGGAAGCATTTGGGTTTGATCTGGCCCCTCAAACAGACCCATTGGAAAAGATTTTGAAGATGCTGCCAAAGGCTAATGGAATCCCCCATCCGAATTCCTTCTCTTCCACCTCTGACCACCCCTGCCCTCCCAGCTGGAACTCTCTTTCACTCCCTTCTGTTAACCTCACCATGTCCTTTCTCCTGTCTGTGTTCTGCATCTCCTGCCCTACTGTGTGTGAGGGACCTTGTTCATGACGACGTGGATCTACAAGATGACCACCATTTCTTTCTCTCAAGGGGAGGTGACCTAACATTTTTCGGGTTTATACCATGTGCCAGATACTGTGAAAGTCATGTTATATACTATTTTTTTCTAATCCATGAAACAGCCTTGGGAGGTAGTCATTGAACTCTCCATTCTACAGAGGAGAAAACTTGGGCTCTGAAGGGCTGAGCGATTTGCGCAGGCCTTGCTGTGAGTGAGTGAGTGAGGGGTGTGCACCCAGGTTGTGCAGACTCCGGAGCCTGTGCTCTTTCTGGCCCCAGACTGCCTCTAAAGGGGTTAAAGAGACCCAAGCTCTAATGGGCATTCTGTTAATAGGCTGAACTGAGTCCACCTGTCCAAAAGGTCATGGGCACCCTTTCTGCCGAGCGTCCAGAACCCAAGAGCCTCCTGGTGGGAAGGCGCTTTGAGCAGCATTTGGTTGAATCCTCTCCCTTCTACTGCTTCTGTGACCAGTGACCATTCGGCCTCTGCTTGAACACTTGCAAACACAGGAAACTCGCTCCTCTCAGTGGGCGGCATGTTGTAGTGCAGCGGTTCTCCAAGTGTGGTGTTCAGAACAGCAGCGTTGACATCTCCTGAAGTCTTGTTTGAAATGGAAGTTCTTGGGCTCCACCCAGAAACAGAATCAGAAACCTTGGGGGGCAGGCTCAGTAATCTGCACAAGCTCTCTGGGTGATTCTGGTGCTGCTCAAGTCTGAAGCCCATTGTTTCAATGGAAAGGAAAAGGGCTTTGAGGTCAGGGAGATCTGAGCAAGATGGACTGTGTAGATGTGGTTGAGTTAAGGATTCTGAGGTGGGGAGATGATCTGGGTGGGCCCAATTTAACCACAAGGGTCCATATGAGAGGGAGGCAGGAGGATTAAAGACGGAAGAAGGTGACATGGTAACAGAAACAGAGACTGGAGTGCTGTGGCCATGAGGCAAGGACTGCGGGCAGCCTCTAGAAGCTGGATGAGGAAAGGAATGGATTCTTCCCTGGAAATTCCAGAAGGAACCAGCCCTGCCAACACCTTTATTTTGGCCCTGTAAAGCTTGTTACATACTTGTGACCTCCAGAACTGTGAGATGTAAGTTTTTGTTGTTTTAAGCCACTATGTTTGTGATAATTAGTTACAGCGTTAATAGGAAAGTAATATAAGTGTTTGCTATGTGCCAGACTCTGTCCTAGGTGCTTTACCTATAGAAAGGACAAATGAATTACCTACTGTTATTAGTAACTCATTTAATCCCCACAACAACCCTACCCCTACCACGTGAATACTGTATTAGACCCTTTTTACAGATGAAGACACGAAGGCACAGAGAGGTTTAGTCACTTGCCCAAGGTCATACAGCTTGTAAGTGGCAGAGCCTGGATTTGACGCCTGGCCCAGGCTTGTCTTGTGTGGTTCAATTCACTCTTTATCCTACGAGGCTTGCCTCTGCACATTTCATCTGCCTGCCTCTTCTCTATTCCTAGCAGAACTCCAGCGCTTCCTTGTAGCTGTTTTATTCTAGCAGCAAAGCTCTGCCTGATGCTGGGGCAAAACTGTCCAAGCCATAGCCTTGACCTCCTCTGAGCAGCCCTGTGTTCCTTTCCAATCTGGAGGAATTTTAACTTTGGGGCATTTCCTAAGCTGGGCTCAGCTCCCAGAGGTTCCAGCTGTGCCCTGCATGCACACAATAGAAGAAACCTCAGTTTTGCTGTGATGCTGGGCCTTGGACTTGGGTAGACCACAAAGGCTGGCCACAGGAGAGCTATCTGGAAGCTATGTCCAACCAGAATGCCCTTTCTGGCAAGGTGCCAGGGCTCTCTCTTAGGTTCCCATCCACCCTGCAGTGAGAACTACATTCTGGCTCTTGCTGCAATTCACATGTGTGTGAACTGCATTTCATTCAGGCCAGAATCTGACAAATAGGCAGAATTTTTGTAGCAAACATATGGCTAGGAACCCTCAGATAACATGCTCAGTGGGGATCCATCCTGAACCAAGATTTCCACTGAAAACATGTCAGCAAAGAAATGAAGTCTGGGATAGGCTCAAAAGAGCCCTTAGCCTTCATATGTAGGACTTCCAGTGTGCGTGTGTGTGTAAAAGAGTTTGCAATGCATGCTTGGGAGTGTATGTTGGAATATATCTGAGTGTGTAGCCATGTGTAAATTGCATGTCTGCTTGTGTTTTGTGTGGTGTATAAAGCCTGAGGGTGATTGTGAACCTGTGAGTGGGTAGGTAATGGTTTCAGGGTGTGAGTGTGTGTGTGGGTGTTGAGTGTGTGATGAGCATGTTTCCATAAATGCAAGTGAGTGTGTATCATCTGTGAGTGGTGAAGGGAAGGTACGTGCATTGGGGTGTGGGCGCACCTGTGTGAATGGTGAGAGGGTTTGTGTGACCATGTGTACCTGAGTGTGAGCTTACGTGTGTGCATGAATGGAGTGAGTGAGCATGTGGGCATGCACAGGCTTCTGCATCTCCCTGAATGCTACTGGCTAAACAGACCCAGGGTTGCCTCTCCAGCTCCTGTGTGCAGAGCCTGCTGTGTTTTATGACTGAGCCTCCCAGGCACAGTTTAGATGATGGCCAAACAATGAGGTTGTTCAGCAAAAGATCCTGATAGATGGACCACAAGTTCCCTATATCCCAGCCCCACAGTTGCACGGCTGATTTAGACCCTCTACTCGGCCACAGTGCTATTAGCAGCTTTCCCCCAGGGCTACGTGGGCTGAGAGGCCAGTGCGCACACCAGATCTGTGAAGTCTGCTCCATCTCAGCTGGTGCCTCCAAGCAAACAAGGGAACAAGGTCTACATACATTCCCTCGGGTTTGGTTGCTAAAGGCTGAGACTGGGGCCTAGTCCCTCCATCACTGCTGTCTTGCTCTGCGATTTTTTGCAACATACTGAACCATCTTAGCATGTTGCAGACAGGCTGGGCACAGCAAACAGGTCACACATTTTCCATATAGGGCATTTTTCCCATTCTGTTGACCTGATGGAGAATTGGAAATTGAAGCTGAGGGTGAGTTTGACAGTTCCCAGTTGGAGAGTGGAAAAATGGTGGTAAGGGGCAAGTGATATGTGCCCATCGCTGGGCGGTGATTGCTTCTCAAGCTGTGGGTGTAGTTTATAAAGTGTGTTTACATACAGCATCCAATTTCCTTCTCACAACGATCCTGGGAAGTACTATGGCTCACATTTTAAAGGTGACAAATATGAGCCTCAGAGAGGTTAAGTGACTTGTCCAAAGTCACATGGCTGTAAACTGCTGGAGCCGGACCAGAGTTTGGGGAGATAAGCCTCTGTATTAAACGTGCGACACCTGAGGAAGGGTCCCAGCCTTAGACGCATCATGCCATCATGCTTTCCCTCCACAGACGCAAGCACACCCAAGACCTTGTCTTTTCTATCACATTTTCCCCTTTATAATCTCTCCTTAGCCATGGTGTTTTTGACTCCAGTTAAGGGAGAACAAATCAAGACAAAAAGTCAAGTCAGGAGCTATTGATGGAATCGCTGCTGTGGGCCTGCTCTGTGCCAGGCGTTGTGAGAGTGATAGAGGAGAGGGAAACTAAACTGTGGCCTTTGCTTATGATCGGCTCAGGAGGCTAGCCCCAAACACCTGTCACTTTCTCGCTGGGTGACAGTGGGTAAGTCATTTGTTCATTTACTCACTCACTGACGTGGCCATCTGTTACTTTGGCTCTCCAGCGGCCACCCGTCCTGCCTCTCAAAACTGTATCCCAGATTTCCTCGGGACTCGCCCTTCCCTCACCATATGGTGCACTGGGTGGTGCTTTATCCTCCATACTCTGGATAGAGTGTTTGACTCAGGCATGGCTAACAACATTGTGTTCACCTGGCCAAGGTGCTGGCTCAAGGACGGACCGCTGAGAAGTAAGGCAGAGCTAATGAGAGGTGAGGAGGATTTGGCTGGAACCGTCCGATGGGGTGGGGGTGAGGGGGGTTCGGTGCTCACTTTCTGACTGAACACGAGGTGTGAGAGAATGGGAGCCCCAGACACATGAGCAGTTTGAGAGCAGAGCCTGAGGAAGGGGCCAGTGCGTGGTGAGGGGCAGAGTGAGGCTGCAGACAGAGCTCGAGAACTGGGGACATCGTTTGAGCCTCAGAGCAGTTATGCCTGGAGCTGGCATGTTAATTATTGTGCAGACTCAGCTGCTGCAATAGTGAAAAGGACATTGCAATGCTGTAAACAAGGTGCATTTTCCTCCCAGGCAGCAGCCCGGAGATAAGTGGTGCAGGGACACGGGACAGTTCTGCCCTCTGAATTCATGGCTTTGAGGCCCAAGACAGCTGCTCCAGAATGTGTCTTCTCCCAGTGGGAGAGAGAAAGGGAGCAGAGGAAGTTTAAAAAAATTGTTAGTCAGCTTTATTGAGTTATAATCTACATCCAATAATATTAACCTATTTGAAGTACATAGTCACGTGATTTTTGACAAATGCATACTGTCGTGTAACCACCACTATAATCAAGATATAGAACATTTCTATCCTTGACAGTCAATCCCCTATTCCAACCCCAATCCCAAGAAACACCAGCCTGGTTTCTATCACTACAGTTTTGTGCTTTCTAGAATTTCATATAATTGGAATTATATAGTATGTATTCTTTGACTTAGCATAACGCTTTTGAGATTCAGCCATGCTGCTGCATGTATCTGTTCATCATTTGTCCCTTTTTATTGCTGAGAAATATTCCATTTTATGAATAGACAACAAGTTATTTTTCCATTCATCATTTGAGTCTTTTCTGGTTCCTGTCTATTATGAATAAAGCTGCTCTAATCACTTAACTACAAGTCTTTGTGGGGATACATATTTTCATTTCTCTTGGGTGAATATCTAAAAATGAAATTGCTTAGTCATAAGTTAAGTGGATATTTAGCTTTGTAGGTTCCTACCATACCATTTTTCCAAAATAGCTATAAAGTTTTTCATTCTCATCATCAGTATATGAAAGTACCAGTTGCTTTACATCTTTGTCAGTAGCTGGTATTTTCAGTTTTTAAAAATTATTGTTTTGTAGTAGTATCTCACTGTGGTTTTAGTTTTCATTACCCTAAAACTGATTATATTGAACATCTTTTCATGTGCTTATTTGCCATTCGTATGTCTTTGGTATTCAAAATTTTTTCCATATGCAAACATAAAGTCTCATCCATACTTCATATTACATGTAAAAATTAACTCAAAACGGATCAGATGGGTTTTTGTTGCTCCAGCTCCATCTGTCAAAAAGACTGTCCTGCCTCCATTGGATTTCCTTGGTACTTTTGTTGAAACTAAGTTGACCATATGTGCAAGATTTATTTCTGGACTCTTGAGTGTTCCCTTTACCTATGTATCTATTTACACACCACAATTCTCAATTAATGTGGCTTTATAGTAAGTTTTGGAATCTGATAGTGTGAGTTCTCCAGCTTTGTTCTCCCTTTGCAATATCGCTTGGTTGTACTATCTCCTTTACATTTCCATGTAAATGTTAGAAACAGCATATAAATTTCTGCAGAAATTATGCTGGTATCGTGATTGGAATAGTGTTGAATCTGTTGAACAATTTGGGAGAACTAACATCTTAATAATATTGAGTCTTCTAATCAATGAACATGGTATAGCTCTTCATTTATTTAGGTCTTTCTTGATTTTTTTTCACCAGTGTTTTGTAGTTTTCAGCATGCAGATTTTTCCCATATTTTGTTAGATTTACATTTAAATATTTAAGATTTTATGGTGCTACTATAAATGGTAATTTGCAAACTCCCATTTCCATTGTTTATTGCTAGTATATAGAAATATTACTGTTTATTGTGACCTTACTAAACTTGTTTATCAGATATAGCAGCTTTTTTTTGTAAATTCTTTGGGATTTTCTATATAATCTTCTGTGTATAGACAGTTTTACTTCTTCCTCGTCAGTGATTATTTTTCTTATTTATTCATTTGTTTATTTTGCCTCATTATACTGGCTATAATCTTCAGCATTATGTTGAAATAAATTGAGAGAATGGCCATCCTTGCCCTGTCTCTAAGCTGAGACATTAAGCATGTTAGCTTTTGATTTTTCATAGACACTCTTTATCAGGTTGAGGAAGGTCCCTTGAATGCCTAGTTTGCTGGAGACTTTTTTTTTTAGTAGGAACTGATGTTAAATTTTGTCAAATGTTTTCTACATCTACATACCGTGTTTCTTCATTATTCTGTTGATAAGATGAATTATATTGGCTGACTATTAAAACAATCTTGCACTTCTGGGATAAACTCCTCTTGGTCATGATATATTATCCTTTTATATATTGCTGATTAGATTTATTAATATATTGTTAAAGATTTTTGCATTGGTAATGATGAGGAATATTTTCCTGTAGTTTTCTTTTCTTGTAACATCTTTGTCAGATTTTGGTATTAGGGTAACGTTGGCCTCATAGAATAAGTTAAAAAGTGTTTCCCTGTTTTGTATTTTCTGAAGAAGTTCGTGTAGAAT
Organism: Cynocephalus volans; assembly: GCF_027409185.1. Lineage (NCBI taxonomy): Eukaryota > Metazoa > Chordata > Mammalia > Dermoptera > Cynocephalidae > Cynocephalus > Cynocephalus volans. The sequence continues at coordinate 27,563,010 of NC_084467.1, read as the reverse complement.
TGGTATTTTTTTTCTTTATTAAATGTTTAGTAGAATTCAGCAGTGAAGCATCTGGGTGTGGAATTCTCTTCATGGTGAAGTTTTTAACTACAAATTCAAATTCTTTAATAGGTATAGGGATTTTCAGGATACATATTTTCTTCTGATTGGGCTTTTGTAGTTTGTGTCTTTCAAGGAATTTGTCCATTTTATCTAAGCTGTTAATCTGTTGGTATAAAGTTGTTCATAATATTTTCTAATTATGCTTTTATGTCTTGGGTATCTGTACTAATACCCTGTCTTTCATTCTTGAAATTGATAAGTTATGTATTCACTACTTTTTTCTTGATTATTATAGCAAGAGTTTATCAATTGTATCAATCTTTTAACCAAACAGGTTATGTTTTTAAAATTTTTTCTCTATTTTTTTCTGTTTTCTTTTTAATTTGTTTTGGTGCTTATCTTTTTTGTTCTTTTCCTAGTATCTTAAGGTACAGGCTTAGATAATTGATTATAGGTCTTTCCTAATATAAGCACTTTAATACAATTTTTTTCTATGTACTACTTTATATCCCACACATTTTGATATGTTATGTTTTCATTTTTATTAAGTTCAAAATAATTTCCAATATCCCTTGTGATTTCTTTGACTCCTGCATTATTTACATGTGTTGTTTTATTTCCAAGTAGTTGATGTTTTATAGACATCTTTTTGTTGTTGGTTTTTAGTTGAATTTCATTGTGGCCAGAAATTCCAATCCTTTTAAATTTGTTATGGATTATTTTATGGTCCAGAATATGATCTATATTTGTGAGCACTTTTTGTTCATTTGAAAGGAATGTGTATCAGCTGTTGAATAAAGTGTTCAATAAATGTCAGTTAAGTCAAATTTTTGATAGTGAGGTTCGACTCTTACCACTTTTTTATGGTTTACTTGTTCTTTCAGTTACTCAGATTGATGTGTTGGAGTCTCTAGTTGTAATCATAGATTTGTCTATTTCTCCTTTCAGTTATATCGGGTTTTGCTCCATGTATTTTGAAGCACTGCCAATAGGAACAGCACACTTAATATTGTTATATTGTCTTAATGATTGATCTTTTTATCACCCTAAATTGTCTCTTTTTGGAAGAAATATTTGGACAATTCCTTGTTCAGAAATATTTTTCATCGGATATTAATGTAGCCATCAAGCTTTCTTTCGATTAAAGTTTCTATTGTTTTCTTTCCATCTTCTAATTTCCAACCTACCTGCATCTTTACAATTAAAGTTTTAGGCAGCATATCTCTGGGTCTTGCTTTTTTATTCGAGCTGACAACTTCTGCCTTTGAATTGGAGTTTTTAGGCCATTTAAATTTAATATAGTTATCAATGTAGTTAGATTTAAATCTGCTATTTGTTTATTTGTTTTCTATATATCCTATCTGTTCTTTATTCCCCTTTGTTCCTTTTCTGCCTGTTTTCAGATCATGTATATTTTGATTCCATTTTACTTTCAATCTTGACTCATTAGCTGCTTATCTATGTTTTGTCTTGCTATAATGGTTGCTTTAAGAGCGTATGTTTACCTATCACTGCTACCTTTACGTGATATATCACTTCACTTGTAATATAAGAACTCTTGGGCTTTGTGCTACAGTTGTCATATATTTTAATTCTATGTGTGACATAAATCAGAAATTTATTATTACAGTTTTTGATTTAAACAGTCACTTATCTTTTAAAGTGATTTAAAAGAATAAAAATAGGTCTTTTATATATTTCTATGTATTTACCATTTCTGGGGCTCTTCATTTCTTTATGTAGATCCAGATTTACTTCTGTTATTTTTCTTCTGCCCAAAGGAATTTTTAAAATATTTCTTGTAGTGCCCATATGCTGGTGTATTAGCCCATTTTTTGTTACTATAACAGAATACCGGAGACTGGGTAATTTATAAAGAACAGAGATTTATTTGGCTTATGATTCTAGGACAGCTGCATCTGGTGTGGGCCTCAGGCTGCTTCTACTCATGGCAGAAAGTGGCAGGCAGCTGGTGGGTACAAACAGATCACATGGTGAGAGGAAGCAAGAGAGAGAGGGGCATGCCAGGGTCTTTAAACAACCAGCTCTCATGGGAACTAATAGAGTGAGATCTTAGGTCCCCTCTCCCAGGGAGAGCATTAGTCCATCCATGAGGGATCTGCCTTCATGATTCAAACAGCTCTCACCACTGCCACATTGGGGGTCAGATTTCCGCATGGGTTTTGGCAGGGGCAATACATCCAAACTCTAAATTTTTTATGCTGTTGTATGCCTGAAAAAATTTTATTTTACCTTCACCTTTTAAAATTTAATTTTTTAAATTTAATTTTTAAAATTTACCATTATACAACATAGTTGATTTTTGTGGCCCTTTATCAATTTCTCCCTTTCCCCCTTCATTTTCTGAAAGATGTTTTCATTGGGTAGAGTGACATATTATTTCTTTCCGTGTGTTAAAGGTGTTGTTTCAATGTCTTATTGCTTGCATTTTTCTGTTAAGAAGTCTGTTGTCATTCTTATCTTTTTTCATATGTACATAATGTCTTTTTCCCCCTGTGGCCAATTTTTAAGATTTTCCTATTTTTGACTGGTTTAAAGCAATTGGATTATTACTCACTTTGATATAATTTTCTTTATATTTCCTGGAATTCATTGAGCTTTTTGATCTGTAGATTTTTTATCAAGTTCAGAAAAGAGTTGGCTTTTATTTCTTCATATATTTTTGGCTCCCAAACCCCCCTCATTTTTTGGTGAGTCCAGAATGTTAGATTGTTTGCAACTGTCTCACAGCTCACTAAGCTCTATTTTTCTTTCTCTCTTTTTAAAAAAAAGTCTTTTTATCTTTCTGTGCTTCATTTGAGATAGTTTTTATTGGTACACCTTCAAGTTCACTGATTTTTTTTTCTTCTGCAGTGTCTAATTTGCTGTTAATCCTATCCACTTCACTTTTTATTTCAGAGGCTGTATTTTTCTCCTGTAGATGTTCCAATTGTCTTTTTTATATCTCTACTTCTGTTTTTATGGGTACTGTTTCTTTATATCTCTAAGTATATTTATGAGATTTATAATAGCTGTTTTAAGATTTTTCTCTTAATTTTATAATATCTTGTCATTGTGAGTCTTTTTCCACTTATTTACTTTTTTTCCCCCTGGTTATGAGTTATATTTACCTGATATTTACATTCCTGATAATTTTTGACTGCATTCTAGATGTTGGGTATCTTATACTCTTGAGTGCTAGATTTTGTTGTTTTCCTTTAAAGAGTTTTGAACTTTTTCTGATACAAATTTAAGTTGCTGAGGATCAGTTTGATCCTTTTGAAAGTTTCTTTTAAACTTTATTTTGAAAGTCCAGAACAGCATTTATTCTAGGGCTAATTTAACTCCACAATGAAGGTTTGAGCCTTTGGAGGATTCTACACATGATCTCTCCACTCTGGCTTTTGGGAATGTGAACCATTCCCAGCTCTGTGTGAGATCCAAGCATTTTTTAGCCTGCTGATTTCTGGAAGTCATTTCTCTGGCCCTGAGAAATCCCACCCCAGGATTCACAGATTGGTACTCAGTAAAATACTTCAAAGGACCTCTTTGCAGATCTCTGGAGCTCTGTCTGAGTGCAACTTTCTCCTTTCTCTGCCCTACAGAATCTAGTTCCCTTAGCTTCCCTAATCTCCATTCTATCTTCTCAACTCAGCAAGACCAGTGGGCTCTATTTTGATTGCTCCTTCCTACACTATATTATGAAAATTGCCTTCAGGCAGTCAGCAAGGGCCATTATTGTGTTGCCCTTGCTTCTTTCTCTTCTCCCAGGGAGTGTTGTTCAATGTCTTGTAAAAGTTGTTTTATGTATCTTGTTTGTCTTTCTAGTTGTGTATGATGATAAGGAAAGTTCTGTAGCAGTTAATCCTTCATGGTCAGAAGCAAAAGTCCTCCAGGGTAAAAACTCTTAAGGGCAAGACTCAGAAGTTGACCACCTTACTTCTACTAACATTGGATTATCAGAACTTAGTCATATAGAAACACCTAGTTACAAGGAGGCAGCCTGAATAACAAAGTCTAGCTGAGCAGCCATGTGCCCAGTTAAATTGCATTACTTATGGAGCAAGAAAGAAATGCATGGCTGTTGTTACTCCTTGTCTCTTCAGTTATGTGCATCAGTTTGGGTTTGGGTTTTTGTCCCTCATGATCTAGAGTTGTGACTAATAGCGTTATATCAACAGACAGAGGGAAATGTATGTTCAACAGCAAGGAGGCATTTAATTTTTTACTTAACCTCTTTGAAACTTAGTTTTCCTATCTGCAAAATTGTAGTATGTTATTACTCATCTCTCTGGTTTGTACTTAAGTTTAATAATTGTATGAACAAGAAAGTACTTTGTAAGCTGTCTAATGCTATCTATCATAAATTATATCTATCAATCTTTTCCTAACCCCCAAGTTTAGTTTTTCGGGTTTTTCTTTTAACCTGTTATACACTCTTAAAACACCTGGTACTGGTTCCTGTAGTTTATCTCAATCGATATAAGAAGTCATTTGCATAATTATTTGTTTCCAGGTTGTATTTCCCAATAGGGTGAAAGATGAATAGGATACTCAGAGAGTTGCTATTCCTTTTGTTCACAGCTGTATCCGCAGCCCATTACACACTGACTGGCATTTATTGAGCTCCCAAGGAGTATTTAAGGGAATGAACAGCAGCAATATGAGATGACATATCATTGTCTGACCTCTAGGGGGAACTCAAGGCTCCTCTACAGTCACTGCACCTCACCCAAATAAAGGCCAATAGAAGGTACAGATATCCACTGGGATAGAATGTTGGAAGTCTTTGGGCAGGGGGTCAGACGGGCCGCTTTCCATAAGAATGGATAAATATTAAAAGTGGTTGCCTCCATATGGCATACTTTCTGAGGATGTGACCTCTCTTTGGCTTGCCCTAGGAGCATTTATCTCCTAGGGAGCCAGTGCACTAAGACAAACCTGGAGCTGCTTCCTGCTTGAAGGCGTGTCTGTGCTGGGAAAGACTCTTGTGTTCCAGGATGTGGGGAGAAAGCTTTCTTTTTCCTGGGTCCATATGAATGTTAAGACTGTGAGTATGACGGTAGGATTAGGGTCCAAATATGAGATGCGAGATAATTTTAGGAGTATATCACCTATGATTTTAGGAGTCTATTCCCTCTCTGAATTATCAATTTCTTTCTCTCTATCTCATCTAACTTATTTACAAAACTCTCCTTTGACCTCACATATCTCTCCAGTTACTGCTTTATTATCTACTTCCTTCTACAACAAACTTCTTGAAGGAGTCGATTGTGATCATGGCTCCATATCCTCAGAAATGTCCTTCCTTTCAACCTATACTCACCAGCATTCTGCCCCAAGCACTCAGTCACAATGGCTCTTGTCAAGCTCATCAATAAAATCCAATGGTCAGATGAGTGGATAAATAAAATGTGGTCTGTCTACACAATGGAATACTACTCTGCTATAAAAAAGAATAAAATACTACCATTTGCAGCAACATGGATGGACTTAGAAAAAATAATATTAAGTGAAATAAGTCAGGCACAGAATGAGAAATACCACATGTTCTCACTTATTTGTGGGAGATAAAATTAAATAAATAAATAAATAAATAAATAAACAAACAAACAAACCAACAAATGGGGGAGGGGGTGCAGGGAAGAAGACACAACAATCACAGTTCCTTGCACTTGCTAAGACAAGTGAACAGACATGATGTTGATGGAAGGCAGGGGAGGAAAGAAGAATTGGTAAAGGGACATGAAAATCAACTACATTGTATATTGATAAAAAATAATAATAAAAATCCAATGGTCACTTTTTGTTTATCTGACTTGTCCTCTCAGCAACACTTAACACAGTTGATCCTGTCTTCTCTTTCCACGGTATCACATTCTCTTGGTTTCTCCTCTGCCTCAATAGCTTGTCATTTGCAGCCTCCTTTTATTGATTCCTCATTCTCTATGTTGCCTTTAAATGCTGGAACATCCCAGAGCTATGTCTTTTCACTTCTCTGTTTACACACTCTCTCCAGGAGACCTTATCTAGTTCTATAGATTGAAATTTTACATATATGCTGATGACTCACTCACGAATCTTTAGTGGTAGCCCTGTTCCTTCCCTGGAACTCCAGACTCCTATATACAATTGCTTATGTATCCAAACAGATGTCTAATAAAGGCATTGCAAACTAAAGATGGCCCAAATAAAACTTTTGTATTATCCCTTAACCCCCCATTTTTCTCCTCCATCTCACACATCCCCTAGTTGTTCATGTCCCAAATCTAGGTGTTATCCTTAACTTCTTTCTTTCACCTTCCAAATCCAACTAAAAAGCAAATTCTGCAGACTTCAGTTCATCTGTTTCTCTCCATCTGCAGGACATCCCCACAGTTTAAGCCTCTTTTGTATCTTGCCTGGACGCTGCAAAGTTCTCACAATTGGTCTTCTCAGTAACCAAAATTAGATTTAAAAAAAATTAACAAATGAAAAACTGTATATATTTATAGTGTGCAATATGACTTTTTATATATGTACACATTGTGGAATGTCAACTTAATTCATATCCACCCCTCACAACCTTATCATTTTTTTGTGATGAGGACATTTAAAATCTACTCTCTTAAGCAATTTTCAAGTGTGCAGTAGATTTTTTAACTATAGTCACCATGCTGTATCTTCAGAACTTATTTTTCCTAACCAACATGTTTTACCTTCTGCCCAACATATTTATATTCTCTGTTCCCCACCCTCATGCCCCTGGTCCCTAGTAACCACCATTCTCTCTGCTTCTGATTTTGACTTTTTCAGATTCCATATATAAGTGAGATCATGCGGTATTTGTCTTTCTGCATGTGGCTAATTTCACTAAGCATCTAGTTCTTCCATGTTGTATGATGGAATACTATTCAGCCTTTTAAAAGAAGGGGATCCTGTCATTTACAACAACATGGATGAACCTGAATTAGATTTGTCAAGCTCAAATTTGATCACGTTGGTCCCCCTTTAAAAAATTCTTCTGCGTCTTTCCCTAACGTAAGAACAACCCTGGACATTGTGTCCCGGTTTCATGTGGTTTGGACCCTCCTAACCACTCTGCATCTCACATCACTCTTCTCTGCCCTTTCCCCCTGTGCTCTCATTGCATTGGTCTGATTTCTGTTCCTCAAACTTGCCAAACTGGTTCCCAATCTTATCATGACAGGCTCCATCTTCCTTTCTTACCTTTGTCTGAATGTCAACAATTTAGGGAGATTCACCAAATATAAACTAGCCATCTAGTTTCTATGACACCACTCTATTTCACCTCCCTGCATAGCTCCTTTTCACGATCTGATATTCATCTAGCTATTTTTTTCTGTCTCCCTCTTTCTTCCTGCTAGACTGTGAGTTTGAGAGTCAGGACATTATCTCTCTGGTTCACCGTATAACTTGAATAGTTAAAATCACTTATGGTACACCGTAAATGTTCAATAAGTACCCGTCAAGTGTATTAATGAAATTAGACCACTCATTTATTTTAGTATAGGTTGTTCAAGGCTGTCCCTACATAAGCAAAAGAGTTCTCATAGCAACTCCTGGTCCAGCTGGACTCATCAGAAGATTACAGTGAGGCCCAGAGCCATTAATAAAGACCATGATTTTGATGACCTCTGACCACCGATTGCTTCCCTCACCAACCTACGCCAGCACTAGGTGTCTGGTGGAAGATTTGGGGCTCAGGAAAAAGATCGAACCTCATCTCGATTAACATCTGGCAGAGTCAGCAAGGATTAGAGATCCCGATTCCTTGCCATCCCACCCCAATCTCTGACTACCTCCACAACTGCACTCAGCTCTGTTAGAATTAGCTGCACTAATAGCGTTGGAGGTGCAGTGGATGATCAAGGAAGGAAATATTAGCCTGGCTTGCAATTTTTAGGGACTGTAGCTGAGCCATGGTAGGATTAGGCTAGATAGATACAAGAGGGAAGAGTGCTGACAAAGGTGTTCTAATGGGAAAAGTAGAGCATTTCTGTGGGAGAGTGAGACGACCTCTGAAATACCTGGAAACACTGAATCAATTTTTAAAAGTTTTAGGTGTGAGATTTTGGAATATAGGTATTATTGGGCCATACGCAATACTTATTTCTTTTTATACCTTCTAAAAATCTAAAATAATTTTATTACTTAAGGCATCATATAATTTGGTAGACCCAGGAAACCCAGGATCCTATTTTATTAACCTTCTTATCCTACTAGGGAACTAGAAGGTGGCCATTTGGCTTCTAAAATATTAAATAATAGAGAACTTGCTTTCATATTAGAAAGCCCATTTAAATTTTAGGAGACTTATTATTAAAAATATCTTCATTGTATGAGCATCAATTGCCCTGAATTGGCTGTTTAATGGTCCTTGTTTTCTGTTCCAGAGCATCACAGAGTGAGCCTAGAACTCTCTCCCACACAACAGTCTGCTATTGATTGAATCGTGTCCCCCCAAATTCATATGTTCAAGCCCTAACCCCATTGTGACTGTATTTGGAGACAGGACCCTTCAGTAAATTATTAAGGATAAATGAGGTCTTAAGAGTGGGGTCCTAATCTGATAGAACTGGTGGCTTTGTAAGAAGAGACACTAGGGGCTTAGAAGAGACACCACGTGTGCCGAGAAAGGGCCACATGAGGACACAGTGAGGTGGCCATCTGCAAGTCAGCAGAAAGAGCTCTGGAGAAACCAAACTTGTTGGCACCTTGTTCTTGGACTTCCAGCCTTCAGAACTGTGAGGAAATAAATTTCTGCTGCTTAAACCACACAGTCTGTGTTATTTCATTATGGCAGCCTGAGCTGACTAATACGTAGTCTCTGTCCACCTCAGGTAACAGTGAGAGCTCTTTGTAAACTTTCAAGTGCTTCTCCTAACAGCAGAGCTGTCCACTAGATGGAGGCCTTTCTTCAAGGGCAATGACTGGAATAGAACATAATGCCACAGTGAAACATGGTGGGTTCATCGCCTTACTTGTTCTATGTATACTATTTTAAAAATAAATACAATCTAAGACTAATGTTTTGGCAACAATTGACTAGGACTAACTTCCAAGGCAATTTAACTCACTCTCGCATCGGTTTTGCAGTCCATTGGCTTTGTGCATTAAGTGTCTGACTTAACATTTGTCTGGGTAGACTTTATCATGTTAGATGGGCCCCATTTTTCAAGCCATCAAAATATACTCACTGTCTGCCCCAAATGCTTATTATGGGGAAATCACTGCCCTTCTTCAGAAATTTCTTAAAGATGTTGAGTGGGAAAGGGTCCAGAACAAACCTGATATTATGCATGATAATAATAACAACTTATATCTATATAGAACTTTACAGGTTTTAGAGCTTTCTTACCACTTTAGGAATCCTGGCAAAATAGGAAATGAGCTTCATGACCTTTTTAAAAAAATTGGTTATGAATATTCATGAGATACAAAGCTGATCGTCACCTCTCATGCCCAAGATGTGAAGGTCGGATCCATACTGGCAGCATGCCCATTATGACAAATTGCAATTGTACCGTGTCCCCCACCCAATTATTCCCAACCTCCCTCCCCATCCCCTTTTCCCCACTCCACTTTGTATCCCTAGGTGTGCTCTCTCCCTCTGCAAGTCCAAGGCACCACTGTGGTCTTTCTTTCCTTCCTTCTTTCTCTCTTAGCTCCCACTTATGAGGGAGCACATGTGGTATTTATCCCTCTGTGCTTTGCTTATTTCAATCAGCATAAGTTTCTCCAGGCTCATCCACGTTGTTGCAAATGGGAGAATTTCATTCTTTTTTATAGCAGAGTAGTATTCCATGGTGTATATATATATCACAGTTTCCTTATCCAATCATTCATCAATGGACATTTAGGTTGGTTCCATATCTTGGCTATTGTAAACAGAGCTGCGATGAACATGGGAGTGCTGGTATCCCTTCGTCATGATGACTTCCATTCCTCTGGGTATATACCCAGAAGTGGGATTGCTCGATTGTATGGAAGATCTATATGCAGTTGTTTGAAAAACCTCCATACTGTTTTCCATAGTGGTTGTACTAATTTACAGTCCCACCAACAGTGTAGGAGCATTCCTTTCTCTCCACACCCTCGTCAGCATTTGTTATTCTCTGTCTTTTTGATTATAGCCAGTCATGACCTTTTCTTTATGAGCTGCTCAGTCTGATGACAGGCACTGGGAATCAGGAGCACTAATCTTAGTGTTGAATACACATTCTCTTTCTCAGCTTTAATGTCTACCTACAAGTGAAAGAAAAGACTTGATGATTTCCCAGGTCATTTATCATCAATACTTTTTGCCCTGGATAGCTACACAGTGTAAATTTTTTCTTTATATAACAGACATACAGAAATTTAAAGACCTCCATATATACAAGGTCCTCCTTTTCAAGCCAAACATCCCCGGTTCCTTAAACAAATCACTGTGTTTGGTAAAACCATACTGGTCCCCAGCTCCTTGCTGCATCTCCAAAGTATTCCTAAATCTCAAAGTATTCAAAAACTTTTCACTAGTTAATAGTACAAAGAGTCCACCTTTTTCTTCTTTTCAAAATTAACTGCCTTTCTTTATCTGCAGCCATCAGCATCACACCCATTCTCCCTGGTACTTCATAGAGTACTAGCAGTGGTTAGTGATGGCATCTGCAAGTCTTCTCAGGACTGCAGGGTGCAATTCCTCCAGCAGAATCTTTTCTGGCTTTGCAGGAGCAGCCAGGTGCTCTCTTGCTCCCTGTTCGCCCATTGTGAGTTCCTCTCTTAGCGCTTTCATCTGCACATTTGATATTCATGTCTGCCATATTTTTATTCAAGATGCCAATAAAAATACATTATGTATGACTTGGTTTGCTCAGAAAATGATCATGTTTTGTATACTTAGGAATGTAAGAGCTTGTAAAGAAGCAAAAAATTGGGGGGGATGTGTTATTTCATGACAAACAAAAAATCTTCAGAAAAATAATATTTTGGTTTTACTCCTCTCTGTCAACCCTCCCCCCACCCACATCTCCACATCTCAATCTAGAGCACATAGTGCCTGAGGGAAAGGAGAAGGGGTTAAAGTCGGATGAATGGGGTGCAGCCAGGGAAAAGTTGCCTGGAAAACGAGGCCAAAATATTCAGGTTAAATGCAGTGGGCAATAGGTGACCTCTTGCAGTTTTTAAGCAGAGATACAATGCAATGGTAGCATGTCTTTAGATGGCTCTGATTAGACCAAGGGACCACTTTTCTGGATGCGCCCTGCCAAAGCAGATGTATACTTTGGCACCTGCTGTTTCCTTACTAACCAGCAGAAGCCTTAAAAGCAGGGTTTGTTTTTTGTTTTTTTGTTTTTTAAACCTCAGGGTGTGTGTTGGGGGGGGGGGGTTGTAATCTGTTAAAACATAAATTAATTGGACCCACTCTCAGAGTTTTTGATTCAGTAAGTCTAAGGTAGGGCCTGGGAATCTGCATTGTTAACAAGTTTCCACCTGATACTGATGCTGCTGGTCCAGGGACTACTTTAGAAAATCATCTGTGGGTTTTCCCTTGGCCTTTTTTCATTAATGAGATGCAAACAGAAGCATGGGGCCCACGAGGGGCCACTGGGAATATCCACAACTCCTTTGCTTATGGTGGGACCCAGAGCTTTACCTTGGCATAGAACAAGACATTTTTCCTGGGGAGGCTGGTCTTCAGAGAATGGGTTTTATAGCCCAAAACAGTGGAACTTGACATATGATCTATCTACAATAGACTGAATTCCCCTTCTCAACTCATAGATGTAACAGACAATGGATCACCTTCATCTCCTAGGGTGCTGAGATTATCCTGAGAAGGATTTGGATTAGGTAATGAGAAAAATTTACTGATAATGAAAACTGCAAAATGCACACAAGGTACTCAAGAGAAGTTATTGCATCTCTTGTCTGGGCAATAAGTGGAAACAAGCTAAATTTTTCTCAATGTAGACTAAGTTGCAGCTTTGACATCAGAGAGGAAATGGCTTGAATAATTTTTCTGCCTCTTTTTTAGTTAATCTTCTTTATCACTTAACCTCTCTGAGCTTCTGCTACTATACACGAAAATAGGGATTATCAGGGCTTTAGTACAGTTTAATCAAGATAAAGGGCATAAAATGTTTAGCACTTTGTCCAGTTTATAGTAGATGCTCAACTAATATTAATAATCTTCCTTTAATGTTTTCTCCTCTCTGTAATAGAGGCCATTTTACCATTGGACATTATGATTATTTAAAAATATATCAGGAGAAAAAACAAAGAACCAGGCTTGGAAGGACAGAAGCATTTTCAGAGTCAGCACGCTGGCTGTCAATTTGGAGATTAAACTTTCTCTGTAGTTTGAAAACATCAGCATCGTAGGGGATTTACCTACAGACTGCAGAGAGAAATTGACTCTGCAGGGGGTTAGCTCGCTCAGTGTTGGGTGGCCCTGGGAATCTGCTTTCTGCTGACAGAGGAAAACCAGCGATAAGCACAGTGGGTGTTAGCACCTTGCTCAGGGAACTGGAAGTACAGGTTTGTCAGCTGGGCGCTAACTAGGCTGGGTGTCCATGGCAGTCTTGTTAGTAGCCTTAGGGTTTCACATATTTCTGTAATTACTCAATCATTTGGAAGTTTTTAGCTTCTAATTATTAGGTACAGATTAAAATATCCTATGTAATTCAATCCCTCCAGGCCCTGAACTGGTGCTGCCGGGTTCTATCAGGCTGACCTCCTAGTGAATGGTGGATGGCAGCAGTTGCATCACCATTTCTCTGGGTATTTACCTCCAGGACTTTCTTTTTGCCATTGGGTGTTTAAATCATCACACTGATGGGCCCAGTGATAAATGCAAGGTACTCCTCTTTCTAAGCCCCTAGTCCAGGCTGCATATTAAAATCACCTTAAGAGCTCTTAAATGCCTATACAAGGCCCCACCCCAGAAAATATGACTTAATTAGTCTTGGGAGAGGCATGAACATCAGCATTTCCTGAATGCTCCCCAGGTTATTCTAATGTGCAATCCGAGTTGAGAACCACCGGCCTAGAGATGGACCTTTTTATCTCCCAATGTCCTCCTGGAGTTGATCTCACCCTCGCACCCATGATTCTGCTGGGACATAGACAGAACCCAATTTCTAGATTACTGATTCCCAGCATAGACATTGTCAAACCCGGCCTCACAACCTCATTTTCCCTAAATGTAGAGTGGAGATATATTTATCTCAAAAAGCTGTCCTATTTATCTTGTTTATCACAAGAATTAAAGCAAATAATAGGAAAATTGCAAATTGCAAATAAAAATAATTAGCATTAATATATGGTTGGAAGAGCCTAGAGAAACAAAAGAGAGGACTGAATTTTGGTACAGCCATGCTAGAGCTCAGTTAGCGAAATTAAATGTGCACATGCCCTGTGACCTGGCAGTCTTACTCTTGTGTATACACTCTAGAAAACTTCAGGCATGGGTTCATCTTGGAGCATGAACAAAAATGGTCATAGCAGCATTGTTGGCGATGACGGAGTTTTAGGCAACCAAAACACTTGTCACTAAAACACTGATAATAAAAAATGTAGAGAATGCTTTTATGCTCTACAGTGTAGAAGTTAGAATAAGAAAATGGGTATATACACAACAACATAACTAGAACTGTAAAACAGTGATGAAAGAAAAAAAGAAACAGCATGAAACCTGTATAACCGCCACTTACGTACACTTAAAACAAATTCATTCACAAAGCAATATTACAGATTTTTCATGGATACATTCACATCCGAGGGCATTTACCAAACACAATGTAGTAAGTGCTTATGGGAAACGGGACTGGGGAGTGGGGATGAAGGGAAACAATTATGAAACAAAATTTAGCAGGAGCAGAACCTTAAACAGGCAGATGCCGGTGGTATGTGCTGTGAACCACGAAGTATGATTAGCTCAGCTCTCTGTTCCTTCCAAAGGGAGAACATGAGAACGAGAGAGAGGGAGAAACAGCCAGCCCTAACTGGTGTACAGGTAGGAGCAGGAGAATCTAGGGAGAAAAATGAGACATTGGGAACCAGGAAAGAGAACCAGGAACCTGCCCTGGGCTGGAAAGAAAAATCTAGCTTTATTGCTCCCTATAATGGATTGGGAGAGGAAATGAAAAAGGCTTGCCAGGTTGGCAATAAAGGCATTTATAAAAACCTGAGACAGAGGGGGAGCAACTGAGAGACTGGAGCTGAGAAATTGCACTTTTAGACCTGGAAAGGAGTTTTATGTTAGAGACTCAGGGATGTTGCTGCTGCCCCAGGTGAGAGATGAGCTATGTCCCTCCAAACACTCTCGGCATACCTGAGTTTCAGAACAAAGAAGTTTCCAGAATTGGGATGACGCTCTCCTCCCCCACCCCATGATAGACTGACCATGACTAAGGTCTCCTCTTCAGACTTTTCTGGATATTGATCTAATTGTTGAATCATCCAGCTAGGATCCATGCAATAAGCCTCTACCATGTGCTAGACAGTGGGTGTGCAGAGAAGAGTGAGGCTCAGCCCTAGCTTTGGAAAGGGGAGGTGTAGATGCTGAAGCATCCTTCACTTTGCTGGGGCTGTGCAGAATTTCTTCTCACCCTGACAGCAAGGAATCATCTTCCTATAGAATAGAAACCCCAGCGATGCACTCACTGTCATCCCAGAGAAACATATGCCTTAGCAGGAAGACTTTCCATTTGTGCTACTAATAAAGAACAATGAATACATTAATTAATATATTAAAGAATCATGTTTTGAGCTTGTTTTCTATGAGGAGTCTAAGAAGAGCAATACAAATACAGACACCTTATAGTTGAGGACAACTTGTACATCAGATCAGATGTGAGTGACAGCTATATCAGGTCCTGCTGCAGGTGGGTTGGCTTTTACAGTTGTGGGGACTAAGGGGCTGTGAAATCAAATTTAGACCCCCCAAAACAGGAGAGGGAGGCTGATGCTTGGGGGAGCCACCCTGGCCACCCTCCCCGAAAGTCACACCGGAGTGGCTTTGAGAGCAATTATCTTAGTAGAGCAGCTCTGGCTTTGCATTTAAGATTGTCCTCCTGAAAAGGTCATGTGTAAATCAAATTTAATAAATCAAATTCTACACTTCATACCTTGGGGAGGCTGTCTCTTCAAAGGAAACTGTGAGTGAATCCCTCTTTAATAGAAGTAATCAACTCTTCATTTGTCTGATTTGTAAGGTAAGATTTTTAAGTATCAGATTTTCTTAAAGTGATCAGCAATCTTTCTTTCGTCAGTGGTAGCAAACCCAACACAGAATGGTGTAAGTAAGACAACAACAACCACAAAAATAATAAATTATAGGCTCAAGTAATGCAAAGTTTAGGGGTACGCTGGTTTTAGACATGACTGGCTTCAAGACTCCATGACATCATAGGATTTTGGTTTTTCCCATCTCTCGGATCTGCCATCTCTTGGCTTTATTCTCAGGTGCTCCCTGAGTGAAGCAGCTGCACCCTCTTATCCCGCCAGGTTCAAGGCCAATGAGGAAGATTACTTGCTTTTCTTCTGGGTAGTCACAGCATTGGCTCTGATCGAGTCAGCTGCCCATCCCTGAATAAGGCCTGAGGAACTGATTAGTGCAGGCTGCTCACGTGGGGCGCTACACAAACCACAGGGACTAAGCGTGGGGGAAGGGCACTTCCCAGAAGGAAATCAGGCAGTTATCAAAAGAAATGGGAACAGTGCCAGGGGATTGGGACGTAAACTCAACTCTTCCCTCTCCCTCTCCCTCATACCCAACTCATCACCAAGCTTGACTATCCTAAAAATATCTCACAAGGAGTTGTCTGTACAGCACGTGCATCAGAATCACCTGGGGTGCTTATTAAAATTCAGGTTTTTAGGGTTGTACTCCAGATGTAGTAAATTTCATTATCCTGGGGTAGTTCTCAGAATCTGCAGTTTTAGATAATTTCCCAGCTGATTTTTTAAAATGTACACTGAACTTTAAGAAACATTTCCCAAAGCCCTTCTGTCCTTTCCCTCTCCCATAGGAACTGCCTTTGTTCAGAACCCACCATTTCTCACGCGGGCTCTTCCAAACGCCTCCTCACTGGCCTTCCTTCTCCAGTTTCTTCTGTGCCATCCCTGTCCCCCTCCTCTGCCATGTCCACTCATTAGCAAATAGCCATAACCCCAAATTCCACCTCTGGCTCACCTCTCCAGCCTCCTGTTTTGTGAGAGATCCTCATTCACCCTGGACCCCAGTGACTGCGGATGCCTCCTCATCCATTCTCCAAACATTCCAGGTCCTTTGCCCACCCTCAACTCTTCTGCACATGATCTTCCCTCTGCCTCAAACGTCATTCCCTTTTTCCTCACCTGGCAAACGCAAATTCCTGTGTTAAAGCCTAGCTTAACTGCCACGCCTCTGAGGGGCCTCCATACCCCTTCCCTGCAGGAGGAATTGGTTCCTGCTCACTGTCCCCACCTCGTCCTCCCATGAAAGGAACCCTGTTCTTATCTCTTTGAGAGCAGTTTAACACACTCTGTGGAACTTAGGCATGTACATGTCTGTCTTTCCCCTCTGACCCTGCTAAGCGGCTCTATAATATTTGTGTGAAAAGAAAGCCTTTTGGGAGAGACTAACTTGATTCTCCCCCAGCTTGAGAGATTTGTGAGATGTGTGACCTTGGGCAAGTCACTTCACTTTCCTGAGCCTTAGTTTCCTAATTCATAAATGGAAAATTTCATACTTTCTTCACAGGCTTGTGGTTGGGTTCAACCAAGATAACAAACAGAAATCTCTTAGCACAGTGCCTGTCAACATAATTAGTGCCCAATGAATGCTAACTTAAAAAAATTAAACTTCAAGTCAAAGAAGGAGAAACCTTTGATACGATACCTGAACTTATATTTATGTAATGCTAAGTAACTGTTCCTTAAAACCATGTCACTCACACTATTCCTGCAATGCTGTGTGGGTCAAATCCGGAAGGGCGCAGATGGACTTGAGGACTTAGACCATTTTCCCATGTCCCTGACGCCTTCATACCCCTCTTTATCTTTGCCTAGCTCTGAGCAGCTTTTAGCCCTGCCCTCTGACATAATCACTTTCAGTACATGGAATGCTGACACCAGAGTAGTGCAGCTCCCCATTGCGCAATTTCTGTAGACCATGGAAATGTGTTGGCTCCATGAGAATGAGAAAGGCTAAGGGTGCCTGGTGGTGGAACAGCAGTTCAGAAGTGGCAGCATTGAGCTCACATAAATAAAAGCCATTAAAGCTGCCTGAAGTGACTAGATTGGTCCAGGAATCCAAATGAACTGATATGTGTGGGAGAGATAAACATTTCATTTAAGTGAGCAGCAGGATGAATTTCAAGAAATTTAGTCCCTCTTCTAGTGACTGTGTCCTGCTTGCTTTCTAATCTGCCTGAGCTCGTCACACCCCTTTATGACCCTGCATCTTGCACTTAGTATGCAAGAAGATATGCAAAAGGAATCACAAACAGAAGTTGGGAAAAGCACAGACAGTTGAAGAAAAAATGACTGAAAATTCCGATTACCTACCATGCCCACTGCAATGTAGCAGGCAAGGGGAATATTTACATGTATATTTGATGTATGAGAAGAACCCAGCATAGGAGCTTGTGATTTGCGGCTATTCACTAATATAGATTTTCTCATTTCCTTCCATCTGTCATGAAGTTTAGTTGGTAGGAAATGGAGGGTGTGTGTGTGTGTGTGTGTGTGTGTGTGTGTGTGTGTGTGTGTGTGTGTGTGTGTGTGCGCGCGCGCGCGCGCATGCAAGAGAATACAAGGAAATGACTTCTGTGTCTTTGTGGAATGCTCAAAATTTAGAGTCTAGATCAAAGCACTAACCTGATTATGTACGTCTAGCCAACACGTTAGGTACTATTCTGAATGCAGCCCTGCTCTAGGTGCAGAGAATACGAACTTTTAACAAGAAAACACAGGACAAAATCCTTGCCTTTAGGGAGCTCACGATTAGAACATAAAAATAGACAGGTAAACAAACAAAACACAAGATTAGGCTTCCTCAAAGCCAGGGATTACTTCTTATGCATTTTTATTCTTCTAGCACCTTCTTGTTTCATGACCTTCATAGGCCTTATGCACTCTTAGTTTTAGAGGCCTGCCTTATTTAAAATCAAACATATAGTGCCACTTCCACATTAAACATAATTTATATATAATCATATAAGAATTGTGTTGAAAGGTAGTTGTCAGGTTAACATAAGGTTATACTTTGTAGATTTTTAAGTAGATGTTTGTTGATTTAATTTTGCAGTCTTTGTGTTTTGGAGATGATATTATTCTCAGATCTCAAATAGTTTCACGAGCCCTTGAAAAGCTTATGAGTCCCAGAAACTGCTTTGATGTTGTCTAATAGATCACACAGCCCTGGAAACTTCACACAGTGCTGAGGCACTAGAGATAATCGTTTAGAGCGTGAAGTTTGGAGTTTGCCTGGACTGGGATCCTGGCTTCAGTATTCCTGGTTGTGTGCCAGTGGGCAAATTACTTCACTTCTTTTGAGTCTTCATTCATTCATTCATTCATTATTTTAATCTAAAAAGGGGTTATAATTATAGAACCTACTTTATAGGGTGGTAGTGAGAATTAAATGAGTTCTTTAAAATGCTTTTTGCAGTGCCTGACATGTGGAAGGCATCCCCAAATTTTAGCCAGGATTCTTATTGGTTCTGATGTTGTCAGAAGTCAGCAGGATGATCTTGGATAAGGCTCTTATCTACTTAAGAGCTCCTGGTGTCCTTCTTTTAGTACCTCTCCTTACGAGTCAGAGCCAGGTTGTAAAAATTGAACGAGGGCATTAGAGCTGGCACAGAGGTAATGGTATGCTAAGCCAGCTCACAGCAGCTCACACAAGCCTATCATTAAATTTTCAGAAATTCTGTAAGCCGGTTATTAAAAACAGCCATTTAAAAAATTAAATTATATAAATTTATAATTAATTATATTTATAAACAAAGCTAATACATACTCAAAAGTCATCAATTTTTCATTATTTTAGTATGTTTTATTACTATCTACACTCTTGTAATTATTTATTGATGTCTGTTTTACCGTATGGTGGAAATATTGTATAGTGTTGTGTCACTGTGCGTCTCCTCCCAACACTTCATTCAGAGCTGTTATGCTGTCACCATAAATGAGCTATGGTAGGAGCATTTACACCATGGAAATCGGCGAGTGCTACAAATATGGGCTTTTTCCCTCCTGAAAAGCCATTTGTTAAACATTTACCAGTGTACCACTGTGTAGTCATCCATAAATTAGTCCTCCTAATTTCTGTCTTGTATATATGGATTCAGGGTGCCTTCTGGGTCAATCCAAATGTGCTGGGCAGAACAGGACTATATACTGAGCTCAGTAGGAGGATCCAGACATTCACCCAGCTGCTTATTGTTGCATCATCTTTGAACCAGTCTGCACTTAACGACAGCACCAGTAAGCTTGTCACATGTCTTGTTGAGTTACAACTGTGTACACACTCCTTTGTTGTGCCAGCCTCAAGACCCTGTTAGAAAGAGAAAAGAGATGTAAATTTTGAGAAAAGAGATGTAAATTTTGAGAAAAGTGATTTTACATTTCTCTAGTGCAGGTGTGTGGAGACATTGCCTTCACTGCACATGTGATCAACCCACACCTCCTCAGCATCTCTTCTGTGCCAGGCCAGGCACTCTGCAAGCACTCAGTGAAGGGATGGAAAAACATGAGACTATGAACATACCCTCAAGTAGTTCATAATCTAATTGGGGAGATGCACATAAATAAACAACTATAGGCAACCATAATGTCCCTAGGAGAGAAGGCAGCACAGGGTGCTATGGTATCCAAGAACTGGGAATGAATTTCCTCAAGTATGGGTATAGAGGGGATAGTTAGCAGAAGATGGCAGGAAGGAGGAGATATGGGAAGATACCAGGGCAGGGAGGGTGCATCAGTCAGTGCTCTTGATTGCAAACAACAAAAACCAATCCTAGCTAGATAAGCAGAAAAGGGATTTAAGAGGGGATTTTAGAATGCTTAAAGAAGCTCTAGGAGGCCTAGAGACTATGCACTCAAAGGCAACACCTGAAATCATACTGCAGAGGTAGTTCAGTGGTGTCATCATGACTGCTAACTCGGCATGGATATGTCCACTCATGACCAACTCTGCTGATGCCAAGCTCTGGACTCTACTATTAGACTCCCTGCCACTGATGTCTTTGACAACTACCACTAGATTCCACACAGGACCCAATTCTTCAAGTCATAGCTTCTTATTCAAAGCCTAGTGTGGTTGTGTCTGACTGTGAAGCCTGGGTTGCATCCCTGCATTCTAGCTGCAAGGGAGGCTGGGAAAATCTGGCTTCTGTTAGGGTAGTTAGAAGATGAGTAACTCTCCAAACACAAGAAAAGTGTTCAAAGATCTAGTTAGTTCAAATAGGCACATGTCCATTACAGTGTGAGCTGAGTTTTGCAGGAAGTTTGGAAGTGTGTCAGTTTGACAAGGTTTAATAGGGCATGCTAAACATAGGGAACAACATATTCAAAGGCTTGGTGGTCTGGAGAAGCTGGCACAGATAATTTCAAATATTTCTGTCTGGCTAGGGTGAAAGTCCTGTGTGTGTGTGTGTGTGTGTGTGTGTGTGTGTGTGTGTGTGTGTGTGTGTGTGTGTTTACCAGAGGTGGTGGCCAGAGATGAGTCTGAAGAAACAAAGTTAATTTCAGAATGAAAAGCCTGAATTCATGATAAAAACATAGGACATTAAGACTTCATTTTGTAGATGATGGTGAACCACAGAAGAATTAAAATAGGAAAATAACTTGGTCATGTTTTTCAGGTAGCTCAGCATCTATGGAGGATAGACAGAAGAGAGAGCTCCTATACAAATGTTAAAAGAACTTAAGAAAATAAAAAAATAGATTTCTATATTTACCCATAAATTTTATATCTCCAGAACTCTTCATTTTAAAGTTTATCTGGTATAAAAATTCTCCTTAGCCTGAAGAATTCCTTTAACATTTCTTGTAATGTGAGTTTGCCAGCGATAAATTTTCTTAGCTTTTATTTATATGAAAATGTCTTTATTTCACCTTTATTTTGGAAGGATATTATCTCAAGATATACAATTCTAGTTTGTCAGTTTTTTTCCTTGCTTAGCACCTAAAAAATGTCATTCCATTATCTTCTGACTTTTATTGTTTCTGATGAAAAGTTTCTGATGACAAGTCAGCAAAATCTCTCTCTCTCTCTGTTTTCTCTAGATGCTTTAAAGATTTTCTTTTTCTTTTTGATTTTTACTATGATGGACTGAGCTGTGGTTTTCCTTATGTTTATCCTATTTGAAATTTGCTGAGCTTCTTGGATCTCTGGGTTGGTTTTTAAAAATCAAATTTTAAAAAAACTTAGCCATTATGTCCTTTCATAATTTTTTATATCCTGTTCTCTCTCTACTCTTCTTTTGGGACAACACTCACATGTATGTTAGATCATCATTTTTTATTATCCCACATGTAGTTGATGTTCTGTTCAGCCCTTTTCTATCTGTGTTTCAGTTTTGGTAATTTCTACTGACCTGATTTTAAGTTTATAATTCCTTTTTTTGTTGTGCTTGATCTGCTGTTAAGCCCATAAAATTAACTTTTTAACTTCAAATAAATTTTTACATTTACAATTTTCATTTGGTTCTTTTAAATTTTCAAATAATTTTAATTTTTTTCTTGATATTCTACTTCTCTTCATGCATTGTATTCATTTTTTTCTTGTGAATTCCCTAACAGATTCATAATATTTATTTTAGGTCCTTGATTGCCAATTCCAACATACTGGTCTTCTGTCAGTCTGCTTCTCCTGGTGGTTTTTCTTTTGCTTATGAATCACATTATCATGCTTTTTCATGTCTTGTAATTTTTTACTGTGTGCTAAGTGTTGCATATAAAAGTATAGATACTAAAGTATAAGTTTTGTTTTTGTTTTGATCAATTTAATTAATTATTTAATTTTGTAGAGAGCACAAGTCATTTTCTCTGTCAGGTACAACTCAGATTTCTTTTCCTTCTTTTTAATTTATAAAAAATAGAAATTTATTTTCCACAGTGTTGGAGGCTGGGAAGTTCATGATCAAGGCCCAAGCAGGGCTGTTGTCTTGTGAGGGCTAGTGTCTGCTTCCAAGGTGGTGCCTTGTTGCTGTGTCCTTCAGAGGGAAGAACACTGTTCCCAAGTAGCGGAAGAGTGGAAGAGTAAAATGGGCCTAAACTAGTTCCCTCCAGCTCTTTTAAAAAAAAAATTTATTGTTTTCATTATACATGTTTATGCGGTACAGTTTGTTGTTTCAATACATACATATATTGTATAATGATCCAATCAGAATAGTAAGCATATCTATCACCTAAACATTTATTATTTCTTTGAGATTATAACATTTAAGATCCTCTTCTCTGGCTATCTCAAAATATACAATGCAATATTATTAGCTATTGTCACCCTAGAGCACCAGGACTTATTCTTCCTGCCTAACTGTAACTTTGTAACTTCAAGAATTGAATTGAGCTGGGGCTGGGACATGGCTTTAATTACATTGGGTTTACCTCTGGCTTCAAACAGAACCAAGGATTTATCTCTTTGCCTTTCATCTGAATCCACGATCACCCTAGGGACTGATCTTCTTGATATTTCAGGATTTGACCTGGGAGCAAGTTGGGCTGCAACTTTGAATAGATTTGATCACTTTTGGATCAAACTTCAACAGGGCCTCAAAGTTCAAGGACCACAAGGCTGCATGACTTCTCTGCTTTATAGCTGTATTTCCTTTGCTGGCTACTCAGCAAAATTCCAGAACGGGGCCAAGTAATTTAACTCTGTGTTTGGGGACCTTCCAGATTTCAATATTTCTTCTCTTATCACACTGTCATTTGAAGGTTGGCTGGTTTCTCCTATTCCTGAAAATTCTCTCTGTGGCAGACTTGATTCTCCATCTACTTTTGTCAAGACATGGTCCTTGCCTTCATGTATGGAAGCTGCCATTGCTTTCTGCTCGCCTATGAAGGGCTCGTTACTTTTGGAATTCATTTATCAAGGCTTCCTTGCATCTACCACTCTGAGAGTTCCACAGTTTATTATTTGTGTATTTTTTTTTCTTGTTACCATGGCATTACAAGTCTCTTATAGACCTTTACATACTAACCAGAAAGAAAAATGAATGACCTTTCTTCTCCCCCTATTCCAGAGTGGTATCTTCCTTTGACAGTGCACTCTTTGGGTCTCTGCTTTGAGATGGAAGGAAGGCCTATGACCCTGGTCACCCAGAGATCATTCCCCTTCCATATACATTACCCAGGAAAACCCCACTCTCCTTTCTGAAGAGTCTGCTGCTACCTTGTTGCTAGATGCCATGAAATAGGCTTGGGAAGATGCCCAATCTCAGCAATTTCAGGGCATCCACTTTGTGCATTTTCAGCTACTTTCCTTCTATATCCAACAGATACATTTACATAAATGTGTAATTTTCTCTTTTCTGATTGAGTTAGTTGTTAAATGCCCTAAGGGAGTTTTCTATTTAAAGGGAGCTTGTATTTAATCCTTTATAATGTGAATAATGAGAGTAACATGTCACTTCCCACTCCTACACTCTCATCTCCTTTCCACCTGTTGAGTGTAACAAAAAGAGCTTGGACACTGGAGTCAGACAGATCTAAAATCAGACATCTTCCAACTGCTTAGTATGTGTGTGACCTTAACCTCTGTTTGCCACAGTTTCATTATTTTTTCAAATTGTTCTTGTTGTTCTAAATATTTTCCCTTTCCATCTCTCCTGGTTAGATTCTCCTCTTCTGATCTCAACTGAAGTGTCACTTCCACAGGGAAGACATCCCTGACCTCCTTGACTGGGTGATATATGCCTATTTTACATTTTCAGAGCCCCAGTTACCTTTCACTTGTAGCACTTGCCATAATAATAACTTATATTTATGTGGTTATTTGTTTAGCATCTTCTTTCAGTCTAGAATATAAGCTCCTCTTACATGGTAGGGTCTGTGAACGCATCCCCAGTGCCTAGTTCTCGGCACAGAGTAGTCGTTCACTGAACAAACTGCTGGGAGTAACAAAGCTTACCTCTAAGGGCTGTTGTGCTAAATAAGCTAATGTAAGGCTGTCTTAGCTTGGGCTCCTCTCTTAATCAAGGACTTAGGTACAAGAAGTTTATTTGGTTTTGATCCCAATTAGGATGGTGAAGGAGTAAGAGAGTGAGACATTGGAGGGAGTAAAGGCAGTAAAGGGTGAGTTGATGAGTGGGTTGCCACCGTGGGTACTAGGGCTCAGTCCTGCTGGGACTGTCTGAGAAACTACATAGGACCTACCTTGGAATTTTCCAAATGTGGGGTGATGTAGCTGGGTATTTGTTCACCCACTTCTGTGTCTCACTGTTTGGGGGGTCTCTCCTGTTCTGGAGGAGAGGGTCTGGGGGAGGTCAGATGCCAGACCTCTATCCCATCCTCTATCAGGTTCTCGACTCTGCTATAGCAAAGAATTCAAGAGCAGAGTTGGAGTAGAAAGCAAAAACAGGTCTAATGCAAAAGAAATACACACTTTACAAAGTGCAGGCTGCCTCAGGAGTAAGCACAGCCCCACCTTCTTCCTGGATTCCAACTTTATAGTTGGCTATTCTACACATATTCATTCTATCTAATGAATATTTAACTAAGGGGGTGGTTCCCAGTTATGTAACTCTTATGTAACTGGTTATGTAACCTAGCCTTGCACATGCTCTGTTGGTCTCTTTGGAGCATGCTCAGGGGTCGAATTCCAACATATTCATGGAAAAATACTCAGAATATATTCTGTGCTCTCTAGTGCCTCCAATGGAAGGTCATTCAAGGATAAACTCCTTTTTACTGAGCATGCTCGGCCACTGGAATTACATACGTCTGCCTCCTGCAGTCTCAGTCTCCCTGTGTTGGTGCTGAAATTAGATGCAACATGCAACAGTAACTCAGGGCCCAGAGGAGGGGCCTGAGACTTTGGGGAGTGGTTTGAGACTGAGGGGAGTGGCCTGAAACCCAAACCCAGGGTAACTGAGCACCTCCTATCTCACTCCTCACCTCCCAGACACTCATTCTCTAGTCTCCAGAGAATATCCTCAGGCAGAAAGGTGTAGGAGGCCAGAGCTGTGCATAAGGGAACTGTCTGCAAGGGACCTCCAGGCTGGGTGGGCACCTTCAGTGATCACTACAAAGGGAAAGAAAGCTCTTTGTGCAGTGCCGATGCACATTAAAGCTGCTTCCAGAATTATCCTCCCTGTCTTCCACAGCTACATTGACCCCAGCAGAACTGGGCACAATTATAGCGCTTATGCCAGGGCCTCAGAGAATGCCTGCATTTACTGCTGACATTGGGGACAGTTGAGGAATACGAGTAAGGTCTCCCTGGTGTGAATTATCTGCAAAGAGGTGGGTTATTGATCCAACAATTGCCTGGGATGGGATATGATTGCACAGCAAGTAGGCAAGACCTACTGTTTACCCAGAGCATCCAGCCCAGCTCAGTCCAGGTACTGTACTCAGTAGGTACATAATAAAAGCCTATTGAACAAATACTAAATTTACCCCAACTCAGGCCATACCAGAAGCAGGATCCTCATGATAAAAATACACCAATATTTTAAAAGGTTGGTAGCAATAAGAGTGCTTTGTGACAATAAAACAACCTATTTCTTCGAGAGATGAGAGGAGATGATTCTAACTCCCAGAATATGAAATTAAGCTTTCTTTATTTTCACAATGAGATGAGGATTTCTAGAACATTTGTGCTGCCAAATTTTAGTGCTGATTTAAAACACCTTGATCACAAATAATGCTGGCTGAGCATAACCTCTTTCGACTCTAGGGAGCTGATTCAGCCCTCCCTCCCCAAAGGAGTAGCAGAGAGAGAAAGTGAGAGAGGACAGCTATTCCTTTCCCTAGCTTTGCAAACATCAATGTTGTGTTTCCATAACCATGTGTATGTCTTCATTCATGGTGTTCACGTGCGATTCTCTTGACAAGGAGAGGAAGGTTCCGTCACCTGCCTTCTTGCTGTCTCTCCTGCCTTTGTTTCTGCCTTTTAGCTCTGTCTCTCTGCTTCCCTGCCCCTCTCTCTCGCAAGCCTTTCTGTCGCAGTCTGTTTATGTGCCTCTTGCTCCCTTTTGGCTTCTCTTTATTTCTCTCTCATCCTCTGGCATTCTTTTTCTCTTTTCTCTTGTCTTTTGGCATCTGTCTTTCCGGGGTTCCCGTCTCTCTCTACTTCTGTTCTTTATCTCTACCTCATTCCCTTTCCCCTCTTTAAGTTTCACTCTCTCAAAAATTACACACACAACACACAATTTCTTAAAACACATACAAAGGCATTTGAAATTATTTTATTTCTTTTTTAGAGATATAAAGAAATCTGAAGTACTTTTATTTTATTTTTTAAATTAATTAATTAATTTTTAAACTTATCCATGTACAATGTAGTCGATTTTCATGTCCCTTTACCAATTCCTCCGTTCCCCCCACACCCGTCAACATCATATCTGTTGATTTATCTTAACAAGTTCAAGGGATTGTTGTGATTGTTGTGCATTTAAAATTTTTTTAGAAGGAGGGTGAAATATCTTCAATCCACCTCCCTCTTAAAACAGAACAAAACGTGGAAACAAAAATCCAAATCTTCTTGCTTCCTGCTTCTCTGGCCCTGGGTGAGGCCCTCTGAGGACAGCAGGAAAAAGGTTTGCTGTCCTTGTCCAGCCTTAGCTGGTGACTTCAGTCTATGATTTTCAGGTGCGCTCTCTCTTGAGTCGGGCAACCCCAAGTAGCCTGTTCTATGGCCAGAGTGGACTGTGCATGTCCTAGGTGTTGTCACACAGGGATGATAGTCCCCAGAGGCCCAAGCCTTCTTCCCTCCACTCTGAGTGAGTCACAGCACAAATCAGAAGTATTGGTTTGGGGCAAAAATGCTGAGTTAAATGAGTTGTTTTAAATTAGTTGTGTTACCTCCGCCTGTCATTGTGCATCTAGGTCTGAGTTCCTACTCCTCCTGGCAATTGGCGGGCAAATTTCTTTACTTCTTGGTGCCTGGGTTTCCTCAACTGTAAAATGAGATGATGCTTGTGTTGAAGGGTTATTTTTTGAATTCAGTGAGGTACTGGTTGAAAAACTCTCAGCAAGTTTAGAGCTAAACTGCAGGCACGATAACGAAAATCATACTGTCCTGCCTACTGCACACAATTATTGTGAATGTTAAATGAAGTGACAATGGAGATTCCACTTTGAAAAAAGTACCAGGCACTACATAATGCTTATTCTTATTATTAAGAAAATAATTTTAATACTAACACTTACTGAGCATTTACAATAATACCCTTTAAAAACCTTCTGAGCTGGGGATTATCTTTATTTTACAGATGAGGAAATGGAAGCTCAGAGAGGCTAAATGATGACCAAGACACACACACACACACACACACACACACACACACACACACAATAACAAAATTTATTTAATAAGTGCTTACTACGGGCAGGACACTGTACTAAGGCCTGTACATGCGTTATCTTATTTAATTTCACAACTGCACGAGACAGCTCTTATCTCCATTTTTTTTTTTTTTTTTTAAATGAGGAAACTAAAGTTGGGAGAAGTTATTTGCATGAGCTCATGTGGCCATAGCAGAATGTGTAGGCGGCAAAACTTGTTACTGAAACTTCTAGCAGTCTCACTTCACGGCTACTAAAGAGCAGAGC
The DNA here is from genome assembly GCF_027409185.1 of Cynocephalus volans. Taxonomy (NCBI): domain Eukaryota; kingdom Metazoa; phylum Chordata; class Mammalia; order Dermoptera; family Cynocephalidae; genus Cynocephalus; species Cynocephalus volans. Next base: position 27,535,212 of record NC_084467.1, on the reverse strand, counting down.
CTGGCTGAAGCCCAGGTCGCCCTGGCGGCACTCTGTGCATGTCATACATGTCATGTGGGGAGAGCAGGGCTGTGGGGGAGTCCATGGTGCCCGAGGCTGTGGGCACCCCCGTCTGGTGCAGGAGAGAGGGAATGCAAGCTGCTCTCTTCCTGCGTTCTCCTCCCCAGCCCTCTAGCTCCTTCCTTTCTTTTCTTCCTCTCCACATGCCTCCTCCGTTTCTCCCCCATTTCTTCCCTCCTCCCCCTCCCCTTCTTAACCCCTCTGACTTCTCCTGCCCTCCCCCTCCCCCTCCCCTTCCTCTGACTTTTCCTCTCCCTTTCCCCCTCTTCTCTCTCCCTTCCATCTCCCCCTTTCCTCACTTGCTGATCTCTCGCCTACGCCTCCCTTCTCCTTCACGGCCTCTCCCACCTCCCCAGCCCTGCTCCCCCTCATCCTGCAGTAACTCGATGCCTGAAGAGCCGATGCCTGCCGTTGCCATGGAAACACCTCAGCCTGTGTTGCAGCCTTTTCCTGGATCTCAGCTGGCCAAAGACCAATACGAGATGCCCGATGAAGTGGCCCCAGCATTTTCTTCCTCTCCTCTCCCTCATAGAGACCTCAGGGACCCCCTGCACTCCCCAGAGGCCTGGGCCATCTATCCCTGGAAGTGTTAAACACAGGAGCATGAAGGGTTGTCAAGAGCTAAAGGACAGCCTTGGACATAGGATTGACCTTCACCAGCACCATCAACCCCACCCTCAAAAGACTCTACTGAGAACCTTTGCACACAATACAGCGTAGTAAGAATCCCCCCAGCACCCAATGGCACACAGAGGTCTCTGTAAAGCTAATTCGTGCCCCACCCCCACCCCAGCAAAGTGTCAGGCTATGACCAAATGCTTTGTTTGCCCAGTACTTTGTCTTGGTGAAAGAGATCCCAGCCCAAATTTGGGGGATCTAAGCTTGATCCTTGCTCTTACTGGTTGACGGGGAGCTGCACACTGTACCTGTCACATAGAGGGGACCCATTTACCCTACAAGCCTCCAGGACACCATGAGAGCCAAATTCACAGGGTGGCTTCCCCCTCCCATTTCCTTGCAGGAAAGCCCTGTCCACAGACCCCTTCTTCTCCAGGGAAAAACACTTTTGACTTGGGCTTGTTCTCTACATCTGCTGGAGCCAACCACCAGGGAAGGAAAACTCAAAAGACCTTGGCCATTTTCTCCTTCCTCTAGTCTGCTGTGGCTTCATGATTTTGACTTCAATTTGCAGAACATGTTTCCATCACCAATTATGTGCAAAAATGCATCAGGCTGTTATAAAGCCCATCTTTACAACCCAATGCATTAAATTTTGCCAAGCGGCAAACTTGGATTATCCTGTCCTGTGCCTATTCCATCAGAGTGGAGGTTACCTGGCCTACCCCTGCTGCTGGGACCATGTCTGTGTTAGCTAGCTTTTTCTGTGACAACAACCTCCCCCTGCTCCTGCCAAGTCTTGATGTTTTACAACAGCAAGCATTTATTTCCTGCTCACATTACATGAGGGTTGCTGCTCAGCAGTAGCTGGCCTTGGTTTTCAGGCTCTGCTGGGCATGGCTCAGCTCAATGGGTCTCCTGTTATTCTGGGACCCTGGCTGAAGGGGCAGCCCCCACCAGCAGCATGCTGTTCTTATGCTAGAGGGCAGAAGCTCCAGGGAGAGGAGCTAAACCAGCAATCACATCAAAAGGCTCTGCTCATATGTGGAGTAAGTCATGTCTGCCGGCACACCACTGGACAAAACAAGTCACATGACTTTGCCTAATGTCAGAGGGACAGGAAATAGGGCTGCTTGCAGGGAAGAGAGGGAACAGGTATTACGAACAAAATGGAAGCTACTACCATGTCTAAACAATCCCAGACTGGAGACAGCCTTTTTCTAGGACTCTTCTCATTTTACTTGTGAACCATTACCTGAAAGAACAAAAGTGTAAGTTTGGAGTCAGCCAGACATGGGCTGAAATCTTTGAAGCTTGAGTTTTCCAGCGCACTAGCTATGTGACCTCGGGCAGGGGACTTAACCCCATCTGAGCCCCGGCTTCTGCGTCAGTAAAGTGGGGATATAATAACATGGATTTTACCTGGTTGTTATGGGGATCAAATAGGACTATATAGTACTGGGCACACAGTAGTCCCTCAGCAAATTATAGTTATTAACATTAGCACATAAAAGTCAATACATTATTTTTTGTCAAAATAAATAACTGAGATCTAATCCAGCTGTCTCCTTTTTTTTTTTTTTAACCTACTTACCCAGTCTGGGTCATAACACTTGACCAGGTGATGTGAAGAAACAATGATGATAGCAGACACTAACAGTTAAATGGCATTTAGTACGTATGAGAAACTGTTTAAAGGACTGTATATTCTAACTCATTCAATCTTCACCAAATTGCTGCTATCACCCACATCTTACAGATGATGGAACTGGGGACATTAAATGGCTTATGCATGGTCACATAGCTTCCCAGTAGCAGAGCCAGGACTCGAACCCAGGCACTTAAGCTGACAGCCCGTACTCCTCACCATTGTACTATGCTGCCTCTCAGCTTAAGCAGCCACTTTTTAGACAGGGAGGGTGAAAATCTGTGTGACTGTGGGTATGATACTTAAATGTAAGGGCTGCATTAGCTTTATTTGATTTGATTCATGAATGTGGTTTTGGAAATCATCTTCTGGAGCTAGCCCCAAGCATCAGTCTGCTTGGCCAGAGCCCCTAGGCTGGTTTTGGCTCCTTGTGGACCAAGCACTGCTCCACTCTGAGAGAGAGGTCATCCTTGAATGCCACTGAGGTCTCCTTTGGTCATTGATGACCTGGGGAACAGAGCCTGAACTTCATGTCAATTAGTGTGGGAACAGAATTAGCACAAATTCATACCTTTGAGCATTGCTGTACCCACCTTCATGCCCACCTCCAAACTGGAAAAGGACTTAGTTAGAAGGAATCCTCTAGATACTTTCTGGCAGAAAATATCTTCTTGTTCGGTGGACCCAGTTGTCAAGAGTACAGTCCATACCTACTGTTGCTCTGCCACCTGTCCAGCACTTGAGCCAGTGAGGGCCTTGCCTGGAAAGCCATCGGAAACCCCTTGCCCACTAGTCAGTAGGCTCTTCAAATCATCATTTATCCTTACATCTGGTATGCCCAGTGCAAAAGAGTATTTAGCCCCTGGGTACCCAGGGAGGCATCTGGCTGCAGTTTCACTACCCTGCACCTTGAGTCTAACTGCCCTCTGTCCAGCTGCATGGTTCCTGATTTTGTGCTGGGGCTTTTCTAGCCCTGTAAGCCAGTCCAGTTGTTTAGTCCCCTCATGTCTCTAAGTTACATACCTTGTATCTTTCATATAAGATACACCATCTCCCTGATCTGTATACTGCTCTGCTTGCCCTCAGACTTACTTAGATTGCCCTTCCAAATCTATGACTTAGGTGCCCCTCAGATGCCAGAAAATGCAGCCACCTGCAAAACCCACCGCATGGGTAGGATATTAAATGAACCAGACTACACCTTTCCACACCTCCTGGATTTAATGGTTTGGGCTGCTAGCCTCTTTCTCCAGGGGGCCAGCTATCTTGTCTTGGGGGATTTTTCCAAGTAAAGTCTCAGCAAGTTCTTCTCTCAGCCCTGCCAAGGCGTGTAGTTATATCATTTCCTTACATGGGGCCTTTCTTGTACTATTAAATTGTCAAATTTAGCAAGAATGAGACATCAAGTTTTATCTATCAGATTGGCAAAAATGAACATGACTGACAATGATTAGAAAAGGTACAGGGAAACAGAAACTCTCACACAGCATTTGTGGGAGTGTACATTAGCATACCTTTTTACATTTGGGGAGGCATCTTGAAAATATGTTTCAAAATTCTGACCTCAACAATTTTCCTTCTAGGAATTTAACAGGGAGTTAACTGGGTAAATCTTCAAAAAATATATGCAAGAGGATGTTCCTTTCAATCATATTTCCAATAGCAGAAAGAGATATGATATTTGTTAAATAATTTATGTTGCGTCTACACAAAGGAATACAGTGCAACTATTAAAGAGTTTGTTATAGAGCAATATCCATTGATATGAAAAGATGTCCATACCATATTACTGAGTGAAGAGGCAATGTATGTAATAACTTGTTTAAGATCATCCCAGTAAACAGATTTCATATATATATATATATATACACACACACACACACTCATGTATGTGTGTGTGTTGTGTGTGTATGTATACATATACATATATATGTAAACACACATATATGCACTTCAGGGAGGTCACAGTGATGGCAGACATATACAAAAAAGACAGTTACGGAATTGCATGGTATACAGATCATCAGAGAAGTACAGAGAGGAGTGGTCCAGGGAAATCTTCCCCAATAGAATGACAGCTAAGCTGGGAACTAAAGGATGAGTAGAGGGGTTGGCAGGGGAAGATGCAGGGATCCAAGTGGAGGTGTCTGGTAAATGGTTGGGCCTCTGGGCCTCAAATCATAGCCATGACCTAGGCTTAATGAGCCTTCCACTCTAACCACTGAGATTGCTGGCCACAAGCCTCAGAAGCTGCAGGAAGCATCACTGAATGAGTCACTTAGATGGACATTGGGCAAAAGGTAGGCTTGGAAGGGAGCATTGAAGTTTGGCCCTACGCCCATCTGTGTGAGGCAGAGAGAGGCTCTGCCTTCTCTAGGTGACTTTCCAAGTTCTCCTTCCCTTGCCTGCCCCATTGTGCCCTGCAGCAAAATGACACTTGGTCACACAATCCATTCCATAGTTAAACTTGCACTTTATTAAAATTGCTCTGAATAACTCTGGGGGGGAGATTGTATCCGTCTCCATTCATCTTCAATGGCTTTTACACCTCACTCGACATAACTGTCTCCTTTGATTAAATCTCCATTAAGGCTCTGTTCCATATTCAGCAGCTCTATAAGCCAATTAACCCACCATTCCATAGGTTAGGACAAAGAGCAGTGCTTCTTTAGAGAAAGCGAGAAAAGAGCGAGCAAAGGAGGGAGGAAGAGTGGGAGAGGAGAGAGAAACTCATCTCCTTGCTGTGGCTACGGTTAATCAGTGTTTATCATCATGCTCTCATTTCCCCACATCTGATCTACAGGAAGTGGGAGGGACATTGCCAGCAAGGCGCAATGTCAGTCAGGCCTGGAAAATCTGAGCCTGGCCTGTCCCTTATGCCAGACTCCGTAGACGAGATGCAGTTTCTTGAACTGCGTGGTGTTTGGGAGTGTTTGAACCTCTCGATCCCTTCCTCTCCTTGCTCAGCCAGAATCCTCAAGGACTCTCACCCCTAGGCTCAGTCCCCCAGACCCTGCAGGTCTGTCTCAGAAACCTGTCTCTACTAGAGTAAGTCTAGTCCAGTCTTGTGGCCCTATGTCAGGGCCCAGTGGGTCTGGAGGCGGGGGCCTGGTTGTCCACAAGTCACCATGTTACTGCTGGCCCATGAGATACCTCTGTCATCTCCACCTTACGAGAGCAGATTGTAGGACTAGTTTCTGTTGGGAGACTTGGCCAGCATCCTAACTCTCTTTAAGGGCTTTGGCTCCTACATGCCTCTGATTTCCAGACTGGTTGTCAGGGACACTATCTCTTACCTACTTCTGCTAGTTCTTTTCTGTATTAGTCTGTTTTTGTTGCTTATAACAAAAATACCCGAAACTGGGTGATTTATGAAGAAAACCAAGTTTATTGCTTACAGTTTCTGAGGCTGGGAAGTCCAAAGTCCATCTGGTGGTGGTGACAGTGACCCAGGCGTCTCACATTGCAAGGTGGTGGAGGCAGAGGGAGCAGAAAGAGACAGACTCTCCTCTCCTTTTAAAGCCCTCAGAACCACGCCCCTGATCACCATGTTTAATCCATTCACTGCTGCACGGTCCTACAATCCAATCACCTCTTCAAGGCTCTACCTTTCAATTACCATATTAGGATTTCCCACCCTCTTAACAGGCACAATTGCATCCAACTTTCTAATACATAAAACTTGGGGGACACAGTTCAAACTTCAGTGAGTTTTGGGGGGACATAACTCAATCCACTACACTTTCCCTGGGTGGTGGACCCAGTTCCCCACTCCTGGCCATGGGATGGAATTCTGCCCTGAAGAGACAACAATTGTTCACATTTTGGTGTTGCCTAAAGCTGGAGAATCTAACTGATTCTCCATTGACTGATGAACACCACTTATTTGAGACCTAAATGTCCCCACAGTCTGGATCCAGGGCCAGGCTGAATGAAGTGACCTTGAATAAGAATTCATGTCAAGTCTGGTGCTAAAGCATGATTAGGATGTGGTGGCTCAGAGTCAAAAGGCAGAGGTGGGACTGAAGGTCAGCCCGGGCCCAGGATGAGAATGAATTGATTCAAACTTGTATCTGCCCAGCTGCTTGGAAAAGACCTGCCGGTCCCGCTCTGCCCACATCACACTAGGGATGATGGGAACAGTAGACGCCCAGCGAGCTGTCCAATGTTCTCTGTCTCTAGAAAACCTCTGGAAAGATGGTTTCAGATATTTTCACATAGAGGTGACGTTTTAAGGGAGCCATAGGGGTTGTGGCAGCATCTGGTGCATCTCCCTGAGCCTGCCTGAAGGAGTTGGATAGAGCGGGACTGGCATGGGCATCTGGAATCCTTCTGCCTAGTCCTCTGACCCAGCCCACCAGGGGCATGTCTGTCCTCCCAGGGCCACCCAGTGGTGCCCCAGGCCTCTCTTGATTCATAGACTTGCCTACTGAGGTGGGCTCTGCTCTTGGTTGCTGGTCACCTCTGCTCTGCCCCAGGTTCTGCTCCCTGGATCAGGACTGTTGAGACACTGACCATGTCTGCAGGTGGGGGCTTGCGTTTAATCCATTCCCTGGGGCTTGGGAACTTTTGTCCGTTCACTGGAATAGCACAGAAGAACCCAATTTCCATCTCAGTGTTTGCTCTCCTTCCTTTCAGGCCTGATGGATCCTGCATACCACACTCTGGACCCCTGTGGCTCAAGTCAGCCTCCTCCTGCACCCCGTTCTGTCTGCTATGGCTGCCCATGACACCAGGGAGCTCAGAGGCAGCACTAGCACAAGCACAGCTTCTGGAGTGAAGGAGGTGGCCCTCTCCATACTAAACCTTTATGTCCCACATGTGGAGGTATGTGGTATTCAGTTTTGGAGGTCACCAAAGGAAGAGTAATGCAGACAAGCTGGGCCACACACAGCAGGGGGCGTGGGGAGTGGAAGGTGGGGGATGTTAAGATCATGGGTTTGCAGACACGCAGACCCAACTTTCCATCTCAGCCCCGCTGCGCACCACCTGTATGATTTTGGGCAAGTGAATTCATTCCTATGAGCCTTAGTATTCTCAGCCAAAAAATGGGAAGAAGAGTATCTGCTTCACAGGGTTTCAGGGAGGATCAAATGAGAACATGTACATTATCTAGCACGCAGTATGTGTTTGATAAACGATAGCTATTATAGTGAGCAGGACAGAAAGACTTAAGACCATTTTTATTAGAAATGTTTGGGAGCACTGGATGATTCAACCTAGAAAACTCTAAGGGGAATGTGATGGGGATTTCCAAACACTGGGGTTATGCTCAGAGATAGTGATTAGAATCAGTGGCATGCCTGGTGTATCTGACATCCCGAGAGGATCACTTTTTAACAACCCCCTCCTGTATACAATAAGATTATTTTCAGTAATAACATAAAATAAAACACATAATAACAATGACCACAGAGGAAAAGCAGACAGTGAAAATTTTCTCTTATTAAACTTAACATATATAATCACACCAGTAAAAAAAAAAAAAAAATACAAGTATTACAGAATAAAATGGAAAATGGCATGGATTAATATTTTTTATTATGTTAGTGTGGCTTTTGAGAAAAGGGAAAACACATATTTATAGTGTGTTGCAGCAATAAATAATAACATTACAGTTTTATTCTCCTGATTAATTCTGCAGTTCAAAAACAATTAACAATTAAAAACAGAATGAATTTCAATTTTCAAGATATTATTCAAATCCAGTACAGATGAACTAAACATTGCACTTGCTGAACAAAAAATATTGCACCTTGTGGTTCTCATGCTTCACTGTCGTAAATTTTAAAAACAAATAAAAACTTCAAGTGCTCACATAGAATGTCAGAATTGAAGTAACTCATTTCTGGTTTTTGGTCTTTACTGTTACAATGCTTATTTAGGATTTACCATTTAAACTCAGGGATATGCGGTACCACAAGAGCTGGAGACATAAACGGTGCTGGAAGCCACCTGGAATGACGTCAAACCTTAAGAATTTGCACTTGAAACAAACGCGTAGAGCTGAGTTTGTATGTGCTGGGGGCCAATTTTATAACAGGGACTTCTCCAAATTAGTGCCCATGTAGAACACAATGTCATTAAAGGATAGGTAATAAAAATGTGCTAAATGGAAGCTTATCATTTATATAATTATAATTATTTTTATTATTAAAACTCAACAGTAACTGTAACAATTATTTAGAACTTGGCCAGCAAAAGCTTTTGTTAAAGAGGAGTATTTTACCACTAACAGTGCGTAGAATTGCCAGTGAATGGTAATAATAAAAAGCAGACCAACTTTTACTTGGCTTTATTATTGTTTTTACATCCTCTATAGACAATGTTTCTTCTTATTGTCTGCACTTGGGGAGTGTAGACAATATTCCCCCAACCCCACCCTCTGATTACAGTGGTGGCCCCAGTAAAAAGAAAAGCTCAGTTTGGGCTCAGCATAGGGAAGAGTGTTCCAACTGTCAGAGCTCTTTAAGATGGAGTGGCCTGCCTGAGGTGGTAGTAAATCTCCTGTCACAAAAGGTGTTCAAGCATAAGATGACCTTTAAGGTCTGTCCAACCTGGAGACTCAGAGACTCCATGAATCAGGAATGACAGAACCCCCTTCAGTGCTTGGGAGAAAGTTGGGGACTTAGCCCTGTCTGAGACTCATGTTCCAGCTATGTCCTGCATAGGTACAACCCAAAACTCTACAGCCAGCTCTAGTCCTGTCCCCTACCCACAACCCCTGCTTTTGCCAATAACTGGCAGTGCTGCCCATGGTTAGAGACCAGAAAATTCCTGACTGCTGGTCAGAGCAAAGAGGGACAGGCCAGAGCCTCCTGCAGGACTGTCATAGGAAGATAGTTAAAATTACCAAAAAAAAAAAGGAAGATGGTTAAGTGGAATTCCTGGATGGTGCCTCTTCCTTGACTTAAGTTCTTCGCTCTGCCTGGGGCTCCTCCTGCCAGCCACGGGAGGGCTCGTGTGTTCCCTGCTGTTTGCACCTCAGGGGGATAAAGCAATTTTGGAAAAGGAGTATTGACCCTAAATTCCTGTTGTTCTTTAATCCCCCTGTGGGAGGCTCCCATTATCTCTCTAGTACAAGGTACATTATTAATGGATCATACTTTCAGCAGGTAAAGGTCTTTTAAAAATGCTTTTAATGATCCCCACCTGGATTTTCTTTTCAGAGATAGTATTTTCAAGGCTCTGGCTATGAACATCAGCATACAGAGAACGGATCACAACCAAGGAAGGCACCCAAACGCATCTGCCTCATCCTGGGGAAATACGCTCATCTGTGTGTCTGCTCAGCAAGCGTTTGCTGGCATCGATCTGGGTCATAGGCAGTGCTGGCACTGGGAGTCCGGAGGTGCAGGAGCAGCCTGGATGCTCAAGACACCCACGCCTCCCTGGGGGAGTCAGACCTGCAAACAAACCAAAGACCATAGCACAAGCCAAGTGCACTGATGGAGATGTGGGGAAAAGTGCTCCAGGAGCTCAGTGGATTGGTTAAGTTTGCTTTATTCATTTAGGCAAATGAGAATGGATTCTGGATAGATTCAGCAAAAGACACCAGAATGTCTTTTGGACATTAAGAAAGATCTTGATCACCAAGCTTTCAAGACAGAGTGGCTCTGGGGGACTCAACAAAAGGAGTTTGAAAGCTCTCCAGAGGGCTGCAGTTTATTGATTTTCTTCCAATGACACCCTCCTGCCGACCCCGGCCCCCCTCCACTTAGTCTGTGTCACTTGTTAAAATTCCAAATCCAAGAGAAGGACTCTGACTGGCCCAGGTTGGCTCAGGTATAATTTCTCCATATGTTGGAGCAGTTACCAAAGGCCATCGCTGTGGGCCAGGCAGCACCATAAGTCAAGAAAGAAAGTAGCAACTAATGCTCTCTGCAAGGTCAGAGAAGGCTGTTGGACTTTCTGCAAGTAGCATAAAACCTTGGTCCAGGCAAAAGGAATTTGCTAAGTCCTGGAAGAATTAAAGAGCATGGTATGTGTAGAACTTGGCATAGCTCTGTCTAAGAGGAGCTACCATAGCACAGTGCTTAAAAGAGTACAGACTCTAAAGCCAAACTCCCTGGCTTTGATTCCTGCCTCTACCACTTGCTAACTTTGAAATCTTGGGTTAGTTGTTCAGTCCCTTGCACCTCGTTTTCCTCAACTGTATTAAGGAGGTAACAACAGCATTTATTCCATAGAATGGTTGTGGAGATTGGATGAATTGATTCATGTGAAAGGACGTGAATCAGTGCCTGGTATATAGTAAGTGTTCAATAAATATTACTTATTATTATGGATGGAGCATTGAGTGGGAGAGAAGGAGGGGGCTGTGAGGACTCTATCCCTGGAGGCCAGTGGTCTCCAAGCACCAAATGCCCACTGAGGATTGGGAAGAAAATAACAGAGCCTTTATTTGCTTTTAGTTCTCATTTTGAAAATGACAATTAAGGTTTGCTTAATAAATGGAGCAACACTGTTACCCTCAATTATCCATCCATCAGACAGTAGGGTGCATGAGGTCTCCTGAGGAGAGTGGGAGTTCTCCCTGGCCTATCTTCCCTCCCCCCCACACACGGAGAAGGCTGCAATGACCCCTCATTCACGCTCATTGCAACGAGCCATATAGCAGTTTACATGGGCGGGCACAGGATAACATTTGAAGTGGAAGGATCTTTCAAACTTTGTAATGAGAAGGGGAGTGACCTTGTACTACCCAGAGGATCTCTGACTACCTTGTTGAACTTAACAATGAGAGATATAATTTTCTTTCTTTTTTAAAATTGAAACATAATTGATTGGACATATCTTTGGGGTACAGCAGTGAATATCAATACCTGTGTGCAATATGAGATATAATTTTCTTTTACAAAAAGATGAGTTTTCCAAATTTGCTGACTTTTCCAGTGATGACAGGTAGCTGCTGCTATTAGATATTTTCAAAAAAGTAAACATCTGTAATCTGTCTTTTCAAGGTAAAGGTGACACTTTTAACAATGAGTGAGAAAGGAACTGTTTTTCGAAACAGATTGGTTTACACGAAAGAAAGATCACTTTAAAAAGAATGTTTGAAGTGTTTCCACTATTATGTGATCTTATTGCCTAAGATATTGTCATGTGTCATTTATAAAAACTGTCATGTCTGTGTTCTACAAAAACTTGGGAACAGAATTTTCTAAAGTGTTAAAAAAATCTTCTAAATAAGGAATTCTAGATGATTTTGAATACATAAAAATGCCATACCTTCTGATTTGTTTGCAAAAACAACTGATCGACATGTGGAATATGCAAATCTATTTACCTATGGAGTAGGTAAATGTCCACAGCATCCTCTGTATAATTAGTAAATGGGACTGAAAAATGAGCCTAACATAGAAAATGCAGCCAATAATGCATTTTTGATCTCCATGTCTTTCGGATGCCTCTCAACTTGTCAAGTCAGTAAAACCATGTACAAAATAAACATATTTTCAACTTGACTTTCAAATAATTATATCAAAAAGTGCTAAACTAAGATTTAAAAAGTAATGAAACATTTACAATGAACAATTACAATGTTCTCATTATTTTAATGGTTCAAAATTTTTATATAAAAATATATTTAATAATTTTTAACTTTGTTTATTTTCTCCTTTAACATTTTTTTATATCATATTTTCTCTTTTTAAAATTGAAACATAATTTTTAAATGTATTTTTAAATTGGTTATGAATATTCATGAGATACAAAGCTGATTGTCACCCCTCGTGCCCATGATGTGGGGGCCAGATTCATACTGGCTGTATACCCATAACCACAAATTGTATTTGTACCCTATGTCCCCCACCCAATTATCCCCCAACCTCCCTCCCCCGCCCGCTTTCCCCCACTCCACTTTGTATCCCATAGAATGTTCTCTCCCTCTGCAAGTCCAACGCAGTACTGTGGTCTTTCTTTCCTTCCTTCCTTCTCTCTTAGTTCCCACATATGAGTGAGTACATGCAGTGTTTATCCCTCTGAGCTTTGCTTATTTCACTCAACATAAGTCTCTCTAGGCTCATCCATTTTGTTGCAAATGGGAGAATTTCATTCTTTTTTATGGCAGAGTGGTATTCCATGGTGTATATATACCACAGTTTCCTTACCCAATCATCCATCAATGGACATTTAGGTTGGTTCCATGTCTTGGCTATTATAAACAGAGCTGCGATGAATTTCTACTTGTGCAAAATTTTCACAATACATTAGCACATTGCAGGTATATAATTTATAAATAAGTACACAAACAAGTTCAGGATGAAGTTGCATTCTCAAAAAGTTTTTACTGATGGAGTGTTGATGAAATTGGGAAACTTCTCCTGCAGGCAATGGGGACACCCTCCAGGAAATGAATATATGGCAGTGGCACGACATATTTGTGTCTTAGAAGGGTGAGTTTTGCTGCAGTGTGAAGAACGATTGGAATCAGGGAAACCAAGAAGAAGGCTGCTTTGGTAACTCTAGTGCCGTATGATGGTCTGAATTAAGGCTGAGAAAGTGGGAAGAGAGAAGGACCAGATATGGAACAGCCCCGCCCATCTGCTGTACCTGTCTGTCCCATTTTATTCATCCTTCAAATCTGGGATCCTGTCAACTATTCCGGAAAGCCTTCCTCGACTTCCCTGGGCTGGTTTGGGTGCCTCTCCTCTTGGCTCCCGCAGCACCTGTGCTTGTCACAGTATAGCTCTCACACTGTTTTACAATTGTCTCTTTACTTGTCTGCACCCTTCTCTGTCCTCTAGAAGGCAGAGAGCCAGTGCTGGGCTTTTATTTCTGATTCATAGTAGGCACTCTATCAATACTTCTGAATGAACAATGTAGACTCTGAAAAGACGGATTGGATATTGAGAAAGTCAAGACAGGTTAGGAATTTCTGAGATCAAACCCTTCAAAACAGAGATATTCTGGGCCCATAGGCACTTTTTCTTGGCCTTCTTTATGTTCTCAAAAAATTTTAAATTAGCTAACAACCTTTAAAATTTAGAGATTTCATATGAATATCTGGATTTCCAACTTCTTTTGAAAAATCAGAAGAGCAGGCAACACCAGGTCCATATATGGTGCCATTAGGTGGAGGCTGTGAGCTGCTGCCCTGGTGAACTGGGGCCTCCACACCCCAGGGCACCCTGGTACTCTTCACTATCCAAGTTATTTGCCTGGTGCCACCAGGCATTCTAGTTAGTGATGCCTGCTTCCCAGGGATGTGCATATAAAAAGTGGCAATGCTTAATCCAAGAAAAAAACTACTAAAGGGGCATTTCAGACACCAATAGAGAAAAACTTTCATGGAAAGGGGAAGATCCTGGTCCCTAAAACTTGCAATATAGAGATAGTCACTTTTGCATCAGACAAATCTGCTGATCAGCCTCCCAAATAAGTGTGCTCCTTTTATTTATAACTAGCCCTGCCTTTCATGGAGTCTCCAAGGTAAAAATTGCTTTCTCCCTCTTAAAAAGATGTACCTTTATCTAAATTCTTTCTCTCTGCCAAAGTGAGCAGGTCATTCTTTGAATCCTCTAGTGGCATTGGATATCCTAACTCTAGGATTCTCTTGCTTTCATCCTAAAATAAGAGAACCAAGGTCGAGGCCAGGGAACAGAAGACTGTCTCCCTCCTCATTCTCTATTCCAAAGAAGTCAGTGTCTCAGTCTGGGTTTTGCAGACAGCAGAGCTTGAGACATAGGCTTATGTATATGAGTATTTTATTGAGGAATATGATCCCAGAGAGAAGTGGGGGACAGGGGAAGGGAAACAGAGCAAGAGAGAGAGTCAATATAAGGGTGCATTGCTAAGTCGACCATTGCCATGGTTGGCTAGTTGGTTGATCCCCCAAGATCGTCCACAAGCCATGTGAAATGCCTCTTGAGACAGTTCGTCGGGATAGAAAGAGGAAAAGTATTTATACATCATCTTCTTGTCATCCATTCGTCAAACTTGGCCCCCCAGGACATTAACTCTGCCACACTTCTAGACTGCACCAGCAGAAATACAGAGCACATTCCCACAGTAGTCCACACTGCAGCAGCAACAGAGAACCTTGGATGGGAGGTGAAGAGTTCGTGGTTCAGGCCTGAAGTAAGGCGCTTTTAAGTTGCCCTTCGTAGAGCTGGTTAGGGTTTTGTGAAATATCAAGATAAATGGGATCTCCTCTGTAGACCACAGGCTGCAGGAGAGTCATGATAGTCCCAGCACAAGTGAAAGTGTGCTGTCGTCCTTCCCATGTAAACTGCTTTTTATTGTCTTACTGGCAAATATTCAGAATAATTCATTTGGCAAGTAATAATCATATACAAATGCTACCTGGTGTGTCGATCTGCTCAGTAAAGAAGCCACGTGGCAGCTGTGATCGAGGCTACTGCCTGGTTAAGTGTATGATAGTTCATGTTCATCTGCCATGGTCTATTTAATTGAGAAAGTAGAATTGCAGAGAAGAACCTCTTTAAGTCTTTTGCAGCAGCACTGATCTCTGCAATTCCTCCAGGGATGCAGGATGACATCTTATTTACTGTTGTGATTGGGGGACTTCAGTTTCAGTTTTAGGGGCTTCCACTTGGTCCTTCTTAGAGGACTGATGTGAGGCTATTTCAGCGGCTACATATGTTTATTCCAGTTATACACTTCAGGATAGGGCAAATAATTACAGGGTAGATCCAGGACCCAGGACTGGATCGACCCTCTATGAGAGAGACTTAGACCAGAACTTCATCAATCACCTGCCTTCTGATAGTCCCCACTTTAACTGGAGGGCCATGATCGTGTTTCAGATCATGCGTTAGTATCACTGCAGTCTCCATACCCAAAAAGTCACCTAAAGGTCTGGATATTTCCATTTTCCTTAGTACGCAGTTACCCTGACCAGTAGCCATAAGTTTTGGGGGAAGGAACAAGGGTATATTTACTATATTTGCATGAAAAAGTATCACACTATCCTTCCTCAAGGAGACCCAGCCTTTCCTTCAATTGATAGGCCCTGGATCCATGAAGTAACTTAGGTCTGGGAACTGAGTTAGGAAACTTGGAAACTTGATTTTTCCACGGCAGTGGCTGATATCAGCCTTCTTTTCACAAGTTCTTGACTTAAAAAAAAAATTATACAAATTTTTTTGTATAATTTGAAGCCATACATTAGCTGTCTCTTCTTCTATCTTGTCTCTGTAAACCCCTCGATATATTAGGCAACAGATCCCTGTGGGTTCAGGCACACTGATTGTTGTGCTAGCCTTGCTGCCCTTAATGGAATTACAGTCATCTCGCCTCAAAGCTTAAGTGTTGACAGCTGGCCCCTGACATGTTGGGCTCTCATCATCCCCAGTGATCCTAGGGATCCAAGTTCCATGGCATTATCTCTCACTGTCCACGCAGGCCTAAAGAGGAAAGCCACCACAGTATCTCCCCCATTCCAATGCTACCCTCACCCCATGCACTCCTCGTTGCTTTATTGGAGGGAGCGCCCTCTGGTATACCCCTGGGGACATAGTCAAGTGGAAGGTCCTTTTTTTGCACATCGTTCTAATAGTCACATTTCCCTGAGTCTTCTGAGCCCTTCCTTGATACTACACCAAGGCAATTCCAGAATCTTCATCTCATGTCTTTAGATTATGGTCATGTCCAAGCTTCAAGTAGTCATTCCAGCAGACTGTTAGGAGGGGTTCCTCATGTCCTTCCAGAATATTGAATCCCAGGTCACAGGTAAGTTCCCCCATGTCAATAAATTCTCCCCAATTCCACCTTATATTCCAAACCTTAGAGAACCAATTTCACACAAGTTCTCCAAATTCCTGTTTGTCCATATACTCTGGACCCTAATAGTTCCTCCAGGAGCAGGGATTGTACCCAAACAGGCTGTGCTGAGACACCCCCTAGTTGTCAGTCTGAAGTCAACGCTTTGCCTCAGGTAAAGTTACTGCAGCAGCCCCACACTGGGGAGGTTCTCCTGAGACAAAGGGAAGGGAGGTGCCTCTGCCAGTCTGGGTAAGGGGAATCTGGAGTTTTAAGATTCTCAGGTTGGCCACTCAAATGTCCCCACTCCACATCTCCAGATTCCATTCCTTTTCCATCTGGGCCTTGACTTTGATATATGAGACCTATTAAAGTTGCACATTCACTTTCCTTTGCAACACTGTCACCCTTTCTATTAGACCCTGGCTAGGTTTTTGGCCCAGTCTGTCTCATGGCTACAGAAAATGCAAGTATGAAAGCCACACTAAAGCCTCCACAGAGGCCCTGTGGTTTTCACTGCACAACTTGAATCTACAGTTGGAGATCTTGTACCATTTATTCTCTTATTTCAAGGTGTTCAGTGAGGCCACACTACTCCAATCTGTAGAATTATTATTTTTCATGTTCATTCTGTTGCCACATTCACCATACCCACACCTCAGCCTCCATCTGTCTTCTCACGTCCATCAGTCCCAGGCAGAAGGCTTTATACGGGGAGGCTGCTGGGTGTCGGGTCATCACCCCTCCACTTACCACTAGCACTAGGGGCCTTATTGCTGTGTTGCTGGTGAGTGATCCAGCATTGAAATCCCACCTGAGGGGCTGCATTCCAAGCCACTGGGGGAAAGTACCAGCTTAGCCTGGGGCCCCTGAAAGAAGGGCCTGATACAAAGGTGTATGGGCCGGTGCTTTGTCAGGAATAGGATCCTAGACAGCAGAAGTGGAGGACAAGGGAACAGAGCCAGGTAGGGAGCAAGCCAGGGCAGAGATGTATTAACTTGGCTACAGCCATGGGCAACTGGTTGCTTAATCCCACAAGACCATCTGAAAAGCCCTCTGAAGTGTGTCCCAGACAGCGCAGTTAGGGGAGTAACAGAAGATCTCAGGATTTTGTTCAAGATCTCATATTTGTAATGGTAGTGAATATTATATATCATCAGCTATATAATAAAAGCTCTAAAGGAAAGATCTGGAAAATACTGATGACACCATTTTTACCTGATGGGAGGCAGCAAACCCATGAGGAGATAATATGGGTCTGACGAACTGAATAGAAGGAGTGATTTGGGGGGTCTTTCCCCTCATCCCTCTGTGTTTCTGCCTTTGCCCTCCGGCCCTCCTTACAGCTGAGCGCACTGGTCCTCTCCTCTAAACGTGCAGCCCCACCTCTCCCAAAGACCCCAGGCCAGTCTGAGCTGAAAGCAGGATATATTTAAGAAGCCCTGACTCCTCTCCTCTCATGGGGGTTGAGGGGGCTGGGAGCAGTGATGACTCTTATCACTCTTAGGTCAACTGCCAGTATGACTCAGGGACCCAGAGCTGACCCAGAGCCCTTGCAATGTTACCAGAGTCATAGATCATTTCCTTTGGAGACCCTGAGGTCCCCGCCATAGTTACCCTCCCACACATACACCACCATGATGTGCAATTGGGCTTCAGTTCTGAGCCCCTACAAAATAAGTTCCCAGGGATTTTCTCAGTTCCCCAGACCCTGCCTATGGCCCTGACCCTGAACTGTGCTGGGCACTTGCTGCATATGGACTGATCTCCCTGCTGGGGGGTAGATACCTGCCTGGATATCAGCAAACCTTGTGCAATGTTCCTGGGACGTCTCTGAGGCTTGAAGCATGACTGGACATTGCTATGCCCTAAATTATTGAATGTATCCCCTCCCCATCTCTGAAACTCTACCTTCCAGAGATTCTATACCCCTAACACTTGTGAAGAAACAAACATGCTTCCCTGTGGTGGTAGATGAAGGTGACAGGTATTACCTGCCTAGGATGCCTGAGATGGGGGTGGGCTCGGGCATCTCTAGGCAAGAGCAGAGACTGGTACATGAAGGAGAATGGCTTTGAAAGGAGGTGATGGATGCTGGTTTGGGGAGCCGGGTGGGCAGTGTGGGAGTTGGTCTGAGCTGACAGCAATTTTTCCTGTTTCTCTGGCTTCAAGCTGACAATTTTGAAACACAGCCTGGCACAGTGGCTAGTCAGCTCAAGTGCTTTATTTTTATTTCTTATTCCTAATCAACAATTGTACTGCTTTTATTAGCAAGCAGTGCTCTGACAGGGTGCTGACGGCAAGAGACCTGGTGGTGAGTGGGAGTGGTCGGCTTTCCAATGGCAAGTTGGCTGCGTTGAGGAGGAGGGGGAGGCAGGACTACAGGGAATGTTATTCCAAGTGGCTGAAAAGAGAGAGGGCTGGGGGCTCCTGGCTGGGAAGCTCTGCAGGGGCCTAGGTGAGTGGGGTGGGTCTGGAGGGGCTGCCTCAACATCCATAGCCCACTGCCCACCCACCCTCCTCCCACCCCCCAAATCTCAGGCCATCATGTCCTCAGTGGGGACTCAGTTTTCCCCAAAGTCCGTAGTAGGCTGATGTTTCTAGAATGATTCCTTGCTCTTTTTCCCTAAAAAGGTTGAAGGAAAATGGGCGCATTTTCATCAGAGACAACACAATCTTGTTAATGTATTTGAAATAGAAAGGTCAGTGGTGAAGGGGACATAAGCCCCCTTTAGGAACATGGGACCTGGATTACGTCCCAAATCTTCAGTGGATCCACTAACTTTTGTGTGTGTGGCCATAAGCAAATCCTAACTCTGGTTACAGCCTGGGAACTGACCACTTGGGGGTCTGAGCGGAAATTTAAATTCCTACTTTGCTGTAGATCCATTAAAAGAATGAACCTCAGTCTGAATCCTGACTCTGCCCTCGCTAGCCAAGGGGACTTGCAGAAATGACCTAACCTCTCTGAGCCTCTTTATTAGGAAAATGGGTGATCAAGTGAGATCCAGGAAGCAAGCTGACAGAAGGGCCTGTGCTTCAAAGACTGGCAGGGGTTCAAATCCCCACCTGCCACTTAGTGGTGGTGTGACTTTGGGCAAGTCACTAAGTCACTTCATCTCTAGGTCTCAGTTTCCTCATCTGTAAGATGGGGCTGATGATAATAGTACCTCCTTCCTAGGGTCCTTGTGAGGGTCAATGTCTGTGAAGTGCTTAGAACAGTGGCTGGCTGACTGTTAGTTCTACCCGAGCTTAGTCAGGTTAGTAATCTCCTAACATCATGCTTGGTACAGCGGATATACCGTCGGTATGACAGCAGCATGACGTCATTACTAAGATATTATTATGTAGGCTCAGAACGGGAGTGGCCAGCTGTCTTCATTATAATGTTCTAGTGGTAAGAAAAGTTTGCTGCCCCCTGTCCTAGAGCCTTACATCACTGACTGTGAGAAATGGGAGTTTGTTAGAAATGTGGATTCTTGGGCTCCACTCCAGACCACTAAATCAGAATCTGCACCAGGTGATCGTGTGGACATTACTCTTGAGAAGCACTGAGCTGGAGCACCTTGGAGGGAAGACTGAGACATGTTGGTTTCCAGTGCTCTAGGAGTTGGTGCTCTCCTGTGAACTCCCACGGTACCCACTACATAGCATTTATCCCCTCTACAGTCATTGCCCATGTACTTGTCTGCCTTCCTGATGAGCCTGTGGGCAACTTGAGGACAAAATCTGTCTTAGTCACCTAGGAGAGATGGTAAAGTGTGGTGGTTAAAGGCACTGGCTTTGGAGCCAGACCCCTGCGACCCAATCCTAGCTCTGCCACTTACTAGCTGTGTAACTTGCTATGCCTCATGCACAAAGTGAAAAATAATAGTATCTGTCTTACAGGGTTGTTGTGAAGATTAAAGGATTAAGTAAGTGCCGGGCATGTGGTAAACACTCAGTAGTTCCTTCTACTGTTGTTGCTTTTGTGGTTGTTGTTATCCTCAGTACCTCGCCCAGTGCCCAGCACCCAGTAGACACCCCATAGACATTTAATGAATAAATAAATGACCTCAGCTGGGTGCACATTGATGTTTTTTCACACCTCTGACATTGGCGAAGCTCATTCAGATATTGAACATTGAACTCTGCTTCTGTTGTGTGACTTGAATTCCCTGGGGAAGATGAGTGATCAGGGAGCAGACTTTCAATGTCCTCTGAAAAATAACCTGCTGAATGTGGAAGAGCATGCTGGCCTCTGTCTTCGGGGCCAGGTCACGAGAAGAACAGAACTTTAAAAAAATATGGTGATTATGGTGTAGGAAGGCAGACCTTTTGGGTCAAGTAGGTGTGATCCAGGAAAAACAAATGCTGCTCATTTATATTTAAGGAGAAAGCATGGGGCAGAGTTTCAACCCAGCTTGAAAGTGTCCTCTTGCTCTTGAACAAGAAATTGTGCTTTCAAAGTTTTATTCTCTTTGACTCAGGATCAGTGGCCGGAGGAGGGGAATGAGAGGATCTCCCTGTTGAGTGCTTGGCTCTACTTACACGTCCCCTTTGCGAAGTGATTGCAATATAGTCTTCGGATTCTGCGCTCAGCCTCCAGGGACCCAGTGTACAGTGTGATAGAAATGGCGAGGATGTTTGAGGCACACCACTTCCAGACCAAAACACTGGCTCAAGAAGGATATGAAAGCATCTTACAATGGGGGAAGCATATGCACAGGTATCTGTGCTCTTGAGTTATCATGGGAAGCTCAAACCTCCTTCCTGTGACACTGGTTTTCCCAAGAACTTCGAACTGGGGTTTCCTTGCCTTGTCTCCTACCTGGCTGTGAGAGCCTTGAGGATAATGGTCTTATTTATTGCTGTGTTCCCAGAGCCCTGGATGAGGCCTTGGTGTTAGTAAATGTTGCCGTGAATTGAATTTAGCAAGGATCTGCAGTCCTGAGAAGAGGGGATGCTTCTTGGAAACCACTGTGAGCTATATTGGGAGGAAGGGACTGGAAGACTGATTCCAGAGTAATAACAACAGTTGTTACCATTTCATGAGAGCCTCCACGGGCCAGCCTCTGAGCTAGGCCCATACGTGTATTCTGTCTTGTCCCCTCTTTACAGATGAGAAAACTAAGGCTCAGAGAAATTAAATAACTTGCTTGAGATAAAACAACGCAATATGGTGGCAGAGTCAAATGAATGCACGTTTTTTCCCATTTTCCTCATTTTCTCTGCCAATGATAGTCCATAAACTGTAGACTAGGAATTAAAATCAATCATGGAAACCTGGCTTGAGAGGGAAGAATCCCTGTGTTTGAATGCCTGAAAGGTGGTCATGGGTAGAAGGAGTAGCCTTGCTGCAGAGCTCCAGCAAACGGGAGGAGCCATGAGCGGGCGGACGTTAACTCCCTGTGGGAACTTTCCAATGAAAGCAGGTCTGTGTGCAATCAAGGGATAGTGGTGGATGACTTTCAATAAAAAATGCATTCCAGGGAACTCTAGATCTATCATATCCCTGAAAAACAAAGTATGGAGAGGGGTGGGGAATTCTGATATTAAATAGTCTAGAAAGCTGCACCCAATATTCCCTCTTGGAGATTCACAATGCATGTTAGCCTGTTAAATATTCAGAGATGTCCTGGGGAAGGAATGCTTGTTTGACTTTCTTGAATCCAGTGTTTCCTACATTTATCT
This sequence comes from Cynocephalus volans, assembly GCF_027409185.1. Lineage (NCBI taxonomy): Eukaryota > Metazoa > Chordata > Mammalia > Dermoptera > Cynocephalidae > Cynocephalus > Cynocephalus volans. Next base: position 27,513,488 of record NC_084467.1, on the reverse strand, counting down.
GACTAGTGAATGTTTTTTTTTCAAGTGACAGTTTTAAACATTCTGAGGAGCTAATATGCCACTGAGCACATGGGGAAACTTCTGTTGAAGTCTAGCCTGGAATACGTCCTCCGTGTTCCTTCTCGCCCTGTAGTTGAATGAGTACACTGGAGAACTCAGTGACAGAAAATTCCCATTTAGCCCATTTGTAATGATTTCCTAAACTGGGCAAATAACCTCTTCCAAATGGCCGAGGTGATAAGCTCACAGGAGGGGAAGATGCTGGAGGAGGTGCTGTACGCCTCCCTGTACACGGGCACTGCTCCATTTTCCAGCAAGGCGGTGCTGATAGCGGTGTTTTCCTTGGGTGTTTGAGTTTTCCGTCCCACAATTATGTCTTAAGCCACAGATAAAATTCACATCCACGTTTCACTCAAGATAAACCTAACATCATAATCATATAAAAAGATTAATTCATTGGAGAAAAATAGAGGAAAAAACGGCCTTGGCTTAAACAGAAGTCAATACTCGAGACTTGTAGAAGATTTCTTCTGCAGCATATTCTGTCCTCAACCTCATGAATATGTATGCAGTGCTTTTTAGTATGTTCATGCCCCATGCATCCTGGTGATACACCCACAGTGTGACCCATAGAAACCCACTTTTAAAGCCCTTGACCTCTAAGTCCAGCCCACCCTTTAGGACTCACTACAGTCTTTTCTCTCTGAAGGCTTCCTTTACCACTTAGGCATCACTAATTTTTCTCTTCTACAATCATCTTAGACAGTGTATCAGCTAGCTATAACCACAGTCATGCTGTGTAACCCCTCCTTGCCCCCCCAAACTCAATGGAAAAAACAATAAGCATCTATTTTTGCTTTCATGTCTACAGCTCAGCTAGGGTGGCTGATCTAGGCTAGGTTTTGCTCTAGCTCATGGGCTTGGTTCAGGTCCATGTCAGGAGCCGCAGGAGGCTGCTGTGGGCATGTTCTTCAGGCCAAGCCCTAGGCTCTGACTCATAACACTGTTACTTCTACCCATGTTCACTGGCCAAAGCAAGTCTCATGACCAAGCCCAAGATCTGTGGGGTGGAGAAATGCCTTTCTCCCTGCAAGTTGGGGAGGGAGACAATGTGGAACAATACACGATATATCACAGAGAGTTTATTGTTACATCCCTGATTTAGACACTTGGTGAGGCACCTCTGTAGTCTTAGGAAGGTGTCTCTGTTTTTGTTGGAAGTGGTAACATTGGAGCTGAGCCTTGAAGAAAAAAGTTTGCACAGACACCTCTGTGGGGCCTGTGCGCACCATGCAGTATTGAAGGAGGGAACGTAATGAAACGTAGAGGGCGCGGGCAGCCTGGCAGACACAGCCTTGTGTCCCAGCTCTGCTGTGTGCAAGAAAGGCACCCTAGCAGACCTTCAACGCCTCTTAGTGCTGGAGTTTGTAAAAATCATTATTAATCACAATCCTCTCCCGTCAAAGTTCTGAATCAACTTGAAATTATACATGGGAGTCTCATGGGGATGGAAATACTGACTTTATAACTGGTAACGCTGAATTTGAGAACAGCTGAGACCTAAAGAGGTTTTCTGGATAACTTCCTCCTAGCCTGGTCTCTGGAGTCTGCCTGAGGGTAGCTTTGTGTCTTCACAGTGGACTTTTAGCCCAGTGCATGGAGAATTGTGGCCAGAAGAGAAACCACACCTGGGAGGGACATTTACACACTAGAGAAACATGGATCAATGCGTGTCAGCCTCTTGCCCGCTTTCATGCCAGTCTCTCTTCCACCCACATGAAGGAGGGAGTTAAGGGTGGAAAGAAAGATGGAACTGTCTCCCCTGCTCCCTACCTCATTTGAGACGGAAGCTCTGTGCTACATGGCCAGCAGGAGGTGTGGAGGGAGGGAAGAATAGCTCCAAACACCTGCCAAATGCGACTGGTATTACATAGAGGGGTCATCACTGTTCTGAAGCACAGACCGCTACCTCTCAGTGTCACCTGCTGCAGATGGGCCTCAGGCCATTCCCACCATGACCCAGAGCAGCTCTCTCTTGCTGCCAGGTGCAGATGGGGAACATCCTAACTCCACTCCCCTTTATCCCAAATCCTAAACTCAGTCTTCACCCGTTTCCAGCTGGACAAAGCCACCCGGGTGCGGTGAGTTCATCTGCACATTCTTACCGCCTCTTGGGAGGGAGCTCAACAAGTCAGGAGGCTTGCATTCATTGTGCAGAATCAGGGGCTCTCTCCTGCTGTCCCCTCTCATCTGGGAAGCCAGTTTGTTTGGCAGCCAGTCAGAAGTTAGAAATAAGCGTGGCAACCAACCAGAGATGAGAGAGGGTGTGGTTAGGCTGAGGGTAACACAGAGCTTATGAAAAGCTGCACACTTGCCTGGGGCTTCATGCATTCCTCAAGACACCGAATGAGGTGGAGCTGGAGGGGGTCCTGAGGAAAGGAGCTTGGATTTGCTCAGTTCACAGTGTTGTTATTTATAGTGTCATGTCAGATCTTCCCAGCAACCCCATCTAGGGGGTTTAGTGGTTAAGAGCACAACTCTGGAGCCAGCTTGCAGGCTTCTTCACTTACCAGTTGTATGACCTTGGGCAAGTCTCTGTGCCTGTGTTTCCTCATCTGTAGAATGGCGATAAAGAAGGATATTACGAGCACCCGCCACTTAGCGTTGCTGTGAGGATAAGGCAACTTAATAGGTGGGTGGGCGGCCTCTGAGATGGCTCCCAACGATCCCTGCCCCCAGCTGTCCATGCCCTTGTGTAATCGCCTCCCCTTGAGTGTGGCCGGACCTTGCGACTTGCTTCTAATGGAGTGAGTATGGCGAAATTGATAGTATGTCACTTCTGAGATTAGGCTACAAGAGAACGTGACTTCCATCTTGCTGACTTTATTTTGCTCTCTCGCTTGTTCTGATGGAAGCCAACTGCATGTTGTGAGCTGCCCAACAGAGAAGCCCACTTGGGAGGGAACTGAATGTGGCCTCTGGTCAATAGCCAGCTAGGAGTAAAGCCCTTGAACAACAGCCCACGAGGAACTGAATCCTGCCAAAAATCACGAGTTGGCTTGGAAGTAGATCTTCCCCCAGTAGAGCCGGGAGATGACCACAGCCCCATCTGACACCTTAACTGAGGTCTGGGTGAGACTCTGAAAAAGAGGACCTAGCCAAGCCATGCCCATATTCCTGACCCACAAAAACTGTGAAATAATAAATACTTGTAGTCTTAAGCCACTAAGTTTTAGGGTAATTTGTTAGATAACGATAGATAACTAATGCAACACATGCATAATTCTTAGAGAGGTACCTAGTGCATAGGAAGTCCTCAATAGATATTGACTATCTTTATTATTAATATCTCCATTTCACAGATGAGAAAAATGAGGCTCAGAGAGAGGTGAGTTGCCTAGGGTTACACAATTAATAGGTAGCAGAGTAGGGTCTCTGAGCTTGTTCTATCTGATCCAAAGTCAGTGCTCTCGAAGCATCACTATTTGGAAGACCCACTTCCTGGGGGTGCCTAGTAGGAGCTGTTGAGAAGACAAGTTTCCATGGGAAGGCTTTGAGAGGAGAGTGACCTCCTGAGGCTGCAGAGGGCAAGACCCTGGACTGGGGAGAGCCCAGCCAGCTCTTCAGGGGGCTCTCCATGAGGGAGAAGGACTAACTCAACTCCTGCACTCAGACTTAGCTAGGGACTGGGTGTTCCCAGCACAGGAGAAAACCAATCCATGGTTGAATCTGTCCCAAGAGTTTGTAAGATGCTGAGACTGAGGGATGGAGCTCTAGGCTCTCTTTGCCTTATCCCACTCCCTCCCAGAGCTCATGAACCAGGAGTGTGAGATAAACCCACCCAGAGAAGTCCCATCTGGGCAAAGGCCATTTTCATTGCCATCTTGTCATGGTACTGACAGTGATGATGAATCATCTTAGCTGATTAGAGGGTGGTCATCACCACTCGGGACAGCATGTCCTCTAAGCACAGTGACTGCTGGAAACATCACTGAGATCCCTCAGGATGTATGATTAACAAACACAGGCAGCCTGCAGGGAGGCAGGTGGTGCAGCAGCTGAGATTTGAGGGGGTGGCAGAAGGTGGGTGTAGATTCAAGCTTCGCCACACAGACACACAAAGAATCAGAGAGACAGAAAGCACACAGACACCTCCCAGACACACAGCCACACTCACAAACACACCTACAAGAAGACACACTCGCAGATATTCAGTGAGGAAGACAAAAATGCTCATATAAGGGCCCAGATGTTAGGGAGGAGCGTTTGTATCCCACAAGTCAGGTTTCCAGGGAGGGCAGGCCTTTCCAGGAGGGAAGAGTATGGAAGGACCTCTGCTTGCCTTTGTCCATCTCTTACCCGTTTCTCCCCAGAGGAGAAAGGACTTCTCTGATTGATGAGTTCGGGAGAGGAACTGAGCATCTCTCAGGGCTTCTCTGTCTTCCACCTTGCCTGCCCGCAGAGGGGAAACAATATTCTCATCAGTTCTTTGGTCCCAGGTAACCCCCAGAGTCATCTGGGGATTGCCTGCTGTGACTTCTGTCAAGTGGATACTTCGGTCTAATTCATTGGCCAAGGATTTGCAAACCCATTTGGCTACAGACCTAAAGCCACATTCTTTACTTGTTTTACACAGCAATAGAGTTGACATTCTGTCTCCTGGTTCTTATTTCTCAGTTAGTTTCAAGCTCAGGATTCCCCAGTCCTAACACCAGACATTCCCACTGATAGAAAAGAACAGAAACATAGACAGATGTTCAAAGACACATGCATAGGAACGTAGATGAGATGGTACATTTGCTCTCCTGAGTAGAGGAGAAAGGGTGAGAAGAGCTGTTCTTGACCCAGGCTGGGTGACAGAATCACCTGGGAAGATATACAAACATGTACTGATGCCTGGGTCCCCCCAAGACAAACTGAATCAGAATCTACTGGGTCAGGTCCTGGGCAGTGGTAGTGTTTGAAGCTCCCCAGGTGATTCTAACAGGCAGCTGCCCCAACCCCCAATACGCAAGGACTCATATATACTTTTGCCTCCTTGGGGAGCCTAGTGGTCCCCATGGCCTAACCTGTCTGCCACAGACCTCTCTCTGAGGTCACTTGCTCTCAGCTCCAGCTCCAGCTTTCTCTCCCGCAGACATTCTGGGGATTCTGGTAGTAGCTGACCACTGTTTACTAAGCAGGCAGTGACAGTCGCCTGTGGCTGCTGCGGTTCCATCTCTACCAACTCTTCGAACGGACTGTGAGGGCTTTCTCACTACTCCTCAAACAGAGGTCATCTCGCCCCTCCCTGGGGTCCTTAACACACATGGATACTCAGGACAACTTGGTCCCATGCTTCTTGCTTTCAGCCCTGCTTCACCCTGCACCTCTGCCCAGCCGGCCTCTGGCAGTGCAGGTGCACGGGAGGCTGCGCAGAGAATCGGCTGCAGTGACACAATAGTGCTCTTCCCATAGCCAAAGGCACTTTCCTTGTGATGGATGGAGGCCAAACTTCTCTGCCAGTCACAGAGAGGGTGAGGCCAGGCTCACGGCTGCAGAATGGGGAGGTTCACGGGCACTGGACTGGAGCTGCCCAGATCCTTCTCTGCCTGTCTCTATGCATTGGAGAAAGCCATTGGCATTCTGAGTGGGAATCTGGCTTCCTTCATCTGCCCCTTGCTCTAGTCCCAGAATTCTCAACTTGTGTGTATCAGAATCACCTGTTAAAACAGATTGCTGGGTCCTGCTTGCAGAGTTTCTGATTCAGTAGGTCTGGGGTGGACCTGAGAATCTGCATTTCTGACAAGCACCCAGATGCTGCTGATGCTGCTGGACCAGGGACCACAGCTCTAGGCTGCTTCTCCTCCTACTCTCCCACTCCTGAGCCTGTGCTTTTTATGGTGTAGCTCTTACCTCTCTCACAGCCTGCTTGGTGTGCGTGCGTGCGTGCGTGCATGCATGCGTGTGTGTGTGTATCTTGTCATCTGAGCATCCGAGATGTGGGAGGAAGGCTCTTAGGTAACTTCAGCAGCAATGATCAGGATCAAGCTCCCTCTTAATGGCTCCTTACTATGAGCCACGAACCATGTGCAATACTTCCATTCATCATCTTACTGAATCTTCCCACCTGCTCTATAAGAAAGGTACTGTATTTTCCCCTGTTTTATAGATGGGGAAACTGAGGTTAGGTAACTGACCCAAGCTAGCATAACACAGAGTTAAGTAGTTGAGCTGGGACTGAAATCCTAGCCAGTCATGATCTTAAAATATTCACTCACTCCCTCATTCATACATAATACATATATTTAACAAAAATATATTAAACATCTTCCATATTGTTGGCACCATTCTAAGTCCTAATAATATAGCAATGAACAGAGCAGAGCAGACAGCTGCTCTCATGGAGCTAAAATTCAAGAGGGGAGAAAGACAATAGCTAGTGTATTAAAAAGTACGTGAATTTCCATCAACTGTTTTGTGGTCTGCAATGAGGGAGCACTTGACTCAGAGTCCTGGGAGGAGCCTGTTGTAGGGGAGCAGTCAGTGTGGTCCTCAGTGCCCCGTCGATTCTCCCAGGTGAGGCCGATGGCAGAAGCCCATGGTTCTTGGAAGCAGGGCAGAGCCTGAAGCAAGGCCAGCCTTGGAGTGAGCAGTGAGAGCCAGCCCCACCCCAACACCACTCCACCCTCCACAGAGAGCCAGCCCATTTCCTCCAGACCAAGGGATACTTGTCCTTTGGTAAGTCACCATCCTGGTCATGGTGGTATGGCTCAGTCCGGGTGAAGATCGTCTGGTTCTCATTGTGTAAAGAGAAATGGCTGATTGAGTCGCTTCACCAAACTCATTCAGGGGGTGAGCATGTGAGGCGCCTGCCTTGTAGCATATTTTAGAAAGCTGCCCGCAGCCTAATCTGTACACACTCTTATCAAATAGCCATGGAGATGGGTGCTGAACTGTCCTCTGTTGGCTCCATCCACCATCACCACAGCCGCTTTCTAGCTCTCTGCACTTATCAATACATATCCTCACGCTTACTGAGCATTGCCAATTTAACTCAGTGTCCGGAGTCTGCTGCTTGGGGACTCCATGAACACGGTGAATGGATGAATCTTAAAAATCTGAATTTCTGCAGTACGCAGCAGAGAGTCTGATGCTTAGATTTCAGTACCTGTTGGATGGGGGGATGGGAGAGTGAATGAATGAGATACTCCTTGCCCCTTTGCTGGTCCCTGCTGGCCCCAGGACTGCTCAGCTGCAGGCACTAACAACCTCCAACACGAGGGCTCAGCCTCATGACAGCCTGGCTGCCAATGAGGAGCTCAGTCACACCAGCAGTAGGGTCTGGGGTTAGCTCTGCTGTCTCAGTGAGGAAAGAAGTGGCTGCCTGGAGTCCCCATGAGCTCTAAGCACTGCTCCCTTCACTATCTGCTGCACCTCTTTCTCCAAGCTAAACCCTCTCAGTATGATTGCATGCCTGCCTCAATTTCCCAGTTGCCCACCAGTTCCCTGCATGGACTGGAGCTTGTCTTGAATCCCTACCTTCTTTTCTTGGACTCCACCCTCCTGGATCTTTCCAGCTCCCAGTCTCAGGGGCCCAATGCTGCCCCCTGCAATAGCTATGGCTGGCTGGCTGGACCATCCAGAATCACAATGTCCCAATGTTCCAATACTTGAGACCAATGTGCACCTCTAGGTGCACATTATATTTTAACACCTTCAGCCCAAGGCTGCCATATTCTGGCACTGGGACTGATGGTCACCTTTCACCTGCCAAGTCAGGCACCCAAGACGAGCCCCAATCTGTTGAACTTTCCCCCTTTTCTCAGTGGCCCACTGAGGCATCAGCCTCCCTGGTTATGGAGCCTAGGTGGATCAATCTACCCCTAGCTCTCATCTTCAGTGTCTTTCATGAGTCTCCCTCTGGGCCTAGGAGGGTCTGATGAGTGTCTCCTTACCTCCTCCTACTCACTCTGGGCCAAGCCCTTTGCCTACTTCGCTGGCCCTCTATTAATCTGACACTGTAAACGATCTCCTCTACCCCTTCCGACTGTGGCCCCCTGGAGCCCCCTGTGGCCCCCTGGAGCAATAAGCCATTTCAAACAAAAAACCAATTTTCTCAACATCTAATGTATTCTTACTAATCTGCTCACAGGTGTCATTGGCAATTCCAGTGAGAAAACTTGCTTTAAATATTTTAAGAAGCAGTTAATGTGTTAGTTAACTGCCCAGCTTCTAGTGTCAGACTGCTAGGGTCCAAATCCAGGCTCTGCCACTTTCTAGTTGTATATCCTCAGGCAAGATAATGAACCTCTCTGGGGATTGACTTCCCCCTGTGCAAAATGGGGATAATAATGGTATCTGCTTTAGGGTTTTTGTGAGAATAAAATGAGTCATATATATAAATGCTACAAAGATCTAGTGCATAATAAACACTCTATAAATGTTAGGTATGATAGTATGCATACTGGTTGTAATCAAAGAGCTGCTTATTTATTCATCTATTTAAGATATGGTTATTAAGAACCTACTATGTGTCAGGCGCTAGGAAATAGTCAAAGATGAACGAGGTATGCTCTGGAGCTCCCAGTCTGCAGCAGCCCCAGATTCATGCCACTCAAAGGAATGAGTGTGGGTATGTGTAAGTGATGTGGACAGGCGACAGGAGGGCTGAAGATGGCACAAGCCCACCTGGAGGGTTGCACATAAAGATGGTACATGGGGGTGTGTTGGGATGTGTCTCTTATACCTTGCGTTCTTGAGGCAGTCTTGAAGGTAGAGAGTCCCCTGGGTCTTGTAACAGTAGATTAGTCTGGACAGGGAAGCTCCTCTCAACTGCGGATGTGTGAAACACCATCCCTCAGGGCTCCAGGACTCATGATCACAACACGTTGCCTCAAGGAACAAGGCATCTTGACTGGCAAGGGCCCATGGGCCCATAATCTCACCAAGATGTTGGTGCCACACGTGGGATTGTGTAGACTGCAGCCTTCTGGGTCAGTGGACATCTGATGTGTGGGTATTTATCATCCCAGGATGGGGCTCCTTTCCTCTCCAAGGTTTTCTTTCAAGGGACACAGACACATCCTTCTCCCTTCTCTGCACCCCTGCCCTCACCTTCCTAGACACGATGCTGAAGGGGCTTTCTTTTATTTGCTCCTCATCTTTGTTGAAGCTTCAGGCATGAGAGGATCTTCCCCTCAGGACTTAGTGGGAAAATATGACTCCTGCTTGCCTCTCCCTTTTGTTCACGGTTTAAGGCAGATTGCTTCTCAGAGTTTACCTGTCCCTGGCCATTTCTTCTGCCTTCCTGAGTCAGCCACCTTTGTCACCCCCAGGACACCCCAATTCCTCCATTCCTTTAACAGGCTCCTTTGTCTTGAGAGGGCTCCCAGGGGAGGCTTGGAGAGTTAACTCTATCTTGGACTGACTCCACTCACCCAGCAAAGCCACCTTAACTGCCAGTGGTGAATTGCTACCTCCACTTACACAGAAGGTTCAGGATGTTAGACCCCCCGAGTACACTGAGCAGATGTAAAGCAAACATCTCACAGACAGTTCACAAACACTTGAGGATGTCATTATCCTGAGATGTCCCTAAGACACACCAGACATCTGGTGGGAAACCGTGAAAGACTGAAATAGCCCCACTGTCAGCAAGTGAAGCCTGCAGTCAAGGGTAGAACACCTTTCTAGAAGTTCCCTAGAATAGGGTGCTGATCTTAAAAAAAAGATTGAAAGAAGTCTTTCTTTGTGTGGGGAGACTTGACGCTGTCTGGAAATCGAGAAGCAGAATCCAGAGGAGAGGGAGACATAGAAGATGTCTGTGTGTATGTGTACGTGTGTGTGTGCGTGCGTGTCCCAATGGACGAGCTTCCTCGGGGCTGGGGGACAGGACCCAGAGTGCTCAGCCCTGGAGAAAGGTGGGGAAGGAAGGCCTCCACCCCAACAAGAAGCCCTACTTGTGGCGGGCTCAGCAGTCCCCCGACCCATGCTGGCAACCTAACATGGACTGTGTCCTTTCACACCTCAGATAGGCACTGCTGTGTCCTCATTTTCCAGACGACAAACCCAAAGGCCAAGGAGCTGAAGTGACTTTCTCAAGGTCCCAGAGCTAAAAAATGACACAGCCAGGACTTCAGAGCTCATGTTTCCAGCTGCTTTATATTTGTATATATGTTGTGTTTCTTACCTAAAAGTAACAATCATTGCTTGCATTATTCAACCCCTACCTGTGCCAGGCAGTGTGTTTTACATGTGCTGACTCCCGCAGCAGTGGCTCTGTGAGGTGGAAAGCACTTCTGCAATCCCTGCTTTGCACGTGATGTGACTTGCCGGAGGTCACACGGCCAGTAAGTGGCAGGGCTTGCTCCTGACCCTGATGGACTGACTCTAGAGCCCAGTAGTTTGCCTGTGCTCCACTGCCCTTTTCTTTCAAAGAGAGAGCATGGTGTAAAGATGGGAGCAGGGTGGGGAGTTTCCATCCATAGCCTAGTGTTTCCGTGAAGACGGAGGTGAGAGAGTCTGTTGGAGATGGGGGTGGGGGGAAGTTTTATAGATGGTTCGGGCAGAATTAAAGGACAAACATTATAATAATAATAACTGATAATAAGAATAGTAGCAGTAATTTATGGAGTTTCTATTAAGCCAGGCACTCTGCTTAGCACCTGCAGTAGGTTGAATAATGGCCCCCTGAAATAGCCAGGTTCTAATCTCTGGAACCTGTGACTGTCACCTTATTTGGCAAAGAGGGACTTTGCAGATGTGACTAAGTTAAGAATCTTGAAATGGGGAGATTATCCTGGATTATCTGGGTGGGCCCTAAATGTGACCACAAGTGTCCTTATAAGAGGAAGGCAGAGGAGAAGGACATGTGACCATGGAAGGAGAGACTGGAGTGATGAGGATACAAGCCAGCAGCCAATAGAGCAGGAAGAGGAAAGGAGTGGACTCTCCCCTGGAGCCTCCAGAAGGAACCAGCCTGCTGACACCTTGCTTTTAGCCCTGGAAGACTCTTTTCAGATTTCTGGCCTCAGAACTATAAGAGAATACATTTCTGCGGTTTTAAGCTACTAAATTTGGGGTAGTTAGTTACAGCAGTGGTAGGAAACAAATGCTTCACCATGTACACCTTAGCTCATTTAATCCTCACTCAGCCTACAAACTAGGTACCACTATGATCCCTGCTTACAGATGGGGAAACTGTGGCTCAGGGGGGCCAAGTGGCTTGCTCAAGGTCACAGAGCTAGCAAGTGGAAGAGCGAGAAATCAGACACAGGTCTGTCTGTCTCTGGCACTCATGTTGTTCACCACAAGGCTATGTGCCTTGTGACTGCAACTCAGCATTGACCACGGCAAGGAAACTGGGCAGCCTCTGCAAGGCTGGGCTGAGAAATCAGACAGTCGAGATGAGACTACTTCATGGAGGGTCCTCCTGGGCATGGACACTGTCATGAGGGAAGCCCCCAGAAGGGAAGGAGAAGGCACAGTTACAGGTGTCATAACCCAGATGTTGCAGGGTTCCGAGTTGGGAGCTTAGCTATGGGGAAATAGGTATTTGAGGTGCCAGGAGGGATGAGGCTGAGGATAGACATGCTGATCCAGCATTTGCCACTCCTCAAAAGGGTGACAAGCATCACAATCTCAGTGGCATCTCCAGAGAGCCCACCCTGGGATGGGGAGGAGATCGTGTGTGACTGCAGCCCTTTAGCTCAGATGGGCACAGTGCTTCTCATCCAGAGGAGTATTGCGCAGCCCCTGCCTGAGGGGTGAAGGAGGCAGGACACCAAGTCCAAGACCTTGGTAAGGGGTGGAACTGGCAAAGGCCAGATCGGGTGTTAGGGCCTCTGTTAAGAGTTATGTGACTGGGGACAGGGTTCTAGTCCTGAAGCAAACTGAGGTGCTAGGCCTGGAAACCAAGGCAGAACCCAACTAACTGCCTGGGCTGAACTCAGTCCGCAGGGGCTGGGAAAGCTTGTGACTCAAGGGTCATGCAGAGACCCAAGGCTCATGCCCGGCCATCCAACTCCCCTGGTGGTCTAAATTCAGCCTATAAGCAAGGGGCTGGAGCTGAGTTTCCCGGTGGGTTCCCAGCTGTGCTCAGCACCAGCTCAGAGGAGGACGCTGCAATTGAATGGGGCAGGAGAAGGGTGCAGAGGGGGCAGGCTGGCAGCAGAGTACCCTCAGAATGAACTCCCAGGTGCGACCACTCAGGAAGGTCCAGGGCACTGATTCCCAAAGTATGGTCCCAGACCAGCAGCATTAGAATTGCTGGGGTATTTGTCATAAATGCTAATTCTTGGGCCCCACTCTACATCTACTGAATCAGAAACTCTGGGGGTGGGGTGGGGGTGGCTCTTTGCCTTGGCTACCCCCGCCCCGCCCCATGCCACACAAGTGGCAGATTTTCCCAAGATGTTCACAGCTGTATCTGATGCAATCCTTTGCATGAAAGGAGGCTTTTTTTCCCCCTTTCAAGCATGTGAATTCTGATCAGCCGATGAGTATCTCCTTTCACTGTGGCTTTTGAATTATACAGGACTGTGGGAGGAGTTCAGGGAATCAGATATTAACCAGACCTTGAAATATATTTTTTCCAAATGGATGTGTAGGCTTTATTTAAATAGAAGGCATTTCTGGCTAAATTTGGTGGCTCATTTGTAGGAAAACCAGCAAAAACCTGACTTCTGGGAGTCTCAATGATTTAAGCCGTGTTAATATTAGCAGCTGGTTGAATCACAGGGAGAAAATCGACAGATTCGTTCTCTTGGGGGCCGGGAGGAGAGGGAGCTCCCAGCTGAGCCAAGAATCTGCAAGTGCTGCGTCTGAGTGATACATGATATCAGACTTCAATGCCCTCTTCAGCGGCCCAGCTGGTGGCCCCGGGGAACCCGTGAAGCATTGGGCTCGTTTATGTGAAACAGCCCCAAGGGTTGGGGACAGGATGTAGGGGCGTCAGGGAGAAGACCGAGGCAAAAGAAACCATCTCCATCTTCCCTCCCCAGTGAGTGCCGGACTGCAGCCTCGTACGCCATGAAAAAATGATGACTTCACTTCATTAAAGGCTTGTCATCTTTCCCCTACTGACAGCTTGAAAAGAGCACTCTCGCCTGAACAGAACAGGATTCCAGAGGCCACTGGGGGCACAGAAATCACAGAATGAACTTTCAGAAAGAAAAATCCTTCTCCCTCTGTTAAGCAAATGCTGATTTTTGAAGATGAAGGGGGGTGGGGAGAAAATTTCCTCCCAGTTTCGGTTGTCCTGGGGCATGTACAGCCACAGAGATGGACTTAGGTACATCCAGCCCAAGAGAATGCCATGCCACCGGGCCTCTCTCCTGTCTCTGTGCAGGGTGGCATCCAGCTTTCTGAAACCTGACCCTGTCTTACCTGTTATGTTCTGATTTCCCTCCAGCCCATGTGGTTCAAATCATTGATATCTACAGAGCACCTAAAAGGCCCTATGGTGGGCACAGCCACACGTGTGACCCCTTGATGCTCACTTTGAAGGTGGTATCATTACCTTTATTTTGCAGAAGAAGAGGCTGGCAGAGTAGGAGGGTAGGTAAGTTGTTCAAGGTGACCTGGTGATGGGGCCTGTTGATGGATTCTAGGTCTGTTTGACCTCAGTGGGTCTTCAGATCCCTGAGACACAGACAAGAGCTCAGAGAAGACTGATAATTCGGCCTTGTATGGAACCCCAGAGATCCAATGCCTTGCTGAAGGCCATTCAGCTCATTAGTGGGGGAACAAAAAGAGAAGCTAGATCTCTGACTTACAGCCTGGTGATCTTCTCATTTGTTCATTCGTACATCCATTCATTCATCCAACAACTTAAAAAAATTACTATTTAAAAAAAACCTTAATTTCCAAAAAGACTTTCTTAAACAATGCATATGATTAAAAGCAAGTCAAATAATACCAAAAGGCACAATGGAAAAGAGTGATTCCTGACCTGATGGTTTTAAACTCTTTTATGCATTTCTTCTGATATTTGCTTTAATTCTGTTTCTCCATATTTATGCCTATACTTCTATTTCTTGATTTGTGGGAGGGGAGACTTTAGCTCTCTCATAGCAGCTCTCCCCAACCCCAGCATCCTAATGTAGTGCTATCATTGTTTTTACTTAAGTAAGTGATCAGAGTTTACTATAATTATACTCTCTTCTTGAATAGTTTTTGATTGATTTTAGAGTTAATTACCTAGTTATTTCACTTGCATATTCACACACATATATATTAAAAGTTTCAAAATCAATTAGACCTGCCTATCATTAGTTTTTACAAATATTTCATCATATCACATATTATATCATTCCCCTCCTCCCCTTTTTTTATTTCTGGAGACCTCCATTGTAAAGAATTCTTTCCCCTTACTTCCACTTGTACTGGTTAATCTGTAGGCTTATTGCACAGCTATCCCACAGAGACTTCCTTTGCTCCTTTCCTGGGTTGGATCCACCATTTCTTGATCCTTTGTCTTCCTCTTTCTTGGATTACTCCCTAATTTTGCTGGAACATATCCTCCAGTAGCTTTTCAAGGAAGGGCGCATGAAAGGTAATTTTTTTCTGAAATTTTTATGCCTGAAAATATTTTTTATTTTATCCTCATACAATTTCTAGTTTGGCTGAAGATAAAACTCAAGGCTGAAACTAATATTTTATTTCAAAATATGATAGCATTGCTTCATTGTCTTGTAGCTTTCAGTTCTGTTCTTTGGGAAGTTGAATGACACTCATTATTATTTTGCATATAGTATTTTTTCCCTCTTTAGAAACTTTGAGGGTCTATTTTTTATCCCTGGTGTTCTGAAAACTTATATAAGCCCTAAAGTAGAAGATGCAGTCTAGCTCCAGGAAATAGTCTTGAATCAGTTCTTTGACAATTTCTTCTTCTTCTTTCTTTCTCTGTTTTCTCTTTCTATTTCTCCTATTAGCCAGATATTGGATTTATGGATGGATTATCTAAAGCTCTTTCATTTTCTTCCATATCTTCCACCTCTATCTTTCTCTTCTGCTTTCTAATGGATTTCATTATCTTTATCCTCCAAACCTTTTATTGAATCATTTTATTTTTTCTCTCTTATTTCTTGTTTCTAATGCTCCCTTTCTTGTTCCCATATTGTTTCTTCTTTATAAACTCTATTTTTCTTTAATGGACTAATATCTTCTCTTATGGCTATGAGTATACTAATTCAACATTACTTTAAAGTTTTCTTCTGGCTTCTGTATTATCTCTATTTTCTTTGGTTCTTTTTTTCTTGTTTTGATATTGCTGTTTCTATTTTGCTCATTTTATTGTTTCTGGTTTATGTTTAAGTCCTTTCTCAAGTGTCTAGTAATTCTTTGTAGTCCATTCATGAATAGGCACTAGATGATTGAAATCTCTGTTTGGGGCTGAAGTGAGGAGAAATATCAACAAATGAGGTGCTGGCCCATGGCTCACTTGGGAGAGGTGGTGCTCACAATACCAGGTCAAGGGTTAAGATTCCCTTACCGGTAATCTTTAAAAAAAAAAAAGAAATATCAACTAATGGGTTTTACTTTAGGGTAATCAGGCACCAAGCTATTTCATTTGGAAATTCTCAAATGACAATGTGTGAAGTTTTCTCATTAGGGACATTCCATTTAGCTAAGACAAACAAAAAAACAAAAAAAGAAAAACACTTTCATCTTTAGTCTTGTCTTCTAAAGAGTTGGATGTGAGGCATGGGAGGGGTCCAGGGAATATCACTTTTCTACATGCAGGCTATTAAAACATTTTCTTATTAAGGTGTAATTTATGTATAGTAAATATAACTGTAAAATCTTAATTGTACATTAGGTGGATTTATCTATCTCTACCACCCTGAATGTTTCTTCATGCCTCATTCATGTGCAGTCTTTTAAATGATTCTTGTTTTCAGTCTTGTACCTGACTCCCAGCTCCCCTATGCCTGACACCCCTGAATCCTGATCCTCTCCCATTTTCCTTCTGCATAGAATACCACTCCCAAGAGTCAGACTGTAATTGACAAAGCCCTGACTTTGACTGGCTTAAGCAAAAATATTATCCCACATAACTGGAAGTTTAAAGTGCTCCAGGTGAGTTGTGGCTCACTCACTCAATGATGCTGTCTAGGATTCAGGGCTTTCCAGGCCCTTTGCTTTGCTCTCCTTAGTGTCTGATTCAAATGAGCTGATTCCTTCACAATAAAATAAAATAAAACTAAAATTGTGCCACTAGAAATTGGACTATGCCTTTGCTACTGAAAGTGTGGTCCTCAGGCCAGCAGCATTGGTATCACCCAAAAGCTTGTCATCTATGCAGAATCTCAAACTCCATTCTAGACATATGGATCAGAATTTGCATTTTAATAAGATCATTGGTTGATTCATATGTACATGAAAGTTTGAGATGCCCTGGACTATATAATTTCATGTTCACATTCAACTGAAGAAAGCTAGAGAAAATCTCTCTCCCAGCACTTTTCTCCTACCTGATTGGGCTAACTTGGGACATGAGCCCACCCCTAGAAACCATATGATTTGTCAAATGCTCTCTGCCTTAGACCAATCAAGATCCATATCTTAGATCTGGGGATTGGGTCTTCCCTTGAAGTGTATGCTGCATTGGAAAAGGAACTGATGGGCCGAGCCCGTGGCGCACTCGGGAGAGTGCGGCGCTGGGAGTGCAGCAACGCTCCCGCGGCGGGTTCGGATCCTATATAGGAATGGCCGGTGCACTTACTGGCTGAGTGCCGGTCATGAAAAAGACAAAAAAAAAAAAAAAAAAAAGAAAGAAAAGGAACTGATACTCTAACAAAATTAGGAGTTTGTTAGGCAGAAGGAAGGTGAGTGGAATTGAAATTTCAGTGGACAATCTATACAATCCACAGGAAAGTTTGGCCACTAAGTTTACAGACTTTAGTCTCTGTTTGCAACTGTGAGTTTCCCCCCCTGCCCAACACAGTATTTAGTGCCTCCAAGTCCTAAACTCTCCAGGGCCCTCAAGCAGAGCGAGTCAGCCTTCTTCTCTCTGCTCTTATCAGTATCCACCTCTGGAAGGACTTTCCAGTGTAGCTTCCTTCTCCCTGATAAGTTTCCACACCTTCATTTGCTTTGCATATTGTAAAAATCATTGAAATCTCCTGTTTGTTGCTGTTTCTCTCCCTATTCTCTTTGTCTTTAAAAATTTTTATTGCTATCATTTTTGTGGGGTCTGGGCAAGTAGAGGAGATTAACACATGTGGTCAATCCACCATCTTTAACTGAATGAATTCAACATGCATGGTGTTGGTGTAGACACTGTGCCATGCCACCTCTTTCTGATCCCTTCACCCCCAAAAAGATATTTGTTGTGTTATGAGGGAGACAGAGAGAGATACACACACTGAGAGAGAGAGACAGAGAGAACCAGGAGAACAGGAGAAGGTCTGCATTTCACCTTGCAGGAAGTGTGAGGTCTTCCATGAGCAGAAGAGATGATATACATATAATTGCGAGTTTAACTGCCTGGAGTGAGATGGTTTGCAAAGTAAATAGAGCAGTCAGTTCTAGCTGGCCTGTGTGCTGATATCTATCCTGCAAGAAGAAGCCAGGCAATGAGTGTCACACTACTGAGCCACAGACCAGCAGGGTCAGGGTCAGGGTCAGATTCAGAGTGAGGGAGGGGCACGGCTGAGAGTGGGTACCTGAGCACATGGGTGTGACTCTGAGACCATGCCACAAGGCCACAGCCCCAGAGCCCCCAATCACTACCTTTAAAGGCCCATGCTTACTTATCTCCACATCTCTGCCTTGCTTATCTCAAAACCACTATGCTTTCAAGTTGTTCCAACAAAAGGGAATGTTTAAATAAATTGTGGTCATACATGTGTAAAGAGAAATATGATTCATCTATTAAAGTGACAATGTTCTTAGCTACTGATACGGAAAGATGCACACTATGTATTGCCGAGGTGGTGGTGGGGATGCAGATTTCAAAACAGCAGGCACAGCATGTTTCTACTTTTGTCAAATGTCTGTTTGTAACCAGGATGTCTCAGACTTCACCAGCCTGTGAGACCATATTTAAACAAATATTATAAATTACAAAGCCTCCAAACGTTGGTGCTGCTTGACTGCAGGAACAGAACCTCTCTCAAAGGCTCATCTGATCATTTCTGAGAGTCCTCCAGGGCACTGTCTGCTCACATGAGGCCAGCCCCCTCCCCACCAGAAGTGTTCTGGGACATCTGAGCATCAAAGGCAGGCCCAGGAGCATGGCACCTGCAAGAGGGAGGAAGTTATTCCTTATTGCCTCTCAGGCTCACCTGCCCGGGCCTTGCTTGCTTTCTCAGGATCTTTCTTTCCTGGCAGAGGCTGATGGTGCCAAAGCTCATTTCTCCTTCAGTGAACTGGGCAGGCCCTGTCTGCTGGCCTCCAAGCAGACAACAGCATCTAGCACAATAGTTCAATATCAGTTCATTCCTCCAGGGCTATTGGAGGGAGTTATTTGCTTAATGTTTTGTAACAAAAAGCCTATTCAAATAGTTTCCCCCAAATAAACAGTCTACTCCTAAGGTCAATGCCAATCTCTATCCCTTTCAGGACAAAAACTGTTTGTATTGAAGCTTTAACTACCAAAATTTAAAAAAAAAGAAAAAAAAAAGAAACACCTTAGGTCCAGAATTTCAGCTAGACACTTATATCTGTGCATTTAGTTATGGAAAATTTGTGCAAAAATGTTAAAAAAGAGTGGTTATTTCAGAATAGTGGAATGAAAAGTGATTTTTCTTAATTTTCCTTTGGCCTATCTGCTTTTTCTATAATAAACATGCATTATTTGTAAAATTTTTTAAAAGTTAAAAAAAGGATGATGAAACACACTGTTCATGTTCCTTCAACCAAATCCTTAACAAAGATGCTAAACCCAGTGGGTATGGGGACTGCCTCTTGTCGGCCATGTGCCCTTAATAGAATCCATCGCCTTTTACATTCCCCCAACTTTGCAGCTAATTTCAGTCCATTATCATGTTCCAGTAAATGTGAATGCATTTTCAAAGAAGACTAGCATCAGCAAACATTTATTCTAGAATCCAAGTAGGAAAAGGGTCACTAAGATGTAAGCAGTGTTCTCCGACTGTGCCCCAGGCTTGCCTCCCCACCTTCCTGCCACCCCTGCCCTCGGAAGAGCCACTATTGTTGGCCACCAAGCCCTAAGAAGAGGACCCAACTCCAGGTATGCTAGAGGATGGGGATGACATGGTAGGCAAAGCGCAGGTGTCCAGCATGCCAGGAACAGAGTGGGGCCTTTTCAGCTGTGACTCGGGGGAGGCTAGAGGCAGAGTCCAGTGCTGCAGAAGGGCTTGTGGGACCTGCAGCATCAGAAACACACACAGCCCAGGTGGCATCTGTATAGTTGACAGCTGGGGGCTTTAGTGGTTAGGTCCAAGGACGAGGCCGAAGGAGCTCAGATGCTTGTGCTGGGTTACCCCTTTGCGATGACTCCAGAAGGTACACCCTGGCCCCATCACCCAGTGCTTCAGAACCTTTGACCCCTTGGGGTCTCACTCCTGCAAAGGGTAGCTGAGGGCAGCTTCCCAGCCCACTGCTGGTTTCCAGAGAGGTCTGGGCAGTCTCAGCCTGCCAGACTCTCCTGCTCCCTTTGGCTCCATGTGAGTGGGCAGAGCTGGTGGTGTGGGATCCACACAGGACTGTGTCTGCCAGTTTCTGCATGCTGGTCTTACCGTACCATCCAACTTTATTTTTGCCAAGCTCCAGACCAATGTTATCTCTCCTGTGCTGCTTGTGTGCACTTGATTTAGGGGTTAAATGTGGGAGATTTTGTGAATCCCTGTTAATTCTCCTTGCACTAAATTCAGTCCATCTGCTGTACCATAGCTTTCAGGTCTCATGCAAGAGGGACTACGGTGGAGTGGTGGGAATAGATGAGATACCCAGCAGTAGGTGATCCTAGAAGGGGGATGGGGCTATGTCCTTGGAGCAAGACCCAGCATAGCCCAGGGGTGGGGGTGGTGGTGGTGAGAGATTCAATGTCCATCCTCAGTGGAGGGGCTGGTAGAGCTCAGGGTCCTGCTAATTGGGCCAAGGGGCAGCAGTGCAGGGAAAGGCTCCAGCCTCAGTGGGGGCAGAACTCTGAGGCACAGGCTGGTTTTACAGACTGTCCAATGGGATGGTAATTATGGGAAGGTAATTGTCTGGGAGAGGAGGCCCATCCAGGGAATTGAGGTCTATCCAGCTCAGTAAGGCAGGAGTCTCCTAGGATTCTTGTGCTTCGGGATTAAGGAACTAAGAGTGATTCAATCTCTACAGTGTGGTGATAGGACTTCCAATACATTCTTGAGCCTATGGACCAGGCAGAGCTGAGCTGTTTATTGAGCACTTACTATGTGCCAAGCACTTTTCTAAGTGCTTCACACACATTAACTCATGTAACCCCACACACGCCTCATGGGGTAGGGAATGTTGTTATTCTCACTCAACAGATGAGAAAACAGGTTGCAGAGATGGTGAAGAAAATAATTTCACAGTGACTACAGATGAATAGACAGTCTCACCATGTTCCTCATGGTACCCCAACCTCTCTTCTCTTTTTTCTCTTCTCTCTGTCTGTCTCCTTTCTTCTCTCTCACTTTCCCATACTTGGAACTAATAATGCTGGGATGGCTCCACCTTGGGGTAGCAGACACAGTTGGTGCCCCAAATTTATTCTCTGCACTCACCACTCCCTTCCCTGCTAATGATTTTCTTCTGCAAGCACCTGGTTCTTCTACCTAATGGTGCTCCCTACTTGGAGCATGCTTTGCCAGAGGGTTAACACCTCTGGGAACAGCCCTGAAGCAGCCATTGGAAGGGACTAGTAGATAAATGGCCAGCCCCTGCATCCTTGGGTGTGACAACTCTGAGGATGTCCTGCAGTCTCCCAGGGCTTCCCTGAGTGCTGAGTCCCAGTGGCCCACATCAGCAACCTGCATGGCTTCCTTCTTCTCTGTACTGCTCCCCAGTCCTTTACCTACAGTCACCTTCCACACAAACTACTTACATTCAAATCCTTGTCTCAGGGTCTGGTTCTGGGGGAGCCCAGCCCCATCCATCTGCTCTTCATTAGGCCAGCTCATTAGGACTTCTGGGTCACACCCATCACATTTGTCCTCTTTCTTTCCAGGGGGCACTTCCTGGGGGTGGGGAAGAAAGGAGCGGGCTCAGTTTCTGGGGACCTGTCAGCTTGGTCCCAGAGTTAAAGGGAGCAATGGAACATTATGCTGTCAGAGAGAACAGGCTGCTTTACTTCTCAAAGGCAAATGAAGAAGCGCCCCCTTCCTCATTTGTCCCTTAGGAATACCATGTCACTTCTGATTGAGGTGGTCTGTGAAAGATGTGTACAGGTGAGGGTACAAAGATTTGCTCTGCCATCCAGCAGTTTGGGAACATGCGCCGTCTCTCTAATTTGACTGGGAGCTCAGAAGGACAAAGCCCAAGGGCACTGGAGTCAGTCTTCCTCTTCCGACTCTAACTGGAGTTGTGGAATAAGAAAGAGGGAATCAGAGTTGGAATCAGGTTTGCTTAATTACACTGAGCCTCAGTTTCCTCAAATGCGGGCATAGCAACCCACTTGAAAGCATTGTGTGGTGTGAGCGTGTGGAAGTATCTGGCGCACAGTATGTGCGTTTGGTGGTTTTTGAGATGGTTAAACAAAGTTGTCTGTTTATTTTGGAAGTCACCATGGAAGTTCAGGGTCAGCTGGGGTTGCATGGATTTGAAGAGTGAGAGAGATGAGCTGTGAAATTAGGACTCATGTTTTGTCAAAGCTCTGTGACTGCAGTCTGACTTCCCTAAAGCTAGGGGTGGCAGGGCATTTTAAAATCACTCTCAGATCCCTCACCCTTCAGTGTCATTGTTACTTGCAAGGGCAAACCAACAGGGTGGCATCAGTGTAGGTGTGTGTGTGTGTGTGTGTGTGTGTGTGTGTGTGCATGCGTGTGTGCACGCAAGAGAGAGGGAGAGAAAGAGAGAGAGAGAGAGAGAACCTGGCCCTAAGCCCCTACCCCTGGGTTGTCTCGTTCTCTAAACCTGCATGTCCCTCCTGTCCCCCTGCAGAGTCCCTGGTGGCCCATACATTCTGCTCAATGGCCATGAAGTTTTATTCCACTGCAGCCTTTGGGTTTAACTGGTTCTGGACACATCACGACCTTGGCCTGGTCGTCAGGCTCCTCTGCTCATCCCCTCTGGCCACTGGAAGAATGCCCACCTTGTTCTCAGTGGTGGGGGTGCTCTCACAACTCTGAGCTTCTTGGGGTGCCCCTTGTCTTCCATCACTTCTACCGAACTTGAACTTGTAGGTCCAGATTGGCTCTTTTCTTCAGAAATTTGGGGCAATGCATCCAGGTCTGGGTTTGAGGATAGTCTGTGTGGTACTGTAAGAGATGCAAAGTGCCCTTTTATCCCCTCTCCAAATTAAGCCAGAGATAGCTAAATTTTAAATGGCTACACATCCATTTGGAGATATATAGTTGAGTCAATACCTGACTCTTTGAACTCTTGTGTAATTCAAAGTCCCCGTGAATGGAGATACTCTGTCCTAAGACCCCCAGCTTGGTGTCTGGGAGGCTGACATGTATGGACCACAGAGTCCTTCTGACTTGCAATTAGGTCTGGCCAAGGGGGAACAGCAGCGGGAGGTCCCAGGATGGAGGACGGTGACGATTGTTTCCCCTGCGTCTCTCCCTGTAGGATCACGTTGAGCTGCCTGACATTCTTGATAGGAAACCACAGCTCTTTCTGTCTCCACATTCCTGGATGTTCTGCCTCCCTTGTTCCTTTGGGTCTAGGGTCCTGCCCCATCTTTTGTGGCTCCTACACTCTGCCTGTCCCTTTACAAACTCTCCTCACTGGCCCATGTTGAAGGTACCACCTATTTTCTGCTGAGACCCTGACTGGAACCCAGAGCCCAGGCATTCCGACTGACTGGGAATCTTAGTTACAGGACTTAAGTCCCAGTGAGGATGCTGTTTCTTCTAGAAGATTCCCTACGAAGAAATTACAACTCCTGTGCCCCAGCACTTTAGATGGTATGAAAGTTAGACCCTGACGGCATAGTTAATGAGACTGTGTCTTTGCCATTGCATGACTCGCTCAGGGCCTTCAAAAAAGTGGCATTGATTATTTTTGTCCTTATTTGTATTTTCCTCTTTATAGATGTCAGTTTTTAGAGAAGGGAGTATCTTGAGTCCTAGAACCTGGGAATAAAGATGTACTTTTTGGCATTTTTATAACACTTAATAAAATGAATGGCTCTCTGTTAGTATTTCCAATCGATTTTATTTACTTTCCTGTATGTCTGTATGAAAAGCCCCCTTTTTCAAGATTTTTTTTTTCTTTTTTCTTTTCTTCTTCGTCTTCTTTTTTAACCAGAATTGCAGTGAGCTATCCCCAGGGCCTGGAATCTGGCTGGAGGTTGCTTGTTGAAATTGGCGTTTTTCTTTTTAAAATGTAACTTTTCTTTTAAAAAATCAATAAGCCCATTGTAATACCTTTGCTAGAGATTAGATTAACTTTTCTTTAATAAATATTAGCTTTCACTTTAGAATTTCTCAGAATAATGTTTCTATGTCTTGAAGGACTTGGGCCTTGGTGTACCCTGTTCTGAAGCTTCTGAAAAACCCTGTTGGGTTTCACCGCCAGGACAGTGATTTAGAGAAGTAGGTCCCAGGTGCTGTCTGGATTCTTGTTGGGCTGGGATGCAGTCTCACCTGGCAGCAGCATCCTTCCATGATGTATGCCTGACTCTTCTGGGTGGGCGGATCCAGGCTCCAGGATGCATTGCCTTCCTGCAACCCTCACACCTAAAGAGCCTCCATCAGAGAGAAGGCAGAAGACTCACTTTCCCCATCTGTATATTGGGATAATGTTTCTATCTCCCAGGTTGCATCATAAAGAGCTAAAGTTTGTTAAATTGCTGAGCACACGGTCCACAGTGAGTACCCACTGGATTCTTTCTATTGTTATTACTGTCACTATGTTTTGAATATAAATCCTCAAGTTGACAAATTTAAATGGAAAAAAAATCACTATGTGACTTCATAAAATAAAATTCTACATTGTCAGTTTTCTGCATTCAAAAACATGTAAAGCTCCACCTTTTTGGGGGATATGTTCATCTAAGTTTGGCAGCTGTTTGTTTTTGGAAAGGACTGTTCTTTATTTTGATATTGTGTCCTGCTGTTTTTCACTGTTAAAATGCTCTTTCTTGCATGAAATAATAGAAATGGTAGGTTCTTAAAAATATTCTTACTTGCCAAAATAAAAAAAATTTGTAAGTTGCCCTATTTTTAAACTCTGATTTGGAAGGTGAAGAGCTTTGGGCTTCTGCAGTTTCACATGAAGAGTAATGGTGAGGGAGAGGACATGTGACCACGGGCTGCCACATGTTGGTGGCTGTGCTTAGTAGTGAGCAGAAACATCCTGCAAAGCTGTGGCCTGAGCTTCCTGTGTCTTGGGCACTAAGGACATCCCAAACTGTTGTAGAATGTGCCTGTTCACAATGGGAGGAGAATAGAAGGCAATCAGCATCATGGCATTCATTCACATTGCAAACATTTATTGAGCAACCACTACGTGCCAGCCACTGTCCTGTGGCTATAGCAGTGGACATAACAGGAGAATTCTCTGCTCTCATGAAGCTCACATTATAGTAGGCTTGAGAGGTTTACAGTTTGACCCTCCAGTAACCCTGGCGAGGTATGTATGAAGCATCCATTCTCAATGTGAGGAAACTGAAACAGAGAGCTTGAGTCACCAGCAACAGCCCCAACTTAGTGCCCTGGTGTAAAGTTGCATCTTTCTCAATGGTCGTGCTAGTGGAGCAATCTGACATCTAGACACTTAGCTCCCCAGTGGGTGATGACAGGTTGGCCTTAGGAGCTGATATATTCTATCCAATTTTCACTCCAGAGCTATCACATCAGCAGAAACCCAGGGCCCTAGTGAGAAGCGTGTACTAACCCTTAAACTAGTCTTGGGTAGCAAAAAAATAATGGAAAAATCCCAGCTCCAGCCACAGCTCTGCCACTGATGGCTGGGTGGCCTTGAGGCCTCCACTTCTCCTCATCTTTACTACGGCTGTAATATTACTCCCTTGCAGAGTATTTGCAACCATTAATAAAAGAGCATACGTGAGAGCACCGAGTTCATTGCCTGGCAAATGTAGTTGCTGAATAAATGTTAAACTGGAATCTACAAAATTGAGGCACAGACAGTGAGCCTAATTCTTGAGACTGCAGACCTCATCTGGCTCATGGATTTGCCTTTAAGCGATTGATTTTATATGCCAGGGCATACATCAGGATGTGCAAGAAACCCAATTTAGCAAGCCCGTCTTATCTGATGTGGATGTGATCTGTCATTGAAATAAGGCGCGTTTCCACATGGGCCATCTGAAAACTCTATATATGGATGGCTCAGCACACACCTGTGGATGTGTGCATCCCAGTGCCAACCACATTGGCACTTTGGCACCAGGTAGTCCCTCCCACCTCTCCTGGAAGTCCAGTAGGAGGCTAGGGGAAACACAGAGGTTGCTTCAGAAAGCCAGAGAAGTCAGGCATCTCCTCATCTCTGCTGCCTCTGCCACACTTAAGATGACAGCCTGATTCCCTCAGTGAATGGGGAACTCAGTACCTTCAATGTTACCAAGGAGCAGAGCAGTCAGGACACCCCCCCAGTGGTAATTTTTGTGGATGTCAGTGAGGAGGGGGGTGCTGGTGTCAGGGGACTCCCCGCCAAGGCTCTGGACGTCATGGTCGTGATGCAAGAAATAGGCTGTGCTACCACTGGGTCAACCAGGAGGGTGCTGTGGGACTGCTTCTTTGGAAAGGAGGCCACTTCCCCTCTTTCCCAGTGGGAATGCTGATAGGACACAGGAGCAGCCATTCAGTCCTTAGCAGGAGGAGTGCTTCTTATGCACGGCTGTGGGGCCTGAGAACCAGCACCAGACTCAAGTCCCCAGGAGAAGGTGCCAAAGCTAGAGGCAAGGGTCCACAGTGAGCTGTCGGGCAAGTGTGTCAGAGATGGGTGTTAGGAGCAGAGGCAGGGGGCTGAGACAAGGAGGAGTGGACTGGGATACCAGAGGGAGTTTGCCCAGTCCCAGTTCCTGTCTGCTCTGTGCATTAGGCGGGGCAAAGGTCCAGCCAGTAACCTGGTCACAGGTCAGGTGGCCACACAGGCTTGAGGTGGAGGCCCCTGAGCTCCTGAGCCAAAGCCCCTAGATGCCTCTTGCTGGAGAACAGGATTTACCCTGGAGGTTGGTCTGTTCCTGTGGCCCTGGCCAAGGTACAGCAGGGAGGCCAAGACCTGACAGGTCAATGCACACATGGTAGGCTGAGGGCCCTGTCAGGACCAGGGGGACTGCAGGAAGCTCAGGGCCTGGCCAGCATGCAGTATGCTCCAGCTCCTGGGCAGCCTCAGCCTCAGCAGATCCCTTGCCTGCCAGTCCCAGGCTGCCAAGGCATGAACCCAGTGACTGGCATCTAATGCCGTCTGGTGGCCAGGCAGCATGTCCTGACAGACTCTGACACCCACACAGCTGGTGGGTTTGGGAAAGTCTGTGACAAGACACGGACAGCAGGTAGCTGTTGGTAGACTTATCATTTGCTTACTGACTGTAGCCCTGCCAAGATAAGGGTTCCCTCTTTTGTCCCTGGGGACCTAGCAGGAGGCCCCTTCCTCACTTAGCCTGAGAAAGGTAGAGAACTGGAGCAATTACCCAGATAATTCAGGCAAAGTCCCACAATGTGGCCACTGAGATGGGGAAAATGCAAGGAGAAACTTCTTTTTAAAAATGATATCTTCTCTATTTCAGTTGCTTTTTAAAGAAAAATCCAAACCTACCATGTGAATAAGGTTCCTATAGATGTAAACTCAGCTGGGATCTCACCGCATTCGCCCCAGGATTCTCACCAGTGCCAGCCTGCCCAGTCCCTCTCAGGATGATTGCAGCACTGAGTTAAAATTGAACAGATTAGTGAATAGATTTCCATCTTTGTGCTACACAATAAACAGCATTGGAAAGAACACATGAAAGGATTACTGGATAAAAACCTAATCAGTCCAATCAGGAGGAAGGAGTCTCAGCTACAACAGAGCACAAGGATGTCAGCAAGCACCTGGAGGACAGGAGTTGGTGAAATTGCAGAAGTCTCTTCTGGGAGCCACTGAGTCACCCTGCCATGACCAGAGGCTCTTGTCAGTCCCTGTCCCTCCCTTTCCTGACCATAAGCACACTCCGATAACCTCTCCCCAACAGACTCTGAGTCTAGGCAGGTCCTGGGTGAGTTCCACCAGCCATGAGGCCTGGACTTAGGCAGTGTCTTCCTGGGCTGGTATGCAGCACGTGCCCATGTGCCCACGGAGCTGCCTGGCCTGTACAGCTGGCCTCCACGTTGAGTCTCTGTGGTATCGCTTGCATGCCCTAAAGTGTCTAGATTGGTGCCCAGCACAGAGTAATTTTCTTTTTTGGATGATGGAAGGCAATGAATTATCAGGCACCTCTTCTCTTCCCATGTCAATCCCCAACACGGGGGTAATCGTTACATTCCAAGCACATGGGATCCTGGCCAGTGTGGCCAGCCCTAGATCCACCTGCTGTGGCTCTCACCCAGGCTGGGAAGGGGCAGGCTGGCTTTGGCCTGTGTGGGCAGAGCCTACAGGCAGACGGCTATCTGAGTCTGAAGATAACTATGAAGGAGGTAGGCAGGAGGGGACAGAGAGCATGCCCTGCCTGCTGATTATGCAAGCATGACCCTGCAGATCATAAGCAGGACTCAAGCCAGTTTCAGCAGCTCCTCCCAGCCCAGCGTTTGCCAACACTTACCTCATGTCATACCCTCACAATTATAACTCGACAGACTGCATTGGGTGAATTTATTTCCAGCCATCCCTTTGTTTGCTAATTCTGGAGGGGTACAAAAATACAATTCCTTTTACTAGTGTGATCATATTTAACTCAATATGACAATCACTAGCCCAATGCAAGCATTTCGTCTCTAACTCACGAAGTCTCATAAGAAATTGATTTGAAAGCATGTGTCTTCGGGGTTGGATGCACACATGCATGTATCTCCCGGGTGGCCTCCCAGTGGCATGGCCAGCAGAATATACAAGCAGGGAGGATGCTGTGTCAGCACAGCAGCAACATGCCAGAGAGGAGAGGTTGGGGAGCTTCTGCAATGGATGCTGGGCCACCTGCACCCCTCCCCTCATGCTTTCAGCCTTTTGATCTCAGATTCTCATCTCCCACTACACCCCACCCCCTGCCCTCACACCTGCTCTAGGCCCAGCAGTTTGGTGGCTCCTCCCATCTCTGTCTTTGTGTTCCAGAATTCAGCTTTTCTTTGTTCCCAGCTTTGTACATTCCTAGTTTTGATGTTCTCTGGGGTCTCAGGTAAGAAATTCCGTCTTCCTTTTGTATTCACTACAAGGTAAGAATTGCTCGGATGCTTCCCAGCAGAGCTGTCAACAGCCCTCCTGCTTTTCTCTGTGCATGGCTTTTCTGGGACTCTATAGTGGCAGAAAGCATAGACTCAGGAGTTGAATAAGCCTGACTTTAAAGCCCAACTATACTTCCTTATTGCCTTATGTACCTGGCACAGCATCCTGCCCATTGTGGGCCCTTGAGAAACGTTGTGCCTAAACAGATGAGCCACTGTTTTCCTGTTACCTCTGGTGACTAATGGGGCAGAAGGGTGGATCCTTGGTTTTCTTTACCAGATGTAATGGATCTCTACTGTTTTTGTCCATTCAGCATTTCTTTCCCTCTTCTTATAATAGACACATTTCCTGTTTCTATGATCAACAGATCACTGAAATTAACTTAGTGGGTTACAACAGCATTCAAACACTATCACTTATGATTCTGTTGGCTGAGTGGGCTTAGCTGGGTGGTTCTTCTACTTCTCTGGCATCGCCTGAAGCTTCACTGGGCTGGGATGTCCAAGGTGCTCACTTCTATGGATAGTAGTTGGTGCTGACCCTCAGCTGGGGGCTCAGTGATAGCTATTGACCCAAGCACTTCAGTCCTTCTCTGTGTGGCCTGTCTATGTGGCTTAGGCTTCTCACAGGATCGTGGCTTGGTTCTTGGACAGGGCATTCCAAGTGCGTGAAAGCAGAAGTTGCAAGACTTCTTAAACCCAGCTTTGGTAGGAAAAGAGCACTACATTTACCACATTCTGCTAGTCAAAACCAGTCACCAACCAGCCCAGATCCAAGACAGGAAAGACTGCTCTCCGCCTCTCAGTATAAGGCATGCCAAAGAAGTTTTGGCCCTTTTTAGTCGTCCATACCTAACTTTGGAAAGCTGCTTGTGGGGCTGCCCATCAGAGCTCTAGTCCCCTGGTCATAGAGGCAGACAATTGGCCCAGGCCTGGACAAAGTTTCCTGTCCCTACTCCCACCCCCACAAGCCCACCTTGGCAGTTGGCTCAAGAATAGGCACCGTGACCCGAGTTGAGTCACCCAGACTCCTTCCTTGAGATCTTACACATGGGCAACAGGAGAGACAGGCTTTCCTCTCTCCTCAGGGGCTGGGTAGCTGGGATGCCATGAACCTAAAGCTGTCTGTAGCCAGAGAGCTTCTCTAAGCCACTTTCACAGAAGCTCATCTGCCTTAGGAAACAGTGAAATGTTCAGAAAAAGTGGGGGGGGGGCGGGTCAGGGAGGGAGGAAGAGAGGTTGAGAGAACAGAATGATGAGGAGGATACCGATGATGACAGTGTCATTGGCTGAGGCCTGGAGTCTCCAGACTTCCAGTTGTGTAAGCCAACTAATGCTCTATTTTGCTAAAGCTAGTTTGAGTTAATTCTCATCACCTGTGATCAAGAAGTTTCTGGGCTAGGAGGAAGTCATTCATTAGGGTTTGATTTCCCATCTAGAAAATAGTAATGATTGTAGCACCTTTTACAGGCTAGGTAATGTGCCAGGAGCATTACAGACTTCCTT
Organism: Cynocephalus volans; assembly: GCF_027409185.1. Lineage (NCBI taxonomy): Eukaryota > Metazoa > Chordata > Mammalia > Dermoptera > Cynocephalidae > Cynocephalus > Cynocephalus volans. The sequence goes on along the minus strand of NC_084467.1, from coordinate 27,483,537 downwards.
CATTGAATGCTTGCAGGAACCCTGGAGGGCAGGTACTATTGTACCCACCACACAGAGAAGGAAAAGGAAGCTCAGAGAGGTTCAGGCCTTATTTGAAATGAACACAACCAGTGAATGGTGTCGCCCTGCTTCCAAATCTTTTGAATAGCCAAACCTATGCTCCATTCACTACTCCACACTGCCAAAGCAGGGCAGGCAGGTCAGCCATGGTTTAGAGGGAGGGTTGGCATGACTTTTGGGGACAACTGTGCCAACAATGCAAGGCCATTGTGAGAACAGAGAATCCCTTGATCTCTCTAAATTCTCCTTCTGCAGGGCATCTTCTGATAATAATTGACTCATGGTCAAATATAAGCAGAATCAGGCCACAGGTAATTCTAACATTTTGGAAAAGGAATGTTTCTGTAGATTTCAAATGGAACTTCTTGTTCTAATGCACTGCAATGTTGAGGAAGAGGAGAGGGAATTAATGGGGAGAACAGGACCCCTGGCCTGGCTCTGGGGACACTCACAAGGCTCTGTCCAAGCTCCCAGGTCCCCTGCTCTATGTTCTCAGCTCTCCTGTGGGAGTCACTTCCCATCTGATGCTGGTAGGTCACTCTGATGGTTGTGAACCATTTGGGTATCTAAAAAGGGAGTGAGCATAGTAGAGTAGATAAGGGCAGTCTGGGGATTGGACTGTTTGCTAAATGCAAAAACAACTCCTTCACTCCCATCCTAAACATCTATTTCAATACTCATTGCCTATAGGGGTCAGTTCAAGGCCACAAGGACAGAGCTGGTGACTGTGTGCATAAGAGAGTCATGAATTTCACTAATATTTACTGAGCACCTACAACGTATCAGACTTGACCAACAGTAAACCTTTGGTGCCGCTTCCAGTACCAGGGGCTTATCCAAAATCTCATCCCTAGGCTGCCTGCGGCTGGCCCTAGGCAAGAATTATGCAGAATTCAATTTACTTCCTGATGAAAATGGACTTGAGGCCCTAGTGAGATATAGAAGTAAGCACACACCTCATGTATCCAGCTGCACCTTTTTCTGTCACTCCTGGCTCTGCCAGGGGCCTGGCTTGGCTGCCCAGATTGGGGCAGCTCTTGCATGACACATGCTCATCCTGAGATCCTGGAGATTTGATGGCTTTCCCAGAGCCTCTCAGGTAGGGGAACCCCCCCACCCCACATTGAGAGTGATTGGTTTTGCCCCCCTTGCCCTCTGGCTCCCACTTTATGGCCTGGGTTTGGACATCACCTCCCTCATTCCAGATTCTCTTGACACTCTTCAGAATAACCTTCAGGTCTCCTTCTAATGGAACCCAGAAAAGCTCTTACTTCCCAAGACAGTTAATCAAACAAGTGTCCTCTCCTCATTTGGATGACAGGAGTGGGGAGTGACTGTCTATTAAGGTCAGGCCAGGTAGGGAAAAGGGCCCCTGACTGGCAATTGGAGAAAGCAGCTTTTGGACCAACTCTGCCCCACATCTGGTTGGCTACAGATGCCCACACCTACTGCCCAGCCCCTGTTGCCTGCCACAGCCAGACACAGTCCTGTCTAGCCCACCCGATAGGATAGGTGAAGCTTCTTCCCCTCTAGGATGCAGGCTTGGGAATATCCAAGAGCCTGTGTGTGGATGAACTTATCACCTGTCAAGCCACTGGCCTGTCAACCTGTCAGGACTTCTGGCCTTATCTCCCTCCCCAAAGGAACAGCTCCCTTGCACCTCCCCAACCTCCTCCTTTACCCAAAGCACACTGGGGTACCAGCCCTGCTCTGGGTGCTGGTGGCCCCCTTTGCTGCAGCTGGACTCTGCTTCAGGCCCTTCCTGTACCTACCAGTACAAACTTAGCACAGTGAAAATTGTCTCTGAAATACTCTGCCAGGGCTGCCGTAACAAAATATCACAGGCTGGGTGGCCTAAACAACATAAATGCATCTCCTCACACCTCTGGAGGCCAGAAGTCCAAGATCACGGTCAGGGTTGGTTACTGGTGAAGTTTCTCTTCCTGGCTTGCAGAGGGAGGCTTCTCCTTCTGTCCTCACGTGATCTTTTCTCTTTGTGCACACATGGTTAGAGAGAGAGAGCATGCACACAAGAGAGAGATCTCTGGTGCTCTTTCCTCATCTCATAAGGACTCCCAGTCCTATCAGATTAGGGTCCCACCCTTATGACCTCGTTTAACCTTAATTACCCCCTAAAAAGCCCTATCCTGAAATAGTCACTTTGGGGGTTAGGGCTTCAACACATGAATTTTGGGCAGACACAATTCATTCCATAACTGTCTCTTACCCTAGAATGAGTCGAAACACTATCTAGAACTCTGGAGGCCACCGCTCTCCCCTTCTCATTCCCCCTCTGGACCAGACTCCTTAAAAACCGAGCCTGACCTTGAGCTTGCCCCATGGCTCTCAACATGTGATTAGGAAGATCACAGTCATCTCCACCACCTTAAAAGAACCAGTCCCGACCCAAAGGTTTCCCTGAGCCCTGAGCAGCTGTGTGGATCCCACTTAATCCCTGAGTTCTACTCCACAACCCCCCACCCAATGCCCGCCCTCCCTGAGCTAGATCCAGGTCCCATGTACCAGTTAGGAAAGTGCATCAAACCTTGGGGGGTTCCTCCTCTGCCTGCCTCCCCATCCCGTGGCACTTCCATTTAGAAGCCCCTGCCTCACAGAGGTGGGAGATGGAGAGCCAGGAGGAGAGGATAAGGTGGGGTAAGGGTGCAGGGTGGGGGGTGGTGGTTGGGGCTGGGAGAGAGAATGTGCTAAACAAACTCTCAGTGTGGGTTTATGGGGCAACAACCCTGTGGGCAGACATGCCAGGGAGGATAGAAGGTCAAGCGGAGGCTGAGAGCAGCCACCTCAAGAAAAGCCACCTTTCTGTGCCCCGCCTGGAACAGGGCCTGCTCTGGCCTGGTTGTTGGGGGAGCTTTCTCAAGTAAGCAGTGGTGCTACGGTACATGGTGCTGAGCAACACGGCTGGACCCAGTGGTGACAGCTCAGCAACCTCACTCCAAGTGGTCCGTGCTGCCTTTCTTCTTTCAACCCTTGTAAAATGCAGAAATAACAGCCCTCCTCCCATCTCCCTTGGCTTAAGCTTTGCTTTACCAGAGGAAGACATCCCTGCTGGTCCCATGGGAGGGGCTTATTCTCCTGCAGTAGGGACCATGTGATAGTCCTGGTGTGTGGCTGCCCCTGAGATGCCCCAGGGGCTGGCCTTGCCCTCCTGTGTGCAGGAAGCATAGAGACCCTACTGGCTTCCTGCATGCTCCATACGGGCCAGAATTCCCTGCAGATCTATGAGGACTCCCTGGCCTGTCTGCTGCCTCCCACTATGTCCACCCTTGTGCTGCCCCAGCCTTAACCCCCTTTTGCCAGTTCATTCATTATTCATTCATTCCACAAATATGAGGGGTTTCCCCAAAGTTCATGGAAAGATTCATATTGTCTTTTAATACTATTTTTCCATGAACTTTTGGAAGCGCCCTTGTGTAACACTCAGATTCTAACTATGTGCTGGGCTACAGCAATGGGCGAGTTAAACAGGGTCCCTGCCCTCATGTGGCCTATTGACTAATTTGGAGCAGACAAGTAAACCAACAATAAAAACACGAAGGGCGGATACACTAATGAGGAAAGTAGAAGGTGCCATGGGAGCACCTAGCCAGGGCCTGCATTGGTTTCCTAGGGCTGCTGTAACAAATTGTGACAGTTTGGTGGTTTAAAAGAATGGAAATGTATTCTCTCACAGTCTTGGAGACAAGAAATCTGAAATCAAGGTGTTGCTGGGCCATGCTCCCTGGGAAAGCTCTGGGGAGGATCCTTTCTTGTGTCTTCCCAGCTCTGGTGGTTGCTGGCAATCCCTGGCATTCCTTAGTTTGCAGCCCCATCTCTGCCTCCGTAGTCACTTGCTGTTCTCCCTGTGTGTCTGTGTCCAAATTTCCCTTTTCTTATAAAAACACCAGCCATTGGATTAGGGCAAAACCTAATCCAGTATGATCTGAACTTGATTACATCTGCAAAGATATTATTTCCAAAGAAGTTCACATTCATACGGGTTTGGGGTTTTAGGATTTGAACATATCTTTTGAGGGGACATAATTCAACTCACAACAGGGCCTTTAACACGGGCTTGGGTCATCAGGGAAGGCTTCCTGGAGGAAGTAAAATTAATCTTTGAAAGCAAATAGAAGTTAGCCAGGTAAAGAATGAGGAAGGAAGAATTTGCATGAAGTTCAGGGGCAGGAGAGAGCTTGGAGCATGTGAGGTGATAAAGACCATGCAGTCTGGCTGGGGCATTCACTGGCAGTAGGAGTGACATGGGACGGAACTAAGGCCTTTTGGTACAAGACCCCACATTAAGTGTTAAGTGGTTTGAGGTCTATCTCCAGAGCAACAGGAAGCCACTGAAAATGCTTATGCAAGAGACTGACATGGCCATATGTATGTTACAGAAACATCACTCTTGTGGCTCCATGGAGAATTGATGGGAGGGGGTAGCTCAGGGACATGGAGACAGGTGAGTAAGCCTTTGTTGTGGTCCGAGGTAAAGAAGATGTTGGCTTAGACTATGGTCAGGACATAGGAAATGGAGAGAAGTGGATGATATTTATGAAGATATTGAGGAGATATTTATGAAGCGGAATGAACAAGACTATGATTGAAGAGATGTAGGGACATAAAGGAGAGGGACAAACAGAGGTTTCAGCCAGGCCTCTGGCCCAGGAGACTTCCAGAAAGTACAGATTACACCTTCAGGGGATTTTATGCCAAGGACGGGGTCCCCTACATAAAGAATGTACGTGGATGCTTCAGGCTTTGATGTAAAATGCACACAGCATTTACACAGCATGGAGCCAAATGCCTAGAGGGCGAGGGTCTAGCCTTTCTTCAAAGAAAACCGTAGTTAGGTTTCCACTGAAACCACAAATTATGATATTATTTGGAGGAAGCAAGTTTAAAAGGGGAATAGCCCAGTCCAGGGCATTGGGGGGTGGTAACTCTTATGGGCAGGTAGGGATTGGAGGGGGTTGTGGGTCTCCCTCCCACCTCATCTTTTTCTGGTCTTTTAAGCTTCTGACACCCCTTCCCTTCCCTTCCCTCACCCGTGCCCATGCTCTGGATTGATGACTTTTGTGCCCCTTCCCCACCCCTCCCCCCGGCTGGCCTGACCTCTCTGTCCCTGGACAGTGGCCTCCAGGTCTGCCCAGCTCCTGGGTTGCTCCTGCCAGGCCTCCCAGCCTGGCCACAGGCACTATTCCCTGTCGGAGGAGAGGCCCCAGCAGCTGCTGATCCAGTGCCTCTCTCCACAGAAAGCAGCTGACCAAGAAACATGGAAATGAAGTTACATTTTAGATTCTGAGAATTAGAGAGGTTTCAGAATACCGGGTGAAAGAAGCCAGGATAATAAGAGTTGCTATTTATGAAGCGAGGCACTGTGCTGAGAGCTTTGCATGCATCATCCCATGTGACCGTCACGATCCCCGGAGTATCATTATCTCTGTTTTACAGAGTAGGAAGTGGAGGTTTAGAGAGTTAAGTGACCCATCCACAGTCATGCAACCTGCCCAAGGTCACACAACTAGTCTGTGGCAGAGTCGAGATGGAAACCCACGTCTACTTGATTTCAAAGCCTGTGCTGATGATCTTCCCATTTCTTGCCTCCCAGCACCTGACTGTGGCCAGCTCCATCAGGGATCTTGTGACACCATGTCCTCCCATGACCCCATCAGCCAGAGGTGAGATGGCCCAGTCCCCAAATCAACGCCACAGCCAGGCTCACTTGAGATTAAAGAGAAAAAAAAAAAAAGGATCTCAGATACAAAAATTATGTTCAGCATACCCTTTGTATTATAGCTCATTATCATAAAGAGTCTGACAAGGCCTTCCATTGTTTTATGGGCTTTTCCCACTTTATCCTCATTCTTACTCCTATTCCCTTTCCTCCCCTAGGTACTGACTCCAGGGTATTTGATCTATGGCCTTACCTACTCATGGATTCTTGTTAAAATCTAATGTTGTTTCCTGGTGTGTATGTGTTTTTAATTTACACTAATGGTATTGTGCTATAAATCTTTTTCTGTTTCTTACTTTTTTTTTTTTCACTCTGCACTGTTTTTAAGATCTCTTCCTGTTGCTCTTTACGTAGCTAGTTCATAGCTTCCCATGCATCCACCGCTTTTTCCTGTATATTCCCCAGGCTTCAGCAAACCAGCAACAGCACCTGGATGATCAGTCTGGTGCGTGTCCCTTCTGAATCTGTTCAGGAATGGCTCTGTACACAAATTGCTGGGTCATAGACTTTAAGCAAACTTAATTTCACTAAATATTTGCAGAACCCTTTCTAGAAAGCCTCTACCAAATTTTTTTGTTACTAGCAAGGGTTCCCATCTGATTTTTTCCCCCCATCACTTGGTTTCAGCCACCTCTCTAATTGTGTAACTGCCTTGAGATTGCTTGGCACCCAAAAGAGGGGATTACAAGACCCCAGGACTGAGCCAGTCACCTACCTCAGAACAACAGCTCCTCCTCGGCTGCGGAAATTGAAAACTCTCCACACACCTGGCCTGCCCTGCCCAATGGCATCTGTGAATCTCTCTCTTTCTCTGTCTGTCTTGACTCATCTAGTCTTGTTTAGTTAGAGCCACCCACGAGTACTAGGTAGAACTCAGGACTGGTTGTGCTGTTTAGTGTTTTTGTGTCTGGCGATGTGTCCGCCACATCACGATTTCTCCCAGCCCTTGCTAAGGCAGCTCCAAATGCAGCTGGGCTTCTTCCTCATTTCTAGTGCCAGCCCTTCAGGGCCTCAGTTTCCCTGGTCCTCTCACTCTCAGCAGCTTGTTATCCCACATACACACCACAGTATTGAGGTGAGAATCCCAGCATACTCTCCTTCCTAGGACAGATGATTATTTGCATGAGTAGAAGAGACAGTTGCTTTTCACTATTGTAGAAAGATATTTCTCTGAAATTCCTGGGGAGACTCATCAGGAAGAAACAGGGCTCCCTCTCCTTCCACCCTACCCCCGGGAAGGGTGAAAAACTCCTTTGTGTCTCCTTCCTGGTTGCCCACCAAGCTCCATTGTGAAACAGAGAGGTAGAGTAAGTCCCCTGTGTTTCAGAATTTGACAAAGAAACTGGTCTGATGCTGATACTGTAGGGCTGAGAGTAGATTCCTGAGAACCAGCTCAGATGTAGCATCCGTGAGGCATCATGTTTAAGCAGAAGAGAAAGCAAAGCAGCTGCTCTTTAGAAAGAGACAAGGATGAGGCAGAAGAGCGCAGTACAGCAGAGATGAAAGACCAGGGGGAGCCTGAGAACAGAAACAGAAATGGGGAGAGTCACTGCTTGACAACTGTTTCTGTTCACTATTGTCACAAAATGCTGCATAACAAACAACCGCAACATACGAGAAGTGTTTATTTAGCTTATGCATCTTTTGGTTATCTGGGATTGGCTGACCCAGGCTGGATGTAGCTAGTCAGGTCTGCCGGTCTCAGCCAGGCTCACTCATGCATCTGTGGCTGGCTGGGAATGGGCTGATCTAGGCTGGGCTCTGTTGGTGGTGGCTCAGCTCCATATCTTTCACTTCCCTCCTAAAACTAACGGGCTAGCCCAGGTGTGTTGTTTTCATGGCAATGGCAAAGGACAAGACAACACACCCAATTGTGTGCATCCTTTCCAGGGCTTTGATGTTATGTAGCTTTGAAATGATCCCAAACACTTACATAGTTTGCTATGTGAATGGTAAATGTTTTGCTGTGATAAGAACTTGCAGTGTACTTCCTCTCCCATCGAGAAAGTGACATCACACCCTATCAGACCCCTTATCTGGGTTACTGACCTCAACTACTGGATTTTAAAATATGCATTAACCTGAGTTTGACAGATGCTTTGATAGCTTAGGCCATGCCAGGTTGCAATCTGAAGAGTGGGAGTGTCTGCTGTGACAGCCACTTCTCTGAAGACCGACAGCTCAGGATGCAACAAAGCCACACCCTGTTAACCTCACAGCTCCTCTCCAAAGCCTCGCCCGCCAACACTGGCACCACCCTCTGGCATCAAGGGACCCGAAGTGTCCTTGCAGATCTCCGCTGTGTTGGAGGCCATCTCTCCTGAGCACCACTGGGCAAAGGGGGGAAACCTCAAACTTTAATTAGACTTTACTTTCCACAAAAGTCTTCTTCCATGTAGTTGTTGCCCAACAACTGGACTTTGAAAACTTTGGAATTAACTCACTACATGGTTAGACTACTTGTCTATCAAGTGCACTCCCTGTGAGGTTCTTTCATGTTAGTCTCCCCCTTTTTAAGCATCGTGAACCTAAGAGAAAAAAGTTCTCTTTGTATGCAATAAACCATGTGATTCATGAAATCATACTTTTATCATCTCCATATTATAACCACACAAAACATTTGGTCACATGATGCTTGTCATGATGTCACTGGCCAAACAAGTCACATAGAAAAGAGATGGAAATAGTGGAGGGTAAAGATTTGGGGACATTATAGCATTCTACCATCAGCACTTCTCATTCCTACGAGGCCTAGCTGTGCTCCCTTTATTGCAGTTGAGTGTGTTTTCTTGTTTGTTTGTTTCCTTACAATGAAAGAATTTCCAGTCAAGGAAACAAGCAAGGTAATACTTCCTCCTGCCACTCCCCTGAGACTTCAGGATACAGCTGAGGTGACCAGCTTGTCTTTTCCTTTGCATCTTATGGCAGAGAACAGAGAGCATGGGGCCAGAAGATACACCTGACTCTTGACAAGGAGAGAGTGGTAAATTTGACCAGCCTGGGAGAAATGACCAAGAAGGAGGGATGTCCGTGGAAACTTGCCCAAATCACACATCCGATGGAGCCTGGTGGATTCTGCTCTTCCTGGCCAGGGCTGCTGTCAATGGGATTGTCTGGCGAGGGGGGTGTGCTGGGCATGGCCCCAGGCTTCCATGTGTAGCGGTTCTCAGCATCACTTGGAGTGTCAGACAGAGAGGTCTGTATGGGCCAATGTGAAAGATACCAAAGGGATACTTGTCTCAAGGAGGAAGGAAGGACTGGCTTGAAGTAGATCCAGAGGTCAGAGTCCAGCTGATCAAGCTGGGAGTCAGCGTCAGGCCAAAGTCCAACAGAGAGCTAGGGTGACAGCCAGGCACCAGGCTCATGACAGAAGGGCAGTCAGAAAGGCTCCAGCTCCATGCTCCCACAAGCACCTAAGCTCTGCCTATGACTCCCAGACATGGGCAGCTCCCGATGTCCCTCTAGACCTGCTCCCACTGGCCTAGGGCCACAGGTGGAGCCTCGTGGTATGTGTGTGTGTGTGTTTTTCATTGTACTTCAATGGGGCTGGGACAGGTAGGTACTACCGAGGCAAGCATTCAGAAGCCTGGGTATCCAGGTGAGATCTTTCTCTACTTTCTTCTCTTCCTCCCTTCTTCTTGGAGGGTGGGAACAGTCTGGTCTGCCCCTGCTGCCTGCTAATGCTGCTGCAGAGTTATCGGTGATCCCAGTGGCCCTATCCCTCACCTGCAACAACTGTTCAGGAGCCAGATCCTTGGGAATTTTATGGGTGATGAGGATATACGAACCAGAACAAGTTTGACTTCTTGACCCTTTATTGAACTGACAACAGGAGAAGTGAAATCAATTCTCGTAACCTGAGCAGCAGGAGAAAGCAGGCAAGAGTAACAGGAAGCTGTCAAGGCCATTTTCTCACCTGCACAACGGGGGAGAGGAGAAAAAACGAGCCAATAACAACAGAATGATTGTGTATTGATGCCTGCCACGTGGCAGATCCTGAACTGAATAATGGGATGCAAAAGCGTATGAGCTGTGGTCCTGGAACTGGTCCTGGTCTGATTAAGGTTGGGGGAGAGGGACGGTGCACATGTAGACATGAAAATACAACACGCTATGGTGGGAGAATAGACAGAATGATGTTGAGCTTAGAGAAGGAAAGACCAGCCAGCCTGGTGGTGGGGGGGGGAGCCCATAGCTGCCAGCAGAGGCTAGGCAATGCTGCAGTTACAGGCAACCCCCAAAGCTGAAGGGTTTAAAACAAAGGTTTCCTTCTCCATTGTGGGCTGGCACGGGACTCTGCTCCACATTATCATTCTTACTCTGGGACCCAGGTTAAAAGAGCAGCAGCTGTCTGGACTGTTGCTGGTTACCATGCCAGAGAGAAGGAGGATTCCAGAGAGGGCCACACGGGCAAGCACATGCTCAGGCCCAGAGCTGGCACACATCTTTCCTGCCTATGATGTCCTGGTCAGAAGTGGCCACATGGCCTCAAACGCAACAGGCCCAGAAATGCAGTCCTGTCATGTGCCTGGCAGGTCAGAAAAAGGAAAAATCTGGTGAGCAGCATTCTGGACTGCCACAGAATGTTGGAGATCCTTCACAGAGGAGGAGGATTTTGAGAGGGGGCTTGAAGAAGGAGGAGATGACGAGGCAGAGTAGAGGGAAGGCCGCTTAGGCTCAGAAGCTCCATGGAGACGTGAACATGTAAGGTGTGTTCCAAGAACCCCAAGGACATCAGCGAAGCTGGAGCCCAGGGAGGTGGGGTGGCCTCATTGTGAAGCTCCTGGTGACCCTTGCTTGGGAATTTGGAGTTTATCCTCTAGCAACGTGCAGACAGCCGGCCCGTCTGAGCGGCACAGTCCTGCGGATGCTTAAAAGGGAAATGCCCAGGAGGATCTGGGGAGAGCTGTATCAGGCACTCGGCTTCCCAGGCAAAGGCCCGCAGTCAGCTGGCCTCAACCGTCATCATCTTTGTTTCTCTGGATAATGCTTTTTATAACTCTGTAATATCAAGCACTTACTTTCATTTTAAAGAAATTTTAAAACCTGCTGTTGTGACTGGGGTGCAGTTTGGGATTCTTACGGGGAATAGAGTGAATTAAACTGTATTTTTTTGTTGGACTTTGGAGACAACATATATCAATGCTATCGTTGATGCTGGAGCTTGGGAGCTCCTGAAAGCATCAGAGGTCGACCCCAGGGCCCAGCGAGGGCTGTGCCTTGCCATGAGACTCAGAGAGGGCAATATGGGTTTGTGATGAGACTTCTCAGGACAAATGTCTCTGAAGAGGGTGAACAGCTGCTTTTTCAAGTTTCTGTCCCCATCTCTCTAAGTAATTCCCTTGATGACATAAAGGAGGAAGCTGAGCAGGGAGGGACCCATGACAGAAGCTGTGACGTGGGAAGAGCTTAGCCTGAAATGCCTTTGTCGAAGCTGAGTCCTTGCAGTCATGTTTGAGGCATTGCACTGCGACAGAGGAGTCTTCACAGATGGCAGCCCCAGTACAGGAGAAGGCTTAGCACCCTCTGTCTTGCTTGCACGGATAGGAGAGGACCTCAGTTCTGATTCCCGAGCGGGGTGAGTGTTGGGGAAAACATTCTTGGTTCCCCACTTCCCTACATCACCATGCTCCCCTGGGAACTGTGTCCTTTCTGTTGGTGAACTTGACACCCGTTGACCACGTTCCTAGGGAGCAGGTTGACACAGCAATCTGGTCTCTTTCATTTCACCGTCTCTCACACAGACATAGTCTGCCTCAAACAGAGGTGAGGATAGGCAGCCTCCTCTCCCCTCCCTCCACGCCGTCAGCTCTCCTTTGCAAGTCTCCCCCTCAAGAGATGCCATCTTCCATTCGGGAACAAGATGGAGAAGGCAAATTAGTCCTATGATGTGGAACTGGATATCTTCAACCCACATGACAGAAAGTAGGACATTACATTTGACCTCAGGTCCAAATCACCTTTTTCAATGTAGCTATTACTGATGGGCCGCCAATAAAGCTGATAATTGGCTCTCACTTGGCAATTTCTGTTCCTTTTCTAGAGTTCTGAGGGAGGAAAGGTGAGCGATCTGTACTTTGGACCACCAGCATGCAGCACTAAGTTTCCTGAGGCCCGCAAGCCATAGGGTTTCTCTCTTCACTATAATGGCTTTGTGACTCTGACCATGATTATGGTAAGACAGTTATGGGAGTCCCAGGACTGAAAACAAGAACCATCGGATTTGTGTTTTAGAGTGGACCCTCTGGCAAGGTATGAGGAATGGATTGGAGAGTGAGGGCTAGAAATGGGGGCCCAGTTAGAAGGCTATTGGCAATGCCCCGAGTCACAGATGATGCCTGGGAAAAGGATGTATTGGTCAGGGTTCAAGGGGAAAAACAGAAACAGTAAGAGAAGTGCACGAAGAAATTTATTGCAAGGAACTGGCCTGCCTGATGTGGGGACTGGTGAGGCAAGTCCAGAACCCACAGGGCAGACCACCAGGGAGGAGGGGGGAGCTCTTGGGTGTGCATGGAACTGCTGCCAGTGGGTAGACATTTGTCTTCCTCAGGGAAGACTCGGCTCTGCTCTGAAGGCCTTTCAACTGATCAAATCAAACCAGGCCTCCCCAGATTATCTAAGGTAATCTCCCTTACATCGGGTCAACTGATTATGGACTTGAATCACATCTACAAAATACCTTCCCAGCAACACCAGTGCTGTACAGATGGTAGAGTGTTTGATTAAGTGGGGACTGTAGCCTAGCCATGTCAACACATGAAATGACCACCCCAAGGGGCTTTGTCTATTCTCCATACTCGAGGGATCCTGATATTGTAGAACAAGACTCACTGGAGAGGCTCTTAAGCTTTGCCATGCTCATGGCCATGGTAGCGTAACAAGCTCCAGCTGGTTGGTTATCAATCCCCATCTGAGGTAAGGAGGAGCCAGCTGAGGAGTGTGGATAGTTACAAATCCACCTTGAGGTCCAAAGAAAGACTTTCACAGCCTCCAGTCAGAAGCCCCAAAGAACTGGGCCCCACGTTGCCTCAGGTGTAACATGGGTATACTGAAACCCACTTCAGAGGATGTTTTTGAGGTTTAAATGAACTAGCAATGACTTGCAAATCATAACCAGATGTACCAGTTTCTTTCTGATAGAGACTATAAAATAATTTATAAGTATCAGCCTCCAGGTCTAAATGTTTTCACTGATAAGACTAGTGTTCCTCACCTATTACCAATCATCTATAGTCTTGCTAATATGCTAGATTCCAAAAACATGCAAACAAAACTCAACTTTAAAATGCATGAGCCAGTATTCTAGAAAGCTACATGAAGCAATTTCAGGAAATGTGGTTGGAATGACATTTACGTGACTCATTTTGTACATAATCTTGGAAAACACCCCTCCCTCATCTACTTGCATCTGACTGCAATGTTGCCCCTTGGTGGAGGCTGCCCTCGCGTTCCCAGGCCTGGTTGTGTGCTTCATCTGGCATGACCACTGAGGGTGGATGTCCAAACATAGACCAACCACTGACCACTCCCCTCCAGCCATCATCCCCAAATGCTCATTCAGCCTCCGTGTTCCTGCCTGTTAGTGTACCTGGAGACCCTTCCCTTGGTGAATGGAGTCTGGAAACCTGCTCCTGTCATGCCTGATGTGTGTTGTCCCCGAGGAACTGAGACCCTGGGTCCCCAGGGCAATGTTGAGCTGGAGCTCCTTCCCTCTAGGGGTGGTCTACCATGTTTAGGCCTGTGCTGAACGCTTTCCTTGGACCATCCCAGTCATTCTTTAATACAACACTAATAGCAGCTAACAATGATATATTTACTGCCTTCTTTATTTCAGTCACTTTTCTAAGAACCTGGCATATATTAATTTATGTAGTCCTCATAACTCTATGAGTAGGTACTATTATCATCCCCACTGTACAGATGATAAAACTGAACTTAAAGAACTTGCCCAGAGTCATGCAAACTGGTAAATGACAGAGCTAGTTGGTAAATCTAGGCTTGTCTAACTCCATGGCCAATGTCCTTAACTATTACCTTAGATTGCCTCCCTAAAACAGCCCAGGAGTTATTGTTTCTATTTCACTCTGCCACATGCCCCTCCACCCCCAATTCACACATACACACGAACACACACACGCATGTGTGCACTTAGACACACTTTCTGGCTCCTAAGCTACTACTGTTAGTTTGGAGTTTGTGATCTGGGCTCCTGAGTCCTCTCAAGCAGCCCAGTTAATGCCTCAGTTAAACTCCTTACCTCCTGCTCTCCTGTCTTGGCCCACTCCCTGCCCCCATCAGTCCCCGGGAGCCATAGAGTCGAAAGAGTCTGACAGCCAAGTCCACAGCGGCTGGTGACACTTGGTCCAGGTTTCTATTCCCTCATTCATTCCACTGCACTGTCTTTATCTGCTTGTGTCTCTGGCTCTTTGCTGGTCTGTGAACTCCTTTAGGACACAGACTGAGCTTTATTTACCTTCCAGTCGTCAGATCATGGCTCAAAGGAATCAATGAAAGAGTGAGCAGATCTGCAGCATTAACGGGAACCTCTTTCTGAGGAAGGGGGTGGAAATAAGGCCAGTGGGACAAGTTAAGGGGACTAGTGGGGGCTGGATGAGCCTTCGTAGCTGCTGGTTGAGTGGGGACTGCAGAGCCGCAGTGTGTGTTTCCACTAAGGGCTGGGGAACTCACGGGGCTGAGGAATTCATGTCAGGGCTGTGGTTCTGCCCAGGCTCACGGGGACCACACGGCAGCACTGACAGGGCCTGCCCATTGCTTCTGTCCAAGTATCACTGTCTGGGGATTTCTCTGCCATTTGCATTTATTGAAATTCACTGTTACTTCCAGGGAAATAATGACAAAGACACAAACAGCAAAGATACAAAGACACAAATAGATTAGAGGAAGAAAATGAAGGAAAGAGAACAAAAGGGAGGAAGGAGAGTGTAGAAAAGAAAGGAAGGAGAGGGAGAGAGGAGAAGACGGGGGGCAGGAGAGAATATTTCCAAACAGACTTCAAGAGTCTCCGGGCTTGGCTGTTCAAACCCACAATCATGGAGAAGTGGGTTCTAATGGCATCTTCACCATCTGTCTCCAGAGTCCCGATTTTGCCTCCCATAGAACGGGCGGTAACAGGCTTAACCCAACGCTAAACTCTGCTGCAAAGAAGGACTTAGGTATGATCTCAGGAATGTGGGGATTCTTTTCCCAAGAATGTCATGAATCTTGGCAAGCTGTCAGGTTTGAGTGAACTTTGCACTGAGATGGAGAAATAGTTATTACCAGACTTCCAGGGGGACTGGGGAGGGCAGACCAGCCTCACATGACTCTCGGTTCCAGAAGCATTTGGAGCAGGGTTAACTGGAGCCTGCCTCCAAGGGGGGTTGCATGTTGGGGTGAGGGTCTCTTGGCAGGAGCAGCAGCAGCAGCTTTGAAACAAAGCAGGTCTTGAGAGGATGCACCAGAACAGCAGTGCACAAACCCTTTTTTGGTCTCTTAAAAATTATTGAGGACCTCAAAGAACGTTGAAAAAAATCCATTGTTCTTTATCATATTGGAAATTCAAACTGAGAACATTTTTTTTCCCGTTATTTTACATGTTTTATTTGTCACATGCAAATTTATGACTTAATTCCTTTATTTTGGGTTTTTAAAATTGTGGTAAAGTATGCATAAGAAAATTAAACATTTTAACCATTTTGTAAGTGTACAATTCAGTGGCATTAAGAACATTTACAAAATTGCATAACCATTGCTATTAACCACTTTCAGAACTTTCATCATCATTCCAAACAGAAACTCTGTACCCATTACACTATATCTCCCTGTCTCCCCTTTTCCCCAGCCAACCACTAATCCACTAATCTACTTTTTTTTTTTTTAGCAGCTGGCCAGTACAGGGATCAAACCCTGGACTTTGGTATCTTCAGCACCATGCTCCAAGCAACTGAGCCAACTGGGAGAGCATTTTAAGACACAGAATACCCAAGCACACACTCCATCATCCCTGAGAGCTGTGACGTGATCAGACATCTGTAGACACTGGAGAACTCTACCATACAACTGGGAGAGAATGAGAGTAGAAAAGGGGAGTTCCATCTTAGTGTGATCACGAAAAGAGTTTTGATCCCTCAGATACGCAGATGCTCCGTGGACCACAGTCTGAGAACCTCTGAACTAGAGGCCCAGCAGAATGTTGCACACAATGGAATTCCTGCTGTAACCCCTCAAGACTCTTGACGCGACAATGAACCCATACAGATAGGACTGTGATTGGATTTCTTGAGATCTGTGTCCCAGTTGATGTGCAGACAAGGCAGGATGGTCACCCAGCAGAGGAGCAAAATCAGAGGGATCCAGGAAAAAGGACAGTTAGGAATTTGAGGACATCACGGAGAGGGCCCTGGATCCATATGAGCTGTGAAACTGGAGAGTTTGGGCTCAATTTGTCTAAATCTGCCAGAAGCGAAAAGTCCTCATGTATCATCTAAGTTCAAACTTCTTGTTGTGAGGTCAACAATGTAACTTCCCACAAAGGCCTTGAACCCTGCAGCAGCATCTGCACTCCCAAGTCAGTGTCTGCCCTCAGCCCTGCCAGCCCCTCCGCTTTCCCAGTGCTAGGGGAAACAAGAAGCCGCTGCAATCAAAATGAAATGTCAAATTTTTTAAAACCGAGGAATGGCTGTAATTTGCAGAGACAGAATGCAATTAGCATACGCTTGTCAGAATGGGAGATGGTTCTGTGAGCCCCATATCTCCTCAGTTTTATTAGGACTGGACTGATTCCTGCAATTCCATTTGCTTTTTGCCCCATTAGTGGCCAAAGTAGAACAATAAACAGGAAGTCAGTGGAGCGCATTTATGACTGCAAACATGGCCCTTGAGGGTCTTCATGGAGGAGAGAGAAGTATTGAGGGCCTGCATGTGACCTTTTGTTTGGGACAAAGGGAATCAAGGGCTCCAGCCCGGGATCCTACAGTTCAGCCCCCTTGGCCTAGCAGCATCTTTTGTAACCTTTGCTTCCTGGATAACAGTGTTTTGGGGCAGAACGCAAGAAAATTAGGGCAGATGGTAAACAGTAGCAGTGTTAACCTGGTAATGTAGATGAGGCCCTGGGGGAAATTACAGTTCCCAGGCAGGTCCAGGGTGGCCTTTAAATTGCTTCTGATGGGGTGCTGTTCTCTGCTATGTGACATTTGTCTGCAATTGCTGCTTCCTGCTGGGCTCCTAACCCTGCCCTTACCTGGTCTTGGGGTTGCCGCAGAGGGTCACCCCCTGATCCCCGTTGCTCCTCTGATTGCTGCTGCAGAGGTTCTGCTGCCCCTGCATCCCACCCAGGCTCCCTGAGTCCCCTCCCCATCCCCTCCTGCGTGTTCAAGGTCCTGCTGGATCCTCTGCCATGGGCTCCATTAAAGGGCACAGAACCTGCTTATCGAACTCTCACGACCTGAGGATGTGACCAAAACAGTTTTATTTTTGCTCCCATTCTCTCTTTAAAATGTACTCAATGAGGAACATTTTTCCCTTGCCTGAGGATGAAATCTCTGTCTCAGGCAGGCCCCATAATTTTCTCCTGGCTTTGAGGTCATAAAAAGATCTCTAGTCACTTTAAACCACAAATACAGTCTCAGTTCAGTAATTAAAATGGTCTAGTCCTAGACAGTAAAAATTCTGAACTTGTTTTAATGCCAACTACAGGGGTCCTTTGCAATGAAGAAGGGGCAGGGTCTTTGTCTCCTTTCTGTCCCAGCGTCTCTCCTTCTCTTGCAGCTGAGCTGGGAGTTTCTGAGGTTTCTGACCCTAGTAGAGTTTGGCTGGTGGGGGGTGGAGATGAGGAGTAGGGGGTGTCTCTGGGAAGCAGATGTGGGTCTGTTGGCTCTCCCTGGGGTGGGGGATTGGGGAGTGGGCCCAGATCTGCCTTGTCCAGGCAGCGACTGTCCATCTCAGCCTGTGTTGTCCCTTCTGCTTGGCTTTCTCAGGCTGAAGCCAAGGCCTGTCGACTGAGATTGCACACAGTGGTACGTGCATCAGATATCAATTTAAGGGCTCCCACAACTCCAGGGTGCACATCACGGGCTCTCTGAGGGCCCCATTATGGGCCCTTCTATAGCTTTGGGTGAAGGAGGTAATGTTGCCCACAGAATATTCACCCCGTTTTGCTTTTCAGCTCCAGTCTCTTGTTAAAACTTTTGATCTTGGTCAGAGGTCCCTGCTGAGAGCCTAAGAATTGTGTAATCTGTTCTCAGCCTCTTCACATTGGTATGCAGCATCAATTATGTTGAAACTTTGTTTTAACAAGCAAACAGAAAGGACATTGTTGGGGGGGAGGGGGGAGGGAGAAGGGAGGGAGGTTTTGGTGATGGGGAGCAATAATCAGCTACAATGTATATCGACAAAATAAAATTAAAAAAAAATAAATAAATAAATAAATAAATAAATAAAAATAAAGCAAATTCCTATTTCAAAAAAAAAAAAAAAAAAATCCTGTATTGACACTCATTGGAGGCTTGGTGTCTGCTCTCCCTCCTTCTGGGAATGGTGCACAGGCGTGTTTGGGAAGGCACACCCCCCTCCCTCCTCAGCCACGTGGCTTGGTGGGGGTTGGCCCTTCCCCAGCTCCAGCAGAGGGTCGTGATGGGCTTAGGCCAATCAGCATGTTCTGTCCCTCTAACCACAGGGACTGGCTCAGCCATAGGCACCTGCTATGGTCCGAATGTCCCCCAAAAGCATGTGTTGGAAACTAATCCCCAGTGCAACAGTGTTGGGAGATGGGGCCTAATGGCAGGTATCTAAGTCATGAGGGCTCCATCCTCACGAATGGATTAATGCTGATTCTGAAAGGGCTTAAGGCTGTGAGTTCCATCTCTTGCTTTCTTGTGCTTTCTCTTTGCCCTTCTGCCATGGGATGACACAGCAAGAAGGTCCTCACTAGGTGCTAGGTCCTTGCTAGATGCCGGCCCTCAGTCTTGGACTTCCCAGACTCCAGAACCGTGAGCAAATACATTTCTGCTCATTATAAATTACCCAACCTCAAGTATTCTGTTACAGCAGCACAATATGGACTAAGACAGCACCAAAACAATCAGAGCAGGGAGGGGTGAGGAACCATGCTGGGGATTCTGCATGGGAAGATGCGGTCTCTCTGCTCTGTAGAATGACCGAAAGAGACCGCCTCACTTCCTCTGGAAAGTGGGCAAGGAGGCCATGAGGCCTGGAATTGTGACAGCCATTTTGTTACCACAAGAGGGGCTGCCGGGGGACCACCATGCAGACCCTGAGGATGAGCAAAGCTTACAGAAGGTGTGTGCCTTGGTCACGAGAAACCAGGCTCTTGCTGACATCGCTTGAGTCACCAGGTCGGTTTTCCTGAAATGGTGGTTTTCAAAGTGTGTGTGGGGGTGATTTTGCCCCTCCTTTCGAAGGGGACATTAGGCAATGTCTGCAAGCATTTTGGGTCATCATTACAGGGGGTCGGGGTCGGGGTAGGGTAGGGTGGCGGGAATACTGCTGACATCTAGTGGGCCAGGGATGCTGCTAAATATCCTATAATACCCAGGACAGTCCCCACAACAAATACTGAAACTATATCTGGATGTTTTGATTATATGAGCCAATGTGTTTCTTTTATTTTTTAAAAATCAATTTGAATTGTTTTTCTTGTGACTTGCAATTGAAATAATCAGCTAATTGCTCCTGAAACAATGCCACTTTTTCTTTTCTCTGACAAATGCTCTTCTCTGAGTCTCCCCTCCGGCTTGCAGATTCTCTCTCAGAAATTGCCCTTCTCGCCTCCTCTGCCTCCTTGTTAGGCATTTTTTAGAAATCGTGTCCTTCCCTCCCCGAGTCCCGATCAAGAATCCCATCTCCTCAAGTCTAAAAGGTACTTGGATGAAAGCATTTACAATTTTGCTTAACAATTTCAAGGTCACTGTTAAACATTTTTTTTCAGTGGCATGTAGCACTAAACTTTTATTTCTCACTCACACAGCTGGGGAGTGGCTGAGAAGACTCTGGTTCAGGTTGCAGGGCTGTGGGTTGGCTGTGGCAGCTCTGATCCATGTGTTTGCTCTGAAGCTCAGACTAGAGGGGCAGCAGCCAGCCAGAGAATGCCTTCCTATTGCAATAGAAGAAGAACAGACAGGCAAGCCCAACAGCAAGAGCACATCTTATGCCTCTACCTGTTTTATGTCTGGTAACATTTCATTGTCCAAAGCAGGTCAGGCAGCCAAATCCAGAATCAAGGATGAGGGAAATATACTTCATTCACCATTAGGCCATGGCAAGGGTACAAAAGGAGAGCACTGGTTCAGAGGACTAAAGAATTGGGATCAATAATGCACCTATAATGCCATATCTCCAAATAACATACTTGTGCTGCTGCCTCTTGTTTTTCTGTTTTGGTCATTATCTGCTGAAGAATTTTGTCCTGTCTCCACAATGCACACTAATTCTTCCCATTCCCCATCCCTTTTGATGTCATGATTTTGGTTAAATCAGTATTCAGTGTGTACATCATCGACTGTGTAAACACTATGCACAGCTGAGTCAGATAGTATTAAAATTTCTTTTCTGAACAACCCTTTGTTTTCCCTGGAATTAAAGCTTATCTGTTATTTTATGTGTCTAGTTTTATATTTTTTATTTTTTAATTTAATTTTTAAAAAATTGACACATAATAATTGTACATATTTATGGGGTACAGTGTGATGTTTTGATACATGTAGCAGTGTGTAACGACCAAATTAGGGTAATTAGCATATCCATCACTTCAAACATTAATCATTTCTTTGTGGTGAGAACATTCAAAAACCTCTCTTCCAGCAATTTTGGAATATACAATATATTATTGGTAACTATAGTCACCCTACTGTGTGATGGAACATAGAGCATATCTAAAATTTTTATTATGAACTATTTCAGACCTAGAACATGAGTGATATCATGAGCACCTTCACAGATCCACCTACCAGCTTAATAAATATGTCACTTCTCTGATAGCATTTTCTTATCCCTGCCTGAGAGAAACTAGTATCCTAAATTTGGTGGTTACTTTTTCATGCATTGTTTTATACGGTATCAACTTTTCATGTATTCCTAAACAATACAGAATATTTCTTTGAATCTTTCATATGCATCTATATAAATATCATACTGTGTGTATTCTCTTATGATTTGTTTCCTTTGTTACGTTTCTCAGAATCCTCTAGAATGCTTTAGGTAGCTTTGGGTTCTTCAGGTCTATGTGGTGTTCCATTGTGTAAATTTTTATATCTGTTCTTATGGCCAAGTACAGTTCAATTTTTTCACAAGTTAAAAAAAAATGCTGCTCTGAAGATTTATGAACCTGTACCCTAAAGCACACATGTAAGAGCTTCTAGTGGATTCACCAAGAAGGCGAACTGTTGAGTTGTAGGGTGTGTGCACCTTCAGCTCTACCAGCTGTTGCCACATTGGTCTCACAAGTCACTTGGATTTTATTTATGCTGTATATGTTGTATGAATGTATTGGAGGACACAAATTTTGTTCTTGACCTTCATCCATCTTAATTACTCCCAAGATCCATAGGGTCTTTGTGTACAAAGACTATGTGAATAAATGTGGTAGAAAAATGATGACCTCCCAAAGATATCCCACCCCGATCTCTAGCACCTATAAGTGAATATGTTATCTTACATGGCAAAATGGTCTTTGTAGATGTGATAATAGAGAATCTTGAGAGGAGAACATTACTCTGAATTATTCAGGTGGGCTCAATGTAGTCACAGGGTCCTAATAAGAAGGAGGCCAGGAGGGAAGGGTCAGAGAAGGTGATCGAATAAAGGAAGCAGGTGCTGCGGCAGAGTGAGGGCAGGAGGCCTCTAGAAGCTGGAAAAGGCAAGGAAATAAACTCGTCCCTGGAGCTTCCAGAAGGGACACAGTCCTGCTGACCCATTTTAGATTTCTGATCTCCAGAAGTATAAGGTAGTAAATGTGTGTTGTTTTAAGGCATTATTCGTTACAGCAGCAATAGAAAACCAACACAATAAGCAAGGCCAACCCAGAACAAAATTGAGAAGGTGGAGCTGGTCTCTGGAGGCCCCATACGACACTACAGCACCTGACTCATAGTAGACTGTCTTAGTCTATTTAGGCTGCTGTAAGAAAATACAATAAACTGGGCAGCTTACAAAATAACAGAATGATTGTTTCTCACAATTCTGGAGGGTGTGAAGTCCAAGATCAAGGTGCCAGCAGATTTGATGTCTGGTAAGGGCCTGAGTTCTCATAGATGGTCCTATGTCCTCACATGGTAGAAGGGTCAAGGCAGCTCTCTGGGTCCTCATTTATAAGGGCACTACTCCCATTAGTCCCTTATTTACAAGAGCACTATCTGCCCTCATGAGCTAATCACCTCCCAAAGGCCCCCCCTCCTAATATCATCACCCCGGGGGTTAGGATTTCCACATACCAATTTTGGGGGAGCATAAAAATTCAGATCATAGAATAGACGTTTAACAAATGTTTGGTCTCTCTCCTTCTCTCCGTGTTCAATCTTTCCCCGTGCTGACCCCTCAGGCTGGCCTGTACATTCTAACTCAGAGGAAACCTCCTAATAGGGGTTTTAATGTGAGAAAGTCTAGGAGATTCCTTAGAAACTCTAACAAAAGAAAATTATGAGGGCTTCTGGTCAAGAAGGCAGAATAGATGGTCCACAGCATCACTCTCTCCCACAACCCAACCAATTTACAACTATTAAAAAGCAACGACTGCCAAGCTGGGGCAGCTCGAGCCCAGGGGAAGAGGAGGAGAGACCTACGGAGTTCATGAAGGCAGGACAAGCCACGATGAGAGAAAGAAAGGACCACTCTCACCATTTCAAATCCTGGCTGCTTCAAGGCTGGCCCTGCTGAGCACATGGAGCAAGAGCCGGCAAAAGCTGCAGCTGCGCCCTTTGTATGAAGTCGCTTGGAAGCGGCAGGGAAGAAGAGGGCCTTGGTGGCCCTCAGGCCAGCAAGACCACCAACAGGGTTCCCATGGACCCATATAGGAGCAAGAAGCCACAACAACTAAAAAAAGAAGCCGCTCAGAGGCTGATGAGTCATCGCCAGGGACTGGCGCATGGCCCGTCTTATGGGAAGTGTTTGGAGTGCAGGCAGTGGGAGAAATGGGCCTATGGGGGGAACATTGGGGCACAGCAAGGACAGCTGATCTGCCCTCCAATCAGCACAGGGCCACTCTATGTAGACTGGTCAGGAGTATAGAACTGCAGGAGGTGCAGTTTGCTGAAAAGACTGAGGTCCAGACCAGAGTTTCTACACAACCCAGGTGCCCTGGATCTCACTAGACCTGGAAATACATACAAAGTCAACCATTAAAACCTAAGCTGTACAAAAAGCCTTCCTCAGGGAATCAGCAGCAAAACAGCACTTTAGCTCAACCACAGGGCTCAAGTGCTGGTTCCCACAGGAAGTTCCCTCATTTTAGAAGTAAGTAAAGGACAACAAATTAGTTCCAGTGCAGAGTTTAAGTGGTGGGAACAGTGAATAATCCAACACAGAACTGAAATAAAAAACAAAATACCCACAGACCAGAGGCAAAGTTTGATATTAACTAGTAAAGGTCTCATTTCACCAAAGAGCACCTATAACACCTATGAAGACTGGAAATCCCCTGGGGTCCCAAACCAGGGAGGGGGGAGGGCTAGGGGCCTCAGCCATGCCCCCCATCACCCGCAACCAGCCCAGTGATGACCACAGAGCCAGCATAGAAAACACCCCAGGCTCCCGAGTTGGGGCAGTGGGGCCTTTGGCCATACACCCCTGATAGCTGCATTCAGCCCAACAATGACCAAGCCGCCACTGGAAGCCCCCTGGTCTCCCCTGCAGGAATGAGGGGGGTGCCACAGGACTCAACCACACCCCCCTTCCTCCTTCTCCCACCCTATTTGCTTCCTCCTTTCTCTTTCCCCCTCCTACCCAAGTGCTCCACAGCAACATCTTAGAATGTAACAGCAGATGGAGCCAGGGACCAACCCCTCCTCTCGCAGCCAGGCACGCTGCCACTGCCACAGGGCCCACCTGGGGTCCTGAGGCACAGAGCCATGGATGACCCCTCCTCCTGCAGCCAGGCACGCTGCCACTGCCACAGGGCCCACCTGGGGTCTTGAGGCACAGAGCCATGGATGACCCCTCCTCCTGCAGCCAGGCACGCTGCCACTGCCACAGGGCCCACCAGGGGTCTTGAGGCACAGAGCCATGGATGACCCCTCCTCCTGCAGCCAGGCATGCTGCCACTGCCATGGTGTCCACCCAGGGTCTTGAGCCATGGATCCAGGGACCAACCCTTCCTCCTGTAACCAGGCAAGGAGCAAGCCAAAAACACCACTTCCACGTGGGTGGCCCACCACATCCACCACGATAGCCATGGATGCTGCAAAAGCTGCTAGATGCCACAACCACCATGCAGATGGCCTGCCAGCCACTTGAGTGCATTGACACAAGCAGAGTCAACAGTGGAGACCAAAGGAAAGAAGAGGATGTCTCTCTTTCCACAAAGCCCATTCCAGAGTGACAGAAGAAGCATCTGCTTTACAATAATAGTGGGGGACCTGAACACCCCTCTGTCAGCACTGGACAGATCATGTAGGCAACAAATCAACAGAGTAACCGTTACTCTCTCAGAAGGAGAGAAGAAATCTAGGGATATCAGAGATGGGAGGGGGAAGGGAGAGGGGGATAGGGAGAGATCGGACAAGGGGCATAAAGAATAAATGCAATTTGTAATAATGTTTATGCTAATAATACTGATTTGATCAACATACACACTGTTGAATCTCAAAAATATGTATAATCAATTATGATTCAATTAAAAAAATAAATAAATAGTAAAAAAAGAAAAAAGAAAATGACTTTTATTACATGTCAAGCATTGCTTGAGTAGACACTTTCACATGTTATCTCATATAAACCTCACAACAACCCAGGGAGGTAATGACAGTAATTAATAAATAATAACAACTAATTATTATTGAAATCTTATTCGTTCCAGGCTCCAGTTTAACCACACAGTTAGGCATGGTTGTCTGCTATGTACTGTTGAAGAAACTGAGGGAAGCTAAATGACTTGTCTAAGACCCCAAAGCTGGCACGACATGGAGCCAGGATTTGTAACCCAGATCCACGTCATGTCAAAGTTTCTTTTTCTTTTACGACAATTTCCTGAGAAAATAGCTGTAAAAGGAGTTCCGACCTGTCCTTTCCCTTTGTAGCACACAGTTCTAGTCCTTCCTCTCCCTCCTGTCATTGCCCCTCAGTCCCAGAGATGCCTGTCTTCTGTGTTTATCTCTTATGTTTGCTGAAAGGGGAATGTGTAGCTGCTATTACCAAAGCATATTGGTAGGACACACCCTGACAAATACAGTCGGGGCTGCAGAGGGTGGGGCAACGCTTCCCTAGTTTTAATTCCCCTGTAAACATTTCCTTTTCCATCTGCTGATGATAACCTTCTGGCTTACCCCCCCTCCCATCGGAGGCAACTCTCAGAGGGTGTCTGTAAGGAAACTACAATGGGTTGCTGTTAGCATGTTCCTAAGTGCATGTGGGCGTGTGCTTGTGTGTGTACACATGAATGCTTGACTCCTGCGTGAGTTCCACAGTGACGGTTGGGTCAGACCAAAGGTCTCGAGCACGGAGATGATGAAGGGGTCAGAACAATATCCCATCTCTGCTTAGAAAGTCGCTTAAATGGAAACAACCATTTGCCTAGTTGCAGGTAGGTGTGATCATATAACTAACTACAGGGTAATGGAATGTGCGCAGAAGTCATAGGTGTAACGTCAGAGTCATTTCCAGCTGAAGACAAGCCACCTTTCCTGGAGGAGGTTCTGTTTCTCCCTTCTTGAAATCTAGGTTCCTGACTGAGTGGAACTACCCATCAGCCTAGGCTATCTGGATTGTTACAGAAGTGGGAAATAAACTTTCACTTTATTTAAGCCACTTTGTGCTGGGGTGTTTTTGTTACAGCAATTGAATAGTTTTACCCTAATTAATATAACTACCTTCCACACATCACCAAGAGTACTCTACACATTATCCAGGCTTTACACCTGTAGAAAAGATTAAAATTATTTGGGGGCATATGCCTTGGTATTTTGACCAGATGGGTTACCAACTGGATCATCCCCCCATCTCTACTTCACTTTTGACTGTTCAGTGAAATTGCATCTTAAATTGGGGCTAATTTTTATAGTTAGGGTATATGATAAGAATGATTAATAGCCAAAATACACTGTAATACTCTCAATAAATCCAATGCAGCCAATCTTTTCTTCCAGCATTGAAAGATGGCTCTTTCTTTGGTTGCGGTCTTGATGAAGATTGACATTTAGGGAGTTTATTATATGAGAAATATGCTTATTTTTTTTCTCTCCCCCAAACTTTTTTTTTTCTTCTTAGATAGACCTGGATTCACCTAAATTTAACACGTGTACAAAACAATTCAGTACAAACATCAGTGGCCAATAGCTTGGCTGCCAGGAAGGAAATGGACTCTGAATGCTGGAGGCAGAGAGCTCCCAACCCATCTGGTTTGCTTCAGGTGCAGTCCTGCCTTGGGTTATGGAGCTGGACACAGTGATTTAACGAGATTGTTTTGGAGAAAAAACAGGCAGCCCTTGGAGTGGCAGAGGAAGCAGTCGCTTGCATGGGTAATTATTTCTGTCTATTTTTCCATGCTCTCCAACATCTACCCTAAGTATATACTGATTTATACCTAAAAATCTCCTTATTTTGACTTAATGCTTTAATAGCTGTTTCAACACAAATCCGCACAGTATTTTTTATTAACCTTCATTTATATATTACTTTTGCAAACTCAGATTATTTATTAAATGTTCACTGTGTGCATTTGGAGAAGAAAAAAATATGACCCATACTCCCAATACTCTGCCTCAACAACTACCTTCTTTTTAGCACAATCCCTTTTAGCCTTTGTGCAAATGAATACATTTTCCCTTATTTATAATTAAAGTATATTAAATATGCCATTGATATCTGACCTTTTTATTTAAAATTTTATTATCGAAATTTTTCCATGTAGCTATGCCTTTGTGATTATAATTTTAAGAGTTGCACAAAAGCCTATTGAATTTATGTATTATATTTTATTCCCAGCTGCCACAACGTATAATGGGGAAGATAATATCCACTTCTCAGAGTTGTTGAGAGGATTATGAGGCTAAGTGTTACTTACTCTTGTGCCTACAGTATCACAGGATTAGTGGGGAGTGTGGTTTTGGGACACAGATTTCCTGGCTTGAAATCCCAGCTCCATCTCTATCTAGCTATGCTTGGGAAGTTAGTTAACCTCTCTGTGCCAATTTTCTCAGCTATGAAATGGGAATGATAGTAATTCCTAACTCATAGGTTTGTTGTAAGAATTAAATAAATTAAGTGCTACATGTGCTAGTTGTTGTCATTGTTATCATGCTCATTTTTATTCCTCTCCAATACACTTGGTCTTAGCCAAAGTCTGAGAATCAACCCTTTCAATTAATTCAATTTCATGTCTTATTACTTTACCTAAAACTTCCACAATAATAATAAATGATTGAAATATTATCTGGCACAATTATTCTGTTGCTTATTTTAAAGTTGATATGTTTCTAGAATGATAATTAGGCATATAGTTGGGTTTTGTGTACAATGGATATTTTTTAAAATATAAAATTGGATATTTTTGTTCCTTTCTTTAAAAATTTTAACACAAAATAGATGTTAGATTGTATCAAATGCTTTGTATCTCCCATTTAAATCGTTGTGCTGTTTCTTGCTTAACCACTGAAGTGATGTACATATGTTTGTTATCAGACTTACTAGGTTAGGTTTCCTTACCTTACCATTTATTTATTATTCTCTTCCTTTTCATTTCCTTTCATGTTTGTTCTTATTGTCCTTTTCCTGCTTCAGGCTATGGCCTCTCTACATGCATTAAATGATAAGGATATCAGGGTTCTCCAGAGAAACAGAACCAATATTACACACACACACACACACACACACACACACACACACACACACACACACACACACACACACACACACACACACACGCACACAGAGGACAGAGAGAGAGAGAGACATTTAAAACTTAAGAGAATTGGCTCATGTTATATTGGAAGCCAAGAAATCCCACAATCTGCTGTCTGCGAGTTGGAGACCCAGAAAAGCCAGTGGTATAGGTCTAGTGCAAGCTTGAAGACCTAAGAATCAGGGAAGCTAATGGTGTAACTCTGCAACTGACTGCAAAGGCCTGAGGACCTGGAGCACCAATGTCCAAAGGTAGGAGAAGACGGATGTCCCAAATCACGCAGAGAGAGCAAAGTCTCCCTTCCTTTGCCTTTTTCCTCCACTTGGGCCCTCAGTGGACCGAATGATGCCCACCACACTGGTGAGGGTGATCTTCTCTATTCAGTCTACTGATTCAAATGCTAATATCTTTCAGAAACACCCTTACAGATACACCCAGATATAATGTCTTATCACATAACTGGCATCTCTTAGCTCAGTCAAGTTGACACATAAAATTAACCATCACAGAAGGAAAGTTTTTTCTTTCTTATTTTTATAGAAGCTGTAGTTTTGCAGAGAAATTGAGTAGAAAGTACAGATAGTGCCCATGACCTCCCCACCCCCACACACATACACAGTTTCTCCTATTATTGACATTTCACATTAGTGTGGTACAGTTGTTAAAATTATGAATCAATATTGATATATTATTATTAATTTAATTTAATATTACAGTTCTCTTCCTGTATTGCATAATTTGATGGGTTTTGCCTAATATATAACATCATGTATTAACCACTACAATATCATACAGAATAATTTTGTGCTGCCCTAAACATCCTCTGTGCTCCACCTAGTCATCACTTCCTCCTTCCCTCCCTCCATTTTCTCCCGAAACCCAGGTGACCTCTCATTTTTTTCAATACCTCAAACATTTATCATTTCTTTATGTTGGAAACATCTGAAACCCTCTCTTCTAGCTAATTAAACTATACAATAAGTAGTTGATTATAGTCATGCTACAGTGCTATAGAACACTAGACCATAATCCTCCTATTTAGCTGTACTTTTGTATCCATTAACCAACCTCTCACTATCCCTCCCCCCCGACCCTTTCCAGCCTCTGATAACTGCCATTCTACTTTATTTCTATGTGATCAATTTTCTTAGCTTCTACAAATCAGTGAGAATGTGTGATATTTGTTTCTGTTCCTGGCTTACTTCACTTAGCATAGTGTCCTCCAAGCTCATCCATGTTGCTGTGAATGACAGGATTTCTTTCTTTTTTTATGGCTGAATAGTATTCTATTGTGTATATACACTATATATTCTTTATCAGTTCATCTGTTGATAGACACTTGGATTGATTCCATATCTTAGCTATGGTGAATAGTGCTATAATAAACATGGGAGTGCAAATATCTCTTCAATATACTGAGTTCTTTTTTTTTCTTTTTTTGATATAAACCCAGCAGTATGATTGCTGGATCATATGGTAGTTCTATTTATAGTTTTTGGGGAACCTCAGAGTGTCTTCCATAATGGTTGTACTAATTTTCATTCCCCAAAACAGTGTATAAGAGTACTCATTTCTCCACATCCTTGCAAGGATTTATTTTCTGTCTTTTTGATAATATTCATTCTAACCAGAGTGAGATGATATCTCATTGTGGTTTTGATTTGCATTTTGCTGATGATGAGTGATGTCGACATTTTTTCATATACCAGTTGGCCATTGTATGTCTTCTGCTGAGAAATGTCTATTCAGCTCATTTGCCCATCTGTTGATTAGATTATTTTTTTTCTTGCTATTGAGTTGTTTGAGTTCCTTGTGTACTCTGGATATTAATCCCTTGTCAGATGCATAGTTTGAAAATATTTTCTCCAATTCTTCAGGCTGTCTCCTCTCTGTGTTGATTATTTCTATTACTGTGCAAAAGTTTTTTTAGCTTAATATAATCCCATTTGTCTTTTTTGTTTTTGTTGCCTCTGCGTTTGAAGTCTTATTCGTAAAGTCTTTGCCCAGCCTGATGTCCTGAAGTATTTCTCCTATGTTATCTTCTAATAGTTTAATAGTTTTGTTTTGTACATTTAGGCCCTCAATCCATTTTGACCTAATTTTTTTTATATGGTGAGAGACAGGGGTTTAGTTTCATTCTTCTACACATGGATATCGTTTTCCCAGCACCATTTATCAAAGTGACTCTCCTTTCCCCAGTGAATACTCTGGGAAACTTTATAAAAAATCAGTTCACTGTAAATACATTGCTTAATTTCTGGGTTGTTATTCTGTTACATCTGTCTGTGTCTGTTTTTTTGTCAGTACCCTGCTGTTTTTGTTACTATAGCTTTGTAGTATATTTTGAAGTCAGGTAGTGTAATGCCTCCAGCTTTATTCATTTTGCTCAGGATTGCTCTAGCTGTTCAGGCTCTTTTGTGCTTCCATATGAATGTTTGGATTGTTTTTCCTATTTCTGTTCAGAAATTGGTATTTTGATAGGGATTGCATTGAATCTGTAGATCACTTTTCATAGTATAGACATTTTCACAATATTAATTCTTCCAACCCATGAGCATGGAATGTCTTTCCATTTCTTTGTGTCCTCTTCAATTCCTTTCATCAGTGTGTTATAGTTTTCCTTGTAGAGATATTTCACCTCCTTGGTTAAATTAATTCCTAGGTATTTTATTTTTTTAGTAGCTATGTAAATGAAATTGCTTTCTTGACTTCTTTTTCAGCTAGTTCATTGTTGGTGTGTAGAAACACTCTTGATTTTGTATACAGCAACCTTACTGAATTTGTTTATCAGTAATAAGAGTTTTTTGGTGGAGTCTTTAGGTTTTTCTATAGATAAGATCATGTCATCTGCAAACAGGGACAATTTGACTTCCTCTTTTCTAATTTAGATGCCCTTTATTTCTTTCTCTTGCCTAATTGCTCTAAGACTTCCAGTACTATGTTAAATAACAGTGGAGAGAATGGGCATCTTTGTCTTGTTCCAATTCTTATAGGAAGAGCTAAAATCTCATTTCAGTATGATATTAGCTGTCAGTTTGTCATATATGGCCTTTATTGTGTTAAGATGCATTCCTTCTATGTCAAATTTGTTGACAGTTTTTATAATGAAGGATGTTGAATTTTATCAAATGATTTTTCTGTGTCAGTCAAGATGATCATACGGTTTCTGTCCTTCACTTTGTAGATGTGATGTATCACATTTATTGATTTGGGTGTGTTGCACCAACCTTGCATCCCTGGGATAAATCCCACTTGATCATAGTGAATGGTCTTTTAATATGCTGCTGGATTTGGTTTGTTAGTATTTTGCTGACAATTTTTGCATTAATGTTCATCAGGAATATTGGCCAACAGTTTTCTTTTTTTGTAGTGTCCTTGTCTGGTTTTGGTATCAGTGTAATGCTGGCATCATAGAATGAGTTTGAAAGAGTTCCCTCCTCTTCAATTTTTGGAAGAGTTTGAGAAGAATTGGTATTAATTCTTTTTAAAATGTTTGGTAGAATTCAGCAGTGAAGTCATCTGGTCCTGGGCTTTTCTTTAATGAGATATGTTTTATTACTGATTCAATCTCATTAATTGTAATTGATCTGTTCAGGTTTTCTATTTCTTGGTTCAATCCGGGAAGACTGTATATGTCCAGGAATTTATCCATTTCATATAAGTTTTCCAGTTTTTGGCATATAGTTGTTCACAATAATCTCTACTGATCTTTTGTATTTCTGTAGTATCAGTTGTGATATCTCCTTTTTCATTTCTCATTTTATTTATTTGAGTCTTTTCTCTTGGTTAGTTTAGTTAATGGCATGTCAATTTTATTTATGCTTTTAGAAAAACAACATTTTTTGTCAATCTTTCATATTGTTTTTGGTCTCAATTTTACTTATTTATGCTCTGATCTTTATTATTTCGTTTCTTCTGCTACTTTTGGGTTTGGTTTGTTTTTGCTTTTCTAGTTCTTTAGGATGCACTGTTAGGTTATTTATTTGAAATCTTTCCATTTTTTTGATGTAGACATTTATTGCTGTAAACTTCCCTGTTAGTTCTGCTTTGGCTGTATCCCATAGATTTTGGTATATTGTGTTTATGTTTTCATTTGTTTCAAGAAATTTTAACATTTCTTTCATAATTTCTTCTTTGACCCATTGGTCATTCAGGGCATGTGGTTTAGTCTCTGTGTGTTTGTACAGTTTTGAGAGATTGTCTTTATACTGATTTCTAGTTTTATTCCTTTGTGGTCAGATGCTTGATATGATTTCAATTTTAAAAAATTTGTTGAGACTTCTTTTGTTGCCTAACAGGCGGTCAGCCCTGGAGAATATTTCATGTGGTGATGAGAAGAGTGTGTATTCTGCAGCTTTTGGATGAAATGTTCTGTAAATGTCTGTAAGGTCTATTTGGTCTCAAGTGCAGTTGAAATCCAATTTTGTTGTTGCTATTGTTGATATTTTATCTAGATGATCTGTCCAATGCTAAGAATGGGGTATTAAAGTCCCCAGTTATTATTGTATTGGGGTCTATCTCTCCCTTTATATCTAATAGTGTTTGCTTTATATATGGGTACTCCAAAGTTGGATGCATATATACTTACAATTGTTGTGTCCTCTTGCTGAACCGACATCTTTGGCATTATATAATAATCTTCTTTGTCTCTTTTACTGTTTATCTTATCTGATGTAAGTATAGCTATTCCTGATCACTTTTTGTTTTTATTAAACATATGAAATATGTTTTTCCATTTCTTAAATATGTACGTCTTTACAGGTAAAGTGAGTTTCTTGAAGACAGCATATAGTTGAATCTTGTTTATAGGTCCATTCAGGAGGATTTAGTCCATTTATATTCAAGGTTATTATTGATAGGTGAGGAATTTAGTTTATTTACATTCAAAGTTATTATTGATAGGTGAAGATCATGGATAGTTTTCTGGCTGTTTTTTATATATTTTGTTCTTTTCTTTCTTTCATTGTTTATCATTGCAGCTTGGCATTTTTCCGTAGGATAAGGTTTGATTCCTTTTTAATTCCCATTTGTGTACCTGCTTTACCAGTGAATTTTATCCTTTCACATGTTTTCTTGATGATGGTTGTAGTGGATTGAATTATGCCCCCCCAAAGTCACTGAAGCTTGAATTGTGTCCCCCAAGTATTACGTATTAGAAACTTTGCCCACACTGTGACTGTTAAGAGGATGGGAAATCCTATTATGGTAATTGAAAGGTGGAGCTTTAAAGAGGTGATTGGAATGTAGGACCATGCCATATTGAATGGATTAAAAATGGTGGTGAAGGGCATGGTTCTGAGGGCTTTAAAATGAGAGAAGAGTCTGTCTCTCTCTGCTCCCTCTGCCTCCACCATCTTGCAATGTGAGACCCCCAGGTCACTCTTGCCACACCAGATGGATTTTGGACTTCTCAGCCTCAGAAACTGTAAGCAATATATTTCGTTTTCTTTATAAATCACCCAGTTCACTGTACTTTGTGATAAGCAACAAAAACAGACTAATACAATGGTTATCTTCCTTGTGCTTCTAGATATAAGACTCCCTAGAGCATTTCTTGTAAGGCCAGTCTGTGGTGATGAATTCCCTCAGTTTCTGCTTTTCCACAAAAGACTTTATTTCTCCTTCATTCTTGAAGTGTAGCTTTGCTGGATATAGTGTTCTTGGCTGGAAATTTTTTTTCTTTCAGCACCTTGAATATATCATCTCATTGGCTCCTGACCTGTAAGGTTTCTGCTGAGAAATCTGCTATTAGCTTAATGGGGATGCCCTTATATGTGACCTGATGATTTTCTCTTGCTGTTTTTAGAATTCTTTATCTGTCTTTGACTTTTGGGATTTTGACTATAATGTGCCTTAGGGAGGACCTTTTGGGGTTGATTCACTTTGGAAATCTTTAAACTTCTTGGATCTGTATATCCATATCTCTCTTAACACTTGGAACATTTTCAGCTATTATTTCATTAAATAAGTTTTTGGTGACTTTTTCTTTCTCCTCTTCATCTTAATGCCCGTAATTTGAATATTTGTTTGCTGAAACATGTCCCATAATTCCCATATAGTGTTCCATAGTGTAGACCTTCTTTGCTTTTTAAAATGCTTCTTTTCTTTTCTTTCTTTGGGTAATTTTAATGAACTATCTTCAAGTTTAGAGATTCTTCTGCCATTGAAGCTCTCTATTGTCTTTTTTATTTTATTCCTCAAATTCTTCAGCTGTAGGATTTCTGTTTGTTTTTTTTATGATATTTATCTTTTCATTATATTTCTCATTCGTATAACAGATTGTTTTCCTGATTTCATTGAGTTGTCTATTTGTATTCTCTTGCATCTCATTGAGCTTTCTTAAGATCATATCGTTACTTTGAAATTCTTTTCCAGCAGTTTATCAATTGCTTTTACTTTGAGGTCTGTCACTAGTGTGTTAATGTGTTCCTTTTGTGGTGTCATATTTCTTTGCTTTTTAAATGTTTCTTGTGTCCCTGAGGTGATGTGAGTACATCTGGTGAAACAATCGCCTCTTTCAAACTTTACAGAATGGCTTTCATAGACAGAGTCTTTCACCTGCAGTTGGGTGGTTGTGTGCTGGCTGAAACAGGTGTGGTGATTGTTTCCACATAGATACAGTTTAGTCTCAGGGCAGGTTTTTCAGTTGTGACCAATGTCATCACTAACTGTGGGTGTCTCAGTTCCCTGTGCTATATAAGTTTGTGGCAGCAGTGGCAGAGTAGGTTGTTAAGATCTTTGCTAGAAAGGACTTTTGGGGTCCTCTTCTTGATTTTCCCACAATGGGGTAATTTTGTCAAGGGGGTTCCTCTGGGTGTCAAGTCTGACCTAATCTACAAGCAGCTACAGTGGTTCTGGGTTCCAGATGCAGGTGTTTGAAGCAGCTGTGGAACTGAGATCCTGGGCTCAGGGTCTTGTGAACCTATTGTGGCACCTAGGTCTTGTGGAGCAGGTTCACTCTCTGCAGGAGGGTTGGATGCTCCTTTCCCACAGAACCAGGATCTTTGACTCTGAGGACCCCCTGGCAGCTCAGGCTCTGTGGGCCAGGCTATAGTTGTCACTCTGACCCTGGGGGGCTGAGCACAGCACTGGCCTGACTCTCAGGAGGAAGGGATGCTGGAGGTTTGGGTTTGAGTAGCAGAGTATGGCTCTAGAGGTTTGAGCCTGGTTAGTAGAGTATGACTGCAATTCAGGAACCAGAGCAAATGGGGCTCAGTTATCACTCAGTTCTCAGGGAGTGAGGCACCTTGTGGTGGGGACTTTAGCCCCTGGAATGGTGGGACCCAGCAACATCTCAGTCTCTGTGAGGCCAAGTTCAGTGGCAGCAAGAACCCAAAATGGTGGAGTGCAGCTGCTGTTTGGGCCTTAGTGGGCAGGGAGCAGCACAGCATTGACTTCACTCCCTGGAGGAAGGCATGTCCCAGCAGCTCAGTCTTTAAGAAAATAGTCCAGCTCCAGGAAAGCAGAATACTAGAGTTATTTAGTCCCTAGGGCAAGGTGTCTCAGCTCAACCACTGCTCTGTTTTCCTGGGATATGAGGTATGACATCAGCTCAGTCCTGGGATGACAGCTGTTCAGCTCAGCCAAGCAGCTTCTTGGCCAAGTAGCTTTTCAGTCAAGATAGCAATTCCCCAGGGGGTGATGTGCCCCTTCAGCTCAGTCCTGGGGGTGGGGCACAACCACAACTGAGAGAGATAAAGATTCCCCCAGAAGGGAGTGTGCAGCTTTGTGGCTTCAGTTCCAGCCTGAGTGAGAGGGGTACTGTTGCAACTGGGAGGTACAGGTAGAGCAGTTCCACCACTGCCTAGTCTCTCAGGGTAGGGTGTTACAGTTGCTTTCAGCTCAGCTTGGGGAAGTCAGTTCAATGGCAGCTTAGTCTCTGGGATGAAAGGGTGTCACATCCCCAGGGTCAGTTCCAGTTGGCACAGTAGCCTCAGGAGCCACAGAGGGTGGGGCATAGTGTTGGCTCCTTAAGGGAAGCACAAATGTGTGGATTCCAGGAAGCTCTTTTGGCTGGGCTTAGGGCCTGTGAGGACTGCCAAGGTCTGCAGTGGTGAGGACGGTT
Source organism: Cynocephalus volans (assembly GCF_027409185.1). Taxonomy (NCBI): domain Eukaryota; kingdom Metazoa; phylum Chordata; class Mammalia; order Dermoptera; family Cynocephalidae; genus Cynocephalus; species Cynocephalus volans. The sequence continues at coordinate 27,447,615 of NC_084467.1, read as the reverse complement.
CATGTCCAAGGTGTGAATGAGGGCTGCAGGGGTCCTCTCACCTTTTCCTCACAGGGAGAAGTTCCTTCTGGTTCCCTGCTGCTCCTGGTTGAGGATGGGGTGGTGGATGCCGGGTGTTTTCTTCCATTTTCCATATGGCTGTAATGAGTTTCTGTGCTCACTAGTGTTTCTGTTACGCCTTTGATGTGCTCCAGCGCTCTCTTTCATGTGTAGTTGTTTATTCACTGTTTTTTTCTGTCTTTGTGGCAGAGACAAGTGATAGAATCTTTACTTGGCCATCACTCCACCCTCGTCCACAGCAGGAAAGTTTGGATAGGGTTTGCCTGGGCGTGCAGGTTATGTGAGCACTCCAGCCAGTGAGTGGATAAGCACCAAGTGATGAAGGGAAAACCACTTCTATAAACTTCTAAACATTAACAATAATAGGTGACAAGCAACAAGTACTAGTCAAAATAATGTAATGCATTTAGTGCATTTTTAGTGCTTAGTTACTTAATATTTGAAATTAATCTTAGCATTTCCATAATGTGTAATATTAAATATTTCACCTATTTTGAATTTAAAAGGGTTTCTTGTGTGTGGTTTCATGATTGTTATAAGAACAGATTTTTGACAGATATATCCTTGGAAATCTGTGTTTAGTTGTAGGTAACACTGCATGGCTCTCTCAGAAGTTTTTTTCAGAACTCATTAAGTGCTGTATCTGGTAGGAATATGATTGTTAACTGTGTTTACAAGCAATATATGAATAAATAAGTAAAATAGGCAGTATTAATAACTGTTAAGATCTTTTAGAACAGCATATGTTATGCCAAGTAGGGCTGATATGAACAGATTTCCTCATTATAAACCACCTTTATTTGGTTGGAATAAATTATATATGCTCCTGGCATATTATTCTTTTAATGTAGGGCTGATTTCACTTACTGATATTTTATTAGAATATTTTCTATCTGTATTCAAATATGATGTTGGCATGGGTTTTGCTCTGTTGTGATATCTCTATCAGACTTCAGGCTCTGTATTATACTGACCTCATAGACTAATATGGGCACCCTGGAATCCTTTCCTTGCTTTGAAACAGTTTATAGCCCACAAAAATCATTTGTGTTAGGAATACATGGCAGCACGTCTTTATGACCCTTGTAAATAAACTTTAATATGTCTAACATTGTTTTTCTTTTTTTCCCTTGCATCAAGTTTGTAATGCCATGGTTTTAAAGACTTTATTTCCACTTTATTAAGGTTTCACATTCTGACAATTCAGCATAATATACCTTCATAATTTAGAAAAATTACTTTATATCACTTGTTATATTAGCTTTCTGATTTTAATTTTGTTAATTTGAATTTGGTTTTGATTGGCTTTACCAGTTTATGTTCCTTTATTTTGTCATTTACTTACATTCTTTCTTTTTTTTTTTTTTTTTTTAAAGATGACCGGTAAGGGGATCTTAACCCTTGACTTGGTGTTGTCAGCACCACACTCAGCCAGTGAGCGAACCGGCCATCCGTATATGGGATCCGAACCCGGGGCCTTGGTGTTATCAGCACCGCACTCTACCGAGTGAGCCACGGGCCGGCCCCTACATTCTTTCTTTTTATTTTAGTTTCGATTGCTATTATTCTTGCCGATAGTCTTCCTTGCCTATGTGACTCTACTCCTTTCTCTTAGCCACAGATGTTTGGCTGATGCAAGTACAGGTCTTCCAAAAAGTAGGATTAACTATTAGATTTTTGCTCATTAGAAATGCAATTAAGAAACCCAAAGACTGTGATTGTTAACTGTGGGGAGCCAAGCTGCAAGGTTGGAGTATGTATGAAACAATATTGTCACCAGCAAAGCCCCAAGCTGAAATTAAGAGAGAGAAGGATATCAGTCTGAGCTGTGGAAGCTGGTAGGGAGAAAGACACAAATGTGCAGAGACATTCAGAAACCGGGGACGATGTAACCCCAGAGATGAAGATGGAGAATCCTCTCGTCCTTTCATTTCCCATGAGGTCTGACTATACTTCTAATGGAGTTTGGATGTGTTGTCCCCTCCAAAACTCATGTGGAAATTTGATCCCTGATGTGGCAGTGTTGGAAACTGATTGAGTCATGGGGATGGATCCCTCATGAATGGATTAATGCTCTCTGGGGGTGGGGGGCAGGGAGTAATGAGTGAGTTCTTGCTCTTTTAGTTCCTGCGAGAGCTTATTGTTTATAGGACCCTGGCATCTCCTCTCTCTCTCTCTCTTGCTTCCTCTCTCCATGTCATCTGCTTGTACCCACCGGCTCCCTGCCTCTTTTCCACCACAAGCAGAAGCAGCCTGAGGCCCACGCCAGATGCAGCTGTCCCAGAATCGTAAGCCAAATAAACCTCTTTCCTTTATAAATTACCCAGTCTCAGGTTTTTCTGTTATAGCAACACAAAATGGACTAAAACAGAAAATTGGTACTGAGGAGTGGGGTGTTGCTATACAGATACTTGAAAATGTGGATGCAGCTTTGGAACTGGGTAATGGGCAAAGTCCGGAGGAGTTTGGAGGACTTAGAAGAAGAGAAAAAGATGAGGGAAAGTTTGGAAGACTTTAGAGATTGGTTAAATGGCTGTGACCAGAATGTTGATAGAAACGTGGACAGTAAAGACCATGTGGATGGTGAGGTCTCAAATATAAATGAGGAACCTATCAGGAATTGGGGCAAGGATCACCTTTGCTACACCATAGCGAGGAATTTAGCTGCATTGTGTGCATGCCCTTGGACTTTGGCGGCGTCAATGTGGTGTTAGGTCTGCAGGCTCACAGAATGCCAGAGCTGGGAAGGCTTGGGAGCCTCCACCCAGATTTCAAAGTATGTATGGAAAAGTCTGGGGGTCCAGGAAGAGCTCTGTCTCAGGTGTGGAGTCACTGCAGACAGCCTTCGCTAGAGCAATGCCAAGCAGAAATGTTGGGTCAGAGTTGCAGCAGAGAAACCCCAATAGTGCCATGCCTAGTGGAGCCATGAGAGCAGGACCGCCATGGAGACCCCAGACCTGTGGAGCTACCAGAGTGGAACGCCAGCCTGGGAGAGGTGAAGTGTGGCCTGAGACCAGGAAATCCATAGGAGCGGAGCTGCCCAAGGACTTGGGGACCCAACCCCTACACCGGTGTGCAGAGGCAGTGGAACATGGAATCAAGGTACCTGATTCTCCAGCCTTGAGATTTAATGCCTGCCCTGCTGGGTTTTGGGCTTGTTTGGGACCCATTCCTCCCTTTTGGAATGGGAATGTGTACCCAATGTCTGTTCCACCATTGTATCTCGGCAGTAGATAAATTTGGTTTTGTTTTCCAGGTTCACAGCTGGAAGGACTTTTGCTTTTGGTCTCAGATGAGACTTTGGACTTTGGACTTTTAAGTTGGTGCTGGAGCAAGAATGATTGTATTTTGTATGTGAGAGTGACATGAGTTTTGGGGGGCCAGGGGCGGAATGATGGAGTTTGGATGTGTTGTCCCCTCCAAAACTCATGTGGAAATTTGATCTCCAATGTGGCAGTGTTGGAAACTGATTGAGTCATGGGGGTGGATCCCTTATGAATGGATTAATGCTCTCCCGGGGGTGGGGGGCGAGTAATGAGTGAGTTCTCGCTCTGTTAGTTCCTGCGAGAGCTTATTGTTTATAGGACCCTGGCATCTCCTCTCTCTCTCTCTCTCTTGCTTCCTGTCACCATGTGATCTGCTCGTACCCGCCGGCTGCCTGCCACTTTCCACCTTGAGTAGAAGCAGCCTGAGGCCCATGCCAGATGCAGCTGTCCCAGAATCATAAGCTAAATAAACCTCTTTCCTTTATAAATTACACAGTCTCAGGTATTTCTGTTATAGCAACACAAAATGGACTAAAGCAACTTCCCCACCATGTATTTCCAGGAGAACCTCCTCTCTGTTTTTATATAACTCCTATTTTATCCTTAAGCAGGAGTTTCTGTTTCATGGAGTTTCTGTTTCTCAAACATGTCTTAAGATATTTTCTTATATTTTGATGCCCAGTGCTTACTTGACTTATTTGGTTTTTTAAAAATAATAGAAGAATTTAAAATAGAGGTTCTGGTCAAGATGGCAGAATAGACGGTCCCCAGCATCACTCTCCCCCACAAATAAACCAATTTACAACTATAAAAATGTAACATCAGCCAAGCTGGGGCTGCTGGAGCTCAGGGGAAGAGGAGGAGAGACCTACGGAGTTCATGAAGGCGGGAGAAACCACGATGAGAGTAAGAAAAAACTGCTCTGAGCGTTTTGGGCCATGGCTGCTTTAAGGCTGGAGCTGATGAGTGCACGGAGCAGGAGCCAGCAGAAGCTGCAGCTGTGCCCTTCAGATGGACTTACTTGGAGGCGGCAGGGGAGAAGAGGGCCTTGGTGGGCCTCAGGATAGCAAGACCACTAATAGGGTTCCTGTGGACCAATGCAGGAGCGAGGAGCCAGGACAGCTGAAAAAGAGGAGCCATTCAGAGGTTGGTGAGTCATCGCAAGGGACCAGCACAGGGCCCTTCCCATGGGAAGTGTTTGGAGCATGGGAGGTGGGGGAGAACACTGGGGCACATCAAGGACAGCCGATCCATCCCCCACTCAGCACAGGACTACGCAGAGGAAACTGGTCAGGAATGCAGAATTGCATGGGGTGCAGTTTGATGAAAAGACTCAGGCCCAGATCAGAGTTTCTAAACAATCCAGATCCACCAGGTTTCTGGAGAGCCAGAAGTACCTGTAAGGTCAACCATTAAACCCTGAGCTGCACAAAAAGCCTTTCCCAGGGAAACAGCAGCAAAGCAGCAATTTAGTTCAACCACATAGCTCAAGTACTGGTTCCCACAGGAAGTTCCCCCTTGTTAGAAGTAAGCAAAGGACAAAAAACTAGTTCTGGCCCAGGCACACCACCAGCACCTTGGTACCCGTCCAGGACCACAAGGCTTGGAGCTGGGGGCCGGACCCCACTCCCACAACCAGGCACACCACCAGCACAAAGGAGCATGCCAAAAACACCACCTCCATGTGGGTGGCCCACCACAGCCGGCACAATAACCATGGCTGCCATGAAAGCAGCTAGATGCCACAATCACCCGCAGATGGTCCTCCAGCCACTGGAGTGCATTGACACAAGGAGAGTCACCAGCAGAGATAAAGAAAAGAAGAGGATGTCTCTCTCCACAAAGCCCATTTCAGAGTGAAAGAAGAAGCATCTGCTCTATGATAATATTGGGGACTTGATCACACCTCTCAGCACTGGACAGATCATCTAGGCAACAAATCAAAAGAGTAACCATTATTCTTTTAGAAGGAGAGGAGAAATCTAGAGGAATTAGAGGGGAGATGGGGTGGGAGAAGTGATTCAGGGGAGATTGGACAAGGGGCATAAAGAATTATGATTTGTAACAATATATATGCTAGTAATATTGATTTGATCAACATATCTCAATGTTGAACCCCCAAAATAGTATAATCAATTTTGATTCAATAAAAATTAAAAAAATAAAATAAAATAATTAAGAGGCTGAAATGATGAAAATTTATTCTCTCATTAATTACTCAGAAGCATTCAGACCCCTTGATTCTTTAACAATCTTTGCTTTGCCCATTTTCTTCTATTCTTAGCAACCAACACCAGGACACAGTTTATTCTCATAATGGTTGCCTTAAGTTTCTCCTAAATAGGTAAGGTACCAGATTCTTATCTCATCTCTCTGAATTACAAATCCAAATTAGGCAAAAATCAAAACTATATCTTTGTGAATATATATTTATATCTATATAGGGAAAAGAAGATTGGAAGAATATAGACCAAAATATTACTAGTGGTTACTCAAAGTTTTAATTTTGTTTGCGCTTCTCTGTTTTCTGCAAACAATGAGATTGCATTATTTTGTGATCAGATATATGCAATTATATGATACTAAAAAGTGAACAACTAATTTTCTCTGAGTCTGACCTTGCTTTACAACAGAGGTTTTTATATATAGTGTTTTTATTTTCATTGATTTCCACATTTGCTATTATTCGACCCAAATGTAATTTTGTAAAGGATTTTTTTACTTACAATCTTCAAAAATGTTTTGTCTCTTTTAACTTAAATTACTAATAAAGCATTATTTACCTGAACACCAGACTTGAGGGGAAATTGGGTCACAGTACATGTTACCATCTGCTCTGCATCTCTTTTCTTAGCTGGTTCTGACCTGTCTTTTCCAGATGGTGTAGAACAGAAATTGTTAATATAGGTACATTTGTTCATTTCAACAATTATTTGCATGGTGCTTATAGTGTGCCTGGCACTGTTCTAAGGTCTGAGGATAAAATTCAGAAGTCAACAAGACAGATAAAACTCCTGTTTCACAGAATTACTATTTTTATGGGGCAACAAGCAAATGAGTCAGAGTGTAACATATAGAAATAAGAGCTACCCAGAAAAAAATGTTTAAGTAGGATATGATAGAGATTGAGTTTCCAGAAAGGTTACCATACTTACAATGAGATCTGAAAATATGGAGAAAATGACTACAGGTAGCAGGGGCACAGGTGTGCACGTCCTAATGCAGAGGAGCCCAGATATTGAGAAAGACAAAGATGGCCAGCACGGCTGGGGCTGAGTGGGCAAGAGGAAGAGCAGCAAGAGATGATCCCAGAGAAGTGGGTATAAGACAACTCATTACAGGGCAGGCCAGAGGAAATGGTGTGTTTTGTTTTAGGTATGACAGGAAGCCACTGGAACATTTTAAGCAGGGAAGGGAAGTGATTTGTTGCATGTATTAAAATATTAACTTGAGGACTTCTGCTCTGGGCAGATGGAGCAGATGTATTTTTTCCTATTCCTCCTGCTAACTACAATAAAAAATCTCTAGATGTTATATATAAAGCAAACATGAGAAGACTCTGAAAGGTAGAGAGAAGAAGTCAGGCTGGCCTTAGGGGACCTCAGGACCTGAAGAACAACATGATGCTAAGTTCTCTGTTGTTTCTGTAGATCAAAAAATTTTTGCCTCCATATACCCCAGACTTGGAGCTGAAGAAGCCAGCAACTCAGAAACAGGAACTGATGCCCCCTCACCCCCCAAAACCAACCAATCAAAGAACCCTAAAAAAAGCGTATTCTCTCTAGCCAAAGGACCAGGAAAGGGGCAAGCTAGCAAGACAGAAAAATTGTAGAAAATAATTCCTCTGCTCGAACCAAGCATCACAGAAAAAGGTGTGGCTCCACCCCACCCATCACCCATGCCAGCAAAGACTAGGCAGGGAGCCTAGACTTTTGCCTGCCTGTAACAGGTGTCTCAACACCTCCTGCAGGGGAGGTGTCAGAAAGGGCTAAGTAGGTAGCTAGGACCTTCATTCTGCCAGGTGATAACAAGCCCCCAACTCCCTGCAGTGTCAATGGAAACCACTTGGAGAACCTAGACATCCACTCCCACCTGCAAGTAACTAGACTCTTTTACCCTTCTCCACTGAGGTGGTGTCAGAGGATGTTTATATCCTAGAGAAACAAGACTTTCACCACTTTCCAGAAGTAATGAGGCCACCACCTTCCTGTGGTATCAGTGGGGTCACTTAGGAAGCAGTACAAAGGCACTCCTACACCTCCTAGCTAGGAAGGTGTTAGTGGTGGGAAACAGAGCTCCCAACTTCTCCCAGCAATAACAAGGTACATAACTGCTCAGGTTAGGAGTCTGGCCTTTTACTCCCATCTGGTAGGAACAACATGGCTCCATTTCCCTTCTCCTGGCAGAGCAGTGTCAAAAAGAAACCAGCTAAAAGATAAGATTAAAATGAGATCCATAACATAATGCCCAATGTGTCCAGGTTTAAACAGAAAATTACTCGTCATACTAAGAACCAGGAAAAATTCAAACTAAATGAAGAAAAGACAATAGATGCTAATACTGAGATGACAGAGAGTTTAGACCCATCTGACCAAAATTTTAAAGTGGCTGTCTCAAAAAATGCTTCAGCGAGTGATTATGAATGCAGTTCAAACAAATGAAAAACAGAAATTCCCAGAAGATATGAAGTAGAAACAAATGGAAGTTTTATAACTAAAACATACAATAACCAAAATAAAAAAAACTCATGGATGGGTTTAACAGCAGAACAGAGAGGACAAAGGAAGGAATCAGTGAACTGGAAGATAGGACAATAGAAATTAGTCAATCTAAATAACAGAGAGAAGAAGATAAAAATAAATGAGCAGAGCCTCATGGAGCTGTGGGTCTATAATATTCATGTCATTGGAGTCTTGGAAGGAGAGGAAAAAAGGCAGGAGTGAAAAAATACTAAAAGAAATAATGGCCTAAACTTCTCAAATTTGGCAAAAGACATAAACATACAGATCCAAGAAGTTGAGCAAACCTCAAACAGGGTAAACCAAGAGAAATCCACACCAAGACATCATTCTCAAAGTTCTGAAAACTAGGAAAAAATCTTGAAAGCAATGAGTGGGAAATGATGCCTTATCTATAGGGGGAGAACAATTCAATGACAGTGGATTTCTCAGCAGAAACCAGAAATGCCAGAAGGAAGTGGCATAGCATTTTTCAATTGATGAAAGAAAAGAACTGTCAACCCAGAATACCTAGTGAAACCATCCTTTAGGAAAGAATAGGAAATCAAGAAATATGAAAGAAATTCATGGTTTTCAGATGAAAGAAAACCTTGAGAATTTGTCACTAGTAGACATACCCTAAATGAATTGTTAAAGGAGATTCTCTAAACAGAAAGGAAATTATAAAAGCAGGAAACTTGCGAACATCCAGAAAGAAGAGAGAATGTGGTAGACAGAAATATGGGTAAATACGATAGACTTTCCTTCTCCTCTTGAATTTCCAAAATTATGTTTTGCAATTGAAGCAAAACATTGTAACACTGCCTGATGTGTTTCTAAATGTATATAGAGGAAATATTTAAGACAATTTATACTATAAATGAGAGAGGCTAACGGGTCAAAAAGGGAGATGAGGTTTCCACATTTCACTTGGACTGGTAGAAGACACCAGTAGAATATGCTAAGTTGTGTACCTATAATGTTATACCTAGGACAATTTTATTACTTATTTTCTCCTTGCTTTAAAGGGTTTATATTGCCTTTTCCCCTCTAGTTTCCTAAGGTGGAAGCTGGAAGCTTAGATTATTGATTTTAGATATTTGTTTTTTCTCTAATATGCATGTGATGTGGTAATTTTTCCTCTCACCAGGGTTTTTGTTGCATTTTCCTCCAAGAGGATTTTTGTTGCATTTTAAAAAGCTGTATTTTCAGTTTAATTTAGTTCATAATATCTTCACATTTTCTTTTGAGATTTCTTCTTTAGTCTGTGTGTTATTTAGAACTATGTTTAAATTCCCAATATGTTGATAGTTTTTCAGCTATCTTTTTGGTATTTGTTTCTAGTTTAATTCTATTGTGATCTAAGAGCATATTTTGTATGATTTCTAGTCCTTTAAATTTGTTGAGATATGTTTAATAGCCCAGCATTTGTCTATCTTGGTGATTGTTCCATGTGAGCTTGAGAGGAATATGTATTCTGCTGTTGCTTGATGATATACTCTGTAAACATCAATTAGAATCAGTTTGTTGTTGGTTCTGTTCAGTCCAACTATTTTTACTGATTTTCTGCCTACAGGATCTGTCAATTACTGTCAGAAGTATATTAAGTCTCCAACTATAATAATAACTTTGTTTATTTCTCCTTGCAGTTCTACCAGTTTTTGTCTCAGATATTTGACGGTCCATTGTTAGGCACATACACATTAAGGATTGTTATGTTTTCTTGGTGTACGGACCTCTTGATCATTAAGGGATGCCCCTGAAAATTTTCATTCTGAAGTCTGCTTTCTCTGAAATTAATACAGCTATTACAACTTTCTTTTGATTTGTGTTAGTATAGTATATTTTTTAAAAATCCCTTTTCTTTTTTCCTCTGGCTTCTTTCAAGATTTTCTCTTTGTCTTCGATGTTAATGTGTTTTGAGTTAGATATGCCTAGGTGTAGCTATTCTGTATTTATCTTGCTTGAGGTTCTGTGAGCTTCCTGGATCTGTGGTTTGTTGTTCTGTGGATTTGCCAATGTCATTAATTAAAAAATTTCTCAGTCATTATTACTTCAAATATTTCTTCTGTTTCTTTCTCTTTTTCATCTCCTTCTCATATTCTCATTGTATGTATTTTACATCTTTTCTAATTGTTTCCCAGTTCTTGGGTATTCTGTTCAGTTTCTTTTCTTTTCTTTTTCTCTTTGTATTTTGGTTTTGAGAGTTTTAATTGATGTCTCTTCAAGCTCATTGATTCGTTTCAGACTTGTCCAGTCTATTGATGAGCCCATCAAAGACATTTTTCATTTCTGTTACAGTGTTTTTTATTTTTGGCATTTCCTTTTGATTCTTCCTGAGAGCTTCCATCTCTCTGCTTAAATGCTCATCTCTTCTTGCATGAGGTCCCCTTTTCCTATTAGAGCCTTTAGCATATTTGTCTTAGGTATTTTAAATTCCTGGTCTGATAATTCCAAAATCTCTGCTGTATTTGGGTCTGGTTTGGATGCTTGCTCTGTCTCTTCAAACTGTGATTTTTGTTTCTTAGTATGCCTTGTAATTTTTTGTTGAAAACAGACTTGAGTTAATTGGTAAATAGAAACTAAGCTACATAGGCCTTTAATGTGAGGTTTTATGTTTATCTGGCCAAGAGTTGGGCTGTTTACTGTTTGCTGTAGCTATAGGTGTATAAGGGGTACACCTATATACAGGTGGTAAGAGGTAGGAGTAGGGGTAGTATTCTATAGTCTTATAATTAGGACTCAGTCTTTTAATGAACTTGTACTTGGGTCCGTGACCTTCACAAGTACTTCTCAGTTCCCCATCCCCACTCCCACCCCTTAGGTGAAACAGGAAGGCTAGGGGGGCTAAAGTTTGGTATTTTCCTTCCCCAGGTCAGTTAGGCTCTGGTAAAGTTGTTTCCCTTGAGGAATGTTTTTATTGAGGAAAAAAGAATGCTCTGGACATATTTCAAAATGATTTTTTTCCCTCCTCTTGTTAGAAGCAGGAAGAAACTTTTCTCAGGTTAATTCCCTGAGGATTTAATGGGACTCCTGTAGGTAAAATTCATGAAGGTATGAGAGTCTCCCTAAGACTGGCCTCCTTGGAGTTTTTTTTTTTTTTTTTTTTTTAAAGATGACCGGTAGGGGATCTTAACCCTTGACTTGGTGTTGTCAGCACCACGCTCTCCCAAGTGAGCCAACCGGCCATCCCTATGTAGGGATCTGAACCCATGGCCTTGGTGTTATCAGCACCACACTCTCCCAAGTGAGCCACGGGCTGGCCCTCCTCCTTGGAGTTTTTAATTCTCAAGCTTGCCTACACTGATGCTCTAGACACTCCTCAATTACAGCATAAGTTTTTCTACCCTAGTACCACCTTGTTCCCTGACTCTGGACTACTGCTCCAGAAAGCTTATGATTTTTTTTTGCATTTTCCTGGCTCTTTAATTTTGGGGGCAGCATTTGCCCTGTGATTTGCATTTTCTGATGAATCTGAGAAGAGTTTTTGATTTCCTCTTTGTTCAGCTTTTATCTTGTGAGAATGAGAGTGATGACTTTCAGGTCCTTACATGCTGGACTGGAAATCAGAAGTCCATCTCTTTACTTTTAATCTATCTCTGTCTTTATACTCAAAGTAGGTTTCTTGCAGACAACATATAGTTGGGGCTTAAAAAAATCTGTTCTGTTTTATGATTCACTTATTTTAGATCATTTACATTTAACACAATTATTGATACAGTTAGATCAATATCAACTATATTTGTTCCTATTTTCTATTCATTGCACTTGTTCTTTGTTTCTTTTTAAAAATCTTTCTTTTTCTGCTTTCTCTGGTTGTAATTTAGCATTTTATATGATTTCATTTTCTGTCCTCTCTTATCATGTCAATTATACTTCCTTTAAAAACAGTATGGAAGTTCCTTAAACAAGATGGAACTTACATGTGATCCAGGAATCACACTCCTGGGGATATATATCCAGTAGATTGGAAAACATCAGGTTGAAGTGATACTTGCACTCCCATGTTTATTGCAGCTGTATTTACAATAGCTAGATGATGGAACCAACCTAAATGTCCATCGATGGATGACTGGATAAGGAAATTGTGGTATATACACACAATGGAATACTACTCAGCCATAAAAAATAATGAAATCCTTCCATTTGCAGCAACATGGATGAGCCTGGAGAAAATTATTCTAAGTGAAACAACGTAGGTATAGAATGAGAAATACCACATGTTCTCACTCATAACTGGGAGAATCCATAAATCAACAAATGAACAATAAAGAAAGACAGAGAGAAAGAAAGAAAGAAACAACAATCACAGTAATACATTGAATTTTTAGAAACCTAGAGGTGGAAAAGGGGAGGGGAGGGGGAGAGGGAGGGGAGCTAATGAGGAAGTGGACAAAGGACACAAAGAATGATTGCATATCATAATGATGAATAAGCTAACTACACTGATCTAACCACCACACATTGTACACAACTATTGAAAATCAATGTTGTACTCCACATGTATGTATAATAAAAAATAATAAAAGTAAAAAAATTAAAAAAATAGTTATTACCTGCAGCTTTGTATATAAACAACCAATACTTACAAATAGAAAACAAGCAAAATAAACTATGTATATTCATTTAATGGAAGAAAAAAAAAAGCTGAGTGCACACAATTACCAATCACAGTGATATGTATTTACACACTTTACTTTTTGACTTATTATTTTATGAATACAGTTCGTCTGCTCATAACTCATTATACACATGTGACTGTTGTTAGTATAGCTGTGTTTATGCTGGCAAAAATATGTATGTTCTTAGTGCCCATTTTATTGCGTAAAGTGGCTTATGAAGCGTTCTGTCGTGTTTTTATATTTCTCAGATAAATTCTTTTTTAAAATGTGAATAAATGTCTTTTAAAAAATAAAAAAAAATTTTTCATTAAAAAAATAAATAAAATAAATATTTCTTTAGTGGTAATTCTTTAGTATAATTCCTGTCCTTTTTCCTCTATAGGTAAAATGTTTCTCCCCCTATGCTCCTGACCCCTGCTTCTTTCAAGAGTTTTTCTATATCTTTGATTTTCTGCACTTTAAATACGACATGCCTAGGTGTAGATTTTTGGGTATTTATCTGGCTTGGTGTCCTCTATGCTTCCTGGATCTGTGGTTTGGTGTTTGTCACTAATTTTGGAAAATTCTCAGCCATTATTACGTCCCATATTTTTTTTGCTCCTTTCTTTATCTTCCTTCTGTTATTCATATTAGGTTTATGTTACAACTTTTGTAGTTGTCCCATAGTTCTTGGGTATTCTGTTCCATCATTTTTATTCCTTTTCCTCTTTGCATTTCTGTTAGGAGAGTTTGTACTGACTGCTCTTTAAGCTCATCGATCCCTTCCCCACCTGTGTCCAGTCTACTGTGAGCCTGTGAAAAGTGTTCTTTATTTCTGTCACAATGTTTTTTTATTTTTGGCATTTCCTTTTGATTCTTTCTTAGAGTTTCAGTATCTCTCTCTCTACATTACCCATCCACTCTAGCATGCTGTCCGTGTTTCCCATTAAAACTCTTAGTATATCATCTTAGTTATTTTAAATTCCTCCTTTGATAATTCCAAAATCTCTGCCATAACTGAGTCTAGTTCTGTTGCTTGCTTTGACTCTTTACAATTTGGGGTCTTTTTCTTTCCTTTTTTTGTGCCTTGCAATTGTTTGTTGAAAGCTGGTCATGATGAATTGGATAAAAGGAACTGAGGTATGTACCTTTAATGTGAGGTTTTGTGTTCATCTGACTAGGACTTATGCTGTGTTTACTGTCTGTTGTGGCTGCAGGTGTCTGACGCTTCAATTTTTCTATCATGCTTTTATTTTTGTCTCCCCTTTTGTCTTTGGGCTTCCTTAGGAATGCCGTCTTATATAGAACATTAGCCTTGCAGTTCTTCCTGCTGCAATCCCCTGTTATTCTAAAGGAGCCCTGTTGATGTGGTGGTAAGGTGGGGGAAAGGAGAGGCATTCTCTGTTCCCGTTATTAGGTCTCAGTCTTTGAGTGGCCTGTGCAGCTGGGCTGTGACTTTCACAACTTTTCAGCTTCCCACCATACCCCTCAGGTGAGACAGGAAGAATAAAAGTTCCTGAAGTTGGATATTTCCCTTCCCCCAGTCAGGTGAGTCTCTGGTAGAGTAGTTCTCCTTAAGGGCAGATGGAAAACATGAAGCTTAATGTATTTAAAAATTGTTATTTTCCCCCTCTCTGTGGAAAACAGGCAGAGATTTTTCCCCGATCTTCACAGTGAGAACCTGGTGGGACTCCAGGAGGTAGAACTCACACAAGTATGGGGGCTCCCCAAAGACCTGACCCCCAGGAGGTTTTTAAAAAAATATTTTCTCTTTTTTTATTGGTTATGCATATTCATGGGGTACAAAGCTGACTGTCACCTAGCTAACCACTAGTGTCCAAGATGTGATGGCCAGATCAATACTGGCAGCATGCCCATTACCACAAATTGCGATTATACCCCATGTCTCCCATCCAATTAATCCCCGACCTTGCTCCCGACCCCCCTTTCCCCCACTCTATTTTGTATCCCTAGGTTTGCTCTCTCCCTCTGCACGTCCAACACACCACTGTGTTTCTTCTCCCAGTAAACTTTAATTCTCACGATTCCCCTGTCTCTCCAGTTTCAGGAGCATTGGTTTGTTCTGCAACTTCAATTCTCTGATGGATCTATAAAGAATTGTTGGTTTCCCATTTTTTTTTTTTAGTTTTTACTTGTTGTGAAAATGGGAGTGGCAGCTTCCAAGATCCTTATATGTTGGAGTAGAAACTGGAAATTCCTGGACTGCTTTTTTAAAATTATGTTTAAATTATTAAAAATAATATGTATGTAGTCCATGAATATTGAAGGAAAAGTTTTACAAATAGATAACATTAATTCCAACTTATTCATTTAGTCAACAAGTATTTATTGAGCTTCTTCTATGTCCAGGTCCTGTTCTAGTCACTGGGGGAACCGTGATGAATTAGACAGACCACCCCTATCCTCATGGAACTAACATGTAAGTGTGGGAGGTACACAGGGAACCAAACTGCAATCATTTAAATTATAATGCCGGGCATTGATAAGTACCCTAAAGCAGGATAAGGGGATAAGAGACAAGGTTGGGGAGGTGGTGCTATTTGTAATTGAGTGATCAGGAAAGGCCTTTCTGAGGAAGTAAAGTTTAAGCGGAGCTGCAGGGACTTTAGCCTATGACTTTAGGCTTTTGGATTTTCTGAGTGATGGAAAGCCACAAAGGTTTGGAGCAGACAAGATACATAACCTCACAAACCTGTTAAAAGAGTCACACCAGCTGCTTTATGAAGAACAGAGAAGGGGAAGCAGGGAGACCAGTCAGAGGCTATCACAGTCATCCATGCCAAAAATGATGGCAGCTGGGCCCAAGCTGGTCGCCACGGGAGTGGTGAGTAGTGGTCAAAAACATAGAATGTATTTGGAAAGTTGAGCCAGTTGGACAAAACGCAAATGAAGAAAAATTTAAAAATACTTCTAATCTCTTCATTCACAATGAAAACTCATTATCAGCTGTATATCTTTCTTGATTTTTTAAATGTATATATAACATTTTATTTAACCTGCTTTATCACTTATTACAAACATTTTTCCATGAAAATAAATTTTATTCTGAACCATAATTTTAATAAATATGTACTATTTGACCATATGATGCACCAAAACTTACTTAACCTATTTTCTACTGTTGGATTTTTACATTATTTTCAATTCTTCACTATTTTATAAACACCTACTTCAATGCTTATTCTATTAACAAATGCACACATTCTTACTTATTTCTTTAGGACACTTTTTTAGATGCACATGTAAGTGTAGAAAACCCTCCACACTCGTGTATACACCGTAGAACTAACTTTGTTTCCCCTCTATAGGTCACTCTTAATGATTAACTAAGATTGTATCAAAAGCAGACATCCTGTCTTGTTAGATAACATCTTTCAAAGCATCCTGTCTTGCAAAGCAGGAAGCAGCTGTCCATCACACTTGAAGACATTCCTACATCCTATATACATCTCTTGAAGCATCCTGTCTCACCTGATACATTTGCCTTTATTAACCCCAGTCCTTGGTCAATAGGGGAGGCAGTTGGGACTTTACCCTCTGTCTCCTGATTGACATCTTCTGAAATAAAAGGACTTTCTTTAAGTTCTGTCTGGTGAGTGTGACTGGAGGTCCTATAGTGGCAAGCACTTGGACCCCCATGGGTCAGGAATTCTTCCAACTAAGTTGGCCTCTCACATGTTGGATGATGGTGAAGGAGAGTCCTACGGGACTCATTCATTACCACATGTAAAGGTTTGCATGTTCTTAAGGATTTTAATATGCACTTATTAATCACCCTCCAAATTATCCTACCAGCAGTTTATGATTACCCTGTTCACAATTGCCCCTATTAAGTATTATCTACACACCTCAGAATATTATCTTTGTGTTTAATCTTTGCCAGGCTGATAGAGAAACCATGTTATCTCATTGTTTTAATTTGCTATTCTTTGACTATCAGTGAGGTTGAACATGCCTTGACCACATCGATTGACTCTTCCCTAGTCATTACTCAGGTCACAGGTCACCTGCGCTGGCATGATGGATATACTTGTTAGGGGCGGGGGAGTGTTTCTGTTGCAACTGACAAAGAACCCAACACATGTCATTAAAAAGTCCGGAGAAGAAAATCCACTGTCAGGTCTAACTGGATTCAGGGCTCAAAAGATGTGTTTTTAGGACTTTGCTTCTCAACTGTAGCCCTCAGTTCTGCCTTCCATTAAGTTGTTGTTTTGGTCTCAGGCTCTTTACAGTACCTCTGTGATGACAGCCATTCCAGAGCTTACTCCTTGCAGAATCAAGCCCAGCTGGCAAAAACACCTGCCCCTGTCCCAGAAGTCACAGAAAAAGCCTCAGGGCATCTCGTTGGCTCTGAGGGCTGGGCAGCCAATCATAAGCTGGGTCTGGGGCTCCCATGGGCCTGGGCCTGGGTCACGTATTCTGCCCCTGGGCCTGGGGTAGAGTCAGCCTCATCTGAAACAGATGGACTGAGAGATGGGAAGTAGGGGAGCCTCAACTGAACATTGGGACACTATTATCACTGTGGGACAAATATGCAAAACTTCTATAACAAGGAAGCAAATAGCCCTCCCGTGTCTCTGTCTCTGTCCTCACCCTCCTCAGGCTCATTGAATTCATTAGGATTCTTTTTCTACTCTTGGCTGGCATGGGCAGAGATTGGATAGCCAGCCTTCAATGCAACGCCCCATGCAGGACACATCTGTTGATTACATACAATGGGCAAGAAACAGCAACAGCGCTGGAAGGAAGGAGGACATCCAGATGTTTTAGATGTGGTCTCAGCCCTCAGCGAGCTCTCAGTCTCTGAAAGAGGCAGGGACAAGCAACCATAATTCAAAGCAGAAACGAAGTGAGGACTAAGTGCAGGTGAAATGACTTATAGGGAGATGAGATAAAGTAGGGTGGAAGCAGGGCATGCAAGGAAAACTGTGCAGGGCACCACCAGGCTGAGCCCTCAATGCTGAGCGGGTTTTCTATAGGTGGAGAGAATGATGATGAAATCCCAGAGCCCACAGCATTCAGTATGTAGTTTCCAAACGCTTTCTTGCAGAGCTCCGTGCAAATGAAGACTTGTAAATTATAGGGAATTAATTGCATCATTTATATTCCCTGCAGATCCAAGCCAGATCTGGTCTCAGCCTCTTTAAAGCAAATAGCAGGGCCACATTCCTCCCGTATGGCAGATGCCACTTCTTTCAATTATTTAAGCTCATTTGCACTGGATGCTGGGGGCCTGGCTGCCCAGCCAGCCGCTCTGTAGGAGCCCGTGCCTCGGGTCACCGGGGGTGGCAGGATGGAAGGTCAGGCAGCACCACGCCGACCCCAGCTGTGTTTGGTCTAATTCTGATTGGGAAGACTCGTTGGTAAACAACCTTCTAACAGTTACCATTTTTAATTTCTCCTGAAATATTGGCAGGGGAAGGCCCTGTGGAAGAAAAATGAGTCTTGAGAGACAACTCACTGACACAAGGTGCAGCCAAGCTCACAGCCAAGCAGGTTGCCTTATCGAGGGCTGCTCTATTCATTCCCTCTCCCAAATTCCCATCAATAACCCACTAACAATAACAAATTGCTACATGACACCCTCACTGTGTTAGTGGGACTAAGCACCTGATGAGGTGTCTGCAATAAATTCGACTCCTCGCCTCTCCTTTCCCCTTCATATTTCATAGAGTCCACACATATTTATGGAGTGTCCACCTGTGCAGGTGCATTGTGAACAAGACTGGGAAGGTCCCTCCCCACGTGCTACTGACATTCTATGGAGGGACCCAGATCCAAACCAAGGAAAATAAACTCACCATTTTTTCAGAGAGCAGGAAATGCGATGCAAGAAACAAAATGGGGCAAGGGGAAGAGGCGGGTAGGAGGGGCTATTTCCTACTGAGTGGTCAAGGCTGACCTCTCTAGGAAGGCAACATTTGAGCTGTAACTCGAATCATGAACGAGAATCGGCAATGGGAAGAGCCAGGGGAAGAACATTCTAGAAAGAAGAGACAAGCCGGGAATGTCGGGGTGCAGAGAGGCCCATGGGGCTGAACTGTTGTGAGCTGGGGAGGGGTGAGGCATCTCAGTACAGTCTGTCTCCGACATGCTTCCTCCTCCCCCTCCTCTCTCCTCCTCCTCTGTCCACCCCTCTTCGAGTCCCTGTCCCCTCCCTGGATCATGCCACAGGATTGCTCTCTGTCAGCTCCTCATTCTGTATCTTCCAAACTCACGGACTTCTGGAAGGCCAGGATATTGTGTCTTTTTGAAAGTTTGGCTTTTGGCAAAGAGCCAGTGCTATTTCCATCTTGTGTGGAAAATATAGAATTACCGTGAATTATATTGAAAAATTAGATTCATTCACTGCTGTGATAATTTATCTCCCAATCTGTCTCAGAGAGTTAGCAGCTGGTGAGAAAATAAAATGTAATTTAAGCAAAAAAAAAAAAAAAAAAAAAAAAAAAAAATCACTTTTAATCTATGTCTGGCAGGGAGAGAGGCTATTAAGTGAGTTTACTCTTTGCCAACCAGGTGGTTTTCTTTAGCACACCCTCAAATTAAATGTTGTGATGGAGACTAATGGGTAGCTTGGTCTCCTTGGATGGGCCCTGCCAGCCACAGGGTGAGAAGTCAGACCCCACTTAAAATTCTAAGCTTCCTGGGCCCAGCCCGTGGCGCACTCGGGAGAGTGCGGCGCTGGGAGCGCAGCGACGCTCCTACCGCGGGTTCGGATCCTATATAGGAATGGCTGGTGCACTCACTGGCTGAGTGCCGGTCACGAAAAAGACAAAAAAAAAAAAAAAAAAAAAAAAAAAAAAAAAAAAAAAATTCTAAGCTTCCTAACTGGAGAATCCTTCCCGGGCTCATCTCCTGAGATCCTATTGGACTTGCTCCTGCTAAGAGGATACAGTTTATAGCACTGGGGTTATCTATGACAGCTTCTGCTTTGACAAAGGAGGAGGGACAGCCCCCAATTTTAAGCCTTATCGATTTGAGGTGTTTGAAATACTCCTCTCTGACTGGTAATGACGGCCATTTTTCTTCCCCAGAGTGCTTGATTATGTGCCCTGGAATGGTCCTGACATCATTGCATGAGTCAGAACACTGAGCTAATCATGCCCTGCCTGGAGTCAAGTCTAAAGCTCCCCGCACTGGTGAGTCAGCCCCTCACATTAGCCAGGCGAGGCAACTTGGGAACAGCAGGCTTCAGGCACTGGCTAATGCCCTCTCCCCCACAGCACCCGCAATGTCAGGGCAGGCTTCTCCTCCTCCTTGCAAGGAGTCCTGTCCTCCCTGAGCAGGGGAGTGGTGGAGGGGGGTGCTCACCTGCTTCCTGGGGGGATGAATTCCCTGGGTGGCAAGGTTGGAGTGGGGGGTGGCAGACACTTCCTGCTTTCCATTCTTCCTAGCTTAGAATCCTGCATCCTCGGGGAAACTGAGGCACGGTTGAGCGTGTCCTGGACTGGAATTAAGAGCCTAAAGATGTGGAAGTTCTGCCACTTGCTCATGGTATGACCTTCGGGGAAGTCGTTTTCCCTGTCTTGGTAAGAGCTGCCTCATCTATAAAGCGAGGAACCCCTGGCAGGATGAGCAAGGCCCCTCCATCTCAGAGTTCACTAATCTGTGGATTGTAATTAGGGCTACACAAATCTGTGCCCAGCTCCACTCTGGTTTTCTCAAAGCAAACTGAGGGTCCTCCCACAACAGCCGAGGGGACTCTCCCAATTAGGAAGCAGTAACAGGGAGCCCAGGCGTGCTGGGCCCTCTTAGAAGTCACCTGGCCC
Source organism: Cynocephalus volans (assembly GCF_027409185.1). Taxonomy (NCBI): domain Eukaryota; kingdom Metazoa; phylum Chordata; class Mammalia; order Dermoptera; family Cynocephalidae; genus Cynocephalus; species Cynocephalus volans. The sequence goes on along the minus strand of NC_084467.1, from coordinate 27,427,180 downwards.
ACCGGGTGTCACTCCATGCAGAACTCTGCCTCATCCAGTTCCCTGAAGATATCAGTGGCTTCTTGAACATGACCTCTGAGGCCAGGCAAAGAGAGAAAGGGTTTGATTTAAATTCAGTTTGAACTTCTAGGAAAGCCAGAGCTCTCATTAGAGATTCCACCTGCCCCACCTCCACCCCTCCACCCCCGGTCAAGTTAAAATTACCAGTAGAATATAAAAACGGGTGAGAACATACACTGGTGCTATAAAGTAGGCAAAGCTGATAAAAATGTAAGGGGAGTTTTGAAAGATAGAGGCAGACTGGTCCAGAGGGAGGGACAACTGCAAAAGAATGGGCTGCATCTACTTGCTCATTCAACAAGTCTTTATGGAGCACTTTCTATGTGCCACACACTGCTCTCAGTATTCGGGATTCAGAGGAGAGAACAGGAAAGACAGGATCCCTGTTCTCATAAAGACTATATTCCAGTTTGGGGAGACAGACAGAAAACTAATAAACAAACGCATAAAAGAGATATTTCAGAGTAAGAACCACTGTGAGATGTTCTGGAGAGCATGCCCGGGCAGTCAGGTACCTCTACAGGTGACCTCACAGGTGGCTTTTCAGCAGAGGTGTGCTTTGAGCTGATAACTGAATGACGACAAGAAGCAAGTCATAAGGAGGACAAGGAGGGGAATATTCCAGAGGTCCTGAGATGGGAGCAGGCTGGCATGTATCCAGTCTATGGAGAAGCTAAAGAAAGAGATCCTAGCAGAACTCCACTATTATCACAGGTGCAGATGGGCTGTGGGCATGTTGGGGGCCTGCATGGATCCAACCAAGTCTTGGGGAAGCACTCGGGGCACAGGGTCTCCCTGAGCTGGGAGCCATAGTGACTTCAGTTCCTGACTGGGCTAGAGGAAGCAAGAGCCACAGCCTCACTACTTTGGGACGCCTCACCAGGAACAGCCAGGTCACCTCTCTTAGGAAAAGGGTCTCAAAGCCCCTCCCTACCTTTCTGCTTCTCTCCTTCCCCAAACCGCTGGATCTCTGGATCGTCCAGTCTATTTACAGTAAACCGAATCTTTCCTTTTCTCCCTTTTGCCTGAACCCTACAAATTTGAACAGAAACCTGCCCTGACCATCTCAGGCAGAACTGATTTCAGCGCTCAATCCTGAGGGAAGCAGACTTTTCCCCTGGGAGGATGAAAGAACAGAAGATAACCAGACACAGGGAAAAAAACCCTGAAGTTCAAAAGACATCCATCTGAGACGTCGGATAACACGTCTTCCTAAATAGTAAAATTACCGAAAGAAGCAGGAGATAATTTTAGACAATTTTTAATTGTCCTCTCAACGAGATTCCAAATGTCATTGCATCTATGAATCTAAAGCAGAAGCTTATCCATGGAGGTATGAAGAGGGGACAAATGAGGACAGACTAGACTAGGAGACGACACGGGGGAGTAGGGGAGCCTGGGCTACATATTGGCTCTGTGGTCACAGACCAGTTCCAGAGCCCATCAATTCCCTATAAATAGGGGATTTAAAGTGGTACCTTCTCCACAGTGTCGCAAAACTTAAACAAGATAACAGTGTGTGAACAGTACTCAGTACAATGTCAGGCACGCAAGAAGCACCCAGTGCACGTTATTCTTCTTGCAGAAGTGCATGAAAATGGAACACAACTGCTAGTTTAGAGATTACGATGAAAACAAAGAACAGCAAGTTAGACTCAGAAAACCAAGAGCAAAGTGGAAGGTAAGTTTGAGAAGTTCCCTCTCATCCCAAAAGAAAAGAAACAACATGTGAAAATAATATGTTTTAAAAAGAAAACAGGCATCCATCAGACAGGCAGTTAGTTGAAGGCAGATATAGGAAGTTGAGTAGGTAGAACTAAAGCAAATGAAGTTAAATCGAAAAACATATTCTGCTATGTCTGCAGGTTGCGAGGACTTACCGAGCAACAGGAAAGAAAAACAGACCAAACAGCTAAAAACATCTTAGTGAAAATTTTGAATGTCAGGGATAAGGAAAAAGATTTGCCAAGTGTAAGAGAAAATAAAAGTCGTTTATTACAAAGGAAGAAAATCACACCAGCTTTAGATCTCTCCACAAATCCAAGCCCCAGACCAGAAGGAACAATACGTGAGGAAAAGTCTGATGGAGAATTTTGGTCATCATTCCAGATTATCATTCCTGTGAGGGCAGCAGAAAGGTTCCTCATACATGAAAGGGCTCAGAGAACACTTCCCACAGGGCCATGATGGAAAAATCATTTGAAGATACAGCTTCATGCATAAGAAATGAATTATATTCAGAATTTAATACTGCAGAAGCCATAATTTAAAGAACCATAGAATAAAATATAAGATGGAGCAGAGCTAAATGATTATCTTTAATGGAATTTTAGTATATGCAAATTTTTTTAAAAAAACCTTAAAAAAAGTTAATGCTAACTCACAGCTAATACCTCATATGTGTGTGTGTGTGTGTATATATATACATATATATATATATTTTTTAACTGAGAAATGAGGGTAATAGGAGAGAAGCAAAAGTTTACTAGTTCTCTCCTCTTTTTTTTTTTTAAGGTTCTTTTCTGACATGAAATAGGGAGAATGTGATCTTTTTTTTAAATTTAAAAACTACTTTTTAGGACAAAACAGGATATAAACTTCAAATTCATCAGGCAAAAAGAACAGAGAAAATGTATTTTTATAAAGTATCAAGCAAAAACAGAATAAGTAAACATAAAAACAAAAGCTTAAAATAACAAAAATAAAAATACCAATTTTTTATTGTGACAACAGATAGGAATGAACTAAGCTCTCTTATGGAACAACAAAAGATTCCAAATAGCCAAAGCAATCCTGAGCAAAAAAAGAGTAAAGCTGGAGGCATTATACTTCCTGACTTCAAACTATATTACAAATCTGTAGTAACAAAAACAGCATGGTACCGGCATAAAAACAGACATGTGGACCAATGGAACAGACTAGAGAACTCAGAACTCAACCCACATATTTACAGCCAACTGATCTTTGACAAAGGCACCAAGAACATACATTGGGGAAAAGACTGCCTCTTCAATAAATGGTGCTGGGAAAACTGGACATCCATTTGTAGAAGAATGAAACTTGATCCATACCTTTATACTAAAATCACCTCAAAATGGATTAGATACCTAAATATAAGGCCTGAAACTTTAAAACTCCTAGAAGAAAATGTGGGGGAAATGCTCCAGGATTTAGGACTGGGCAATGACTTTATGAATAACATGCCAAAAGCACAGGCAACGAAAGGAAAAATAAACAAATGGGATTATATCAAACTAAAAAGCCTCTGCATAGCAAAGGAAACAATCAATAGAGTGATGAGACATCCTACAGAATGGGAGAAAATAGTTGCAAAATATGCATCTGACAAGGGATTAATATCCAGAATATACAAAGAACTCAGACAACTTTACAGCAACAAACCAAATAATCCAATTAAAAAATAAGCAAAGGAGCTGAGCAGACATTTCTCAAAGGAAGACATACAAATGTCCAAAAGGTATATGAAAAAATGCTCAATATCTCTAATCATAAGGGAAATGCAAATCAAAACCACTTTGAGGAGTTCCAGTCAAGATGACAGAATAGACGGTTCCCAGCGTCACTCTCTCCAACAAATCAACCAATTACAACTATAAAAATGTAACATCAGCCAAGCTGGGGCTGCTGGAGCTCAGGGGAAGAGGAGGAGAGACCTACGGAGCTCATGAAGGCGGGAAAAACCACGATGAGAGAAAGAAAAAACTGCTCTGAGGGTTTCGTGCTGCAGCTGCTTTAAGGCTGGATCTGATGAGTGCATGGAGCAGGGGCTGGCAGAAGCCGCAGCTGTGCCCTTCGGATGGAGTTTTTTGGAGACGGCAGGGGAGAAAAGGGAGAAAAACCCCCAGGACAGCAAGACCACTAATAGGGTTCCTGTGGACCCCCGTGAGAGCGAGGAGCCAGAACAACTGAAAAAAGGGAGCCACTCAGAGGCTGGTGAGTCATCGCAAGGGACTGGCACAGGGCCTGTCCCATGGGAAGTGTTTGGAGCATGGGTAGTGGGGGAGACAGGCCCACCAGGAGAACACTGGGGCACAGCAAGGATGCCCGCCCTGCCCCCCAATCAGCACAGGACCACTCAGAGGAGACTGGTTGGAAATGCAGAATTGCATGGGGTGCAGTCTGATGAAAAAACTCAGGCCCAGATCACAGTTTCTACGCAACCCAGTCCACTGGGTCTCTGGAGAGCCAGAAATACCTATAAGGTCAACCATTAAACCCTGAGCTGCATAAAAATCCTTCCCTAGGGAAACAGCAGCAAAGCGAAAGAGCACCAGTGCGAAAGAGCATGCCATAAACATCACCTCCATGTGGGTGGCCCACCACAGCCACCACAATAACCATGGCTACCGCGAAAGTGGCTAGACACCACAACCACCACGCAGATGGTCCGCTAACCACTAGAGTGCATTGACACAAGGAGAGTCACCAGCAGAGATAAAGAAAAGAAGAGGATGTCTCTCTCCACAAAGCCCATTCCAGAGTGACAGAAGAAGCATCTGCTCTATGATAATATTGGGGGACCTGATCACACCTCTCAGCATTGGACAGATCGTCTAGGCAACAAATCAACAGAGTAACCATTATTCTTTCAGAAGGAGAGAAGAAATCTAGGGTAATTAGAGGGGGGAGGAGGGAGGGAGAGGGGGATGGGGAGAGATTAGACAAGGTGCATAAAGAATAGTTACAATTTGTAACAATATATATGCTAGTGATATTGATTTGATCATCATATCTCAATGTTGAACCCCCAAAATATGTATAATCAATTTTGATTCAATAAATAAAATAAATTAAAATTAAAAAAAAAGAAAAGAAAACTTAAGAAAGAAGAAAAATCAAACACTTTATGATATCATCTCACCCCAGTCAGACTGATGATTTTAAAAAAGAGAATAACAACTGCTGGCGAGGATGTGGAGAGAGAGGAAACCTCCTGCACTGTTGGTGGGACTGTAAATTAGTACAGCCATTATGGAGAACCGTCTGGAGGTTCCTCAAACAACTACAGACAGAACTTACATATGATCCAGCAATCCCACTCCTGGGGATATATCCAGAGGACTGGAAAACATCAGGTCGAAGCGATACCTGCACTCTCATGTTAATTGCAGCTCTGTTTACAATAGCTGGACGATGGAACCAACCTAAATGTCCCTCAAAGGATGACTGGATAAGGAAATTGTGGTATATATAAGCAGTGAAATACTACTCAACCGTAGAAAAGAGTGAAATTCTACCATTTGCAACAACATGGATGAGCCTGGAGAAAATTATCTTAAGTGAAACAACCCAGGTACAGAAAGAGAAATACCACATGTACTCACTCATAACTGGGAGCTGAATCCATAAATAAACAAATGAACAATAAAGAGAGACAGACAGACAGAAAGAGAGAGAGAGAGAGAGAGAGAGAGAGAGAGAGAGAGAGAGAGAGAGAGAAGAAAGAAAGAAAGAAAGAAAGAAAGAAAGAAAGAAAGAAAGAAAGAAAGAAAGAAAGAAAGAAAGAAAGAAAGAAAGAAAGAATAATTACAGTAATACGTCGAACTTTTAGAAAACTGGAGGTGGAAAAGGGGAGGGGTGGGGGTGGGGGCTAATGAGGAATTGGTCAATGGACATAAAGAATGATTGCATATTGTAGTGATGAATAAGCTAACTCTACTGATCTAACCACCACATGTTGTACACAATTATTGAAAATCAACGTTTTACCCCACATGTATGTATAACAAAAAAATAATAATAAAATAAAATAAAATAAAATTGAAAGACTCCCTATTAAATGATGAATTGAAATCCATTCAAGTTTATATCACAGAAAAGTTAAAACCCTGCTCTAAGACATTAAAGAAAGCAAATTAATGTCAAAATATACCATGTTCCTTGATAATAAGTCTCAGCATTTTAAAGAGTCAATTTATTTCTAATTAATCCATAAGCAAAAATATAACTATATTAAAAATTCAAATAGAATTTTACAAAACGAGGCAAAATGATTTTTAAGTTATTTTGGAAAAACACGCATGGGAAAAATCAAAATAAAAATTGAATCAATAGTATAAAGAGGGCAGTTATTTTTGATATTAGAAATATTTTGAAGGTACATTAATTAAGAGAGTATGGTATGGGTATAAAACAAAAGATATTATTGCAGTGTGATAGAAATCCCCATAACAGACCCACATGAAGTAGTATTTTATGGCACTGGGTAAAGAATAAATTATCATTGTGCTGAAGTAACTTGCTAATTGTTGAAAATTAATGAAATTGATCATTAGATCATAGCCCATATTTAAACGAAGATCAGATTGATTAAAATGTTAAATGTAAAAGATAAAACCATAAAAAGTAAAAATGAAGGTAAAACAAGGATAAATACTTGCTTGATATCTGGGTAAAGAATAGATTTCTAGTCCAAAAAGCAAAGGAAGAGAAAAACACAGTGAAAGAAAATGGAGGACTTGATTATATAAATATAGCATTAGAAAATAATAATTTCTTTTTGTCAAAAAATTCATAAATCAAGTTTAGAGGAGAACAAATAAAACTGGAAACTGATCACACACACACACACACACACACACACACACACACAAGGTTAATGTCATGACTATATAATAATTAATGTCAATTAAAGAAGTAAGCACCCAACAGGAAGAGCAGGGCAAAATACACAAATTAATGAGTTACAAATAAGGAAACACAAGTGGTCAATCGACATATGAAAAAAATGTTCAATTTCATTAGCAGACAATAATATTCAAATTTAAATAACTTGCCTATCAAATTGAAAAAGATTAAAGTACATACTATAACTGAGTGCCAGAAAGGGTACAAGAAACAGGCTCTCCTACATCAAAATCCTTAAAAATGTTCATATCCTTGCATATGGGCATCCTACTTCTAGGAAATTAGTCGAGGGAAATATTTAGGGATTTGCACTAAGATTTAGCTACGAGGATGATTATTACAGCATTTTTTAAAGCAGGTCAAAATTGATGATAATAAGCAAATCTAATATTTATTTACTGAGCACATAAAATGACCAGGCACTCTGCCAAGCCTTTTTCATGCATTTTCTCATTTTATCCTCAAACAGCCATGTGAGGTCATCCCGTTGTTATCTCTATTTTACAGATGAGGAGATAGAGGATTAACACAACTCAAATGCCCAGCAAAAGAAGATAGTTGCACATATTATGGAACAAAAATAATACGAATGTTGTAAATCCAGGTAAAATTGTATTTCTCAGAGAATAAATACAAAGAGATATCACTAAATGTTCACAGTGCATTTGTAAGTGCATGTGTGAACAGGGTACCAAATGTAGGTCTACATGATTTTGGAGAAAAACGTATACAGTATATATATCTCCCTAGGAAAAAAAGGATAGATGCAGAAAGAAAGAAGCAGAGAGCAAACAGAAATCTGTTAATAGTGGTTTTCTCTATCTAGGTTATAGAATCAAAACAACCTTAATTTTCTTTTTATCATACTTTGTCTTCAAATTTTCTTCAGTGCACATGCACCTTTAGAATAAAATGGAATTTTAAGTAGAATTTTACTTCAAGGGGGGATAATTGATGTCATTTCCAAAGGTTTTCTTTTCAATAAAGAGGAAGGATTGTTCTCAGATTTACAGCCAAGCCCTAACAGTTTATCCAAGGTTGCTAGGGTCACTAAAGTTCTCAGAGGTACTGAATCCTAGAAGAAGAAGACTGATTTATTTACCTTGGAATAATTCCACCCTTTGGTCCAGGGAGACTCTGGATTAAAAGACATTCCTTAGTTAAGTCCTCCCTCTGACTAAGGGTTTCGCTCTGAGGCTGAAACCCCTATACATTTTCCCAACTATGTACGTCCTGATGTTCGTGCTTGCATATTGATATGTCTGAAAGCCTCTAGCTCTATGCCAGCCCAGATAAAAGTGACAAATTCCACTGCACCATCTCCTGAATTTCCACAAACTAACATTTTCACCAATAGGGGAAAAAAAAATCCCTTAAGTTCCTGATCAAGTCATTGCAGCAAGGTGATTTGGGCTATAGAAAGAGGGAAGTGTTTGTCTAGTCTGGCTGGTTTGGGGAATGCAGCCACAATGATGACCACAGGTGAATCTGTTACAGCTCTTCCTAAGGCCAAGGCCCGGAGGCAGAAGGGCCCCGTCCGAAGGTTAAGGCTTCTGAAATCCCATGGAGACTTTTCAGGTCAGAAAAATAAATGGCCACCTCTCTCACAAAGGAGGCAAAGGAGCACAGAAAAGTCTCCTGCCAGCAGTACGGTTGTGCATGTTTCTATTTGACCTTTCCACTCATTCATTCATTCATTCATTCATTCAAAAAATATCTATCAAACACTAGAAATGTACCAGGCACTGGGGATACAGGGATGAATGAAACAAATAAGGTCCCTGCCTGAATGGAGGTTTATGCCCTGATGGAGTGAGATACACAATAAACATTTAAACACATAAATAAATCACTGAGCAAATAAAAAAATAAAATAGTTTCAAAGAGGGGTAGATGCTCAGAAGAGAAGAAAGCAGGGTAATGAGATGGGAAGTGACTGGGTGATCAGGTTTTTAGGGTGGTCAAGAAGTGCCCTGCCAGGTAACAGTTGAGCTGAAATAGAAATGAGCAGAAGACAGCCACTGTAAACGGCATGCCTCTTCCTTATTTTCCTTAGCCTGGCCACGCCTATCCATCAAGCCCACTCCTCCAGGAAATCTTCCCTGGAGTTCTCAGCGTACGCTCCTGCCTCCTTCTCAGAGCTCCCAGACTGTGCCACATATACCGTCAGACAACTAGACAATTCTCCCAATGATGTGAGCAATGTATGTGCATGTCCTACCCTTTCACTAGACTACGGGGTCCATGGGTAAGCTCGGGTGCATCCTGTAATCAGTCTACAGCTGAGGGGTCTGAGTTCTTCTCAAGCCTTGGCCCAGATCCCCACATGCAGCTGCTCACTGGAGATGGATTTACCTGAATTTACCATGGTTGAGCCTCAGAGCTTGGCACTGAGTAATGGATGAATCATAGAAGCCTCAAACATGCCACCTGTTTCCTGGCATGAAATTCTTCTCAAGCCATTGTTTCTCAGTGTGGTTTCTGTGGACTGTCTGCATTAGAATCACCTGCATGTTCCCAGGCCACCCTGGACATACTGCATTAGGATGTCTAGGGAGTGGATCCCTGGAATCTGAATTGTTAAGAAGCTCTCAAGGGATTCTAATGCACACTCAAGTGTGGGAACCACTGTCTTAGCCACACAAAACCTCCAGAAGAAAGAGGACTGTGAAGAGAGGGGCCAGGCACGAGGGTCCCTTTGGGTCACTGAGGTGGTGAGTTACTGCTCCTTTAATCTTCCTGTACATATTTTCTGCCCTCGACAGGAGTGGTGAAGAGCTACGACTTCTAATCTGGTGCTATTTCTGAGTTATATCTTTAGCTGCATAAAAGCAAAGCCCAGATCAGAACAGTACATGGGATGCTATAATTTGGTAAACAGTAGATGATACATAGATAGATAGACAGGACAGATGGACAGACAAACAGACAGAAAAATAGATAAATGATGCACACATATTTTTAGGTGCATAGACTATCTCTGTAGAGATACATTAGAAACTAGTAAAAGAGGTTGTCTCTAAGGAAAAGAACTTACGGGTTAGGGTAGTTGAGAGAAAGTTTTCCCCCATATATCCTTTGGAATGCCATAATTTTTTTTTTTTTTTTTTTTTACTGTGAACAAGTATCACCTTTAAATAAAAATAATAATTGTGAAATACAAAATTTCTCAAATGTTGTCATAGCTGATCCTTATATACTGAATACTACATGCCAGGTACTATTTTATGTGGCTTTATCATATTAAAAATCTTAAGAAATAGATACTATAATCATTTCTATCTTATAAGTAGGAAAACTGAGGTGAAACTAGACAAAGCATTTTGCCCATGTTCACACCAGCAATGATATTGTGGGCTTTCAAATGCAGGCAGCCTGACTTCGGAGGCCGTGCTCTTGACCGCTGGGCTACACTGCACTGCCCGTTGGGCCTCTAGTCCTCCATTGGTCCTTGGGAGAAGTTTATCTGTACCTTGGCCCTAGAAGGATCCATAGAATTCCTGATCCAAGTGTTATCTTCTCTCTCCCCAGTTGATGGACCAATCATAATTCCAGGCCCATAGCTCGATGGAAGTGTAGAATATACACAAGTGAATGAATGAATGAATGAATGAATCAATCAATCAACCAACCAGTAAAGCAGGTTCTTTGAAAAGACCATTAAAATGGGCAAATCCCTGAAAGCTGAGATTCACTAGGAGTGGGTGGCAGTGAGGTACATTCCATGTGAAAATGCTGAGAAAATGAAGAAATGGAGAGAAGGCCGGTGTGACCAGAGTGCAGTGTGGTGAAGGAGATGACCAGAGATATGGCTGGAGACATAGGCAGGGGCCAGATCACACAAGCCCTTACAGAAGATTTTGTAATGTGTCCTAAGAGCCAGTGGAAGCCATGGAGGGATTTTGGTAGGACAGAGACGTTCCCAGCAAGGCCACGGGGGTAGGAGGTGTTGGCAGCTGGACACCGCTTTGCTTGAAGGTTGCTTCCAGTTCTGGGGCTTTGTGAAGTGAGTGAATGGGAAGAGAGTGATTCTGTTCCCAGCACACAAGTGAGGAGCCTGAGAAAGTGTCCGGCATGCCACTGCAGAGGGTCCTGGAAAAGAACATGCTAGAATTCCCCTCCTGCTAACTTATGCAGTAGCTCCTGGCCTCAGTCCCAACCCTCCTTCCTAGTTGGCTTGGACTAGGGATTTTTCTCCAGTTGGAACCCTGGCCAAGAGTTGGGCTTTCAGACAGTGGCCTCATTCCTGGGGATTCTGAGTCACGGAAGCAGCAGTGTTGGGAGAGGCGATGGATAACAGCCCCCTGAGCCTGCAGGGCCAGCCAGGCTTTGGCTGAGGTCGTGAGGACAAAGCAAATTGAAGCACACAGCACCCCAGGGGAGGAGACAGAAACAAAGGAGCCCGTCAGGCTCCCTGCAGCCCTTCAGCATTAAACACTGCACTGGCCTCAGCTCTGGACCCAGACTCAGCGCTGCCCAAGGTCCCCCAGCTGTGTCACAAAGTCCAACAGCTGACATCATTGCGATCACCTTGCATGAATCAGGGAGACAGGATACAATCAAAGGTGTGAGACCCAGGGGGAATTCAATTCAGTCCATCACCAGCTCTGCAATGAGTCTTGGGGCTACAAAGTCACGGTCTCTGCCTGTGGGAGCTGCAATCCACAAGAGAAGACTGACCTGGGAGCAAACAATGGCAATGTGATGCACTCCTCTCACAGAAGTGGGTCACACGTGCAGCGACTGCCCAGGCAGGTGGCAGGGAAGTCCTCCTGGGGGGTGGGGCAGGAACTGGGGGAAGTGAAGACAGAAGGACACATTTGAGTTGAACCTTGAAGGATGAGGACTTTGAGGGAAGAACAGAAAGGGAAAGAGCATCTTAGGCACAGGGAACAAACAGTATAAGAGACAGCAAATAGAAGAGCACAGCAGTTAAGCACAGGAACTCTGGAGCCAGAGTGCTAAGGCTGGAATTTACTAGCTGCATGATCTTGGACTTGTTGCTCAACCTCTCTGTGCTTCAGTTTCTTTATCTATCAACAAACAGTAATAATAGTACTGACTGCATAGGGTTGGAGTGGAGATTTAAAAAGTTAATAAACATAAAGTGCTCAGAAGAGTGTCTGGCCCATAAAAAGCACTGTACAAGTATCAGCTGTCATCATCATTGTTATCACCATTATTTCTGGACAGCTGGCCAGTGTGGACTCAGTGAGGCTGCAGGTGGATGAGTGGTCAGACACAAGACTGCCAAGGGAAGCCAGAACCAGAGAGTCAAATGATGGACGGTCCCATCAGGGATTTCAACTCTTCTCTTCTGAGGGTGGTTTATATGTGCCTGTGCCCTGGACCTGTGCTAGGGAAGGCCTGTCAGAGCCTGATCCCAGCCTCCATCCTGCTCTGGCCATTTAGCAGGGCTCGGTCTGTACTCCAGAGGCCACAGAATCAACCAGAAATGCCCCCACCTTGGTGACAAGGGCCTGAGAGGGAAAGCACAGAAGGCTTTTTCCAAACTGGACCAACTCAGGTGAGTCTGAAGGACAGCCTGGAAGCATGGTGGGGCCAGAGGGGAGAAACTGGATGGCGCTAGGACCCGCCTCAGACAGACAGATGGCCACTGAAGGAAATCCAGAGACCTAAGGGCAGGATGGATTTGGGGCCAGTGGGTGATCAGCAAGGAAGAGTGTCCCACAGAGGTAGAATATCTAGAACGTGGATCTGCAACTCTAGAGGGAGGCACTGGCAGGAAGCGGGCTGGACACCAGGGCCCCAGCCGAATGGTCTGGGGTTCAGCTTGGGCTTCCAGCTCAGTGAGCCATGAAGCCTTCCAGATTCACCCAACAAGCAGGACGCTGGGGTAAAAGCAGAAAACAATTTCTTTTTCTCACACCTGTCCTTTTAATCTCCACTTTCCTACCTCTTGGGTATAATGTTAGGCAAATCTTATAATTTGAGCTGGTTATTCCTCCATAATAAAGGTCCCTGCTCACTTTCTGGCTCCCAAATTATCTCATTTAAGTAGTTAATACCCAGCTCAGTATAATAAAGATCAAAGCTTTATTTAAAGTGAAAGTTTTTCCTTTTTCCCTAGCTTAGGCCTGCTTCAGAGTACTAGGGGTGTTGGAGTGAGCAGGACTGAAGCCTTGTTGGGACCTAAAACCTCATGGGCTCTAAAAGATTTTAAAAGGAGACAGTTTTTTTTCTTGGCATGCATTTCTCTGAGTTCCCTCTTTTCCTGTGGTTATTTGATATTTTAAACCTTGGTTAAGGGGTAAGATGACATTATTTACATAAATATAAAGTTATTTTCCAATCAGCCTGGAGCTGCAAACTTGCCACAAGATACGCACTGTCCAGACCCTGAGAAACCGAGGAAGACATCCATAAAGCTGTGCTGATTCCACCCTGAAGCACATCAAAATCCAGCAGGACCCTAAGATTTCATCAAGGATGAGAACAGAGGCCAGGTGGAGCCTTGGTGAGAATTTGCACCGGGCCTCTTTCACGTCTCCTTCCCTCTTGCTTTCCATTTCCCACATTCCATTCTCTCAAACTCTTCTTTAAAAACCCTTCAGTAAATCTGAGTCTTTGAGATGGCTTTAGTATGGACATTTTCCTTCAGGTTTACCAGAGAGATGGGTTAGCCTAACACCTCTCATTGGGTCACTGGTATTTTTGAATAAAAGCTGACTTCCTATTCCACCAACACTTGACAGTTAAGTCTTTTGTTTCTTTGAACTATAGGCACCTGAACTTGGGTTCAGTAACAAGATCTCCGTGAGCCTCAGCCAGGGGCTGAATGCCCTGGGTTCTGTAACAGATTTTGGTGCAAGCCAGGGTTTTTGTTTGGGGCAGGCAGTTGAACTTGGGTTCGGTAACAGGGGTAGGGGCAGGAGGGTGCAGGGTTGCTTGTCTTTTCCTCATCTGGCCTGTCTCTTCCTCCCCTTCCCACGCCCACCAGGCTGCCTTTGACTCCTCCAGGGATACAGCAGGAAGATAGAGGGAAAGGCAGTGCAGGCAAGGCCTTGCTGGACTTGCAGTGCTTGCTGTGGATTCTCTATGGGCTTGAGAGATGGGCAATGCTAGCTCAAGGACATTTCTTGGGAAAATTCCTTCTGGAGATGGCTCCAGGCCAGTTGTGTACCTAGGCCCCTTGACTCATGGGGAACCTGGCCTCCACCTACCCTGCTCTGTTGGTGGAAGTGTGGCTAGGCACCTGTGTAGGCTGGCCTCTCTCTCTCTCTCTCTCTCACCTGGTCAGCTGAGCCTTGACCTCTTGCTTCAGATGGGTGTCAGACACCAGAATGTTGTCTTCCTCTCTTTCCAGGGCACACATATCAAGCTCCTGAAGAGGTCCCCTCAAAGACCCCTTTCTCATTTGGCTTACAGTGAGGTAGTGACCTCCTCCCCACAGGTGGTGGTAGACTCACAGCACACATCAGCTCTCTCCCATACATCATTCCAGCTCTCACCTGCCAATGTTCAAGTTTGACCTTTCATGCCTTTGAGATGGATGATGAGCTTAAATTCTCAACACTGGTTCTGGCCACCCCTTCCCACCTGCGAGTCCTGCATGGGTGGTCAAGAATACCATGTGCCTCCCTCTAGATTGAGAGCTCCTGAGGGCAAGGATTGTATCTGCCTCACCACTGCATTCTCAGATCCTCGATCTGCATTTGGCATTTAATTGTGGTAGGCAGCATAATGGCCTACATAATGTTCATCCTAATTCCCAGGACCTGTGGCTATGTTAGGTTACATGGCAAAGGGGACTTAAATTTGCAGGTACATCAGCTGACCTTGAGAGGAGGAGATTACCCTGGATTTTCTGGGTGGACCCAATGCAATCACAAGGGTCCTTATAAGTGGAAGAGGGAGGCAGAAGATCAGAGTCAAAGAGATCTGAAGAAGCAACGCTGTTAGCTTTGAAGATGGAAAGAGGCCACCAGCCAAGGCCACCAGCCTCTAGAAGATGGAGAAGGATTCTCCCTAATAGGCTCTGGAAAGAAACGCAGCCCTGCTGACATGGTGATTCTAGCCCAGTGGAACCCATTTGGAATTTCCAACCTCCAGAACTATAGGATAACACATTTGTGTTGTTTTAAGCCACTAAATTTGTGGTTTTGTTATGGCAACCATAGAAAACTTATACAATCAATGTTCAATAAGTGTTGGCTGAATCATGAAATTGCATTGACTCGGAAGATTGCTTAATGAATGTGGAATCCAAGCAAAGGAAGGACAGACATCTGGAGGGCTGTGTTCTCCAAGCTGTGGTAGTCTGTTGAACTGTCCCTGGACACTCCCTCTGCCTGCCTCTGTAGGGACAGTATATTTGGGGCAGTCTCTCCCATGCACAAGTGCTAGGTTAACAGTGCCGACTCCTGGTTTGCAAACTTCTGCCTTCCAGTCTGCTTGCAGATCACTCCCTTCTGCAATTTTGTTGTTATTGTTTCTCAAAATTATAAAAGCCATATATTCACCTGCTAAATTTTTTCCTTGTAATTCAGATGAGTATTATAACATGAAAATAGAAATCTCCCATCTCCCAACCCCTCATTTCTGATCTTCAGGGGTAAACTACTACTATTTCTGTGAATCCTTCCAGAATTTTCCTGCACATGTGACAGAACACATTTACATATTTATTTGCACACATACACAGTATTTTGACACAAAATGAAATATATCGTAGATGTTGTTCTACACCTTGCTTTGCTCATGTTACAACATATCTTGAATGTCTTCTTCTGTTGGCACATATACGTACACTTCATTCTTTTTAATGGTTGTGTAGTAGTCCACTGCTTACCATAATTTATATAACTACTGCTGTAGTGGTGTCTAGATGACTTGGTGTATAATCTACCAGATTCTTAAATATTTAATCACATTCTCCAAACCCACATACTCACAGGCGTTTTATGATTTTCAAAGTCCCTGAGTACTCATTTTTGGAGTTTCTACTCCATATCGTAGCAAACATATTTAAGTACACCCACATTCCATATCAAATACAAATTTTTGCTGTAAAAATGAAAAGGATTGTTATGATTCTGCTTTTGAAATAATTTGGCTCTGAGTAACTTATTTAATTTAAGATTGACTACAATTTCTCAGCAATCATCATAATACTTGGGAATTCTCTCAAAGTGAGACAATTTAACCTGCAAATGGTTTTTACATGTAATGACTTTCTTATGAATATTAAATTTAATGATTTGTGAATGTGACATAATATTACATGCTGAAGACATTTAAATAAACACTTATTAATCTTGACTTTGCTTTCTTTTTGTATTTGGAAGTCAATAGTTTCCTTTTTCAGACCTCATATTTTCCTCAGGGCTCTGAGAAGCTAATAATCCCTAGAGATGGTGACTAAAATACCCAAAAGGTAAATAGCTCCCTACACACTACTCCTTGCTGGATGCCTGGGCTCCCTCTTGAGGTGAGTGGGTGGGATTGTTGGGGTGTGTCCAGGGCTGGCCTGGGCAGGAGGCTCACGAGGATCCCCAAGATGGTTGTTTACCAAAGTGGAAGAGCGGGGTATGGAACCAGAATGGGTCCTAAAGAAGAGCAAAGTCACAGCTAAGGACACATGGGACATCATCCAGAGTTGGCCTTTCATAAGGAAACAAGACAAGTCAGGAGTTGAGCGCCCCTAGATTCCCATCCACATGTTCTTAGACTATCTCTCAGAGGCTGGATTTTATTTGTTTTTATGGGGAGGTTCTCCCTTGTTTACCTCTCAAAGGGTGGCCAAATCTTCAAGGTCTGGGGCCCTCCAACTTTGCCCCTCTGCTATGACTACTGTAAAATCAAAGCAGGCAATGAATGCTTATGCAGAGCTGACTAATGGACAAACAAGGGGTCTCCACCAGAGGTAAATCTTCCCATCTGCATGGCTACATATGAAAATGTCATATCGATCAGAGCAGTAAATGCTCAGGAGGGAAGGGCAACATAATGACAGAGACAATTTGGCATCTCATTTAATTTCTACATACAAAAAAATTAACATTTTTTAAGAGATTGACTTTCTCCATGGAAATTCCTCTCCAATGTAAGCACTTGCTCGTTGATGGGCCATTATAAATGTTTATTATCATGAGGATGAGATTTCTATAACATCAGATGCTATTATAACTTTGAATGAAATTACTGTGAGGACAATTTCAGTCTCACAAGCAGCTCTTAGTTTTAAGAAGTCTCTGTGGATCAAAACACAAATTTCCAAAGCTTAGCAACGCAGACAGCCAAGAAGCTGGGCAGAGTCTGGGGGCAGGGATTGGGGGAGGCATAGGGCGTGGGATGCTATGTAACCAAGAAAACCCAGGAAAGGGACTAGACTAAAGCTCATAAATTTTGTCTCTTGGGTTATCCTACCTGGGATATGAAGGAGCTCACCATTTTAGGCACACACAGTATATCCCTAGTTCAGTCCTAGCAGACTCTGGGGTACTCTCTAGGAGCCTCCTGCCAGGGTCCATCTGTGCAATAGATATTATTTTTCTTGGCAACCATCGATACTCATCCTCTTTCTCCTCTCTACTCTAGGTAGGTCACTGTGGGATGACTGCTGCTGCTAACAGTAGCAAACATGACAGCTCTTGTAGTGATGCTGAAGGCAACTGTACTGCAACTGCTACCAAAGGGACTGCCAATTCTAGATCAAGGTTGATGCCCAACATTAAGGGAATCTACACTGGTATTTTCTCCTTGTGGGAGAGAATGCTGCAGTCCCCCAGTATTTATTCTATTGTTTTTTCTTAGTAGAAGAACTCCAACTTTTAGCTAGACATATTGACATCCAGTGAAACTATTATATTTTCCAGCCTCCCTTGCAGCTATAAGTAGCTGTGAAAGTAAGTTCTGACCAGTAGAATTGAAGCAGAAATGCTGTTCAAGACTTCAGAGATATCTCTTTAAGATGATGAAGGTACACCCTTACACTTCCCTTTCCCTTCCTCCTTACTTTGCACAGAATGCAGCAGATGCAATGGTTGGAGCTCCAGCAAGCATCTTAGACCATGATGTGGCCTTGAGAATGGAATCCAGGTACTGAGGATGATAGAGTCTTGCTCCCTAATAACACCATGGGATGGCAATGCCCGCTTTTGAAGCCACTTTAATTTTGGATCTTTGTGTTAAATACATATGAACTTTACACTAATTGATACACACCTGTTGTCATAGAAAGTCCTGGTTCCAAAGCTTCTGGAAACCACTCAGCAGCATCTCTGTGAAGTTGTACTGAGTCTCGTGGAAGTCCTTTCACCCTGTACCCCGTTTAGGGTGAACTGCTAAGAAGCACTGAGTAATAGATCTCAGGATCTCCCCCTTCTGAGCTGTCCTCTGGGACCACTCACCACTTTATGCACCTTCAGCCCTTCTTTCCTTGGGGTGACTCACTCCCCTATAGGCTTCTCTGCTTCCCATCAAAATAGATCCCTGGTGGAGCAGCCCCAGCAGTCATTTGGCTATGCCTCAGTACTGTTCATGAGAAAGCCATGATTCCTACTATACTCTTTCCCCTGCAAAATACATGTGGTCCCTGCTTAATTCCTGACCTTCATTCAAGATGGCCTTCTTGGAAAGACTGAGAGGGGATTAGGCTTCTTGTAGGCATGCTGTTCTTTTCCTCAGCTGGAATCTCAAGGCACAGAGCACCCATGACATAGCAAAGAGGACAACTGTGGGGGGCGGGACTTTTTCCCTGCTGTGGCCAGGCAAGTTGGCCTCTGGGTCAGTGAGTGCTCCTTGGTAGTAACTGTGGTACTTAGATATTTGTTCAACATGTAATTTCTCCCTGCCACCCCCACCTTCATGAGAGGAGTACTGTCTCCCACCCTGTTGATGTTAAGCTTGGCTGTGCGACTTGCTTTGACCAAGAGAACGTGGGTAGAAATGAGTGAGGTCCAAGTCTTAAAATGATATGCCTTGAGAAGCATCCCCATTTCTGCTTGCCCCTCCAGGAGCATCCAACTTACACTGTGAGAATGTTCTGGGCTCCAATATGGGACGCAAGGAGCAGAATTTCTCCAGCAGACCTACAGAACTGTAGTGTAAAGCAAGGGTACCCTGGCTGACCACAGACCTGTAGGCTTGAAAGCAAGTGGATTCTGTTTTAAATTACTACATTTGGGGATGTTTTTTAATGATGTATCATTTCAGTGAAAGGCTAACCAAAGCAGTAAGAAGGCTCTCTGTGCCTCACAGCATCTTTCAAGTCCTTGTGTGCAAAGAGACCCTTCAAAATCCACTGTGTGAATTCAGACCTGTGAATAGGGATAGACTGGTGTATTAGTCCATTTCTGTTGCTTATAACAGAATACCTGAAACTGGGTGATTCATAAAGAATCTATTTCTTACATTTTTGGAGTCTGGGAAGTCCATGGTTCAGGGAACATCTCTGGTGAGGGCCTTCTTCTTGGTGGTGACACAGCAATACAGAGTGTCACATGGTGAGAATGGGCTGAGCAAGAGATAGCTAACCTCCTCTCACTCTCCTTCAAAGAGCAATGAACAGATTACTCCATGAGTGGGTCAATTATTCCATGAATGGATCAATCCATTCACAAGAGAACAGTCCTCACAATCTAATCACCTCTTAAGGACCCACCTTTCAATTACCGTAATTGAATTTCCCACTCTCTTAGCACCATTACATTGGAGGTCAAGCTTCCAGTACATGAACTTTTTGGGGACAATTTAACCCATAGCAACAGGGCACTAGCCTCTCCTCTCTGGCATTCTGGACTCTTGATTTATCTATTTCCTGAAAGAGAAAAGGGGTGGGTACCAAGACCTGCCTGGGGGAGAGCCTCCTCCATCTGATTTGTTGCTGGCTCCTTTCAGGCCCCACCACCCACACATTCTCCCACCAACAGTAAATTCTTTCCAAACCACTCTCTTAAATGTTGCCAGAGTTGTCTTTGCAGCTGTTCTTCAGAGCATCTTACCTGATCATGTCAGTCCCATACCTATAAGTCTTCAACTTCTCTCTACAAATATTTAGGGAAAGTTTCCATTTCTTAAAGTACAATGCCCTTCATGACCTGACTCCTGCTAGGTCCTGCAGTCCCTACCACTCCCTCATCTATGGCCCCTCCAACTCTAGAGAGCTCCTTGCAGTTTCCAGAAAGCAACACACTGCTCCCTATCTCTATACCAATACACATGCTATTTCCATGGCTTGGATGCCCTTCCCCTGTTCCCTGGGTGTGACTGTCCCAGGTGACAGTGATGTGATTGATGGAAAGATGCCAACAGACACAGGGGAAAAAATGAGTTCCTTTAATGTAAAATAAAAGATATAACTAACTATATGCAGATAGTCCCCTAGAGCAGGGAATACAGCAGTAGGTCCAGTTCAAGAGGGTATTAGTTATTGCTGCTGTATAGTTTAGCTGCTGTAATAGAGAAACCCAATTTCCTAATGCATCCTTCAAATCTAGCTTGAGCTTCACCCCATCAAGCTTTCTTTCCTCTTCTACATCACTTGCTACCCAAGGTCTGATTTAGAAGTTTGTTACCTGGACTCCTAAGGGACCTACTGCACTATCATACCACAGCTCTGTCCAGGTTCAAGAGCCATTCTGGGAGCTTGGGGAGGACAGGTAACCAGTCATGTGCTTTTTTATTCCCCAGACATCACCTGGCACATGGCAGGTTCTCAATGCCTACTTGTGCAACTGGGCTGCTTGAGTTGGGCACGGGAAGGGTAGCAGCACACCTGGCTGGTATGTGCCGCCTGGATGACAGGTGCTTGCCATGGACTTAGAATTGTGCCCTCTCAGCTGCTTCCCTGCCTCAGGGCTTGTCTCCATAATGCAGCTGAAGCAATCTTCTGCAGCACACAGCTGGCCATGCCACAGTCTTTCTTAGAACTTTCCAAGAGCTCCTGTTACTTTGCAGTCAAAGGCTGAACCCTTCAACGTGGCTTACAAAGGAGGGTTGCTATATTTAGCAAACAAAAATATAGGACACCCAGTTAAATTTGAATTTCCAATAAACAGCAAATAATTCTTTTATTATAAGTATATCCCATGCAATGTTTGGGATACACTTATACTAAAAGCAAATTTGATGTTCACTTGAAATTCAGACTGGTATCTTGAATTTTGTCTAGCAACGCTGTGTACAGAGCCCTCCACCTATGTACCTGCTTCCCTCTTCAGCCTCCTCTCTCACTAAGCTTCTGCCTCAGACCTATCAAACCCCTTCAGTCTTTCTCTTTCTTCCTCTGGACTTTCCAACATGGGGCTGCTGTGAGAATTAAATGAGTTAACACATGTAAAGTGCTTAGAACAGTACTGTTGTAAGGAGCTGACCCGGCTCATGGTAGAGGTTGAAGTTTTGCTATTGTTTTTTGCCCACCCTGGCACATACGCCTGCCCCCTCCTCACTGGCCCCACTTTGCCAGGTTAACTCCTACCCATCCTGTCACAAGGTGGTGACCTCAGACTGTCAGTCTCTTCTTTGGGAAGCCTTCTTCACAGCTTGAATGAGATTGTGAGTCTTCGGTATATACTTCCAAGCACCCCCGCCCCTACCTCCTCTACTAAAGCTCTTATCACATTTTGCCATGATTTCTTAGTGGTCTGTTTCCCTACCACACCATGAAAGAATCTGTCTGTGCTGTTCACATTTCTGCCCTCAGTGCCCAGCACAGTGCCTGAGGAAGAAGCAGCATTCAGTACAGGCTGAATGAATGAGGCCACAGCACCCTGCAACCCCTACATTACTCAGGAACTGGTTTCCTAGATAACATGACTTCTTTGTGGTCAAGGTCAAGAGAGATCATAATGCCCTTCCACTTGGGGTACTCAGTCTTAGTCCTGGGAGCAAGGTTAGTCAGAACAGCAGAGTCTCCACCTCAGGTCTGCTTCACCACCTGCAGATCATGGGTCTGGTATGGAGCAAGTCACTTCTCTGCCCTGATTTCCAAGGTCCTCATCTGAGATGTGGGGTTAGAAAGATCCTCCTGGACAGTACTTGGGGGGAAATTAACTGTGCTTGTGAGAGGACATGGTGCACAGCAGAGGCCCAGTGAATGAGTTTTCTTCCTTTCTTTCTCGAGGAAATAAAAAAGCTTGGAAGCATGTGACCAATACCTGATCAGTTTTCATAAAGCAATGTATTTCAGTTTCAGATCAGAACCAAGAAAACCCCACACTTTAAAGATGAGAGGGGAAAAAAATGTGGAAGCAAGAGAGGCCACGTCCGGAGACTTGAGAGAGAGAGAAAAAAGGGGCTGGAAACAGCAGATCAATCATCAAGGTGAAAACTTAAAAGACGATTGATTTTCCTCCTTGATGTCCACGTTTCAAGGGCCTTGTTGGGTTCCTCCTGGGAAATCAACTTTGAGGCTCGTCTGCCACAGAAAGTCATTTCCTCTGAGCTCTGTTCCCATTGGCTCCTGAGCTCGGGGAAGGGAGCAAACACCAGTGTCCTTGGACATCAGCAGCTTGACTTTGGGGTCATCCCTCATTCTCTTTCCCTGTAGCCCAGAGGGTGTCCAGAGCACTGGGCCTGGAGTAGCCGCACCTGGATTAAATCCAGCTACCCTGGCTGTGTGGCCTTGGGGGGGCCAATTCACCTGCCTGCCTGACAATTGCCCGGTAACTTGCAGGCAGCACCAGTGTGGGGTGTTGAAGATCAGAATGGACAGGATGGGGATGAGCCAGATGGCAGAAATAAGATGTGTCCTTCGGACATTCGAAGTCGGAGCAGGAGAGCCAATGTTTTCTGGGGTGGAGTTCCAAGAGCAAGCAAGAAAAGAGAGGTGGGACCAGGTACAGAGTGGGGAAGGAGTAGAACAAGGTGGAAAGGTCCACAGTGCTCACTGGGATATGCGGAAGGCACCTGGTGGAGGGTCTAGAATGTCCAAGGCCCAAGGGAGCAAATCTGGTTTAAAAGCCAGGGTAAAGTTTGTCCACTGTAACTCTAACCCAGCAAGGATGTCATGAGGATTACGTGGAGTCATGGATGCAAAGCCCTGTCACATGGGGTGTGATAAATGGGCTGAGTCTGAAGAAGATTCTGAATCAGATAAAGGACAAAAGAATCAAGTTGAAGTTTCTCTCTCCTGTCCAGCAAACCACTGCCTCCACTCTACATGCCGTACCTATCTCTCTTTCCTAGATCAGGTACCCTGTTTGTGGGCACCTCCTAGCTGTACCTCTGAGGTCTTATGAGTTCTCCCAAAGAGACTAGGCTATTGAGGAATATAAATTTGCCCAGGCTCTGATTCCTATACCACCTCTGCCAGAGTCTGGACAGGTCCTTACACCAGAACCAGCCTCCTCTATACCTACCGGGTGACCCACCAGCTCACAAGCCTGTCCCTTCCTCAGGAGGCCTGATCATGGAGGTTCATCATCTCATTTCTATCTTCGACCCCACCTGACCGTGACCTTCATTCAAGCCTTATCATTTTCCCCTTGACTTGGCTACAGCCTTCTCTCTGGTCTCCCCAACCCCAGCCACTCACTCGCCCAGGTCCATTCTCCGTATGGCTACTTGAGAAATTTTTTTAAACCATAAGTAAAATTTTATCACTCTCCTGCTTACAAAAACAAAACAACAACAAAAATTGTTTTTGTTTCCTATCACCTACAGGGTAAAGTGAGGGATGCTTTTTGTTGTTAACATGAGATTTTTGTTTTGTTTTTTGGGGGGATATTGTTTGATCTCAGGCACAAAGGGGTCAAGTTAATCAGGGTCAATCACTCCTTGGTCTGTAAAATACTAATGTCATAATCCATACAAGACTTCCTCTAACTTTATTTATATGTATTACCCTTTCTCACTATTTCTCTTCCTATTATAGAGAACCATACACATCAGTTGTATGGGCATCCTTAAATTTGTATGTGTCTTTGGAAAATAAGGAAAATAAGGATTGTCTACAATCTACAGAAGTAATACTATGCTAAGATCTTGACATGTTTCTTTTTACTCATAGTACTGACTTCTGTCCATGCTGTCGTGCATACACCTGGTTTCCTAGCTTCCTCTGTCTTGTGAGGACAGCTGGGTTACCTTCAACTCCCTCCCCTGCAAATAGTGTGGCCATGTATATTCATGTACATGTCCGTTATGGACTGGCATGAGGATTCCTTTGGGGAACGGCAGGGTTAGAGGGTACATACTTCCTTAGTTTGTTCTGCAGTGGGGCTGTACCAGTCCACATCCCACCAGCCCAAATCCCATCACAATTTGACCTCTCACTGCTTCTCTAGCTCCCCACTTCTCTATCTCCTGCCACCCCCATCCTAAGTTCCCACCACCTGATGTACTCACTAATCCAGTGAAGGAGAGTGTTTTTGGAAACCATCTAGGCCAAGACTAGGACGCTAGGGCCCAGAGATGGCATATTAGTGGCTCAAGTTCACATGACTTAGAATGGGCTCTTGATAAATCAAGGTTCTTTTCACTCTACCACAAGTCAAAGTTCTCTCCCATTTTTCAGAAGTGGAAAAGAGTTTTAGAGACAAGAAGTCACAAACTTTGGGTTCCATGGAAAACTAAGAACAATCATGACTGTTTTGACCCTGAAATGACCTTCCTTCCTGATGTGGATCCCATCTGCAGAGTAAGCAAGAGCTGGCTGCTCAGGTAAAAGCAACCTGGGGAGTGGTGGGGGCAAGGTTGTGCTGGGCTCACTCTGAACCATGCAAAGCACAATCGCCAGGGCTCAGGCAGCCCACCCACTGTGCTCACCAGCCACCTGGCACCAGCCTCTGAGGCCTGGATGTCTAATGGGTCCTTCGTCAGCCTGGTCTTTCTGAGGCTTCAGCTAGGGATAGTGCTTTTAGAGCAAAATTTGTTTCCATGTAATTGTCAATTATTCCAATGGATCAAAGTTGGTTTGGGAAACCTGAGGCTAAATTTAAGTCAGTTTAAGCTTATGAAATTGTTTTGGGACAATAATAATGTAAACAAGCAGGATCTTTAATACATTCAAAACGAAGTCATTGCATTTTTCATGGGTTTTCATCTCCCATCCCACCCCCACCTCCAGGGCATCATCATTCTCACACTGAGAAAGGTTTGGGAGGGCGAGGACAGAGTGGAGAACACAGTGATGTTGTGGCTGGCTTCCCTGCTGCCTCTTCAGTCACAACAGCCCCGTGGGCCACCCCTGGAGAGAGGCCTCCACACTGAGTAAGAAAGAGAACTCCCTATTTGGACTCAGGGACGCTGGGTGGTCACAGCCCCACATGCCTAGACTGTATCACTTTCTAGCTTCTGCAGTGAGAGCCAGGAAATTTATCTCCTTTGGTTCCTGTTCTTTATGCAAGAATAGCTACATCCCTCCTCCACGCCTCCCCTGGGCTCACCAAAGCAACCGCAAGTTACAGGCCATTTAACAGGCCGATCTAATCTCTCCAGGATTTCAAAGCTGTCCAGGGGATGCCTCCTAGCTCGCTTTCACTGTCTGTCCTCTGCCTCTTCTTCCTCCTAGTCCTCCCAGGCTATGCCACAGCAAAGACCTGCCAGAGGAATCAGAGGTTCTCCACTATTCGGTTTTGGCTCTTTCCATTGGAATTCACAATGGATAAATGCAAATTCTTCAGCATTTCCAACCAAATATAGAGTGGAATTTGATTGGGTTGACAGCATGTGCTCTGGAGCTAGGAAGCCTGGGTTTATTAATAGCTGTGTGAATTGGTGCAAGTTACTTAACCTCTCTGTGCTTAGGTTCCCCAACAAAATGGGAATACTAATATGTACCTACCTGTTAACAGTATCTACCTCACAGGCTTCTTTGTGGGACTTGTATGTGTTAATATGTACGGTAACACGCTAAGCACAATGCTGGATTTATGGCAATAAGTGCTTGCTGTGAGGAGGATGACTGATGAGGAGGATGAAGATGAGTGGCCTCAGAAGGGAAAGAGAGATGCGAATTGGCTGAATTGGTGACTTCAGTGTCACCTTTCCTTCACTGTCCTTGGAGACCGGGGAGTCTGCACATGTGCAAAAGAGCCTCCAGGAAACCAGTGCTAAGTTGGCTGGAATAAAGTCATTTCCCCACTGAGGTCAGTGATGGATAGACAATCTGAGCATATTGGAGGGTGGAGCTCACAAGCAGATGCCTGATGGAAGACTGTTGCCAAGATCGCTGGGGTTTTGCCCTCTCAGGAAAGAGAATTAGCACTCCTACCAGACGAGGAGCCTCAGTCTTTTGCTACTCAGGTGTGGTCCAAAGATGAACAACATGGGCTTCTCCTGGAATTTTCTCCTGTATGAAGAATTTCAGGTCCATGTCAGATCTACTCAATCAGATCAGCATTTTAACAAGATCCTCTGGTGATTTCTATGCACAGTAAAGTCTGAAAATCACTCTTCTAGTTCAAATGCAGGAGTAGACTCAGAGGCCCTCATCTGCTGGCCCACTGGACTGTGTGAGGCATGTAGGCAGGGACTGTGTCTGCTTTATTCCCGACTGTGATTTAGCATCATTACCATCATAAAGTGAGCACTCATTAAGTATTTGGCGGGAGATGTATGAAGGAGTAACTGAGTAGGTGAATGAGTGAATGGGTAACAGTTGGGCTCAGAAGCTCCATTGCCTGGTTTTGGGTCCTTTGTGAGTAGTGCTGGGATATCCCGGCAGTAAGTAAAATGGGCAAATCAGACAAATGCCTCTGCAGCACCTAATTTATTGCCAGGATTGAGCAAGACTGGCTTGAGATACTTGAGCTTTTCAGTTTTGTACAGTGAGGAAGAGCTAGGTCATGCAGGGACTGACCTTGTGTCTACCACATGTCCCTGTTCTCGGACTCAAGTAACCCTGGCAAAGATGAAAATCAGGTCAGCCTGACATGACTTATTCTAAATGTACCCATGCAGCCAGACAGTGAGCCTCGCATCCTTGTCTGGGCACTCATCATGCAGCCCCAACAGACACTGGGACACTGGGTGCCCTATTCTGGGCAGAGACAATGACTTATAGAACTTGCCCTATCCAAGGCTTTGAAAATATGAATGACGTTTACCTGTCCTCAGACTTCCAGCCACTATCAGACTTACATGATTCCTCATAGACTGACAAGCCATGGCAGGGTAATCACCTTTGCAAGTGTTTTTAAATACCATAGCATGTCACTTGTCTGAGCCAAGAGGCAAAAGAAGAACATGGTAGCTCAGTGTTTGATAGCAGTGTCCTTTTTCTCCTCTTTTGGATGTCTTTTATCCCTACCAATGTTTATTGTAAACTACAGTCTGAAGATGATGCTAAAGATCTGCGCAAAGGATTAGGGGCCCTTTGTGATAGCTCCAAAGCCTTGGAAGATCTATGGATAGCTCAGAGAAACCCCTCCTATTCAGGGCTTTCTTTATCTTGTTCTCTGCCAGCTCCCCCTCCTGTGATTACTCAACTATAGGAGCTCCTTTAAGAACAGAAGCAAAAACACAGCTGGAAGCCCCCAGGTGTGGGGCTCCCCCCGCCACAGGCCTCAACCCCCCCCCACCCTGCAACCAGACCAGTGAAGGAGCTGGCCCCAGGCCAGCCTTGCCCCTCCACCCCTACCTCCGTTCACCCCACTGCTCTGCAACGACATCTTAGAATGTAAAAAAAACCCCAATAATAAAAAATAAAATTTAAAAATAAATAAAAATAAAAATATTGAATTCTTGCCCAACACCATCTCAAATTATTATAATTTTTTATTTACATGTATTTCCCAAATATCTGTAAAGTAAAACCTAATAAAACAGAGATAACTAGGTGAAAAGGATTTGTATCATCCAAGAAAAAAAAAAAAAAAAGAATGGAAGCAGACTAGAATGTGCTCAGGCTTTCATGTCAAACAGACCAGGGCTTGGATCCCAGCTAGTAAGGGGCAGCCCAGCAGGGGAGAGCTGCTGGACACAAGAGCACTCGGGTCCCTATACACCTGTGAACGGTGAGGTTCATGCTCTCCTCTTTTTCCATCCTTCCTGCAGGTCTCCCCTGCAGGTCCCCCCTGCACTGCCTCAAAGCAAAACATTCTTGCTCTGCCTTGTTGGAAATCCACCTTCTCCAGCTTGCCCATGTGCCTCGGGGAAGTGGACACAGCCCTGGGTGGTGCATTCTGATGAGTCTAGACCAATCATGGTTATCCCCATGCCCACTGCCGTGACCAGGAATCAATTTTGACCAGCAAGCTGTGAGGAATGTCTGCTGGGTTGGTCCTGGGGAGAGTTACTTGCTCTTAATAGGAGACCTGGAGAAGAGAAGGTATTGTCTTTTTCTCATTGTCAGCAGGTCTAGAGATGATGCCTGGAAATGGCCACAGCCATGGGGACAACCAGACTTAAGACATGGCCAAGATATTCCAGATGGTAGAGAGGAATTATTGAAAGAGGCTGGGTCCTCAATGACACCTATGGCCCTCTGCAATAATCAGTCCTGGAGCTGCCCTGCTGTGGGCTGGTTATAGTATGAGACAATAAGTCTTCTTGTTGTCTGGGGTTGTTGAGTGGAGTTTGCTGCAGCCAAAAGTGAAAAAACACAATGTGGGACTAGATATAAACATCTCAGAGGAGCTCTGGTGCTTTTGACTCCTTTGTGGTGACTGATCTGAAGAGGAAGCTGGCCCTCAGTCTCCAGCTTCAGGCCTCCCGTAAACACACATGCATGCTTCACAGACACTCACACCTACGTGTCAACATTGGCCGAGAAATGGAAGCAATTATGTGAATATCCCTATGAGAAGAACCTAGTTAGGCTTAAAGCCTAAAGTACAAGGGCCTGGTTTTGTTCAGATCAGGGAAATGAAACACCACCAGGTGGGATTGGGTGAGAACAAACCAATTAAATGGTGACATTTATTAGTACTGTCTCCCTGAGCCCAGGGCCTAATTGGTGCAAGTTTTACTAGGAGAGGACTTCTGAAACCATAATTCTGTGGCTAAAACTAAAACTCATAATTTTGATGCTAAATGGTCCTTCCCTGTTCAAAGCCCAGTGTGTAATTCAAGAGATAAACAGTGCCTGATGTACACAGTTCTTATGGGGAAGATGAAGGAGGTGATGTTAAGCCTGTTGGCTTGAGCCTTGCTCATGCCAGGCTGCTGTGGCCCCAGGGGCCACCCTCTCACCCACCCCTCATCCTCAGCCAGACGGAAGCTGCAACCTTACACCTTGTCTCAGGTGGGGATCTCGAACACAGACTCTGAGATGGAAATGTGCATCTAGGGAGTTTATTGTGCAGAGGTGGAGGCAGGAAAGATGGTGTGGTTTCCGGAACACCTGGAAGGGAATGAATGAAGGAAACAGGATTGGGAAGAGGGAGAGGCTGAGTTGGGATGTGGTAATTGTAACTGAGACCTTGGCAGTTCCCATAGGGGACTCTGGAGCTGGGGTGGCCCTTCAGAGCTGTCCTGAATTAAGATAAGGGGGCTGCGGACTCTACTCATAGACCAGTCACGGGATGTGAGCTGTCCCCAAGGAGAGTACAAAATCCTGGGCAAGGCAGCACCCTTTGAGGGGAAAAGGGCAGTTCCCTGGGAGGGAATTGTGAGCCGTAAGCAGTTCCCACTCTTGATCACTTGGGGAGTAATTGCCTCAGTCCCATCGGGGGCTCTGAGGGACACACCACATTGTCATCAACACATATGATGTAGCTATTGGGAAGTGCTGAGCAGAAGAGTTCTCTTATGCCCCCTCCGTTCCCAGCACCTCCCAGAGTGCACATAGTAGGCGCTATATAAATATTTCTGGATAAATAACAATGGACGCCGGGGACCCAGTGGAAGCAATAATGCACCCATCGGTCTTTAGTCTGCCACTCCACAGGAGAAATCACTGTCACCTCTAGAGCTGCCAGATAGTGTTCAAATTGCATATATCTGTTTCAAATAAGGAGATAAAAGATAACACAGTGCTGAGAGGGTTTGTTAACTACTTGGGGAAGAATTATATTTACAGCTCTTACAGCGTTATTGCATAGCAAATAACAATAAACTTCAGGTGGTTAAAGAGTTAAATATAAAAGAATTAAAACCATAAAAGAATTAGAGGAACATTCTAGAGGAATGTTTATATAAACTTGGGGTGGTTAGGCCTTTCGAAACATTACTAAGCACTCAAGCATTTCTAAGCAAAAACAATAAAGGAAAAGATTGATGAATTTGATTACTTAGAAATAAAATCTTCGCTAGGTCAAAAAAAAAAAAAAGAAGCTACTATAGGCAAAATTAAAAGGCAAATGACACACTGGGGAAAATATAATAAACATATATTATAGACAAAAGGTTGATGTATATAAAGAGTTCTCAGAAGTCAAAAAGGAAAAGATAAGCACCCCCATAAAAATGGGCAATTGACATAAATAGGCAATTTACTGAAGAAAAATTACAAATAGACAATGAGCATATGAGAAAACACTCAGCACCACTGGAAAAGATATGCAAATTAAATCAACAATGAGTGTGGGGAATTGGGTATTCCTGCGTGCTGCTGGAGGGAGTGTAAATTGGTGCACCTTCTTAGCGGGTAATTTGGCAGTATCTATCAAAAAAAGCCTTAAAAATGTGCATACATTCTCTTGACTCAGCAATTTCACTTCCAGGAATTTATCTTAATGAGCAAGGCAAATATATGTGTAACTATTTATGTGTAACTATATTCAATAAAGCATTATTTATGTTAATGAAAACTGGAAATTACCTGCATATCTAACCATAGGCAGCTGGTTAAACAAATTATGGAATATCCATAATATGAGATACTATGGAATCATTAAAATGAAGTTATAGAAGAACACTTAATGGCATAAAAAATGTTTGTAGCATATTGCTGAATGAAAAAAGCAGGCTACAAAACAATATAGATAACACCATGAATGTGTGTGTGTATACCTAGAAACATGTATTTTCCAAATGTTAACTTTATTTTTCACTTGGCAGTGAATTACTGATTTCTATTTCCTTTGTGTTTTTCTGTGTGCTGTCCAAATTTTCTGAATTAACTAAGAACTACTTTTGTATTTAGAAAATAAATGTCACAAGCAAAATAATTGGATTTGGTAGAATTAGCAAAAATAATGTAATTGTTAGTACTATCAGTATCAGGACTGAGTCCCCAACTCCAAGGTGAATCAGACTTGGATCTGTCTCACTGTTGAAGGTGAGGACCGACAGCCAGCGAGAAGCTCACCTGAGTACCACAGGAGACTCCCATTGTGAAGCTATGGGTAGCATGAGACCATCTGTTGTTTGAAGGCAGGAATGAGTTCCAAACATCTCTGTGACTAGCACAGGACCAACAATGAGCTGAATGAAGGTATATGAGTAGCCTAATTAGTAAACCTGCCTTCTACCTTCTCTTCTCTCATGCAAAGTTGACTGCACATGAAAAGAAAGGCCCCCCTCCCTACTTCTGCAGGAGCCAACAGAATGCTTGTCATCAAGAAAACCTGATTCTGAGCAAAGCTTGTGGCCTTATGGAGGCCACCTTCCACCTCGGTTTTCTCCCCTGGCCTGTCCCTCCCTCGGACTCTTGCCTAATTTTCCCTCCAGGAACTTTCTGTCAATTGCAAGGCAGAGACAGTTGGATGCCCTACATGAAGATGTTTTGTATTAATCTTGGACCCCAGGCACAGATGCACAAAACTCCTAGGGGCTCCAAGCATAGACCATGCTGATTTAGCTTTACTGCTGGGATAGAAGGTGACGCTGTAGTTAAGCTTGGGTGGGTGGATGGATGGATGAGTGAGTGAGTGGATAAATGGATGGATATCAGATCAGTCTTACCTAAAAGCAGGGAGTAGAAAAGGTACTAAAATTGGAAAGTAGGCTAAGGATGGAAGTGACTGAGAATGTTGGTTAGTGAGGACAGAGGTATTCTCTGCTCTTATTCACTGTTCCTAACCTCCATGTGTCAGACCACCCTCTTCCTCAGGACTGAAGGACACCCCACCGCACATAGCCCTGGGAGCTCCCACATCCCCTGTCTATCTTCATGGAGAAGCTACCACAGTCTGGCATAACTGCCTGTGCACTATTTCTCTCCCCACCTAGACAGTGAGCACCCTGAAGGCAGTGATTTTGTTTTCAGTTGGTCCTCTCTCGGTTGCAAGTTAAAGAAAGCCCAATCCAAACTGGCTTGAGTAAAAGGGAACTTATGGCTCCTGCAACTGTCAAGATCCAAGAAATAGGACTGATTTCAGGTGCAGTTTGATACAGGGCTCAAGCAATTTCACCAAAGACAACCTGATTTCTCTCTCCGTCATTATAGTTTTTATCCTCCAGATTAGTTCCATTCTCAGAAAGGCATTTCCATTGTGGTGGCAAGAGGGTACCAGCAGCTCCAGCAATCATACCCTCTCAGTTTCAAGCCCAGCCAAGGAAACATCCCTCAAGATTCCCAAGAAAAGAGTCACTGCACCCACAGGTTCTGATTGGACCTCGTGCTCATCCCTGATTCAATCACTGTGGCCAGGTGAAGGCAGAGCTATCTGATTGGCTTAAGCTTCGACTGGGAAAGGGGTTGGATGCCCAGAGAGAAGCAGCCAGAAGGATGAGGATGCTGAGTGGCACAGGAACAGATGCCCATGGCAGACCATGTTCTCTTCAGTGCAGGGTCCCACCTGCTGGCACATAGTTAGCATTGACACGTGCTACTTCCTCAACCCCATCCCAATAGAAAACACAGCATGAGCTGGTCACAGAAGCCCTCTGGGTCTTCACTAGGCTCAGCCGGGGCTCTGTGCCCATGTGGCCCATCTGCCAGCCTCCTCTATTTCCTTTGACATTTTCCTGCCAGCCCCCAGCCTGTCACGCTTAAGCCACAGGCAGCTGTCAGCAGGCCAGCCCACCCCTCCTCATTCCAGAGTAGTGGGCCGGAAATGTTTGAAATTGAAGTAAACTTAGAAAACTGGGATTTGGGTTTCTCTGTCTTCCTCCCAGCATGCTTTTTGCTAAACCAACCAGAGCTGGTGGTGACGGACACTCCTGCCCGCAACTTTGCTGTCATGATTATCACATTAGCAACAATAACAGTAGTGTTATTACAACTCCCATTTTAAGGCTCTACAAGGCACCAAGCCCTTTCAACATATCATTGCATGTCTGTACAATAGCTTTGCAAGGTAGTGTAACTGAGGCCACTATAGGCTTTGCCTACCTCTAGGTACAAATGGAATCACATTACTAACTACTCAAATTTCACAGATTCATTGTCCCCAAATGTTAGGGCATAAACAATAGCCCCCTACAGATACAAGGGCACTTCAAGAAGTTCACGGAAAGATGGAATTAAAAGATAATACAAATCTTTCTATGACCTTTTTGAAATACCCTTGTATTTCTGTGGCCCCAGGTGTCACGTCATAGAGCTCATAGTTGGCTTTCTCACTGTTTGCCCATGGCTCTACCAGGCTTCATGGTCTCTACTGTTGCTGCTCGCCAGCACTCAGGTCTCTACTGAGCCACCAGGCACTGTGTTCTTTGTCAATGCACTGGAGCCTCCACTCTGTCATTCTGCATGGTGGAAAATTTGGGAAAGTTGTCTCTCTCCTCCCCTCCGCTCTATGCCATGTACTGTCAGTGGGGCACTAACACAGTTCTGTTTGTGCCCTGATATGTTATACAGCTACTGAGATGTCTCCATCAGCACCCTGTCCTCATCATATGCTCCTTTACCACTGGACTCTGGCATGACACCAGTGGGGACTGGGCCAGGAGACAAGTACAAGTGACAGGAACCAGGCTGTATTCAAGAATCACACCACTCTGTCCTCCCTTCCTTTTTCTCTTTCTTCTTCTTTCCCTGTTCAGCCCCCAAACTCAACCCAAGACTGTTTTACTGGGTTAAGTCCTTTATGTCTGATTCCCCTTTCCTCAGGAGAGTCTCTTCTAACCAAGTGAAAGTAGACATTCGATAAACATATGTTGAATGGTCAGTTAACTGGATGGATGGATGGATGGATGGATGGAAAGACGGATGGATGGAGAGTGGGTGGGTGGGTGGATAAGATGCTTCATCAGTTCTTATGTAAACCAGTTTCTGGTGATCCCACTTTACATATATCTGACTTTCATTAGCCTCTAGCTGGGATGCTTGTTAGAGTTGACATGATTCTCTTCCACTTTACAGATTAAAAAACCGAGGCCCAGAGAAGTTAAGTCACTTGTCCAAAGTCACACAGCTAACAAGTGGCAGAGCTGGGATTCAAAACCAGGCCTCACAGATGCTTAAATCCTTTCCTCTTTCTCCTCCACACCACCATCTCCATGGCAAGATGCTGGAACTGTGCCTAATGAAGTGCGTGACTGTGCCACCTGCAGGAACCACGTCACTGGGGTCCCCTCTGAGAGAGGCCCTCCCAGACAATGTTGGCATTGCCTGCTTCTCTATCGCACCCCTAGACATGACAAATCCAGACTAAAGATCACCATGGACGACCCACCCAGCGGCTGGTTTGCCTGCTTGTCGTCGGCGAGGAGGAGGGCCGCTTTTCTTAGTCCATTTCTGTTGCTTATAACATAAATACCTCGAACTGGTTGATTTATAAAGAAAATGATATTTATTGCTTACAGTTTCAGAGGCTCGGAAGTCCAAAGTCCAGAGAACACATCTGGTGAGGGTCTCCTCTGCAGTGGCTTTACAGCAGCACAGGTCCCACGTGGCAGAAAATGGAGAAGCAGAGAGAAAGAGATTCTCACGTGCTCTCCTTTTAAAGCCCTCAGAAGCACGTCCCTGGTCACCGTTATTACTCCGTTCACTACAGCACGGTCCTACAATCTAATCACCTCCTCAAGGCCCCACCTTTCAATTGCCATAACAGGATTTCCCACCCTCAATAGTTACAGTAGGGATTGAATTTTTAATATAAGAACTTTGGAGGACACAATTCAATCAATCCACAGCACAGCTCATCGCCTGAGACTGATCTGCCCTGCTCAGTGGCCCCTGCACAGCTGCAGCTGAGTGGCAGACTCTGTTCTGCGAGTCCTCCCAACACTCCCAGCTGTCACAGCCTTTCCCGACTCTCTCTGGCTCAGAGGAGCAGCAGCATCTCCAGCACTTCTGGAGAAGACGGGTCAGCCCTTTGAGGATCAATCCTGGCTGCCAACTCCCTTCTCTGAGAGAAAAAATTAAGCCTTCCCACCACAGTCTCAGCCCTGACCAAGGCCAGGACTCAGTGGACACCAGCCTGGCAACGGCTGGAGGCTCCCATTCTTCTGGTGAAAGAGGAGTCATGCCTGTCCCGTGAGCTGGAGGCATTCCCACAAACCCCACACCACCACCTCCCTGTCCTGGGGTGTGCTCTGCCCACTGACAGGTTTTGGCCTAATCCCTGGTTTTCCTCCAGGCCTCCCAGGTCCTGAGTCACAGCAACTTTGTGGGCTGAGGCTTGGCTTTCCATTCTCTGAAATCCCTCCATGCCTCTCCCCAGGCTGGTTTTGATTTTCTATGTTTTAAGCCACTGTTTGGGTCCTCCAGACCCATAAAGTACATTCCCAGCCTTAGATAACCAGGCCACCTATGGCCACCCCCTTCTTGCTCCTGGATTTAGCTTTTTGCATATCAACCCTGGCCCAGATCAGACAAGGTTTGCTAGGCCTCTTGAGCCCAGTTTGGGCTGCTGGCCCCTCTCTAAGACCCCAGTAAACTCTCTGCCCTAAGTCATTGCCTAGCACAGCTCTCATCTAGGCTTAAAGTAGAGAGAGCCGAATGCTGTGTAGTTGATGTTAGGTGGGAGAATTTGGAGGTGTCCTGTTGTAGCAAGGTAAGTAAGGCCTCCATAAACCTACAGGTGTGATTCTGTAGACTAGGAGCCAGACCAAGCACACTAATAAATGCCAAGGTACAGTGTGGACTCGGCCCTGCAAGAATCACTAAACGAGAGTCAGAGATCAGTTTCACAAGAATGTACACGTGTGTGTTTCTGTGCATTTTACTAGGGGTATTCTATTGCTTTTACTAATGACAGCACTTACTCAGAACGTACTGTGTGCCAGACACTGATCTAAGCAGTAATGCATTTACATAGATTAATGCAGTTAATCATTACCACACCCTATGAGATAGGTACTGTTGTGACCCTCAACTTCTTCTTGAAGAAACTAAGGCACAGGGAGATTGAGTAATGTGGCCAGGATCACACAGCCAGTGAGAAGTGGAACTGGTGTTCAAGCCCAGACCTTTGTTAATCCCACATCCATGCTTTCAACCTCTACATTTTACTACTAAAATCTTAGAGACATGTGTGACCCAGCAAAGGCTAAGAGCCTTCACACAGGGAGGGGAAGCTGAAAAAGTGGAAAAAACCTTGACTGGGTCAAAATGCAGGGCAAGGGAGCATTAAAGAAATCAGTCTCTACTGTGGACACATGGTGTAATAGCAGCATTCACTATCCAGGCTTTGCATAATTTCTTTCACTTACTCCTAATGCGAGCCAAGTGGAGCAGGCTGTACAATCCCTACTTTGCAGAGGAATAAAGCGTGGCTCAGCGAGGCTCAGTAAACAGCCCACGATTACATATCAGTACACGGTGACTGACATTCAAACCCAGGCCCTTGTGAATCTAAAACTGGTGCTGTGTGGGGGCTGGACCTGCCTCTTCATGGACTTACCCACCGTGGACAGAGGCAGGGGATTGAGCAGAGGGGAGCCTGTGCTCCTCTTTCCACCTCATCCTGCCTCGTCTTCTCCTTCCTCCCTTCTTCCCCAACACCCCCTCTCCATCCACCACACTATCCTTCTTCACTTGCTGGGGATTAAGTTAGGAAAACAAAAATGAAATGAACACTGCTCTGCCAACCCATCCCTGGAGACACCGACTTACACGGGTCTGATGCTGTTGATGATGTTCTATCGATTTCCCCTCTAATTGCTGCAGCTGGATCTATATTCATTTTCTGTCTCAAACTTCTCTTTTGTTGGTTCAATCAGCTAAATGAAGGGCCCATGTCTCTCTGCTCCTCTCCTGAAAAGCTAAAGAAGTTTCAAATGAAGAGCTCTCTTCAGAAGTCCATGAGGTCAGCAGACTGGAAACAAGGAAGGCCAGAATCTGATGACCTCTTTTGAAGACTTGGCTAAAAATGAGGCAAGAAAAGAAAGGCCTGGGAGACAGACTCAGCTAGAAAAAAAGCAGAAATAGTCCACCGTGAATTAACAGATTAGTTCATTCATTCATTCATTCATTCAACACCTTTATCAAGCTCCTACGGTAGATCAGACCCTGTGGTAGAATCTAGACATATTCAGGGTGACCCAAATGAACACAGACCCTGTCCTCATGGAGTTAAATGTGAGTTTAATAT
The DNA here is from genome assembly GCF_027409185.1 of Cynocephalus volans. Taxonomy (NCBI): domain Eukaryota; kingdom Metazoa; phylum Chordata; class Mammalia; order Dermoptera; family Cynocephalidae; genus Cynocephalus; species Cynocephalus volans. The sequence continues at coordinate 27,390,200 of NC_084467.1, read as the reverse complement.
TAATATTAATCAATATTAATCAGATCATCTCATAGATCTATAAGTTGTGATATGGAAATGTCTAGGTCAACCGCAAGAACTGCAGGAAGGAATCTCAGGCTGGAGATCAGACCTGGTTCAGGCAAGATTCACCCTTTCCTTTGTTAGCTCAGCAAGCTACCTTTCAGTTTCACTTGATCTGAGATGTACAACAAAGAGAGTAAACTGCTGAGGGAAATCTTCAATGTGGACAAGACTTGGTGCATTTCTTCTGGGAGCTCACCACACAGCGGAGAGACAGAATCAGACATGTACAGGGGTAGATGTTATAATAAAAGTATAGTCTGAATGCTATGTGAGATTGGGAAGGCCGAGGTGCAATCTGGCAGGGTTGGATGTGAGAAGACTTCTCTGAAGAGGCAGAATTTGAGCAGAGCCTTGAAGACTTAGTGGAATCTTGACAGCCGTACTTCATCTTCTGGGTGCCCTGCTTTTTGATAAACCCCTTGGAGGATAAAACAAGGAGAGGAGAGAGCCATCTGAAATGACATCAGACTCCATTGAGAACCAGCACAAGGAACATCGTGGGGAAGCCATATGCTGTAGCAATTGCACCTGCTTGCACAGGTCCTTGGGTAAGGGTGGGAGGTGGGGAGGAGTGCATGCAAAATCAGCCTTCCTCCTTTCTTGTCTGCTTCTAGCCCTGGCCCTTCAGGTAAACTTGACACCTGCTTTTGGTATTCCTGAATGTTCACTTCTTGCTCACGAGACATTTGTGACAGCTCAGTCTCTATTCTTGGAATCTGACTACATCTTATCTTTCCAGACCAGCCCATTGCCAGTTACTAGCCTTCACCGGGCCATTCGTCTTCCAGTTCTTTACTCATCAGGCCTGGTGAACGTACAAGGCATATATAGGGTAGTCAAAAAGTAACTGTCAAATATTGCAATAACAAGTAACCCCCAAAATATCAGTGACTTAACACAGTGAAGATTTATTTCTACCCATGCAAAGTCTTCAGCAAGTTTGGTGGCTTTCTGAGGGATCTGGTGGCTGCTGTAAGGATATGGTGGGCTTCCGTCAGTGACTGATATCTTAACATATTTTTTCCATGGCAAGGGAGAGAGCTGGACATCCATTCATAGCTTTTGACTGCATCTTCCCCAAAGTGACACATGATTTCTGCTCACAATCTTGACCAGAACTAGTCACTTCAAATCTTCTCATGAAGAAGAGAAGAACCAGATATTGAAAAATTCTTGTCACATGTACCATTCTTTTTCCTCTACATTAAACTACCTCCATTGGAAAAGCCCATGACCTCAAAGCATTTCTGCTGCTGTGGGGGACAACAATATTTTGTGATGTAAAATAAAAGTAGAGTGGTTCAGGTGCAGTGGTTAAGAGCTTAGTTTTTGGAGTGAGGCACATGTAAGTTCAACTCTTAACTCTGAAATTTATTATTTGGGAGGCCTTGGTCACATGACTTAACCTCCAATCTGCATATCTATAAAATGGGATTGTTTTAGTACTAACTCAGGGTGGTAGTGATGCCAAGTGAGCTAATGTGGTTAATAAGAGCTCAATAAACAGTAATGCTATCAGTATTACCATAGATTTCCAGAAGTCGATATCTAATCAGGGGTTTGATAGTGTGTTTCAGACACAATGCTAAAGATGCTAAGAGAGGAGGGAGGGGGAAGCAGGAGCACTTGGGGATCTGTTTTCTGCAGGCTCCGAATGAGTTGCTGGGCAATTAAGCTGCCAAGAAAGCCAGGATGGTATGCGTATTTCAGGCCTGTACCTCAAGAGTAATGGGGTTGGAGGGAGGTGGTCAATGAATCTCTGAATGTAAGGAAGGGGTTAGGGGTATGGGGATTTAACCTCCTTTCTTTACTCTGCAACTTTGAATTTGGCTAGCTCCAACACTGCCTGAATTAAATATGACCGTGACTGTAAAATGCACAGCACAATCCCAGTCCTCCAGTTGATGCTCAATAAATAAAAATAATTATCATTGTGATCATTATGTTTATAATTCTACTCCAATAAGTTGGCATATTGATGTGAGAGACCATAACAAGGCAGTTATCTCTAAAGATACTTATTCTATTAATCATGGATCCACATCCCCAACATGTTAGAGAATACCTCCCAGGAGCAAAACTTCCCTTAAATAGTGTCAGTTTGAAACTAAGAAATGCATTGCTCCAGATCTTGAGGAGCTTATGGTCTAGAAAAGCAGTTGGATATGATAGCAATGACAGTGTGTGCCGAGTGCCTTGTCCCGTACTGTGCCTATCACCAACATTATCTCCAGACCTCACAGAAGTTCAACAAGGTAGGTCGTATTTTTCCCATGTTGCAGATGAAGAAAATTAAACCTTGATTTATTTAACTTTAAAATGGGCACAACAAGAAACTTGACCGACTTGCTGCGAAGATTAGAGACAGCACCAGTAAAGGGCATGGAATAATTCCAGGCACAACATTATAGAAGATAATAGAGAAGCTTCCAGAGAACATCCAGGATGTATCTATTTAGTTGTTTCCTGTATTGGGAAGATGTGTGTGTGTGTGTGTGTGTGTGTGTGTGTGTGTGTTGTGGTGGTGGTGGGAGTGGGGTGACACAGGAGTCTGGCAGCTGGAGTTTGGTATAGAAGAGTTGTGTTGAGTGAATTTACAAGCCCTGAAGGAGGACAGAGAAATGCGGGAGGAAATGAGTGGGAGGATGGTGACATGAAGCATGCCAGCTCTTTCCCAGGGAGATGAATCTCAGACCCTACAGGACTGCCACCTGAGGCTGTTGCAGGGCTAGGGATGGGCAATAATATGGGACAGCTTTTTCTCTGCCCCTTACCTCTAACACCTTCAATCAGATCCAAGAAAACCCAAAGTTCAGATCCAATTCCTGGTCTGAGATCTAAGGACTACCTACAACTTTCATTTTTTGTATTTTCCCTAAGTTTCCATTGCAACCAGCCAGATCTAGAAGTCAATGTGTCAGAGTTAAGCCTTGGGTGGGGCAATTCCAAGTATTCCCATGACCTACCACTCCCTCCCTCTGTATGATTTCAAGGTGCCAGGATAAAACCCTGCCTATCATTTTCAAGCACAGAACTCCAGTCCTGCTCTAGTGACAGAACACCCTGGAGTTTGACCCTAGTATCATCAGCATCTTTGCACAGGTCCTACTATATGTGACACATCTCCTTTATCTCTGCTTTTGAATATTTTACTTAAGGCAACATATTTACGGGACCACAAGGAAGATATTTGATATAATAACAGGGACACATGTTCATCAGGGTTAGCTGGAGATAGCCACCAGTAGGGTAGACTTTTTGGAAGTCCCCTCAGTCCAAAATACTCTCTCTTGTCTGTTAAAGGTCTATAAATTCCACCATCATAGATATTTTGTTTTAATTTGGATTAAGAATTCTTTAAAGTGCAAATCTTTCAAGGCAGGGTAAAACATTGCCAGAATCTAAGCAAAGTCTTAACAAGGGGAGTTTCTTGATGAGTCGCCTGTGGCAAAGCCAATAGTCAGAACTCTAGGGGTGGACAGCGCAGTCAGTTTGGACTTTCTAAGACAGGACCATGGAGAGTTCCCTCAGCTTGTAGCAATTTCAGAGCAATTTCTAGATCTGCATCATTTCCAGCAGGTGCCACTGCCTTCAGGCCATCGGCCTCTGTGGAGAAGAGGTCTCTCTCAGACCCTCATTAGACAATGAAGGCTTCATCTCTTAGTAAAGGTAAAGATCTTTTCTCCAGACAGAATTGGAGCGGAGCTTGGACTTTGTGTTCAAGGGATCAGATGGGTTGGGACCTAAGGACACAGACACCCTTCCTGGACTTATCTTGATGATGCACTTGCTGATAATGATTGTGGTGGTGATGGTGACAGTAATAATAATGATAGTTAACATTTATTTTATATTTGCTCTGTGCCAGGTACAGTTTTGTGCATTTCGTGTGTATTAATTCATTGAATACCCAGAACAAACCTAGGAGGTGGGTACTATTATTATCCTCATTTTACAGATGGGAACACAAAGCACAGAGTGACAGGCTTCCCTGTGCCACTGCACCACACAGCTCCAATGTGTCCACACAGCCTGCCCTTCTCACTGTAGACTACATGAATGATACCCCTCAGAGCTGTGCAGAGCACAAAGTGTGCATCCAGTCGGCAGAGAGGTTAAGTAACTTACCCAAGGTCTCCAAACTAATAAGAGGAGAGCCTAGAACCCAGGTAACATAGTTCTAGAGTTCCTGTTCTTAACCACTTTTAGATGAGACCCTTTTTCTCAGGGCTCTCTCTTCAGCTAAGTGTACTGTGAAGATGATGGGTCACGTGGTGTTTTTAAAATTCATTCAAAATATTTATTTGTTATTACGAAGATAATACCTGCTTGTAGCAGCAAATCCAAACATTGCAAAAGCAATCAATGCAAAGTCAAATTTCTCCCTAACCCCCTATTTTTATATTCTACCCTGTTAGCGTGTCTGCCCCACACACTTCTGCCGGTCCCCTACTGACAGGAAATAGGAAGGGAGGAGACAATATTAGGTTGACTTGATTGCTATGTGTGGGGGTATGGAGGGTTGATACAGGAGGAGAAGGTGGTAATATTTGAATTTCATGACTACATGTATGCACTCAGGGCAGACTTCCTGCCTGGATCTCTCCTATCTGGAGGGATGAGATGGGAACTCTGTAATATACACAGCTCCAAGGAGTAGATTTAAAAGGGCTTTATGAATGAGGTTTTCAGAGCCTTTGACTCATCCTACCACCTGTTTGACTCCTGCCAGTAGGACAAAGCAAGCATCAGTATACTGTGTCAAGAGCTAGATAGCTCTGTTCTCATTTTATGAACTCTGAAGAGTGAGTGGTGCTTCTGAGCAATTCCTTGCCAAAACTATAGCAGCAGCCATTGCTAATAAAAGGTGATTCAGCCTAGGATAATCCTCCTAATCTTATAAACATATGCATATTTTTCCTTTATCCTTTATCAAAATGAGATCACACTATATTTGTCTATAATCAGTTTTTCTGCTAGATTCACTCTTCCATATCACGCACGCCTCCCCATGTCCGTACAAAAAACCTACTGCTTCTTTCTAACAGGTGTGTGAGGATCCACTGTGCAGCTGCACTACAATTTTTTTGTCAGCTTCCTGTTGATGGATAGTTAGATTATTTACGTTTTCTTTTACTGTTACAAGCAATGCCATCACAAATGTACTTACATATATTCTTTCACTTTGCACTAATTTTGTATGAGGGGGAATTGCTGTGTCAAAGGATATGCAACCTGTCAGTTTTAGTGATATAGCCAGATGGCATAAGAAACAAAGGAGTTGAGTTTTGATATGATGGTGGAGGCATGATGGTTTGAAAGTGATCCTGAGGAGCGAGGGGAATGCTAACCTGAGATTTTGTACTTTGGCAGGATGAGCAGCCCTGACTGAGAAGACCACAGAGGCAGTGGGGTGCTCTGGGGAGAGCTCATTCTCAGTTAAGGTGGGAGGTGGAAGGAGTGTTCTTGGGAAGAGTCCAAGCATGTAGAGAGGTCTGTTTGCCACAGAATGAAAAGGACCTGAAGGGATGGCAGCTGTGAGGTTGGCTCAGGGCTGAGGGAGCAGAGAGCTTTGTGGGAATGAAAGGGCAGGAGAAAATAGAGGTTGGAGGTGAGGGGCTGTCTGGCTACCAGGATCAACTGGGTCTCAGGTGATAGCCCCTGAATGGTACCCGAGGTTTAATGACACTTACGAAATGTGGTCTTAGCACAGGGTTTGTCTTAGATCTGATTCCCTAGAAACAGAGCCTGAAGGATTTGGATGCATATGATTTATTGAGGAGGGGTTCATCAGGATAAACTGTGAGGGAAAGAACCAAGCAAGGCTGTGGCCTCAGGTGGTCCAGACTGCCTGACCACCCGGGGGTGCTCTGAAGTGTGAATCGCACTGCAGAGTGGTCATGCAATGAGACAAAGGGACAGTGTTACACACTCATGCCAGCTGGCCATTGAGTATAACCTCCCAGGCTTTTAATGGCCAGGGGTTTCCTATCAGCTCAGGGAAAATCTTCAGAGAAGGTCACAGTCATAAGCCATTAGCCACAGCACTTGCAGCAGCAGCAGCCCAGAGAGAGGTGCATGAACAGGTAAAGGGAACTGGAAAAGACCTAAGCAGTGTCTACAACATGGTTCAAAGAGATACTTGCAGCAATCTAATTTGGATGCCTCCAGAGACATGCAAGCCAGATGTGGGGTGAGGGCAGGATTCACTGATCCCCAGGTCCCTTACTGCACAGTAGAACAGCAAGAATGCCAGGGGCTGGGAGAATTCAGATTTCTTCAGGTGAACGGCTTGCCAAGGCCTGGCTTGGGCACCCTTTAGAGGAACAATTGTTTTCGTGGAGGGGAGGTTGTTCTAAGAACCAAGACTAAAATCTGGTGCTGATGTGGAGTGTTGGGAACCAACCATTGCTTCAGGGCTGGTGGAAGGGGGTCTGAGGATTCTGTGGAGCCTGGAGAGTGTGCAGGTGAACTTCAGACAAGGCCAGGATTGAGCACCCCTTTTCTTTTCCTCTCTCCGGAGAATCTGCATGCCTACCGATACCCTGGCAGAGCTCTCAAAAGTACCTCACACACCCACTTTGGGTGTAGCCTCCCATCAGCCATTGTTCTCCTGCTGTGGTCCACACTCCCCAAAGTTGAATTTCTGGGTGCTGAGGTGAGCAGGCTCTGTTTATTGCCCACTCAATATCCATTCCCTATTTCTTCCTTGCCCATTAAACCCTGATTTCATTCATAGCAACAATGTGCCCAGTTTTGGGAGATGAACTATGATTAGTCTCTAACCCAAATGGGACAGTACTTGTACTTGCTTTCCTGAAAAGTGGGGCTGGTCTTTGTACTTTTTTTTGGGGGGGGGGCACTAATTGCACTTGCATAGAAGTCTTCTGAATGGTTCTGGAAAGACTTCCACTTCCTTGATGAAGGGGAAAGGCAGGTCTGAAGCTGTCTCTCCTTCTTCCCCCTTCCTCTTCTTCTTGCCTTGAGCATGGGTGCCATGTCCAGAGTTGTAGCTAAGGTCTTGTGGCCATGAAGCAAAAAGCAGATGTAAAGGCCAGAGGAATCTCAGAGATGCTGCCTGTGACACCATCCAGCTGCTGAGCCATTTTCAGAAGCCTCCTACCTGTAGGTACCTTGTGGAGTGAGAAAAACAAACTCCTATTTGTTTAAGCCACTTTTAACTAATTTTTTTGTTACTTTCAGCTGAATGCATTCCTAAGCAATGCAGGAGCTGGTGAGAGTCTGGCCTAAGCTTTCCATACCCCCGTGAGCATGGCATAAAGGATGGACAGCAATCTCTCTAGGAGGCCAGTGCCAGAGCAGAGCCACCTGCTCAATCCTGGTCCCATCTGATCCTGTCTCCTTTCTTAGTCTCTATAGATGAAAAGAAAAAAAAAAAATACAAATCTCTTATGATCAGTCATAAAAGAGGAAGAGGCAAGGTGAACCACCACATTGAGGAATCGGAGCTTGGAAAGATCCCAGAGGAATAGAGCTGGAGAAACTCTTTTATGGGGTGTTTATTTTGAGGTCCATAGGCAGGGAGCCAACATAGACACTCCTGAGCAATGAAAATAATGCTGATTTAAAAATACGATCATATAGAACTACCATATGATCCAGCAATCCCGCTTCTGTGTGTATACCCAAAGAAATGGAAATCATCATGTCAAAGGGATACCTGCAGTCTTATATTAATCACAGCTCTAATTACAATAGCCAAGATATGGAACCAATGTAAATGTTCATCAATGGATGACTGGATAGGGAAAATATGGTATATACATATACACAATGAAATACTACTCAGCCATGAAAAAGAATGAAATCCTGCCATTTGCAGCAACATGGATGAGCTTGGAGAAAATTATGCTAAGTGAAATAAGGCAGACTCAGAAAGAGAAATACTGCATGTTCTCACTCATAAGTGAGTGCTAAGAAAGAAGGAAAGAAAGAAAGAAAGAAGAAAGGAAGGAAGGAAAGAGAGAGAGAGAGAGAGACCACAATAGCACATTGAACTTTCAGAAGGAGGAAACAAAACTATAGTTACTAGAGGTGGAAAAGGGTGAGACGGAGAGGGATTAGGGAGAAATTGGGTAAGGGCACAAGGAATAATTATAATTTGTAATAATGAAATATGCTAATAATATTAATTTGAACATAACATATTGTACACAAATAATGGTAGTCAACATTGTACCCTCAAAATATGTATAATCAATTATGCTTTGATTAAAAAAACAATTATAAATGCATCTGTCAGATATTAAGCATACACTATGTGCTTGGTGCTTTGTATTCCTTATCTCACTTGCTCAACCACCCAGTGACATGATTATAATTATACCTGTGTCTCAGATGAGAATACTGAGAATCAGAGAGGTGACGTAACTCATCTAAAGTCACCAATTATAAAGGGGCAGAGCCTGAAGACACACCCATCCTGTATTACTCCAGTATCTATGGATTTTGTATCCATGGTGCAAGGCATCAGTAGGTGTGGGGATGCTCTAGGGAGGTAAGTTGTGGCGAGAGGAGAGGAAAGGGGTGTACAGTCCTGGCCTTGTCTGAAGTTGACGTGCATGTTCTCCAGGCTCCACAGAGTCCTCAGACCGCCTTCCACAGGCCCTGAAGCAACAGCTGATTCCCAACACTCCACATCAGCACCAGCCTTTAGTCTTGGTTCTTAGACCAGCCACCCCTCCACAAAACAATTGTTCTTTTCGAGTGTGCCCAAGCCAGACCTTGGCAAGCCATTCACCTGAAGAAGTCTGAATCCTCCCAGCCCCTGGCATTCTTGCTGTTCTGCTGTGGGTCAAGGGTCCTGGAGACCAGCGAATCCTGCCCCCACCCCACATCTGGCTTACACGTTTCTGGAGGCATCCTACTATACACTGCTCAACTTCATTCTTTCTGGCAGTGGTGACCAGAGGAAGGTGGAGAGGTGTCTGCCACCAAGATTTCTTGGAGGTGTCCAGATCCTGCCGATTACAAGTTTGAATTTGTCCACCTTCTTTTCAATTTTGTGACACACCCCTCATAGGTTTCTAATAAATGCTCTTTTTGCTTAAGTTAGTCAACAAACCTTAACTAGAATGATTGTAAATAGCAGGTTGCTTTTGTGCATACAAAATATGACATGATTAATGAATTTTCAGTTTACATGTAATGCTACAGAGATTACACAAAGGAAATAACCCCAAACCTGCTGTTTTGCCACAGTCACATCATGCACCTCTTTTGCCTGCATAGCTCAATCCATTTGGCCACACTTCTCTCTCCAGCCAGAATGTCCCGTCTCCTTGAAGAAGCTACCATGTGGAGCAGGCACCAAGCCCATGATGACCCCTCTTCTCTGAATTCAGTGGTTGGCTCTAAACTATCTGAGTTGAATGTTCATGTCCAGATAAGTAAACCAAGAGTGGACCTCTTACCCAAGCTGGGCCAATCAGGTTCTTCTAAGAACCTGGAATTTTGGACCAGAAAGAGACCCAGAGACTAGGATCTGGTGGAGATGATTTATCTCAGTGCAAGTTCTGGAGGAAGGAGGATCATGGACACCTGCTGCTGAGGTCTCCCAGACATCTGGGTTCTTGCCTCTCTCGAGATGTGCTTGTTCATCTCTTCCTTGGATTCCTTGAAACAACTAGGACTCTCCCAATAACTTATTTTTATTTAAACGAACCAGTCGGTTTCTGTTACTTGCAACTAAGATCACTTTATTCAACACACTCCTGATTCTCTGCCTGTGTCTTCAAGACAGCCATGTCCCTTTTTCAGGGACAACTTCTTGACTCACTACCCCCTGTCAGGCAAAATTGTCAGGCAAAATTGTCAGGCAAAATTGCCCCCTTTCTCTTCTGTGCTCCCACAATACTGACTGCTCACTTCTACTGCAGCGTTTCATATGCTATCTGTCATCCACTGTGCATTTAGACCATGAGTTCCTCAAGGAAAGAAGCAGCCTTGTTTATAGTGGTGTACCCAATACTAATCTTAAGTGCCTGCACCATCACAAGTGTTTATTAAATTCTTCTTGACTAACTGATTAAATGAATGAATGAATGAACAATTAGAGACAAATTGGACACAGGCTCAGTGAAGGGTCACACCTACTTTCTTTTCCCTGTGAGTAAGTAAAGGCTGCAGGGAGAAGTCAGCTGCAAGCCAGCTCTGTCAGCTTACATCTCCACCACAATGAACACCACAAGCTGTCAGAATCCCTTTGTCCTGTTGGAATGTCGATTTGCTTCCTGTTGCTTGGAATGAAAGGCCCTGAGGTGAGGGACTAGAGAGCCTCTTGGTTGTACAGAGATTTCTTGTTTCCAGAGGGCCTCACCTGGAGACTCCTGGCCATCTCATTGACCCCTGGCTGTCTGGAGCAAGTCCCTGAGGATCAGGGAGGGCTTCCTCTCTGCCTGGGGGAGGGGGCTGACAGGGAGACTTGGAGAGGCTGGTGGGGCTGTCTCCTCACTCAAAAGGGCTTCATTCTGACAAGCTTCAGAGTTTCCAGGCTGGGGTTCTGAGCTGCATTTAAAGACAATTGCAGCATGGCTGACTATGAAACTCCTGGCAGAGTAAGGATTTACAGAGCGACCAGTCCAATGAATGTAACTCTGATTCACGTGGCTCAAAGCAAGTGCAATTGTGGAAAAGCAGGGCAAGTTTGGACAGATGGATCTGATGCTGATCACAGTTCACGTGCTTGGAACACATGCTATCAGGGAAGTTGGGCCACAAGTCCAGAGCTTGGATTTCGACAGAGCTGTAGCACCTACAACAAAAATGCAACATGCCCCAGGGGGCTGCGGTGTGCTGTTTGGTGCTGGATTAGAAATGCAGAAATTACCTAGAAGGTAAGTAGTCTGAAACAAGAACCCAGGAAAAGGATGGCAGATGATTATAACATAATTACGGTGACATAGTAACAATAATAACAGCTAACATGCCAGATTCAGTTCTAAGTACTCCAGATGTGTGATCTCATTCAATACTTATAATATACTTATGAGATCGACAACTGTATTTTCTCTAGTTTACAGAAATAAAAAGAGCCCTGGATGTTACAAATCTTGTCTAAGCTCATACAATTGGCAGTGGTGGATGCAAAATGCCTGATACCCAGCCTCACGCCAAGCCTCCAGGCCATAGATGTTCTTCAGCCACCCTGGACTCTGTCCTGCCCCGAGGCCTTTGCATATGTTGTTTCTCTGCCTTTCACACTCTCATTAACTAGTAATAACAGTCTAATAAGATGGAAGTTTTCACACAGCCTCTAATGCAGCAGATCTCAGATCTCAGCATGAATTGGAAGATAGACCAGTCAGTAGAAGCTAGAAAAATGAATAAGTAGCCAAGTCATGGGCAAATAAATCTTAATTGTTTCATCCTCATGGAGAGTTAATAGGATCAGGAGAAAAGAGGATTGAGGAAGAGGATTTTTGGAGAGAGAAAACAGGCATAGTGATCTTAAATTATCCAAGGTGACCCAAGAAACAGAATTTGTCATTATGTAGCCTTGGGCAGGCTAATGCAGAGAAACCTTCAGTTTCTCTGTTGTGGTAGGGACTAAACTGCTATTCATCAAAACCACGTCCCTTTCCTCCTGGATATATGACTAGATGGTGTCTCCAGCCTCCCTTGCAGCTAGGTGTAACAATGTTAATGAATTCTGGCCAATAGAATGAGAGTGGACATGTCTGCCACTCCCATGCCTGGTTCATGCAATCCTCCCGTATGTGATACTTGCTCTCTTTCCACATCTGCTAGCATAGGTTCTAACAGAGAACTCCAAGACCACAAGGGGTGGTGGGACCACAAGATGGGCAGAACTGGCTCCCATAATTCCTTTATGATGGCCACCCTCCAAACACCTGACTGGACTTTCCATGGGTGAGAAATAAACTTTTTTTTTTTTTTTTTGACCAGTAAGGGGATCACAACCCTCGGCACAAGTGTGGTCTGCACCACGCTCAGCCAGTGAGTGCACCAGCTATCCCTATATAGGATCTGAACCCACAGCATCGGCGCCACCAGCGCCACACTCTCCTGAGTGAGCCATGGGGCTGTCCCAGAAATAAACCTTTATTTCATTAAACCCCTGGAATTTTTGGGTTATAGCCTATAATGTCTAACAACTTTGCTGGGAAAAGAGCACAGGTAAGCAAGCTTACCACAATGTAAAGCCAATCGATTAGTTAAATTGCTAGTTGCAAAGTCAGAGGGTAAATCCTACTGCAGAACATCTGCTAGCCTTTCATGGCCCCTCCTACATTTTGGAAGAATCAATCTATCGATAAGCCTTCACTACATGCCCAACTTATATTAAAACCATGAGATTACAGGGGGTACAGGAAAATGAAAGACCCCTCCTTGCCCACCAGAGGTTTTTAAAGGACTCATAATATGCCAATGGAGTGAGATTCCATCTTTGGAAAATTCCTGGTACACAGACTATTCATGGATCTCCTGGTACCTTAGCAGTGGTGGCCCCTGGGGTTATATGAATTAAAACAGGGATGTCAGATTTGCAGAACCTTAAAAGACTTGACCGTCCTCATGCCCTGGGCCAAACCTTATTCAGTGAGAGAGGATTTCATGAATAATTTATAAGTTACAAAATTTCATTCACCTCACCAGTCCTTCCTACTGACCCCATCATGCCGTCAACCGAGCATTGTAACCTCTACATGCCCATGTGTTGATGAAGGACAGGTTCATTCATCCATTTATTAAGCAAAAGTTCATTGAGAACTACTAAGTGGTCTAGGTTCTGGAACTATAGCAGTGAACAAACAGATCAGAAGCCCTGTTATTGGGAGGTAATATCGAGGGAAATACAGCAGAGTAAGGGAGTTTGGGAGCAGGAAGGGCGAAGGAGTTAGAGTGCTCTCTGAGGAGTTGACACTTGAGCAAAGACTTGACTGAAGTGAATGACATGGACATCTGCAGGAAGAGATGTCTAAGGAGAGTATCAAGGGCAAAGGCCCTGAGGTGGGTGCTTGCTTGATGCATTTAAGGAGCAACAAGTAGGCCAGTACGCCTAGAACAGAGCCAATGCTGGCAAAGGTTACTGGAACTGAGGTCCATTGGGGGCCTTTGTCCCTTGTAGGCTATTGCAAAGCCTTTGGCTTTCTTTTCAGGTGAAATGGAAAGCTAAGGGAGAATTTGTAGCAGAGGAGTGACATGATGGGACGTGCGTTTTTAAAGGATCAAAATTCCAACTAGCTGCTATGTTGAGAACAGATGTAGGAAAGCCACGGTGGAAGCAGGAGGACCAGTTAGAAGGCAACTGAATAATCCAGGTGAGAGATGATCATGTCCTTGGCCAGGGTGGAATTGTCAATGGCTGTGAGAAGTAGTTGTATTCTGGCTCAATTTTGAAAAAAGAGCCAACAGGATTTGCTGACAGATTGGATATGCAGGGAAAGAGAGAGAAGATGAGATCATTCCAAGATTAGGGGCCTGAACAACTGGAGAATAAAGTTGCCATTTTCTGAGATAGGAAAGACTTGAAGAGGAGTTAGTGTGGAGATAGCTTCCAGGAGTTCAAGTGTGGATATTTTAGGTTAGAATGTCCATTAGATATTCAAGTGGAGATGTTCAGTCAGTAATGGGCTGTGTGGCTATTCAGGGAAGATATCTGCACTGGGAATTCACATTTGGGAGCCATCATACTAGACATAGTGTTTAAAGTCACATGGCCAGATAAGACAACCTAGTTCAGACGGAGAAGAGAAGAAGTTTGAGACTGAGCGAAACTGCACATCAACACTGTAAGGCAAGAGAGGCAAGACGTACCAGCAAAGGACGTTGAGAAGGGCCCATTAAGGCAAGAGGGGTATCAGAGACTAAGAGAAAAAAGTGTTTAAGAAAGGAGCAATCAACCATGTCCGCTGCTGCCGAGAGGCTGGGGAGGGTAGAGCCCGAGAGCTAACCTTGGATCGGGCAACATGAGGTCACTGACAACCTTAACAAGAGCTGCTCTGTGGTGCAGGAGGAATGAAAGCCGGTTGAGTGGGTTCTAGGGAATGGGAGGAGAGGATGTGGATAGAGCAGGTATAGGCAACGCTTCTGAGAAGCTTTATGTAAGGGGAGTGGAGAAAGGAGGTAGAATACGGGCTGGGACAGGTGTAACTAAGGGTGTTTGTTGTCTGCTTTTCTAACGATATTTGGATGCTTATGGGAATGGTCCCATAGAGAAAAACAATTGATATGAAGGAAATAGAGAAGATATTTTCAGGATTGATGGACGTCCTTCTGAGGCTAGACGGGATGAGATTCAGTGCATGTGCAGTTCAGCAGGAGGGAGGGCAGCACTTATGGGCAAAGATGCAGATATCAGGCTGCTAGCTGTGGTGCTGGAAACCTGAGAAAGTTATCTTCTGAGTGTCTCCATTTTCTCAGGGACCTAGGAAGAAAGGTTATAAGCTAAGAGTGAAGAGGAGGAGGAGGAAAGAGGTATGAAATAGTTATCAAGGAGATGGAGAGAGGACGTGAGCCAGGGCTACGTAGGCTTATTCCCAGGTTGCATTAAGGGCCTGTTTGAGGTTAGCGAACAGAAACGGAAGGGAAGAGAATCAGCACTGTTTGGGGGTTTCCTCCAGCCACATTCCACTGTAAGGATGCAAGTGTGAAGTTGGGCAGGGGGTTGGATTTAGCATAAGCTGGGATAAGGCAGACAATTGTGGAGGCCACCTTGTCTGAGAGGAGAGCTCACCAATGCCACATTCACCTTGAGTTGGTCCAAAGGTCTCTTTTACTAGGATGCCTTTGTGTTCTGTAGAAAATTATGAACGTTAATCATGGTAGTAGTGGTTGTCAATGTTTACTGAGTTCCTCTCTGCCAGATGACATTCTAAGCACTTTATATGGATTACTTTGTTAAACTTCATAATAAACTCATGAGGCAGGTGCTTATTATTCCCATTTTGCTGATGAAAATACTGAGACACAAAGAGATTAAGGGAGCCATCCAAGGCCACTCAGGTAATAAACAGCAGAGTCACAAGTTGCATCTCGGCAATTACTACAGAGCCCAGAGTTTCCAGCACTTCCATACATGCTGCCTCCCAATCACCCCAAATACCACAGAACCCTGGGCTTTGCTGTGTATCTTGGTGCTTCATGCAAAATGGCAGATTTCATAAATTTAGATACCAGATGGGGAAGCATATTCCAATTTATAGCCTAATTTATAAAGAGCTCTAACTTAGCTCAAGTTCTGGAGGAATGCTTGTCTAACAGAGGTATTGTAACCCAATTATGGGAGTTGGAAAGGGAAGACTGATGGTTTGTACTTCATAGCCAGCCTGCCTTAATTGTTGGCAAGTGGGGGTGGAAAAAAGTTTGCCTCAGTTCCTAAACTTCCTCATAATCAACAATATTGTGACTCAACATCACATCCACACACGCCCACGAGTGTTTGCATTTTGGCATGGCAGGGGTGGATGTCGTATCCCCCGTGCTTCTCTGTGAGTAACCAGGGAAATGACCTTGTTGATCTACCCAAAGAGACATGAAGGAAACGTCTCAGCCAAATGTTTTTAAAATCAGTATATTTTTTCCCCAAACTCTACTTTTTTCAATTATCATAATAACCTAGATCCCACACCTCTAATCATGGTAGTGTTCGCAACCACTTAGTCTTCCCAGCTGCCGGAAGCCAACCATCGCTGTGTCATCAGGTAACCCACCTTGACTGGGGCATGTCTGCTCGTGATGTGACAAATACCTTTTCAGTAAAAAGAATCAAGTCTCTTGTTTAAGTGGTTGGGATTGTTCATTTTGCTTTTGGCAAACTCTTAAGAGGATAGACTGACCCACAAGACGCCTACAGGAAGAACCAGGTCAGTCAGTAAGGGAAGGACCTAATGGAGATGCTTTGGGGACTGTGGAAGTGCACAGGAGTGGGTTGGCTGGAGATTTAGGTGAGTAAGGGAGAGGCAGTGCTGCCTGGAGTGGGCTATTTATTTCCACAAAGGCCTGAGGCATCTCCTGGGTGATATTATGAGTGGCCACATAGTGGCTAATGGACATTCTTGACTTTGAAATAGCCCAGCCCCTCTAAGGAGGATCTCTGTGCCTCCAGTGGTGCTGCCGTTCCATTGTACCTTCCCTTCTGGCCCCGACCGTGAGGGCAGGACAGGAAGCTGGGGTCCTGCCCCTGTACATTCTAGGCCCTCCAGAACCCACCCACGGCCATGGCCTGAGCAGCAAGCCTGGGCACCTGGGTCCAGTCCTTCTCCCTCTACCTCTCAAGCTGATTATAGGGGGAATAGGGCAGTCCCCGACAACAGATACCCCACCTTACTCAACACTGGCTTCATGGGAACTATTGGAGTGTCATGAGAAGCAGAGAGAGGAGGATGCTCTGTTGATGCGCTCAGGGAAGAGAAGTCGCACAATGAGGGTCAGCAGTAAACTCTTGTAGCTTTTGAGGAGCTCCGGGAACCACATCCTGGAGCCTCATGGAGGAGGCAGCTGCAATAAACCACTGGCACCCAGCACAGAGCCTGGCATGGATCAGCTCAAAAACTTAGTGCCAAGTTCAAGGCCTGGCATGTGGTGGTTCTGAAGCCTGCCTTCATGGTGACCCAGAGGAGCTCTCACATTGCAACTTTTTAAAAATTTAGTTAAGTAGTACATGTTATTGTAGAGAAATTAGAAAAGCTAGAATAAAAGGGGGAAAATACTATAATCTCATCACACAGAGATAGACACCTTCACATCTGCACATTTTTATATCTTCCCACCAATACTTCTATGTCTATATCTACACACAAATATATTTTACACAGATAGCTTTGTACTATATGTAAAGCCGTCCCTCAATATCTGCAGGGAATTGGTTCCAGAACCCCCAGGGATACCAAAATCCTCGGATGCTCAAGTTGCTGTTATAAAATGGCGTAGTATCTGCATATAATCTATGCACATCCTCCTGTATGCTTTAAGTCATCTCTAGATTACTTATAATACCTAATGCAATATAAATACTATGTAAATAGCTGTTATACTGTACTTTTTAAATTTATATTATTTTTATTGTTATGTTTTTTTTAAATTGGGTTATTTTGAGTATTTTTGATCCACAGTTGATTGAATCTGTGGGTGTGGAGCTCATGGATATGGAAGGCTGACTGTACTATTTTGTAACCTTCTTTTCCACTTGACAGTACATATTCAGCTTTCAATGTCAGCACACATAACTCCACATTATTCTTAATGACTACACTGCAATCCTTTGGGTCGATATACTAAAATTCATTTAACCAACCCCCTACTGTCAGATATTTATACTGCTTTCATTTTTTTTTCCTATTATAAACAAAGCTGTAGTGAATATTTTTATACACACAGTCTGTGCCCTTGAGGAACTCACAGTGTAAGATTTGGGGACGGGGAATTCTTTTGCTTTAGTTTATGCCAGGTGGAATAATGGCTGCTATTTTTAATAACAATCATGATAATAAAAGCCACTTTTATCAAGCATTTATTTCGTGCTGGGCACTGTGCTAAAGGCTTCCACACTCATATGTCATTTGATCCCAGCAACAACTGTGAGGCTGGTATTATTAAAATTATTAATATCCCTTTTTTGCAGAAGAAGAAATGGAAGGTCAAAAGAAGGCAATGACTTGCCCAAGGTCACACAATGGATAAGTGGCAGAGACAGGATTTATACTTAGGTCTGAAGTCCCCAAAGTCCAAGCCACATGCTAAATGCTAGACTTTCTCTTGAGAGTTACTCGGAAATTGTTTTCCTAGATTTTAGCTTCAGACCTAATCTCCATCAGGTACAGATTGAAATAATAAAACAGCATAAAGACCACTTACAGATGATCACATGGCCACAAATTCTTTCTCTCCCTATACGTATGCCTCTTCGAGTTCAGAGGTCCTCCCTTGCAGAGTAGAACATGTTTCCTTGATTCTGAAATCAGTGCTGGCCTTTGTGACTTGTTTTAAACAACAAAATGGGGCAGATGGGATGTGGTGCCAGTTCCGAGCTTAGACCCCAAGAAGCCCCTCAGTTTGTGCCCTCACCTTGGAACCTGCACTCTGGAGGATGAGAGATGTGTGGCCTAGGAGCCCCATGCCAGGCTGACAGGATCTAGCTGCCTGACAGGTGACAGAACATGCAGGAGGGAACCCAACTGAGAACAGCGGAATCCATCATCAAATTGTGAGCTCATAAATGCTTATCTTTAAGCCTACAAGTCGTAGCGTGGTGGTCATGTAGCAAAGGCTAATGGGTACACTGTTACCTGGTTCGGATATATGTGGGTGATGCAGTCTGGGAGAGAGGGGGGTCTCGGGGGGAGCGGTTGATCCACGTGGCTGGGAAGGCTTCGCAAAAGAGGTGACAGCTCGTGCATTATGGGGTGAGTGATAAATAGCAAAGAAGCAGAACAGAGAGGTGGGCCTGCATGTACAATTAGATAAACCTCACTGCTCGTGCTGTGGGTTGCCAGAGCTGTGTCTGCAGAGCCTGAATTAAGCAGAAACCTCCCTCTGGCCAGAAAGGCAGCTAGATGTTATTTACACACCAATACGAAAAATAAAATACCTGGCAGATTCCCTGGCCTCTCACAGGTCTACCCGGAGGGCCAGAGCAGAGATAAGTTGGATGATGGTCTCCCTTTCAAGTGGAGAATTGGAATTCCAGTCTCTGGCCACAGGAAAATGCTGCTCCTTCTCTTTTCTGGCTTCTCCTCCTCCTGACTGGGGCTCAGCCCTGAGGCATCTGGTGCCCTGGGAAATCCTGAAGGAGCAAGTTTCCTGCACCCTCTGAACAGGCATGTGTACAAAGTATGCTGTCTAGTAACCCTTACACCGGTGGCCTAGTGGCAGGGAGCCTGCTTAGCAGTGTCTTGATGAAAGTATTGAGCCAAATAATCCGCCACCAAGTGACTTCATTCATTCATTTATCCCACAAATGTTCCCACCTTGGCACTGTGCTGCATCTAAGATGCCCTTGAGCAGCGCACAGCCCAGTGTGGAAGGAAGCTGCAGTAGAAGCCTGGGATTCATAACAATCCCACCTTTGCTGGCCGCCTCTTTGCTTTCTCTGGGTTCTCAGTATATGCGTCTCTTGAAAATTCTGTGCCTGGTCTCAGCTAAACCTAGGTGAGAAAGCAGGCGGTCCCAAAGGTAGACCAGGAGTGGACACTGTCCAGTCTGGGCCGGTGAAGGAAGCAGCAAGCTGTGCACTCCAGCATGGGGAGGAGACTGAGGAGTTGGTAGAGTGACAGAGAAAGACAGCGGGGTGAGGTGGGGTGGGGAAAGGGTGTCTGGATGCTGAAACCCATGCACTTTGGGTTTGGGTATCACCTGGAAGAGGAGGGACCAGGCAGAGTTGCTGAGGCTTTATTCTTGTAGGAAGCCAAGGTGACAGATTGAAGTCCTGAGGGCCCTGTTAACTGGTATTGTGCCATTGTATTAATAGGAGCAATTTTTTACACCTCAAAGTATTTTTTTTAGCAGTTTATTAATGCCCTATGTACGGACGTTATGGAAGGCGTCAGAGAGCTGAAGAGGATCCTGCCTCGAGGAACTTGTGGTCTATTGACACAGATAGGTCTGCAGACAAATTGTTGCATTCCAAGGTGATGAACACTGCAAGAGCTTGGGTGGGGCAGGGAAGGCTTTGTATTTGAGTTGGATGAGCAGGAGTTTTCAGGTGATGAAGAGGGATTTCAGGAGGAGTAAGGAATTGAATACACCAAGGTGTAGCTGAACGAAGACGCATAGAGCACTCCAGTGTAGCTAAATGTAAAATGAACGGAGCTCAGTGGGAAACAGGCTGGAGAGAGGCAGGCAGGATCCAGACCATGCAGGGATTTATGGGCCAATTGAAGGAGCCTAGACTTCATCCGGTTGAAAAATGGAGAGCCATTGAAAAGCTTTAACCAGAGAGCGACTTGATCAGAGCTTTCCTTTAGAGAGAGATGTCTGGTAGCTGTGTGGGGATGGTTTACGGAAGGATAAGACCAGGGCATTTCTACTAGCTAGGAGATACTGCAGGACTCTCAGCAAGAGACAGTGGAGACAGGCACAGTGGGAGAGCATTAGTGCAGTGGTTATGTGCAAAAGCTCTGGAGTCAGGCTCCAGAATTCGAAGCCTGCCTGGATCCCTCACCAGCTGTGTGACCTTGGACAAGTTACTTAACCTCTCTGCACTTGATTTTCTTCATCTGTAAACGAAAGATCACAAAAGCAAATATCTCATAGTAGTTCTATGAATGAAATGAGATGATTTATGTAAAGCACTTAGAACCATGCCAAATGCTCTATAATTACTAATTATTCTTATTGAATCCATTAGACCTGATGATGACTGGATGTGAACAGTGAGCTACAGGGTGAGTCTAGACTTGCTTCTACAGGGCTGGCAAGGGTGATGCCACTCCCAGGAGCAAGAAATAAGAGAATACTGAAGAAAAAATTGACTCCCCACCCCCCCCCCAGGAGAATGGAAGTGGTGCCCAGTGCACAAGGCTAAGCTCTGCTCCTTGCTTCTCTCTGAGGACTCCTGCTAATGCTGTCTCAGTTTTGTGTAAGTAAACTAGATATCTGCCCAAGACCAGCAGAAATAAAGGTCATCTGCAGAGACTCTGCCATTCCCACTTGTCCTCTTTAAAACTCACAATAAGCTTGCATACAAGTAAGGCAAGTATACTATTAGTCCCCATTTTTATAGATGAAGAAACTGAGGCTCATTGCTATTACCCAGGAGAGACAGATCAAAAAAGAGCCGTGAGTCTGAAACTCAGGTCTTCTGACCCTCGAATCCAGTTCTCGTCCCATGACCCCACGTTGCTACCATCCTTTCACTTCTTCATGGGCTTCCCAAAGCCTATGTGACTGCACAGAGCCCCACAGAAGCTCCCAGCTCTGATCTTCCTGTCTCCCAGGAGTGGAAGGGGGCTTCCGAGTCCCACAGGAAGGGTGGAGTTGGGGGGGGTAGATGCTCCAGCTTTGCTTGAGTTTTTATAGAAGGAAGTCACTTCCTTGAAAGCCCCTGCTACAAACCCAGAGACCTCTGGCAACAGTGAAAGGAAGGAGAGACATAGTCCTTAGCCACCCCTGGAGAGTGGCCCAAAGAGCAGAGAGAAAGAAGAAGAATGGCTAGTCTTCTCCAAGGACCGAGCTCCAGTGCCAGACGTTCATCATCTCATCGACTGCTGGTAGCCACCATGAGATACTCAAGGTCATTTCCATTTTTCATATGTGGACACTGAGAGCCAGAGAACTTAGGTGCCCAAATTCCTAATCATTCTGCAGTGGCCTTCCTGCCTTCAGGTGAATAAGTCAGGAGCTGGGACACTGCGTTAGGACAGTCTCCTCTTACTCAGCAGGTTTTGCTACTCACCTGAGAAGGTATTCTACCTTTAGTTATTGCTGTGTAAGGACAACTGGGTAAATTATGTACTGTTAAAAGGGCTCTGTGGAGTAGTAGAAGTTGGGGAAAGAGCTTGTTTTTCATCGGGCTCCATGTGTATCTGTCTCTAGCCTGTAATAACAATAGAAATAATTAAGAAGGAATGCTTAAATCGAAAATGCTAACTGCCAGGAAATGTGATCAATACTCCACAAACGTTATTTTATTTAATGCTCAAAACAGCCTTATGAATTATGTTCTATTATCATCATCCCATTTCCCATCTGAGAAACCTGAGGCTCAGAGAAGTGGAGTAACTTTTTGCTCCAAGGTCATACAGCTACTAAAAGACAGATCTCAGTCCATGTGTTCTTAACCTGCAGTTTATGCTGTCTTCCGAAGGTAAAAAAAGTCCCTTGCTAGTTGCAGGACAGGGTAGGCTTGGCACATAGACCATCCATAGTGCCTGAATTGACCTTGGAGGCCAGAGGGTAGCTCCTGACGCTAACCCCTGACATGAGCCTAGAAATGGAGGTCTCAGCCTTAGGTTCCATCCCTGAATGGGTATCTATGACCTAAGAACCTTATATCTAACGCATAACCAGGTTGCACAGACCATGGCTCAATAGATGAGTGGTGATAGCACAGGCCTTGTGGTGTGCAAGACCTAAGATTCTAGTTCTACCACATAAGAGCTCTTTGACCTTGGGAAAAGAATTTAATTTGAGTCTCAGATTCCTCATCTGTAAAACAAGACCATTATCAATAACTGTTGTCCTGGTAATTATTGCTTTTTAGCAAATTATCCCAAAAATTAACAGTTTAAAATAACCACTCTTGACTTCATGGGTCAGGAATTTGGGAAAGGCCAGGCTGGGCAGATCTGGCATGGGAATGGCCATATGATTGCCATCCAATGTCATCTGGGGCTGCTGCCATCTGAAGGCTCAACTGAGCTGGACATTCAAGATGTTCACTCACATTGCTAGCACTTAGTGTCAGCCGTTGACTGAGAGTTCAGCTGGGCTGCTCCTTGGAGGGTTTGCACATGACCTCTCCAGCTTGGCAATGTCGGCGTTTAACTTCTTACATGGGAATTCAGAGCTCTAAGAGTTTCCCTTCTAATAAGGGGAAGTTGTATCACTTTTTATGACCAAGCCTCAGAAATCACCCAGTCTGCCCCTTCTTATTGTGAGCAAGTCATGGGACAGCCAGGTTCAAGGGGAAGATAATTAAATTCCACCTCTTAACGGGGGGTGAGGGTGAGGTTCTAGAAGAGCATGTGAAACAGATGATATTGTTGTGGTCATCCTTGGAAAATGCAATCTGCCACCCTTATATTATGTTATTGTAGATGGATCAACTAAGACTGTATGGAAAGCACTTAAGACAATGCTTTACATATAGAAAGTGCTTGACAGAGGTTAGCTATTGTTAGGTACAACACGTTGGGGAGATGTCTTTCAACATATCAGCATGGTGAAAAGGGTTGAAGAAAGAATAAAAGGGGTTGTTGATGATAAAATATTGGCAGCATTAGCTCACAGCAATGGCAAAAACGGTGAGATTTCCCCAAAGGACCATTTAAATAGTAAATGGGCCCTAGAGGAGAGAAGAGAAGCAGGAGCCCTGGGAAAGTAGAGGAGTGGATTGTCAGGTTTGTGCTGGCTAAAAGTTCTGCAGTCCTGAGCAAGGGGAAGTGCAATCCAGGAGCCAGGAAGGAAGAGGAGAGAACAAGGGCCAAGCTGACTGAGGCTGACATGAGCGGGAGCAGCACATCCTGGACTCCTACTGCATGAGCAAAAGAGAAGACAAGTCTTAGGAGGGATAAAGAGCCATTGGGCCTGGCAGGGAGACCAACATGCAGTTCAAGTTTGCACAGCTCAGTCTGTGGAGGCTGGATAGCTTTGGGCCTTTGTCCGGGCTGGTCCCAAGAACAAGAAAGTTGGCCCGCACATCTGTTCATTTCAAGAGACAGAGGATGAATCTGGGGGGTCTTTCCCCCTTAGTTTCCTAGAACATTTCCTAAGCTAGAAATTCTGAACAGGAGGTGAAGGATATATAAATATCCTGAGAAAGTCTGAGAAAACTCTTCTCTGTTTTACTATTGCTCTTAAAATAAAGTCCAAACTCCATAACATAGCCTACAAAACCACGCATAATTTGGCCTCTGCTAATTCTACATTCTCATCTTGAACTCTCCTGTTCACCAGACCTCAGTTCCATTGAACCCCTTTCAGGTCCTTAAGTACTAAACTTGTTCTTTTCTCTTTTGTACATGCTCTTTTTTTGACTTAGAATGGTCCCCTCCTCTTCCCTTTGCATTGCCAGTCCCTTTCATCTTCCAGATCTCAGCCGGAATATCACCTGTTCAGTGAGGACTTTCTCAATCATCCAATCTAAACTGGCTTTCCCTTCTGTCTTAGTCCATTTTGTGCTGTTAAAACATAATACCTAACACTGGGCAATTTATAATAAACAGAAATTTGATGACTCGTGTTCTGGAGGCTGGGAAGTCCAAGATCGAGGGGCCACCAACTGCCAAGGGCCTTTTTTCTGTGTCATCCCATGGTAGAAGGCAGAAAGTGGAAGGGAAAGAGAGGCAAGAGAGGGCCAAACACACACTTTATAATGCCACCATTTCTATCCATGAGGGTGGAGTCCTCATGGCCTAATCACATCTTAAAGGTCCTACCTCTTAATACTTTTATAACAGCAATTAAATTTCAACATGAGTTTTTTGGCGGGGACAAATATTCAAATCATAGCACCTTTGCATTCTCTTTGAAAACACCTCATTGTTTCCTTTGTACTGTTTATTGCAATTTTTATGTATTTATGTATTAGACTATTTCTTCATTTATTGTCTCCTTTTCTCACTAGACTGTGAGCTATATGAAGACAGGGGCTATGACTGTCATTTTTACTCTACATACTTAGCACCTAGCATCTAGCCAAGTCCCTGGTACTCAGCAACTATTCAGTAAATATTAGTTGTGAGACAGTCCATAACCTCAGTGTGGCTGAGCTAAGGGGAATAGACGTTGTCCACTCTGAGTCCACAAAGCTAAGAAAGGTTAGGATGAACTAGAATGTTGTGGTAGTGGCTTTGATCTCTTAACAGACTGTGGGATTGGGGGCTGAAGGGTTTTTGTTCCTGAGGGTCAAGATCCCTTGAAGGTGGCTGTGTCTGAAGGTGTGTTCCTTTTGAGATGGTTTTCCAGGAAATACTTTTTCTGTGCAGACAAATTCGTGTGATTTCTGATGTCAGAAAATGAAAACTCTAGTCCCCAATGTGCTGTTTCTACCAGGAAACAGAGTCTAATTTGTGGTCTGCCACTTGAGATAGGCTCTGCTGGGCACTTGGCATCATTTACACTGTCAGGCCAGGCTGCTGTCCTTGGTTCTGAAACCTCCTGTCTTTACAGAGCATCTCAAAAGGCATAAGAGAACACAAATTCACATGTGCGCACACATGCCTATACACATACACACATTATAAACCCATCCACTTGCACTCTCATGAATACTGAGATGGCAGAACTCATTTGGCACATTTGTATTAAGCTCCTGCTATATTTGTGCCAAGAACTGGGATGATTTAGGCCATTTCTGAAAACAAGAGTGCAGCATATCTGCTGAGGCAGATTGGTTGCAAAGACATCCACAATTATTTCCCTCCCTGTGTGCATGCCTCTTACAATGTGGCTTTGCACATTCTTATCTAGAAGCAGAGTCTATTTCCTCACCCTTTGTATCTGGGCTGGCCTCATGACTTGTTTTGGCCAACAGAAAGTGATGGAAGTGACAAAGTGCCAGTTCCAAGCCTACCTCTCAAGAGGCTTTGAACACTCCCATTCTCTCTTTTGGAAACTTGTTCACCTGCCATTGTGAATAATCTTAGGCTATCTTGCTGGAAAATGAAAGACTACATGAGGCAGAGATAAACCATTCTAGCTAAGCCCCTTCTAAACAAGTTGGCCCCATCAGACAGCAGACACATGAGTTAACGCTGTTGTAAGCACCCTCACCCCATCCAGACCAGAAGAGCTGCCTAGCCAGTTCATGGACTTGTGAATAATAAATGGTTGTGTTTAAAGTTACATATCTGAGGTAGTTTGTTATCTTAAAAGAACTAATGGATACACCTCCTTACATGAAGAACTAAATCTGAATTTATCTTGAATGTAATATATCCTTACATATTAAAAGTCAGTTGTTCTTGTAGACCCTGAAGCAATTCTACCAATGACTACAAAGCCCCAGAGGGATGTGGTCAAAAGAGCACTTCTTTGGAAGCATTGATACCTTGATCTTTATTCTGACTCTTCTAATAGATAGCTGTGTGGCTTTGGGCAATTCACTTGACATCTCTGGACCTTGATTCCTTGATCTGAAATATTGAAAGGACAAGTTTAGCTAATTTCAAGCTCTTCAGTATTTACCATGCATTCTGTGGCCAGTGATTCTCAGTCTCTGCTCCTTTTACTTATAAAGCAAGAAAGGATAATCTATGATTGTTTCTGCCTTGCAGGATTCTTCAGAAAGATGAAGTGCTATTTCCTCAATGGCACCTTTGCTGCCACTGACACTTTCAAGAATATGAGCGTTTCTCCAGTAGGAGCAGACACTCTGACATGCTGGCTTTGGAATAATTCACTGGATTTTATCAACATATATGAATACACAGATTTTCAGCTAATATGAGAAGTTGGGATGAAACTGATGAATGTGATTCTCAATCAGTCTCCATCACATTCCTAAAAGGAGTGCAAGCACCCTATTGGAACACACACTTTGCCCCCTCTGCTTTTCTCTTCTGTTCCTGCTGAAGGTTAATAAAATTTAGTGTGTGCAGTGAGATTGGGTTTCCCAGGCCCAAAGAGGTCCAGGACAGATGCAAATTTATGTACACACCAGATGAGAAGATACAGTTGCTTGGGGCTCTTTACCTAATTTGGACCACAAACAGATCAGTACAAGTGTTGAGTGGGGAAAAGTGCTTCCTGTGGACAGTCTGAATGTGTTCTAATAACTTGACTGAAATTTATTCCAAAGATGGAATCTCAGAAGTGCCCAGTTAGCAATGGAAATCTAAGGTCTGGCTTAAAATGGTGACAATAACCTAGGAGACAGAGTTGTGGGTAGAATGTGGGATTGTGGGATCAGGATCAGGCATTTCCATGAGGAGACACAAAAATCAAGCCTAGAAGAGAGCTATCAATCCAAAGTTCAAGGGAATATCATGGTCAAGGGCCATGCATCATAGTCAGCACCAATGCCAACCCACAGCAGAGGGCAAAGCAAGTTGAAAATGTTTGACTGGGAGTGTTTAAGGACAAGATGAATAGTGTACTGTTCAGGATTTATTTGGCTGCAAATCACAGAAAAATTCAATTCAAAATCATTTAATTAGAAAAGAGCTTAGAGGATCAAAAAACTGAAAAGTTCATGGGGTAGGACTGTTTTCTGGCATGGCTTAATGCAGGGATTGAAACCATGTCACCAGGACCCAGTTTGTCTCTTGGTTCGGCACTGCTCTCTCTGATGTGTTGGCTTTAACATGTTCTTCCTTCAAGGCCACAGGAAGGCTACAGCTACATGAAATCTTTCATTTTCTACAATCTGCAAGTGTACCCAGCAGAAAGAGAGTCTCTCCTTCTCTCTCTCTCCCTCAATGGTTTACACAAAGTTCTGGGTCTAATGCTTTTTAGCCCAGTGAGGCCCATGATCACACCTGGATCAATCCCAGTGCCTAATGTTATGTCATATGCTGATCAGCTTAGGATAATTAGGACCCACTCTAAGAGCTGGCGGAGGTCAATCCCACCCAACCCACAGGAACTTAGAGTGGAGAAGAAGTAACTCCCCAAAGGAAATTCGTGATTCTTTTTTTAAACCAGAAGATGGATCAATGGATGCTGGAAAAAAATCCCCACAGGTGTTCACTGAAGGCAAATTTGGATAGAAATATGAGACAAGAATCAGAAGACTTTGGCATGAAAGTCTAAGATTTTCTGAAAGCAAAGAGTAAGAGTTGTTGCAAACAGACAGAAGTCTAGGTAATAAATCTTGAGTAAAATAAGTCAAATCGCGGCTAGAGATGCAGGAAACCGACTTTTTGGAGAACTCCTTCTGGATTGGAAAGTTCTGGAGTTACAGCAACCAAGATCTTCTGGACATGGGATCCAGAAGAAGGCTCTGTCAGTTCGGGTTTGGGTATGCTAGAGAATACATCTGAAACTGTGTCAAATGGAACTGGTGTTTCCAGGGATTAGAATTCAGAGTAAAGATAAGCAGCCCTGAAAAGAAACAGGTTGGGATTTTTAAAAATGTAGATATTTTAAGGCATATCAAACCGAGCTCTGATTCTTTTCTACATTGTATATACCTCAAATGCAGCCTGCAGATGCAAAGGAGGTCACATTTAATGCTCAAATTACCATAGCTCTAAGCTCCCACCTGCTGGATTGCATTATTTATAAGACAGGATCACAGTCTTTTCTACAACTCTGTCACACTCTGTCACCTAGGCCCAAAGCAGTTCTGCTTGTTTCCTAAGTCCGTGATATCCTCTCTTGACAGAATAACTCAATCAGCTGCTGGCTTTAGCCCTCTAACCAGTGAGGCTTAAATGTACCATCTGGAACCAGAAAGGAACAGATACCATGGAATCTCTTCCCCCAAGTCTCTTCCTTCTCTGTCTTGCAGCCAGACTCCAGCAAATTACCATCCTCCTTAAATAGCTTTTCAATAGATACAAATAAATATAAGTGGGGGATAGTTCATTCATTTGACTAATATTTATTCGTACATAATATACTATGTGCTTGAGTTTATAGTTTAGTGGAGATGACAGAGAATAAAAAAAGTAAACACAAGTGTGTGTGCGTGTACACAAAGTGATAAATGTTATTAAAAACTAGCTGATGAAAATTGGTTCATGTAATCCATCACATCAGCAGACTAAAGAAAAAATTATATGATTATATCAATAGATGCAGAAAAAGCATTTAACAAAATCCAACACCCATACATGTTAAGAATTCTCAGCAAACTATGAATAGAGGAGAACTTCCTCAACAGGATAAAGAATATCTATAAAAAACCTACAGTTAACATTATACTTAATGGTGAGAAACTAGATATGTTTCTGCTAAAATCAGGAACAAGGCAAGGATGTACCCTCTTACTGCTCCTATTCAAAATTGTACTGGATGTCCTATCTATTGCAATCAGACAAGAGAAGAAAATAAAATGCATATAGATTGGGAAGGAAGACATAAAACTTTTTTTGCAGATGACATATATATTAATCCATTTTGGGCTGCTATAACAGAATACCTGAGACTGGGTAGTTTATAAAGAACAGGGGTTTATTTGGTCTACAATTCTGGGACATCTGCATCTGTGCGGGCCTCAGGCTGCTTCTACTCATGGCAGAAAGTGGCAGGCAGCTGGTGGGTACAAGCAGATCACATGGAGAAAAGAAGCAAAGAGAGAGAGGGGTGGGAGGAGTCAGGGTATTTTAAACAACCAGCTCTCAGGGGAACTAATAGAGTGAGAACTCACTCACTACCCCCACCCCCCAGGAAAAGCATTAATCCATTCATGAGGGATCCACCCCCATGACACAAACAGCTCCCAACACTGCCACTTTGGGGATCAGATTTCCACATGCGTTTTGAGGGGACAACACTTCCAAACTCTAACAACATAATTGTTTATGGAGAAAATCCCAAAGAATCATCAAACAAAACGTCCTGGAACTAATAAGGAATAAATAATAGTGAGGTTGCAGGATACAAGGTTAACATACAAAAGTCAATTGATTTCTTATAAGTCAACAGCGAGTAATGGAATTTAAAATAAAAAACATAAAATAAAAAATGTACAATACCATTTACATTTGCACCAAAAATTAAAATACTTATGTATAAATGTAACAAAATATGTGTACAATCTGTATAAAGAAAACTACAAAATTCTGAAAAAGAAATGAAATGAAAGAAAGTCTATGTAAATGGAGAGATGCTCCATGGATAAGAAAACTTAATATTATCAAGATGTCAGTTCATCTTTACTTGACCTATAGATTCAATGTAATCTCAATCAAAATCTCAGCAAGTTATTTTGTATGTATTTACAAACTGATTCTAAAGTTTGCATGGAAAGGCAAAACTCAACAAAATTGATAAACATGATAAGCTGATACAATTAATAAAAACTGAGAAAAATAAAACAGAGGAAAAACAAATTACCAATATTAGAAATGAAATAAGAGGTATCATAACAGATCCTGAGATGTTAAAAAGACAATAGGAAAGGCAAAACAAACAAACAAACAAACAAAAAACCAGAAAAGCCAACACAATGTTGAAGAAGATTGAAGTTGAAGGACTGACACTATGCAACTTCAAGACTTACTATAAAGCTACATTAATTGAGACAATGTAGTACTCGTGAAAGAATGGGCAAAGAGATCAATGAAACAGAATAAAGAGCCCAGAAATAGACTCACATAAATATAGTCAACAAATCTTAGCCAAAGAAGTGATAGTTTTTCAGCAAATGGTGCTGGAAAAACTGGACATCCATAGGCCAGAGAAATTAATCTAGACATAGGCCTCACACCCTTTACAAAAATTAACTCAAAATGGATCATAGACTTAAAAGTAAAATTCAAAACTATAAAATTCCTAGAAAATAAGAGAAAATCTAGATGAGCTAGCCGTTCATTTTATGAACGTGACTTTTTAAAATTTTTTTCAGGTTTATTCAAATGTTTCAATGCCAGATAGTAGAAATACCCAATTTATACT
This sequence comes from Cynocephalus volans, assembly GCF_027409185.1. Taxonomy (NCBI): domain Eukaryota; kingdom Metazoa; phylum Chordata; class Mammalia; order Dermoptera; family Cynocephalidae; genus Cynocephalus; species Cynocephalus volans. The sequence continues at coordinate 27,359,927 of NC_084467.1, read as the reverse complement.
CTATTTTTTTTCTCAACCTCTCCCTGACCTGCCTCCCCCTCCCTACCTTCACCCCCTGGCAGTCCTAGGTATGTTCTCTCCCTCTGCAAGTCCAACACATCACTGTAATCTTTCTTTCCTTCTGCCTTTCTCTCTTAGCTCCCACTTATAAGTGAGAGCATCTGGTATTTTTCCCTCTGTGCCTGGCTTATTTCACTTGACATAATTTTCTCCAAGCTCATTCATGTTGCTGCAAATGGCAGAATTTCATTCTTTTTTATGGCTGAGTAGTATTCCATAGTGCATAGATAGCATGTTTATGTTATCCAGTCATCTGTCAATGGACATTTAGGTTGGTTCCGTATCTTGGCTATTGTAAATAGAGCTGCAGTGAATATGGGAGTACATGTATCCCTTCGACATGGTGATTTCCATTCCTTTGGGTGTATACCCAGAAGTGGGATTGCTGGATCATATGGTAGATCTATATGTAGGTTTTTTTTTTTTTATTTTTTTATTTTTTTATTTTTGTGACTGGTAAGGGGATTGCAACCCTTGACTTGGTGTTGCCCACACTGCGCTCAGCCAGTGAGCGCACCGGCCATCCCTATATAGGATCCCAACCTGCAGCGGGAGCACCGCACTCTCCTGAGTGAGCCATGGGGTCAGTCCTATCTGTAGTTGTTTGAGAAACCTTCATATTGTTTTCCATAGTGGCTATACTAATTTACAGTTCTATCAACAGTGTAGAACAGTTCCTCTTTTTCCACTTCCTTGCCAGCATTTGCTATTCTCAGTCCTTTTTATTATAGGCAGTCTAACTGGGGTGAGATAATATCTTAATGTGGTTTTGATTTACATTTCCTTGAGGATTAGCGATGTTGAACATGTTTTCAAGTACCTGTTGGCCATTTGTATGTCTTCCTTTGAAAAATGTCTCTTCGGCTCAATAGCCCGTTTTTTAATTGGGTTATTTGTTTTTTTACTGTGTAGCTGTTTGAGTTCCTTGTATGTTCTGGATATTAATACCCTGTCAGATATATAGTTTGCAAATATTTTCTCCCATTTTTTAGGTTGTTTTTTCACTCTGTTAACTGTTTCCTTTGCTGTGCAAAAGCTTTTTATTTTGACATAATCCCATTTATTTATTTTTTTCTTTTGTTGTTTGTGCTTTTGGGGGCTCTTTGCCCAGTCCTATTTCCTGAAGTGTTTCTCCTATGTTTTCCTTTAGGAGTTTTATAGTTTCAGGTCTTATATTTAATTCTTTAATTCATTTTGAGTTAATTTTGGTATATGGACAGAGGCGGAGGTCTAGTTTCATTTTTCTGCATACAGATGTCCAATTTCACCAGCACCATTTATTGAAGAGGCAATCTTTTCCCCTATGTATGTTCTTGCTACCTTTGCCGAAGATCAGTTGGTCGTAGGTCTGTGGGTTGATTTCTGGGTTTTCTATTCTGTTCCATTGGTCTGAGTATCTATTTTTATGCCAGTACCATGCTGTTTTTGTTACTATAGCTTTGCAGTATAATTTGAAATCATATAGTGTTATGATACTGCCTTTATTTTATTTTATTTTATTGCTCAAGATTGCTTTGGCTATTTGGTGTCTTTTGTTGTTAGGATTGTTTTCTCTATTTCTGTGAAGAATATAATTGGTATTTTGGTGGGTATTGTATTGAATCTGTAGATTGCTTCAGGTAATATGGACATTTTCACAATGTTGATTCTTCCAATCCAAGAGCATGGAATGTCTTTACACCTTTTTGTGTCTTCTTTAACTTATTTCAGTAGTGATTTGTAGTTCTCATGGTAGAGATCTTTCACATCCCTGGTTAAATTGATTCCTAGGTATTTTATTGTTTTTGGCAACTATTGCAAATTGGCTTATTTTCTTGATTTCTTTTTCTGCTAGTTTGTTATTGGAAAATTAAAATGCTATTGATTTTTGGGTGTCAATTTTGTATCCTGCAACACTACTGAAATTGTTAATCAGCTCTAAGAGTTTTTTGGTAGGGTCTTTAGGTTTTTCTATATATAGGATCATGTCATCTGCAAGCAGGGACAGTTCGACTTCATCTTTTCTAATCTGAATGCTCTTTATTTCTTTCTCTTGCCTGATTGCTCTTGCTAGCACTTTTAACACTATGTTAAATGGGAGTGGTGATAGTGGGCATCCTTGTCTTGTTCCCATTCTTAAGGGAAAATATTTCAGCTTTTCCCCATTCAGGATGATAGTGGTGGTGGGTTTGTCATGTATGTCTTTTATTGTGTTGAGATACTTTCCTTGTATACCTAATATGCTGAAAGCCTTTATCATGGAGGTATGTGGAATTTTGTTAAATACTTTTTCTGTGTCTGGTGAGATAATCATATGGTTTTTGTCCTTGATGCTGTTGATGTGATCTATCACATTTATTGACTTGCATATGTTGAACCATCCTTGTTTCCCTGGAATGAATCCCACTTGATCATAGTGTATAATTTTTTTTGATGTTTTGCTGTAGTCTGATTGCTAGTATTTTGCTGAGGATTTTTGCATCTATGTTCATCAAAGATATTGGCCTGTAGTTTTCTTTTCTTGTTGTATCTCTGTCTGGTTTTGGTATCAAGGGAATGCTGACCTCATAGAATGAGTTGGGAGAGTGGCTCTTTGTTAATTTCCTCCTTCATATCCTGGATATTTTTTCTCATTTCATTGTATTGTTTAACTGAGTGTTCTCTTATCTCATTGAGTTTCCTTAATATAGTTATTTGGAATTCCTTTTCAGTCATTTCAAGGCTTTCTTGTTCTGTAGGGTCTGGTATTTGAGAATTACTATATTTCTTTGGCAGTGTCATATTTTCTTGGTTTTGATGTTTGTTTGTTTGTATTTCTATCATCTCTATGTTGATTTCTGGTCATTTGGTAAATCAGTTGCTGATTCTATTACTCTCGAGTGGACTTTGAGGAGAAAGACTTCCTCTTCTTTTTTCCAGGCTCCTCTGATGACTCTCCTTGTCAATGGAGTTGAATATGCAGCAGGCCACCTGCATGGTGGTCATGGCTGCTACTGTGGTGTCTAGCCATCCTTGCAGTGGTAGAAGCTGTGGAGGTAGCTGCTGTGGACCACCTTCTTGGAAGTGGTGCAGGGCCTCCCAATCACAGTGGGTGGGTGGTACTAGGTCCTGCCTTGTTTGCAGGTGGTAGGCAGGCTTCTTGGGGCCTTTTCCCCTGCCCGTGAGTCCCTGGTTGAGGTGGGCAGGTGGCGCGCTAGGTCCTGCCTTGTTTGTGGGTAGTGGACAGGCTTCCCAGGGGCTTTTTCCCTGCCTTCACATCTTCAGTTGGGATGGGTGGGTGGTGCACTTGGCAGCAACTTTTTAAATACAGCATCAAAGGCACAATCCATGAAAGAAAGAATTGATAACCTGGACTTCATGAAAATTTAAAAAATTTATTTTGTGAAAGGCACTATCAAGAGAATAAAAAGAGAAGTCACAGATTGAGATTAAATATTTGCAAAATGAATATCTGAAAAAGGACTGTTATCCGAAATAAATGAAGAGCTGTTAAAATTCAACAATAAGAAACAAACAATTCAATTAAAAAATGAGTCAAAGACTTTAACATACACCTCACCAAAGAAGATATACAGGTGTCAAATAAGCATATGAAAAGATGCTCCATATAATATACCATCAGGGAAATAAAAATTAAAACAAAATGAGATACCATTACACATCAGAATGGCCAAAATTCAGAATATAGACAGCACCAAATGCTGGTGAAGATGTGGAGCAGCAGGAACTCTCATTCATTGCTGGTGGAAATGCAACATGATATAAACACTGTGCAAGACATTTTGGCAGTTTCTTATAAAATTAAACATACTATTACCATATGATCCAGCAATCACACTCCTCAGTATTTACTCAAAGGGGCTGAAAACCTATGTTCACACAGAAACCTGGACATGGATATTTAAAGCAGATTTATTCATAACTGCCCAAACTTGGAAGCATCCAAGATGTTCTTCAGTAGGTAAATGAATAAATAAACTGTGGTACATCCAGACAATTAAATATTTTTCAGCACTAAAAAAAAAAAGAGCTATCAAGCCATAAAAGGTCATGGATGGAACTTAAATGCATATTACTAAGTGAAAGAAGCAAGTATGAATAGTCTACAATACTGTAAGATTCCAACTATATGACAGCTGGGAAAAGCAAAACTATGGAGACACTACAAAGTTCAGCAGTTACCAGGGGTTTGGGGGGAGGGAGGAATGAATAGGCAGAGCACAGAGGACTTTTAGGGCAGTAAAACTACTCTGTATAATGCTATAATGGTGGATATATGTCATAAATTTTTCCAAAACCATAAAATGTACACCACCAAGAGTGAACACTGACATAAACTACAGACTTTGGGTGAAAAAGATGGATTAATGTAGGTTCATCATTGTAACAAATGCACCACTCTGGTAGAGAATGTCAATAATGGAGAGGTTATGTATGTGTGGGCACAGAAGGTATATGGAAAATCTCTGTATCTTCTGCTCAATTTTACTGTGAATTTTAAACTGCTCTAAAAAAATAAAATCTAGGTTTTAAAGAGAATAGAGGAATTTTACAAACAATATTATATTCATGAATTTGACAACTTAGAAGAAATAAATAAATGTCTTAAAAAACCACATGCTACTAAAACTCAGCTGAGATGAAATAGACAATCTGAATAGTCCTGAACCCATCCAAAAAATTGAATTCAAAATTATAAAACTGAAAAAGAAATATCTGGGCTTAGATGGTTTCACTGGAGAACTTAACCAAATATTTCTTCTTTAATTTTTTTGTTAATTCTTCTTTAATTAACACCAATTTTCCACAATCTCTTCTAGAAAATAAATAAAAATGAAAAATAGAGAAAATGGAAGAAGGGACCTGAGCCAAGGAATGCAGATGGCCTCTAGAAGCTGAAAAAGACAAAAGAACAAATTCTCCCCTAAATCCTCCAGAAGAAATGCACCCCTGATGACATCTTTATTTTACCTCTGTCAATCTCAATTCAGACTTTTGATCTTCAGAAGTGTAAAGTAATAAATTTGTGTTGTGCTGTTTTAAACCACTAAGTTTGAAGTAATTTGCTATAGCAGCAATAGGAAACTAATAGGAATAGAAAAACTAATACAAGGAAGGCACATAATTTATGAAGTCAATATTACCCTGATGCCAAAACCAGACAAGGACAGTACAAATAAAGAAAACAACAGACTAATATCTCTTATGAATTTAGGCATAAAAAGTTTCAAATGATATTAGCAAACTGAATGTCACAATGTATAAAAAGATTTAAATACCAATTACCAATATACGGCATGGCCAAAGGAGACTTATTTCAAGTATCCCCAGCTGGTTTAATATTCAAAATGCAGTCAATGTAATTCATCATGCAAGCTTAAAAAAAAAAAGAAAAAGAAAAATTATATGATTACATGAACTTATGCAGGAAAAACATTGACAAAATTCAGCACCCATTTATGATAAAAACTTTAGAAAAATAGAAATAGAGGGAAATTATACCAACTTAATAAAAAAGTATCCTCAAAAAACCTATAGTTAACATCACACTTAATGCTGAAAGACTAAGATCAGGAACAACACACCAATGTCACCACTCTTATAGAACAGAAATGGAAGTTCTAACCATTGCAATAAGGCAAGAAAAAGGAAATAACAGGCATACAGATTGGAGAGAAAGAAATAAAACACATCTATTTGCAGATTACATAAGTGAATACATGTTTAATAAAAAAACCTACACAAAACCCTCCTAGAATTATTAATAGAGTTGAATAAGGTTTCAGGATACAAGATCAATATACAAAAAATTATATACTAACATACACATCAATGAACATGCAGAAGTCAAAATTAAAAACAATACCTTTTACAGTAACTCCAAAGAAAATAAAATACTTAGGTATAAAATTAACAAAACATGTACAGAATTTGTATATTGAAAATTACAAAATTCTGATAGAAGTCATAAAAAGCCTAAATAAATGAAGAGACATACCATGTTCATGGATTGAAAGGCTCAACATAATAAGGAAGTGAATATTCCCCAAATTGATCTATAAGTTTAATGGAATTCCAACAAAAACCCCTGCAAGATTTTTTTTTTGAAACAATGATAGGCTTATTCTATTTTTTTAACCCTTTGCAATCATGATTTTTATTATTTATATTTTTACAAAAGTATAAATTACATAGAGGTAAGTGCACACTTTTTAATATACAATTCTGTATATTAAACACATACCACATAAACACCACTATAAAGAATTAGAACCATTCCATCACTCCTAAAAATAACCCTGCACCATGTAGTAGTCAACTCCTCTGCCCAACCCCAGATCCTGGCAACCACTGATCTCTTCTCTGTTACTATAGTTTTGCCTTTTCCAGAATGTTAAATAAATAAAATCATACAGCATATAGCCTTTTAAAGCTCACTTCTTCCCCTTAGCATGAAATCTTTCAAATTCACTTATGTCATTATGTGATTCAGTATTGTGTTCCTTTTTATTGCTGAGTAGTATTCAATTGTATAAATGTTCTATAATTTGTCTATCCATTCCTCAACTGAGGGACATTTGCATGGTTTCTAGTTTTTGACAATTACAAACAAAGCCACTATAAACATTCATATCCAGGTTTTTGTGTGAACATAATTTCCTACTTCACTTGGGTAAATACCCAGGATGGGATTGCTGAGTTGTAAGATAAATCCATGTGTGACTTCTAGACAAACTACCCACTGCTTTCTGAAGTCATCGGATCATTTTGCATCCCTACCATCCTTACAAGAGAGTTTCACTTGGCCCACATCCTAGGCAGATTTGATAATTTCCTTTTATTTTTAAAAACCATTCTAAACTTATGTGAAAAGGCTCTAGAGTAACCAAAACAATTTTGACGAAGAAGAATAAAATGGGAGAAATTATTCAATAATAAATATTACTATATAGCTACCGTGATAATAAAAGCGTGACACTGGTGAAACAATAGACAAATAGATCTGAGGAAAAGAATAGAGGACCCAGAATTAGATCCACAGAAATATGCACAACTGATTTTTGACAACAGTGGAAAAGCAATTAAATGGCGAATAATAGTCTTTTCAACAATTGGTGCTGGAACCATTGAACATGCACAGGCAAGAAAATAAACTTCAACCTAAACCTCACATCTTAAACAAAAATTGACCCAAGATGAATCCTTGACATAGACATAAAATGTAAAACTTTTAGCAAAAACATATGAGAAAATCTTCAAGATTTAGGTCTAGGCAGATTTCTTACACTTGACACCAAAGCACAGTCCATAAAAGAAAAAACCTAATGCTTCAGATCTCATCAAAATTTAAAACTTTTGCTCTGTGAGAGATCATGTGAGAAAGATAAAAATAGAAGACTGGCAGAAAATATTTGCCAACCACAGATAGAGCAAAAAAATGATTGTCTGGACTATACAAATAACTTTCAAAACTCAACAGTAAAAAATAAAAACAATCCAATTAGAAAATGAACAAAGGACATAAGCAGAATTTTATTATATAGAATACACAAGTGTAAAATAAACAGGTGAAAAAATGTTGAACATCACTAGCCATCAGACAAATGTAAATTAAAACCACATGAGATATCACTATGTACCTATCAAAATGACTAAAATAAAAATAGTGACAATACCAAATGCTGGTAAGGATGAAGAGAAACTGAATCACTCATATATTGCTATAGGAAATGTAAAATGGCACAGTCACTCTGGAAAAGAGTCTGGCAAATTTTTTGAAAACTGAACATGCAATAACTGTAAAACACAGCAACTGCACTCTTGGGCATTTATCTCAGAGAAATAAAAATTTATGTCCACACAAAAACCTAAACGTAAATGTTTATAGCACCTTTATTTATAACAGCCAAAATTAGAATCAGCTCAAATATTCTTCACCGGTTAACTGGTTAAACCACTGTGGTACATGCATACCATGGAATACATACACCATGGAATAAGAGCAATAAAAACAAACTATTAATACGCACAGCAACCTGGATGACATTCCATGGAATAGTGATGAGTGAAGAAAAGTGTGGCCAAAAGGCTACATACTGTATCATTCCATTTAATTTTTGAAATGGAAGAATTTTAAAAATAAATAACAGATCAATAGTGGCTAAGGGTTATGAAAGGGGAGGTACAGAGAGCGGAAAAGGGAGGTAAGTGTGGTTATAAAAGGGCAGCATGAGGAATTCTGTGGTGTTGGAAGTATTCAGTATCTTAACTGTGGTGGTGGATATACAAATTTATACAAATGATAAAGTTGTATGGAACGTACATGCACAAACACATACACACAAACATATACATGAATGGTTACAAGTAGAACTGGAAAAATCTGAATAAGACTAATGGATTGTATCAATGTCACTCTCATGGTTGTAATATTATACTAAAGTTTTGCAAAATGTTACCAGTGAGGAAAATTGAGCAAAAATTACAAGAAATTTCTCTGTATTATTTCTCTTTCTTTCTTCTTTTTTTTTGGCATTTTAAAAACCACTTTATTGAGATTTGATCAATACGTAAAAGACTGTAGGTATTTAATGGATGCAATTTGATGAATTTGAGGATGTGTATACACCCATGAAATCATTACCACCAGCAAGGCCTTAAACCTATCCATCACCTCTTGAAGTTTTCTCCTGCCTCTTTTGTTGTTGTTTTTGCTATTATTATTATTAATTATTATTTTGGTGGTAACACTTTACATAAGATTTACCCTCTTAGCTAATTTTAAGTATACAATACAGTATTGTTAGCTATAACTGTGATGCTGTATAGTAGAGCTCCAGAAATTATTTATCTTACTTATCTGAAACTTTGTACACTTTAGCCTTCTTACAACTGTGTGTGAATCCATAAATATCTCAATAAAAAATCTATTAAAAATCAATTAGCAAATGGCACACCTAAGCCCAACTTTATCAATAATTATGTTACATTTATGTGAATTTCAGTTAAAAGACAGATGTTTTTCAGAACAATAAAAATATTCATGACCTAGCTATATGCTTGCTATAAGATATACACTTTACATACAAACACAAAAGTAGTTTTAAAGTATATTTTGAAAAGGAAAACAATTTCCCATTCATAAACTCAATTTTAAAAAGTTGAAGTGACAGTATAAATATTAGACAAAACACACTTTAAGACAAGGAGCATTATCAGAGATGAAAATTTTTATCAGATTAAATTGTCAATTTTAGGAAAACATAACAAACACAAATTTATATGCACCTAGTAATAGGGCTTCAAAGTATAGGAAACAAAAATTGACAGAATAAAGGGTTGCAATAGAAAAATACATAATCATAGTTTTGTTTCTGTAATTGATAGACTAACCAGATTTTCAAAAATCAGCCAGGTTTTAAAGGATCTAAATGACACTGCCAATTGCTTTCACCTAATATATTAAAAAATGTGTGTTTTGCAGGGGCACATACAATGTTCATCAAGGCAGATATGTTGGCCAAAAACCAAATCTTCATAAAATTTCAAAATATCAAAATCTTACCAAGACTATTCTCTAACCAAAATTAGAAATAAGCAATAGTGAAATATCTAAAAAGCCATAAATATTTCTAAATCGAATAATTCAAAATTATCTATGTGTTCAATAAGAAATCACAAGGGAAATTAGTTCATAATGAATGATAATGAAAAAACAACATATGAAAATTTGTGGCTTGCAGATAAAGCAGTGCTTTGAAGGATATCTATATCTTTAAGTGCTTACATTAGAAAGGTAAAATATCAATTATCTAAAAATTTCCACATAAGAAGCTATTAAAAAGGAACCAGTTTTGGGTAAGATGGAGTAAGCACACTCCACTCTGCCTCTTTCACCGAATGCATCTACAGAACTTGGGCAGAATATATAAAACAGTTATTTGAGGACTCTGAAAAGAAAATAATAGCAAGCAAGTTGGTGCAAACAAAAATGCAAAATATTACTAAACCAGTATTGAATTTATCAAAATTTTTCTCTTCTAGTATTCCAAATCCCATAATCCAGAAATGAGCACTGGGTGTGTAAAAAGAGAGCTTCAAGAGAAGCCCTCTAGTTCTGGCAAAAGAGGTGGAAAGGTAACTTCTCATACTCAGAGTGAACACAGAAAGCCATGGTTTAATCCCAGAAAAGTGGGGCAAAATCCATTCCCATTACTTGCTTGCTCTCCCCCCACCCCCTTCTTTTTCCTCATGCAGCTTGGCCCTGCATGCTGGTATAGTTACAGAAGCATGTGGAAGAATAGGGTAACTAAAGCTCCAACTTACTTGCTAGAAGACCAAAAAGGGGTACCCCAGGGAATCTGAATGTATTGGGGAAATCACAGAAAGGGAGGAGCTAAATAAAACAATCTCATAAAATTGTTTTGAACTCCTGGGCTCACTCTCATGCTGCATATGTGTGAATAGAATCCTAATCAGCATATCAAAGACTCTGAGAAATAAACTGATAGACCAACACCCAGGTTCAAGACTAACCTCTAGGTGGTACACATGGGTAAAGATTTAAATAGCACTGCAAAAGCTTTGAAAATGAAACTAACATTGGAAAAATAATTCACAGAGAGCCTAAACTTGAAGCCTGATGCTAGCCAGGTCAATTGCTAAAACAATATCAACAACTGCATAGGATTTAAATAAGGCTCAGCATTTTATAACATAGCATACAAAATATCCAGAATACAATCCAAAACTATTCACCATACAAAAAAGAAGTAAAATCTCAACTCTCATGGTGAGAGAAAATCAACAGATGCCAACACTGAGATGCCACTAATGCTGGGATTGTCTGACAAAGACTAAAAGTAGCTGTTATAAAAATACCTCAACAGGCAATGTAAGCATTTGCAAAGCAAATGGAAAAATAAAAAGTCACAACAAAGAAATAGTATAAATAAAGGAGGACCAGATGGAAATTTTTGAACTGAAAAACATAAAAATTGAAATTAAGAACTCAGTGGATGGGCTCAATAGCAAAACGGAGATGATAAAGGAAAAAAGGAACTTCAAGATAGATGAATAAAAATTATCTAATTCAAACAACAGGCAGAAAAACGACTGAAAATAATGAACAGAGCCTCAGGGACCTGTGGGACAGTAGCAAAATGTCTAAAATTTGTATCTTTGTAGTCCCATAAAGAGAGAAGAAACAGTTGTACTAAAGAAGTATTTGAAGAAATAATGACTGAAAACTTCCCATATCTGGCTAAAGAAATACCTATAAATTTAAAAAATTTGGTGAATCCCAAATAAAATAAATCTAAAAAAATCCATGCCTCTGATACATCTTAGTCAAACTATTGAAAACTTAAAGACAAATCTCGGAAACATTCAGAAGAAAATGACACATTATTATAAAGAAAAAATGCTTTGGATGACTATGGATTTCTCATCCCAAACCATGGAGACCAGAAAGAAATGTCACATCACTTAAATTCAGGAAAAAACTGACAACCCAGAGCTCTATATCCAGCAAAAATATATATCCTTCAGTAATGAAGATGAAATACAGTCATTCTTAGATGAAGGAATGCTAAGAGAATTTGTTGCCTGCAGATCTGCTCTAAAAGAATTGATAAAATAATTTTCTCAGACACAAGGGAAGTAATACCAGAGGAAAGCTTGAAACATTGAAAATGAAGGAAGAGCAATAGAAATGGCAAATATCTGGTAAATATAATACACTATTCTTTTCCTCTTGAGTTTTTAAAACTATGTTTGACAGCTACAAGCAAAAGTTATAACATTGTGTAATGGGAATTTCAAATCATGTAGATACAATACAAAAGATAATTATAAAATAAAGAGAGAAGGAAGAAAAGCACCTAGAATAGCCAAAATGATCTTTAAAAATAACAAAGTTAGATGATGTATAGTATATGACTTGAAGATATTCTATACACTAATAGTAATCAAGAAAAATGTGTTATTTCAAGCAATAGTAATTAAGTAATAATAATAATCAAGTAATACTAATCAAGAAAAATGTGCTTATTCTATTGGAATAAGAATAAACAAAATAAATAGATTGATGCAGCAAAATACAAAGTCCAGAAATAGACTCACACTTATATGGTTACTTGATTTTTAACAAAAGTGTCAAAGCAATCAAAGGGGCGAAAGCAAGTTTTCTTCAGAGAGGTGATATAAGCAAAATGGCAGAGTAAGCAGCTTTAAACTCTCATCCCCCCACTTCAGACACCCCCCCCCCACACACAAACATTGAAAAATAAGCAGAGACTGTGAGAAGCAATTTTGTCAGTACTCTTGAAAACTGAAATGAAAAGTTTACTATAGGGGTTTGACAGCAGATTTGAGCAGGCGAGAGAAAGAATTGGTAACATTGAGGGTAGTACACTTGAAATGAGAGTCTGAGGAGCAGAAAGAAAAAAGAATAAAGAAAAGTGAACAGAGACTGAGGGACCTGTAAAATGCCACCAAGCAAACCAACAATGCATTATAAGAGTTCAGAGAGACAAAAGGAGAGAAAAGATTATTTGAATAAACAAGCCAAAAACTTCCCAAATTTGATGGAAGACATGAATATACAAATGCGAGAAGTCGACAAACTCCAAGTAAGATGAAATAAAAACTCAGATACATTGTAATCAAGTTGTCAAAAGCCAAAGCCAACAAGACGATTTTATTTTATTTATTTATTTATTTATTTATTTATTTATTTTTGTCTTTTTGTGACCGGCCTTACTGCACTCAGCCAGTGAGCACACCGGCCATCCTTATATAGGATCCGAACCCGCGGCAGGAGCACTGCTGCGCTCCCAGCACCGCACTCTCCCGAGTGTGCCACGGGGTCGGCCCCAACAAGACGATTTTAAAAGGAATAGAAAAGCTACTCATCAAGGGATCCTCAGTATGATTAACAGCCAATTTCTCACAGAAACTATGGAAGCCAGAAGGTAGTGGGATGGCATATTTAAAGTGCTGAAAGGAAAAAAATATCAATCAAGAATTTTATATCTGATACAACTATCCTTTGGAAATGAAGGAGAAGTTAAGACATTCCCCAACTTTGATAACCCACTTTCAATATAAATGGAACACCTAGATGGAAGATAATTAAGGAAACAGAGGACTTGAACAACACTATAAACCAACTAGACCTAACAGACACATATAGAACACTCCACCCAGCAACAGTGGAATACACATTTTTTCTTAAGTGCGCACGAAACATTCTCCAGGAAAGATTATATGATGGGCCACAAAACAAGTCTCAATAGATTGAAAAATATTGAAATCATATAAAGAACATTCTCTGGAAACAATGGAATGAAGCTTCAATCAATAGCAGAAAGAAAACTGGATAATCCACAAATATATGGGAATAAGACAACACACTTTTAAACAACAACTGAGCCAAAGAGAAATCACAAGAGAAATTAGAAAATACTTAGAGATGAATGTAAATGAAATCACAACATGCCAAAACTTATGAAATGTAGTAAACGCAGCGCTAGGAGAGAAATACATAGCTATAAATGCCTACATTAAAAAAGAAGAAAGATCTCAGACCAATAACCTAACTTTACACCTTGAAGAACTAGAAAAAGAAGAGCAAACTAAATATAAAGCTAGCAGAAGAAAGCAAAAATAATAAAGATTAGAACCGAGATAAATAAAATAGAGAACAGAAAAATAACAGAATCACTAAAACCGTAAGTCATTTTTTTGGAAAAGATAAAAAAATTGAAAAATCTTTAGCTAGACTGACAAAGAAAAAGAGAAAAAAGACACAAATATCTAAAATCAGAAACAAAAGTGGGGATACTATTACCAACCTTGTAGAGATAAAAAGGATTATAAAAGACTACAGATACATGTACATCTATATTAATTGCGGAATTACTCACAAGAGTCAAAAGGTGGAAATGACCCAAGTGTCTATCAACAGGCAGATGAATATACAAAATGTGGGATATATATACAATGGACTATTATTCAGACATAAAAAAGAATGAAGATCTTGCACATGCTGCGACATGAATGAACCTTGAAAATATTATGCTACGTGAAATAAGCCAGATTCAAAAGACAAATATTGTATGGTGCCACTTATATGAAATACCCATAATAGGCAAACTTATAGAGACAAAAAGTAAATTAAAGGTTACCAAGGCCTGAGTGTAGAGGCAGAAGGGTGAGGATTTCCAACATTGTCAGGGAAATGCAAATTAAAACCGCAATGAGTTGTGCTGCCTACACAGCAGAATAGCAAAAATTCAAAAGATTGAAAACAAAATGCAAGTATTACTAAGATTGTGGGGCAACCAGAACTCTCATATGTTGCTATACATAAAATGGTACATCTACTTTGGAAAAAGTTTTGGCAGTTTCTTATAAAGTCAAGACCAGAACTACCCTGTGACCTCATAGTTTCAGTTCCAGGTATTTATTTACTCAAGAGAAATAAAAGTAAATAGCCCTTCAAAAAGTTGTTCATGGCAAATTTATTATAATAATAACGAAAAACAAAAACAGCCCAAATGTACATTGGCATGAGAATAGGTTTAAAATTTTTGATATATTCTTACACTGGAATACTAATCAACAATAAAAGGGTATAATACTGATAGATGCATCAACATGGATAAATAAATATCACAGATACTATACTAAACAAAAGAAACCAGATACAAAAGTTTTCATACTATATAAACCTAATATATGGGTGTTCTTCAAAAAGTTCATGGAGAGATTTGTATTATCTTTTGGGTCTGCGTTATACAGATGAATCCATTTGTCAAAACTGTATGGCTTACATTTGGGCATTTCAATATATATAAATTTTATTTTTAAAATGAGAACTATTTTTAAACATATACATAAGACATAAAGTAAGAAGGAGCTGGGTATGCACAGCAAGAGGAGAGGGTCGAAGAAAGGTGGAGCAGGATCTGATTACAGATAAATGCTTGTTCTGTTGAAGAAAGTAAAAAGGTCAGCGGGGCTGGAATAGAGCTGATGGAAAAAGAGAATGGAGCGAGAAAACTGTGGGGTTAGGTATGGTCCAGATCACACAGCCCCAATTAAACCAGGTTAAGGAGTTTTGTTTTTTTGTAAGTAATGGAAATCCACTGGAGAGTTTTTAGGCAAGGAAACACCGTGGTCCCATTTGTGTTTTTGGAAAGATTACTGTAGCAGCGGTGGGGGGAATAGATTGGAGAAGCCAACAGCCACATCAGTGAAATGAGAAAGGAGGCCAGTGCAGGTGTAATGAAAGTTACTGGGACTAGCAGGTTGTAGCAGCAGAGAGAAGGATGCCCATTGTGTCAAGACATATTCAGGAGATGGATAGAATTGGACTTGATCATAGATGGATGTGGAGAAAGGGATTGAAGGGGAGGGGAAGCAGGGATGGCACCCGGGTATCTGACGAGAGATTGAGTAGAGGGTGATCCTTCTGCAAAGCGGGGAGAGACTGGGAGAAGTTCAGATGTGAGGAGAGAGAGGTGCCTGAGGATGTGTGGTAAGTCTCGGACACAAGTGGAGAGGTCAAGACGTGGTTGAATACACAAGTGTGGAAGTTGGAGGAGAGTTTGGTCTAGGAACACATATTACACAGTCGTCCAGATGCCGCCTCTGATAGCATTGGAAGCTCTGGAAATGGATGAGGGTGAGAAGACAGTTCAGAGAGTGAGCCCTAGGAGACACACAGGAGACCCACAGAAGCTGGGTAGAGAAGGGGAAACCTGTAAGAAGACTGAGAAGTGGCCAGAGGACAGGGGAAAACAGAAGACAGTGATGTCATGAAGAGTGTTTGGAGGAGGGAAGAATCAGCTATGTGAGATGAGGCCACGAGATTGATAGGAGTGAAATGAGGTAGTAATGCACCTCAGGTAACAAGGAGGTTGCTGGTGAGCTTGACAAAATCAGTCGCACTTGGAGCAGTGGTGGCTGAATCCGACTGCTCTGAGTAGGGAATAACTGGGAGATGAGAAAGTAGTGATTACACGTGGCCACCTCTTTCTAGAACCTCGGCTATGAAGGAAGCCAAGAAGACTGAGGCATGGGAGGTCTGCAGGAGTGACAGCATGAAGCAGGCCTCTCAGAGGGTGGCCCCTCTCTTTGGCTTGCAGATAGCCATCTTCTCACTGTGTCCTCACACGGCTGTCCCTCAGTCTGTTTATGGGTGTCCTGATCTCCTCTTCTTATGAGGACAACAGTCATATTAGATTAGGGCACCCATATGACTTCATTTTACCTTAATTAATTACCTATTTAAAGACCCTATCTCCAGATACAGTCACATTCTGAGGTACAGGGGTTAGCATATTAACATATGAATGGGGGTGCAGGGCGCAATTCAATCCACAACAACAGGGTATTAGGTGAGCCATTTATGTCGATGTTAGGATATTTAGTAACTGGGACATAGGGGAAGATAAAGAGCCAGGAACAAAGATCAGCAAAGGAGGGGGATGGCCAGGTCAGTGGCTGCAGGGATGACTGTGTGTGGATGATGGGGACAGGGCATATCCTGACACATGAGTCTCCAAGAGGGAGAGAGGTGATCTGGAAGCAGCCTCCTTCCCTGGTCCTGAGCAATTTGGAAATATGAGCTTGAAAATACAGGCTCCACCTGAGAGGGCTGCCAGAGCAGGGACACCCTCAGGCAACAGCCATGGTTCAAAAAAGGCCGCAGGTGAGTGGGATGTTGGGGAAGAGGCTGAGAATACAGGGGAGTTTGACAATCAGAGAAGGAGTCTACATTAGCTGTGTCTGGTCCCCGGCCCTACAGCATGTGTGTGTGTGTGTGTGTGTGTGTGTGTTTATGTATTCCATGTTCCATCTGTTTCAAGGCCACCATTTAGCTTTTCCTACATCCAGAGCAATAACTCTCCTTGTCTACTGCCCATGTGGGACATTTTCACCACTTTAAATTGGTGGCTGAAAGGACCACACTTATTCAGTGGTGAGGTTGGGCCACCTGTGAAATGGCAGCTGAATCTCCAATTGAACTTTCAAATCCATTTGTCAATTTGCTCCTGGTGAGTAGTGCCCCCAAGAGCTCACACAGCCAGCTTTCTGTCCATTATTCCAAGGGCAGCCTGAAGTTAAAGAATCACATCCTGGAATTTGCTGTCTCCACTGGCCTCTCCTATCAAAAGGATCCAATTAAAGTGCCAAGGACTGAAATGCCTCTTTATTTCATTCACGTAGGCCAGGTGATTCCTCCCTTCAGAGTCGTACACTAATGTTCAAAATAAAAAATCGGTTGTGTGCAGTGGCTTAAGTGAATCCTGCAAGATACATTCAGCCAAATAAGTGTGTGCAAATGCAGAGATCTCAGACTGGAGCTGGAATATCTGAAGAACAGGATGTGCATACAAGTTTAGTATGTTTTACTCCATGGAATGAGCCAGGCACTTTACCAGGATGATGCATTGCTAACGACTGTCTAGAAACGGAAAAATGAACCCGAGCCAGGGTGGGTTCCCACAGCTTAAACCGATGAGCACCTTAAAGAAATGGATTGAATCTGAATTATTTTAATGACTAGGAGAAAAGAAAATCAGGATCTTTTTTTAAAAGAAACTGAGTATGTGAGAATAACTGAACATCTCAAATTAAGTACAATAAAACGATCATGTAAATAATTCTATTGTCATTCATTCAACCAGAATTTTAAAAATCTATTTTTTCCCATTTCCCATGCTGGGTGCTGTGGATATAAAAAGGCAGGACTCTTCTCTCTAAGAATCTCCCAGTCTAGGGAAAGACACAGAGTCGCAAATATGACCAATTCCCACTAGAAGATGGTCTACACTAGATCGTGATTCCCAAGCTCTGACTCAGGGGTCTAGGGCAGAGGGCATCCAGATTTGCAAAGTTTTACTGCACTAGGCATTTTCTAGGGAAAAAAAATATTTCACACATACATGAGTATGTGCTATTTTAAAGGAGAGTGGATAAATCTGTGATTAACAAAAAGGAAATTCATTTAAAAGCTTTCCTGAATTCATAGAACTTCTTGCCATTACATATTTTCTCAGTCAATAGATGTTTAAAAGGAAATCATTGGTTCTTGGTGAGGTCATGGGGTTTGTTGGTTGAAAACGCCATGCAACTTTCAGATTCTAAATGGATAGTGTACCCATTTAATACCCAGCATATGTGTTATATTTTCTAATAATAAATGCCTTAATATTAAACAAATATATAGCTACATCTGGGAGTCCAGTAAGTATTTCAAAATTCAAAATGGGGGCTTCAAACTAGGAAGAGCTGGTAACCACTGGTCTAGCACCTGCAGGTGGTCACTGTTCCCCAGTGAAGTCACAGCCTAGTGGTGGTTCAGGACTAGACGTTTCCTCTGATCCAAGGCTGACTCCTCTACCCGTGATCTGAATTCCATGCCTCTTTCCTCCTTGGGAACCTCACTTCACCTATTCCTGTTTTTCTTTGATATCTTCAATCTCTCCCTCTCCACCAGAGCTTTTCCTTTAGTTCATATACACGCTCAAGTCTCTTTCATCATTAGGAGAATATTCTCCATCATGTCAGTTCCACAAACATTTATTGGTCTTCTGTATAGCCTAGTCTGGAATGTCGGGGAAAGACGCCCTGAACAGGCAGAAGTTGACTTCAGAATAATGAGTAGGCATTAGTAAACAAATATAGGAGCAGGGGGTAGAAAGGGTGTTCTAAGCTTTTATTTCACCTCCTAGAATATCTGACAAATCCATTTGCCTCTCTCCATCTCCAACACCAACTGGTCCAAGCTGCCATCACTCCTGCCTGAAGTATTATGACACCCTCATCACTGTCTATCCATAGTCCCTCTCACCTCCTAGCGTCTGGTTTCCACACTGCAGCCAGAGTGGTCTTTTTAAAATGGTACTCTCCTCAGCTCCTCGCCACGACCTCCTCCAAGGTCCAGGCCCTGCCTAACTCCTCCACCTCTCTGAACGCCCCATGACCCCCATGCTTTCCTCTCTGACCCTCACTGGCCTTTCAGGACTTTGTATGTGCTCTGCTCCTTTCTCTCCGAGGACCTTTTTACATGATTCTTTGGCCTGAACTCAATGGCAAGGAATTCGATTTTATTGTAAAAGCAGTAGGAATTCTGAAAAACCTTAGCATTGAAGTGACTACATATCATGTACTTTATATTTCTAGAAGAGCACCCTGGCTACTGTGTGAAGATGAATTTGAGGGGACAGAGGATGAAACAAGGAGACCAGTGGGGTGATGGATTTGGTGAAGGAGAGTAAGAGAAGTGGGGGAACTGAGGATGACTCCCAAGATGTTGGTTTGGGCAATTGAGTGGGTGTTGGGTTCACTTGCTGAACATCTGTGGGAAGGACAGACAGGGGGCTCACATTCCTAACTCTGTGAATCACCTGACCTTTCCAGATCTTTATGGGCTGTGAGTTGTTAGGCTTATGGCGGTGTGGAGTGCTTCATAGGAAGTAAACTATGAAAGACACCAAAGTACGGAGAAGGTTGAGGAGCATTGCCTGTATAAAGCATTGTGCAAGTTCCCTCCGTAGGGATGAACTTGAGATGTTACCTTGGTTGTCGATAACACCAGCATTCATTTTTCTCTGTGTATCAACCCCCTCCTGTCCTTATATCCTCCCCTATCCAGCTCAGACACCATTTCTTATCATTTCAACTTCTCTTTTGTCAATATCTTTGCCCCAATGTTCCCCCAGTTCAATTTCTGGCAAAACACCAATTTTTAAATTCAATTATCGCTCATCTCTGGTTGCTAAGCACTGCTGGAAATTCACACAGATTGGTGTCACTGTAAATCATTGGTGCCACTCTAAATTTATGGTCTCCAACTTCCAATGGACCCTCAATGCTTCTTGGCAGTGCTTCTCTACTTCCTTTGTCAGCTCTCATTCCCCACAGTGGCTGCTGCAGATTTTTAACCCTCTCTTAAACACTACTTCCCTTTCTTTCTGAACGGATGAATTCACTCCTACTTCCCAGAGAAGACAGAAGCCACTGGACTGGGGAGCTACCCCAGCCTTCCTCCACCTACTTACAAGCTTACTCATGTCTAAGCCATCCTTTCTTTCCTCTTCCAGTTACATGTCTCTTCTGCTGTTTATTTATTTTTTTTATTTTTATTTTTAAAATTTTTTTTTTTTTAATTTTGTTTTGTCGATATACATTGTGGCTGATTATTGCTCCCCATCACCACAACCTCCCTCCCTTCTCCCTCCCCCCTCCCCCCCAACAATGTCCTTTCTGTTTGCTTGTCGTATCAACTTCAAATAATTGTGGTTGTTATATCTTCTTCCCCCCCCCCCGGTTTGTGTGTGTGTGTGTGTGTGTGTGTGTGTGTGTGTGTGTGTGTGTGTGTGTGTGAATTTATATATTAATTTTTAGCTCCCACCAATAAGTGAGAACATGTGGTATTTCTCTTTCTGTGCCTGACTTGTTTCACTTAATATAATTCTCTCAAGGTCCATCCATGTTGTTGCAAATGGCAGTATTTCATTCGTTTTTATAGCTGAGTAGTATTCCATTGTGTAGATGTACCACATTTTCCGTATCCACTCATCCGATGATGGGCATTTGGGCTGGTTCCAACTCTTGGCTATTGTAAAGAGGGCTGCGATGAACATTGGGAAACAGGTATACCTTCGACTTGATGATTTCCATTCCTCTGGGTATATACCCAACAGTGGGGTAGCTGGGTCGTATGGTAGATCTATCTGCAATTGTTTGAGGAACCTCCATACCATTTTCCATAGAGGCTGCACCATTTTGCAGTTCCACCAACAATGTATGAGAGTTCCTTTTTCTCCGCAGCCTCGCCAGCATTTATCATTCATAGTCTTTTGGATTTTAGCCATCCTAACTGGGGTTAGATGGTATCTCAGTGTGGTTTTGATTTGCATTTCCCGGATGCTGAGTGATGTTGAGCATTTTTTCATATGTCTGTTGGCCATTTGTATATCTTCCTTAGAGAAATGCCTACTTAGCTCTTTTGCCCATTTTTTAATCGGGTTGTTTGTTTTCTTCTTGTACAGTTGTTTGAGTTCCTTATATATTCTGGATATTAATCCTTTGTCAGATATATATTTTGCAAATATTTTCTCCCACTCTGTTGGTTGTCTTTTAACTCTTTTAATTGTTTCTTTTGCTGTGCAGAAGCTTTTTAGTTTGATATAATCCCATTTGTTTATTTTTCCTTTGGTTGCCCGTGCTTTTGGGGTCGTATTCATGAAGTCTGTGCCCAGTCCTATTTCCTGAAGTGTTTCTCCTATGTTTTCTTTAAGAAGTTTTATTGTTTCAGGGTGTATATTTAAATCCTTAATCCATTTTGAGTTGATTTTAGTATACGGCGAGAGGTATGGATCTAGTTTCATTCTCCTGCATATGGATATCCAGTTATCCCAGCACCATTTGCTGAAGAGGCAGTCCCTTCGCCACTGAATAGGCTTGGTGCCTTTGTCAAAGATCAGCTGACAGTAAGTGTGTGGGTTGATTTCTGGATTCTCTATTCTATTCCATTGGTCAGTGTGTCTGTTTTTATGCCAGTACCATACTGTTTTGGTTATTATAGCTTTGTAGTATAGCTTAAAGTCAGGTAGTGTTATGCCTCCAGCTTTATTTTTTTTGCTCAGCATTGCTTTGGCTATGCGTGGTCTTTTATTGTTCCATATAAATGTCTGGATAGTTTTTTCCATTTCTGAGAAAAATGTCTTTGGAATTTTGATGGGGATTGCATTGAATTTGTATATCACTTTGGGTAGTATGGACATTTTCACTATGTTGATTCTTCCAATCCAAGAGCATGGGATATCTTTCCATCTTCTTGTATCCTCTCTAATTTCTCTCAGCAGTGGTTTGTAGTTCTCATTATAGAGATTTTTCACCTCCTTGGTTAACTCAATTCCTAAGTATTTTATTTTTTTGGTGGCTATTGTAAATGGGCAGGCTTTCTTGACTTCTCTTTCTGCATGTTCACTATTGGAGAAAAGAAATGCTACTGATTTTTGCGTGTTGATTTTGTATCCTGCTACTGTGCTAAAATCATTTATCAATTCCAGCAGTTTTTTTGTAGAGGTTTTAGGCTGTTCGATATATAGGATCATGTCATCTGCAAACAGGGACAGTTTGACTTCATCTTTTCCAATCTGGATGCCCTTTATTTCCTTCTCTTCTCTGATTGCTCTGGCTAGTACTTCCAACACTATGTTGAATAAAAGTGGTGAGAGTGGGCATCCTTGTCTAGTTCCTGTTCTTAAAGGAAAAGCTTTCAGCTTTTCCCCATTCAGGATGATATTGGCTGTGGGTTTGGCATATATGGCTTTAATTATGTTGAGATACTTTCCCTCTATACCTAACTTATAGAGGGTCTTTGTCATGAATGAGTGCTGAACTTTATCAAATGCTTTTTCAGCATCTATAGAGATGATCATATGGTCCTTGTGTTTGAGTTTATTAATATGGTGTATCACATTTATTGATTTGTGTATGTTGAACCAACCTTGCATCCCTGGGATGAATCCCACTTGATCGTGATGAATAATTTTACGTATGTGTTGCTGTATTCTGTTTGCTAGTAATTTAGTGAGGCAGACCACAATGGATTAAAACTAGAAATTAATAACAAACGAAACTCTGGAAAATATACAAACACATGGAAATTAAACAGCATTCTACTTAATGACATATGGGTCCAAGAAGAAATCAAGCAGGAAATCAAAAAATTTATTGAAACTAATGAAAACAATGATACATCATACCAAAACCTGTGGGATACTGCAAAAGCAGTATTGAGGGGAAAATTTATTGCATTAAACGCTCACTTCAGAAGAATAGAAAGATGGCAAGTGAACAACCTATCACTTCACCTTAAAGAACTAGAAAAACAAGAACAATCCAAACCTAAAGTTAGCAGACGGAAAGAAATCATTAAGATCAGAGCAGAACTGAATGAAATTGAAAACCAAAAAACAATTCAAAAGATCAACGAATCAAAAAGTTGGTTTTTTGAAAAGATAAATAAAATAGACAAACCATTAGCATGGCTAACAAAAAAAAGAAGAGAGAAGACTCAAATAACCAAAATTAGAAATGAAAAAGGCGATATTAAAACTGATTCATCTGAAATACAAGGAATCATTCGAGACTACTACAAACAACTATACACCAACAAATTTGAAAATCTGGAGGAAATGGATAAATTTCTGGACACACACAAGCTCCCAAAACTGAACCGTGAAGACGTAGAAAATTTGAACAGACCAATAACAATAAAGGAGATTGAAGCTGTTATCAGTAGGCTCCCAACAAAGAAAAGCCCAGGACCAGATGGATTCACAGCAGAATTTTACCAAACATTCAAACAGGAATTGACACCGATTCTTTACAAACTATTCCAAAAGATTGAAACGGACGCAAATCTCCCAAACTCATTCTATGAAGCAAACATCATCCCGATACCAAAACCAGGTAAAGATATAACCAAAAAAGAAAACTACAGGCCGATATCCTTGATGAATATAGATGCAAAAATCCTCTTCTGCTGTTTAAAAGTAATACTCCAGCACGGATCTCATTTCCTTCTTACTTTTTATGAATATTCTTATGTTTATTTCCTCTCTTCTCTATATCATTCAAACACCCCTCTACCAGCTCCTTCCCAACTGCATTATAACTTGCTCAGGTCTCCCCCATCTTAAAAAACAACAACAACAAAAACCTATTCTTCCCTTATTATTCTCTCTACCCCTAGCTAGTTACTACTAGATTTCTCTCCTTTCTTATCATCAAAAAAACTTGCTGAAAAGGGCTTCCAGTCAAGATGATGGAATAGATGGTTGCCAGCATCACTCTCTGCCACAAATCAACAAATTTACAACTATTAAAAAGCAATGACAGCCAAACTGGGGCCACTATCGCTCAGGGGACGAGGAGGAGAGACTTACAGAGTGCATGAAAGTGGGAGAAGCCACAATGAGAGAATGAAAGAACCACTCCTACCGTTTTGAGCCCCAGCCACTTCAAGGGTGGAGCTGGTGAGCACATGGAGCAGGAGCCAGCAAAAGCTGCAGCTGTGCCCTTAGGATGAAGTTGCTTGGAGGCTGCAGGGGAGAAGAGGGATCCACATAGGAGCAAGGAGCCACAGCAACTGAAGAAAAGGAATCACCCAGAGGCCTGTGAATCATTGCAAGGAACCAGTGCATGGCCTGTCCCATGGGAAGTGTTTGGAGTATGGGTAGTAGGGGTGATGGACCCATCAGGAGAACATTGGAGCACAGCAAAGACAGCTGAGCTGCACCCCAATCAGCGCAGGATCATTCAGTGGAGACTAGTCAGGAATATAGAAATGCAGGGGTTGCAGTTTGCTGAAAAGACTCAGGCCCAGACCAGAATTTCTACACAACTCAGGTGCACCAGATCAAATGAGACCCAGAAGTACCTATAAAGTCAACCATTAAATCCTGAGCTGTACAAAAAGCCTTTCCCAGGAAATCAGCAGCAAAGCAACAATTTAGCTCAAACACAGAGCTCAAGTGCTGGTCCCTACAAGAGGTTCCCCCATTTTAGAAGTAAGCAAAGGACAATAAATTAGTTCCAGTGCAGATCTTAACTGGTGGAAATAGCACATAATCCAATACAGAACTAGAAAAATAAAATAAAATACCCACAGACCAGAGACAGAGAATGATATTAACTACTAAAGGTCTCACATCACCAAAGAACACCTACAAAACCTAGAAAGACCAGAAGTCCCCTGGCCACCAAGCCAGGGAGGGGGGAGGGCTGGGGGCCTCAGCCATGTCCCCTGACACCTGCAACCAGCCCAGAGATGGCCACTGAACAGCCACAGGAATGCCCTGGACTCCCTTGCAGGAATGAGGGGGGTGCCACAGGCCTCAATCCTATCCCTCCTCCTTCCTCCTTCTTCCACCCTATTTCCTTCCCTCTTCCCCTCTCCCTTCCCAACTGCTCTGCAACATTATAGAATGTAAAAAAAAAAATTGATAAATAAACTTAAAAAAAAATCCTGCTGAAAAACCGTCAACAATTTTTTGTCTCCAATTTTTACTGCCCATTCTCTCCATGAACCACTGCAGTCTTGCTTTTACCATGAATCTGCCCTCACATTGTCACCAACATCCTTTTGGAATTCAGCAATGACCCTTCAGTGTCTATGCTCCTTGAATTCCCAGCAGCCTTGATGCTGTTAACCACTTCTCCCTTCTGGAAACTCGCTTCATTGGCTGGTGTGACCCCACACTCTCCTGGCTTTTCTGTAAACTCTTAGGCTACTACTCAGCCTTCCTCCTTTTCACCTTAAATGACAGAGCTTCTTCTCTTTTCCTTCTATACCCTAATCCTAGATAAGTTCTATGGTAAATTATTTGCAAAAATGGTCCCAGCTCTCTATGCTTTCCTATATCTGTGTTCTTTGTAATGCAACTTTGCAACTCTTATCAAGAGGTGGAGTCTATTTATCTACCTCTTGAATCTGGACTGGCCTTAACTTACTTTGGCCAATGTAATATGGCAAAGCAACACTGTGCCAGTTTCCAGCCTGGGCTTCACTGGCACGTGAGCAAGCCTGGGCTAGCCTGGATAATGAGAATCCTATGGTCCAGTCACCCCAGCAAATAACCAACCAAGCAACTGACGAGTGAGGCCATCTGAGACCAGCCGGGCTCAGCCAACATGCAAGCTGACTAAAGACACACGAGCAAACTCAAGATCAGCCAAACCCAGCCCAGATCACAGAATTTATACACTCATGAAGAATAATACATGGCTGTTTTAGGTCACTAAGTTTTTTTCGGTAAGGGGATCGTAACCCTTGGCTTGGTGTCGCTCGCACCACGCTCAGCCAGTGAGTGCACCGGCCATCCCTATATAGGATCCAAAAATCCTCACTAAAATACTAGCAAACAGAATACAGCAACACATACGTAAAATTATTCACCACAATCAAGCGGGATTCATCCCAGGGATGCAAGGTTGGTTCAACATAGGCAAATCAATAAATGTGATACACCATATTAATAAAATCAAACACAAGGACCATATGATCATGTCTATAGATGCTGAAAAAGCATTTGATAAAATTCAACACTCATTCATGAAAAAGACCCTCTATAAGTTAGGTATAGATGGAAAGTATCTCAACATAATTAAAGCCATATATGATAAACCCACTTCCAATATCATCCTGAATGGGGAAAAGCTGAAAGCTTTTCCTTTAAGAACAGGAACTAGACAAGGATGCCCACTCTCACTACTCCTATTCAACATAGTGTTGGAAGTACTAGCTAGAGCAATCAGAGAAGAGAAGGAAATAAAGGGCATCCAGATTGGAAAAGATGAAGTTAAACTGTCCCTGTTTGCAGATGACATGATCCTATATATCGAACAGCTTAAAGCCTCTACAAAAAAACTCTTGGAGTTGATAAATGATTTTAGCACAGTGCAGGATACAAAATCAACACACAAAAATCAGTAGCATTTCTTTTCTCCAATAATGAATATGCAGAAAGAGAAATCCAGAAAGCCTGCCTATTTACAATAGCTACCAAAAAAATAAAATACTTAGGAATTGAGTTAACCAAGGAGGTGAAAAATCTCTATAATGAGAACTACAAACCACTGCTGAGAGAAACTAGAGAGGATACAAGAAGATGGAAAGATATCCCATGCTCTTGGATTGGAAGAATCAACATAGTGAAAATGTCCATACTACCCAAAGTGATATACAAATTCAATGCAATCCCCATCAAAATTCCAATGACATTTTTCTCTGAAATGGAAAGAACTATCCAGACATTTATATGGAATAACAAAAGACCACGCATAGCCAAAGCAACGCTGAGCAAAAAAAAAATAAAGCTGGGGGCATAACACTACCTGACTTTAAACTATACTACAAAGCTATAATAACCAAAACAGTATGGTACTGGCATAAAAACAGACACACTGATCAATGAAATAGAATAGAGAATCCAGAAATAAACCCACACACCTACAGCCATCTGATCTTTGACAAAGGCACCAAGCCTATACACTGGGGAAGAGACTGCCTCTTTAGCAAATGGTGCTGGGAGAACTGGATATCAATATGCAGGAGAATGAAACTAGACCCATGCCTTTCACCACACAATAAGTTTCTATTGTATCTGAGCCATTAGACTTATTGGAGTCTGTATTAATTATCTATTGCTATATAACAAATTGCCCCAAGTGGCTTAAAATAATGACACTTATTATCTTACAGTTTCTATGGGTCAGGAATCTAGGTGCGGTATAGCTGGGTCCTTCAATTCATGGTTCCTCACAGGCTGCAGATGAGGTATCAGCCAGGGTCACAGTAATCCAAGGCTTGACTGGGGAAAGAGTCATCTGCTTTCTGTCTCACTCATATGATGGCCGGCAGGAGGCAGTTCACGGCTATGGGCCTCTCCAGAGGGTGGC
Organism: Cynocephalus volans; assembly: GCF_027409185.1. NCBI lineage: Eukaryota > Metazoa > Chordata > Mammalia > Dermoptera > Cynocephalidae > Cynocephalus > Cynocephalus volans. The sequence goes on along the minus strand of NC_084467.1, from coordinate 27,332,399 downwards.
TCACAACAAAGCAGCTTGAAGCATCACAGCAGGTGAGGAGAGCCAGGAGCAAGGGAGGGAGCGAGATGGAACTCATGGTCATTTGTAACCTAATATCAGAAATGACATCCCTTCTTTTTGCCACATTCAGTTTACTAGAAACATGTCACTAGGTCCACCCACACTCGAGGGCTTTTACACTAGAGTGAAAAGGGGAGAATTACACAAGAGTATAAAATCCAGGAGACAGGTGTGCTTGGAAGCCACAGGGTCTGTTTGTTACAGCAGCTAGCCTGCCCTAAACATTGCAATACGCCTCCTCATGGAACTATTTTCAGCTTTGGTATTGGTGAGCGTTTTTGAAGGTCATTTGAACATTTGCCCCAGGCATCCTGCACATTCCTGGGAGTGGAGGCAGAAGTGCCCAATTTCAAGTTACTCATAACTGAAAAGATGGGTGATAGCATTTCAAAGATGACTGAGTTTTTCTGGCATGATCCACTCAGCATCATGCCCACAGCTGACCAAATCCAAGACCCAGTGGAGAATTCATTTCCTTCTGCCACCAGACATTCCCACTTCCCTTCTCCCAGTGACTGAAAACTATGACAGCAGGACATTCCCCACAGTGGTGGCTTTGACACCCTTGTTCCCTGAAGGGTCTGACCAGCTCCTGGTAGTTCAGAAGGTGGAGAAGGGAGCATATTGGTCTGACTTTCACGAAGCCTGATTTGAGGAGGGGCTGGCCAGACAGCTGTCAGATGCAAAGATCCTCTGTGTGTGTGTAGTTCAACTTAATTGCTCATCTGGCTAAGCCCCATTCCTCTCCAGATGTTGCATCACAGCACTGCTGGAATTGCTGCTTTCAGCCCCATCTCATCACCCTAATTAAGCCAAAATAATAAGGCAACATGTTAGACATGATGATCGAGTTTTAATTAGACTTTGATAAACCCAATGTGAATTTGGTCTTGTCAGGTGCAACATTCCTGATGAGCAGTGAGGCCGGTGCATCATGAGATGATTTTGGTATAAATAGCAACTATGGCCTCAATTTCATCTATGTGTAGGGAGGCCAGGGATTGGGTATGTGTGTCACCATAATAACTTTTCTCCATTTGGGGAACACTTTACAGTTTTCAAAGTCCTTTCAGGCCATGACTCCATGACTGTGGGAGCTGAGGCTCAGTTGGCACAAAGCATGCAAGCCAGATGGGAAGAAGAGGGAGAAGCTGATGTTCAGTCAGCTCTGAGACATGCCAGCCACTGTGCTGGGAGCATCATATGTGGAATAGAAGTCAAAAGTCTCACCAAAAGTCTCAGTACTTAAGAAGTGTCAGAGTGAGAACACCCATCCTTTGCAGGGCTCTCTTCACCACTTCGTGCAAACAATCTTCCAAAGTCATCCTGTAAGATGACTGTCACAGAGAAAAGCCACCAAAATAGAACTGGAAGTGCCATTAGAGAAGATCCAATCTTCTTACTGTTCAAACAGGGAAATTGAGGCACAAAAAGTTGAAGGCATGCACCCTGGTCACGTGATTTGGTGGCAGACCCAGACAAAAACTTAAGTCCAATGCTGTCCCTCAATTTGATCATAGTGGATCAAATCCATTTAATCCAATATGATTCAGCAATTACTTGTTGAGCATCTACTATGGGCACTGTTTTGGGAATGTATCAGTGGATTAAAAACAAAGAAAGATCTGTACTCTAGAGGGTTTCCATTCTGGGGGGTGAGGAACAGACAGCAAAGAATAAATAAGTAAATTATCTAGGATGTTAACAGAGGATAAGTGCAATAAACGAGAGAGAGAGAGAGAGAGAGAGAGAGAGCAGGATCAGGAGACTGAGAGCAGCAGAAATGGGTGAGCTTAAATTTAAAACAGGGTGATTAGAGTAGGTCTTACTCTGGCAGAGAGAACTTCCTGGAGGCCAAGGTCTCCATCCATTCATTCACTCACTCATTCTTGGGAATCTTCTGAATGCTCACTGTGTGCGGCCAGCCTTTTGAGGGAGGTGGGCAGTGATGTCAGTAGAGGGGTCTTTGCTGAATTCCTGGGAACATCACTGTGACCTGAGCTACTTTTTCCAAACTAATGGCATCCCCCAAGCTCATAATCAGTCAAGTGGTTCCAATGCTACTGACCATTTCCACAGGGCACCGAACACCTGCATGCAAAATGAAAAGTGTGATAGCCAGGCAGTGGCTGGGCATGGGGTGAGAAGGTACCCCAGCCACGCTGTGGAGCAGGCTGTTTATCTGAAGTAGCCTTCCTCTCCTCCCTCTTGCTCACTACACGTGACACCCTGACAAGTCTTCCTTCCTGGAGAATGCCCCACCTTTCTCCTTTATAATGTCCTCAGACTGGAGCTAACCCCACGATCAAAGCCCTGTTTGAAAACCTTAGGTGTTAGCTAGTTAGCCCTGTAAGCTAAATGAATCTGTGGATTCCTGCGTCTACTCCAGCCTTCTAATTGGAGTCTACTGACCCCAGACCATTCATTTTCTCCCTCTTTCTAATTTGTTGAAGTAGCATTCTGGAGATAAGCGGCCTCTGTCAGGGGTCTCTATATTATTCTAGTTGGGAGCAATAATCCTTTGCATTTGGGTAGCATTTTATGATTGACAAGGCACTTTCACATCCATCATGTCATTTGAGCCCCACAAAAGTGCTGGGTCATTATTCCTTTTCTTCCTCCTAGATTAGAAAGCCTACACTCTTAGGGGTAAAAGGTTTGTTCAACATCACACAGCCATCGAAGCACAACTAAATGTCCACTGCTCTTTCTGAAGCCCCGAGCTGGCTGGCCCTGTGGACAACATCTGGTGACAGGCTACACAGACAAAGTAGTGGTAACTCAACCCCAAGTCGAGTAGAAAAGTAATAGAGAGAACAGCATGCAAGTAGCAGAGTGCAGTATTTCTCAATTTGTACAGAAATCACTGGGAGATCTTTGAAAATGCAGATTCTGAGTTAAGAGGCCTGGGACAGAGCCTGAAATTCTGCGTTTCATAAGTTCTCCCAGGTGGTGCCGATACAGCTGGCCTGAGGCCGCGGCTTGACTAGCAAGGGCATGATGCAAATCTATGCACTGAGTTGTCCGATCGGATGGAGCTCACATCCCAGCTCTGCCCTTTAGTAGCCATGTGACTTCTTCACCAAGCTGAAACTCAGGGTGGTGGTTTATTTTTTTCTCTAGATTGGGCAACAGAGAAATGCCATGGTGAACAGTCAGATTTGTCTCTCACAAGACCTTGATTGAGCCACACCCTGAGACGGTCATGTAGGGTTTTGCAAAGGTTGCCCTGCCCAAAGGCACCCACTCATAGGAGACGGGTGTCAGCCGAAGTCCAGCTCCCACTCTACTCACCACACAACATCCCCTGCACAAGGCTACATCCACCTAGATAAGGGGCACCCTTCTTTTCTCATTTACACAAGTGCGCCACATGGACCAGCAGAGGCCTCACATACCTTCCCACTGTCCTTGCCACCTGCTCATGGTCTCATTGGTCTGCATCTGCAGGGCTTGATCTAGTTGTCTTCCCTCCTCGCACTCATTTCTGAGAGCTGTCCTGGCAATGACCTCTTTGACTCTTCCCCTAGGCCTCTCCTATGTCCCACTCCCATCCACAGCTTTGTAGCAGGGTCCGTGTTCATTCGTTTCCTTTCGTTCATTCAACAGTAAATCTTTATGGAGTGGCCTCTGTGTGCCGGGCATGGTTCCAGGCACTGAGAATACAGGAGGAAACAAAAAAGACAAGGCCCCTGCCCAGATGGAGCTACTATTCCAAGGGGAAGAGATAACTCACAAATAATGTTTGATAATGGCAGGCAGTAAGATGCACAATGAGGAAAATCAGGCAGGGAGTCAGGAGATGACATCTGAGCAGAGACCTGAAGGAGGTGGGAGAGGGAGCCATGGGGAGGGTGGTGGGCAGTGGGGAAACACAATGTGGGCAGAGGGATGGCCTCTGCAACAGGTCCTGGAGAGCCACGTGCTCGGCATGGTCAGTGTGGCTGGAGCAGTATGTGGAAGGAAGTGTCCAGATCACAGGGAGAAATTTAGGGTTTATTCTAAATGTGAGGCAATGATGCTGGAGCTCAGCACCACGCCATTGCTGCTGCTGTAGTTATGCCCCACCCTCTGTCTCTGGTTTAAGTGCTCTAAAGGGGCTGGGGTGTGGCATAATTCATTCAAAAAATTCAACAAATATTGTTGAGACCCTTCCATGTGCCCAGTACTATTCTAGGCCCCATTCTAGGTCTCAGGAATATAGCAGTGAGTAAAACAGCAAGCCCCCACCCTTGAGGGGCTTGTTTTTCTGTCGGCACAAAGATGAGTCTTCTCACTGCTCTCTCCTCCTTGCTGAGACCCCTGTGATGGTGAGGCTGTGCTGGGGCACTGCTGACTGAGCCTCTCTCTCTTTAGATATGCAAGTTGGGTGGGGGTGGGGGAGCCAGAAAGGAGCCAAGGGACCCACTGCTATCTACACACAAGTGCTTTGTGTTGGTGTCACTTGTGGAAATCAAGAATGAGAGGTCAATACTGTGTCAGGGTCAATGCAAAGCGGAGAGAAAGGACAGCCCTGGGAGGGAAAATCTTGTGAGGATGAGCTTTCTGAGGGAGCTGGGGTTGACCCTGCCCTGGGAATGCACACTAATTCTGCAGAGAAACAGAAATGGGATGAGAGGTTTGATTTTGCTTCTATTTTACATTCATGTACATAAGCACCTGCCCAAATTGTACTTGCCCTTCATGATCCAGCTTGAAAACATCTCCCTTACAGGACCATTCTTTAAAAACTTGATCACTTTCTCCTTTCAACAGATGTCTTGCCCTGCACGCAGCTCAGTCCTTCTGGTGCCTGCACAGAACCTGGTTCGTAGCAGGCACTCTGTAAATACTTGCTGGGTGAATGAATGGATGGATGGATGATATGATGCCCACCTGGGTATAGTTTGATCGCAGGGTAGCTTGTTGGTTTCAGGGTGTATGCACACAGGGGTAGGGGAGCCCATAGGAAAGGTCTGAGACTGATTAATTAATCTCTTTTTTCCTTTCTAGCATCTAGAATGTGGTCTTGTACACAATAAAAGTTTAATAAATGTGTGCTGAATGAAAGAAGATAAGCTTTGACCAGAAATATGAGTCCAAGGGTTTAGGTTTTTTCATGAAACTTTAATGCCAAAAAGGATTTCTGCATATGAAATTCACCCTTCTCCGCTCACCTTTACATAATTCAAGCAGCATGTGGTTCCTTGGGGACTTCTTTGGACATTAAGTTCTCTCTCAACAGTCTGAGGATTGAACAGCTGCACTTAAGCAATTGCCATTGATTTGTCATTACGAGGCAGGTATGGGAAGTGGTGGGAGGAAGGGCATAGAGACAGAGATGGAGGTGCAGAACAAAGGGCCAGGGACAGAGGGACCTGGGGACCAAGGGGCACAGGGACAGTAGGGCTCAGACAGGGAGCTTGGAGAGGTTAGAATGGGGGACAAAGCCACCAACACATCCCAGAGGCATGAGGGACTTTCAGCTGTTTCAGCTGGTGTGCTTGTTTCTTTACCCCTGAACAATATCTGGCTCATGGCCCTCAACATCAGCTTGACAAGCACATCTCAACAAGGGAAGTCAGAAAAGGGAAGGGGTTGGAGAGGTTGTCTTTGTTTTGCAGTGAAAACCCAGATGAAGAGGAAAAGCATCGACGCACTCTTTGAGATGGGAGTCCCCTGGGAGCTGTCAGAAGAGTGGGAAATAGCTCAGGCAGGGTCTACTGGCTCCTTACCCTCAGTTTCCAGAAACATCTGCACTGGGGACTTGACAAGGATAGGTCCAGGCTGAAGATGACCAAGACTGCAGGGGAGCAGCTGGCAAGGACCCTCCAGGAGGAAAGATAATAAATGACTCCTGCAGGGACCCAGAACTCAGAAGGGCAGAGCCCTGAGAAAAAGAGGAGTAATTTCCCTCCCCTGATACCTCACTTAAAATGAAGTTCTCTCCAGGGGAAGCAGGGTGGAGAAGAGACCCTTCGGCCCCTCTTACCTCACTGTGAATTAGTAGTGATAAGCCCTTTTGAGGATACAGATACCAAGGAGGGAGAAGTGGGGGAGAAAACCAGCACTGAACATGCTCGGAGGCAGGCCGCTGCTCACACTTGGTTTTATCAAACCCTCACAACAACTCCCCGAAACTAGTTCTATGATTCCCATCTGTGGTGGGTTGAATTGTGCCCCACCCCCACCAAAGATATGTCTTGGAACCTGTCAATGTGATGTCATTCGGAAAAAGGGTCTTTGCAAATGTAATCAAGGTAAGGATCTATAGATGAAATCATCCTGGATTATCTTGGTGGGCCCCAACTCCAATGACAAGAGTCCCTATGAAAGATGGAGGAAGAGAAGACGCAAGGAGAGAAGAGGAGGTGATACGAAGACAGAGGCAGATTGGAGTGATGCAGCCCCCAGCCAAGGAATGTCTGGAGCCAAGGAGCAGGCGAGGAAGGGTGCTCCTCTGCAGCCCCCGGCAGAGCACGACACCTGGACTTTGGACTTCTGGCCTCCAGAACTGTGAGAGAACAAATTTCTGTTGTTTTAAGCTACCAGGCTTGTGGCAATTTGTTAGGGCAGCTCTAGACAATTAATACACCATTTCACAGATGAGAAAAATGAGGCACAGACAGGTAAGGCAACCTCTCTAAAGACACCTGACTCGTATAAGTCAGAGCAGGGTTATAGACTTTGGAGTGGGAGCAAAATAGTAGCATTTTCCAAAGAGCATCTGCAGAAAGGAATCCAGAAAGACCACCTGAAAAGAATTCTATACCAAAAAGTTTGGGAAACGCTCTGTCTTGAAGGTTTCCACTGGTAGTGTGCATAATAAAACTCTACGAAACCTGCTTCAACATCACTTCCTCAGCAAGACCTTTTCTCACCCAAAAGGAGCTGAGGTCCCTACACCACATATTCATTATTATGGTACTTTCCCTGGGTTTTCCTCCCTGGCGTTGAAAATTACAAGCCTGAGTAAATGTATGTTTGGAATTTGTTTTGGTTTAACATTTTTCTCCCCAACTAGATCATAACCTCCACGAGAGCCAGGCCTACATCTGACTTCATTGCCACGGTATTCCCAGTGCTGCCCACAACACTGGGCACACAGTAGGTGCCCATTAGTACCTGCTGAATGATCAGGGAAAAAATTTAACTTTTTTCACCCAAGGTTTTCCAAACTTATTTAACCATCTAACCCTTTCTCCTACAGCACCATAGAACATTAGACTTGAAGAAAGGTGGGGCATCTCTGCCATGAAATTGGACTGATTACACTGTTTTCCAAGCTTGTGTAAAGACCTCTGTCCAAAGGGCCTCTCAGCCTAAAAAGACCCTGCTCTCTCTCTGGGAAAGAGAGATACTTGTGCGGCCCTGTAGTCCCAGTGAAATGTGGGGGTGAGGAGGAAGAGATGAGCTGACTTAAAGTCTACATGGAAAAACAAACATGTAAAACCTGCTAAGAAAATTCTGAAATTAAAGAAAAGAAAGAAAGAAAAATGACAAGCCTTGTCAGATATCAAAACATAATAAAAATCTATAATAGTTAAAACTGTTTGATATTAAGACAAGCCAGCCGAGCAAAGGAAAATAGAATCCAGACAGAAATCCAAGAACACACAGGAATTAAATCTGCGATGAGGATGGTATTTCAAATCAGTTAGGCTAAAAGGATTATTCAATAAGAGGTGTTGAAACCATTGACTTGCCATCTGGAAAAAAGTAAAGCTGAATCTTGTCTTCAGTTCTCACACTGAAGCAACTTCCAGATGGAGCAAGATTTCAGCATAAAAAATAAACCCATAAAAGTACTAGAAAGAAACATGGAAGAATTTTTCATGACTATTGAGTGGGGACGGCCTTTCTAAGCAAGACACAAACTCTAAACTGAAAAAGTAAAGAACTGCTTCATTTCAGTAGAAAAATTAAATTTTCTGAACTTTAAAAAGTACTATACACAAACTCAAAAGTCAACTAAAAAAACTGGGGGGAAAATATCTGCTCCTCATAGGACAAGGGCCTGGTTTACTTCATATATCAAAAGCTCTTATAGATCGATAAGAAAATGACAACCTAACAGAAAAAAAAAGGGCAAGAAACAAGGCAAAACAGAAACCACAGACAACTCAGACAAAAAGACATGCAAATGGCCAGTAACATGTTCCTATTATTTATTTATTTATTTTTTAGTTGGCAGATAACATTGTATTTTTACTGTGTACCACATGATATTTTGAAGAATACATACATTGCGGAATGGTTAAATCTAGCTAATTAGCAAACTCATTACCTCACACAGTTATGTGTGTGTGAGTGTGGTAAGAACACGTAACATCCACTCTCTACATTTTTCAAGAATACAGTATAACATCATTAAGTATAACCACTTGCTGTACAATAGAGTTCCTGAAATGTGCTCCTTCTGTCTACCCGTAATTATGTATATCCTTTGACCTAAACTGCCTTTCATAATTAAAGAAATGCACATTTTAAACGAGACATTGTTTTCATCTATTAGATTGGCAAAATTCAGAAATTTGGTAAGACCCAGTGGCAGCACAGGAGTAGGGAAAAGGGCACTCTTGTGTACTGTTAGTGGAAACATAAACTGGCTCTTTGCAGGGGAATTTGGCGACATCTCTCAAAATGAAAAGCGCAGGCCAGATGCCCAGTGCATGCAGTTACTGCTTCTGTAGTGCTCGGGCTGCACCCATGTTCCCTTCGGCCCACCCTTCAGGGCCCCAGGTCCACCTCTCCTCAGCCGGGATCCCCCACACCCTTGAACCACCACTAGCCCCGGAGACCTCTGTGCTTCCTCCAGCTGCTGTCCATGTCTTACCACATTGATGGGGACAATGTGGCTGTGAACTACTCTGCCAGATGCTTTCTTCTCAAACCCCATGGAGAGAGGGAGCATGCTGAGAAACCAGCAAAGCTGCAGAACTTGCGGGGGGCCCATCTTCCTTTAGAACACTGAGAGAGCAGCCCCGGGCAGCGGGAGAGGGTTGAGTGAGTTCGCATGTGCATTACACTCGAACAAGAGCATTATTGGTCATTATGGAAATTGCACAAACTGGCCGCTGATGTAAATGACCCCCACATTGTGAATTCTCTGGGACCCATTACCTGAATGAGTAGATGTTATTCACCAAAAAGTGGATTGACCATGGATCCATCTTCTCCACTGTGGAGCCAACTTCCTGATTTGGGAAGTATGACGTGGTAGAGTATCTTTTGACAAGCACACCCTGAGGGACAGTGACTGTGAGTGCTGAGCCCCAGGCTGGCTTCCTCATAATTATGGCAGTGGCTTCCCACTGCAGTATGTCTGTCCTTGAGTTACCTATGACCTTTCTGTATGCTGTGCCAAAACATCCACCACATCCACTGCATTTTCTTTGTACATGTCCACCATTCCTCCCACAAAGAACCTCATACCCTCCCTCTCAAAAGAAATTAAAACAGTACATACATTTTAATCAAGCAATCTGTCTTCTAGGAATTTATCTTTCAGATACGCTCATGCATGTGTCAAAGACATGTACAATTACAGGATTGGTAGTCATAGCAGAAGACAGGAAATAATTTAAATGTCAATCAATGGCGAACTAGTTAGATAAATTATAGGACATCATGAAATGGAAAATTAGGCAGCCATGGAAAAGGATGAGACAGCTGATATAGATATATCCAACATATACACATATTTTTTGAACAGCAAGGTACTGAATATTCCATCACTGATGCAAAAAAGGCTCATATATGTAGAATATTTCTAGAAGAAAAATTGTCGGTACAAAGGTATGCAGCAACAAGGATTTCTCCATCTTACGACAGACCAGTTCCTCCCTAACACACCAAAGGAAGGAAGATCCATTTCCTGAAACATGAGGGTCTTCAGACGTGGTCTTTCTCCTAACCCAGTGGTCCAGAACATGGAATCCGGCTCTTGTTTAGGGTTGTCATCCAAAATCTGCTTGACCAACCAGGCCCCCAGCAAGGATGGGGTGGGGTTTCTCCGGCCAGTCCCCTGACAGCTGCCTGCAGACTCACATCCTGGAGGCCAGAAACCCATTCTTGAGATGAGTGTCTTCGTTATCAGTTGCTCCTGACGTGTGGAGTACACTTTGTAAAGGATGCACAGTACCATCTCCTAAAGTCCTGAGTCGTAGCACCTCCATGAGCACTGCCTCCTGAAGTATTTAGAGTTACTCTTAGAGTACTAGGAGTATTAGACCGTGCTTCCTGGAGTGCTGGGCTCTGCTCTTAGGATCTCAGGAAAACCATGTACTTCCCCTGGGGTCATAAACTCTGATGCCAGAGTCCTCAGTGCTGCTCCCTGGAGTCCTGTGCTCTGCTGGGAGAGCAGATGGCTGTCTGGAGTAGAGAGCACTACTGGCCTGGAGTTCAGAACACCTCAACCCTGAACACTTGCTGCCTGTTTTGGAAGGGGCCTGCCAGTGCTGAGTACTGCACACATGAACTTTTGAGCACATCTCTTGGAGCTGTGATCATGTGCCTGGCTGACTGGGAGGGACACCCCCACCAATAGCACCACTTCCTCATTGACCATATATTGTTGACCACTGTCTCAGACCAGGTGTTTTTCTCCTGCCCATCAGACCTCCTGTTCAGCATCTTCCCTAGGATAACTCTAGCCTGCAACAGCAATAACATTATTGAATAGCAACTGTGGTGCTGGACACAGTGGTAACCTTGACACTGACTGTGTGCGGGGCATGTTGGTAGTGTTATGCCTACTGTGCACTGGGCATGGTGGTACCTTGACACCTACTGTGTGCTGGGCATGTTGATACCTTGACACCCACTGTGTGCTTGGTGTGGTGGTAGTCTCATAAGACTGACAGTAATAGCAAAGGACAGACCCTGGTTCCTTGACCCAGGTTTTGCTCAGAAACTTGCAGGGTGGTCTGGCAGTTTTCTGAGCTGCTCAGAGTGAGTTTAGCAGTCAGCGTATAGATCTGGGTTGGCCAAGCTCCCGGAAAGCTGAGGGCTGGAAAGATGGATTGACTTCATTTCAGGAGAGGCCAGAAGATCTGAGATTAGTTGTGAATGTTGATAGAATGGAGCCCAAGGTAAGCCTCAGCATTAGTCTCAGGGTGGATCAAGGAACCCCATTTGTCCTAAGGGCCAGAGGCTAGACCAGGGGAGCCCAGGCTATGCCATGGTACCCAAGACCCTGTCTTCCTCCTGTCTTGGCCCCTGCATTGCTCACTCCTCCCCCCAACACCAATTTAGGCCACAGTTATAATTAAAACACTCCAAGTCTTGATAGCAGATTTTTTTGCCAGGTGCTCCCTAGGAGATGGTATCAGCAGCTGTTTTGCCCCTGGGCTGCAAACCTGGGCACATGGTCAGTGGTTAGTGCCTGGTAAATTTAGCAGTAGATCTCTTTCAAGGGTCACTTTCTCTCCAGTCTTTCCCCAAGTTAACCTGTATCCCCACGCTGGCCCAGGATTTCTGGGAAAAGGTAGCTCCAGGTAGTCTCATGCCTGTTTGAGACACAATCGCAAATTCTAATATCAATCAGAAAGCTCCTGCAGCCACTACTATGGTGTGTGACACCCCCGTATCAGGTGGGAAATAAGCATATGAGCACCTGGCTGTAAAGCTTAGTCACAAGCAAATTGCTTAACTTGTTCAGGCCTTAGTTTTTTCACAGGCAAAAGAGGATAAAAATTGTTATCTATTTCATAGGCTTGTTGTGAAGATTAAATGAACTAATATATCTAAAAGCACTTGAAACAGTGCCTGGCACACACTAAGTGCTCAATAAATATTAGGTAGGATCACTACTAAGAATGATATACCGAACATCATACATCGTCCTTCACATGTGTTATTTAATTCTCGTGCGGTGCTCAGGGAAGGTACTATCACCCCCTCTTTGCAGATAAGGAAACTGAGTCAAAAAGAAACAAAGTAACTTGATGTCTAGAAAGTGGCAGAGCTGAGGTGTGGATCCAGGGAGTCAGGCCCAGAGCCCATTTTGACTCTAACCACCGGACTACACTGCCCAGCAGAAGCATCATAGTCAGATGGGTTTGTTGGAAGCTTCGTTGTAAACCATGTTTCTTCAGAAACAAGGTATCCTGCTGAGCTCCCCTTCATATATGCCAGGGACTATTTCTTGTGTCACAGAAAGTTACTTGGGCAGAGGTCCCTATGGGGTCATCCTTGGCTCAGGTGAGCTGGCTCCAGTGAGTGTAGGGAAGTCAGGATGGGAGTCAGCAGCCATAATAGCTAACACTTAGGTAGCACTGAGTTAAACACCTTACCCTCATTTAAGCTTCATCTTACCCTCTGACTTTATGTACTGTTTTATCTCATTTTACAGAATGATGGAGTTTGGATGTGTTGTCCCCTCCAAAACTCATGTGGAAATTTGATCTCCAATGTGGCAGTGTTGGAAACTGACTGAGTCATGGGGGTGGATCCCTCATGAATGGATTAATGCTCTCCCTGGGAGAGGGGGGATTAATAAGTGAGTTCTTGCTCTTTTAGTTCTCGTGAGAGCTCGAGAGCTCGTTACTTAAAAAGACCCTGGCACCTTCTCTCTTTTGCTTCCTCTCGCGATGTGATCTGCTTGTACCCTCCTGCTGCCTGCCACTTTCCGCCATGAGTAGAAGCAGCCTGAGGCCCATGCTAGATGCAGCTGTCCAAGAATCGTAAGCCAAATAAACCTCTTTTCCTTATAAATTACCCAGTCTCAGGTATTTCTGTTGTAGCAGCACAAAATGGACTAAAACACAGATTATGATGCTGAGTCACAGACAAGTTAGGTAGTTTGCCCAAGATCACACAGCTAGGAAGTGGCAGAACCAAGATTTGAACCCCAGACAGTCTGGCTCCAGGAGCCATGTTCTTAAACACTACCCTAAATTGCACAAGTTGTGGCACACCTGACATATCGCCAGCCCAGAGCACACACAGAAAGGGTAAAGGGTCAATCTCCAGGCACTCCTACACCTCAGCAAAGCAGGCAGGAGTCCCAGCTGGTGGGAGACGAAGGAAAGCCCTACAATTCAAGGAAAACAAATATTTGGAAGCTATCAGGAAGTGCAGGACTCCACTCACCCAACGTGCCATGCCGAGAGCTGCGGGAAGGAGGCTGCAGGGCACATCTGCAGGAGCACTGGGCTGGGAGCCAGAAGAGCTGGATTCTGCTTCCAGATTCAGGGCCTGCGGAGCATCGTTTCCCCGTTCTGGGCATCAGTCTTCTCCTCCGTAAATTAAGGCGATGAGTTCTAAAGCTCTCCTTTGTTCTGATACTCTTTGTTCTGTCAAAAGAATTATGGTCCATTCTGGGAACATAATGGGTTGATCTGTCTGAGGATGATACCTCACAGAGGGTGGGGACTACCTCTGTAACTTGTCTTGGGAGGGGACTGGACAGGCACAGCAGAGGTCATTAGTGTTGGCAGATGATGAGAAGGTGGTGCCTGCACCTCTGATGTGAGAGGTCCCTCAAAGGACCCGAACAGTGGAATGAACCCTGGGCAGATCCCAGGCCAAAGCTTAAGCCAGAGTGTAGAAGTTGAAGGACAGAACTCAGCTCTGTATAGAAAAAGCAGTGTAATAAGTTATCTTATGAGAAAGGGACCTCCCCATCACTGACAGTGTCTGTGCAGAGATGCATGTTCACCTTCCAGGAGCCTTGGAGAGGAAATTTCTTCCTTTTCCACTGGATTCAGGATGCACCACATCTTAGTCCTTGCATTGATTGATCATTACAACCAATGAATATTTAATGAGCAGATATTATTTTAATGTCAGAGTCTGGGCTAGGAACTATTGATAACAAAGATGAACAAAACGCAGTCCTACTTTGGTCCACAAAGGTGTAAGTATGTTCAGGGATATTGAGAAGGACTCTTATCCACTGGTTGTAACATTTTGGTGAGCCATGAGCCACTGAAGAAAGCGCTGGACGTGCACACCTATGCAATGCAATATTGTATTTACAATTTGAGGTCCACGGGGGAGTGAGAGATGGTGTCCTAAGTCCATTTTTCTAATCTATCAGCTCCCATGTTCACACAGCTGAGCAGGCACTGGCTGGCTGCCGGCTGTGCTGGGGAGACAGCAGACACATGCAGGGACACAGAGATGGAGCCAGCAGGGATGCAGGGAAACTGCAGACAGAACTAGTGTCAAGGGAAGCCAGCCATGGTGACAGGATCCAAGCTCTCAGAGGGCACGGGCAGACCTACCCATCAGCTCATGGTCCAAGAGGAATCAGTACAGGATGTGCAGGGAAAGATGTTTCTGAAGTGCAGGGTAGGGACTGGGGGAGCATGAGACCCAGAGCTGGGTCCTTCTTGGAATTCCAGGAAGGGCTCAGGGGTGGGGGGTTGGGGTGAAATTTGAGGACCCAGGAAGAAAGCAGAATGGGTACCCTAAGCCCCTTGGAGAATTAGATGGTGGAAGGGGTGGGTAGGAAAACATGACTTAGCCAAGGGGTCTGGTCAGAGAAGAGCTGGGCAGATACTCTAACCTCCAACAGGGACTTCTCTGCTTTTGCTCTGCAAAGAGCAGTCAAGACTAACCCACTGCTGTTTGCAGGACAAAACCTCTTGCAATTGGGCTCTGTGAGAGGTTAGGGCTGGCCACAGCCCAGGGATGCCCAAAGGGGCAGAACTTGAAGGGGTGAGTACTGCCAAGAATTCTCAGAAATGCCACTAGAATCCAAGGCCAGGGTCAGTCCAGGGCATCCGGGGAGTGGGGCTAGGACCTCAGAGCAACCCTTTCTAGGTTAATTCTGGAAAACAAAGGTGCCGGGACCTCCCTGAAGAGGCCTTGGAGAGGGCAGAAAACTAGACAAAAAGTTGGGATTAGAAGACCTGTCTCTGAAACGAAGCTACCCATTGATTCATCTTTCATTAGGAGGGATTTAAAGAGCCTCTGCCGGGGTGACGTTCATCCCAACACCAGTCTTTCATCACAAAAGCCTCACATAGCTGCTCTCACTGGTAGGAAGGCCCACAGGACAGAGGCAGCCTGACTCTGTCCACCTTTCCATTAACTTAAGAAAGACAGAGCCCACAGTCTCCCTCTCACTGTGTGCCAGACACTTCTGGCCACTCTGCATACACATCTCCTTTAATTCTCAACCACCATCATTGTCTTCACTAGCCACGTGGAAAAAAAAGGAGATTCGGAGGGTGTTGGTAATTGTCCAAGATCACAGGTTGGTAATGGTAGAGATGGGATTCAGACCCGGCTCAGCCTCGACTGTCTCACTGGAAAACCTTGCCCCTCACCACTTGTCCTGACTTGACTCCTTTAGTGACACCACAGAGTGTCTTGTTTTATGGCCTTTCACATGGCATTTCGATAACCACAACAACCTCGTTCATTTTCGGTGAGGACCTGGACCCACCTCTGGTTGGTACCCTCTCTGGCTTTCTCCCTCAGATGACAGCACTCACTCCAGGCAGCAGCTAATGGTAATCCAGGGTTTCTCCCCACCCTGGCTTCCTCACCATGACAACTGATTCTTAATGCCAATGCACTTCCTTTGGTAATAATTTTTCCAAACTTTGCAATGGTGTTATCCCCCTGCCCAGTCCTCACTCAAGTGTCAGCCCACCCACAGCAGAGACACTGGAGGCTGGCCAGCTGGTCCTGCTGCCATGCACGCCGTCTCCCCCCCACTAGGATCTCTCCCTAAATCTCTCCTGATGATGATGTCTCCACATTTATTCCAGCTTTCCCCAGCCACAGAAAATCATCTTTCTCCAAAACTAGTTTTGCCAGCTGAGATTTTTCTATCTTTAAATGGTCTAGCCCCAGATGTCCAAAACCCTGTCTCTTGGTCAACTGGATCGGCTCTCTTGCATCTCAGCCCAGGGTAGATCAGAAGATCTGCAGATTGGCCACCATGATCCACAGGAGAAGCCAGACATGTGGCTCCATCTAGCATATCTCTGAACAATTCCAGGCATTTGGCCCTTAAACAAATGTCACTGTGCGTCATGACTTAATTGTTTCTTGTCTTCTCTCCCCAACTAGACTGTAGTGTCTTCAGGTTAGTCTCATACTACGGGTCCCCAAATAACTGATTGAATCAATAATTGTAGGAGGAGGAGAGGGAACTCTCACTTGCCAGATGCTTACCTTGAAAAAGGCACTTAGGAGCTGCTATGACTGCATTGTGACTCCCACACCCCCAAATTCATATGTTGAAGCCTTAACCCCCAATATGATGGTATTTGGAGATGAGACTTTTTGGAGGTTATTTGGGTGAGATGAGGTCATGAGGGAGGGGTCCCAATGATGGGATGAGTGTTCTTATAAGAAGAGACACCAGAGAGCTAGAACTTTCTGCACACAAAGAAGAGGTCCCGTGAGCACTCTGTGAGATGCTGGCCACCTACAGGCCAGGGAAAGAGGCCTCCGAATGAAACCTATCCCGCTAGCATCGTGATCTGGGACTTTCAGCCTCCAGAAATAACTTTCTATTGTTTAATCCACCCAGTCTCTGGTATTTTGTTACGCAGCCTGAGCATTCTGTCTGTCAACCCTCTAACAACTCTACGAGGTAGCGGGGCCGACAACTCTGGTGTCTACCCCAAGCCGTTCTCCCTTCCTTTGTTTTTAGAACTAAAGAAACTTAGTTTACAGAAACCACTTTGGTTTCTGTACTAGGCAAGTCTAATGCGCTCAGGAAGGTAGGTCCCTTTTCCAGCCCTGGGGTCTCATCTTCCATTGGTCATATTCGAAGGCTGAACAAGTGAACAGAAGTCATTTGAATTCCAGTTGGAGAACCTGAGCTCTACAGCCAAGCAATGTGGGTTCAAATCTTAATCCAATGTAGCTTTGGGCAAGTTCTTTTTAAACCTCTCTGTACCTTAGAAATACCATCGATTGGAGGGATTGTTGTGAGGATTAAATTAACCCATGTGAAGTGCATAGAAAGGTGCCTGTCATGCAGTAAGTACTCAATAACTGTTCCTGCTGTTGTTATCACTATTATTATTATTGCTATGAGCTATAAGGGACAAGTCTCCCAGTTGCTTCCAGGAAAGATTACTTTCTTTGATAAAAAGGGGGGTGATGAGGAAAGCCACTCCTTTTTTCTGCCTTGTGTTTAATTGTGATATGATTTGATGTCTGGAGCTGCCACTTGGGGTTTTGAAACAATAATCTAAGGACAGAAAGGAAAATGTGCTGGTACGACAAGATAGATACTTGGAGCAGCCTACCTCCAAACCTCAGCTTGTGTGGGATAACGATTAGCCATTATATGCTATTATTAGCCCCATTGTGCCAATGGGGAAACTGAGGCTGGGGGAGGGCTAAGGTGTGGTTAAGTAATTTTCTCAGGATCACTTGGCCAGATGGCAGATCTAAGATTCAAACCCACAGCCCAGACTCTTTCCTTGGAACCCACAGGGCTGGAGGCTTGGAGAGAAGAGTGCACCTCTTGGAGAGGAGGCAAGGGAGGAGCATGCTTTGCCTGACTCAGGCTGTCCCTGGAAGAGGTGTACCAGAGCAGGTGCCTGCCTGCCTCCAGTGCCTCAGCTGTCAATAAAACCCCCAGCCTGGCTGTGGCAAGCTGCAGATTCATGCAAATGCAGGGCCTATATTTAGCAGTAATTTAGCTGTCATCAGTCAGCGAGAGAAGAAAAGCCCTCCCCAATGTAATGGTTATTCATATCAACTACCTACTCCTCTGGTGCTTTATAAATCCAATGGAATCCAACTCAAAGTGGCAGTGGCACACAGGGGGCTGGCCAGTGTGGATTATTTGACCTCCTGGGGCAGAGATGATGGGGCAATGGTCAGAGTACAATGGGGAGGAGAGTGCATTCTTCATGGCAGGTGATGATAGGGAGAGAGGTGGAGAAAGATGAGTCAGTTGTAGAAATCTAATAAAAAACTTGAAACAAGAAGGATGTTAGTGAGTCAGAGGGTGTTGGAGCTGGGAGAGCCCTCAGAAACCAAGCAGTCCAACCCCCAAGGAAAGTGAGTCAGGGAGGGAAGCAATCATGATAACAGCTATCATAATTACCATTAGTTGAATTCTTACTCTCTGTGCCAGGTATTGTGCTAAGCGCTTGACTGGCTTGCAGTCATTTGGTTCTCTCAGTAACCCTACAAGACCAGAACTATTGTCCCCATTGTACAAGTCAGGGAGGGGAGATACAGAAAGATTCAATCACTTGCCCCAGGTCCAAAGATGACAGTGTCAGAATTTGAACTCAGGTCTGTCTGATGCCATAGGTCATTGCTCGCAGCAACTTACAATACTGCAGGATTTGTCAACAGTTGCAGGGTTAGTGGATGTCAGACTGGACCAGACTTTGGCTTGACCAACACCCAGTCCATTTTTTCCCTCCTGTATCCTCCTGCTAGAAAAGGATAGTGACTAGCAAGAGGAGGGAAGGAAAGAGTGATGGGCTGAAGGAAGAGTGAGTTTGTGCTTGTGGCGGTTGGACGTTTGCGATAAAATGAATAAATGTACAGTTTTCTCCCTTTAGTGATTTGTCTATTAGATTTATTTGAGGGTGGTTATGAGGTGCCTGTAGAACTGAAGGAGAAGCTGCTTTGGTAAAGGGAGGGGGACATGTGTAGGTTGGCATGACGATTGGGCATGCTTTGAGCATCACGAGGGCATTCAGAGGGTGAAGAGACTGGATGCAGAGGGGGAAGACGGTGAGGTTCACTCTGCCTACTCGTGTGAAAGATCTGCTCTCTCGGCTAAGGTAGCCCGGGCACCACTTTACACTAGGAGCCTTCAGGGAGAGAAGAGAGTGATATTCAGGCAACACACTTGGCCTAATAATGGTTGGGCCAGGAAGGAGCCACGCCTCTGCTCTCAGCCCGCAGAACCTAACCACAGACTTGGAAAGAACTCAGCCTCCGCATCCTGGACTGGTGCCAGAATCCCTCACGAGCAGCCCCTCCAGGACTAAGATCATGGACTCTGGGATCAAAGTGCCTGGGTTTAAATCCTTGTTCGCTGTGTGATCTTGAGCAAGTCACATCACCTCCCTGTGCCTCGGTTTACTAGACTATCACGAGAATAATAATAGCTCCTGCTTCATAGGGTTGATGTGGGAATGACAGCGAGTTAATATATGTCAGGCGCTTAATACAGTCCCTGGCACAGAGTCAGTGCTACCTATTAGCGATTACTACCGCTTCTCTTGTTAATTCTGGGATGCTTTTGTCTGCCAAAGCAGAAGGTCCGCAGGACTGAGCATTTTCCCTCCATAAACTCAGAATGATTAAATTATCCCCTTGTCACAGAATGTACATGCCAGTCATTCAGATAATATGCAAAAATATTATATTTCTGTCCCTATCCTTTCTCCACGGTTCCCCACCCCCACACACGCCACCTCCTCATAACTACATTTATCTGGATAATAATAGAGAAAAAAATCCCCTGCCTTGTCCTCAAATTGCTCAGGTATCTTCAGGCCAGCTGGCTTTATTGGGGATACTTTGGCCCAGAGTGACTCCAGCCAGCCTCCTACTCTGCCTGCAGTCCTGCCCCCCCCCCATCCTGGCTGCTACATCGCATCTCTCCACCCCTGCCTCATGCTGTTCTGGTCACCTGGGTCAGAGACTGTCACATCCCTCCTTTCCACCTGACATAACGTGCAGCCTCACAGTCAGCACTTTGTATCCCAAGCAGCCAGGAGAAGGAGTTGCCATGAATAACCACACTAATGGAGGTCATACAAAGAGGGAGACTGATGTCTCCAGTTCACGGGAGGGCTGGTGGCACCAGCTCACCGAGCCGAGCCCAGTCTGATTGCTTCCGCTGGTGGCTTGCTCCCAAAAGAAAAAAGCTGCAGACCAAGCTGTCCTTCTGAGGCTCTGCATGAAGTAACAGCATCTCAGGAAAGAGTCCCTCAGTTCTCAGGCCTGGGGAAGATACTGAGAGGACATTCTGTCCATTCTCCTGCCTCCAAAGGACTTGCCCCAATTTTTCCCTTTCCAATCCTTTTGCAAGAGGGGAGATAAACAGAGAGAGAATGGTGTCACTAATGGTACCACTTGTCAGTGGCTCTCACTGTCTGGACCCGGACCCAGACCAGCAACAGCAGCATCACCAGGGAACTTGTAGAAATGTCAGTGAGAAATTGGCTAAGGGTCACAGAGAATGATTACATTTTGCAAAGAAGAGTATACTAATTATCCTGATTTGATCATCACATATTGTACATAGGTATTGATATACAACTCTGTACCCCATAAATATGTATAATTTATTGTGTTTCAATAAAAAATTAAAGATTAGTAAATTTAAAATATATATACATAAAAAATTTATAAATAATAAAAAAAGCAAATTCCCAGAGGCTTGGGGGTGGAGGAAACAATAAGGAGAGGTTGGTCACTGGGTACCAAGTTACAATTAAATAGGACAAATAAGTTCTGGGGTTCTGTTGCACAATAGAATGACAGTGGTTAATAGTAAGGTTATTATACATTATAAAATAGCTAGAAGAGAGGCTTTTGTATGTTCTCACTATAGAGAAATGATAAATGCATGAGGTGATGGATACGCTAAATACTCTGATTTGATCATTATACAAGTATGCATTGAAACATCAAATTGTACCTCCAAAATATGTATAATTACAATGTGGCAATTAAAAAATAATTAATTTAAAAAAGAGAAATGCAAATGCCCAGTGTTCCACTCCCCAACTACTGAACGCTGAGTCAGAAGCTCTGGATATGGGTCCCCACCATCTGGACCTTAACAGATCCTCCAGGGAATTCTGCAGCATGTTCAGGTTTGAGAACCACTGGTCTGGTCAACAGATCTCAAACTTTGCTGAAACCTAGAATCCTCTTGGGAACTTTTAAAACTCCCCTTGGCCAGATCACACTCCACCCCAATTAAATCAGAAGCCCTCAGGGTGGGATTCGGACTTCGGTGCTTTTAAGTTCCCCCAGGTGATTCTGATACACACTAAGGGCTACAAACCACTGATCTAAATATTTAATAAACAAATCCACAAACATCCTCTTTCCAATATGACTGACTGTGCCTAGCAAAAGCCATAAAGAGAAGGCATATCAAGTTTATGCTGCACTTATTAGATGCCAAGATATTACTGTATCTGTTTTACCAAGGAATAAATGAAGACATGAAACTGTTAAGTAGTGAGTTCAAAGTCAGAAGCAAAGCTACCAAAAGGCAACCTACACAAGATCTCAGGCTTGACCCTGGTCTGGAGGTAGGCCGTGACAGCACATGCCATGTAAAATGTGCACACCTTTACTGTCATAGTAAAAGCAGTTAATTCAACTCTCGTTCAGTGCTTGCAAATGACATCACCAGGTGACAGGCCTCAAGTGAATTCAACTAATGAGAATTCAGCAAGGCCAAGATCACACACCAGACAGACACAGAGAGTCCATTGTCTATACTAGCATCACAAGACGGAAATGGAAACTGTAGTGGCTTGTTATATGGAAAAAAAATTCATCACCTCTGGTTAATACCTAAAAATATAAATTCAAACTTTTTCACTATCACAATAGAGCTTCTGGCCTTAGTTTACCAACCAGTAAGTTTGTTCTTTCCAGTAAGGTTTAAATCCTCCTTTTTATGACCCCAAAGCTTAGGCACTTAATATTACTCTTGAAGATTCATCCTTAGGAAACGATTTAACAGAAGCAAAAACTTCTGCTTAAGAATGTTCACCAAAACATTACCTATTATGACAAAAAAATTGAAAAAACTCAATAACAAAAATAATAATAGCAGTAATGATAGTGTCTGCCTTTACCGAGTACCCTGTGTGTTATAGAAACAATTATAATAACATAGTTCAAGATTCTATGTTGTGGAAATTAGCAAATATTTCTAGTTTTTCCTTTCCAGAACACAAGGTAAAATTGTTCTTCTGGTCCCACTTGTTGTGGGTGGGGCCAAGTAATTCTTCCATGTGTGTTGTAAACAGAAGTGACATATGGTTGCTTTGTCAGCCTGAGTCCCTCAGTATCAACAGTGAGCAGAATCACACCATCACTGCCCCCTCTCTACCGCCAATCAACCCATGATGCAGATGGAATATGAGGAAGAAATACACCTGTGTTTTTTAAGCCATTGAGACAGGGGGTTGTTTGTTACTATAACATAGCAGCCTATCCTGACTGATACACACATAATATTATCTCACTTAACACTGACAACATCCCTGTGAATGACTACTATTGAATCCTTTTGGTAGATATAGAAAATGAGGCTCAGGGAAATTAAATTACTGATTTGCCCAAGATCGCAGAGCTATTAGGTTTTGGATGAGGCCGGCTGACACCAAAGAGCATGCCCTTAATCACTACACTAAGGAAAGGACTATTAGGAAGTCATGAAGATCAATAATTTTTAAGATACTGCAGAAACAGAGGGAGAAAGTTTGATGAAATAATAGTGAAAGAAGCAGATCACCAAATAGTGGGAACATTATATTTGCAATTATATTTATTTGTGTCTCAGATGAACAAAACCAGAAAGGAAATAGGCAAAAGTAGAAACGGTGGTTGTATCAGAACAGCGGGATTATGTGTGACTTGTCAAAAGTGTCTCCAGTGTTGTCTCATCACTTTTTCATTAATAAAACAAATCAGTCTTCGTTTTCAAATGCCTTGGGTCTGCACCATGTCAAACACGTAGGTGTAAGGTACAAAAGTGCCGGCCATCAGCAGCTCACTCCCGCCCAACGTCAGACAGCTGGAGAGTGTGAATGAACCAAATGACTGCATTTTTTCAGCTTTTGGGGAGTGGGGAGGACAGATCTCTCTGAATAGCTTGTGAACTTCATGGAGAAGCCACTTTAGGTAGAAACGCTGTGAACAGCAATGGCCTACCAAGGAAAGCTATGGGAGGGAGGGGACACAGTCTCCCCAAGAGATCAGATACAAGACACTTCCCTGGTCAGCCAGGAGCTTGGTCACTGGGGAGTGGGCATTCAGCTGATGACAGATTTTGGGGTTTGTGGGGTGGGTACTGTCTAACCAGGCCTAGTTGACCCCCACCTCTGAATGCGGAAAGCACTGGGGATTGGTGAAACCCACCTGAAGGCAACGATGCCTGTGCCAGTACAGGTCAAAATGCAGAGCAGATCCAGCCTCAGAACCCTGGCATTCCCATTACTCCCTTACAGTGGAGCCCTTCACAAAGGTTGTCATGCTGGTATTCTGTGACTGCCCCCACCGAGACTCCAGCTGATGGGACCCAGAAGCAGACAAGCTATGGGGTTGCCAGTGTCCTCTTACCTGGTCTAGCCAGAAAGCTCTGCTCAAAAAGACGATGCTATCTCACAGGACCAACCAAGCTCTCTCTAATGGGTGTACTAACATGAGACAGAGATTGGGCAGTAAATAGCAGGAACAGAAGCAGAAAGACCCGTAGAGAGTGAGAAAAGAATGTGTCCTGATCGCCATCAAGGTGGAGAACACAACACTGTCTTGCTTCTGGGGTCGATGGGTGGATCTGAAATGACTAGGTAGCTAAGCAGTGTTGGATCCTGGAGGATCTTCCAGTTCCTGAGCTATCTTCCTGTCTCAAGGTCGTCTGGCTGTGGGGCTGTTCCTAGGATGCCTTGTTTGGGGTGTTTCCTTAGTCATTCTTACAACCTGGCATGCTGGAAGGACAGGTAGCTTTGCCTAGGGAGTTGGTCGCCTAGGACAGGGAGTCTTGCAGCTCCTGGATTACAGGGACAGCCTGATAACAATGAGATTTAGGGATGATAGAGGCCCAGGCTCCAGAGCTCTGCCTCTCCTCATAATGCCTCAGGCTTCTGGGGAAAAGCAGCTTCCTAAGGTGTGGGAAGATGGAGACTATTTCAAGAACAGAAAACACTGCAAAAATAAGAAACTTATTTCTTGACTCTACCCACCCTTAAACAAATACCCTTGCTCAGATTTCTTACAATGCCTGACCACTTCTGTGCCTATCATCTCTCCCAGAGATGTGTCACACTGTCGGGTGTTGAAGCCTCCAGGCTGAGCTCCAGGTACGAGGTAGACAACTGTTCCCAGTTATGTGGCCAATTGACATCTCTTGATTTCCACTCCCCATGAGCCCCAGATCTGCTCTATCCCCAGCTTTTCCACATCATCAAAATGTTGCATACAATTACTCAGCTCCTCAGCCTAAACCAAGGATTCCTTGCTCTCCCTTACCTCATGCATCCAATCCGTCACCAAGTCTGGTCAGAGCCACCTCCCAGCTGTGTCTCAGATCTTTTCTCCCACCTCTACCTCCACTGCCACTTCCTCAGCGCAAGCCTGATCATCTCTCACAATAGCTTCCAAAGTGCTCTTTCCACTCCTGTCTCCTACAGTCCATTTTCAATTGATCAGCTGGAGTGACATTTTTTCAAACAGAAGGGATGGGTGGGTTCATGTTTTATCCCTCAACCTCCTGCTTAAAATCCTTTCTTAACTTCCCACTGTTCTTTTTAATGAAGCCCAAGGTGCTTATGTGCACACAAGGCCTGGAATAACCTGACTCCTGCCCGCCTCTCCAGCCCCACCCTATGACACTGTCCTTGTTCACAATGCTCCTTCCACACTGGTCCCCTTTCTGTCTTCTGATCACAACGAGGCCTCTCTCACCTCCAGGGCTTTGCACTTGCTGTTCCCTCTGCCTGAAATGCCTCTGACCCCACCCACCCTCGAGTTCTTTGCGTGGTTGGTTTATTCTCATCCCTCAGGTCACATACAGCCATCTGATGGAGGCTGCCATATCTAAAACCCAGCCCGTGTTACTGTCACACCACTCCATCTATTTCTTCAGAGCCCTTATCTTGTCTTAGTCTGAAACAACTTTTTGGATGTTTGTTTACTTGTTTATCATTGCCTCCCAGCTGGAATCTCATCTCCATGGGGGCATATATCTTGTCAGTTCCATCCGCTGTTGCCTCCCCAGTGGCTACAGGAGTAGCGGGCACAGAGTCTCTGTTCAGTAAATACTTGTTGGTTGAATGAATGAGTGATCTCACCCTGAAACATACAGGGAAAACACCCAGTGGTCCTCCCTATTATTATTATTATTAATAGAACAGATAACATGAGGTCTACACTTTTAACAAAATTTTAAATGTTAAAGTAGAATATTGTTAACCATGAGTACAGTGTTTTACAGCAGATCTCTAGAACTTACTCATCTTACACAACTAAAACTTGTTTATCTGATCAACAGAACTTGCTCATTCTTCCTTCCGCCAGCCCCAGGCAACCACCATTCTACTTTCTGCTTCTATGAGTTTGACTATGGTAGGTACCCCATATAAGTGGGATCACGCAGTATTTGTCCTTCTGCGACTGGATTATTTCACTGAGTATAATGTTCTTGAAGCTGATCTGTGGTGTCTCATATGGGCAGATTTAAGAAGAAACTCTCTGTGAAGTGTGCTTGGAGGCCCAGCTGGACTTGGCCTCTCAGCCAAGAGCAGAAGGAGATAGAGAAGTGAGCATGTGTCAGGCACCAGGGCCCAGGGTAGGAGTGGTCCTTCACTGGCCTTTAATCCCCTTCACTCCATGAAATCCCTCAGCTGTATTTCAGTGCCCTTCCTCTGAGATGGGATCAACAATAGCTACCTCAAAAGTCATTGTCAGGATCAAATGATGGGGTTCACATGAAGCCAACTTGGTATAGAGGAACCCCAGAAACTTGGGGTAGGGTTTTGGGGTGCCTCTTTGGTGGGCATGTTGACCAATGCCACTTCAAAGAGGACATCTGAAGACTCTAGAAAGAATACAATCTCCATGGAGCAGAAACTTTGCGCTGTCCCTGTGGTGTCCCCAGTGCCCAGAACAGTGGCTGGCACGTAGCAGGCACTCAAGGCTCAAGGTGAATTAATCAGTGGAAGCCAGGTGGTCCTACTGAGAGAAATAGGAAGCAGACAGATTAGTCTGGGCTAACACAGCTGAAATCCTTTGCTCTTAGTTATAACTAAGGAAAAAAAGAAAAAAATGTAACAGTATGGTCAGACAGTAATGAAATATCTTGAACATATTTGGGAGTTAACTACAGGATTTGGCACCTGGGAGCCTTGTTCTTCTGGGCTGTTATTTTACCCCTTTCTCATCTCTTTCCTGTTTGGACTCAACATATTTCCCAGCAGCAAGCCTTCCATATTACTTTTCTACCATGCTTCACTTACCCCAGACAGACTCTGGGATTAACTTGGGCAATCCATTTTGCTCAGCTGAGGGAACTCTTCATTTGATTTGATGAATGTGGAAACACAAGTAAATTATTCATTCAGAACTGGTCGTTCTTTGTTGACTGTGGTGAGAATGCAGCAGCCTGGGCTCCAGCCTCTGCACCTCCTGGCCCTCGTGTGGGGACTGATACTGGTGGGGCCCCTATGAAAGTGTTCAGTCCTGAGTGCTGCCAATTTCCTGCTAGATCAGTTCCCGGAACAAAGCAATTCAAGTTAATCATTTGGGTGTCTAGATATAGCCCAAGGCACAAGCCAGCAACTACTACTAATGTAGAATGTGAGCTTTCTTTTATTCATTTATTTATTTTTATTTTTAATTTAATTTAATTTAATTTTTATTAATTATACATATTCATGGGGCACAGAGCTGATCGTCAGCACCTGTGCCCAAGATGTGGTGAGCAGATCAATACCATCAGCATGCCCACCACCTCAACTGCAGTTATCCCCATGTCCCCCACCAACCTCTCCCCAATCCACCTCTCACTCCCCTCTTCCGGCAACACTAGGTCTGTTCTCTCCCTCTGCAAGTCCAACACACCACTGTGGTCATTCTTTCCTTTTTTTTTTTTTTTCTCTATTAGCTCCCACTTATGAGTGAGGACATGTGTTTTTTCCCTCTGTACCTGGCTTATTTCACTTAACGTAATTTTCTCCAAGCTCACCCATGTTGCTGCAAATGACAGAATTTCATTCTCTTTTATGAATGAGTAGTATTCCATTGTATATATATATATACCACATTGTGTATATATACCACGTTTTCCTTATCCAGTTCTCTGTCATGGACATTTAGGTTGGTTCCAACTCTTGACTATTGTAAACAGAGCTGCGATGAACATGGGAGTGCAGGTATCCCTTAGACATGATGACTTCCATTCCTCTGGGTATATACCCAGAAGTGGGATTGCTGGATGGTATGGTAGATCTGAAGATCACACACCCCAGAAGTGGCAAAGCCAGGTAGGTATATCAGTCAGCTTTGAAGTATAACAAACAACTCCCAGATCTCAAGGCTTACAACATACATTCACCTTGTGCTCATGTGGTATGTTGGCAGCTGCAGGACAGCTGTGGTCCTGCTCAGCTCTGCTCCATGTAACTTACTCTTGAAGCCAGGTGGAAGAAGCATCTCTCATGTGGGATATGCCCGTTCTCAGAGAAGAGGGGAAGAACAAGAAGCTGGCACAAACCACACATTTAAAGTTTTTGCTCAGACATAGGATATGTCAAGTTCGCTCACATTCCATTGGCCAAAGCAAGTAACACGGCAAAGCCCAGAGTAAGTGGGTGGGGAGATATACTCCTCCTGCAGGGACTATTTAGGAAGAATGAAACAGTCTTCCAGTGCAGGGCTGTTGGACTCCAAAGTCGACAGTCTTTCCTTTGTACTTGTCTTCTAGCTTAGAAGCCTCTCCCTAGGGCTTGAACCTTAGGAGATAAGAAAAGGGGAAGGATCCAGATGCAGAGAGGGAGGCCGATGGTGAAGAATCACTGGGCCACCTTCCTGAAAAAGCTGTGTTTATTTTCCATCTTGATGAAAAATTTGTAATGTTTACACCATCACAGCACAAGTAGTGCCATGACTTAAAAGTTTGACATATTCTGTAACTGACTTTGTGCATTTGGGGCAGTCCTATCACGTTTTAAGGAATCATAAATTTTCTTTCTCCTCTGGGAACCGTGCTCTTGAAATATAAAGCTTATAGAAAGAATCATACCTCACTTCTCCCCGCAAGTCTACATTTGTGAATCCCCAAATATCAGTGGATGTAAGCAAGATCTGTACTGAGCCAGCACCTGCAACTCAAGCCAAGATCACAATACCCTCCCCCACCCCACCCCCACTGAGCGGTGAATGATGCCTCAGGAGCACAGGCCAGGCTTTCTCTCCTCTCTCAATGTCCTGCCTGTTTGTGGCCCCTGTGGCATCTGTGCACAATTCTGACTCCCCAAGGAGCTGGGAAGAAGGAGAAAGTCAGAGTGGGACTAATGCCTATTTGCAAACTAGAGACAGGCCACATGAAAAAAAATCTGCAGATATCACTCAGACATCCAGATTTCTAGACCCTAGAAAAATTAGAAGATGAAGCAAGGTAGCCTATTCTCAGACATGGCCTGTAATCAGCCAGAGGTGAGTGTGGTGCAGTTGAGGAGTGGCTGTCCCCAGTAACTGGGACATGGGCTCTGGTCTCCATACAGACACACCATGCCCCGGTGTCTGAATGTGCATATCATCTAGCCGCTTCGCTCATGTATGATACCGCCTGGCCCCTGCAGTTGCCTGTAGTTTTCAGCTACTTAATTACTAAGTGCCTACTGTGTTCTAGAAGCTGTCTATTTCCCTTATTCCATAACCTTCTCCAAGATCAGTGTAAAAGACTGCTGCTGCTTTCTTTCCAAACTTCCTACTCAATTCAGTGTTCTGCTGAGAGGGTCACATAATGACTTTGGGGCCAGAGTGACAGGTACCGCCTTGAGGCCCAGAGAATGGTCTTGTTCAGGCCATTGACATCATCTGCCTCTGGAGTATTTCCTAATAACTTGTGCATGTTAGCCCTCATAGTTTACATCCAGGAGGGTGATGCAGTTGAAAGAATATGTATGGGGTTTTGGTCAAATTGACCTGGACTCAAATCTCAGCTCCAAGTCAGATCATTTCTCTGAGCCTCAGTTTTCTCATTTGTAAAATGGGCATATTAATTCAATACTGTTGTGTTGCTGTCTGGGTGGAATAAATGAGATCACGTACGTAAAAAGTGAATCATGCATTGTAAAATAGTCAGTAAATATTAGCTCCCTTTCAAAATCCCATCCATTTACAGTTTCACAAAATACAAATACCTGATACATGCAATTTTTACACAGAGAGAAAGTTAACTAACAGATATGAGTGGAAGAGGAGGTGACTACTCTCTCAAAGGGATAATGAAAAACTAGGTAGTTCCCTCTGCTTTAGGAAAGAAATATGCTATTGCTCATGAGTACCATGCCCTGCGACAGGGTTTTCTATGAACAGGCTAGTTCTGTCTAAGGTTGGGAAGGTGTCATTTTATTTATTGTTTGCATTTTTGATTCTTGCCATTACACTTTATGAATTTGGTTGGGCAGATGTCCCTTATGACAGATAAGGAAAGTAAGGCTCGAGTTTGCAAAAGCTGAAAGCTACTCAGGCTATCTTTGTTTAGGCAACCTAACAAACTTGCCAGGCCTGGCACCAGAGTACAGCTGAGCCTTGCAGGGACAGAAATTGGCAAGTCGGGGCCCAGGTTTCCTTTTGTCTCAGCAGTCTCATAGTCTCTCTCATCTCTTCTTTTCTCTGACTACTTGGTTTGCAATTGGACTAATATGGCTACCAGCCTGACTCAGTCCCATGTCCTTTTAATTTACATCTGATCATGAACTATCAGTTTTTCACAGTCTAAGGTTGAAATTCTCTCCTGGAGTCTGAGGTTCTTGTCCTGCTGCTGGGACTATGATGCCGGGTGGAGGACTTTACATTAGATACTGCACGTGTTTCTGTGAGTTTTTCCTGCCCTTTGGCCATTCCTCATAATAGACAGCATGGAGGAAAGGAAATATTCAAAGAGATGGTAACTTAGAATTTTCCAAAATTGATAAAGGAACTTATTAACATATGAGCAAATACAAATAATATTGGCTGTACAAATAATAATAACAATGTACAATTTGGGATATTTAAAAAATGCTGAATAATGATAGCCTTTAGTCAAAAAGAGGTAACTGAAGTTAAAGTCCTAAATTCCTAGAATTGGTTGGGTAGAAGGCACATATATCTTATTTGTTCTGTTAAAATTCTAAGGTAACGCTAAAAGGACAAAAATAGGTTGTGTAACTTCCATACTATTTGAGGAATAATAAATAAATTTTGGGGTAATCAACCAATTCAAAAAAAAGGCAAAAAAATAAACAAAGTGGGAAATAACAAACAAACAAAAGAAAAGAGCAAGACAACAAATAGAAAACACAGAATAAAATGGTACGATAAAGTCCAACTCTACCAATTATCTGCATTACTATAAAGTGACCAGATTTTCCAGTTAAAAAGAAAAGGTTGCCAGAATAAAACCAATTTGCTTCTATATCGAATATAAGACAGAAAGTAATCAGAAGTAAACAGAAAAATTAAAGCATAAAGATGAGAAAAGATGTTATTTAGATACTAAACAAAAGAAACCTGATGTATCTCTATTAATATTATGTGATTAAATAGACTTTAAAGCAAAAAGCATTACTAGCGATAAGAGTATTGATAAAAGTTAAAGTCACTAGGAAGATTTAACAATTCTAAACTTGCATACACATAATGATATTGCTTCAAAATAAATAAAACAAGAACAGATAGAATCACAAGGAGAATCTGATAAATCTACCTTCATAGTGGGAAATTTAAAAACATTTTTTAGTGCAGTAATAGACACATAAAGCAAGAAAAAAAGCCAGTAGGGATGTAGAAAAGATGAATGCAAAATTTAAAAGCTTGATAATTAAACTCTAGCAACAGTTGGAGAATAACAATTATTTTCGTGTAAATAAGGAACATTAAACAAGGTCTGAACAAATTTCAAATAATCTGTATTACATAGACCATGTTTAATGACCATAATGCAATTAAGTTAGATAAAAAACAAATAAATAACTAGAATAAATAATTTGAAAATAAAATATCTCACTCCTAAATAACTTTCATGTCAAAAATGAGAACATAATGGAAATTAGAAAATAGTTAGAACTAAACAATGTTGATAATGCTATATATCAAAACTGTAGGATGAAGCTAAAATGGTATTTATAGGAAAACGTATAGACTGTAATGCTTATATTTATAAATAAGTTTGAAAATAAATGAAGTAAGCTTAGTCCAACTTTAATTAGAATTAGGAAACATGGAATAAACCCAATGACAGTAAAAAGAAAGAAATAAGAATAAAAGCAAGGTTATTAAAATTAGAAACATGTACAATTGAGAGAATTAGCAAAGTCAGAAGTAAATACTTCAAAAAGATCTAATAAATTGTCAAATATCTGATAAGATTGTTAGAGAAATAAAAGGAGAGCAAAATAGATATAACACAGAATAAGAAGGTAATAGGAAACTATTATCAACGACTTTCTAGTAAACTTGAAAACACATACAAAATAAATAAATTTCTAGGAAAAATGCCAAAACTTATCAAAAACAATACAGAAAATATGAATAGTTCTGTAACAACTGAAGAAATTAAATGAGTGGTTTAAAATAGTCTCATATAGAAAATATAGGGCCCAGAAAGTTATACCTATAAGTTCTACCAAAAATTCAATAAATTTTTTATTCCAAGATTGCACAAATTCTTTCCGAGATTATGGAAAAAGGGAACACTCCCAAACCATTTTATGAGGCTACTATACCTTGATAAATCTAACAAGATCAATAAAGTAAAAGAAAAATTGTCTAATCTCACTCATAAACATAGACACAAAAATTTAAACAAAATATTATCAACTGGCTGATAAAATATAACATTAATCAATACAATTTTACCTCAGCAGATTAAAGGAGAAGTAACATGTAATTACCTCAAGAGATGCAGAAAAGCATACAACAAAACTCAACATCTACTGATTATTTTCTCAAAATATGCTATTATGAGCTAAGAAAAGAAGGAAACATCCTTAAGCTGATACAGGATATCGACAATACCCTCATAGCAAATAGCATACTGAATATTTAATTTTTTTAATTCTCTTTAAAATTAGGAACAAGTGAGGAATGCTTGCTGTCACTAATTATATTCAATATTATACTCTAGTCCTAACCAGTTGAGTAATACAAGAAAAAAACTGCAAGTCATAAAGATTGCAAAAGAGTAAAAAACAAAATCATTATTCATGAGTGTTATGATGATCTATGAAAAGTACTCAAAGAGACCTACAGATCATTCAAACTAGATAACTTAATAAAGTTTCCAGATACAAAATTAATATGTGTATTGACAATTTCATTTCTATACACCAGAATCAAATGCTAGGAAAATGTAAAACAAAGCTAATAAAGGATATGCAAGACATGGGAGAAAATTACACAACTGTGTTAAAAGATATTAAAGAAGATCTAAATAAATGAAGAAATACACCTTATTAAAGGATAGGAGGGCTCAAAACTATAACAATATCAATGCAATGCAATGCAATGCAATTCCTGTTGCAATTCCAGCAGGGTTTTTGGTGGAACTTGACAAGTTGACAATAATATTTATGTGGAAAAGCAAAGGACACCCCTGATGAAGAATATTAGTGTGGGGGACTAATTGTACCAGATAGAAAAAGTATTGCAAAATTATAATAATTACAACAGTGTCCTTTTGTTGCAGGCTCAAGTAAATCAACAGTACAATGGAACAAATTGGAGAGCTCGGCAATAGACCACAAATATTTGGAAGCTTGATATGTAAGAGCTGTCATTGTAGATAAGTAGGGAAATGTTAGAGAATAGTCCTCCGACAGGAAAATAATAAATTGTAATCTTGTCTCAAAGCACAGCAAGAATCAATTCTAGATATATTAAATATTAGAAAAATAATATGAAAAATCTTTAAGACATCAGAGTAGAAAAGGACTTCTTAAATACAACTTCAAAAGTATAAATCATACACAAAAATATAGGTCAATTCAACTTCATTGAAATTAAGCTTTTTCTATTTATTATGAGAACCCATAAAGAAAGGGAAGACAAGACAACCTCTGCTTGGGAAAGCCTCAAAGGATTAGTATTTAGCAAACACAGAGTATTCCCATAAATCAATAAGGGGGAAAAAATTCAGAAAAATTGACAAAAGGTGTGAAAAGTCATTTACTTGACAGTTGTGGAAATAAAAACAAACAACATGAAAAACAGATGTTCAACTTCATTAGGAATTATTTTAAAAATTGCTTATTAAAACCAAAATGAGAAATCTCGCAGTCACAAGACTGTCAAAAATTGAAGTTAACATCGTTAAAAGGTAATTGACTAAAAGCAAAGTTAATAACAGTGTATTATGGAGTTTTTTTTTAACATAAATAAAAATCAAATGTGGAACAGAAATAGCAAAAAGGACAGGAGAGGAGAATTAAAAGCCTACTGTGAATATTAGTTTGCTAGGGCTACCATAACAAAATACCACAAACTGCATGGCTTAAACAACAAAAATGGATCATCGCACGGTTCTGGAGGTTAGAAGTCTGAGATAAAGGTGTTGGCAGGGTTGGTTTCTTAGAGCTGTGAGGGGGAATTTAATCCATGTTCTTCTCCTAGCTTCTGAAGGTGGTTGGCTGGCAATCTTTGGCATTCCTTGGCTTGTACAAACATCATCTAATCTCTGCCTTCATCTTCACATGATGTTCTCCCTGTGTGCATGTCTGTGTCCAAATTTCCCCTTCTTATAAAAACACCAGATGCGGTGGATTGAATTGTGTCACCCGAAGCCCATGTATTAGAAGCTTGACTCCTACTGTGACAATATTAAGAGGGTGGAAAATCTTATTATGGTAATTGAAAGATGCAGCTTTGAAAAGGTGATTAGATTGCAAGGACCATGCCCTAGTAAATGGATTAAGTTGATGGTTTACTGGTGGTCATGGGCATAGCTCTGAGGACTTTAAAAGAAGTGAGGAGTTAGCTCTCTCTGCTCCACCATTCTTGCCATGTGATCTTCTGCATCACTGTAGAGTTGCCACCAAGAAAAGGCCCTCACCAGATGTGTGATCTGGACTTGGGACTTCCCAGCCTCCAGAACTGTAAGCAATATATTTTCTGTTTCTTTATAAATTACCCAGTTCCAGATATTTTGTTATAAGCAAAAGAGATGGACTAATACACCGGTCATATTGGATTAGGGGCCCACCTACTCCAGTACGACCTTATCCTAACTTAAATAATTATCTCTGCAACAACCCAATTTCTGAATAAGTTCACATGCTGAGGTCCTGGAGATTAGGACTTCGACATATAAATTTGGAAGGGATGGTAGGGGCTGGAGAGAGGAGGAGCACAATTCAGTCCATAACAGTCTGCCCTCTGGTTCCCAAATATTCACGTCTTTCTCACATGCAAAATACATTATTCCCAATCCCACCATCTCCAAAAATCTTAACCCATTCCAGCATCAACTCTACATCCCAAATCTCATCTAAATATCATCTAAATCAGATATGGGTGAAACTTGGGGTATGATTTATCCTGGGGAAAAATGTCTCTTCACCTGTGAACTTGTTATCTGCTTCCAAAATACAATAATGGGAAAGATATAGGATAGACACTCCATTCCAAAAGGGACAAACTGAAAGGAGAAAAGGGGTCACAGGTCCCCAGCAAGTTCAAAACTTAGCAGGACAAATTCCAGTAAATTTTATGACTTGAGAATAGTTCTCTTTGGTATGACACTTTGCCATCTAAGCCCACCAGGGTGAAAGTCCTCTCCCTTTGGTTTGGGGTAATAGCCCTGCCCCCTGGACCTGTGCTCTCTGGGCCTGTGGCAATGGCAGCCCTAGTGGTCTCTGCATCTATGGTCCTACCCTCAATATAACTCTTCCTTTATTTCATCCTATCTCTATGTTCCTTTCGATCCAAGCTGGAAGTGTTCCTGCTGGTACAAAATTTTCAAAAGCCTTGTTGGCCTCTCATGCAATTAATGAGTATCCAAGCCATCAAACAAGAGGGTCCCCCACATACCTTTCCTGGATAACCCCATCTCTATTCCTGGATTCTACTGAGATGATTGGTTGGATACATGAAAGTATGAGTCCATTTCTATTGCTTATAACAAAATACATGGAACTGGGTGATTTATAAAGAAAATGAAATTTATTGCTTACAGTTTTGGAGGCTGGGAAGTCCATAGTGCAGGGAACACATCTGGTGAGCATCTTGGTGGTGATTTTACAGCAATGCAGGGGTCTTACATGGCAGAAAAATGGTGGAACAGAGAGAGCACTCTCTTTTTAAAGTCCTCAGAACCACACGCCAGGCCACCATTATTAATCCACTCACTATGTCGTGATGCTACAATCTAAGCACCTCTTCAAGGCACCATCTTTCAATGACCATAATAGAATTTCCCACCCCCAACAGCTACTGTGAGAATTAAGCCTGAATGAGGTTTGGGTGAGGGCTCATCTCATCTACAGCAGTGAGTCACACACCTGATCTCTTTAGTAAATGGTTGTCCAGCTCCACCCTTGGCCATGTTTCCAGAGCACACTACCTGGATAGGCTGAGATAACTCAAATCATCAAGTACTGGTTTCTTTTTGTTTAGCAGTTCCTACTTCAATTTATTTCTCTCCTCTCCTAGCAAGGAGACACCAAGACACACCATAAACATGTTGCTTAGAAATCTCCTCAGCTAAACATCCAGGTTCATAGCTTACAAGTTTTACTTTCCATCTGACACAATTCAGCCAAATCCTCTGCCACTTTATAATAAGGATCATCTGTCCTCCAGTTTCTATGCCTCTCATTTGTTTCATTTCTGATATATACATATATTTTTTGGCAGCTGGCTTGTACAAGGATCTGAATCCTTGACCTTGGTGTTATCAGCACCATGCTTTCTCAGGTGAGCCACTGGCCACCCCATCTCATTTGTTCCTGAAATCTCACCAGAGGCACCTTCAACATCCATATCTCTAGCAACATTCTGTTCACGGTGAAATATGCATTCTCTAAGACAACAAAAACTTTCTCTATAGCTCTCTTCTTTTCATTCTGAGCCCTTACCAGAATCTCCTGTAAGGTCCACATTTCTACCAACAGTCTCTTTGAGGTAATATAGGCTCCAATTCAACCCACAACACTGTTGGAAAGGTCATACATTATACATTGTTTGAAAGAGAATTAATAAATTAAAGAGGCATATTGTAAATCCCAAGACATACACTTAAAAAAATTAAAAGATAAAAGTATAGTTAATAAGCCAATGTGAAAATAAAATGGAATACTAAGACAAGAAAAAGAAATAAGAACAAATAAAACAAAGAGAAAACAAATTAAAAGATTGCAAATTTAAACCCCACCATATTGATTTATACATTAAGTATAGTCTAAGCACTCCAGTTAAAAGACAGAGATTGCCAG
Organism: Cynocephalus volans; assembly: GCF_027409185.1. Taxonomy (NCBI): domain Eukaryota; kingdom Metazoa; phylum Chordata; class Mammalia; order Dermoptera; family Cynocephalidae; genus Cynocephalus; species Cynocephalus volans. The sequence continues at coordinate 27,296,019 of NC_084467.1, read as the reverse complement.
ATCAGATTCATAAAGCAAGTCCCGACTATATGAGGGGCCTTCAAAAAGTTTATGGGAAAATAGAATTAAAAGATACAAATAAAAAATATAAACTATTTCTCAACATAAGCGCCATCAAGTTCAAGATAGTTTTATAAGCAATGATACCAGTTGTTTAGTTCATCCCTAAAGAACTGAGCATCCTGGGAATTTAACCATGCCAATGAAGTCATGTTTTACATTATTAACTGAAGAAAAATGGATTCCCTTTAAAGATTTTTTAAGATTAAGAAACAAAAAGTCAGAAGTAGCTGAATCAGGACTGTAAGATAGATCCCTAATGATTTCCCATCAAAATTCTCATAAAATGTGCTCAATCATTTGATGAGAGGAATGAGCAGGAGAAATTGTTGTGGTAAGAAAGAAATCTCTGGTGAAGGTTTTTCAGGCATTTTTCTGCTAAAGCTTTGGCTAACTTTCTCAAAACATTATCATATAAGCAGATGTCATTGTTCTTTAGCCCTCCAGAAAGTGGACAAGCAAAATGCCTTGATCATCCCCCCAAATTGTTGCCATGACCTTTGCTCTTGATCAGTCTGCTTTTGCTTTGACTGGACAACTTCCACTTCTTGGTAGCCATGGCTTTGATTGTGCTTTGTCTTCAGGATTGTACTGGTTAAGCCATGTTTCATCATTTGTTGCAATTCTTTGAAGAAATGTTTCAGAATCTTGATTCCACTTGTTTAAATTCCCATTGAAAGCTCTGCTCCTGGCTGCAGCTAATCTTGGCACAATGGTTGTGGTGCCCATCAAGCAGAAAGTTTGCTCAACTAAAATTTTTCAGTTGGAATGGTGAACCAATTGAGATGTCTGTGTTGTTGGCTATTGTTTCAGCTGTTAATCATCAATCCTCTACAATTAGGGCACAAACAAGATTTACTTTTTCCTTGAAAACTGATGTGGACCATCTGCTGCTGCAGGCTTCATCTTCAACACCAGCTCATCTCTTCTTAAAATGAGTTATCTATTTGTAAACTGCTGATTTCCTTGGGGCATTACCCACATAAACTTTTTGTAAAGCATCAATGATTTCACCATTCTTCCACCCAAGCTTCACCATAAATTTGATGTTTGTTCTTGCTTCAGTTTCAGCAGAATTTATGTGACTCTGACAGGGGTTCTTTTCAAACTGATGTCTCATCCTTCTCAGTGCTTCAAAGTACATCCTGTTCAGACACATTATAACAAGTTAGTACAAGTTTATTTTGGTGCAAAAAATTTTTAAATCCATGCATAGATTTTTAATAATGCACATTTACCATAAACATTTTGAAGAACCCTTGTATGCTGTCTATAGGAAACACATTTTAAGTATAAAGACAGATAGGTTAAAGTAAAATGATGAAAAAGATATACCACACAAACACTAATCATAGGAAATTACCTGCTGTAATTACACTGATATCAAACAAAGTAGGCCTTAATACAAAAAAAAAATTACCAGGAATAAAGAGGACCATATCATAAAGAAAAGTTTCATTAATCAAAGAGATATTTTTGATTAATCTTAAATATTTATGCATACAACAACAGAATTTCAAAATACATGAAACAAAAACTGACAGAACAGAGAAAAGAAACAAAATATTCCACAATTAGAGCTGGAGACTGCAACAGTACTTTTTCAGTAGTTTATATAACAAGTAGACAGAAAATGAGAAAGGGTATAGGATATTTGAACTATCAAAAAACTGGAAATAATTGACATTTGTAAAGAACTCATACAACAACAGCAGAGCACACATTCTTTTCAAGGGGACATGTAACATTCACCAAGATAAAACATGCTGGGTGTAAAACTGATCTTCACAAATTTAAAATAATTAAAATCATATAGAGTATGTTCTCTGAATACAAGGGAATTAAATTAGAAGTTAGAAACAAAAATATATCTAGAGAATCCCTAGTTAGTTGGAAACTGAACAAAACATTTCTACCTCACATCATTAGAAAATATTTTCAATTGAATGAAAACAAAAATAAAACATCAAAATCTAAGGGATGAAGATAAAGGAGTACTTTGAGAAAGATGTAGAACTTTACATGCTTATATTAAAAAAGAAGAAAAGTCTAAAGTTAGTTATCTAAACTCCTACTTTAATAATATATAAAAAGAATACTTAAGACAAAAGTAAGTAGATGGAACAAAATGATAAAAATAAGAGCAGAAATTATTAATAAAATTAAAAATAGACCAAAAATAGAGAAAATTAGTAAAGTTAAAATATCATTTTTGAAAAAAACCACCCACACAACTTAATTGATAAGCCTATAATGAGTGAGCTTGATCAAAAAATAAAGAAAGAAGGCATAAATTACCATACTGAGGAATAAAAGAGAGACCATCACTACATATTAGGTAGGGTATATTATAAACAACTTTAGGCAACAAATTTGACATCTTATATAAAATGGGCAAATTCCTTGAAAGACAAAAAACTACTGCAGCTCATTAAAAAAGAAACAAGGAATATAAATAGTTCTATATCTATTAATACATTTTTTAAAAAATTTACAAACTTCCCATAAAGAAAACACATGGTTCAGATGGCTTTGCTGGTGAATTCTATAAAATATTTAAGGAAAAATAATAATACCAGTTTTACAAAAAATCTTTCAGAAAATAGAAGAAGACAAAACACTTCCCAAATAATTTTGAGACCAGAGTTACCATGATACCTTTGAGGTGGAGTGTTAGGTCATTTATTTGGAGTCTTTCCATTCTTTTGATGTAAGCGTTTATTGCAGTAAATTTGCTTCTTAGTACTGCTTTTGCAGTATCCCATAAGTTTTGGTTGATTTCCTGGTCATTCAGGAGACTATTGTTTAGTTTCCATGTATTTGTATATATTCCAGAGTTTTGCTCATTAATTCTCAGTTTTAGTCCATTGTGGTCTGAAAAGATACTTAGAATGATTTCAATTATTTTAAATTTGCTGAGACTAGATTTGTGACCTAACATGTGGTCTATCCTGGAGAATGTTCCATGAGCTCATGAGAAGAAAGCATATTCTTTAGTTGTTGGGTGAAATGTTCTGTATATATCTGTCAGGTCCAGTTGGTCTAAAGTGTAGATTAAATTCTGTGTCTCTTTGTTGATTTGTTGCCTGGAATATCTGTCCCATACTAAGAGAGGTGTGTTCAGATCACCCACTGTTAATGTATTAGGGCCTATCTAACACTATGCCTCAAAGAACTTGAAAAACAGCAACAATCTAATCCTAAAGATAGTAGATGGAAAGAAGTAACTAAGATCAGAGCAGAACTAAATGAGATAGAGACTCAAAAAACAATAGAAAAGATCAACAAAACAAAAAATTGGTTTTTCAAGAAGGTAAATAAAATAGACAAACCATTAGCTAGGTTAACCAAAAAAAAAAAAAAAAAAAAAAAAAGGAGAAGAGAGAAGACTCAAATAACAAAAGCCAGAAATGAAAAGGGAGCCATTACAACTGATACCATAGAAATACAAAGAATCATTAGAGACTATTATAAACAATTGTATGACAACAAATATGAAAACTTGAAGCAAAGATTGAAGCAATCTTCCAACAAAGAGAAGTCCAGGTCTGGATGGCTTTACAGCTGAATTCTATCAAACTTTTAAAGATGTATTAATATCAATTCTCCTCGAACTATTCCAAAAAATAGACACAAAAGCCATTCTCCCAAACTCATTCTATGAGGCCAACATAACTCTGATACCAAATCCAGATAAAAACACAACAACAACAAAAAAAGAAAATTACAGGCCAATATCCTTGATGAACACAGACGCAAAAATCTTCAACAAAATATAAGCAATCAGTATACAGCAACACATTAAAAAAATTATGCACCACGATCAAGTAGGATTCATCCCAAGGATGCAAGGATGGTTCAACATATGAAAGTCAATAAATGTGATACATCACATCAACAAACCCAAGGACAAAAATCATATGATTATCTCAATAGATGCTGTAAAAGCATTTGACAAAATTCAACATCCCTTCATGATAAAGGCTCTCAACAAACTAGGTATAAAAGGAAAATATCTCAACCCAATGAAAGCCATCTATGACAAGCCTACTGCCAGTATCATTCTGAATGGGAAAAACCTGAGAGCATTTCCCTTAAGAAAAGGAAGACAAGGATGCCCACTCTTCCCACTTCTATTTAACATAGTACTGGAGGTACTAGCCAGAGCGATCAGGCAAGAGAAAGAAATAAAGGGTATCCAGACTGGAAAAGATGAAGTCAAACTGTCCCTATTTGCAGATGACATGATCCTATATATAGAAAAACCTAAAGACTCTATCAAAAAACTCCTAGAGCTGGTTAACAATTTCAGTAACATTGCAGGATACAAACTAAATGCCCTAAAATCAGTTGCATTTATATAGTCAAATAATGTACTAACAGAAAGAGAAATAAAGAAAATAAGCCCATTTGCAGTAGTCACACACACACAAAAATACCTAGGAATCAATTTAACCAAGGAGGTGAAAGATCTCTACAATGAGAACTACATACAATCCACTACTGAAAGAAATAAAAGAAGATACAAAAAGATGGAAAGATATTCCACACTCTTGGATTGGAAGAATTAATATTGTGAAAATGTTTATACTACCCAAAGCGATCTACAGATTCAATGCAATCCCCATCAAAATACCAATGACATTCTTCACAGAAATGGAAAAAACAATCTTAGCATTCATGTGGAACAACAAAAGATCCTGAATAGCCAAAACAATCCTGAGCAAAAAAATAAAGCTGGAGGCATAACACTGCCTGACTTCAAATTATACTACAAAGCTATAGTAACCAAAACAGCATGGTACTGGCATAAAGATAGAACAGTGGAGCAGAACTGAGAACCCAGAAATCACCCCTCAGCTTACAGCCATCTGATATTGGAGAAAGGCAACAAAAACCTACACTGGGGAAAAGACTGTCTCTGCAATAAATGATGCTAGGAAAATTGGAGATCCATATGCAGAAGAATGAAACTAGATATGCACCTTTCACCAGATACTAAAATCAACTCAAAATGGATTAAAGACTTAAGTATAAGACCTGAAACTGTAAAATTACTCAGGAAGAATAAAGGTGATACTCTTCAGGAACTAGATCTGGGCATAGACTTTATGAACATGAGCGTGAAAGCACGAGCAACAAAAGAAAAAATAAACAAGTGGAACTATATCAAACTAAAAAGCTACTGCACAGCAAAGGAAACAATCAACAAAGTGAAATGACCACATACAGAGTGGAAAAAATTTTGCTAACTATGCATTCAACAAGGGATTAATATCCAGAATATGCAAGGTACTCAAGCAATTACACAGTAAAAAAAAAAATAAATAAATAAATAAATAACTCAATTAAAAAATTGGCAAAAGAGCTGCATAGACATTTTTCAAAGGAAGATGTACAAATGGTCATCATGTACATGAAAAAATGCTCACCATCACTAGTCATCAGGGAAATGAAATTAAAGCCACATTGAGATGCCACCTCACCCCAGTTAGACTGGCTGTAATCAAAAAGATAGTGAATAACAAATGCTGGTGGGGGCGTGGAGAAAAGGAAACGCTCCTGCACTTTTGATGGGACTGTAAAGTACTGCAACCACTATGGAAAACAGTATGGAGGTTTCTCAAACAATTACAGATAGATCTTCCATATGATCCAGCGATCCCACTTCTGGGTATATACCCAGAGGAATGGAAATCATCACGTCAAAGGGATAACTGCACTCCCATGTTCATTGCAGCTCTCTTTACAATAGCCAAGATATGGAACCAACCTAAATGTCCATTGATGGATGATTGGATGAAGAAACTGTGGCATATTTACACCATGGAATACTACTCTGCTGTAAAAAAGAAGAAATTCTTCCATTTGCAACAACATGGATGATTTTGGAAAAAGCTATGTTGAGTGAAATAAGCAAAGCACAGAGGGATAAATACTGTATGTATTCACTCATAAGTGGGAGCTAAGAGAGAAAGAAGGAAGGAAAGAAATGCCACCGTGGTGTGTTGGACTTGCAGAGGGAGAGAACATGTCTAGGATACAAAGTGGAGTGGGGGAAAGGGGGAGGGGGATTGGGGATAATTGGGTGTGGGACACGGGATACAATCGCAATTTGTGGTAATGGGCATGCATGCTGCCAATATGGATCTGATCTTCACATCTCGGGCACAAGGGGGGCAATCAACTTTGTATCTCATGAATATTCATACCCCCCCCAAGAAAAGAATTACCATGATACCAAAACTAGACAAAGACTTTACAAGGAAAGCAAACTATGCGCTAATATCCTTTGTGGCAAATTGAATCCAGCAATATACAAAAAGATAATACATTTTGACTTATTGGAAAGGAAATAACAGCTTAACATTTAAAAATCAATGTAAATCAGCATATTAACAGAATAAAAGAGAAAAACCCTATGATCACAATAGATACAGAAAAAGCATTTGAAAGTTTCAAGTCTTGTTCACAATGTTATCTGTCAGCAAACTAGGAACAAAAAGAAACTTTCTCAACCTGATAACAGACATCTACAAAAAATCTACAGCTAGCATTGTACTCAGTAGTGAAAGACTAAATGCTTTGCTCCCTAAATTCAGAACAAGACAAAGATGTCTCTTCTCACCATTATATTCAGCATTGTACTGGAGGTCCCAGACAGTACAAAATGAGAGGAAAAAGATATAAAAGGCATAAGTTGGCATGATCTCTAAGTAGAAAATCATAAGCAATGTACAAAAAAGCCACTAGAACTAAGAGAGTTTAGTAAGGTCAGTATACAAAATAGACTGCATTTCTATAAACTGCTTACATTCAACTGGAATAAGAAAACTTGCCATTTATAATAGCACCACAAAACATGAAATACTTAGGGGTAATTTTAATAAAATATGTTACAGACCTGTACTCCAAAAACTATAAAAATAGAAAGTAAAGATGATCTTTAAAAATGGAGATATATCATATTCATGGATCAGGACACATATTGTTATAATGTCTGTCAATTTCCCTCAAACTGATCAATAGGTTTGATGCAATCCCCATCAAAACCCTAGTAGCTTTTACAAATAAATTGAAAAGGTAATCCTAAAATTTATATGGAAATGCACAGGAACTGGAATAACAAAGACAATTTTTAAAAAGAAGAACAAAAGGAAGGACTTATACTATTTAATTTAAGGATTTATCATAAAACTAAATATAAAGGTACAGTAAGAAGACAATGTGGCACTGGTGTAAGGGTAGATATATAGATCAGTGGAGCAGTATGGAAAATAGTCCCACACATATATGGTCAATTGATTTTCAACAAAGGCCCTGTATTAATTTTTTATTGCTGCCGTAACAAATCACCCCCAATTTAGTGGCATAAAGCAACAAAAATTTATTATTTTACAGTTCTGTAAGTTAGAAGTCCAACATAGGTCTCCCTGGGCTACAGTCAAGCTGTCAGCAAGGCTGTGCTCCTTCTCAAGGTTCTAGGGGAGAATCTGTTTCCTTGCCTTTTCTAGCTTCCAGAGGCTTCCTGCAATCCTTGGCTTGTAGCCCCTTTCTCCATCTTCACATTCAGCAATAGTGTGTAAAGTCCTTTTCACACTGCATCACACTAACTTCTACTCTGATTCCCTCTTCCATTTTTAAGGACCTTGGTGATTACATTGGTCCAACTCAGACAATCCAGAATAATCTCCGTATTTTAAGGGCATGATATTAGCAACCTGAATTTTATCTGTGACTTTAATTCCCCTTTGCTGTGGCATCTCATACAATCACATGTTAGATTTGGACATGGCCACCTTTGGTGTGTGTGTTGGGGGTGGAGGGGATTCATTACTCTGCCTACCACAGGTGCCAAGGTAATTCCATGGGGAAAGGGTAGGCTTTTCAACAAATGGTGCTGGTGCAACTATATATTCATAGAGAAAAAGTGAGCCTTGACCATTATCTTGCCTCAGCCACAAAAATTATCATGAAAAGGATTATATATCCAAACATACAAAACTGAAACTATAAAACTTTTAGAAAATATTCATGACCTAAAGGATGGCAAAGATGTCTTAGGACAAAAAAGGCACAAATTACAAAGGAAGAAAATGGCAAATTGGTCCATCTCAACATTAAATATTTTTTTTATTTTTATTTTTTTATTATTAGCATATTCATTATTACAAATCATAATTTTTCTTTATGCCCTTTACCTGACCTGTCCCTCCCCAACCCCCCTCCCTCCCTCCCACCATCTCCAGTAACCTTAGGTTTGTTCTCTCCTTCTAAAGGTTCAATGAATTGTTGTAGTGTTTTCTTTCTTTCTCTCTCTTTCTTTCTTTCTTTCTTTCTTTCTTTCTTTCTTTCTTTCTTTCTTTCTTTCTTTCTTTCTTTCTTTCTTTCTTTCTTTCTTTCTTTCTTTCTTTCTTTCTTTCTTTCTCTATCTTTCTCTCTCTCTCTTTCTTTCCTTCTTTCTTCTTTCTCTCTCTTTCTTTCTTTCTTTCTTTCCTTTCTTTCTTAGCACTCAGTTATAAGTGAGAACATGTGGTATTTCTTTTTCCTGGTTTGGCTTATTTCACTTAACATAATTTTCTCCAGACTCATCCATGTTGCTGCAAATGGCAGAATTTCATTCTTTTTATGGCTGAGTAGTATTCCATTGTGTATATATGTATTAGTCTGTTTAGGTTGCTTATAACAAAATACCTCAAACTGGGTAATTTATGAAGAAAACAAAATTTATTGCTTACAGTTTCTGAGGCTAGGAAATCCAAAGTCCATCTGGTGGTGGCAATAGTGACCCAGGGGTCTCACATTGCAAGATGGTGGAAGCAGAGAGAGCAAAAGTCAGACTCTCCTCTTCTTTTAAAGCCCTCAGAACCATGCCCCTGACCACCATTTTTAATCCACTCACTACTGCATGGTCCTACAATCCAGTCACCTCTTTAAGGCTCCACCTTTCAATTACCATAATAGAATCTCCCACCCTCTTAACAGTCACAGTTTCTAGTACATAAAAGTTTCTAATACATAAAACTTGGGGGACACAAGCTGAATTTCTAATATGTAAAATTTGGGGGACACAATTCAAGCTTCAGGGAGATTTCGGGGGACATAATTCAATCCACTACATTTTACACACACACACACACACACACATATACGTACCACATTTTCCTTATCCAGTCACTGTTGATGGACACTTAGGTTGGTCTCATATTTTGGCTATTGTAAATAGAGCTGCAATGAACACAGGAGTGCAGGTGTCCCTTCAACACGATGATTTTGATTCCTTTGGATATATGCCCAGTCGTGGGATTGCTGGATCCCATGGTAGCTCTGTGTGTAGTTGTTTGAAAACCTCCGTACTGTTTCCTACAATGGCTGTGCTAATTTATAGTCCCACCAAGAGTGGAGAAGAGTTCTCCTTTCCCCACGTCCAGCATCTGTTATTCTTGGTCTTTTTAGTAATGGCTAGTCTAACTGGGGTGAGATGATATCTCAATGTGGTTTTGATTTACATTTCTCTGATGACTAGTGATGTTGAGCATTTTTTTCATGTACCTGTTGTCCATTTGTATGTCTTCCTTTGAAAAGTGTCTATTCATCTCCTTTGCCCATTTTTTAATTTGGTTTATTTGTTTTTTATACTGTGCAATTATTTGAGTTCTTTGTATATTTTGGATATTAATCCCTTGTTGGATGTACAGTGTGAAAATATTTTCTCACAACCCATAGGTTGTCTTTTGGCTTTGCTGATTGTTTCCTTTGCTATGCAGAAGCTTTTTAGTTTGATATAATCCTATCTATTTATTTTTTTCTTTTGTTGCTTGTGCTTTTGGGGTCTTATTCATAAAGTCTTTGCCCAGTCCTATTACCTGAAGTGTTTCCCTTATATTTTCCTTTATGGTTTTCAGTTTCGATTTTATGGTTTCAGTTCTTATATTTAAAGACAAGGATGCCCACTCTCACCACTCCTATTTAACATAACATTGGAAGTACTAGCCAGAGCAATCAGGCAAAAGAAAGAAATAAAGGGTATCCACATTGGAGAGAATGAAGTCAAATTGTCTTCTTTGCTGATGACACGATTTTATATATAGAAAAACCTGTAGTCTGTACCAAAAAACTCCTACATCTGATTAACAATTTCAGTAATGTTGCAGGATACAAAATCAACACACAGAAATCAACAGTGTTTTTATACTCCAATTACAAATTAACAGAAAATGAAATCAAGAAAGCAAGCCCATTTACAGCAGTCACCATAAAATAAAATACCTAGGTATCAATTTAACCAGGGAGGTGAAAGATCTCTACAATGAGAAAGACAAACCACTATTGAAAAAAATTAAAGAGGACACAAAAAAGTAGAAAGACATACCATGCTCTTGGATGGGAAGAATTTACATTGTGAAAATGTCCATTCTACCCAGAGCAATCTACAGATTCAATGCAATTCCCATCAAAATACCAATGACATTCTTCACAGAAATAGAAAAAGCAATCCAAACATTGATATGGAACAACAAAAGACCCTGAATAGCCAAAGCAATCCTAAGCAAAAAAAAAAAAAAAAAAAAAACGCTGGAGACATAACACTACCCAACTTCAAATTATATTACAAAGCTATTGCAACCAAAGTGGCATGGTACTGGCATAAAAACAGACACTTGGATCAATGGAACAAAATAGAAAACCAAGAAATCAACCTGCGTACTTACAGCCAACTGATCTTTGACAAAGGCAGCAAGAACATACATTGGGGAAAAGACTGCCTCTTCAATAAATGGTGCTGGGAAAATTGGACATCCATATGCAGAAAAATGAAACTGGATCCGTACCTCTCACCATATACCAAAATCAACTCAATATGGATTAAAAACATTAAATATCTTTGATCTTTGAAAGACTATTTTTAAAAATGAAAAGGCAAGTCTCAGACTAGGAGAAAATATTCACATTCATGTATCTGACAAAGAATTTGTATCTGGAATATATAAAGAATTCTTATAACTAAATAATAGGAAGACAAAAAAACTTAATAAAAAATGGGCAAAAGAGTTGAATAGACACTTCTCCAAAGAAGATATATTTATGGAAAATAAATGTGAGAAAATATGCTTGAAATCATTAGTCACTAGGAAAATGTAAATAAAAATCAAGATAACCCTACACATCCATTAGAGTGGTTAAAATTAACAAGACTGATAACAACAAGTGTTGACAAGGATATGGAAGAATAGAACACTCACGTATTCCTGGTGGCAAGGTGAAATGGTACAACTGCTTTGGAAAACAGTTTGGAAGTTTTCTGTAATGTTAACCTCACCATACATCCCAGCAATTCCACTTCTAGGTGTTTACCTAGGAGACATGAACACATTTGCCCCTACAAAGACTTATACTTAAACGTTATGGTAGTTTTATTCAAATTAGCCATTAATGAGAAACAACCCAAATATCCAGCTTCAGGAAAATTGTAGTATATTCATATAATGGGATAGTATACAGTAGTAAAAAATGAATAACTGTTAGGCACAAAACACGAATGAATCTCATAAACATAATGTTGACTGAAAAAAACAAGTCACAGAAGAATACGCACAAATTAGAATTCATATGTAAAGTTCATAAGCTTATATATTGTTTAGGTGTTTATGTATGTGGGAGAACTACGAAGAAAAGCAAGAGAAAGACGAATGTAAAATGCAATATAGTGGTTATCTCTGGGAGGCTCAGGAAGGAACATGAGTTTGCGGTGGGGCACACAGGAGGAATCGAAGATGCTGGCAATATTCTATCTCATGTTAAATCATTGTAACAGGCTTTTGTTGTTCTTTATGAGCATATATTATAATTATTCATTCATATGATTATAATATTTACATTTTAACATCTTTTTTGGGGGTGGCTGGCCAGTAGGGGGATTTGAACCCTTGACCTTGGTGATACCAACACCACACTCTAACCAAGTGAGCTAACTGGCCAGCTCCTACATTTTAACATTTTAAATTGCACAGTATTTCAATGGTGGGGCTGGGACTTGAACCCCATCCTCTCGACCCCTGAGACCCCTGAATCTATGGACACTGAGCACAGGGGAGAGAAGCAGATTTTATCCCCCTGCATCCAGGGGGGAAGTTGTGTGTTTGGGGACACAGGCAGTGGTATAGCAGCTGGCTGGGAAACAGCCTTCGCCATGCTGTCTCCATCATCCATGGATGTAGCTGACACCATCTGCCTCTTCTCTCCATCCACGATCTCCTACCCAGAGGAGGATTTTCTCCTTCCTAGTGCAGGTGATAGACAGTGAGGGTGGTGGCCACCAGCGTGTGCTCGTTCTCTCCTGAGGCAGTTGTATCTCGAGGTTAAGCACCCATAAGATGAGGAGCAGTCTTTTGGGCTCCCTTCCTTAACCACAGACAGAGTGGAAAACCACCTTTGATCCAAAGGGAGAGCTCATCAGCCTCCCTGGAAAACATTGTCCCCATGCCACCCACCTTCCTGGCTGGCATGAGGGGCCCATCATATGTTACTCCCCCAGGACTATATTAAAATGCACATCCTTTACCTTGGATAGCCGGTGTGCCTCTCCCATTAGCACGTATACACTAATGAGAGCAGATCTCCTTAGTGACTGCAGCTGTGTCCGTGCATTAGTCCCAACATTTATTAAGCACCTATTAACTGCATGAGCAGTCTTAGTGGACGGAGCACATAGGTGATGGAGCAGGTAAGGTATCTTTGCATAAGGAGCTTTTTTCTTTCTTTCTTTTAAAAATTTTTAAAACTGAGACACTGATGAGACATATTTGTGGGGTACAGAGTTATATCTCAATACATATATACAATGCATGATGATCAAATCAGGGTAATTAGCATATTCATCACTACAAAATGTAATCATTTCTTTGTGAGGAGGACATTCGATTTCCTCTCTTCTAGCCACTTGATAACATGCAGTAAATTATTATTAATCATAGGTGCCTAGCTCGACTGTACAGTGATAGAACTTATTTTTTCTATCGAGCTATTTTGTGTCCATTAACCAATCTCTCGCTATTCCCCCTCCCCTTCCCTTTCCCTGCCTCTTGTAACTGCAGATCTACTCTCTCATAAGGAGCTTTTAAAAGGAGAAAAAATATATTGACATATAATTGCAACACATTAAACTTGGTACTAATTGAGTTTCATACAGAGGAAAAAATAGCAAACTGCTGGGCTCTTCAGAGGAGGTGACATTTGAGATGGGACTCAAAAAAGAGACAGGAATTCACCAGAGAGGTGGGGAAAGAGACCCTCTGAGAAGGTACAAAACGTTCTGGTGTTCTGTGGAGGAACAAAAAGAGATCCCCATGGCTAAAGCTTGCCTATATTTGGGAAGTTGGTATGCACACAGGCTTTTTAGGAGTGCTGGAGGGAGCAAGAAGCTTAGAGTTTATTTTTTTATTTTTTTTAAAAAGATGACCGGTAAGGGGATCTTAACCCTTGACTTGGTGTTGTCAGCACCACGCTCACCCAGTAAGCAAACTGGCCATCCCTATATGGGATCTGAACCCGTGGCCTTGGGGTTATCAGCACCGCACTCTCCTGAGTGAGCCACAGGCCGGCCCCTAGAGTTTAAGTTCTAGGTCAATTATTCCCAAACTGTGAGCCCCCAAAGACCTTCTTAAGGCCGTGAAGTTATTTGGAAGGAGTCTTCAAATTCTTATGTGCACTGAGCATTTCCCATTGAATAAATAAATACTGCATATGTATATATGCTACTATTTTGAAATGTAAATAAATATTGCAATGATTTTTAAAATTCAGATGCATTTAAAAGTCATAGTATTTTTGGACATCATGCTTTTTCCCAACTGATAGTTACCGAAAGTACCGCTGCCCGTCACGGGCTGAGGTTGGAGGAGGTGTCTAGAGATTTTCGATGTTAAAGGTGGGAGCTGATGATCATCCTAAGTGAAGTCTGGACATTCTCTGAGTAAAGAAGGAGAAATGAGACAGTTTCAAGTAGGGGCAGGACATAGTCATGTTTCTGTTTTGGAAAGGTCACACTGGCCACCAAGGAGGCTGGATGGATTACGAAGAAAAACCCCACTGCAGAAAGTGCCATCGGTGTGCGGACCCCTGCAGTGATGAAATGAGAGATAAGAGTGTCCTGAGTCAGACAGATGGTGGTAAAGTGGGCAGAGAGAGGCATATTCAGGGGGCATTAAAAGAAAGCGTTGATGGGACTTAGTGACTAACTGGATGCAGGAGGTGAAGGGGACAAAGGGGTCCAGGACAACACCAGGTTTCCTGCTCTGAGAGTTGCTGAGGCTATTTTTTGAGGCTCCCTACCTTCTCTCCTGACATCCTCATAGCCTCCCTATGCAGTGTGTCCCATGATAAGCCCCATTCTAGAGATGGCCTGGGCTGTTACGTTTGGAAATCACTAAGCTCTGCATTAAAAAAAGTCATGAAACCTTGACCAAGGGCTTGAGGCATAGGAGGTAAAGGGAATAAAGAAAAGAGGTAGCTACTGATGAATCCTTAAGGGAGAGAGGAGACTCAATGGCACAGGTTACTGAAAACAAGCGAGTCATTATCTGGGTCATGGCCAAACAAGCAGAAAATATTCTGAGCCCAGAGCTTACAAGACTTGTCTGTTAACCATCCCTGTTTGCTCATGGGAATGGATGAGCAGAGTGACACGGAGCGTAGCTTTGATTAAATCACTTGCACAAGTTTTCACAGTTGGTAAATGGTAAGGAAAGGATTCAAATAACAACAACAAAAATAATGCCATCTAAGACTTATGGAACACCTACTAAGTGTCAGAAACTGTTCTCAGTTTATAAGGTGCATGAATTTATTTAATAAACCCCCTAGCTCCATGAGGTAAGCAATATAACCATCCCCATTTTTCAGACAAGAAAACTGAGGCCCACAGAGGTTAAATAACACATCCAAGAGAGCACGTATGGTGAGTAGGGAAACCAGGAATTAGACCCCAGCACCTGGCACCACAGCCTGCTCTCTGAGCAACTACTCAATATCCCAGGTCTTTCTGTCCAGCTCCAGAGACCAATTGTGTTTAACTGGTGAGCCACACTGCCCTGACACTGGAGGGAGTCCAGGTGGAAGGGGAGATGGTCAAGCCAGTCCAAGTTCAGGGCAGTGAGAGGCCAGGGGGAGTGGGTGGCACCCATGAGGTGCCTTTTCTCAGTGAGGCGGGTCTGTATGGGCGTCTGGATCCAGGGGGCCCGGGATGGGGATGGGGCTAAAGCAGGACTGATGGCTGCAGCCATCTCTGCACAGAGGCAGGTGAGAGATTGAGGGATTGCAAAATTCCATCCAGGCTGGAGCAAAGGCATGGTGGTGGGAGGGGCTAGGAGACTGGGTAGGCCGAAGCTTTTTGGAATTCTATGGAGACAGTTTACAAGAAGAGTCAGGCTTTTCAGGTCTTGTGAAATTGATTTTATTTTTATGTCTTAAGTTTGAGCCAGGATGCTATTGCTCAGTTGAATTCTTTTGACTACTTCTATCTCCAAATTACACTCTCATCTTCCTCCTGTAGCTGTGCATTCATTCCCATGTGCAAACAGGGACTGCGAGCAGACAAGCCTTGTTTTCTGCAGGCTAAACATGTTGTCTGCCTTTTGGCCATGACCCAGAAAAGGAGTGCTCTTCTGACTCCAGCACCTCGTGTTAAGTCAGACCTTCTCCCTTAACAAGTCTCTGGTTTTGCTTTTTTAAAAAAATTTCCATTTGCCTCATTAACTCTTCACTTTAAAAAAAAGACACCCCCCCCTTTTTTTAACTGTGGATATTCAGTGATACCAAAGCTTAAAAGTTCCAGGAGCACTAACCTTTGCTTGCTGCCTTTGCCCTCAGCTAACAGTCTCCATCTAAACTTTGGTGCCCTTGGGCAAGGCTATGTCCTACTTAAGACTGCTTTCCCTGGAAGCTCTGAGAGGCTCCTTCTGATAGAAGCAGCCTCAGAAACAAGCAGAAGGGGAAGGGAAGGGAGTGGGGAAGCACAGGTACTGAGCCCCAGTTCTGTACCCTGCAAATACTGGACATTCTCCAATTTAGTATTCACATTTACTAGATTTGAGACTCCATGCTAAGTGCCTTACATACCACAATGATCTTTAAATATACTAATTGAGGCCTGTGCCTTTCCTGCTAAAAACCACGCAGGGGTTTCTGGTTGCTCTGGGGATAGAGTTCCAAATGGAGTTGTCACAGTGTCTACAAGGCCCTGTCTGGTCTGGTCCCTGACTACATCCACAGATGCATCACATCACCTTCCTCCTTCATCTACTGACTTGACTCTGGTATCATCCTTCAGATCTCGGCTCACCAGCTGTAGCATACGGGAGGCAGGAGAGTGCAGTGGTTTCATGCATGGCCTCTAAAGCCGCACTGTCTGGGTTCAAATCCCAGCTCTTGGCCTGATTGGCCTGGTTTGGATCAGGTCCCCATGGATAAGCCAGTCACTGGCCAAGGTGATGGAATATGTTGATTGGCTTAGCCAAGCTCCCAGTGCTGCCCCCTAGGACCCAGGAGAAAAATCAACTTTATTGGTAGCTGTGGGCTGAGTGTGGGAGAGAGAGAGAATTTACCAAAGCACATCAGGAAATGTTGCCCCAAGAAGAAAGAGAAGACGCAGGAATAACAAATGACCACTTTGATGTCATGCTGTGGTTTTTAGACTTTGATCATATGTTTCTCCTCCGTGATGCTTGCCTCGTTCATGTACCAAGTGTACTATTATTTAATTAGCATTTTTCATGACTCCCTTTTGAACGTGGAGCTTCGTTTTTAAATAAATGCATTTATACCACTGCTGTAAATGAAAAACCACTATTACTTGCCGTTAGTAGGAGGTAATCTTGAGTTTTTTTACAGTGAAAACAAAACCATATTATTAAATTCTAGCTAGAGACCATGGCCCACAAAAACGCTCTGAGACTGTGGCCTTGTTCTCTCTTTGTTAAAAAGAGAGATTATCAAGTGTTAGAGAGGTGTAAAGACGTACTAACACCAAAGTGAGCCTTTCTCCCTGATGTAATCAGAAGGCCTAAGAAAGAATTGAAAAGGAAATTACTTTCTCACTATGTGATTCACTGTGATGTGGTGGCACATCCATAGAGCACCGAGAAGTCATTTTTCCATGCCACTTGCGATGCCTGGTGCACACTAGTGTTACCTGCCCAACACTTTAAGGAACACTGTCTTGGAGTGTTTGAACTTGGTCAAAATTGTTGAATCAGTGGCCAAAGACAATGAGACCAGTTGGTTATTAGACAAGATGGGTGGGGCAAAACAGCCAATATGTTTCATCAGTAGAAAATTACCTCTTTGTCTGACTGGTCCTTTCTGGTGAGATATGAAAGGAAGAGGCACGAATCATCTTGTTTCTCTTCCTGCCTTCCCGTGGAGCTGCCTCTCCTCTGTGTCAGATACTATCCTTCTAAGCTGGTACCCACACAGTCCTCCCAATAAATGAAACCTCCTTCTACCCAGCCAGAAGCCTGAGCTGCATCCTCACACCTCCTTTTCACGCATCCCCTGCCCCACCGCAATTTCCCTGGTATATTCAGTCATTTCCACCTCCTAAACACTTTCTCTGATCTGCCCATTTCTGTTCCTCTCCACTGCGATCACTGTAGTTCACACCACCGTCATCTCCCTTCTAGGCTACTATAACTGCCTCCTAACGATCATTCTGCTTTCCCTTTTTTCTAATTCCTCAGTCTACCTTCCACCTATCATCTGGAGCCATCTTTTCAGAAAGAGAACTGGAACTCTCTCTCCCCTGCATTAAGACTTCAGTGGTTTATTGAGGTTAGAATAAAATCCAGAGGAAGGCCTACGTGACTGTATCATCTGGGCTTACCTTGATCTCACGCCTAACCTCACACCACCCACCTCCTCCATCCCTGTGCTGGAGAGAGACCTCTTGTTATTCTTCTTAGGATCCTGGAACCAGTGGCTCCTTGTCTTCCCACGCTCCGCTTCTGCTTCTCACCGGTCTCATACCTTCTCATCCTACGGTTCAAACATTACCCCTTCAGTAATGCCTTCCCTGGCCCCCAGTGCAAAGTATATGTCATCATAGAACCCCCATTCTTTGTCTTTGTTGTGCTTTTCATTATTTTCACTATATATTTGTGTGTGTGCGTGTGTGTGCGTGTGTGTGTGCGCGCGTGTGTGTGTGCGTGCATGCACTTAATGTCATCTTCTCCAATCAGACAAAAATCTCCTTGAGAGGAGGGAACGTGTCTCTCTCTCTCATTCACCGATATACCCCCAACCATTAGCCCAGAACTGGCACTCACTCCTATTTGGTAAAAAGCATAAATAAATACTTTCCACAAAGCAAATAATGACCTTGATGTCTAAAATTAGCTGAGAGAGAAATGTGTTGCATTAGAAAAGACGAGGTAAGTTAAGCGATAAGTGTATTTGGTAAGAGGTTTGGTTGTGAACAAGATATAATTATGTGTCTTAAATATGTTTAGGGATAATTCATGTTGTATGCTTAGTTGGTGGAAATAAAAACCTGTTAAGTTGGGGAATTCAAGAAAACTTGAAGAGTGCCTTAAGACGCTGGAAGAAACAGGCAAACTCAGAGGGTGCTGGGAGTCGTCCTCTGTGCAACCACAGCAGCGAGGTGAGCAACGGACATGGCTCAACTCCAGGTAAGTAGAAAAGAGGCCCTGCAAAGGCTGAACCGTGTGGCCACCACTCCGCTTGCCTTCCTCCTCCTGCTAATTACATCAGAAATGGAAATCCCACCCACAAAGGGAGCTGGTCCAAAACAGAGTCAAGTTAGCTCCAACTCAGAGAGCATTGGGTGGAAACAGAAGGAGTTGGGGAAGGAGGTATAATATGACATCATATGGGGATGGCACTCAGGGATGATTAATAAAAAAATATACTGAACCTGTGTGCTTGAGACGTCTTGAGCAAGTTACCTTACCGCGTGTTTCTCCTGCAAGCGTGTGACAGCCGGTGTTAATCAATTGAGGATTTATGAATCTATGTTTCCTCCCCTGTCCTGCCTCCCACTACTGCTGCTTGGAAGAGAACCCCATGGGAAACAGAGTAAGGAGAAAATAGACTCCATCAGATGTTAAAAATCAGTTATCTTCTTCCCATTATAGTGACAAGGCCAATGGGGCCGGGAGACATGGCATGCAGACGGGATAAGCTCTCCCGGGATCAGGACATAGACACAACGTCTGTCTAGCCAGTACATAATCCCTAGAATTCTGAAGTATGAGGATACTTCAAAAAGTTCCTGGAAAAATTAAATTAAGAGATAATATGAATCTTTCCATGAACTTTTTGAAGACCCCTTGGAAGATAACTTGTTGAGGGGAGATCTGTTGAAAGTGTCAACTAGAGAGTAGCTTTGGCCTTCAGCACAAGTCCTCAACTGGGTAAGCCAGTGGTGTGCTGGAGCCAGCTCATACTGGCTCGCAAGAGTCAACCGTGAAATTTTCCAGAATTTTGTGAACTGGTTGTTAAGCACAAACGTTACTAAAGTTCAGTTCTCAAAACCCACAATTAAATAAATTTCATTTTTAAAAAAAGGATAATAAGTACTCAGAATTCCTCACATCCTAATTATTTCACAGCATTTTACTATTGTCTATGCTCTTCATGTTATTTACATCGATTATGTTCCACGAAGTTGGAAATGCTACATCATGGTGTGTTACTGCACATCTCTTTCTAGCTCAGGGTTCAGTGACTTCACGTTGGTAGCTTGAAATCAGCCAAAGTGGGAGTATTCATACCATGGGAATCAGAAAATGCTACCAATCAGGCTTGATTTATTGTTTTGTTGACTGTCTAGACTTAAGAAAGTGATGGAGAAAATGTTAATAATTCGGATTAAACTTAAAAGCCTGTCATGTCTCCAAATGTTACATGGTAAATGACACAAAAATTGAGCAAATATTCTTCCAGTATTTGGAAACTACAATCTGGCTCAGCAAAGCAGTTGCTCACATCGTTGGTGAACAAACAGAGTTCATTAATGTGAAAGAAAATATCAGTCAACTTTCATGTCAGAACTACACTCATTCCCCAATTGTTTTCATAGGTTGGCTATGGATATAAGAGTTCAGCAAAAATCAGTGAAAGAGTTTTATGAGAACCGGTCAGCTACATGGAATCTACAATAAATAGTATTGTGTATTTTATGATTTGCAAATTGTGTCCTCCATATCCTTTATATCAGTAAAATTTTAACAATCATATGCACATATGTATAATGTATGCACATCTTTTTCAGAGCAGGTTGTTAAACATTGACTAGCACACAACTTGGTACATCCGAAAGCAAGGGACTGAGCATAACAGGATACTGAGTTATAATCAATGACATTGATCATTTTGCAGAAAAAAAAAAATGCCAGTGAAAAGATGCTGGACTTCACAAAGCCCCAAGAGGATTTGGTAAAGGGGAATTTCACTGTTTGTCCAGCCCTGACTAGATAGGAGATACACTGGGTCTGGGAGTAATAAGCATTAAAGAGGTGTTTTATGTTGGAGAGAACAAAGGTTTCACTGGGTTTCATCATTGTCTAGATCATGGCTTCTCAAACTTGGCACTATTTTGGTCTAGATAATTCTGCAGGATGTTTAGCAGCATCCCTGGCCTCTGCCCACCAGATGCCAGTATCACCTCCTAGTTATGGCAACCAAAATTGTGTAAAGACATTGCCCAATGAGGGGCAAGACTGCTCCTGGTTGAAAATCACTGGCCCAGATGAAATATTACTTCAATTGTATTCAACTCTACAAATATTATTACCTGCTATGTACAAGGCATGTTCTAGGTGCTTGGGATACATAAGTGAACAAAACAGATATGAGTCCTGTTCTCAGGGAGCTCCCATTCTCCATGCCTTGGATTTTCCACTGAGTTGATTTTTTCCACTAGAATGTGAGCTCTTCGAGAGCAGAAATTGGGTCTTACTTCTCTCTGGGACTCCAGCCTGTCAGGGCACAAGGCCCAACATCCAGGTCCTCTTTCACTTTGAGACCTTTCTTAATGCTGTTCCTTGGGCATGCTAGCTTTCTATTGATGCATAACAAATCACTACAAACACAGCAGCTTAAAAGAACACCCGTTTACTATCTCATGATTTCCACAGATCAGGTGTCCAGGCATGGTGTGACTGGGTTCACTGCTCAAGGTCTCACAAGTCTGAAGTCAAGCTGTCAGCTGACTCCATTCTCATCTGGAGCTCAGAGTCCTCTTCCAAGCTCATTCCAGTTGTTGGCAGAATTCAGTTCCTTGCTGGCTGTATGCTGGGCATCATGCTCAGCTCTGAGAGGCCACTCTCCTGTCCTTGTCATATGGGCAACTCCATGTCCAAAGGCAGCAGTGGAGGAATTCTCACACAGCAATCCTCTTCATGCTTCCAATCTCTTTCTTCTGGAAGGGTCTTGTCCTCTTTAAGGGCTCATGTGATTGGGTCATATAATATGCCATATAACCTAGCCAAATCGTGGAACTGACATCCCAGCAGATTCATGTTCCTGTCCCTCAAGGTGGAAGGAATTATGCAAGGATGTGGATCCTTGGGGATCATCTGCTCATTGCACTTGGACTCCCCCACTCCTCTTTCATGTCACAACCCCTGCCCTCCTGCCTTTTAGATCTCAGCTTAGAGGTCAATATTTAATAACAAGAGTAGTTTACTTTTACTGAGTTATTTGCAAAAGCCATGCACCATGCTTCACAAATAGTATTGTATTTACTTTTCAGAACCATGTGAAGTAGATATTATTTTTATTCTTTGCACTTAAAGTTCCCTCCGTCTAGCATTCTTCCCCCAGAAATCTTCATGTTCATTCTCTCACTCCTTTCTGGTCTCCACTCAAATGCCACCTCCTCAGAGAAGCATTCCCTGATGACCCTATTTAAAAATAGCTCATAGCAGATGCCAACTAATAAATGCAGATGATAGAATTAAAAATCACCATTTGACAACTATCGTATTAGTAATTGATTCAGATAGGAATCATCAATGGATGCTAAAACTAGTGGGTAAGGTTTGATGAGGAACAGGATAATTTTATATGCTTGAAGTATCTCCCCCCAAAATACTTTTTAATTACAAAAAAAAAAAATAGTGCCTTCGTGCTGAGAAAACTGACAAACAGCACCTTAAGTAAACGATCAGAGTTAATATCACCAGTAATGAGATAAAGTGACCTCATGTGCCTCTAATACTATGTGCAGAGGACATATCACATCTGTGGTTTTCCTGTCATATCAGATATGCCCAAATTGAGGGATCACTCTACAAAATAACTAGCCTATACTTTTCAAAAATTTCAAGGTTATGGAAAGGCAAAGAAAAGCTGAGCAACTACTCTAGATTAAAGAAGATTATAGAGATATGACAACTAAATGGAATGTGTGATCCTGGACCGGGGGGGGGGGGGGGAGCGCTTTTTTTCTTTTTTGGTTTAAGAGACTTTATTGGTACAACTGTTAAAATTTTATAAGGTCTATAGATCAAATAATAGTATCAATGTTAATTTTCCGATTTTAATAATTATACTGTGGCTATGTAAAGAAAATGTCTTTGGTCTTAGAAATTACACATTAAAGTATTTAGGGGTAAACAGGTATTATATCAGCAACCTACTGTCAAAAGGTTTAGAAAATAATAATATAAAAGAAAGAATGCTAAAGCAAATGCAGTAAAATGATAGCAGGGAACCAAAGTGAAAGATACACAGGAGCTCTTTGTACTATTCTTGCAACTTTTCTGTACATTTGAAATTATTTCGAAATAAAGTGTACCAAAAGAAAAGAAAAGAGTAAGAATAGCTCTCTGCCCCACTTTCATCACTTATCTGCTTTATTTTCTGCATGGCTCTTATCACCTCTCCGGTTACAGTGTATATTCCATTTAACTCTAACAACAACCACATAAAGTAGGTACTGTTATTGTTCCCTGCCTTTGCAATCTTCCTGCCTGCAAGGCTGTCTTCTCCTAGGTATATGCATGTTACTCCCTCACATCTCTTTCTGGCCTTCACTCAGATGCCATTGCTAATAGCAGTAATATTAATTTCTTTCTTAACTAGACTGCAAAGTCCATGAGAGTAGGGACTTTGTTTTGTTCACTGATGATTCCTCAGCATATTCAACAGTACCTGGCACATAGTAGGTACTCAACAAATATGTGATGAATGAAACACCTGCATTTTAGAGAAGACACATTGGAAAAATTGTAGGTGGTAGAACTAGGCTTTGCATACAGGCAAAACAACACTAAAGCTACTAACTGCTATGCTCTACAGTCTCTGCTTTTCCAGAAAGCCCCCTAGCTTGCCCTCATTCATGACAAGACAGCTTCTGATACAGCTCCCAACATCCCACCTCCTGGGATTTGGACCTTTGGGTACTCCCCTCCCCTTGGGTGTAGGCTAGACCTTGTAACACACTTCTAACAAATAGAATATGGCAAGAGTGATGGAGCACCACTTCCGTGGTTAGGTTAGTGACAAAAAGACTGTGACTTCCATCCTGCTGGTAAACTCTCGCAGGCAGTTTTTCTTGCTGTCTTGCTTGCTTGATGCCATGTTAGAGGCCTCTAGCCAGTAGAGTGCATGGAATTGAATCCTGCCAACTAACACATGTAACTCACTTTGGAAGCAAATCCTGTCCAGTCAAGCCTTCTGATAAGACTGCAGCCCCAGCAGACAGCTGGATTTCAGCTTGTGAGAGACCCTGAAACAGAAGACCCAGCTAAGTCATACCCAAGTTCTTGATCCATGGAAACTGTGAGATAATAAATGCTGTTGTTTTAAATCACTGCATCTTATAGTAACTTGTCACGCAGCAGTAGGTAACTAATACTACAACCTCTGCATCTCCGTGGCACCCATACTTCTCTACAATAGTGGAAACACGTTGTATTATATCTATCTGTGTGTCTCACACCCTCCCCATCACCCACGCTATTAAACTGTGGGCACAGACTGGGATTTGTTTACCATTTTTTCTACGGTTCATAGCACAGTGCCTGTCTCATAGTTGGAACTCAACCAATGCTTGTTAAAATTATTGAGGAGTCTGTCATTGGAAATAAATTGTAGTTGGGTTTATATATTAACCTATAACTTTGGTCAGTTCTAAGGACCTGATAAAGTTCTTGAATTTGCAAAGCTCAGCCCAGAGCCTAAACTGTGGGCACTTCACCATGGCTCTGCCCCCTGTGAGACCCCATCTGGGTGGCCAGCTGGTCCCCTAGACAGTTTCTCTATCTCAGCTTCTTCAACATCGTAATTCTTGAAAATGGTGTTTGTAACACTAAAGCACATGAGAGGACAAAGTGACCTGCCCATCCACCTGTTCTAATTAATATACTTTTAAATCCTTCAAGGAAAACCATTTCTCCTCCTTCCTTTACACCACACAAAGATTTAGCCATAAAATTTCGGCTTAGAGTAATCACATCCTGAATCAATGGCTTCTTCTTTGAGTTAGAAAAAAAAAAAAATCTCTCTAACATGTTCATTTTAATTTTAAAAATGCTATTTTAAATGGTAGGGAGCCTTTTAATTCTCCACTCTAGGTTATAAAAAAATAATAGATAGGCAGAAATGTGTTATTAAAGCTATTTTTCTTGGCGTTCTGGTAATTTAATAAACCGCTGAAGCTAAGCCTCGAGACTTTATGATGCAGCAAGAAGAAGACTTGTCTGTTGATTAATAGTTTCTGATCATCCCCCACCCAACCCCCCTGCTTCCTGGGGCGATTTCTGAAGGACAACAGGCAATTTCTGAGGAATGAAGAAGATTTGGGAAACATTGTGCAAAAATGTCTTGTCCAAGAAATTTTAATCTCCAAGAACACATGCACACTTCTCCAAGGCTCAAGGCACTAGTGAACTGGTTGAAGTGAGCCTTAGAAGATGACTTTTGGGTGGCTGCTTCCATATTTGACAACTTCAGAGCATTCCACCAACCTTAAAAAGTTTCCATGTCAAGGTCATTGGGGGGTATCTTAGTTTGCTTGGCTGCCATAACAAAATACTATAGACTGGGAGGCTTAAACAACAGAAATTTATTTCTCACAGTTCTGAAGGTTGGGAAGACCGAGATCAAGGTTCCAGCAAGTAGGTTTTGTTCTGAGGCCATTTCTCTTGGCTTGTAGGCAGCCACCATCTCTCTCTGTGCTTACATGGCCTCTTCTTTGGGAGACAGAGCAAGCTCTCTGGTGTCTCTTCTTATAGGGACACTAATCCCATCATGAAGGCCCCACCCTCGTGACCTGATTCAACCCTAATCACCTCCCAAAGGCCCCATCTCCAAATACCATCACACTGGGAGTTAGGACTTCAACATATGAATTTTGGGAAGACACAAACATTCAGTCCATAAGAGAGGGTGTTCCAGTTATTAGGTCTGTTACTTGGCTTCAAACCCACTCCTAATGATCCCGAAACTCTGAAAACCACATTTCTGCTTTGCCTGTTAGTTTCCTGTTAGACTCTGTCAATAAGGGCACTAGAGGGAAACCCAAGGCTGGAGGGAAAAAAAGGGATTATTTATTTCTGTTTGGATCCGATTCCAGTCACATCACCCTAGCAATGGCAATTTTTTTCCAGTAGTGGCAGTTGCACCCCGTTTGCCATTTTCTCAACACTTGGAAAACCAGCCTCACGGTACCTCCTTAGAATATAAGTACCAGTAGTCTGGTGCCTTCTTAGCGGTATGGGTCCCCAACCCAGAAAGTCCTCCTCTGAGCCCAGAGACACTGCCAGCCGTCAAACAGCCCCTGCTTCCCAGATCCACAAGCTGAGTGTTAGCTCCTCAAGGCTTCTCCTCCAGCCTTCTAAGTTTTAACAATTCCAGCCTCTTCCCTTTGGGTGGTAGTTGTTTCCTATACTTGTTACTTCTGTGTCACCCCGGATTTCTTTTTATACCATTTCAGTTCTCAGTACAGAGTTAACAATTATTTACATTAAATTCTTTCTGTTAGAATAACTGAAGTCGCTCCTGCCTCTTGCCTGGGCCTTGACCGATAGTAGAGACTTGACCCCATTTATTTGACAGAAAGACGCAATTGAAGAAAATATACATAGGCCACCCTGGCATTCTCCAGGACTGTTTCACTCCTTGTAAAGTGAAGCAAATGGTAAATACATCTCATTTATGAGACTGACCTGACTAATCCAATTTTCTCCTTCTCTTTTTGCTAATGTATGGGCAGTATGGTTATGTCAAGGAAAACCTTCCTTGTCAAATAGTCTTTCATCTTTCTTGCTAGTTAGTTAGCTCTGTGAGGGCAGAGAATATGATTGTTCACCTATGTAACTCAGCACCTAGCCCAATGCCTGGTGCAAGGGAGGCATTCAGTAAATGTCTACTAAATAATTGAATGAATAAATAGAAAGATGGATGGATGGAGGAATGGGTAGGTGGATAAATGAATGGATAAAGGAATGGATGGAAGAATGGATGGGTGGATGGGTGATACTACCTGATCTCAAGAACATCTAGAGGAGGGAAGAAAAAAACCTTCTTGAAGAAATGATGTGGCTTAGTCTGTTTCATTGCTTATATCATAGATACCTGAAACTGGGTGATTTATAAAGAAAATAAAATTTATTGCTTACAGTTTTTCAGGCTGGGAAGTCCAAAGTCCAGGGAACACATTTGGTGAAGGTCTTGGTGGTGGCAACAGTGATGGCAGGGTATCACATTACAAAAATGGTGGAGCAGAGAGAGACTAACCTCTTCATTCACTCTCCCTTGAAAGCCCTCCAAACCCACACCCCTGACCACCATTTTTAATCCATTCACTACAGCATGGTCCTACAATCTAATCACCTCTTCAACGCTCCACCTTTGAATTGCCATAATAGGATTTCCCACCCTCTTAACACTGTCACAGTGGGGGTCAAGTTTTGGAGTGATATCTAATCCAAGGCATTGTGTTACCTCATTTTTGAATATGTCTATTAGAATTGGGATTGGCTATGTGTGACAGAAACTCCAAATAACAGTGGCTTTTTAAAGGAGTCCACTTTCCTCTCAGGTAAGCAAATCACAGGGCTTGTCTGGCATCTCCACAGTTTAAAGGGTTCTGTGAGGCTTAGCTCCTTCCTTCTCTCTGCTCTACCAACATCGTAGTGTAGCTTCTACCCCCAGAAACCACACAGAACACCTCTGCCTACATCCCATTTGGCCATAACTGAGGCACATGTTCTGGATGGTCATGTGTCAATCTGAAGGTGAGGTCCTATTACAAAAAAGAAAGGGGGAAATGCATACTTGGTACCAATTGGCAATCCCTGTCCCACCAACAAACAGGTAACACAGAACTAAGGGTGCGCTCCCAAAGCAAGAGCCTTGGAGGAGGATTTGAAGCCCTGGAGGAGGAGTTCGAAGGCTGAGAGTCAATTTCCTCGCTTCAGGGGATCCCCCTTTCCCTGTGGGTGAGTCTGCTTCCCTCCCAGCCCTCATCCCTGCCCCCCACTTATGACAGCACACTCAACTTGGAGTCACTCACCATGTGATCTTTAATAAGATAATTAATCATTCTGCATACATAATAAATATGTATCTCACAGGGTTATCATGAACATGAGATAATAAAGGGGAGATAGATATATGTCACTGTCCCTGTTCTATGGTAAGTGCTTGATGATTAGAAGCTGTTTTTATTTCTTTATTTCTAGAAATACTTTAGGAAGTATTTCTAGAACTCCCCCAAACATGCTATCTTCAACTTTGTTGCTTAAACAACATACAGACTTATCATTAGTTTTAAGATTCACAAATAGAGTTTGTCCAGGAAGGAGACTGGGGGGGGGGGGGGGGTACAACGTGAAAACATACCTTATGAGAATTAGAACATAGGGACCAGGAATCTTAAAAGAGCAGACGTCACTTATCTGACCCTTGGAACTGGTGGAATGTCCCTGATATGTGTTCTCATAGCTCCCAGTGTATCCACTTAATAACCTCATCACCTTTTGTAGTAATAGGATTTAATGTCTGTGCTTTAAAATGCATGGGGGCAGCCGCTGTGTCTGCTTGCCCACTGCTGTGTTCCTAAGAGTTAAGTCTTCAGTGGATCTGTGCTGAGCAAATGGGTTCGTGGAGGGTGCTGGGTGGAAGGAACACAGAGAAGGGCTGGGAGTTTTCAACCTCACCCAGACCTCACGATCCTGAATCTGGAAAAGCAAACAGGGTTCCTGTTCCCACTACTCTTAACTGTTTCTGGAATTCCCAGAGAGGTGAGCAGAGCCAGGGGGTGTTGGAAAGGCATTGGGCATTGGCTGCAGGCCCTCCCTTAGCTAAGTTTCCTCCTAAAGAATGTTTTTAGGGGGAAAATTCATAAAGGCTTCTGAGAATCAGAGGGCTGTGTCAGAAAGCAGCTCAGTACAATTCAACGAGCTTTCTGACACACGCCACGTGCTGAGTGTCATACTAGATGATGTTCTATGTGCAATTTCTCTCTTTTAACTAAATGCTTGTTTTTGTTAAAGTAACACATGGACATGACTTAACAGCCAAACAGTGCTAAAAGGCTTGTAAACCAGGCAGTGATCCCTGTACCATCACACCCACAAACCCATCCTTGCTTCTCACAGGCAACCCTTTCAATTCCCTTGGCTCTTTATCCCGCTGCTTACCAGATTTCTAGATTTCTAGATAATTAACGTAAATTCCTCTATCTCTTGAATCATCCATTTTAGATACTGCCCGCTGACTTCCTACCATGATCAGTGAGGATTTTAGTTCTATTGACCCGCTTCTTTTGACCTTCATCCTCCCTCTACATCGCCAGTTTTGGTTAAATCCATACTTGAGTTTTTTATTATTATGACCACGTAAATATTGTTCACTGCTGAGTTAATAACAATTGTTTCGTTTCTACTTAAATTTATAGCTAAATCTTCCCACCCTCACCAATGGCTATAAAACAATTCTCAATACAGTTTTTCACAGAATCAACTCTGTCAGAATAACCTCCTGTTTTCTTTTTCTCCAGCCCCTCCTGGCCCCCCACTGACACACCTCCTTTCTAGGGGTCACCAACTTCCTACTCCAGTCTGGGCTCGTGGGTGGTGGCTCTGCACGGCTCTGCTTTATGGCTCTCGTGCTAAGACTTTCCTTTTGAAGCAACCCAAGAATCTCCTTCGCCTCCTTCACGCATTGGTTTCCTATTTCCTGAATTTCATGTCTTCTTTCTCAGTTTACCCACTTGTTTCAGTGGAGAACATTCTCCCTTAGCTTCCTGACAAAGGAGCGAGGAGGTAAATTTTTTGAGACTTTGTGTATCTGAAAACCTCTTTGTTCTACCTTCACAGATAAGAGTTTGCATGTCGAATTCTAGGGTGAAAATCATTTCCATTCAAAGTTCTGTCACCTTCACCCCAGGATCTTTCAGGTTCCAATATTCCTGTTGAGAAATCTGATGCTATTCTGACTCTTGGATATTTGTATGTGAGCAGGTTTTTCTGAAATTTTTAGAATCTTATCTTCATCCCTGATGTTCTGGAATTTCATGAAGATATGCTTCGATGTAGGTCTTCTTCATACATTCTGCTGAGCACTGGTTTCTACCATTTAATCTGGGAAACGGTCTTATATTTTTTTCTTAGTATTTCCCTCTCCTCTATTTTCACTCTGCTGCCTAGAACTCCTGTTAGACAGACATAGGTCTCCTGGACTGATCCTCCGTCTCTTTCTTTTTAATCTTTCATCTCCTATAATCCATCCCTGTATCTTTTTTTATTCTCCTTTTCATGAGATCACTCTGATGTTAACTTCCAACCCTTTTGCTGAAAAAATTAAATCAGCCGTCACTGTTTTAATTTCCAGAAACACTTCCTCGTTCTGATTTTTTTAAATAAGCATATGGCATATTGTTCTTATTTTTAAAATGTGCTATCTTCTCTTATCTCCCTTGGGATATTATAGTCTGTCTCTCTTTCCTTAGTTCCTTTTTACCTTTGTTTTGATCTGTTTCTTTCTTGTTGGAGACTGTCTATTCCTATTAAGGATCAGGTCCTAAAAAGCTGATAGGAAGCTCTTTGTAAAAAAGGTATTAATCACAGGGTAATTTTCATTGGTACTTCCAACTCCCTTTGGGGCAATTCAGTTTTGCCAGAGGACCCTCCTAACTCCTGCCTCTTGGATAAAGTCTAGCTGCTGGCACTGGGGTATATGTGTATATTTCACTTAACCCCCATTTTGCATCTGGGCCTTCATCTCCACAATCCTTATGCATGGTCCCTAAGTTTCCCCAGAGAAAATGCCTCCTGTCTCCTATAGATCTGTCCATGGCCCCTGGCTTTGTGGGGCCAGGTTAGGAGTTACTTCTTACATCAACCCCTTGCTTTCAACTCTCTCCAGCCCCACCTTCCATCCCTAAGTCCTTAGGGCTCTGCAGGGAAAGTGGCTTGCTTCTTGTTGATGTTACCTTTGGCAGGCATTTCGATCTTCCCCTGTTCTGCTAAGGCATTTACCATTCCTCCATCCCATTTCTGCCTTTGTATATGGGTGGGATTGCCACTTTCTCTCGGTTTCATTGAGGATGGAGACTATATAGGTTTTCTAGTTCTCCTTGTTATTTTGAGGTAAGTTTCAAGAGAAGAGGGACAGAGACATCTTTATGATTTTAAAACCACAAGTCTGCATTAAGTAGACATTAAGTCTACATTATATTTTAATCCTCACAGCTCTTAATATTGCCATTAGTGGAACTAAGGTTCAGAGAAGTTAAGTTCTCTGCACAAGGTCAAAGTTGAAAAGTGGCTAAGAAACCAGATCTAGCTCAGGGCAAAACTGTGCTCTTTTTCTCACTCTCTCCTATCTCCCAACACTCCCAGATCAGGTGAGGGTGTGACCATGGTCCAGCCCGGACCAACACCCAGAAGTGCAATTTGAGGAAGCCCTTCGGGGCAGACTGTTAACCAAGGATGTCAAGAAGAAACAAGCAATACCAGAAGTAGGGTCCAGCACTGGGGGAAAGGGCTGACGGGCTCACAGGGAATCCCAGACTTAGACCACACAGAAAGGGAGAAGGTATAAGTCCTAACGGAACTTGGGAGAGAAATTGGTTTTGAGGGACCCAGAAAGAAAGGCCAGTGAGGCCAATGGTGTCACACCATGAGGGCAGGAGAAATGCTGTGTGGACACTGGGCTTATGCCCATCCCGGACACCAGGCACTTCCAGAACCCTAGCCTCTCACTGCTCTCAGGACTGGCAGGACTCCCAGTGTTCCCCAGGTTTCCCTGGCTCCCACTGGTCTCAACCAGAGCGGGTTCTGCTTCCAGGTGACTGAAAGGGTTGGTAAGAGAGCAGGTTAGTACTGACAATGTTGGTCCATCCTGTGTATGCATAGAGCGAAGAGTGAGTCCTCACATTCACCCGTTTCATTTCATCTTGTTAGAGTTTGCCAAAGGACAGCACATGGGTTTCATGTCACAGCCCAGCTCTGACTAGTGATGGCTGCCTGGAGACCCACAGGGAGAGTGATTTTGTGGCGTCGTCCAGGCTTGGGGTGCAGATGCCACAGTTGATTAGCATCACCTGCCATGGGTGTAGAATAGAAGAACTATACAATATGTGTTATCACCGACTCAGGCCATCTCCTCTTCCCAGATCTTTGTCCTCCGCGAATGTGACCAGAATGCTCTCAATGTCCTTATTCAAGTGGCTGATAAGAAAGAGTTAACAAGACAGACCCAAGGACAGTGCCATTCGGTGCAGTTTTGAGACTGATCTCTCACCCGGTGCTGATGCACAATCATTGGATATAGTCTGCCACTTTTAGAATTTGTTTCAAAATGGTTTTCCCAGCCACATTTTCCCATCTTGTATCCAAGAGAGACTTTTCCTGTAAAGCCTCCACCTGGGGAAAGACGGAGGAGGGGTACATTCCTCTTAGGATGTCTGTGTCCAAGATGCAGAAACTGGGATGTTGAAAAGTGAGTGGTCCCCTAGAGAAAAGACATAAGCCCCATGCTCACACTTCCTGGGCTCTCCAAGGACCTCAGCCCGTGGTCTCTTTCCATATCCTGAGCAAACGATGAGCCTCGTGGGGAAAATGAGCAGTAAATATTACACAGAACATAACAAAAATAAACAGCACAGTCCACTTCAAGCCGCTCATACTTTAATCTTAAAATACAAACTTTCTAAAATTAAGAGTCTTACTTCTATTTTACCAACAAAAACAAAAACAAAAATCACTCGTGTTAGCTAAATATAGGTGTATGTGTGGTTGAGCAAGTGAGCATGAATATGGGTGGGAGTGGCCCGTGCTGTGTGTGAGGGGCTGTGTGTGTGTGTGTGTGTTGGTCAATAGATGAATCCGGCCTTGCTGTTTTGTCTTTGACCTGGTCAGATGGAACCTTGGCTTTCCAAACTTCACACCAAGCAGGTGCAGAATCCAGAATTCTAGAGCCCTTAGGCCTGATCCAAGGGATAAGGGAGGAGGAGGGAGAAGAGGAGAAGATCTAAAAATGTATGCCACTTCCACTGGAGGAAAAATAGGGGCTGTTCATCGGGGGGCTCCCAGACATCGAGCCAAGCCTGGAAGAGAGGAAGGGTGGAGGACACCATGATGAAATTCCTGATGTTATCGGAGGGATTAGGAAAAATAATATGTTAATTTTGTGGCTGCTAAAGACTGTGAAGACCATGACAGGCTTGGAGGCTAAGAGCTTTAGCTTAATAAAAAAGCTTTGGCTCTGGAAAATAAAATATTAAATTGATACAATTAGAGGACAATAAAGAGCTTCTTCTGCCACTTACTTGGATCAGGAACCCCTGAGAGCCTGTACGGATTATTTCTACAAAGTCTACACTCTCTCCATGCCCAGGATTACAGAGCAGGGAGCTCTCTGGATCTGAGCACCTAACCTGTGGGCCTGAGACCACTCTACCTGCCATAGAGGAGCAGGTGTGTTCTTCAGGAAAATCCACAACCTCAGAGAACTCAGGGGCAGGTCCCAGCATTCAATCTTAGAGTCGGGACAATCCTGACAGGGGTTGGGGGGTGCTCATTTCAACACCGGTCTGAGAAGTAAGCTGGGAGGCATCCGTGAGTGCCTGGGGGTTGGCTAGATCCTCAGGGAAGGAAGAGCTGAGCAGATGTGAGCCTCACCCTCTAAGAGCAGAAATACACCCACTTCCAGTTTTTCTCCCTAGCATACTCCTATTCATCCTTCAAAATAGAGTTCAAAAGCCAGCTCCTCTGTGAAGCCTTCCCTGACCTCTCCAGATGGAATCATTTTCTCATACGTCTGGGACTCTACTGTAATTTCTTTACCCATCTGCTAGTGTACTTTGAATGAATGAGAACAGAGCTCAATACAAATCACAGCAGAGCAAATGGAGAGATTTAGTCTAATCCAGGGACTCTCAATCACTTTTCAGCTGGGAAGATGCATATTACAGAAGGGATTCACGTTCATGGCCCCCTCCCATGAGTTGATGAAACAACAAAAAAAGCAGGGATAGGGGAGGAGAAAAGCAAGGGGAACAGACCACTGCATTAATTTGCAATGCTTCAGCTGGTGGCAGTATCTGTGGCTCACTGCGAGCGTCCACGGACAAGCCAAGCTTTGGGTTATGTTTCATTCCCTTCTCGCTAAAGCAAGTTCTATGAGAGCAGGTACATTGTCTGCACTGTTCACCCTTTACACCCAGTGCCCAGCCCAGGACCTGGCATGAGGTGGGTGCCTAGTAATAAGCAACTAATGCCAGCAGAAACCTCCCCTCTTTTTCTCCTTTTCAAAAGTCATGTTGGAATACAAGTGATTCAAAGTAATGATGTTATAAGGATACCCTGGATTCCACTCTGATTTATAAAACAAAAGCCATAACCCATATTACAGTATTTAACAATTATCGGTAACAAATTACTCACGACACACCTCATATCTGATTGCCACACCCCATGCATCTAGCTCTTCCGGGTTGAGAACTTATGATCTGATCAACTGCCAAGGCCATGGTCTGGACAGGACGTACGCTAGAGGGCCAGGAAGGAGAGATCATGTACAGTTATCAAGGAGCACTTGCCGGAGGAAGGGGGAGGGGCTTGGGCTGCCTCTTGAGTATGGTGAGCATATGTCCTGGTTTGCCTGGGCCAGCTTCTACGCTGATATTTCCAGTGTAATTGCTATTTGTGCTCCTTTTAACTCTCAAATTTATTATTGCTTGGAAGATAAATTGTGTGGTTATCCCACTCTGATGAATGTATGCAAATTGACTCTGCAGAAGGAAGGGAGGGCTCTCCTCCTCCTTGCCTGAGAACCTGGAGGCCACTTGCTCCTTCCCAGAGGAAGTCTCTTGAGTCCTCCTTTTCTGCTGACCCTCCTTGTCTCCAGACCACACACTCCACCGAGGCCCGTGCCTCCTTCCTGCCTGGTGCAGCGTGGCCTACACCTCGTCCCACCCACTAGCACTGTGCGTGCTTCCTGCCTTCCATCCCACGGTGCTGGCCTTTCTTTTAATCACGCTGTGATCCCTCTTCTCTCCTCCAGGAAACACTTTCCTCACCTGCCTTCCTGCACTGCACACTCTCCCATTTTTTCTCCCACCTCACTTCGATGTGCCTTCTTAAACCCTTTGCAGGTTCCTCCATGTCTCCCCAGCCTCTCTGCATGCTGCACACCCCAGGGCTCAGTCCTTAGGCCTCTCCTCCTCTCTCTACATGAGCACTCCCTGGGTAATCCCATCATGTCCCATCCCATGCCTTTAAATACCATCTACATGCTAGTGGCTCCCAAATTTATCACCAGCCCCAAACTCTCCCCTGAGCTCCAGACTCCTATATCTACCACCTATCAATGGCTCACTCCTCTGTCTAACAAGCATCTCAAATTTCACATGTACAAGACCAGGCACTTGATAAACAGATCTTTGCTCTAGTCATTGTGACCCTGGCATTTTGGCATCGCCACTCATCCAGTTGTACAAGTCAAAAACCTAGGACTCGTGCTCGACTCTTCTCTTTTCCTCATTCCACATCCAACTGTCAAGTCCCATCAACTCTACCAAGAAGATAAACATCCTAGAACTCCTCACTTGTCCCCTTTCCCACCATCACTGTCCTCGTCTGTGCCACCAGCTTCTCTTACTTGAACTGCTATAAAGGCTCCTAAGCTGCTCCCCTGCAGCTGCTTTTACCCCCACAGTCCCTTCTCCATACATCGGCCAACACGATCTGTTTCATATAGAAAATTAGAATACGTCTTCACCAGTTGGAAAGACTTAATAGTTTCCCACTGCTCTTAAAAGGAAAGGGTGCAGGCCCTCCCAGCCCGGCCCTGGCTGCCTCTCCGACTCCAATTCCGCCCCCTCTCTCCCTCGCTCATGTGTTCCAGCACGTTCCCATCTTGGAGCCTTGGCACTTTCTCTCCTTTCTGCCCAGAGTGCCCATCCCCCACACAGATGCACGGCTCACACTCTGTTTCATTTCGATCTCGGCTCAGACTTCCCTGAGTTTCTCCCGTTGTCCCCACCACCTGATGCTGTGTGCTGGCCTCTCCTTCCTGCTCTCTCCCCCCTGGAACATGAGCTCCTTGAGAGGAGGAAGCAGTTTATCTGTCTTTCTTCGCTGCAGCATCCCCAGTGCCTGGAATGGTGCCAGACATGTAGATGGTGCTCAACCAATATTTTTGAATGCACAAATCATCCCCTTTGGGGACACAGGCTTGCATCCCTTCTGTCCCCCTGCCCCCACCCCGATGCACCATTCCACCCTGCTGACTTGACAGCTGCTGTTCCCTCATCACTCTCCTCTGTGCCTCCAATGTCTGGCTCTCCCAGGCTCTCTCCCACTTCTCAGGCTGCTCCTTGTTCAGTCTTCTGCCCGCTCCTTCCCCTCGCCCTGCCCCTCTGCAGGGACCTCCCTTCTCCAGCAGCTGCCTGGATACAAGCGGGGCTTCCAGAGGGGCCCGACTCACCCATATGCCCGGGGGAGGAGGTACTGCGGCCCATCTCCTGCCATGGGGGAAGGATCTCGGGGATTGGTGGACAGTTTTGAAGATATCCTCTGTGGGTATGGATAGTTGGGCTGGACGAAGGGGATGTAGCTCAGTGGGGGCAGGTAGGAAGAGCAGTAGATCTGCTGTCCCATCTGCTGCGGGTTGTACGGCATCATCTGCAGGTCAGAGAGGAGAGAGGGGCAAGGTTGCTGTTCCCCAGTCCTAATCTTAACCCTAGCCACCATCCCACAGCCCTGTGCCCCTCAGTCACTCTGCGCACACAGTAGGCAACATACAGGAATTGAAAAAGCACTGGGCTCTACTTCTATAGAGAGCCTGGCAAGTTACTTAGTTTATCTGAGCCTCAGTTTCCTCATCTGTAAAATGGGCAAAACTACCTACATTGTGTGGGGATCAAGTCAATCGATATAAAGAGACAGGCACATAATAAATAACAAATAAATATTATTTCCATTCTCTTCCCTGCCTCCCTACCTTTCTCTCTGTCAATAGCCATCCCCAAAGCCCCTTGTTCATTTTTAAGACTTTTATTATCCCCCCAAAGCTGTTGCAATTTACACAGCTCTATCTCAGGATCTCAACAGATTCCAAGTCCAAGACAGCCCTGCCCAGTGAAAATTCCAGCAATGGTGGCAATGTTCTCTCTGTGCTGCCCAGTGTGGAAGCCACCAGCCACACGCGGCTGCTGAGCACTTGAAATGTGGCTGGTGTGAATGACTAACTGAATTCGGAGTTTTACCTAATTTTATTTAATTTAAATTTAAATAGCCACACATGGCTAGTGGCGACCATATTGGACAGTGTGAGCCTAGGAGAAAGAGCAGAAAAGGACAGTGGAGTTCACCTTACACCCCAGTGAAATATGGGAATTTAATTGGGTTTCTAAGACCACATGCAACAAACTCTCACTAAGAACTGGGGCTCCCACTGTCTTGCCCCTGACAAGGTAGGGATCTCATCTGTCTTCACTGATATTGCCCCAGCCCTAAGACAGTGCCTGGCACATAGCAGCTGCTCAGTAAACTTATGTTAAATGAGTGAATGCAAGAAAGAAAGAAAGATGAAGGGTACGAGGGGAGGAGGGAAGGAAGGAGGGAGGAAAGAGACAGCACTGAGTGTCTGTTTAAATACTTAATGTGATGGGGAGCTCACTACACTACGAGCATATTCCACTACCGACAGCTCTAAATATCAGCTCCTTTCTTGTGTGGAGCTGACATCTATCCTCTTGGGTGCTGAGGGGAGTTTTGGTCAAAGCTGGGGAGGCTTCTGGATCTCCTTCTGGATCTCACTTTAGTAGCAAGAGTCTGGAGTCCACGTGCTCAGGGACTCAGCACTCCTACAGCCCTCTCTCACCCTGCATGCCCTTATCTAATTTAAAAAGACACAAAGTCTAGCACATATTGAGTGCTTGAAGGGTACCCAGACCTTCACATGGTTTCTCTCATTAAAACTCTGAACAGCCCTGTAAGGAA
Source organism: Cynocephalus volans (assembly GCF_027409185.1). Taxonomy (NCBI): domain Eukaryota; kingdom Metazoa; phylum Chordata; class Mammalia; order Dermoptera; family Cynocephalidae; genus Cynocephalus; species Cynocephalus volans. The sequence goes on along the minus strand of NC_084467.1, from coordinate 27,258,481 downwards.
GGACTGTTATTATTCCCATTTTGGAGATGAGAAAAGTGAGGTTCAGAGAAGTTACACAACTTGCCTAGTAAGGGCTCCTAGTGTCTGAGTTGTGTCAGAACCCCAGCTGGGTGAGCCCAGAGCCTACCCCTGTGCCAGCACCTCCACTGTGCCTCTCTGGAACCCTGAGCCCCACTCCTGATCCATCCCATCGTTCCTGCAGTGGGGATACAGCCTGGCGAGGCTGAAGGTGGGCACCAGACCCCAAGATGACGAACTAAAGTTCAGAATGTGCCAGCAGCTCACAAGAGGACCCTGGGAGGCACCTCCCGGCAGGAGATACCCCTGGTCTTCATGGAGGGAGGAAGCGTCTGGCCCTGGGAGGAGACTGAAATGGAATAGACAGGCCCTAGAGCTCAAGCGAGCTTTGTTCAAAAACTATAAAATAAAGCTCTGTGTACTGCTGTGGAACCATCTCCAATAAACTCTTCACTGACAAAAACAACAGAACAGTGTGCCCAGAATGTCCCATTGGTATAAAAATGTATATATAAGTAAATATCACTGGAAGGATTTGTAAGAAACCAGTAAACAGTGATTGCCTCTAAGATTTTTAATTCTTTTTACTATATTTTTATATTACTTTTTTCAAAAATATGTGCAGGCACGTATATGCATAATTGTCTAAAAAGATTCTCTTTGGAGCCAGGCAGACAGTACTACAGTTCACGGCATGGAGGTGACATGGCTGAGGTTCTGCGAGCCACTGTCTCTCATCTCTACTGCATCTCAGGATGCGAAGTGCTCCTATTGCTATAAAAGCAGTCTGTGTCCAAGTGATAAAGTTGGCTACCCCTATGGGCTCTTCCCTACGCTCCAGAATAGTCTAACATATTCCAGCCCAGAGATGTAGTTTGCAGAGAAAGGGTGGGGCTTCCTGAGAGACAGGAAAGGCAGAAGAGTCTGCAAATTGACGTGTGGGGATGTCTGTCCACCTGCGTGTGGAGTGCAAGGTTAGCCTGGGGATGGGGCAGGTTGATCTTTGGTGGTTCTATGCCCCCATTCTAAGTTCTTTCCTCACATCCCCTTCCTGCCCCAAGACTCAGTATCCCTGAATGTGCTCCTGCATCTATTTGTGTGTGCATGCACATGTACTCATGCCGCTTGCTGGCATGTTATAATTGCATCTGTATTTCTAGCTGCCTCTGCATGTGTGTGTTTGTGTTTCTCTCCCCGCTGCTTTATGTTGATACTGTATTTTTGTGTATCTGTGTATAAGAGGCAGTAAAGCATCGTGACTGGTAGCGCCAGGCTGCCCGAGGTCAAACCCCAATTCTGTCATCGTTTTACTGTCCAGCAGATATTCATCCTTAACCTACCCATGAGAGCAGTGTTGCCAGATTTAGCAAATAAAATTACAGAACACCCAGTTAAACCTGAATTCCTGATAAATGATGAATAAGTTTTAGCATAAGTATGTTCCATGCATTTGGGACATACTTATACTAAATTCTTTTTTTTTTTTTTTTTTTTGGTGGCTGGCACGGGGATTCAAATATACTAAAATTTTATTCGTTGTTTATCTAAAATTCAAATTTAATTGCACGTCTCGTATTTTAACTGACAGCCCTACATGGGAGGAGAATGACTGCCCAGCCCCTCTGATGCTGGGCAGAGCTATATGATTTGCTTCGGCCAATGGAAGGTGGGTGGAAGCTGCCATGTACCAGTTCTGGGCTGCGGCTTTCAGAGGCAGTGCGTGCTTCTGCCTGCCCCCTTGTCTCCTGCCACCCACCATGTAAGGAGCACCAGCTACTGTATCTTCTGCCCAGGCCTGGAAGGAGAGACACGTGGAACAGCACAGACCTGATCCACAGCCCAGCTCAGCCAACTCGCAGACCCGAGAGCAAGGAATAAATATTCTTTGTCGAGAGTCCCTGAGACACTGAGTCAGCGGTTGCCACAGCAAAACCTAACTTGTATGTTAACTTTATGACCTTGGGCAAGTGACTCAATCTGTCTGTGCCTCAGTTTCCTCATCTATAACCTGCCTCACAGGGTGGTTGCAAAGGTTAAATTAGTGCAGATAAAGCCTTCAGCAGAGGGCCTGGCATACAGTAAGGGCTCCGTTAAGTGCCATCTGTTATTATCACGTAGGGACATTGGCGTGTGTCTCCACGTGCATGATGGTATGTGTGTCTGTAATTGGGAACCATAGGTGGGCCAGAACCTATGGCTAGACAAAGACGAGGGAGAAGATGTCCCTCTGATCCAAAAGGCCTTCATGGAGCAGGGACAGCGGAAGGGGGTGTCTACTTACCTGCCGGGAGTAGCACCCCAGCTGAGGGTGCTGAGCTGGCTGGTAGGGCATCCTCGCTGCCCTCTGGGGGTACAGACCCTGGGGAGAAAGTGAGAGGCTCAGTGCTGCTGGGCAAAGGGTTCCCCGCCAGGGAGCCGCAGCCACCCAGCTCAGCCTCGGGCTGCTATGCCTGGATCTCAGACAGGGCTGAGTGTGTCCCATCACACTGCTGGCCAGACCACCAGCTGCCTGAGACCAGCTGGAATCAGGCCAGGACAAGCACAACTCACGCCACACGGGAAGCTCCTCTTTACAGGCTTCACAGCCTTTTTGGTGAGTGTCTAAGATAAGAGCTCCAGGGGCCTGACTGCCTCTTGAATCCCAGATCTGCCCCTTAGTGGCAATGTGATCTTGGGCAAGTCGCTTCAGCTCTCTAGGCCTCTTTTTCCTTGTCTGTACGATCCGCTGTGTTCAGGCCTGCAAAGCTTGTGAAGGTAGCCATGTTATCTTTGTTGCTGTCTACATGCCTTCACCCAAACCCACTCCTGCCCTAAGACACGAGGTGTCCATGCGTATCTGGGGCGGGGGGGTGGTTGTTGTTGGTTTGCATCTTTGTTTATTTAAGTACATCTCCATGTGTGTCTGCACTTGTGTCTGTGTACAAATGTGAACTGTGAACCCAGGTGTGTTAGCTTGGGTTTCTGCTGCTGTGTGTCTGTGTGTCCATGCATTCACCTGTGTCTGTAGCTTAGCGAGGGTCAGTGTGAGAGTAAATGAGTTAATGCATCTGAAGAGCTCAGAATTGTACCCAGCACACAGTAAGGACTCTGTAAACGTTAGCTATGTTTATCATCTCTCACTGCCCCTCCCTTGAAAAGACTCTCCTGCAGCCCAGCCAAATGGGAAATGGAAATTTTATTCACAGCTCTTTCTGTGGGTGGGGTCAGCCCATGACTCCACCAGTCTCAGACTCTGCCTCTACCTGCCAATTCAGAGCTACCCTCTAAAATGCATCTCAAAGAGCTAAGTACCTCCCAGCCCAGGACACCTTCCCAGAGGGTTCTGCGCCCTGAAACACTGCCTCCCTTCTGGGCTTAGCTTGCCAATTGTCAAAGTGTTGGCAGCTGACATTACATCCTTGACAACTTCCTCACAGCCATGGGCTCTTCATAAAAGGCTCTGGAATCCCTGATGTGGAGTCTACAGAGAAGTCTCTCTATCTTCTAGGTCCCTAAGAGTGACATCCTCTCAGGGCCCCTCCTTGCTCTCTACTTCCATACACCTGACACTTGAGACCTTCCTGTACTCAGCCCCTCCCACTTTCACCGACTCCTCCACCTGAAACCAGCTAACCTGTGCCCCTTTATTCTATCTAGGCTTCACACCCCGGGGCAGCCTCACTCCCATTATGACCATGGCCTGGTCCCTGTGACCCCAGCCCTGGCCTGAACCTGGACAGAGAAGTCAGGGGTTGCCTTGCCTGTTCCCAGCCCTCAGTGAGCTCCAAGGCCATTTGGCAGGTTGCTAAGTGTCCCGCCTCTATTCCACCCCTTGCCACCTCCATTAGCACTTAACTCTGCTTTCCACAGCCAATTTCCCCAGGCCACACCTGCCTGCACCAGGTGACCCCAGGATCTGTTCCAGAGAAGCAACCGCCACCCCCCACCACCCTCCCTCCTCCCACCGCCCAGTCCTGGGGTGGGTTTCCAGGAGATGGTGCCACCTTCATCAGTATGAGTAGCACTGTATGACTCTGAGGATATTTCTAGTTGTTAGAATTGCAATTTCAGAAAATCACAAGCAAGGGTAAATAAGCATTCACTCTTCTTTGCTTCAGGCCATGGCCTCTTCCCACACACCCTCCCTCCTTAATTGGGAGCAGAATTCCTTCATGCCGAGCTGCCAGGAGCCTCTGAAGCTCCTCAGTCTTGGGGACTTTGTCTTCCACGTCTCTGAGTCCCTCCACCACAGAGCTCTGAGTAAATTGGATTTGGAACCTCATCTTTATTCCTAATGCTCAACAGGAAAAAGACCAGGATAGTCTGTTCCCCGTTTCTCCTCTCTGTCCCCTCAAGGTCTGCAGAGCTCCCTGACCCTGTTTCCTTGGAAGATCGGGGCTGAATAATAAAAACCAACATCTTTATCACACGTTAGATTTTACAGAGTCCTTCCCATCCATGGACTCAATTAATTTTTACAACTGAATCAGTATACGCTGCAGCTACTGCTGTAATTATTATGAACCCATTTCACAAACGAGGAAACTGGGCTCAGAGCAGTTAACTAACTTGCCCAAGGCCACACAGCTTGGAAGCAGCAGATTTAAAACCAAGTCTACTGATTTCAAAACCTGCCTTCCTTTTATTATCTCAGGCCCCTTGATCAGCTGTCTTGAAGCTGAATAGCATTAGATCACGAGAAGCGAGGAGAAGGTAAATACACTGTCCTTCCTTACTACCTGGGAGGGTCAGTGCCTTCTACAGCCCACTTGAGCTGAGCCTGGTCAGGGCCTGAACTGCCTCACGGAACCCAGCAGGCCCTATCAGCCAGGGCCCTTCCTCTACTTCTGCCCAGAAGCCATGGAACCTAGCAGTCAGCCGTACGATGCTAACACCAGCATCTCTGAAGATAGAGGAACTTCATGCTCAGAAAATATGTCCAAATCTCACCCACTCAAAAAAAGTCAAGTCAGAAGAAATTAACATAGCGAAGAGATACTATCCCCACTTAATTACACAAACCATTGCCAATTAGCTTTACAGGATGAGCTCTGTGAGTGCATTTTAGAAAATCATGTAATTGTTTCTCTTTCAGAAAGGGAGGTGCATCCTGCAGGTCTTTGATTTATTTCTGAACTTGTGTTAGACTCCAAGCTTCTCAGTCATCTTGAGTGCCCTTGCCTAGCACAATGATGGGCCTACAGTCAGTGTGGAGCAAAGGTTTTCAACATCGCTTAATGAAAGAGCTTATAAATAAATAGAAATGACTTGATCAGTGAGTAGGTGAATAAAGGAATAGTGAATAAGCAAACACAAAAACACAGGGTAAAAGAATAGTTTTGAAGGAGTCGGTGAATCCATGAGGAACATTTCTCTCAAGACCTGTGTAAAGATAATGCATCACTAATATAAAACTGATATACTTCAATTTCCCCCTTAGATCACCTTCCACTACAACGTTCACCTCAATGGCGAGGCCGAGGCTTTATATCTCTGGGGAGAGGGTGGGTACTTGGTCTCTTTAGCAAACAAAGAAACAAAAAGTCTTGAAAGCAAAATGGAGAGAGAAAGAGAGACTTTGCTAGATTCCTTTCAGATTCAGGAGCTGAGCCTGGTGGACTAGCTCGCTGAGTCTTTACATGGAGTAGGGAGGATCCCCCTCTGCAGAGGAGATCTAAGCTGTAATGCTTGCTGCTCTGTTGCAAAGGAGGAAAAGACATAGGGCCCCGAGGGCTGGTGAGACAGGAAGGGACATAGCTGGGGACAGAGTGCCAGGCATATTTCCTTCTCTATCTCCCCTTTCCAAGCTTTGTCAGGCCAGGCTGGGGCAGCAGATGGCCAAGCTCCTGGAAGCACAAGTTTGAGTTCCTGCCTTCCCCATACAACTACATGCCACTCTGGAGAGGAGCCAGGGAGGGGAGAGAAGACTGAGAAGTCTTAGAGGCTGAGCATCTTTCCTGAAAATCCTGAGCACTCCCTGAATGGACTATTTAAGCTATGGGATTGGACTAAGGTTTAAACCAGAGTGGACGTTAATTTGATTTTTCCCTCCTTCTATCTAGTGGGCAGCAGCTCTTGAGGGATATTAAGTTCAATCGACAAAATAAAGAAACTACATTTTCCCTGCATAAATTAATTCTGTGAGTAAAATTTCCCACCCTGCTACAAGTGCTTCACCACCCCTTGTGTTGGCCACCCCTTCCCTTTTAGCTATGAACCCGAGACCAAGAATGTGTGCCAAGCCGCCTTAGCTGGGACAAGCTAAGACCACATGGATATAGTTTAAGTAAGGTGGCCATTTAATTTGTCATCCAAACCAGGACACTTAAGGGAGAAAAGGGGTACTATTAATAATTATGCTGGGACAAAAGACCTACACCAAGACTGTCTCAAGTAATCTAAGATGTATGTTGTCCAACTTTAAAGGAAGTTGCAGAAAGTTAGGTAGGAAATAAGGACTGTGCCAGCATCCCACCCTGGGAACCCAAGTGCTTAACCAGCCAAGACTAGCAAAGTGGCTCTGGAATAAATGGCACAGAGTGAACTGGAATTCAGGCAATGGAAAATTAGAATTATATATGCGTGTGTGTGTGTGTGTGTGTGTGTATCAAGTGGTTGGTCTGATGTGGCCACACTGAACAAAATAACTAACAAGCTAACAAGTCAATGGTGCCCTACTATGGCTCCGATAAAGCCTCTAGAATGTATGGATGTTGTTCGAGGGTAGTCTGAAGGCTCTTTGTGAACAGACTCCCTGCAGCCACACCTCCTCCGTGGCCACAGGAAAGCCAGGGCCCACCTCCTCACCTGATACTGCGGGAAGGTGGAGTGATTTGTGAATACTGGCAGAGGTGGATAGTTCAGGTTGAGCCAGAGCGGCTGGTTCAGAGTTGTGGAGGTCAAGGCTGTGGCAAAGTGTGGGGTGAAAACGTTTCCCTTGTACTTGAGGTTGTTCTTGTCGGAAGCCGTCGCAAGTGGGTTAACTATAAATCACAGGAGAGGTGAAGCATTTCAGTGATTGAGGCAGAGAGAGGCCAAGATGCATTTTGCACCATGACTGCCCCAGGGATTAATATTCTCAGAGGTCAGGTCCTTTAAGTTCCAAGAGGGTTCTTCAAAGTTCTGGTGAATTTCTGACTACAGGAAACAGCATTAATTCACACCTAGCCAATTTGGAAGGGATGAAACCAGCATTGTCTGGCTTGGAGCTTCTCTTTGAATCATTCACTAGTAAAGGAGGCAGGTTAGCAAGGGGATACAATAAACCAGATTGCTAGGGCTGTATTTCACCTGCTTACAAAATCAAATTCTCTCAAGTGCTTTAGAAAAATCCAGCGTTACACAAATAATTGCTATGCCATTGGAATTCATTCTTCCCAAATTATTAAAGCCCCCCCCCCAAGGACACATACTTGACAACACTGAGAATCTTGCACAGGTTGTTGCATCTACATGGAAATAATTTTTTTTAGTATTTTAAAACATTAAATAATTCAGTGTGCAGTGCCTCAAAATTAGACTAAATGAATGAGGTTAGGTTGAGTTATTTCAGGATGTGAATCCTGGATTCTCCTCCTCTACAAGATGTTCTGTGGGTTTATAGAATCAGAAATGGGTGCTCAGTTTCCCATGACTGGCATCTTTTTGGGGAAAGGGGGTTTGACTGAAACAGTCGTAGGAGGACAAGGGAGAGAAACAGGGACATTAGTACCTTCAAAGTGGAAATAATCTAAAGCATGGGTTCTTCTTTGGCTTGGGCAGTATAAGAGGATATAGTATATGCTGGTTCAGGGCTGTATTCAAAATTGATCATTAATAATTCCCCTTTGACCCCTGAAAACCAACTATGTTTCTCTAGCAATTGTATTCCCGATAAGAAACACAGAGAGAAAGTCATTTTCCCCATTTTATGGGTTTAAAAACTGGCATCCAGAGAAAGGTAGTGACTTGCCCATGGATAAGACAGAGCCACCCTTGGGGCCTACAACGGTCTCTGGAATCCCTTCCTGTGTGGTCCCACCCTGGGTAGAAGCAGCTTACGTTTTAGCTCCAGCCCATCCACCTCCACTTTGCTGCGAAGCCTCAGCTGCTTGCTTGGGTTCTTGGTAGCCCCGAGCATCTCACAGAGCAGGTTCTTCTCAGCTGGCCATGCAGTCCTCTTGGTCGGCAGGGCCATGGATGTAGGGCCCACTGGGTCACTGCTGCTGTCCTCCCCACAGGTGTCCTTCTGGCTCTGGGGGCACTGGCTGAGCAAGAGGCTTTCTCGACCCTTCGTTGGCTCTTTGGTGCCAGGCTTCTGTTCTATAGCAGGAGGGAAACTGAGTCAACACCTTTGAGAAGCCAATTGCTGGATGCCAGGAGCACCTTCTTGTGGACTAAATGATGGCTCCTCCGTAGCATGCAGCTGAGGCTCAGACCACTCTGGGAGACTCTCAGCCAAATACAACCCCTGTCTCTCCCCGAAGCCTTCCCTGACCACTCATTCTGGTCTTCCTGTCTCACGCATCTATTGATCCACCCATCCATCATCTATTCATTCTCTATCCATTTGTCTATCCATCTTTATCTTTCTTCGTTTCTTCCTTCCTTCCATCCACCCATTCATCCTTCCTTCCAATCTTTTCTTTTCTCTGTTTCCCTCCTTCCTTTCTCCCTCCCCCCTTCCTTCCTTCCAACCATCCAGAGTGCCAGACTGGGGATACAAGGATGACTTGGCCACAGTTCTTGCATCCAGGGGAGGCATCCATTCCTACAGAGCACACAGTCTGAGCCCCACAGCTTGGTCCCTCGTCACGGACTCTACTTCTGTGTCATGGCTCACAGGCTATTTGGCTGCTCGTCAATGCCAGGCCCTGACCTGAGTGCTGGGGACACAGTGATGAGTCAGAGCCAGACTCTGCCCTGCAGGAGCTCACAACAAGGGAGAAGAGAGTGACATGCCCCAAAATAGCTCCAGGACAAGGCAGATGGGCACCAGGAGGTGTCAGAGGGACAAAACGGGAGAGGAGGGTGGCTGAGACTGCTTCCCACAGGAAGTGGGGTTTCAGCAAGGCCTTACTTACATCCAGGGGTTCCAGGGAGAAAGGCACATTGGGCATGGGTAACTGGGCAAAGGTCTGGAAGCACCAGAGAGACATAGTGAGTTTCTGGATGTGGCTGGAGTAAAGGGGAGGCACGTGACTGGGGCCAGTCTCGGGTAATGCAAGGCACTGTCTGGGACAGTGTGGGGTCCTCCATAGCAGTGATTTTTAGCCACATTTCTTCTATAGCAATGGAACTGTTTCTTCAAGCAAAATTAGGTATGGTGGGATATATATATATACACACACACACATATACATATATGTGTGTGTGTGTGTGTGTATACATATATATGTTTGGTTTTCTTAAAGGCATTGCCTTGGTTGAGGCAGGGAAGGGGGCCTTGCCTTCCAGTCACCTTCACTCCCTCCCTGCCTGGAGGTCGTTGAAGGTCTCCCCGGAGCTGAGCTGTGAAGCCTGGCCACCTGCCCAGGGGCTGTGCATTACGCTGGACACACTGCAGGCACCAGGTAGCGGCCAGATCAGAGCCCTGTGCCCCACTGTTACCTGTTGGGAGTGAGTCTGACCCCACTGGCTCCTGGCCCCTGTAACCTGGTGGCTTGGGGGCTGAGTCTGGACAGGACTTGGCCTGCCCTCCTAGCACCATCCCAGAAAAGGAAAGAGCCACTTTAGCCCGAGCCAATTTAGGAGAAAATGACATTTTTAGCAAAACATGTCCCTAGAGTCTCAGCCAGAGTTTCTCTGGTTGCCGAGTTTAGCTGCCAGCCAGCGTGCTGAAATAACACTATCCACTACTAATAGCCCTTTCCCTGGAGACCCACACACCTGTAGCCTCTCACACATACCTACAGTCACCTTAAATATCTACAAAGCTCCCTCTTCCAAGGCCTGGGTACATAGACACACACACATTCTTGTCTGTCATTCCTTTGACTCATGTACATACACAACTACACATATGATGGACACATGCACAAATACACACACACAGACACACTCAGATGCATCCACCTGCATTTTCTCTAGCAAATACATGCACACCTGCAGAGCTCCCTTTGGCACACCTTTGCCTCCACAATTGTCCACACAGACACACAAGTGGTGGGGAGGGTGGGTGGAACAACACTACCTCCAGCCCAGCAGCTCCATCCGACAGGGAAGTATCCATGCGTTCCTCCTGGAGGAGGAGGTGGGAGGAAGGTCCCCTCCCTCCAGACAAGGCTCAACTCTCACACCCACAGCCCATTGTCCCATAGCCCTCTGGCTCCTAGAGGCTTCCCAGGACGCAGAGTACAGCTTCCTGTCCACAGCTCTATTCTTTGGCCTTCCTACAACACTGCAGGACACAATGTTCTCCAGGGTGACCTTGTTTCATTTTGTCAGGGAGATGGATTTGGGCCTTCTCAATACAGACATTTCTCAGTTATCCATTCATGCTGTCAGCCTGGGGGCAGTTTTTCCTTCGGTTGACATGAATACAATCAACTCTCCCAGTGAATGCTGACTGTAGGCAAATGCCTCTGCCATCAGTATGCCTTCTTGGAACCATCTAGATCAGAACAGAATGCAGAATCCTGGAGGTGGGGGTGAGGGAAACTTGGGAGGTGGCTGGATTTCCTGAGAAGGATGCAGACTCCTCAATTAGGGAATGGGAATGCACTTTCCTGGAGTCCTGGGGAACTAATCCCAGCGCCAAGCATCTGAACTGCGCCTGGATAATTTCTGCATCTACCCCTTGCCCCAGAGAGAGTAGACCAGGCCTCGTTGCCAGAACAGGTGCCTCCATCAGAAGCCAAATGACCCAGTTGCCAATCAAATTTCTCTTCTATCTATCTTAAAGTCCCTGTACTGCAGCTTCACCCAGGACCCGGCTAGGGGAAACACTTCCTTCAACATACTCTGCATACCTGGTAGATCTAAAAAAACGAGTGTTACTACATGATGCCTATCTCTCTTCTTAAAGCATGTTGGTATTGGGCCTCTGGGTTTGCTGGCACAAGCTGTGCCCTGCATGCGAGCATTCAACAGAGGGGACCCCTGGGATCTGAAAACAGCCTGTACCTGGGGGCTGTGCCCGCCAGAGGCTGCTTTGTCGTGCTTTGCACAAAGACACTTTATGTGCATGCTGCAGCCCTCATTGCCTTCCTGGAAAGGATGTCTTCCTTGCAGGCCCATTGTCTACCCAGTTCCCAGCCCCACTCAGCCCCACTCACTCAGCCCCTCCAAGGTGGAGTCAGCCTTGGTCTTGGAGCAGATCTTGGCAAACACGGGGAGCTGCCTCTTCTGAGCAGGGAGCTCAGGGAGCTTGTCGGGGAGTCCTGGGGGAGGAGGGGGTGGCAGCAGCAGGAACGGGCCCAGCCCCCCAGGCTCCATGGGCCCAGGGCCACTAAACATGCTGTTCTGCAGGAAGTCCTTGATGACTCTTGTCTCTTCCAGCACCATTTTGTGGTCGGGGGCCTTAGACGTTTCGGTGGACTTCAACGGGAACTGGGCCAGGAGCTTGCTGATCTCCGAGTTGGAGGCACCCAGGCTATGGCCCCCGTCCTCTGTCCCCTTGGCACTCTTGACCTTGGTGGCACACAGGATGCCCGTGACTGCAGACATGGCAGAATTGCAGTCCTGCCGGCTGCCAATAACGGACACAGACACCTGCTCCATAACCTTGTCACCGGCAATGACAGAGGCTCCTGGGTGTTCACTGCTGCCTGCCAACAGGGGAGGTGTGAGAATGCAGGGAGCAGGCTCTCTGGTCCCCTTGGGACAGTTGCCAGTTGCCTCCGGCTCCCCTGAGCTCTCTTTGACCAGGATGAGGTGCTCTCTGGTGAGGCTCAGGAACTCCTGCTCCACCAACAGGGAGATCTCATCTTTGCCACTGCTGAGCTCCAGGGCTCTGCAAACAGGTCAGAGAGACAGACAGTGTTAGTGCCAGCTCACCAATGGGTGGCTCTGCAGGACACAGGCCCCAGGGAAAGACAATGGGTGCAGGACATGACAGAAACACCTTTCCAGGTAAGAGAGACCTATTGCTTTTTTAAGAGAAAAAATGGACACACAGTGGACTCCAAAGAGAGTTCTACACTACACCAGTGGGGTGTAGACTGAGAGTGTGGTTCTGGGAATGGGGATACCTGGGTCCTCTCCCAACACTCTTTTTGAGTGAGCCGAGGAGAGTCACCACCTCACTGAGCCTTATTTCAGTCCATCCCCCCTGTTCATGTTCATTGTGCCCAGGACCTGAAGCAATGAAAGACCAAAGAGGTGGTTCACTGGGGACTTTTGTCCAGCAGCAAAGTGGTCAGGAGTGAGCCAACAGCTCTAAGTGTGGCATCCAGAGCACTGGGGCTCAGCTCTGAGAAGCCCCCAGGAACACAGCACAGGCCCCGCTGCCTCTTTGCAGAACGGTGACGTGTTCAGCCTGAGCTCACAACCTGGCTCTGTCACTTCCCATTTCTGTGACCCTGGGCAAGTTGTTCAGCATCGTGGTACCCCAGCCCCTTCATCTGATTAGTAGGAATATCTTAGAGATGTAAAGCACTTGGGACAGTGTCATGCATAGAGTGAGGGCAATACGAATGTCAGCTGTTATGTCTATACCCTGTCAGCCTGGCTGGGCCTCTGGACCCTGGATTCCATACCATGGCCCAGTGGATACCTACGTCTACCCTGTCTGGCAATAACCTCTGATAAGATCATGACCTCTGGACTGGGCCTTGCCCTGGGGGTGGCACCAGCAGATGGTTGGTCCCTGCGCCAATTCACAAGGGTCTCTCTGTACCTAAACACTGGCCTCTATCTGCTCCTCAGACCTTGGACCTCCATCTGGACCCTTGCTGGCCAACACCAGCCTGATGGCACCTGATGGTCCCCTGGATTCTAGGCTCCTGGTCGCTGGCTCTCTCCAGATGTGGGAGAGGGTGGCCCTCCTGCTGGCCTAGATGGCAGCCCCACAAAGCCCAGCAGTGTCCTTAGCAAGTAGGCACCTTCCTTCCTGGTGGCACTTCCAGGAGAACCAGGACCACCCAGCTTAAGACCGTCTACTATCCCTACCGGATGGGCTCCTGTGGAGGGTGGATGAGATGGCCTACACCAGGTATTCTGGAAACTGCTGAGTGCTCTACCCCTGGGAGTGCTGAGGGAGAAGATGATGGAGGAAAGGCAGAAGGGAAATGAGAGAGCCCTACAAGTGGCACTCAGCTGCTGCGGCTTGGGCTTTGCAGTCGGGTAGGCCCAGTGCACACTCCAGCTCTGATAACCCACCCAAGCAGTGACCATGGAATACTCCCAGCAGGGACCACACCTTCCTGGTGATGCTCTTTGTGTATGAGCACACACACATGCACATACAAGCACGTGCACACATGTGTTTGATGCACACACACATGAACAGAAACAGGCGGGCACACATGACTCATATGTCACCATACAGAGAACCAGCAGAGTCATCACCGTTCCTCTTTATCTTCTCTTTCCCTCCACTCTTTCTCTTCCCTCCCTCCTCCCCGCCCTCTCACCTCTTTCCTTCCTTTTGCCTCCTTCCCATGTCTAGACTTAGGTCTGTAACTAGGCCCCACTCTCATGGCTGTGCCCCCTGGGAACAATCAGAATAAAGAGGTTGCCAGTCCATGGTCCCAAGTTTTAGGTCCCCTTCCTCCTCTTCCTCTTCATAATCATCCTCAAAGGAGCAGGTGAGTCTCGAGCCACAGGAATCAGATATGTGAAGAGTTAGTTTTTGCCTCCACTCTACCCCAAAACACCCTGCAAAAAGCAAGCTGTATACCCGTAACTTTTCTGAATTAGCAAGACTCACTGCAATTGCAGTAGTCCCCCTTATCTGCAGATTTGATTTCCACAGTTTCAGTCTTCCACAGTCAACTGAGGTCTGAGAATATGAAATGGAAAATACCAGAAATAAACAATTTATAAGTTTGAAATTGCACGCTGTTCTGAGTAGCGTGATGAAATCTTGTGCTGTCCTACTCCGTCCCGCCCAGGACGTGAATCATCCCTTGCCCAGCATATCCACGTTGGACAAGCTGCCTGCCATTTAGTCACTTAGTAGCTGTCTTGGTTATCAGATCAAGAAGGCTATATAGTATATGTAGGGTTTGGTGCTATCTGAGGTTCCAGGCATTCACTGGGGGTCTTGGAACACATCCCCTGCAGAGGAGGGAGGAATACTGTGGGTTAATTTTTTCAATTGTGAGAACAGTATTGTGGATATACTCAAGCAACAGCAACAAAAAGAGTCCTTATCTCTTAGAGATACATACTACAGTATTTACAGATAAAATTATGTCTGGGATTTCCTCTAAAATTAGTCCAGCAGGGGGAGGGAGGGAGAGGAAGTGGGGCATAATAGATGAAACAAGATTGGCCATACATGGATCACTGCTGAAGCTGGGCAGTGGCTGCATGGGTTTGTCACATGCTGCACGCCTGTGTGCGTGTGTGTGCGTGCACACACACACACACACACACACACACATACACGGCTCACCACCAAATCCCTTAAAGTACCAGCTCCAAGGAGCAGTCAAGGCAGCTTCTAAAAGAACTATAGGACCCTGAGGTCCTGGTACAAAAAACATCCCACGGATGGTCTCTTCTCAGTACCTGAAAGGACACTTCTGCTCCTCCCCAACCCCGGAGCCAGGCTGATGGAGAGAAGCCAGCAGGAGCTGAGTGTGAGTCCCTGTTCTCTCTCGGTAGCTGCCTTCTACACCTTGTACTTTTCCTCTGCCAAGTGCGGCTAACATGTGAGGATTCCATAAGTTGTGCAAGCCCCTAGCACAAGCGTGGTGCATAGTAAGCCCTCAATAAATGTTCACAGCATAATTACTATAACGTTATACCAATGGTTAGATCTTAGTTACCGTGCACCCACATAGGCCTCCGCACAACCTCCCCTCACAGCACCCCCGTTGGCATCTGAAGCAATGAAGAACGCACCTTCTCTTTCCCAAGCCGCAGCCCTTGCGGTGTCTGAGAAAACATTCGTGTCCCTCCCAGCTGCAACCATCTCTTTTTCTCCCTTCCAAACTCACAATGACTCCCAGAAAACTTGGCTTCCAGACTCGACTCTTCCTGGTCATTCCCCTCTGGACACACCGCCGGGGTCAATGGGATTCTTAGAAAGCTGGCATTCTCAGAAGGAGCATTGCCGGGCCAAGAACAAACGGAGGGGCCACCCTGGCTGTGAGTCCTCCATGTGCCCCTGCAGGGCTGCCCCAGGGCATCTGGCCTTCCCCTGCTGGCCTCTACAAACTCCTATTTCCCTTGCATTTGTCTGGAGTCCCCTGCAGGCCAGACAGGAAACCAGGCATCCAGATACATGCTCACATTTATTCCTCTCCACACCCCTGGGCAATAATAGACAGTATCATCCCCACTTTACAGATGGGAAGAATGACCCCACAAGGCTAAAGACCTTGTCACCAAGAAAGGGACGAGGCTGGCGTGGGGACGCAGCAGTGTCCGGCTGCCTCCACTAAGTCCCCCCCATCCCCAGCTCAGACCTCCTTTCAGGAGATAGTTCTCCAGTGGAGTCTCCCTGCTGCCTGGACCAATCTGAGTGCAATCAGGGATACGCTGGTCTCGTCCCATTGCACCCGCCTGCCGAAGATCATCACGGTGAATCTTGAGCCTGTCATCCATGGCATTAACTGTCCCTGACAGCTCCATGTCAGCTGCATGTCTGATGAGCACATCTTCTGAGTCTTCCACCAATTTATGGATAGAAATGTCGAACAGGAGAGAGTCCAGGGCAGAGCCTTGGGGACAATGCTAGGGACGCCCCTCCCAACCTGACAATAATCCTGAATCAACACTTCGGGGGAATAAATCAATCCAGTCACTATCGTGCCATCTCTATTCATCCACGAGAGCCTTTATCAAACACCTCGCTGCAATCGAGATTTGCCGTGTAGTTAGAAGTTCCTGCCTGATCCAGGGTCTTCCCACCCTCACCTCCTCTACCCCCAAGAAAACAAGATTTGCTTATTCTTATTTGTTCTAGAAAACTGAGTGCCCACAGAGGTAGGACATTTCTCAGAATTCAGATCACACCATTCCCCTGCTTAAAGCTTTCATGTGGATTCTCATTACACACAGGATAAAATCCAAACTCCTTTATGATCCCCAGAGCACTACACAAATTGGACCCATCTACCTCTTCTTCCAGCCACACTTGTCTTTCATCTATTCCTCGAAATGCCAAGTTCATTCCACCCCCAGGGCCTTTACTTTCCTGTGGAATGCTTCCCCCCCCACATTGTCCCTTGGCTGGCTCCTCCTCATCATTCAGGCCTCAGTTCAAGTGGCATATTCTCAAAGTGGCGTTTCCTTCCCATGTTTTAAAAGTGTCCCCCATTTACTAGGCACTCTCTACCCCAGCAATCTGTTTATTTCCATCCTAGTATTTATCACTATCATACAGTATCTTTTTTATGTCTTTACTCCCCACAACAACATATACTCCACAAGAGCAGAGACTATACCTTGTGCACCACAGAGGCCTCCAAGCCTAGAACAGCGCTTAGCACATGACTGCAGCTTGATGAATACTTGTTGGATAAATGAATGAACATGCTCACTTGCCTTTACCCTTGCCCATCTCTCAGGGCTCTTGAATCCCTGAGTGCACACCCCTGTTCCTCTCCCAGGCCAGAGACCACCCAGCTCCTTCCACTGGCTGCAGCCTGTCTGGCTTCGGTTCTGTTTTCTGATCCTTTCATCTCACGTCCCACTGTTGGCCTGGCATTCCCATGAGCTGATAGATGACGCTAGTGGTCTTGCTCGGCCTGGTCTTAAGAACTCCCTACCTCTGCGAGGCAGTCTGGTGGCAGACCCCACGCAGAACCCGCACTGATCCTGAGCCATCATCTTGGGGCTCACAGAAGGACTGAGCATGCACCTCACAACTTCACTGGGCTCCACGCTAAGCCTGCTCGCCTGCATTTCCTGGAATCCGCCTCTCTCTTTTTTTTTTTTTTTTTTTTTTCTGTGAAGTTTTGCCGGTGCTGGCACCTCTCCTGTGCTGTTTGCTTTCTCCTTTGGCTTGGTAAAAACCATAAAATCTATCACAGACTCTATCACAGTGAATCATTCAGGGAGGCTAACCCAGCTCCCGGGCTCCCGACAAAGGAAGCAAGTCACATTTGGTGCCGTAGCTCCTGCACCACACCCCTGCCCCGGCCTCACCCACTTCCAGAAATGATAGGTGTCTGGTGGTGGCTCTGTGCTCAGATGCTGTGATTGTTTCTGCATTTGCAGTGAACGGAGTCATATAAAAATAAAGGCTATTGACTGGTTGGCACCCCTTCCCAGAATAATGACTAAGCAAGCATGCTGTTAGCTCCCCAACAACAGTTCTGTGTACATGATAACACACAGCAAAGATGAAAACTGCTATTCATCTGAGCCAAACAACAGAAAAATGCAAGCAGAAAATTGTTAGTGCTGGAGGAGGACACCAAAACAAATATTTTCTTCTAGCTATGGCATTTCAGACCGACGGCAAACACAGTACCCAGGCCCTGTTCCCCAGGCAACATGGTTGATTAAAGAGCAAAGCAAGTGAAAGACTCCAGCACTGGGCGCAGACCCGGGCTTGGATTGTGGTTCCTTCTGGAGACTGACCTATGACTTTGGGTGAGATTCTGACTTCATGTGTCTGTGTGAGTGAAGTAGCATACAATACTAGTTAAGAGGTCGGTCCCTGGAGGGAGGCAGAAACTAGATTCAAATCCCTGCCTTTTAATGGAGGCCAAACCTTTAGTAAGCTGCCTAATATGGCTAAGCCTCGGGTCATGTTTCACAAAATAATAAGAGTTAGCATTCATCGAATGCTAACTATCAAGCCAGCCAGTCACTCTGCTAAGCACTTTACATGCAAAACTCTCATTTTAATCTCCACAACGCCCCAAATGGGGTAGACTGAGTATGGTATTGGCACCCATTCTGTCACCTCCTTCTTATATCCACTCCCTTTGGTAGTTCCCTCTCATCTTGATTCAGTAAGAAGCAGAGACTTGAGTGCTTGAGTAATAGGGATTAAACTCTTCTTTCTCTTGTGATGCAGCAACCTCCATGTGAACAAGCCCAGGCTAGGCCGCTGGAGGATGACGCATCACATAAAGAAAAGCCCTAGTGTGCCCCCACCAACAGTTGGCCAGACCCAGCTGCCTGCAGACGCATGGGTGAGCATGAGCCAAGTTCAGCCAAGCCTGGCCTACCCCAGAAGAACCACGCTGCTGAACCCAGCCCAAACTGCTAAACTGTAGAAATGGGAGCTAAGTAAATAGTTGTAGTTTTAAGCTACTAAGCTTTGGGATGGCTTGTTATGTATCAAAAGCTTCCTGACACAGATTGATACAATTATCCCAGGTTTAAAACTGGCCAAGGGACAGAGAAGTTAGGTAATTTTCCAAAGTCACGCAATTACAAAGGGACAAAGAGGATGATTTCAATCTTGCTCAGATGCTGCTCTTTTAACCATTAGGCTATATTGCTCTGGAAACCAAGAGTGAAATGCTGCGTGTGAGAATGCTAGGGGCATGTGCCTAAGTCAGGAGAGGAAGGAAGGCCTCTTTGAGGAAGTGTCATTTAAGCTGAGGCCTAATGGAGAATAAGCACTTAGCCAGGCAAAGAATGCAACGAAGAGCTTTCCAGACACAGGGAACAGCATGTGCAAAGACCATGAGTGGGAAAGAGCTTAGTGCACTGGTAGGAATAATGTTCACATTAATGTGCGCAGAGAGGAGTCATATGAGGTGAAGTTAGAGATGTCAGAATCTGCCAGGCCTTGGAGGTGGTGCTTAAGAATTTTATTCTAAAAACACAGGGCAGCCATTGGCAAGATTTAAGTAGGGAGGTGGCAGGCTCTGGTTTCCATGGATGAGGGATATTTCTTCCAGGACAATCCAAAGGAGTGACCGGTGGGGACTGAGGCTTGAGCCAATATCTATGATGAATCTACTGGGCACCGGGTAGGTGTGGCGCTTGTCTCCACAACAACCGTGAAGGATACAGTGAGCATCTTCACTCTCAAATTAGAAAGAGAACACTGAGGCTCAGGAAGGTTAAAAGACTTCTCAAGTTTACCCAAGAGATTCCAGCTCTCTCAGCACCCAAGGGGCCTGAGCCACTTCTTTCAGTTCAGGGTGCAGGGGAAAGTTGACAGTAGCTGAGACTTAGTTGCCATGCCAGGGCCTGTGTGCCTGTGTCTGAAAGGTACCTTGAAACCCACTGAGCTCTGTCCATGGGACCTCCCTGGTGGGGTGAAGGGGTTGAGCAGAGGGCCTCCTGTCCCCAGTCCTCCTCCACTCTGTGGGCTGCAGTGAAGATGAAGTGAGATGATGGGTGTGGAAGCACTCGGTAAATTGTCAGCAGCACTGTGCAAATGTTAGAAGCTCTAACTGAGAGATCTTGTGGCCACAAAGAGCCCAGCCTGGCTGCATGCTTTAGAGTCCGACTGGCCCAATTCACAGCCCAGAGCCTGGTTTACTAAAGATGAGAAGTCAGGGGAATTGCTGAGACCTCAGTCTCTTCATCTGCAAAGTGGGCTGGTGATACCCACCAGGGTTAAAGGAGGTGACACTAAAATCTTAGCTTCCTGAATGCCATGTCTGGACTTCGTGTTCATCCTATTTCTTAGCAAAGGTCTTCACACATAGTACATAAACTTTTTATAATGTCCCTGGGACACACCTAGAACTCAGTAAAGAGCAGTCTCCTTCTCTCCTTCTACACTTTTCTTTGAAACACCTCCTTCTCAAAGCTGTGCCCCACAGTTCCCTTTTAATCCTGAGGTTCCTTCATCTTTGACCCCCAAAGTGTCAGATAGTCTTCTATACACATGCATAAGAGCCATGTGGTGTTTGTTTCAAATACAGATTCCTAGGCACTCTTGGTGAAATGACAATTCAGCTGGTCTAGCATGAGGCCCGGGCATCTGTATTTTGAGCAGATATCCTTTCTTCACCCTCTTCCCACCCCCGCATCCCCCATTCCTACTCCCTGTCGTGGTTTTGATGCAATGGTAGACTTGGAGACACCCAGACAGGTGTGGATTTCCCTCTAGATGCTCTGCAGCAATTCCTTGCCTCTCAGGGCAGGTGGGACGGCCTGAGGCGGTACGCTGACACGTGGAAATGAGACAGCCCCCACCACCACCACGCAGAACGCTCCTTCCTGATTCTCCCTCCAGGGGGCAGGAGTGAGTTGGGCCAAGGACCAGAAAGGTTGGGGAGATGAGGGATTCAGTGATCTGGGGAATGAGACAGGAAATACTAGGAAATAAATACAGCAATAAAGGAGCTTCGGCTGGGAGCTACAGAGTGACTCTTATTGTTCAAATTATCTTTAAAACTTTTCATTTGAATCTGTTTAATAAGGGAAGGCTTACCCTAAGGAAGAGGTATTTTTTTAATGTGAATTGGGAGCTGAATTGGAAAGAACGTTGCAACAGAGATATTAAAAAGGGGATTAAACCAAACCACTGGTGGCCCATCTCTGCAGGCTCCCACAACCTGCGACACAGCTCCCAAAACCATAAAATTAAATTACAAAGAGGTACACAGGAAGTGGGACGTTAATCATGATTCATCTTCTTTCACCGCTCATGGCTCCTGTGCTAAGCAGACACAGAAGGCTATTCTGAAGGGCTCCTGGTGTCTGGGTAGAGCTCAGGTCTTGAAGCCTCACTAGACTCCTAACCCTGCTCTGCTCCTTCTGATCTGGAGAACCAAGGGTAAGCTGCCTAATCTCTCTGAGACTCAACTTCCTCATCTATAAAATGGGAGTAATATTGACCATCTAATGGGAAGAATTGCTAAGACGATGAAATAAATCACAAAATTAAACTATGGAGCTTGACACATATAAGGTGCTCAAGAAAATGTTAGTGGCCTTTTCTGCAGCCTAAGGCAGAAGGAAACAAAACAAAACAAAACAAAACCTTGCAATGTCTTAGCTTATTGATATTCTGTCCCTATGTCCGTCAATCCTTCCTCTGGTGACCATGACCCCTTGCTTGGATCCCAGCCACCTCTGGGCTTTACTGTCCTTGGGGTGGCATTTTTATGGCTCATCCATCACTCACTTCCTCATTCATTCATACATGCTGCATAGTCACTGAGTGCCAGGTACTCAGCTGGGTACTGGGGAGAAAAAGATGAGTAAGACCCAATCCTTGCCCTTAAGGAGTCCATGGTCAAGTGCAGGAGGAGGAATTGTCGCCACAGGCAGCACACAGTATGTGCTGGATGACCACTCCCTCATCAGAAATCTCACTCGGGAACTGCACTGGTAGATCTGATGGGGGCGTGTGTCCTCCCCGCTGGCCAAAGGTCAACAAGAGAGCTGGTTTTAAACCACCCTCCCATTCCATCACTCGCACACGAAGACCCTCACGATGTAGTCCTCAGAACCAGGGAAGCGTCTGCCTCATGATAATCTCTTCTGTTTTCTCTTTATAGATAGTATGAGTTATGAAAACCAACTGTTATGTTCTCCCTTTTTGCCCTGGCTGCCAAGATTCTCAAGTAAAATGCTGTCCTCAACCGAGCAGTTTCCCTTAGCCTAAGTTTTCTGTATGTAAGTCTCCTCTCCTCATGTCGTTCTTGTCCTGTCATTTCATCCTTGATAATAACAATGGTGATGATGATGACAAATATGGAGTCTTTATTCTACTCCAGGTGCTGAGTGAGCTTTGCATACATTATTTCATTAACCTCCACGCAACCCTTTAAGGTAGTCACTATGACTTTTTCCACTTTTCAGACAACAAAAACAGCACAGAAAGTTTGAGGAACTTAGTTATAGCTAGGAAGTGTGCTGAGAGTCTAATCCACCTATTTTTTTTTTATCTGAGCCACCTTACAACCCTCAGGAAAGAGGTAGGGTATGATGGCTTATTCAAATTAAAGAGAGGAACATGGAAGAAGGGGAAAGAAAAAAAATGTTGAATGGGGTGAGCAGTAAAAAAGTCAGGACGACACACTTATTCTAGATCTTTAAGGCAATCCCGGGAGTGGAACAGCCTGAGCAAAAGCCGGGCGATGTGCACCTGCTGGTAGCTCATCGTGGTGTGCAGAGCCTGTGGAGGGAAGCAGCAAGGTGTGCATCTAGAGATGAGGCAGGGTCACTGCAGAGACCCTTGACGACCAGCCCAGGGGGTCAGAGGACAATGGGGAGCCATGGGCGATGTCTGAGCAGCGCTGTTGTTGTGCTTCAGGAAGATGAAGCTGGCGAAGGGTGGAGGACATCCAGGAGAGAAAGGAACCAAATGCAGAGATGTCATGAAGGTGGCAGAAGATGGACAAGTGGGGAGGCATGGTGTCAAAGGCCATCGTGATGACAGACTGCCAGGATGTGTGAGAGACTGCAGGAGAGAAGGGCCTCTGTCTGCTGGCACTGTTTCAGGCACTACTTCCCTTGACAAACAAGGATGGGGGGGCATTGATGTCAAAGTATGGGGCGCTGAGACCCAGCCCTGGGGGAGATCAAGGCAGGGAGACACTTGCTTAAGTGTGGGGTCTCAGAGCAAGGATTCCAACCTGCGGCTCAGGGGGGGTCTCTGAAACCAGTCACCAAACACTGAGGGATGTGAGGATGTGTTTCAGGCAAGAGGGTGCACAGCAGCTTTCTGCAGAGTCTCAAAGAGCTGTTTGACCCCTCAAAGGGGAGAAAGCACTAGTCTAGCATTAGATCCCAAAGACCTCCAGAGCTGGCTCCTCCTCTAGGACCTGAGTTTCATGTGCGGGCCTTGTCCTTGTCACTCCCATTACCAGGTTTCAAGTTTTTTAAATAATGAGAATAATGAAAGAGGATATGTATTCCAAGCAATTTTTCCAGAAAAGTAGGGTTTACCTAATTGTTTAAATAACAGAAGCACAAAGAATTGGTTTGTTGGGAGAGCAATTCAAACAAGGCAGCCCCTGGGATTCCCAAGTCTCACTGGCTCCACCGATGTGGGGGACGGGCTGGGGTGGTCAGCAGTGGAGATCTACAATGTAAGTACGGGACAGCCCTCTTCCTCCCTGCCAAAAATAGTCCCAGAAGGCTGCCAATCAGAATATCATTTCTGTTTTATTTTATTTTTTTAAGTGCTTAAACAGATTTCTTTCTTCAGATTATTTTCGTACATGGGTCTAGCTTGGAATGATGCCTTTCAACTCTGCAGACTAAGTTCTATCTGACTTGGGGAGATGGGAAGGTCTTGGGTCCTGACCCAGGGCCTGTAAGCAGTGTGGGAAGCTGGGCACACCCAGCAAGCTCCAGGCCACCTTCCCACTCTCACCTACCCTCATACGTGCTACGTTTCATCCCCATGCAACGAATCGTCCTTCCCTGAACCTGCTAGACTGTTTCCGTAAGCTGTTCCTTCTCGCTTCCCAAGACTTAGCTGAGGGGACACAACTATGGAAACCTTCGTGGTTATTATTAACCATGACATCCTCTGCTCCCAGGGATCAGTACCCAGGTCTTTCATCAGTGCAGGGGTCTCCTTTGTTGACCCTTAGCCTCCTCCGGGAAGCCTTCCCTAAGCCCCAAGCCTGGGTCAGGTCGTGTGTCCCCTTGGTGTGCTCCCATGGCACTAGTACTTCATCAAAACACTTATCATAATGTGTCATGGTCTGCTTTTTGCAAGACACTGGAGGTCCATGAAGGAGATCAGACACTGTCCCCATCTTTTCCACCACTGCATTTTTTCCCCACACAATATCTGGCACATAGTAGGTGCAACATAAATATTTGTTAAATGTCATTGTTGTTGGATGTATCTGTGTCCATCCCACACACTGGGATGACACTGGGAGCTCTTTGAGGGGAGGGCTTCTGTCCTACTTGTCTCTGTATCCCTGGGACCCAGCGTAGGGCCCGGCACTGAGAAAGCAACTCTAAGTGTTTGCTGAATGAATCCTAAATGAAGGAAGGAACAATGTCTTTCCATAGTCAGGGTGACGGAGTCGACAGCAAATCCAAAAACCCCATGCTGAGGCTGTGAAATTTTAGCAATGAGGGGAATGAATGAGTAAGTAATCCTTGGCCATGAGTCAGTAAGTGGCTTGCCACAAGTCTCTAAGCCCTAATGCAAGACTAATTAAAAGATAACAGAATAAGATTCTGGAGTTAAATCAACACTAGACAAAACTACTGATTTTTCTCCCAAAGCCCTCTTCTCCCCATTTCTTCCCCACCTCTGCTAATGGCATCACTGTCCAACCAGAAGCTCAAGCCTAAAACTTCAATTCAGCCTCAATGTCTCTATGTGCCTCAGCAGGTCTGTTGGCTCCTCTCAAAGTACACACTGAATCTCCCACTTTTCCGTCTCTCCTGCCATCACTCTGGCCCAGTGGCCACCATCAGGCCTCACCTGGACAACCGCAGCCCACCCTAGAGGCACCCCAGCTTCCTCTCTCACACACCCACAGACCATCTCCACGCAGAAGCTGCACAGAGCTTCACAAAATAGTGAATCTGATGTTCTCAAAAACCTCCAAAGGTGTCCCATGACACACAGAATAAAATCCAAACTCCCTGCAGGGATCCTCCAGGCCTTCTAAGACCCAGCCTGCCTGCCTGTGATCTCACCTTCTACCGTGGCTCCTGCCCATTGCACTCCAGCCAAAGCTGCCGCAGGTCCTCGCGCTTGCTCCCCTCCTGCCTGCACGTCCCTCCGGTCCCTCCTGGATCTTCACCTGACTCGCTCCTTCTTCAACCAAACACTCACCTCTCCTCAGAGAGGCCTTCCCTGACACCCACCTAAAGGAGCTCTCCCTATTACTTTTCTCTGTTTCATTTACACCATCACACCCATTCCTATCTGATATTTTCTTGTTTATTTTTAGGTGTTTATTATCAGTTTCCTCCAACTGGAATACCAGTTCTTTTCACATTCTGAAGTTATCATAGTTTTTTTTTTTTTTTTTTTAAATTCTGTTTCTCTCCCCAACGAGCATGTAAGCTCTAGAAAAGCAGGGCCTTCCTGGTTTACAGCTCTACCCCTCTAGTTCTCAGCACAGTGCCGGGCACATAGTAGATGCTTAATAAATATGAGGGTACTTCAAAAAGTTTGTGGAAAAACAGAATTGAAAGATAATACAAATCTTTTCACAAACTTTTAAAAGTACACTCATCTTTGTTGACTGAATAAATGAATGAATGAACTAATTCAAAATGTGTCCACAGAGTGAAGTCAGCTTGGGGAGAAAAGTGAACGTGGTGTTAACTGCCATGAGAAAGAATACAGAACGCAGACAAGGAGGACCTGATCTGCACAGACTGGGTCATACCTGGATTACTGTACTTGGTTCTGGGAGTCACACCACAAGGACCAACAGTGTGGACAGGAAACTGACCAAGATTTGATTTGATGGAGTAAGGGCAAAATACAGATCAATGAGAATTAGTTCGAGAGAGACACATTTTAGTTACAGAAAGAGAATGGCCTTTTGAGAGAGTTCATAGCAAGGGAAAGGGCTGCCTAGGAAGTGGTGGGTTCCCCATATAAGGAAGTGTAGGAGTCGATAACCACTTAGCAAGGGTGTTGAGGAAGGGACGCATGCAGTAGGAGACAGCCTTCGAGGTCCCTTTCATACTGGAGATGTCTGAGTTTCTGTGAGATAAAGGGACAGAGTCAAGAAAAAATTGCTGGCTGAAAAGAGTTCTAGAACTTACTTACCTAGCTACACCAGTAGAAGGAAATATCCTCAAACCATGTCTACACATTAAGCAGTGGAAAGACTAGCTGAGAGGTGTCTTTTGGGCCTGAAGGCATCCCAGGAACAGCGTGGATAGCTCCCTGGGATTTGAAATCTGTGTGTGATCATTCAGAACATGGGACTCCCAGATATCCTGATTATTCAAAGCTGCCTCAAATTCTAGGGAAAGACAGCCAACGTTATCACATAATGGCTATGATGGTCCTGAATTTCATTGTTTAAACTCTACCCTTTCCTAACTGTAGGAACTTGGGCAGAGAAATTAGCCCCTTCGAACTTCAGTTGCCTCATCTTTACAGAGGACTTCACTTAAAAATGGGGGAGGGAGCAATTAAAACCAGAATGGCACAATCTGATAATTATCAAAACTCAGTGACAGACACATAGACATTCATTATACTATTTATTTTACATTTAATAATTTGCATAATAAAAAGTAAAAAAGATGGGGAGTTTAAAATAGTCCTGTCTCATATAATAATTATAGGGCTTAAAGAAATTATCATCATCATCATCATTACAAGGAATTTTTACAAATCCTAATTATTACCAGGAATGTTTAAATATCCCATTTAATCATCCCCAAACCCTATGAAATGCACAGTAATCATTGGGCAGATGAGGATACCAAATGAAGAATTTGATTTAGGAATTGGAGGATCACAAGGAAGCTCAGATAAATTAAGCAGTAACAAGTTCTGCAGCTGGCACAGGGCTGAAATGTGATCCGAAACCAGAGTTACCTGACTCCACCAGCACAGCTGCCTTTATTTCAAGAATAGCTCATTGTGTTCTACTCGGTTGATATCTATGCCATTATGATATCATTTATTCATCTAAGTCAGTGGTTTCCTAGCTCTTTTCTCAGTAGCAGAACCTTTTTTACAAACACAGTCTTACTTAGAACTCCAGTAAGTAAAACTGATAAAAGCTGAGCAGCTCGGACTGAAGTGAAGATTGGGGCCCATCAAGCAGCCCACTTGACGCCAGGGTGGCCTCTGAAGCATCCTGGGGTCTATGGAGCATAGCGTGAAAACCCCAGATTGCAACCAAGAACAAAAACCCTTGAACCCTAAGAATTACATATTGAGGTCAGCCTCATTTTTATGATGTGTCTTTCCTTTCCCTGTCTCCCATCACATATGATCCTCATTATCAACTCTGAGGTGGACAAGGCAGGGCATATCATCCTCAATTTGCAGATGAGGAAATCAAGGCCAAATAGGATCTAAGCAACTGGCCAAAGGTGCTACAGTTCAGTTTTCGGTCAAGTGCAGACTGGAAGTAGACTCTGTTTCCATTAACTCAGTGTGGCCTGGCAGAGAGGGTGCCATCTACTGGAAATTGCTACTGACCCTTGGTCAGCAAAGTCGACAATCGCTCCTTGGCCATTGAGAGCTCAGCACAACCCCATGGACCCCTGCCAAGGCCCTGTCCCAGAGCAGATGGTAACAGGCAGGGGATAAGGGCTCAGTGCCATTGAAGGGCCTGACAGCAGGACTTTGGCTCTAAACAGGCCATTCCTGTCTGAGCCACGTCATGCTGAGCACAGAGCAGGGGAGGCAATGACAGCCACGTGCATTCTACCTTCATCTGCAGCAGTGAATAAACCTGCAAAGGGACAGCAGGCAGTGCAGACCTGGGTATCAGCTACACTTCGCTTTTCTTTTTTTTAGCTCTTGCTTAGACATCCCTGAAACCAGAAGCAGCTGATAAATGCCTGAATGCAACTCCAGAGCATCTCTGAACTGAGAAGGAGCATGTGTTGGAGCAGGCAACACTTAATTATCACTTAGTCTTTAATTAGCACTTAATTATTAACACTTAATCCATCTGTAAAATGGGGACACTAATACCTGCCTCATAGGGACTCTGAGAGGATTAATTAATGTTTGCAGCCCACTTTAAAGAAGCAAAGCATTGAAGAAGTGCTCAACGGTGGCATTAATAATCACAGCAGATTGACTTCCTTTTTCTAATGAGGTCCCTTTTTCCTCTCTGCTCCTTCCTCTCCTTGCGAATATCCATCCTGAGTAATATCTGCCCGACTCTGCCCTGGTGGAGAAATGCTCAGCTCTGTTTCCCACACACGGGGTTTCCCATCCGGGAAACGGGTTATTTACAGTGTAGTATTAAAGTGCGGGTTACATCTTCCCGCACTTTAATTTTCCATTATGTCCTCTGAATATGTCAATGCCTTTTCAGTAAATATTTTGATGTGTGCTCTTGCAGCAGCTTCTGTGGGTGCTGAATGGGACAGCTGCTCCCTGTATTAGGGAATTCCAGATGTGGTTTAAAACCACCAGACTCATCTGCGAGAACACCCACCCTCTATGTGGGAGTGGGGAAGGATCTTCTAGTTGCCTCTGGGGAAAGCCAGGAGCTATCTAGCCCTAAGCCTTGGTCAGGGTGGCTTTTCAAGGACCTCAGATCCACATAGGGGTTACCTATGCCTTTAGGATGAGAAATGTCCCCTCTGTGGGCTGCTGAAGAGGTAGCCTGGAAAACAGCCCTGGTCTGGCCCTTCACCCAAGTAACTTCAGAACCTCAGTCAACTCTTCTATGAAGATTGAACAAAGCACCATGGGTGTGGGGGGGGGGAGGGGAGGAGTGGAGAAAAAGTATGCAGACTTTAGGGTTCAACCAGACTGAACAGTGGGCCAGAACAGTCCCCCAGAAGGTCACGCCTCATTCCACCCTCCTCCCTTGGTGCCAACTAAATAGGAGGATACTCACTCTTCTTGGAAGCTGAACCCGTGATCTCTCGGAGTCCCAGCCATGGGGGCAGGGAACTGCTCCGTCGAGGTCCTGGGCTGCAAGGCCTCTGGCAGGCCCTGGACTCTCTTCCAGATTTCATGACAAGTCTTGTCTAGGCTGTCTTGGGGTGTGTCCTGGTGGATCCAGATGTATCTAGGGAATGGGCCCAGGGCGGAGGGGCGCTTGGCCACAAGGGCCAAGGACAAAGGGAGCCCATTCCCACTGGCCATACTCCT
This sequence comes from Cynocephalus volans, assembly GCF_027409185.1. Classification (NCBI taxonomy): domain Eukaryota; kingdom Metazoa; phylum Chordata; class Mammalia; order Dermoptera; family Cynocephalidae; genus Cynocephalus; species Cynocephalus volans. The sequence continues at coordinate 27,229,725 of NC_084467.1, read as the reverse complement.
CTCTTTCTAGAAGCTCCTTTGTCCACCCAGGGCTCGAAGACAGGGGGACCATCCACCGCTGCTCATTCACCAGAAAGGGTGGTGAGGATGGGGCCCGGCAGAGGCAGAGCAGTTCTTTCCGGCTGTGGCTCCAGCAAGGGGACGGTGTCCAGAGGCAGTCGATTCGTGCGTGAGCGGCGGGTGGAGGACCGCTTTCTTCTGGAGAGGGGGGCCTTCTTTGGGTTTGTTTTTATTTGCTCTTTCCTGACTTTTGCCCCCCTCCCCGTCTCCCTTAGAAGATGTCTTCTAAGACGACTTTTAAAAGTCAACAAAAACCAGTAGCTTAGAAACCGTGGAATCCCTCGGAGCTCAGGAACCAGGCGCCAGGGCGGGCAGAATGACATCTGGGAACAGCTGGAGGGGGAGGGCTGGCTCTCCCCACCGTCCCTGGCACTGCCCCCTTGTGACACCCCCGCGACACCTTGCGGCGCCTGGGGCTCAGTCCCTTCTCGCCCGCTGAGCCACGCGGATGACTGAGTAAGGGTCTGGCACTGTGCTAGGCACCGTGGGGAAAGGACCCCCCATGAGATTCTCTTCTCAGGCCTTCCCGAGGATCCCCGCGCAGGCCGAGGGCCAACGGTCCCCGCCCTTACCCACCGGGTCCCCGACTTGGCTGTCCCCACTGCCCCCGGTCCCCCTCTGCGGCTCCGGGAAAGAAACCTCGGGCGTGTGGATCGACCGCAGCCCACCCACCGGGCCCCCTAGAGACACCTGCCACAGCCCCGCCGGGCTGCAGGGAGGGCACCGGGAGGGGTCCCGACGCCTGAAGAGGGCGCTGTCGCGGCAGGACAGGCCGGCCGGCGCTGGGGCCAATTTGCGTGCCAGGGGCTCCTACGGCCTTGCTGTCGAGCGCTGGAATTCTTTCTGCGGGTTTCAAACCCAACGGCTCGGCTCGGTGCGCGGGGCGTCCCGGCTTCGGGGCCCACCGCCCGCCGGTGGCGTGGGGGTGGGGCGGGGCCCGCAGGACCCCAGGGCGGTTTCCCGGGTTAGGAGTCAAAGCCAAATGCGCGGTCGCCCTGCTCGGCCACTCCAAACCAACTTCTGCATCTGCTGGGGGCGCTGCCCCCTTCTCCACCTGATTGTAACCCTAACTGCTATTTTATGGGGCGTTCACCGTGTGCCAGGTGCTGGGCTCATACTCAATTCCGTTGGAGTCCATGAAATTAGTGCTACTTTTTGTTATCATTCTACATGTGAGAAAACCGAGTCTCAAAGTCCTAAAGGGTTGTGTGCAAGGCCCACCCAGAAATAAAGAGCTGGGATTCAAACCCAGCCCTCCAGGCCTGATCCCTCCCCTTAGCTTGGGACAGGCTGTTCCCTCCAGCGCTGGGTGGGAGTGCGAGTACGCGGCCGAGGTGCAGAGAAGGGTGAGGGTGCTTTTGGATCACTAAGCTCCACCCGCACTGAAGCCCCTAGTTAGACTCGGAGCTGACACAGCACCTGCACCCGGGCCTCTCTGGCCCCAAGCTTCAGTGACTGTTCCTCCAGTGGTTCCCCTGAAAAAGAAGAGCAGAGAGGGCAGAGAAAGAAGAGTAGATTCAGGTAGGCCATGATGGCAGCCTGTAGAAGTAGGGCTGGGTTAAATCCTGACACTGCCACTCCTAGCTGTGTGACCTCAATAACTTTCTTAACTTCTCCCATCCTCATTCGTTTATTCCCCAATATTGGTGGAGCCCTTCCTTGTGCCAGGTGAGTTGTTGGGCCGTGAAGAACAAATAAGATGAACAAAACTGGCAGGTCCCTGCTCAGGGAGCCCATATTCTAGTGGAGGTAGATATATGGCAAACTAGCAAAGCTAGTAAAGAAATAATGATTAGAGATGAAATAAAAGCTCTGGCAGGAAAGAACTAACAAAGCCAGGCAATGGGGATGGGAGGGGAAGCAATGTTAGGTGGTGGTCCAGGCAGGCCTCTTTAAGGAGGTAGCATTTGAGATGGAATGGAAGAGTGAGAGGGAATTCTTTTATGTAAAATGGTGTTAATAAATTATTGTGAGGATCAAATTTCTGGCACATAGTAGGCACTCAATAAATATGCATTAGATGAATTAGTGATATGCTGTATGCAAAGTGCCTGGCATACAGTAGGTGCCTATACACATTCTTGCTCTTTACAGAGGGGCTGAGTTCCTGGAAATGTTGACTCTAAATTTTGAAATCCAAGCTTCATTCCTCTTTGATTTTCATTATAAAATTGAAGATGTGTTCCTTTGGGGAATATTCCAAGGACCTAGACTGAATAAAATTATAGTTAAGAATGTAGAAAACCTTTTAAAATAGTGTATTTAAAGGAAAGTGATCATTTCTGATGAAATATTAATAGTTCTGAAAATGTCAGTCAGTGTTTGTGCTGCTTGGCATTTGGTTGGCTAACACCTATGCTTAGAGCAGAACGCCAACAGCCCTGCAGTGCCCAGGCCACAGGATTCCGGAAAGTTAGCCAGCTCACTCGTTCCTTCTCCTGCTCTCTCTCCCCCTCAGCACAGGCTAAATTAGAAAGGCTTGCAAAACACACACACACACACACACACACGGAGATATATACAGCAGGGATAGGAAACAAAGAAATATGTTTTTTAGAGCACACAGATTAGATTACTAGAAGATTCTGCAAAAACCTGAAGTGATGTACTTAGAAACACCATAAAGCTACGTCCAATATGGTAGCCACTAGCCACATAGGATTATTTTTATTTTAATGTAAATTAAATTCAAAATTCAGTTCCTCAGTTGCACTAGCCACATTTCAAGTGCTCAGTGTGGCTAGTGGCCACCATATTGGACAGTACAGAGAACATTTCCATTATCATGAAAAACATAGACTCTAGAACCAGATAAACTGGGTTCAAATTCTGAGTTCATGTTTTTTGACAATGTGGACTTAGGCAAATTACTCTGTGCCTTGGTGTATTAGTTTGCTAGGGTTGCCATTACAAAGTACTACTGACTAGGTGGCTTAAACAACAGAAATTTATTCCTTACAGCTCTGGAGGCTAGAAGGCTAAGATCAAGCTGTCAGCAGTGTTGGTTTCATTCTGAGTCCTCTCTGCTTGGCTTATAGACCTTGTCTTCCTATGGTCTTCTATGCGTGTCCAAGTCCTAATCTCCTCTTAAAAGGACACCAGTTATATGGGCTTAGGGCCCACCCTAATGGCCTCATTTTATCTTAACCACCTCTTTAAAGGCCCTATCTCCAAATACAGTCACATTCCGAAGTACTAGGAGTTAGGACTTCAACATATGAATTTTGGGAGGACACTTGTTTTCGTCATCTGTAAAGTGGGACGATAATAAAGAACACTTCCTTTGTAGAATTGTTGTAGATGTTGTATTACTAAGTAATTGATCAATACGTGGAAAGTCCCTGGAACAACACCCAGCATGTAAGAGACACATGAAAGTGCTTACATTAGTTTCTTTGTTGATTACATTGAACTGTATAACTTTAGAGTTCCTGAATAACAGCTTTTGTGCTTTGGGTAGGAAGGTAGAACTTAAGCTGTACTGGGGAAATTGTTCTGTGATGAAAAGTGGACTCAAATCACCATTTAAGCCTTTCCAGGCTTTGTTCATTTTTGAACACTAATCATGGGCCAAGATTGTGCAACACACAGGGATTAAAGATGAATGAGATTTCTACCCTAGACAGAGTCACAGCCTCATGAAGAGGGCAAAGTATTCTATAGGTGCCTGGTATAGAACAGGTGTGGTATAAACTGACTTATTTCAGTCACCATTCAACACGGAGTTATATTCCTCTATCACATGCATCCATGTGCCCAGCACTGTTTGAGGTGCTGAAGATAGAGCAGTGAAGAAGACCAGTTTGGTCCCTGCCTTTCGTAGAGCTTGAAGTGAAGCATTCAATGGTCATAAACATTATTTTTACCTATGAATTATTTTTAGATTGGAAAAATTCTTAAATTTCTCCTTACCACCCATATTACCTTGGGTTCAACCTCTTTGCATCTCAGTTCGCTCATCTATGAAACAGAGATAATAAAATATTGACTTTGTGTTAGTCCATTCAGGCTGCTATAACAAAGTATCTTAGACTGGGTCATTTATAAATAGCAGAAATTTGTTGCTTACAGTTCTGGAGGCTGGGAAGTTCAAGATCAAGGCACCAGGCAATTTGGTATCTGATGAAGTCTTGCTTTCTGTTTCATGGATGGTGCCTTGTTGATGTAGCCCCACATGGCAAATGAGCAAGCCAGCTCCCTCCAACCTCTTTTATAAGGGTACTAATCTCATTCATGATGGTGAAGCCCTCTTGACTTAGTCACATCCCCCAAAATTCCACCTCTCAATATCATTACATTGGATATTAGATTCCAACATATGAATTTGGGGGGATACCAACATTCAGACCATGGAAGACTTCACAGAGTTGTGTTGCAACAATTGAGATAATACATGTAAGATGTGTAGAGTAGTTAGTCTGGCATATGTTACATACCCAATGAATGTTAGCTATCATTATGTAGCATTCTGGGATTCTTGCTTTCCCATTTGAGACCAGGAGAGCCTCAAGAGAAGGCAACTCTCTCTACCTATCCTGCAGCCAAAGCCTCTATTCACCTGGCTTCCATCTCTGACACAAGCATGACTAGACTGGAGAACTCAGAAAGGTGGACATGGCCTGGGCTCTTTTAAGATCTTCATAGGCCCTAAGCCTGCTTATTCTTTTAGGCCCTATCCCTCATCTAACATATTTTAAACACACCCACCTCTCACAATAAATATAACTTTGGGGCTGGGAAAGAAAATTAAGAGGATTTTTATCATTTTGCTTTTGAAAATTTTTGACCATTAGTAATTTATTTAATTTATGATTAGCTATAATTTCTCACCAGTCTTGGTGCCTACTTGAGAAATCCTGTGCAGCGAGAAAACTCCAACCTACAAATTGTTATCAAATGTAATGAAATTTTTGTGATGGCCAAATTCAACAGTTAATGAAGTTGACATAATGTTATACTTTGCATTTAATTAAATATGTACTGATTTCAATGTTGCAGCTTTCTTCTTTGTATTATGGAGCTAATAGTATAGCTTTCAGACCTCAAACTTTTTTGTAGGCTCTAACAACCACAGATGCTGATAATGCCTAATGTGTCAAACTGCCCTGCACAGGGACATCCTAGGCAAATTTCTTGAGGAACAAACCACGAGAGCTGGCGGAAAGGGAGCGTGCAGCCATGTCTCATGGGAATAGACCTCCCCTGGATGTTGTCTCAGCAATGGAACAAGATTGCAGAGCTGTCAGCCATTTCCAGGACTTTGAAAAGGAACCTTAGATGTTCTGGAAGCAAAGCTGTGACTCTGTGGCTTCTCTCTTCTAGCAATACCATCAGTGATCCCTGCCATTTTTCAGGGGGTTTTATCCCTTATTATTGCCTCATTCCTTACTCACATGGGAGGAGGTAGTTAAGAGCTTGTGCTGTGGCAGCTGACACATTTGAATTTGAGTTCCTGCTCTGCTACTTGCTAAAGGATGGCTTTGTGCATGCTCAACTTCTCTGGCATTTCTTCATCTGCAAAGTGGTAAGAACAATAGGCAGGTTTGGGGAGGGAGAAGTTTCTAATAGGGAAATGCCTGTAAAGTTCTCAGCATACTACCTGGCTCATGGTGTGCCCTCAGTAGAAGAAATTGATAATGATGATGATTATTACTAGCTGTTATTAACAACCTTGTAATGTAAAAATGGCAGCCTATGAGATCTCCATTCAAAGTTAGGGAAAAAGAAGGCCATAGCTGGCAGAAGAAAAGAACATGATTTGGCAGTGGTGGCCCAGAAAGGTAGCAACAAAGACAGAATCCAGTTGGTCTTCTGCCTCCTGCTTTGGTTTCTCTGCCAGACCTCAATCATGATAGATGTCCCAAGGATTCCTGGAGAGACCCTTTCTGGGATCCCTCTCAACTAGAAGCTTGGTGTTCTGGCCTTCCATAACTTTCATGCGGGGCATTGGTCACCAATATGCATTCGTTTAAGACCTCTGCTAGCTTACTGCTGAGATGATGTAAGGCAGCTTTCAGATTTAAAAATACACAATACAGCATAGAAGAATGAAGCAAGAACTGACTCCAATTAAAGAAAGCAGAAAGAGTTGCTACTTTCAGTCACCTGAATTGGTCAGATCTCATGGAGGTGATAAGGTAATAAAACTGGGTATCCCTATTTGTCAGCTGATGCAAAAATGGAAAGGCATTGGGACACGAATTTTTACTTTCTGACAGCAGAAAATGTACATCTTCATCTGAAAAGACAAAAAAAAAAAAAAATGTTTCCTGGAAATAACCCCAAGCATGAATTTATCATGAGTCCTTGTATAAAGGACACTGAGTGACAGAGTGGGCAATATATTCAATTCTGTTTTCATAAAAGACAGAAGTGCTGTTAAGGTGGTCAGTTTCTCACATCAGGGTTCTCTGAAAACAGAGAGCATAACATAAATCATAACTCATTGAAGGCATTCAGTGAGGAATTCAGATAATGAAGTCTAGGAGAGAGATCTTTGGGTCAATTCCACAAACATTACTGAGCATCTACCAAGCATATATCCATTCATCCATCCGTCGAGCAAAAATTCACTGAATGTCCAGCATATACCAGGCACTCTGAATGGCACTGGTGAGGATTGCTTGCAAGAACTGACACCTGGACTGAATTTTGAAGGGCAAAGAGGAGAAGGCCAGACACAGAAGGAGAAGAGCGTTCCAGGCAGAGGGAGCAGCACGCACAGGATCCAGAGGGAAGGGAAAGAGAAAGCCTGGCTGATTGCAGGAGTCCAAGGGCCTCAGAATGGTTGGAGCATGGGGCTGGGGAGGAGGGAAACCTGGGGCTGGAGGGGCAGATAGGGGTAGATAATAGAGGATCTTGTAGGGAGGGTCTAGCAGGAAGCTGGGATTTCACTCTGTAGGCCATGGGGGAAAGTCCAGGAAGACAGGGGAGCTATAAACTCAAGTTAGTGTTCTAAAAAGAGAACTGGTAGCAAAGAGGAAAACACATTGAATGGGGCAAGAGCAGAGGCGGGGCATCTGTTACTCAGCTGTTGCAAGAAACCTGAAAGACATTCAGATAATAGGGGCCCTGATTAGGATCTGGGAGGTGTTAAGGAGCCAGAATCTGGAGAATTTAGCAACTGCCTGAATGTGGAGGCTGAGCGAGAGGGGAGTCCAGGATGAACACCCAGGTTTCTGGTTCAGGAGACTGGGTGAGTGTGGACACTGTTTCCTGAGCTGGGGAACTGAGCACAGAGGCAGGTTGTGGTGAAGGGCTAGAAGTGGGTGAGTTCAGTTCTGAGCAGGCTGGAGGGGAGGGTCTTATGGGACATCCAGGATAAAAGAATGCCAGACAGTGCAGGCACTGGGGACTCAGGAGACAAGAGAAGGTTTCTGCCATAAGGAGCTGCCAGTGCACTAGGGGGGACAAATGAGAAAGCCAACAATTACTGAGAGACCAGAGAGTCACAGAACAGAGGTCTATTTCCCCCCATGCCCTTCCTCCTAGAAACTCCCTGGGCTGCTGTAAGCACTGTAGGTTCTTTCCACTCTGCCCTTCCTCCCTGCCCAAGCCCACACTGTGCTTTCTGCCTGGAAAGTGTCACTTCTCACCTGCACCTCTCCCTAGGCTGAGCTAGGAGCCCTTCGTGTTGCTTTCATCACACCCTGTATCTCTCCTAGAGTAATTAATCATGCTTTGCTGTTTAACTTCCTTCTCAATAAACTATCAACCCCTGAGGGCAGGGACCATGGATAATGTCTTATTCTTCTTTATATTTGTTTCCATAGCACTTAGCACAGAACCTGACATGCAGATCAATATTTGTGGGATGAATATATGAATGAATCAGCAAGTGAAGAGTAAGCAAATGACTGCACAGCATACTATAGAAAAAAATGAGGAAGCGTGTATAAGGGTATTGCTAGCTGCTGTAACAAACCCCAGTATTTCAGCAGATTAACATTGTTAAAGATCATCTCATAAAATGGCCCTGTGCATGTGTTCCTGGTGGGTGGGTGGCTTTCCTCCACATGGTGACTGGGAGACATAGGCTTCTTCTACCTTGTGGCTTTGCCATCCCCTGAGGGACCCAAATGCACTCTAGCTAGCCAGCAGATGGGGGAGTAAAAGTGGGAGGATTTTATGGGGTAAGCCTTGAAGCGACACACATCACTCCTGCTTAACATTCCTTTGGTTAGAACCCTGTCTCATGACTGCACCCAACTGCAATGGGGGCTGGGAAATGTAGCCCTGGAGCCACTTCTCAGTGACAACTCAGTGCTACTGGCATTCTTGGCAGAATTATTCTTTGGGTCAGAGAGAGGCTGTGCACTGTAGGATGTTTAGCAGCAGCCCTGCCCTCTATCCCATATAGATGCCTGTAGCACCCACAAGTTGCAACAAATAAAAATGTCTGCAGACATTGCCCTCAGTTGAGAACCACTTCTCTGTATGATGGAAGGAGAAGCAGAAATTGTTGATGTCCAACTAGCTGTCCACGCTGAAAGAGTCATCTAATTTAGCAGGGGGGGGATGGAAGGGGGGTTAGGAAAGGCTACCTGGGGGAGGTGACACTTGAGCTGAGTGATTATTAGGAACTAGATGAGAGAGGGAATGGTATTGCAGACAGAGGAAACTGCCAGTAAGGGCATGGAAAGCACAGCTGATTGGAGGAACTCTGAGTAGAGATGGTAATATGCAAGAGCCCCTTTCCGGTGGATTATGGCCCCAGTTTTGTCACTGGTGTGAAATCTGTCCCTTCTTTGTTTCACAAATGGAGAATTTTTGCAAAAATGTCAGAATTGGCTGGCCAAGCATTTGGTAGGTAGCCCTGGAGGGATGCTAGGCTGTGGCCCCTCCTCACTGCTCCCTCCTGATTGTGGAGGCCCACGGCCTCACCACACTCGTTCTGGGCTCTTCCTTCATGGACCCCTTCTGTACCTTTCCTTGTGAAGCAGATCACTGCCATCTCTACAGTGACAGCCTCGCCCTTGGGAAATACTGGCTTCTGGCTGATCATACTCATGGTTTCAAAATCCCCGCCCCCAACTCCGATCCCAGGCTCTTCCTGTGGCCCCCATCTCTGCCCTGCAGCCCCCATCTCTGCCCTGCAGCCCTTCTCTGCAGTGCTGCTGGCCCCCGGCCTCCACTTCTGCCCTCACATCGCTGGAGCAGCCCATTTGCTCACCACTGTCTCTTTCTCTTGGCTTCAGAAGACTCTTTGATTTTCTTCTTGGGTCAGAATGAAAATTTCGACATATCAAGTCTACAGTCTCTACTTGAATGAGGCTGAGTTCTTCAGAGCATCAGGCCTTGTTTTCTTTCTAAAAGGAACTGTGATCTTATCTGGATATTACGCTTATCTTGGCGAGTCACTACACTGCATTGGACTTTTTGCAATGTGATACTGTAAAGGGACCTGGACCCATGCACAGAAGCTTGTTGCTCATCAGGGGAACGGAGGGGCAGGCGGGGAGCCAGCTCTGGGGGCTGGGCTGAGAGCCACACTTTCTTCAACAGGGGAGGGTTGCTATTATCTTTTTGACTCCTTCCTCTCCATTGCCCCGCAAGTTTCCAGGGCCCCCATCTCTGCCTCTGCCCACATCTCCCCCAGCTCAGACTATTGCAATAGTCTCTCAAGTGGTCTTCCTTTTTTTTTTTTTTTTTTTTTTTTGCCCCTTCCCTTCCTATCCATTCTCCACGGGGAAGCCAGAGTAGATATCCTGGCACGCCACTGGCTTCCATTTCCCAAAAATAAAAATCCACTTCTCATATTCAGAGCTGTCCACCTTTCCAGTGTATCTGCTGGTAAGGCAGCCATGCTATCACAGTCTTCTCATATCTCTTTATGTGTGTATTCTGACTGTCATGTGTCTGCTCCCTCTCTCCTCCCTCCACCTGAAAAATCCTCCCCTCCTGTTGTGGGCTCAATTGTGTCCCTAAAAATTCATCAGTCGAAGTCCTAATCCCTAATATTTCAGAATGTGACTGCATTTGGAGACTGGGTCTTTAAAGAAGTAATTAAGTTAACATAAAATCATTAGGGTGGGCCTGAATCCAATAGGACCGGTGTCTATAAGAAGAGGATATTGGGACACAGGCGTGTACAGAGGGGAGACATTGTGAAGACACTGGGAGAGGGTGGCCCTCTACAAGCCAAGAAGAGAAATCTCAGAAGGAACCAACCCTAAGGACACCTTGATCTCAGACTTCTGGCCTCCAGAACTGTGAAAAAAATACATTTGTGGTGTTTAAGCCACATAGTCTGTGGTACTTTGTTACGGTAGCAGCTGTAGCAAACTAATCCACCTTCTATTTCCCACTGCCTAAGAATAAAATCCAAATTCCTCACCATTCCCTACGAGACCCTGGATGATCTAGCCTCTGTCCCCAGCCCCTCCCTCATGTCCTGGGTGTTTCCCCTCATTCACCTTGATTCAGCTCCACCCTTCTTCTCCCTTCTCTTTTTAGGGCCTTGCCAAAAAGAGGGCTTTGCTCTCTGTACTAAAATCCCTTTCCCCAACTCTTTGCGGGGCTGCCTTGCTTGATTTTAGATCTCGTCTTCAAGGTCACCTCCTCAGAGAGGCCTTCCCTAACTCTCTTCCAAATATGCCACCATATTCTTTCTCGCAGTACCATGAACTTTTCCTTCATGGCATCCTTAATTAGTAACTTTATGTATATTTGTTTATTTACTGCCCGACTGCATCAAGTCAGGGACCGTTCACTGTGGTGTATATTCACTATCTAGCACAGCACCTGGACACATAATGATGCTCAATAAATGTTTGCTGAGTAAATGAAACTTCACCTTGTTACAGTCTTTATCCAGGCCTCAGGGTCCAGCCCAAATCCTACTTCCCACCTTAAATTAGCCTTTGGATCCCCCAGGTCCAAGAAAAGCTTACCACCTTGATAGGTCTCTATGTAGTATGCCCTTCTTCAGTCATGGTGATTATCGCTGTCTGGCTGGATCAGTTACTGTGAGTTTCCACCTCTGCCCTGCCTCCTCCCAAACCCAGACCACACACTGCGCATCTCTGCATGGCCCAGAGCACGGGAGGCGCTCGGTAAACGTGTGTGGACCCAAATAGATCAGAGAGCGCTGGGATGGTGGAGGGTGTGAGGAACTGGGCCTTTTACAGGGATAAAAAGTGTGTCCTGCCCTGCACAGCCTGCAGGGAGAAGGATGACAAACGTTCCTTTTGCCAGGAAGGGCTTTGGGGTAAACCTCATCTGCTGGTTGCAGCCACAGAGCAAAGTTCTGGGGCTGAGTAGGGGTGAGGTTAAGTCCACCGGCTTGGGGGCCCCAGAATTATAGAGCAGCCCAGACCCTGTTCTGCTCAGCTGCAGTCTGCAGATGAGGCCTGGGCATCTCTACCTGGCATCTCCATGTTTCTCTGGAGGAGAACCCTGCCTACAAGAGAGAGGTTAGGTCTAAAATTAGGAGCCAGGAGCCCACAGAGGCAAGGCCCAGCCAAGAGCCCCCAAGGCCATCACCCACTCTCGGCATAGGCCGTCCCTCCCTCCTCTTCAGGACTGGTGAGAAGCCCTCGGCCACCCCACCCCGGCTGGCTGAGCCCTCTCTTTTGGGGGCTGGGTCTGTACAATGGGAAACGAAAAGCCCCCTCCCTGCTGCCCCAGAGACATAAAGCAGGCCTTTCACTGAGTTCTGGCTGCTTCGGTTAGTTCTTGGCATCCAGCGAGGCGGCGTCGGGAGGGGCGGGCAAGCGAGTGGTTGGGGGCGGGGATGGGGCCCGAAGACTCCGAGGAGGCTCGCCCGCCCCGGGCCACCGGGTGGCTCCCCAGCTGCGGGATGAGCTCATGCAGGGAGACCGGAACAACTTGGGGAAGGGGGAGGGAGGAAGGCCGGCACCGAGGGGGCTGCGAAAGCGGGGCTCCGGGGAGCAAGTCTTCGTGGGGAGTAAGGACGAGCATCCACTCCTCTGGCACTGTCCCCTCCCCCCCAACCCGGGTCGCCAACCCCATAGTCAGTCCCTCCCCATGCCCTTCTGGGGAAATGGCAGGCCCCGACCGCCGGCCCACGCTGGTGGCAGCCCCCTTCCCCCACCTTTCCCTACCTAGGTCGCGAACCCCCAAACCCCTCTCTATGTCCTTCCACGGAAATTTCCAGGCCTCGCCGCCTGCCGGCCACTGCCCCCTGGGCCCTGCAGATGCCACAGCTCCGGCTTGGCCAAAACGCGAGGCTCACTGAGCTCGGGGCGCAGCCTTTGTCGGGTGCCTCTGGCGAACGCGGTGGAGGACCCCACCGGCAGGTGCCTCTCCTGCGCGCCTCCTCTCCGGCCGGGCTGTGCTCCTCCGGGTCCCCTCTGGCCTCCGTCCCCCAAACGTCTCTTCTCTGGCCGAGAGTTTGGCGTAGACAGCGAGGGAACCATCGTGACTGGCGGAGGAGCCTGGGGTAGACGAGACTGAGACGGCGACCGAGTCGGGGTGGGGGAAGGGGGGTGACCGACGCTGGACCCTCGGGGCCTGGAGGCAGTGGCTACCGGAGAGAGATGGGGGGCTGCTCAGGCCGCGGAGATAAACTCTCCTGGTTCGGGGCCGTGGTTAGGAGGGGGAGGGGGGAAGAAAGGAGCAGGGTTCGGTTATTCAGATTTGAAGATGAATTGGACAAGTAACTCTTGCACCGTCCTTCCACCAACCTCAGCCCACCCCCAGCCACACACACACACACACACACACACACACACACACACACACACACACACACACACACACACACACACACACACACACACACACACACACACACACACACACACACACACACACACACACACACACACACACACACACACCTTGCTCCAGCCTGAGACTTCGTCTGGGTGTAGGGGTCGGACCGCAGTGGGTCAAATGGACGGTTTCCCCCACCCCCACCCCCTGCTCCACCCTCCCTCCAGTTCTTAACCCTCTCTCTGTCTACGCACACACAACCCTCTCCTGGGACGGGGTGGGAGGCTATTGTGAATGGGGCTCAGAAGCATCGCCCCCGGCCCCAAATTTGAAAGTTCAAAGCCACCATCCGAGATCAGCTCATTAGAGCCACGACTTGGTTACCTTTACCCAGACAGTATATTCCAATTTCCAAACGTGGAAGAGGCGTGTGTATGTGCGTGTGTGTGTGAGTGCGTGTGTGTCTGTCGCTGTGTGTGTGTGTGTGTGTGTGTGTGTGTGTGTGTGTATGGGGGGGATGTATTAAAGGGTGATCTTATAAATGAAAACGGGAGGACTGAACTTGAAAGAAACTGGGCAATTGTAAAACAAACAAGAATAAACAAGCCTTTAGATGTAATTTGTGGTTAATCTGGAGGAGAAGGTAGCGCAGAAGAGAAACCCCCACCCCCCAATATTTTTTCCTTTGCTGCGTCTCCACCCGCAGCACTTGGAGCGGCGGAGAAGCGGCTCCGGAGTGATTAATCCGGGGATAATTCACCCCCCGCGCCCCCCGGCGCGAACCCCGCGAAGCGGGATTGGAGCGAGTCATTTCCGAGAGCGCAGCGCGCCTCTCCCCGGCCGGGCGGACACTTGGTTCATTCCAGCCGCAGAAGCTCAGGGCTCCCGCGTACCGGGATTTTTTCCGAGCAGAAAAAAGCTCCAGAGCTCTCCTGACCTCCTTTCTCCTCGGCGGCGAGCGGAGCCTCTCCCTCGGCGCTGCCGGCCGCGCCATGCCGCGCTCGCGGGGACCGGAGCAGGGGCGCTGCGGCTGCCCCGCGGGGAAGGCTCGCGGCGAAGCAGGGATTTCGGCGCTCGTGAGGGGCGCCGGGTGCCGCTGGGGCCGCCCGCCGCCGCCGCTGCTGCTGCTGCTGGGCTGGGGGCTGCTCGGCGTCTCGGCCGCCGCGGGTAAGTCCGGCCGCGCCGGGGAGCTGAGGCCGCCGCGCGCCCCACCCGAGCCTGGAGCCCACCCATTCCCGACCCCGTCCCGGTCCCTTCCCCCGCCCCCACCCCCGCCCTAATCTCCCACCCTCCCAATTGCCCACTTTCATTCTCATCCTTGCCTCTGTCTGCCCCCAATCCTCCACCCCACCCTCAACCACGTCCTCACCTCCATCCACCCTCACCCTCATCGCTACCCCCAGCCCCAGCCGCAACTTGGCCGTGTGGGGGCCTGGGAGACAGACATCCCTGCCCAGGGTTGCGGGGCACCTGGATCGTGGCTTCAGTTTCTCCAGCCTCCCAGCCCCCAAGGTGCCAGGCTTTCCCCGATAAACTTTCCCGGAGCCCTACTCCCCCGGCTCCCAATTCTGCTTGGCACGCCCGTTCTGGGGGCTGGACAGGAACGGCGCGCCCCCTCCTTATTTCCGCGTCTGCAGGGTCTGCCCTTCCCTGCCCCCGCCCATTTTCTCCGAATGAAGCCGGTGCCCCCGCCGGAGCCGCCTGGAGACTGCGGCCGTCATCCCCCTCCCCAAGAGTCCCCTCCCTTGGGCGCTTGGAGCTTGGAAGGAGGGATCTAGGTGGGCACGCGTCCAGGGCGGGGGTCCCATGTAGTCTTTGCAGCAGGGCTCAGGTCGGGGCTGGAGGGTGTTGAGCGATGGGAAGGCGGGGGCGGGGGTTGTGCCCTGGTGCGGGGGAGGGAGTGTCGCCGCCAGACTCCGGCTGCCACATTCCCCTCGGTTCCCATTCCGCGCCAAAGTGCCCTTTCCCGCGCCCTGCTGCAGCCGAGTGCCGGGGCTGCGGCAGCGGCGGCGCGGGCGACGGGACCAGCTCTCGGTTACCGCGTCCAGGAGTGGGGCAGACCTGGCGGATGCGGAGAGTACCGGAACTTCGCGGGTGTCTGGCTGCAGCCTGCAGCTCTCAGGGGAAGCAAGCGGACCTTCGAGGGAACCAGGTCCCCGATGGAGGCCACTAGCTTAACTGGTCCTCTCCCACTTTATCCACGGCACTCCCCTGAGGTTCAGCTCTAGCCACAACCTAGAAAGTTCTGTGTGCCCGGGTGGGGACGGGTCCAAACCCGGACGCCTGGAGCTTCATTTTCATTTAGCTGATACCCACTGGGGAAGAAAACCTGAAACACCTGCTGCCCAGGCCTGGACCCAGGGCACCTCCAGCCTGGAGCCGTATTTTTTTCCTTTCTTTGCTTTTTGTGTTTTTGTTTGTTTGTTTAACCACCGATTAAACTCTGAAGGGTTGGCCTCAGCCACGCCAGCACTCAGTGCCCCTTCTTGGAATGTGCCCCCTCCCCTGGCAGGCCAGTGAGTGGCGAGCTCTGTGGCCCACCCTGGGCCCTGCATCTGTGAGCCCGTCCCCGCAGACCCCTCCCCCACCATTTAGCCGCGAAATGTTGGGATTCCGGGTCAGGGAAGGCGCCGGGAGCCAGCCCTGGCTCTCCCATCCCTACTTGACCGGAGCTTTTCAGGTTCTCTTTAGAGTCATAGCCACTGACACCCAGAGAGGGGCGCCCGCGGTGCGCGCGTCTGGGAGCTCTGGCGTCGCGCACACCCACACCCACTCGGAGGCTGTTCACACCGATGCCTCTGGTCACCCAGACTTGCCACATGGGCAGTGGAGGGATAGCCGCTACCGATCCACGGGCCTCTTGGACGTTTGTCCAGGTGAGGTCCCTGCTCTGGTTTTTCCGATTGGAGAAGATCTGATGGAATTGTTTTTCTGGCTAGATTTGTCCCTGCCCTTTGGGCATGTCATGCCCCTGGGGAGAGAAAAAGGCCGACTCACGGAGCTTGCACACTGCTCATCCTGCTGGAATCCTGCCGTGTATATTCATTGGCTCGCAGCTCTTTGGCCAGTGGGAGGGGTGGGGAGGTGGGGGGTGAATGGCTTGGGGAGGGAGCAGTTGCTCTCTGGCAGGCCCAGCTCCGGCGGCTTCCAGTGCTTTCAATGCATTTCTTTTTAAATCTTTCCCACGTTTAATTTAGATGTGCTGTTTATCCTTGCAGGCGGCAGAAATCTGGAAATGGTCTTGGTGATGGACGATGGGCAGGATTTGGCATATTAGAGGGGCAAGCATGTTCATTTTGTGTTTGCTTCACACTGGTGACTTTAAAAGGTGTTCAGGACTGAACTGTCTCCCTTGCTTGGCTCAGTGATCACTGAATAAAATGAACATAAGGACTTGAAAAGGGGAACTCCTCACCTACACTTACCTTCTTCCCTGAACCCCTTCCATCTGGGCCCTGCCTCACACCCCACTCCCACCCCTTGCCTCCTTAGAGACCTTCCATCAGTTACCTGCTCTCCCTGCTGTCCATCGGTTATTCTCCCTCCTTATATGTGTTTCCCCTTGGCCTGTAAACAAATTCATCTTTAGCATAAAACAAGCCAAGGAGACTTCTTGGCCCTATTGATGTCTTTTAGCCGATACCTTGCCTCTCTTTGTCTTTTACAGTCAACTCTCTTCAAAGGGGTCTTCAACTCCTTTCTCTACTACTGGTCACTCCCCGCAGTCTGGCTTCTGTACCCAGGACTCCACTGGAACACTCTAGATCACTGATGACTATCCTAATTGCCAAACCCATTGTACTTTCTCTGTCCTTATCTTCCTTAACCTCTCTATGGCTTTAGACACTGTGGATCATTCCTTTTTAAATTTCTTTTCCTTGGACTTCTGGGACACCATTTTACTGATTCTATCTCTTGGGTGTTCCTTTTCAGTCTCCCTGAAGTATGGAGTCCTGCAGCATTCAATTCCTTATGCTTTTCTCCATTTCCTTTCATCACTGCCTGGGTGAGCTCATCCACGCTCATCCCTTCCACTCCCATACTCTGAAGCTTCCAGACTGATCTTTCCTGCCAAGATGTCTCTGCTGATATATATCTATTGGCTTCCTAGTCCACAGAAACTCTGGGTCTAGACAACCCATATATCCGCACCTCTTGGACATCTTCACCTAGATGTTTCCCTTCCAAAGCAAACTCATTAGCTTCTCTCCTAAGCCTCCAGTATTCTCTAGGTAGGCTGGTGGTACCCGTAACCTCCCTGTCACCCAGCCCAGAACCTTAGGATCATCCTCAACTCCCTTCTTATCAGGTGGCCATCAAGTTCTGTCGGTTTTTAATCCTCGGTTATTCTCAAACCTTTCTCTGGATTAAGCTCTGAGCATTGAAAAGACTGTCATGCTTCCCATCCCCTTAATAAGAAATTAAAAATAAAAGCAATATTTAAATATAAGGAATTCTGACAATGTTCTGATTTTCCCCATGCCAATCACTTCATGGCTTTTAAAAAATGAAATATGAAGTTATTTTTTTGAACATGTTCTTTGTTTTGCTTGTGGCCTGAGTGCTTGCTTTTATTTGGCCTCTTGTAGAGTGGAGCTCAGACTGTACCCATTGTTCTATCATAGTACAGATTGAAGTGCATTAAAAGTACTTATTTGTCTGCATTATATATTAAACTGGGATCTTCCTGAAGGCAGGGATAGTACTTTATTTCTCTTGGTATCCCCAGCCCCCAGCTTAGGACTTGGCATAGAATTGGGGCTTAATGGATGGCTGTTAAATCAGCAGACAATTTTTACGTTTTTTTTCCTTGGACAGTTTTCCAGAGACTTGATAAGGCTAAATCAGGAGTTTTAGGGGTCGAGAAAGCCAGCTAATTTGCAGAGGTAATGAGATCACAAAGGCACCTGGTCCCCAGTTGCTTCGCCCCCTCAACTAAATGCCACAGATTGGTGAGACAGCTCCCCAGATTCTAGAACCAATGCAACAACAAACCCTTGCATGCAACTCTCCCCGCCCTGTGCCAAGGAAAGATATTTAACTGCCCAGTCACTGATGTGTGTATGGATTTGAATTTCCTTTTCCAATTGAGCTGTGGGCTTATGGTTTTTAAAAAATAAGCTGACTACAGTGTACAGTGCTGACCATCTCTATGGCTGGTGAGTGTGTGGCTTTGCTGAAGGTGAGGTTAGACTCACGTGCCAGGGTACTGGAGAACCAGATTGTGGGGTCTTAGACACTGCAGGGTTTGGGTTTGTCCAGAAGAGTCCAGCAGGTGGCTTCAGCAGCACCACCTTGATTCATGTGCCTGACCTGTCTATTTCATCCTCACAGTCATGCTGGAAGGAATCTGATTGCTCAGCAGAGCCAGATGTTCCTTGTTGGAGACCTAGCTGAGGTTCAGACCTGTCTAAAGCTCAGGTTCCCCACCTGCCAAAGGGACAAGTAATTCCTGTGTTATGGGAAGGGTTAGGAATCAGTGATACAGCAGGCCCAGTGCCTTACCAACCACACTGAATGTGCCCATTAAATGGAAGCTGTGGCTGAACAAGAACACTGAGGACAAAGGGAAGTCTGTGTGCCTTCAGGACACAGGAAGTCTGTGTGCCTTCACTACGTCCTCCCCCACCTCCTGTGCTCAGAAAGCTGTTCTGGGCACCCAGGGGAGTCACACGAATAGCTAATGTTCACTGAGTACTCACTGGCACTGTCTCAAGCACTTACGTATATTAACTCCATCCTGACAGCAACCCAGTGAGGTCAGCAGGACACACCATCCCCAATTTACAATGACTCAAGTTAGGATTTTTTGACTTGGATGGTGAGAAAGCTGTACGAATTCAGCAGAAGCTGTACTTCGAGTACCCATAAAACCATTCTGTTTTTCACTTTCAGTAAGCAAGGAATAGATTACATGAGAAATTCAACACTTTTATAAAATAGGCTTTGTGTTCAGTGATTTTGCCCAATTTTTAGGCTAATATAAATGTTCTGAGCATTTTATTCATGTTTAAAGTAGGTGAGGCTGGGCTATGATGTTCCATAGGTTAGTTGTATTAAATGCATTTTCAATTAGAATATATTCAACTTAACAGTGGGTTTATCGGGATGTAACTCCATCACACGTTGAGGAGCATCTGTATTGTTAACCCTGTTTTATAGACAAAGAAGCAGGTTCAGAGAGGGCACATAACTCATCCACACAAGAGGTAAATGGCCAAGGCAGGATTTGGACCTAGGTCGGCCAGACTCCAGATCCCTCACTGGTAACCACACTGCTGTTCTACTACTCAGGGGACACAGCAGGTGCCACACCCCTGGAATCTTTCTGCCCAGGCTGCCTTCCTTGGTCTTGCTGGTCCCACTGGGCTGCCACCATCACTTATGCTGTGCTGCTTTTGGTGCTTGAGGCCTGGATCTCAGATTTCCAATCCTCAAGCAGCCATCGTCTATCCTTCTGCAGCACAAGCTCCTCAGGGGTGACTGCAAAGTCATCCTTGGTTTCTAACCCCAAACACCTATCTAGATGCCATGGGTTCTCACAACTCCCCATGGGTTCTCACAACTCCCCATGGGTTCCTCTGTTGTAAAACTCATCAGGACATATTGGAATTTCTTGATTTATGAGGTGGTGTCTGTCTTTCTTCCCTAAAGGACTGTGAACTCAGGCAGGCCAGTGTAGCCCTGCTCATGGCATATGGTAGACACCCAATAAACACCTGGAGAGAGGTTCAGAGGCAAGTTATCTGGAGCTCAGGGCTCGCTTTTCCTTAGACCACCCTCATGGACATTCCCAAGGCAGTCAGGGACTAGGAAGGTGTGAAGGGGCATCTCCAAGTGGAAGGCAGCCCCAGGCCCATCTGCATAATAATGATGGCTCTCTTACCGAGTGCTGGTTAAATGCTTTATAGAGATAGCCATTCAGTTCTCACAGCAGTCCAGGCACTGTAGTAGCATATCTGAAGAGACTGAGGCTCAGAAATTAAGCAGTTTGGCTAAGGTTATAGCGCAGGTAGGTAAAGGAAGCAGGATTGAACCTCAGGGCTACCTGACTAGGGTCTATCCTCTTTATTCTTGGAAAGCACTTGTCACAGTGCTGGACCCATTGTTAGCTTTCAATGTGTGTTAGATTTTGTTACTGCTACTACAACTACAGTCTATTTGCTTTCTGCACCAGCCTCTCAGAATTGTAAGAGAAACAATTCAAACGCTATGCCATTCTAAGGTGCCACTATATACATCAGCGAGTGTCTTTCCTCTTTGCTCCTGCCATTGAAAGCACACC
Source organism: Cynocephalus volans (assembly GCF_027409185.1). NCBI lineage: Eukaryota > Metazoa > Chordata > Mammalia > Dermoptera > Cynocephalidae > Cynocephalus > Cynocephalus volans. Next base: position 27,209,702 of record NC_084467.1, on the reverse strand, counting down.
CCTTGGAACCTGGTCAACTCACCCAGCCCATCAACCCAGTCAGCCCCACTGTTCTAGAGGGGTAAAGAGGAAGGACCCTCTAGCTCCTCCTAGGAGTTGGAGAAAGCCACTGTACTGCTCTTCCTGGGTTTCTCTCCTTGGTGGCTATTGGCCTCCCAATCCCTCCTCTCTGCCTGCTGCACAATCCTGAGGGTTTCCCTGACAACAGGGGAACATCTGGGTGAACCTGAAAATAGAGGATTATTTCAAGTTGTCAGTCTCACAGAGACTCTGTCTCAGCGTTCACTAGCTTTAAGTAGAACTTAATTCTTCCATAGGCCCACAGAAAGCAAAGAGTGGGCTATACAATATGGGAGTTGCTCAACTTGAAAATGTGATGGGGTTCTTAGAGCTCTTTCTTTACTTTTGTAAATTAAGAGAAGCAAAGGAAACTCATATTTATCTTTTCCCTGGACTCTCGAGACCCCTTGGACTATCCACTTTTTATACTCCTCCTTTAAAGATGAGACTCTGTATCTTCTCTCCTTTCCCACCCAAACTCAAAATTAGTTCTTAGGTTTTCGGGGGAAGGTGAGACCCTTTGGCTTTCTCAGGTAGCTTAATGTACCATGAAGGATGGTCATGACCCCATATACATTCACAAATGAGAAATTTGGCCAAGCAGGGGATGAGAGGGACAGGGATGGAATAGAGTACGATGGGGTAGGATTGGAGAAATAGGGTAATTTGAGATGGACTGAGATCAGTTAGGAAGGAATGAGTTGGGTTAGGATGAAGAGAGGGCTGGGATGTATTGGGATGTGATAGATAGAATGAGATGGGGGTGGAATGGAATGGGATAGCGTTGCGTGAGATGTGATGATTGGGGGTGGGATTGAGAGGTGGGATATAAAGTATTCAGGGGATTGACTGGGATGGGGTAAGGTGGGGTGGGAATGTAGATAGGGGTAGGATGGGATGAGTGGCTTTGGGATGGAGTGGAATGGGACAATTGGGATACAATGGAGTGGAGGTGAGATGTACTGTGGTGGAATGGCATGAGATGAGGGAGTCAGGATGTACTGGGATGTATCGGGGTGGTTTGGGTTGGGTGAGCTGGGATGGGATACTGGGAGATGTGGTGGGGTTATGTAGCCAGTTGAATGAGCCCCATGAGGAAATGGGAAGTCGAGCAGGGCACCAGAAACAAACTAGTGTAGCATCTTCATCTTCTTCCCCAGGACTCCCTGAACTTTGGTCTGTCTCTTTCTTGTCTGAACTGTGAAATTTTCAACAGATAAGAAGTCTCCATCACCTCTTGGTCTCACACTGGCGTAGATCTTAAAATGTTGGAGGTGCCACTCTCCTGCTGTAAAGGGTCATTCTTCAGGAAGAGGTTGGGAGTCCTATGTGGAAGAACCCTATCAGAGAAATGTGCCTGGCATAAGCCAGGAGCACCAGGGAAGCTCGTGTCAAATTTAACGTCAGAGAAAGCACTCTGCTAGATCTAGTGAGGTGGCTATACCCAGAGAGAGCAAAGTCCTGGGTGGAATAGGGGTTCACCTCCACAGCCCCCTGCTTTTGGAGAGTCTCCTCACTGGAAATTGTCTTTTGCGGCCTACCTATTTGTTTCTGTATTGATGGAAAATTTTAAACTGAATTGTTCTCTAAGGGGATGTCAGTCCTATCTTTGACAATCAGCATTATAAGAAACTTTCATGATGCTAAAAATGATGTATGTATAGTTAAACTACTGAGAATATCAAATAACTCTTACAAATTTATTTGAGAATCTCCTGTGTGGTCTAGAGCAGAAAATAAGGGCTCATATTGTGACACAAATAGCCTTCCTCCCTCCCAGTGTCTAATTTATTCTCAATTAAGTGCAATTATAATCCAGAAACCTCAAAAAATTATGTGTCCATCTTCTAGGTTTTCAAATAGAAAACTGAATAAATTTCATTATTAAGCAGCCACATCTATTTATTGATTGAAAGTAAGCAAGTGTGACGGTTGTAACTTTAAAAGGAGAAAGCAAAGACTTTGAAATTTAGACCATTTGAGATATAAGTGTGTTATCAGAGAAGGTGCAGGCATTTTGTGCAGAATAATTGATGGTCCTTCCTGAGATGAGCATGTATGGTAGAGCTGACGACTCAGGCCACGGAGGGTGTCTTGGAGCTGCTGCCTGATTCCTGCCCTTTTCCCCACCCCTGCCTGACTCTCACTTACTGCCCTCTGACCCTCTAGTATCCTCCATCGCCATTTGAAGAATGGGGGCCAAGGATGGAGAGAGGCTCAGAGACCGGGTGAGGCTCAGTCCTGATGTGTGGGTGTCTGGCACATTACTTGGCAAGAAGAAGGAGGTGAAAGTTTATTTTCAATCCATATTAAAATGTTACTAGCATGGAAACAGCCACCTCGAGGGTGGCATCCCGTCCTTCCAAGACCTTGTGTGGCCCTGCCCTCCTGGCCTTTGTCATATGTGAAGTCCTAGAAGGGGTGATCTGTAGAAGAGTGGCTGGAAGAAGGGCATTGCCTAGAGTCAGGAAGCCAGTCTTCCAGCCTTGGTCATGCCCCTAAAAACCTATGTGACCATGAGCAAATCATTTCATCTTCCTGGGCCTCCATTTCCTCACCTGTAAAATGGGAACAATAATACCCACCTTGTCTACGTAATGACAGACTTGGAAGCTCTTTAATCAACAGAAGAAAAAGGAGCCAGAGCTCTTACAATAGGACCAAAAAGGCCACTAGTCTAATCCCCATACAATGGGAGATCCCACCCAGTGGTTAGGCCGGCTCGGCATGCCAGGATGGGGAGCTCACTACCTCTGCTGACTGCCTGCCTGGCTGCACTTCAGGGCTCAAGGGCCGTAGGTGAAGGGATGGTGGGCTTGCTGGGCTTCTTGGCTCTGATCTGTTCTTATCCTCCAGTGGCCTCGTGACTGCTCCTGAGAACTCGCAAGGGAGCAAACAAGTTGTCCCTTCAGACATCCTGGCTGCATCCCCCCCTGCTCCCACCCCAGGCAGCAGGACTGAGTTCAGTCTGGGAGAGATGACTACTTGGGTTTCACTTTTACTGACACATCCATCCAGGGGACACGATCTGAACTGAGGCCTTTTAACTCTAGCCAGATGAAAATTCCCTACATTCAGGGACCACTGGGACTCACCTCTCCTATGACATTTTGTTTTAAGAAACATCAAAGGAGAAAAATGTTACAGGAACAGTTTCCCTGAGTCCCATGGAAGTCACAGTTGAGGTTTTTTGTTTTCTGCTCCCCACCCACCCCGATCTCAGTCTAAGACATAACATTGAATGAATCCTACCCTCCACCCATAGCACTTTGTGATCATCTGTGTGTGCAAGACTCCTCTCTTATTTTATTTAAAATTTTTCCTCCCTTCACTCCCAATCCCAAGGCTATTATTATCTTTCCCCAATGGGTACCCATTCTGTTATATTTGACATATGTCTCAAAATTTGCATGGATCCTTATGAACTATAAATTCCACCTAGCTTCTTACTTCGTTTACTAAACACCAAATTTTAAAGATCTGGCTGTGTTCCTTGTGTGTGTGTGGTCTGTGGTTTCTGGCTGCTGTGTTGTGTCATGAGTTATGCAGCCACCATATTTTATGTGCCCGTTCCCCTATGGATAAGCCCCTGGCTTGTCTGCAGCTCCTCCCACCACAAGCGGGGTTCTGAAGAACATTGCTGCGCATGCTCTCTGGGGATCCTGTGTGAGAATAACTCTGGGCTACACAGATGGGAGATTGGGATCCCTGAGTTAATATGCTAATTTTCTATCTTCTGCCGTAGTGTGTTCCAGAACGGCTGTGTCAGGCCACATTTCTACCAAGAGTGCACAAGGATTTCTGTCTTCCCACATCCTCACCAATACCTAATACTATCCACCTTTCTAATTTGCTCTTCTGAGTTTCATGTGCCATCTCATTGTTTTAATGTTCATTTCTCTGATTACTAGTAAATTTGCATATCTCATATGCTTGTTGGCCATTTAAGTTTTTCTTTTTGTGAATTGCCTGTTCAAATTCTTTGTCCATTTTTATATTGGATTTCCTGTCTTAATTTAAAAAATTGTTTGGTTGATGTGCAGAAGAAGTTTTGTTTATAGTCCAGATCTTGCTTTTTGTTGATTTTGGGAGTTATGAATAACTTCTTCCAATCTTTCATCTGTCTATTTTGTTGATGGTGTCTTTGGACAGAAGTGCTTTGTTTTCATGTAGTCAAATCCAGCAATGTTTGGGGGAAGGCAGAAAATGAGACATGAAGATGGTGATGAGCTGGGGCAGGGCAGTTCCCAGGCCACCTGGGTCCACTCTTTGGCAGGGCTGGCTCCCTGTTTGGAGGGCTCTGAGGGGTCCCAGAGGCTTCCCGTCCATCCTGGGCTCCCGAATCCTGCAGGAAGTGTCTCTTCTGTTAAAGTACAAATTCATTAATGGATGGGTGCTACATTTTGAGAATGTTAGGGATTGTGCAGTCCTTCAGCAGGCATTTATTGAGGGTCTGTGCTGTGCCAGAGCTCTCAGATGCATTGGACAAGTTTCTATGATAAGTGTACGTAAGAGGGGCAACTATACCCATGCTGTAGCAGCACTATTCACAGTAGCCAAAATGAGGAGGCAACCCGCGTGTCCGCGGATTGATGAACAGATGTACAAAATGTGGTATATTCAAACAATGGAATACCGTGCAGCTTTTAAAAAGAAGGAAATCCTGACACATACTACAGCATGAATGAACCTTGGGAGCATCATACTAAGTGAAATAAGCCAGGCACAAAAGGACAAATACTGTATGATTTCACCCATGTGCGATAACTAGAGTGGTCAATTTCATAGAGACAGTGAGTAGAATGGTGGTTGCCAGGAACTGAAGGGAGGCAAAATGGGGAGTGATTGTTTAATGGATGCAGAGTTTCAGTTTTGCAAAAAGAAAAGAGATTTGTGGATGGACAGTGATGATGATAGCACAGCAGTGTGAATAGACTTAATGCCACTAAACCATACTTAAAAATGGCTAAGACGGTAAATTTTATGTTATATATATTTTATCACAATTAAAACAAAGAAGAGGGGCACCTATCCAGACTCAAAGAGTCAGGGAAAGCTCTTGGAGCAGGTGATGTTTAAAGTGAGACTTGCAGAGTCAACAGTGGTGAGCAGATGCAGAGGGGGACAGAAGAGTCTGCCGGTGGTGGAGGCTGATCCATACAGGTGCCCGGTTGAGTGGAAACAGGGCATGTGCCAGGTCTGGAAGGCCTGCTACCTGAGTAAGGGCCATGAGGAGGCTGGAGGGCTCTGAGCAGGGAAGTGGCCCGATTGGCTTGGTTGGTAGCCACAGGTCTTGGGGTGGGTACTTGGGGCCCCACCGGGAGAGGTTGGCAAGGAGGGGGTGAGGGGATCCTTTTCCTTCCACGTGTCCTCTACCCTGTGCTCCATCCTCCCAGGGAGGGAAATAGCTGACAGAACAGTTGAAAGTACGTAAAAGCCACCCCATAAATTGTGAATTGTAAATCACAGTTCAGTTCATCCAGCCTCAGTGAGAACATCACAAAACTTTCATCAAGAAAGAAAATAAAAATAGGGGCTGACTTGGCAGGTCGTTTCAACATGGTGTCTTGTAGGGAGACCTACCGTATTCTACTTGTCCAGGCTCTGTGTGCCCGCCAACGTTTTGGATGTCCTGCCTCTCTTCCTTCCCGCTCTCCTCCTCTGCCAAGCTCCTCCCCTATCTCCCTCCCCCTCTTCTTGCAGATCCCTCCTCTCCCCAGTTCTGCTACTTCCCTGGACACCAGAACTCCTCACCTTCATTGTAGAGTCATCCCCCTTCCCGTCCCCAGCCTCAACATCAGTTAGAGCCTCTTCCTGACCTTTGACCTTGTTGCCTCCACCGTACCCCACCCAGAAACCTCTTCTCCAGGCCTTCCCATTGGCGTGGCCTCAGCCCAGCAGCTGTGTCGACAAGGAGGGTTTTTAAGGCCTTTGGCTGCTCCCATCTGCTTAGGACCATGGGCTGGTTCATTGCAACATTCACTGAGTGCCAAGTGCAGTGGCCCTGAGCTGGGGTCATGAGTACAAATACCATTGACAACCAGTGTCCTTCCTCCAGGACAGTCATAAGCTACCAAAGGCCCAGGGAGCTCCAACAGAGGAGGGGGTGGGGGACAGGGAGGGCTTCATTCAGAAGGTGCCAGCAGGCTCTTCAAGATAAGCACGTGCTGGCTGGAGGAGAATAGTGTGGGGGAAGGGTATCGTTGACAGAGGCTTCAAGCAGCCAGCATGTTTGGGGACGTCAAGTTCGCATTCCCCTCCATCAACATCACCATCTCCATCATGGAGCTGTCCTTTGTTGAACACTCAGTGCTGAGTGACAGCTGTACCTTCTTCTCAACCCTTCAATGTCCCTAGACGTTGGTCATTTTCAGTTGAGGAAACTTGATATTAAGTGACTTGCCCAAGACCACAGAGCTAGGGCAGGGGAGAGCCTGGATTTAAACCTAGTCTGATTCCAGATCCACAGACTTAACAACTGTACAGGTTTCCCTGCTTAAAATGTAGATTCTCAGGCCTTCCTCTGACCTTCTGAATCACAGTATCTAGGAGTAGAGTGTGGGGATCTGCCTGTGTAATGCGTTCTCCCTTCCCTTATTATTAGACACATTAGGTCTGCCCAGGAACCTCTTAGGTAAACGGCTCCCTAGGTCTCACAGGAGACTGGCCTTCAACCACTCATGTTCCTCTGCTCACTTTTGGATAACCCTGAGCTTTAACCCCACCCAAGAATGAACAGAAGAAGGGCTCAGGTCCTGTAGCTTTGGAGTAAAGGCTCCTCTTCTCCTGCCTGTCCACACCTGGGCTGCCATCTGTAGCACCACCACCCCCGATCTCCCTGCCTCTACTTTATTGTCAGCCCTGGCACTGATGGCACTAGGACCTGTTCCTAGAGATGGCAGCACCCCAGACGTGGTCGTCAGGGTGACTAGATTTGTGTTGATGAGATTTGTGGCCCACCAAAGGAGACTGGGAAAGCAGTGCCCCCCAGGCTGGCATTAGCATTTCTAACCTGCTTAACACAATTCACAAAAGGCCTGTGTTGGTGAGGGTCGGCCTGACAGCTTGAGCTCCTGAATCACTAAGTCCTCCCTCCAGCCCTGGATTTGTTAGGTGAGAAATCAGGACACTCAGGGGAGTCTTATCCTGAACTTTCTCCGTGTACTAATTCCCATTATTCTAGATTTAATACTCGTTGAAGAGCAGACCCAAAGCACTGAAATGCCATTTTCCTCAGGCCTGTCAGTGGGAGGCAGCTGGCATTTTAAGACCGAGGCATGGCAGGCAGGCCGAGGCAAGGTCAGTCAGCCTGGGGGTGAGAGCAGGCTGGGAGGAAGCTCCAGAGGGTGGGCAGGGGAGTCCAGGTTCCAGCCCTCACTTTGTCACCGGCTGGGGTAGGATACAGCCCCTAGTGGAGGGAGCCAGTGAGGGTAGTGGGGCTCTAGCCCAGTGGAGGGGCATTTAGGGAGTCTGCAGTCTGAGTTAGGAGCCAAGGGGCTCAGCAGGGAAACTCAATCAGATGACCAGCATGCAAATAGGAATGCTTAGGCAGGAAGTACAGAAATACTGGGAGGCCCAGTAATGGCATTCATTCATGAATTTATTAGCCTTTCCTTGGGTTTTATTCATTCCTTGAGTTTCAGGAAGTTAGGTAGGGATTATTAAATAAGTGTCGTGGGAGGGGGGGAAGGCTTCATGACCAGACAAGTTTGGGGAACCCTAGACCTTTGATTTCCAATGTGTAGTCCAAGGCCTTGCCAGGAAGCTTCTTAGAAATGTAGCCTTTTGGGCTCCATCCCCCACCTATTGAATGAGAATCCATATTTTAACAAATCCGCAGGTGATTCATGTGCCCCTGAGAGTCTAAGAAGCACTAGGTGGTGCATTCTTGGAGCACAAAGTTTGGAGTAAGCCCCCCCCAGGGTGAGTCCTGGCTCTAGTTCATTCTTGGCCTTAGTTGTCACATTAGTAAAATGGGCCAAAAATCCTGACCTCGCAGTCATGCATGTAAAGGTCCACGCTTGCAAAGCACCTGGCTCAGAGCATGCAGCTTTCCTTCCCCTTTGTCCAATAAGTCCATGTCCCACTGAAAGAGGGGTTCGGCCCTTTTGTTCACCCCAGTGTCTCCAGTACCCAGGGCAGTGCCTGCAGCACGGGGTATAGATGCTCAATAAATATTGTGTATGAATGGATGAATGGATGCTCACCAAATGGTTGTCAGATCAAACCGAACACCCTGGAGGCTGCTTTCTGGAGCAGCAAAGACACAATGAGATTTTCTTTGTGTTTTCTGTTGATGCACCAAATTATGGCAGATTTCCCATGATGAAGGACTGCTGAGGGGCTGGGCAAGGGGGTGGGGGAAATTTTTGATACAGAGAAATGAGATAGCGGCTCTGTGTCAGTCTGTGCTTCGGAAAGATTCTGTTATTGCTGACATTGTTGGTTTGAGAGCCATTTTCAAAATCAAATATTATGGGAGATGTTAGCCATTAACACCTAAGTAAGTGTAAGCTGATCAGTTCAGAAACAGCAGAGTCAGGTGGGGTGGTAAAAGAGTAGACTTGTGTGGATCTAGACCCACCTGGGTACCATGGCCTTATCATTTGAACCCAGAAGTTCATCTGATCCAGCCCTATACCTCTCTTTTCTCTTGCTCCAGCTCTTTTGGCCTTTCCCACCCTGCTGAGTCTCTGGTGTGTCCTGCCCCTGGCTCTTGACCTCTGAATCACAGGCTCCATCTTGGGACCATTTTCATCACGGGGGCAGCCTTACCTACTCACTCTCCTGAACAACCTTGTCCTGCTTCATAGAAGAGTTGGCCACGAATAAAACAGTGGCGTGAATCTTGCTTCTGAATTTCTATAGGGAAGTGCTGAGCACACTGTACCCTGCCTTACCCAGGAATGTCATGGCCATAATTGGCATCCCTGTTCCCCCATCTCTCTAACCTCTCCCTCCCCCACCCGTTTCCTTCCCATTAGCCCATTCACACTTTTAGTTTGCATCTTTAAAACACACTAAAAAAAACCCTTCGCTGACTTGCACCCCCTTTTGGCTGTCACCCTGTCTCTCTCCTTCCCTTCCAGCCATGCTTCATTAGAGGGCGTCTGCCAATTTCTTTCTCAGCACCTGCCATTTGGCTTCCACTCTCCCCACTCCAGGGGAAGTGCTCCAGCCTGGGGCACCACATGACTTCCTATTTACCAGCTCCAAGCGTCTCTCTTGGCTTCTGGACTTTCCAGTCTGGCCACAGCCTGCTCTTGACCTTCCAACTGTCCTTCCGCTGTGTCTGCCCCTCTGCAGCATCTGACACTGCTCATACTCCTTCCCACTTAACATTTGCTTTAATATTAGTGCTTCCAGGTCGGCCTTAGCTCTCTTTTTATTCATTTCATTTCCTCCTGTGGCTTTCATGCAACTGCCCAAATGCTGATAATCTCCATATTTAGATCTCTAATGAAGAGCTTGCTCCTGGGCTCCAGACCACATATCACCCAGATGCCACCAACTGAATTCTTCCTTTCTATGTTCACTTATATGATTCTTCCCCACCTCCAGCAATTTTACCATCCCAAACTCTTTTGTCCCACCTCAAGGAATTGCTTCACCAGCCATGCAGCTTCATAAGCTAGAAACCTGGGAATCCTCCTGGAATACCACCCCATTCACTCCCTTTCACTAAACAAACCTTGCGGCTTCTACCTCCAAAATAATTCTCAAGCCTTCTCCTGCATCTTTGCTGTGGTCCAGAACTCATCTTTTTCTCCTGGACAGTTGGAACACAGCACCCTTGCAACCGCGGTAGCCACAGTGTGGTCTTCCAAATCTGTCCTGGTTTCCTCTAGTTGATGGTCCATGTGTCGGTCAGAGAACCAGGGAGCAGCTTTACTCTCTGGGATGGGAGAGGAGGGGCAAGACAAAGATCAATGAGAAGTTGGTCCCTTGAAGAAGTGGCAAAGAATCTGAAGCTCTTGGGATGAGAACAGCCTTGGAAGGTGTTTAAACTGATATACCACTAACACTTCCTCTCTTCTGGGCTTCCAATCAATGGGGGTAAGCACAAAGAATGATAGTCCAATAGAAGGGAAGGTACTGATTCATTTATTAATAGCTGGACATGTGCCTGATACCCCTCAAAACACAGATCTTTTGGTGCATTCTGTTGGAGAACATGGCTTGACTTGAAGCCCTATGGTGACTTCTGCCTCCTCCCTTCTTGAATCTAAATCTTGGGAACTGAGTCCTTGGAACATTCGCAGAATTAGGCCTAGGACTGGGTCTCCAGAACACACTCAAGGTCCCCTTTCTGAGCAGCTGTCGGCTTGAGAATGAGAGGCTTGCTCCACCCACCAGTTTAGGTAGAACAGGGGTATCTGGCAGAGAGGACAGGAGAAAGAGGCTAAACCCCCTTCCAAGCCCTCCGTAGCATGGGTGTAAAGGAGGTCCCCCTCTCCTCTGTGTGCTGAGACTGCCATAGGAGGGGGGCAAGACGCTTAAATGTCTCCCTGCCCTCAACACAACCCAGCTTTGTTATGACCTGAGTTGCTTTCCTATTCTCTGAGTTTCTCCCAAGAATCTTGTGTTCCAAGGCACTATTTCCACTGGATTGCATTTATGAAGAGGGGCACGGATTCTTTTCCCTGTTCTTATTCCTATGTTTTCAGGTCTGTTGGCACAGATCAGCTCCTTCCTCAAATCCCACCCACCCTGCAGTAACTACAGGGGGAGGCTGCCAAGGGGCAGGGACGAAGCTCATTAGAGTTCCCAGCTTCATTCAGATCTGCCCCTCTAGGCAGCACAAGGACAGAGCCAAGTGAGGTAGGTGCCACTCTCAGAAACAGACGTCCGGCCCTTCTTTCTACCTTTCCACTGTCCTGTTACAGACCCCAGCCCCTTCCCACCCTCTGTGGCCTCAGCCTTTCTTTATGCCCCATAGCTTATCTGACTTGAGGCAGTGAGTTTTTCACTCTCCTAACTCACTGGTTCTGTTCTTTGGCCTTGGGAAAGGCGCCTGCATGAGACCTCATTCTTACTCCTTTTTCTAAGATTGAGGCTACTCCCATTCATTCCCCCAAAAACACCTCCTTTCAAAGCAGCAGGTAGCCTTGCCAAGGGGCTAAAATTTCTCATGCAGTCAAGCAGAGGGGCTGGGGAAACGAACATCCCTTAACTGGCAAGCCTGTGGGGTCCCACCAATCAGAAGGGACAAAAGGCAGTGTGACCTCACTGATTGGGAATAGTTCCAGCCCGAAGCAGACACTTGCCATTTATTTGGCCTGTGCTTTTTGATTGTGGATAAATGCAGTTTCTGTTAGGCTCTTAGAAATATTGAAAATAGCTCACAAACTCTCATTACTGCTTTTGAAGACCCGTAGGAGTCTGAGAAGTCCAGGCAGGGAACACCAGTCTCGTCCAATTCCTCCTCCACACTCTCCCACCATGCCCTCTTCCCCTCTCAAGTTCGGAACCAAGTGAGTGAAAAACACAAGGGGAATCAAATGGAGAGATCAAAATGTCAGCTTTGTTACCGATCAAGCTGATTGGAGAACGTGGGTTCGGATATGTGGCCAAACTGGCCTATTAATACATCACTTTTGGGTTGGAGAAACTTACCAACCCATTCACCAGCAAGTGGACAACCTCAGGCTTCCCTCACATGGGTAAGGGCTTCTGGGTCAGTTCGGGGAGGTGCAAAGCAAGTCGGGGCTGAGCTAAGCATAGCAGGTTCTTTTCTCCAAACACTATTTGGACGAGTCACTCCTCCTCCAAGGAGAGAGTGAGGGGTCAGAGAGAGACTGCACAAATATGTGTGCCACTGGGACTTTGCCCTCTGGGGCATGAAGAGGGAATTCTCTCTCCTTTAAGGAGGCAGGGAGTAGGGCGAGAGTGTTCTCTTCTAACACTGCAGGGTGGATCTGGACCAAGCAGGTCTGCAGTGCCCTCATCTGAGGGTGGTTGGTGCTGGCAGGACCCATCTCACCCACTGGGGAGGTGTAGTAGGAGCCCTACCTACCTTGCGTTCAGCTCTAGCTGTCAGCCAGCCTCAAGGTTTCTCAAAGCTCCTTTCCAAACTGAGGAGATGTTGACTAAGACATTGATCATCTGGCCCACTTATCTTTGTGACATATTTAAATAAGAAAATAAATTGTTCGTTTTTCTTTTCCCTTCATTGTTCCCTGAAAGAGTAACTGGAGAATGTGCTTCATCCAGGCGAGTTGTTAGGAAATGTGAGCAACTGTTTAAAATGCATCAGCTCGGGAGTCAGACCTCATTCTCCTTGGTTAACTCCTTGATAGAAACTGATGTCAGATTAGGGCTGGGCCCCGTCCATTTGCTTTGCAGATGAAGGACCAAAACTGAGTGGAGTAATTGATCCAAGAGGAGCAGAGAAAGCCACCAGCATAAGGCAGTAGCAATGCCAAGACCTTCTCTTCCTTTCCCCCATCCCTTCCTTCCCTCCCTCCTTCCCTTCTTTCCTTCCTTCTGTGCATCCAGCCCATCCATGTATCCATTTAAACAAGCTGTATTGAGCTCCCACTGTGTGCCAGGTACTGTGTCTGATTCTGGGATACAGAGTTGATGACATGCATGGTATCTGTCCCCCACCCCCCAAGCTTTCATTCTTTCTAATATGTTACCTCTGGGGTGGACAGATAATTAAACAGATCACAGATCACTAAAATGCAAGATGATGAGCATTGCAATAGATTTAGTATGGGACTGGGATGGAAGTCATGGGAACATAGAGAAAAGGCAGGAATCCAGCCAAGGGCTATCAGGATGACTTCCTGGAGGAGGTCATGTTTAAACAGACCTGGAGGCCCAGCAGGGGGTAGTCTGGAGAAGACAAAGAAGAGTCAGTCACATCCTCTTTACCTGGGAGGTACTGTTGGTAATGCCCTGGGAAGCTGCTGCTCTGGGGTGACCGTGCACTGGGACCTGTCAGGTGCCCATCCAATTCTGATTATGCTGAGCAATTGTCTGTACTCAGGCACTGTGCTAGATGCTTAATATGCATTACCACATTTTTTGGTCCCCAGACCCCACTGAGGCAGGCAGTATAGTTATGCCCATTTTATGATATAGGAGCTGAGGTTTGGAGGAGTGAAATGACTTGCCCAAAGAGCACAGAACTGGGACTGTTGCTACCACATACCCACGTGGAGTCTCTTGATGTGTTTTTACAACTGTTTCCACCATAGCACACAGCCCAGGAGCCCTAGGCAGAGCCCAGCAGCACTGGCGCAAATCACAAACCATTTCTATAATAATAGCAGTGATAATATTATCTTCATGTATGGAGTTCCTACTATGAGCCTCTGTGCCAAGCATTTTATATATTTCATGTAATATGTCTTAAAACAGGCCTGTAAGATAGATGGCATTATTATTCGCATTTTGGAGGTGGACATACTGAGGCTCAATGATGTTAAGTCATGGTTCAAAGTCATACAAGTCTGGTAAAGTTGGAGCTGCATCCAGGGCTGCATGACTCTAAAGCCCCTGCTGCTGAGCAGGACATTATTTACTTTCTCCTACACAGTTTCTCACAAGAAAATGGAGAGAAGGAGCCATTTTCCTATCACTGCCTACACAAGTTCCTGCCAGTTCCCAGGCCTCAGTTTCTTCATCTGTATAAAGGAGACAGTCATTCTTGAATAGATACAGCAGCAGGCTCACCAGGGCCTTGCAAAAGCTGGATTCCATTGGGCTTATAAGGTGCTTGCAGCTGAACTCCAGGACTTCTGTCCCCAAGGGGCTGGCTGGCTGTCTGAGAGGAGACTGAGGGGGCAAAGGGGAGTTTCGGCTCCAGAGACAAGTAGTCTGATCTGATGGTGCAGATCCTTGTCTCTTGGATGTGGGCATCAACCACTCATAGCCATCAGATATGGAAAGACAAGAACCTATTTGGACACTGAGGGGGCCGTTAGGACAGCATGACCCTTGTCTCTTCCCCGAAGGCCATGGCAGCCAAAGGAAGGCTCAGAGACACTGCCGAGGGACACCTCATGACTGACATACTCAGCAAACATTTATGGAACTGGCTCTGTGCAGTGTTAGGAAGGTGGCCAACATCGTTCCTGCCTGGAGGCACTCACGTTTCTGGGTGGGGCCACACATGGAGACAGGTGCTGTGAGGGGTGGTACCCAGGAACCTGCCATTCATCCTTTGTCTTTTCCTCTCTCCCCACATCAAGCCATTGAACAAATACTGTTGGCTCTACCTTCAAAATATACTCAGGATCCAGTTGCCCCCCACACCCCGCACTACCTCTATCACCCACTGGGGTCCGAGCCATCATCTTGTTTTGTCTGGACCCGTGTGGGAGCCCCTCTGTCATTCTCTCCTTCCTTTCTTGCCAGTTTTCCTCCAAACTAGCAGCTGGGGAGCTTTGCACAGTACAAGGCAGATCTTTCATTCCTCTGCTCAAAAGCGGCCCCCATTGCACTCATAAATAAGTCAAGATCCTGTCTGTGTTCTCCCCCCAGTTTTCTTCCTGACCTCATCTCCCTAAGACTTGCCCCACCTTACTCTGCTCTGGCCGGTGGCTTCCCTGCTGCTCCTCGGACACGGGGTGTGCTCCCAAATAGATTTTGGGCTTGCTGTTCCCTGGGTAGCCACAGGGCTCAGCCCATGGTTTTCATCAGCTCTCGCTTTGATGTCATCTGCTCAGAGAGGCCTCTGTAGCCCCCTTATCCATGGTAACACCCTCCTTTTCTTACTCTGCCTTCGGTCCCTTCATAGTCCTTTTACACCCAACATATTATATATGCATTTTTTTTTCATTTACTGTCTGACTCCTCAAGTAAATCCCGTGAGATAGAGGAGCTTGTCTGTTTTGTTTTCTGTCGTGTGCCCAACTCCTAGAAGAGTGTCTTACACATAGTAGGGTATCAGTGAATATTCATGGGGTGTGGAATGAATGAATGAATACAGAGAACCAAGACAGAAGCCCAGAAGATGGAGCAAACAACTCCAGTGCAGGTGGGAGAGGTGAGGGGGTCATTGTTGAGTGCAATGACATTTGAGGTGGGACTTAAAAGTGCAGCAGGCAGTTTTCAGAGGAAGAAAGGAGTGGAAGGTATCCATCTCAAAGGGCCTGATACTTATAGGAATAGACGGGAAGTTCCACGTGGTTGGAGTGTGCCTTGTGTGTGTTGTGGTGTGGCTGTTTGGAGAGGGGACAGGTCATGGGGGAGGGGAAGCGTGTGGGTGCTGCAGTGGGACCCTGGAGCCAGCACCACTGGGTTCAAATCCCAGCCCTGCATGAAAAACTTGTGAGTCACCATTGGAGAGGGCTATGAAATTATTGCTTCAGACCTCAGAGAATGGCGTCATTCTCTGTTCTGTGTTCTTAGAAGCATAGATTGGAGATTCAGAGAGATCTAGGCTTAAATCCTGACCCTACCCAGTACTCAGCTGCAAAAGGGATTTAATAATCTCTTTAGACCTCAGTTCCTCATCTCTAAAACAAGAACCATAATCCCTAATTTGCAAAGATGTGTAACGATGCAGTGAGGTGATATATATGAAGCAGTTACCTAGGCGTGGCCTGGTCCTCCGTGGTGGTTGCCAAGGTGACAGGGCCTGCTGGATCCAGTGAGGTCAGAGGCATTGTGAGAAAACTTGTTCTCTATGCTCTTGGCAGGGCTGCAAGTGTTCTCTACATGGTTACTCGGCCCTTGCCTGCGAGAGCCTGGGCTCCAGCCTGCTGCCTCCCCCAGAGGGACCCTCCCTCCTGCTGCTGGGCCTTTGCACCTGCCGATTCCTCCATTTGGAGTATTTGCACCCCCTTTCTCTTCACTGCCCATGGCTCAAGTTTCATTTCCTCAGAGAAGCTCTCCTGAAGCCCCCGGTCTAGATCATTCTCATAGAATTGTGTTCCTTGCCCTTGGATAGCTTATCTCAGTTGATATTGATACGTTGATCAAAGCCATTACTTTATCCATCTCCCTTAGTGGAATGCAAGCTTCAGGAGGGGAGGGACAATGTCTGGCTTTGCTTATCATCCTATCTCTGGACCATGGACGGTCCCTGGCAAATAGCAGGTCCTTAGTCACTATGACGAATGACTCAGGGAAGGTGGAAATGACACACACAACTTTAGTGACCTTACTTTATCCCTTTCCTTTCCAGACGAGACTGGGAGGGCTGAGGAGCTACCGGAGCTGTGAACCTCACAGCTTTAGGAAGGATGCATTCTTTTTTTCTTTATAACAACAACAACAACAGTAACACATACTCAGCTCCAGTCGCTGTGCTCAGTACTCTGTAGACATTACTTCATCTAATTGAAACATCATTGTTATTGAGTGAGAGAAGCAAGATGCCAAGAAGTGTGTATGATATTATCCAATTTTAAAAACATAACACCAAACCCTTTCTATATATGTAAATGTGTACATGGGAGTATTACGTTTGTATATGGTTTTATGAACAGGAATAAAAATATGGAGAGATGCAAACTAGATTTTAATATGGGTTATCTAGTAGTGCGTGTTGGTTGGTGAGTAGTGTGGTAGGTGAGGGTGGGGAGTGAGGGAGTGGAAACCAAGTAAAAAAGGAAAAGGAAAAAGTAAAATTGTACCAAAATCCCAATATGCACAAGAAGATCATACTTATGCATTCATGCAAGATTATATACGAATGTGTTTGCAAAAAGAAATATAAAAATTATTTCAGAAACAAAGTACTACATGCTGGCAAAGGTACAGCATGATGGGCACTTTCATAAACTGCCTGTAGGAGTGTAAATTGTTACAAACTTTCTGGAAAGCAACTTGGCAATATGTTATCAACAGCTTTTAAAATATTCATATATTTAGACTTAACATTCCATTTCAAAGAATTTACCCTAAAGAAATAACCAGAGATGCAGCCAATCATTTATGCATAAGATGCATAGCATTTTTTATAATAGAGGGAAAATCTAGAAATAAACTAAATAGCCAACAATAAAAGAAGGTCAAACAAACGGTTACACCAAAAAATAAATTGAAGTCTCATGACAGTCCTGTAGAGATGGGTACTCTTATTATCTCCATTTTACAGCTGGAGGAAACAGAGGCTCAGGGAGGTGAGGTACAGTTGGCCACTGTAACACGGCAAGTGAGTGGTACAGCAGGATTTTAACCTCTACACGTTTGCAAAGACATGAGAATCCCTACCCTACTTGATGAGCCTGTGAATAAGGTAAACATCTGTGGTTCAATTCTTCTCTTGAAGGAAAATTTACAGTTCCAGACTGCAATGTACATGCCCCAAACCCTTGAAACCTTGATCTGGGACCTACTGAGCCATAGTGTGTGGAGGGACCCCCAGAAAGATCACCAAAGTGACTTCACTTTTTTAAAAAAAATGAAATAGTGTATAGAAAGCCTTTAGCCAGCACCTGACAGAGTTAGCACTCAGTGAATACTGTAACTTAACCATTCACATGATTATTTTTTCTTGGTTAGAGAATCAGTTAGGAAACTGGGATGTTTACTTGCTTATTATTCTGATTCTTCTCCCTGGGTTAGCTCGGAAATTGTTTCCTTGATGGCAGCTTTCTGGAGTGAAAACAGCTAAAGCTTTGGAATCAGATCTGGGTTTGAGTTCGGGTACTGCTCTCAGCAGCTGTGTGATTTTAGATCAATTAATTTCTTATCCTTGCTGAGCCTCAGTTTCTTCTCTCAGCCTCTTTGTGTAACTCAGAGAATTGCAGTGAAGATGAAATTAGATGTCAAATAGAAAGGACCTGACATAGTCCTGCTGTGTAGCAGGTGTTTATTACATGTTAGGTTGCTGAGTGGCATTGGACTGTGAGTGGTTTTAGGCCAGACCGGGGTGTAAATCAGGGACAAAAACGTCATGGCTGGGGCTTCACTCCAGGCTAGTGTTCAAAGTTGGGAAGTGGGGTGGTGAAGGAGAGAGAGGAATATCTGGTTACCTGGGCCCAGGATGGACCCTGGAGGTTACAGGCCAGTTTGGGGCCCGATGTTCCTCCTCTTGTTGGTACCTAGAAGTCCCAGCCGATCAGAGACCCATGGGAGAGTCTGGGCATGAAAGGAAGGGGAAGGATGTGAAGTTTGGATAAAGACTTGCTGTCGAGAGTGCTCAGATATGTTCTGGGTGAAAAGAGCTTATTGGGCCTTGGGAAAGTAGGAGAGTTTCAGTCTCTTTATTTTTTTCTTGTAAAGTCAGTAGACCTTGCTTGTCCCAGTCACTTCCCCTTTTGAGACATAACCAGGTCCAAGGTGGGATGAAGAGATGCAATTGTTGAATGCATGGATAGGTGGATGGATGAGTAGATGGGTGGACTATTATATGGGGGGATGGATGAATGCATGCGTGTCTAGGATGGAAGAATGTAGTTGATTGATGAGCTGGCAAAATGGAAGAATAGATGGGATAGATGGGGATGGATGGGATGGATGAATAAACGGAAAGATGAGTGGAAGGGTGAATGGATAGATGGAAAGATTGGCTTGATAGAGATTATAGAGATGACATGGGATGCCTGAGTGAGGGGACTGATAGAATGGACAATGAGTAGATTCATGAGATGAGTAGACTTATGTGTGTTTGGACAGATGAATGGTCAAAAGAAAAGGATGCATGGATAGGTAGATGGAAGGATGACTGGATAATGGATGAATCAGAGTTTTTAAAATTTATTGCTCAAACAAACCCATTATGGACTGGCTGGCCAAAAATGGTGATAAAAGCCGAACTGGAGAATAAAATGTATAACCTTTTTAGAGGAACTTCCTGGGAAAGGAGCCTGGATTCCTCTACTTCATTCTCCTATCAATTCCCATGATGCCCTTAATGAAAAATCTTGGTACAACAGGCCTGGAACACCAACACAGACCATGTTCATGTTCTGTTCTGAAAACAGAATGTGTTTATTCTAATGCACAGAGTCTTCAATGACTCTGACATGCAAATATGAGATATGTCCACACTGGCATTCACACTCGTATGTAATATGTAATGGAGACCACCTGTTTATCCTTTGCTTGGGACTAAATGAGACTCAATGGCTAATGGTCCAAAGCACACTCAGCTGGGTGGGACAAACCAACAGGAGGAGAAATCAGGTGGCTCGGGGGCCCTTACTTTGTTCAATGGATGTGGGGTTTTTCCTCTTTGTTAAACAGGCAATTTATTTTGTGAGCCACCAGTTCAGTGAAACAGAGTTTTTAGTTTTTCTTTACCAAAGCAACCTGTGGACTGGAGATAAAGCACATTGAATGGGTCTCTGAGGTTCTCAATCAGGGCCTGGATAGTCTCCAGGATGCAGCTACCCGAGTGACCTAATTTTCCTTCCCTCCCAGCCATGCTCTCTCTCTTGCTTGCTCTTTCTCTTTCCTGTAAGTTTAATTAGTTATAACTATGTTTTAATTACTATAAAAGTAATACATGCTTAGGGCAAAAATTCAAACAGCATAGAAGAGCTTATAGTGAAAAAAGCCCTTTTCCCCTGAAGATCCCCAGTCCCACTTACTAATAGTTTCTTCTGAATTACTCCAGAAATTTTCAAAAAATGTAAGGTAGAATTA
This sequence comes from Cynocephalus volans, assembly GCF_027409185.1. Classification (NCBI taxonomy): domain Eukaryota; kingdom Metazoa; phylum Chordata; class Mammalia; order Dermoptera; family Cynocephalidae; genus Cynocephalus; species Cynocephalus volans. The sequence goes on along the minus strand of NC_084467.1, from coordinate 27,190,091 downwards.
TAACACAAATTCACTAAATTTTGCAAAAATGGGATCATTCTAACTATATCCTATATACTAATCTGTAATGTGCTTTTTTCTCTTAGCAATGTCTTTTATACAACTTTCTGGGTAAGCATATATGGAGTCATCTCATTCTTAGTGGCTACATAAAATTTGATACATTACCATAAATCAGTCAATTAGCTCTTTTTTATTTGTTTTTTTTCCTAGTTTTTGGCTACCCCAAACAATATCACAATAGAATAGTTTTCTGTGTGTGTGTATGTGTGTGTGATTTCAACATAAGTAAACATGTCTATGGTATAGATTTGTTGCCTGAAAGTATGCATTTATACCGATAAAAAAGCCAAATTGCATTAAATTAAATACTGCCAATAGTATTTGAGAGTTCTTGGTAACCCTACCCTTTAAAAGTGCATCAGAATCATCTGGGGGGCTTGTTGAAATACAGATTGCTGGGCCTGAGTTTCTGATTCAGTAGATGTGGGGTCAAGTAGGTCTGCAGTAGAGTAGGTTTGGGATGGGATCTGAGAATTTGCATTTCTGACAAGTTCCCAAGTGATGCTGGTATGCAGGCCCAGGAACCACTACTCTATACCTTTCTGACAACTTAAGAAAAACTTGCCAATCTGAGAGATATCGGAAAGGTATCTCAGTACTATATTTCTTTAATTATACCTAAAACTGAGCATCTTTTCATGTATCTCTTTTCCTGAAAACTGTTTATGTACCTTATTCAATTCCTATGGCATTGTTCATATTTCTCTTACTGATTTGTAAAAACTCTTTGCATATGAAGGACCCTGGCTCTGTATCTGTAGTAGTATAACAAATCTTTTTCCCAGTTTCAACCTTGTCTTTAGACTCTGTGGTATCTTTATTTTATTTTATTTTTTTTACATATAGAGGTTCTACTTATTTATGTGATCAAAATTTCAGTGGTTTGACTTTCTGGTTTTGTGTCATACTTAGAGAAAGATCTTTCTAATTTTAAGATTATATAAAAGTTTAACAATGAATGTTTTTAATATTTCTTTTTATTTCTAATCTAATCTAGGGCAGCAAATGTTACTATGACAATGTAGTAATTACTTAATTGAAAATGAAAACGTGAAGTTTTCACATTTCTGAATTAACCTGAAGGGATCTTTGCAGCCTCTTTATCCCTGGGGCCTGTAAGAGAGAAAAGAAACTCCCATTTGATGATTTCCCCCTCTTCAGGCTATTGCTGTGATGAGTTGAGATTAAAAAGAGTTTGAAGTCTGAGGGCAAAGTGTGTAGGCAAACAGATGTTTCCAAAGTGATGGAGGCACAGAGAGTGCCATGGAGCCTGCAAGCATAAGGCAGCGTTGAAAACAAGGTCTGGCTGTCAGAACTGCTCAGCCTTTTATGTGCACACCCCCTGCCCCTGGGCATGCTGTCTTTGACTGAGTGCAAGGCCTACCACTGGAAAGGAGGCCTTGGATGGGGAATTGAGAAACACAGCTTTCTGCACACCCTGTAATGCTGGGCTGACTGAATTAATGGAACCATCATGGTTCTGCAAGGCTTACTTTCCCATTATTCAGATGACTTCAGGTGCAGGGTTCTGTGCTAGATGCTGAGACAACATGGTTCACAAGTCTCTGTACTGGCCTGGGAAGAACTGGCAGTCTAATGAACAGCTAGATAGGGAAACAAGTGATATTCTTAAAAAGGGAGAGAGGTACTAATAGAAGGTGCTAGACTGCACAAGGACAGGGGCTGTGTCTTATCTGTCATTCTGTCCTGGAACCTAGCTCAGGGCCTGACACTGCAGTGCTCAACCAGTGTTTGATGATTGAATGAATGAGTTTGAGAGCTATGTTAGTCAAGATTCTCCAGAGAAATAGAACCAATCGGATGCATATGTACACACACACACATATATATGACATTTATTATGGGAATTGGCTTGTGTGATTATGGAGGCTGAGAAGTCACATGATATGACATCTGTGAGCTGGAGACCCAGGAGTTACCTAGTGGTGTAATTCAGGCTGAGTTTGACAACCTGAGAATGGAGACAGAGGAGGTGGGTGGGGGGACCCTGATGTAAGTCCTGGAGCCTGAGGGCCTAAAAACTAGGAGTTCTGATGTCCAAGGACAGGAGGATGTCGCAGCCTGAGGAGAGAACTGGCCTCCCGCTATCTTTTTGTTCTATGGGGTCTTCAATGGATTGAGTGATGCCTTCCCTCATTGATGAGGGCTGATCTTCTTTGCTCAGTCTACTGATTCAAATGCTCCTCTCTTCTGGAAACACCGTCATAGACACACCCTCCCAGAAATAGTGTTTTACCAGCTACTCAGGCATTCCTTAACCTAGTCAAGCTGATACATAAAATTAACTACCACAGGAGCAGAGAGGAGGTGGCAAGTAACTATGCCTGGGTAGGTAATGGAGGAGGGAATATTCGAGTCTTAATGGTGAGAAGAAAGGTGATGGACAGAAGAGGGTAATAAGTCTCTGTGGGTGCCACTAGTGACCCACCAGGGCTTGGGATGAATTCCACAAGGTCATGTGTCTAGGGTGAAGGTGTAGGCTTTATTAGGGAAAGGGAAAACTGACAAAGTCAGCACAGCAAGACAGGATGGCACGGGTCTCTGATTTCCCGTAATTCCGAGGGGGGTGAGCGTGCTGGGGCTGTGGCGCTGTGCCTGACATTTGGCATGGATCTGCGTTCCAGAGCAGGGTCCTCCCCCTTAGTGCTGTTCCTCCTTACAGCTCAGGAGTGTGAAGGGACATGCCAGCTGCTGGGTACAGGATGTTTATAGGAATTGTCTAGAAGCTCAGCTGTCCCGCACCTGGGGAATTTGCATTGTCCCGGGTTGGACAAGTTGGAGTTCCCTCGTCCCTCAGGATGCTGAGCTTGGGTGCCCCTGCCTAAGCTAGCTCTTGGCTCAGGCAACCCCAAGTAAGCAGGCGTAGCTATGTTCAGAGACTCTGGACCCATGCGTCACATGGGGAAGGGTGTTACAGGCTGAGAGGTGAGCTCATGCAGACCGAGAAGTGTGCCACTGGATGGGAGACAGGACCCCTGATTGGAGACTCTGGCCTTGGTTCATTTGGAAACCAGAAGGAAATATTATGCCTGGAAGGAAATGAGCAGCGTGGTGCTGGTGGGCCTGGGGAGCCCCACTCCATGCAACCTCACAGGGAGGCTGTGGGTGGGGGTCAGTGTGAGTCTGCCACTTCAACCCGCCCTCTACTTTCTGTGATTCCTGGTGGTGGGCAAGCCCCCATATGCTGGTTGCCTGGAGTGGAGTTGAGGTAGAAGGTACAGAATGCTGAAATTGATACCAGGGTCAAGGCAGCAGCCAGGGGCTGGTCTACACACCCTTCTAGAGACTGCAAGACAGAGACATCCCCAGGCCAAGCCAGCCCGTGTAAATAACTTGCAAGATATATTCACCTGTTTGTTTATTGAAAGAAGAATTAAAATTTGACTCCCTGCCAATAGAGCAGACAGAACTTTGACTTTGGGTGAAGTATAATTTGGTTCTCATCTGGTTCTTCCACTATTAGGTGGCTGTGCAACCCTGAGCAAGTTATTTAACCTCTCTGCACCTTAGTTTCTTCATCTGTATATTGGGGTTCCAATAGCCCCTTTCTCATAGGCTAGTTGGGCAGGTGAAAGGACTCAGCATATGGCAGGTACTTAATAATGTCTAACAGAAATAAAGTATCAGTTGGTGAGGGGGGTAGGTGGGTGAAATAGGGGCAGGGAGGGGTGCGAAACCCTGGGCTGAAAGGGACAGGTGCTATACTGAGTGTAAGTATTTATTAGGCACCTACTATGTGCTCTATCTGGTGGGTAGGTACGTAAAGGAGAATCAGATGCTGTATTTGTTCTTGAGTCCTGGGTAGGATGGCATCGGTTTGTCCTTTAAACCAAGAACCAAGTGCTGCAGCTGTGCAGAGGTAGGGACCAAGGGAAGTCTTCTGGGGAGGTGGCCTTTGAAAACATGCCCACGAGAAGTGGGAAGTGGACTCTGTAGTCTGGAGTCATCAGAGAAGACACCCTGAGAGAGGAGGCCGGAGACAGATGGAAGGCTAGGAGGGTAGTGGGGGTGGGGGTGGGGCAGGGTGAGTCTTTGCGCCTCTCTTCGCCTCTCCCTGGGACAATAGATCTCTGGCTAGTCGGCCTGCTCCCTCTGTCTCACCTGTGGTTCATTCTTCACATGGCAACTGGAGAGATCCTAAAACATGTGGATCTGACTTGGTCACCCCTCCCACCCACATGCACAGTTAAAGCCATCCAGATTTGAATAGCCTTGACTGCCTATCTGCCCCATTTCATCTCCCACCACCCCTGCCCTGTTCTCTTCCCCGGAGGTGTGCTGGCCTTCTGGCATCACCTTGAGAACAACAAGCTTGTTTCTGTCTCGAGGCATTCACGCCTGCTATTTCCTCTGCCTGGAATGCTCTCCCCGCAGAATGTCACATGGCTCACTCTTACTCACCCTGCAGGTCTCTGCTCGAGGATGGCATCCTCAGAGGTGACCACCGTAGATGAAGCACCACCACCTCACCTTCTTCCCAGCTCTGATCAGGCTCATTATATTATTTACTTGTTTACCATCTGTCTCCACAACTAGAAAACAAGATGCATGAGGATGAGGATAGGAACTTTGTACCCCCAGTGCTTACAACAGCCTGACACACAGTTAGCACTCAATAAATATTTATCAGTTGCATGAATGAGAGGCATAGGGGTGGGTGGAAGGGAGGGAATGAGTGGTAATTAATGTGTATTGAGCTCCCCAGGGCCTGAAGTTTTACATCCATAATCATTTCATCTTCCCAGCATGCCTGTGAGGGAGGAATTATTATGCTTCCCTTATAGATGAGGGAGCTGAGGCTCAGAGAGGGTGAGCAGGGTGCCCAAGGTCACGCAGCCAGCAAGTGGCTGAACGGGACTGTGAATTCGGGTCTGTGCGACTCCACAAGTCAGTTTGTCCCTCCCCACTGTGCTGCCGGTGCTCAGTGTATGTGTTGGGAGCAGCGGACCCGTGGCAGTGGCTGATGCCCTGGAAAACATGCCTGTCTGTGGTTGTTGGGGGTGGTGCAGATTAAATCCTAGCTATCATGGGCTCTTTTTAAACTCTCCTGTACTTAAACATATCCTGCAATGTATTGTAACCTATCCGTGTAATCATGTGTGCACACACACATTTCTACACACAACGTGTGTTCACACACACAATTTCGCCAGACAGGCACACTGCTATACCACTCTCATACAGTCCCAAGTGGAAGGAACACTCAGAGCTTTATACAGATTCTTCTGGAAGGCTGCTGGAGTGCTGGTGGGGGGAGAGGAGCAGCAGGAGGGCCCATGGAGCCCTCCATCTGGGATGAGAGTGTGGGGTGTGCAGCCACGTCCTGAAGAGCTGTGTGCACTAGGTAGAACTGTGTGTGCAAGGTGTATGTGTGTGTGTGTGTGCTGGAGGGTGGTGTATGCATGTGTGTAGTAGACTCAGACGTCTGTGTCTGTGGCCGTTGCCATGCATGTGCAAGTGAACTCTGTATGTCAGCACGTGGCATCATGAGCACAGCACGTAAGTCAGGCCTTGACTGTGAACCTCCCCCACCACCAGTCACTGTCTTTATAGGCTGCCAGAGTTTAGGGACCAGGCCCCTCCCAGACCACACTCCAGCTCTGTGTGGGGTCTAAGGTGGGGACTTCTTGGGAACGAAAACTGATCTACTCAGTCCCCTCACATCCCTCACCCCAGGGCTGTTTTTTTCCTGCCTCCAGGCAGCTTCCCAGTGACTCATGTGAATCTGTGCTTGGCAACTGTGCCTGGCAACAGCTAGGGCCCAGCAAGCCTGGCATCTATGCAGAGCTGCTGGGCTGAGCTGTGTGGGTCCTCCTGGGAGGCACGGGCCAAGTGCTCTGTGCTCAGCAGGACGGGGTCTGTGCCTCTGCCTGACTTCTGGCTTCCTTGAATATCCAAGACTTCACTTTTGGTGGAGGTGCCGCCTCTTTGACAACCTGCTTGCTTGAAGCCTATGATGTCTGTGCTTGCTAGGAGAGGAGGGAGGGAGGGGCTGCACCCTCAGACCAGAGCAAAGCAGCCCTGCTGTGGGTGCAGTCTTAGGAGGAGATGTGATTCTCCAAAGTTTCTCCCAAGAGTTGCCACTGGAGTTGAGCAGGAGAGGTTTATAGCCTCAGTCTCTGCACTCGGTCCTAGGAAGAGGAGACTCAGAAGCTGCCAGGGCTGGGGAGGTGGGGCAGGGAGGGGTCAGCTGCCTGGGCTTATCTTTACCAACTCTGAGCTCTCAGCACCACTTCTGGAAGGGAGAAGCCCTCAAACCAGGCCCAGAGTGAGCTCAGAGTCCAAAGAAAAGGCAGAAGGAAGGATGCCCGGGGCCCTGGGCATGGAGCAAAAGGGGATCTGGGAGGAGCTGAGGCCAGCTGCTGGAAGGTGGTGGGAGGTGCCACTTCCCAAGAGGAGCAAACCAAGAACTGCAGCCAAGTGGCAATGGAGGTCATTGCCAGCCTCAATTCCCGGTCGGAGGAAGAACCAGAAGACACAGAAGAGGGTAGTGGGATGTGTGTGGACAGTTCCCAGCATGCGAGGCCCCTTCAAAAGCTGCAGATCCTAAGCCCCCCAGCAACTCCCCTCCTGAGCAGCCTGTCCCAGCCCCTTTCCTTCATTACCAAGGCCAGCCTCCACTGTGCACCCCTCGAACAACTGTCCCACAGGGGCCCTCAACCTTTAGTTCCTCTGCTGCTCCAGCTCTCTGTGCTCTGGGCCTGGGTCAGTGCCATGAGTCAGCTGTGTACCTGCCCCCAAGCTGTGGATCCTGCTGCTGCTGTGCACCCATGGTCCCTAACCTAAGCCTGGCACAGCTTAGCCATCTTTCTGCCGGCCACCTGGTCAGCTTCCTGTCTCAGTCCTAAGAGTGGCCAGGCCAAAACACAAAGCCCTGGTTCCATCACAGGATGACCTTGCTGAGAACATACAGAGCATCAAGAATGGGCTTCTCCCACATCCCACCCCCACCTGCAGCTACCTGCACCTGCAGCCATGCCCTCTCTCTCCATGCCTCTCCAGGCGGGTCTTTCCTACAGTTCCCAGCTCCCAGACCCCTGGACCCCTTTCTTCTCTCTCTCTCCTCTGAGACTTGGCTCTTTTCACTCCTCTACCCCTCCCATTTTATTTTTCTTCTCCACCAACTTTACTCCTTAAACTTAAAACAAGTTCAAAATAAAGTGGGGGGATGGTCTTTGGGTCGTGAACTCCTCTCTAGCAACTGCCCTGTTCTTCTTCCATTGAAAGCCGAGCTTCTCAGTCTGTTCTTGGTCTCCATTTCCTCCCAGTTAACTCATGTGGGGGCTTGTGTGTTACATGGTACTGACAGAGCCTTTATCCTATGGCTGTGCAGGAACTCATGGTTTCTCTTATGTCTGACCCCAGGTCACTCTTGTTGCTTTTGGCTGGCCCTGATTTGGGCTCTCTCTGTCTCTTTCCTGCGTCACTGCCACTTTTCTGTCTCTTGGTTTCTTTCCTCTCCTCTTCTTTCTCCCTCCCTCTCTCACAATATCTCTCTATCTGCCTTTCTGTCTCTTTTGCTATCTGCCCATCTCTCTTACTACCTGGTTTTTCCTTTGAGTCCCTGATTTTCTCTGCTGTTGTCTTTCTGCCTGTCTGTCTCTACTTGTCCTTGTCTCTGTGCCCCTGCTCCCTCTGTCACCATTTCTCTCCCCAGCTGGGTCTCCCCCCACCCCAGTCTCTCCCTGTCTACTTTTCCTCCAGTCCTGGCCTGGGCTTCCTTCCTTCCTCTTGATCTCAGGACAGCCGGCTCCTCTCCCTCTCTGCAGTGCAATACGGCCCCCTAGCCCTCCCGCTCTCTCGTCTGAATATCTAGCTGCTGTTGCATGGGAGTGAGGGCTCAGGATGCGTAGAAATCCCAAAAGTGTGAACACTGAAGCAGAGTGGGCACTCAGCACCTTCTGTGTCCCAGGGATGATGCTTGGTGAATGGTAGTGGCTTCACGCTGGACCTCGCATGTCTCTGAGAGCCACAGCTGTGCCACCGTCACAGAACCATGACCTAGGACGATCACAGCAGCTGTGCTCACAGCCCAGGATCCCCGGATTCTGCCTAGCCCAGCTATGGGGGGTGGCTCAGTTCAGGGCTCACCCAACAGCAGGAGGTATGTGCTGGGTGGGCTCAGCCTGAGCCAGGGGGCCATGGACAGAGCTCGACTTGAACTTCCAGGGAGTGAATTGGGAGCTGCTGGAAGACTTTGAGCAGGGGAAGGGTCTCAGGTTGGGCTCCCCCGAGACAGACCTGAAATGAGGATTCCAGTGAAAAGTTTAATTTAGAGGTGGTCTAGGAAACACCAACTGAGGAATGGGGAAGGGAGGGCCATTAGTAAAGAGTTTGTTTCCAAGCCAGGTACTACTGTGGGCACCTGAAGAGGGTCTGACCAGGTGACATGGTGGAATGGTCTCTTGGCCTTCCCTTGCCTCTGTAGTGATGTGTGTTGGACTTTACTTGGAGTAGGAGAAGGGGGCTTGGGCTTTGAGGTCTTCCCCTCTGTGAACATTATTGGGATGTTGGGTCATGGATGGTGTCACTAAGGGGACCCCAGTGAGTCCTGGATATCCCCTCTCAAAGCCTCCCCTGGGGCCTGGATAGGAGCAGCATAAGTCTGGCTGTTGCAGGGCCTGGCATGGTGGCCCCACCTAAGGAAATGCCCTCCAGGCAACAGTGGGGCTGGGGGAGAGTCCATTTCTGTGGCTCTGTGGAGGTATGCAAATGGCAGGCGCCTGGAGCGCCTCCAGTTAGTGTAATTACATTCTTCCTGCTGACAATTCCCACCATGGTCTCAATTGGATGTGACATTCTTATTAAATAACTTCACCAGTAACTAGTAATAATAACACAGTCCTTATTTCCTGACCTAAATTGCTCGATGCTATTTTGGTGAGCAACAACCGTGCTTCAGGGGTTCTGCAGAACAGTCCTCCAGATCGCAGCCAACACATGCACACGCGCACGCGCATGTGCTGGCCCAGGCTGATGGGAAGTTTACTTGTGCCATCTGTTCACAGCCTACCTGTGTGTGTCCCCCAGCCTACGTGAGGGCTGCACCCATGCTACAGACCAGGGAGCACTGGGTGCCTGACAGCTCGGCAAGCTTCCTCAGCCAGGATTAAACTTCCCAGCCTGGTTAATGCACAGAATGGAGATTTGGCTTCCAAAGTATCTCTTACTCTGTGTCCCTCTCTCTGCCTGCCGCAGATTCTGTGCACTTATATCTACTTCACTCTGTCTCTGGAGTTCCCTACCCTTTCTTCTCCACCAGTGAAATTTTATTAATCTTCTATGGCCCAATGCAGATGTTACCTCTGCCAAGAAGCCGTCCTTGATTCCGCCATAGCAGGATTAGTTGCTTCTCGAGTTGGTCTGCTGCTCTATTTGTTCTGGTCTAGCACTCTATTATAATTCTGTTTGCTAGGTATAGGACGGTCAAGGGCAGGGCCTGGGTCATAACCATTTCTGATAGTGCACACAGCCATTCCCGTTGCAAGCCTCCCTGAGTGTTTGCTAAATGGAAATGGATATAGGCTTATGGGGGTGGGTGGGGGGGTATTGCTGGAAACTGAGACTTGGTAGTGGTGGGTTTCTCCACAGAGATGAGATGCTTGCAAGGCCTGTAGTCTGTCTTTGTTTTTATTTTCCATCCTGACCAAAAAAAAGTGAGATGTTCACTCTCGCAGAACAAATAGAACTGTGACTTTGGTTTCACAATTTATGTGGCTGATTTTGTCTGCTTTTGACAGTTCTGTCATGTTCCTGACAGTTACAATTTGGTTTCTCTCTGGGACCTCGGGATGATAAGTTGGGATGCCAGCCTTGCATTGATCCGCTGGGGGAGCACAGAGCCCCTTCTTGTCTCTCCCCATGCTGTGCTTATGAAGGAGGAGCTCTGGGTGAGCCAGGCACAGGACAGATGGTGAGGAAATGAGGCAGGTGACATGAGAGTGTGCAGGAGAGTGTGTGCCACGGGGACGGGGCATTGCCTGATCATCTGATCCAGGTGAGCACCTGACCACAAGAGCAGTGCCCACTTGGAGCTCCTCAGACCTCCTCCCCACAGCTGCTCCTCTCCCAGAGGACAAGTGTAAATGGGCTCCCCTGCCTTCCTGTGCCCTCCCCTTCTGCCTCTGTCCACCCACCAGCCTGCAGCATGTCCCCCAAATTGATGGGAGCTCCCAGCAGAGGGGTCATGGCTCATTTCCTTCTGGATCTTCAGCACACAGCACAGGCCTGGCCCCAAAGAAGCATCCATACCTGTGCACAATGAATGAATGGGTGGATGAATGGGGCCCTTTTCTCGAGCTTGTAGTTTCCTTCCCTGACCTGAGTGTGGAATTTTGATTCTGTCTTGCATTGGAATCCCAGGTCCATGACTTACTAGCTGAGTGATTTTGGAAGGTTATTTTGCCTTTAAGAAGCTGGTTTTCATCTGTAAAACTAAGAACAGAGTCCAAGCCTGCCTGGATTTTTATCAAAATGAAATGCACTCTATGTAGTATAGTGGTTAAACCCATGGGCTTTGGACCCAGACTGCCTGGGTTCACAACCTCACTCTACTACTTCGTTGCTGTGTGACCTTGGGCAACTTACTTAGTCTCTGTGCCTGAGTCTGCTCATTCATACATGGGGATAATAACAGTGGCACTGAAGAGGCTGTACACTACCTCCCAGGACTGTTGAGAGGATTTCATGAGGCAAGGCACTTAAAGCTGGGTCTGGCACATAACAAGTGCCCAGTGGACAAGGTGTCCTGGCTGAGTTGCAGCTGAGATGGGATATGGAGGCATTTAGGAATCAGGCCATACCCTCTCCAGTGGACCTCTCTGGCCAGATATCTCTTCACCTCTCACAGAACTTTCAGGGTGAGGAAGAACTTGAATCCTAAGCATAGGTGGGGCTTGGAAATGGGTAGACCCATCTAATGGGTAGGGGGCCCCATGAGAATGAAAATGCCAGAGAGATAAACAGGCACCAGAGAGGAAATTTGCTACTTTGGGTGAGTAGGAGGACTGGTAGGGTGGGCCAGACAGGGAGGGCCCCAGCACTTGAGGGTCAAGAGCAGGTGGAGGTTCTGGTTGCAGCAGGAGGCTGGTCTTGGCCCCACCTCAGCCCGTACTGTCACTTGTATCCCCCAAACCTCAGTTTCTTGAGAAGGAGAGGGCAGCGTGGTAAAGATGAAAAAGGTGCCTGAACCCTTGGCTGTGGGACTCTCTTCTACCACAAAGCTTCCCGACCTTGGGCCATTTTGGGCTGGACACTTTATTGTGGAGTGCTGTCCCATGCATCGTGGAATGTTCAGCAGCCTCTTCTGCCTCCATCCAGCAACACATCTCTCTGCCTGCCCCCACCCCGAATCGTGACAATCAAAAATGTCTCCAGATGTTGCCAAATGTCCCCTGAGAGAAAAATCATCCCCAGTTTGAGAATGGTTGTTCTACTAGACAGGAAGAGGATGATACCTTCCTATCAGCTAGAAAGAGAAGTGACAAATAGGAGTCAGAAGGTAGAAAAGATAGGAAAGTTCCTTCCAGCTGCCTAACAGTGTTAATGCTCTTGCATATCCAAGATCGAGGTGGACCAGTGTTAACGTGTATGTGGTTCTCAGCAAAGCCTCTGCAGCAATAGAGAAGTCTCAGCAGTCCTGAGGTTGTTGAGGAAGGGCACAGCTACTGGACAGGAAGGACTGCAGGCTCCAAAACAATGGCTCTGCTGGCATGTGAGTTGGCGCCCTTGCAGAGCACCCCTAGAGGGCTGGTTCTCCACCTTGGCCACACCACTGCTGGGGTCCCCTTCCCAGGGGGTCTAATTTAATTGATCTGGGGTGGGGAGCTCGGACATTATGATTTTACAAAGCTTTCCAGGTGCCACAGGTTGAGAACCAGCCACTGTAAGCAAGTATTTATATCAGTGTCACCTGGAAGATTGTTAGAAATATAGGTTCTCAGGTCCCTCCCAGACCTGCTGAATGCCCAGGTGATTGGTATGCACATTAAGGTATGAGAAGCACTGACCTATGGTGTAAAAAGTGGGAAGAACTGAGGACCTGTCAGTCTGACAGGTGGAGTCTATTGATTTACTAACCTTAAGGAAAAACAGCTACATCAAACTGACAAGATCTAGGGGACACTGTTTATTTTTTTGCTAAACCAGAGGGGACCAGAGACAGAGATCATATAGTAGATGGGTCTTCCGCATCCTTCGTATTCCAGAAGCTGGTCTGGCTGCCCCTACAAGCTCAGTGAAAAGACATGTACTCCCAGCTGGTTGCTTGTCTTCCCCCATCTCCTCTTTTCTGCCTTTACCAAGAAGGTTGAAGAAAGCAGGGGAGAAGCCGCAGGCTTTGCATGCCTGTTGGCTCTCCCTACCTCCACATTCATTGGTTCATTCATCAAATATTCACTGTGCACCTACTACAGGCTATACACTCCTCTGGACGCTGAGGATTCAGTGATAAACAAGAAAGAAATAAAATAAATTCCTGTCCTTAGGGAGTTTGCATTTCTGGTTATTTGCAGACAACAAACAGATAAATAAGTAAATATAGAACATTGTGTTGGGTGGTGATAAGTGCACTGAAAAAAATTGAGCAGAGAAAGGGTGGTTGGAAAGGCCTCGCTTATCATATGAAAGGAGGGAGACAAGCTTTTCTTTTCCCCTCTAATTGGAAGAGATGGAATTAAAATTACCAATTAATTGTCCTACTGTACTACTCATATTGCTCTCTGTATAAATTGTACCCAAACTCCAAAACCTCCTGCCCGTTTTTAAGAGGCTTTTTTCATTTTGTTTTGTTTGTTTGTTTTAAATAATTTTGGCAGCTGGCCCATACAGGGATTGAACCAGGACCTTAGTGTTTATCAGCACCACGCTCTAACCACCTGAGCTAACGGGCCAGCCCTCCGCCTCCTTTTTATTGTGGTAAAAAAACATGTAACATAAAATTTACCATCTTAACCATTAAGTATACAGCACAGTCCCGTTCACTGTATGCACCTTGTTGGGCCACACATCCTTAGAACTTTTTCATCTTGCAAAACTGAAACACTATACTCGTCAAACGACAGCTCCGCATTCCCCTCGTCCCCCCCATCCCCCACATCCTGGCAACCACCATTTTTCTTTCTGTTTTCAAGAGTCTGACTATTTTAGATTCCTCATATAAGTGGAATCGTGTAGTATTGTCTTTTTGTGACTGGTTATTGCCCTTAGCATAACGTCCTCAAGATTCATCATGTAGTATATGAAAGGATTTCCTTGCTTTTTAAAGACTGAATATTTTATCTTTCATCCGTCGATGGACATTTAGGTTGCTTCTACCTCTTCATTATTGTGAGCATGGCTGCAATTAACATTGATGTGCAAATATCACTGAGAGGTCCTGTTTTCAATTCTTTTGGATATTAAACTAGAGGTAGGATTATTGAATCGCATGGTAGATCTGTTTTTAATTTTTTGAGGAATTTCCATACTGTTTACTACAGAAACTGTACCGTTTTACATTCCCACCAACAGTGCACAAGGGTTCCAATTTTTCCACCTCCTGACCCACACTTTTTATCTTTTGTTTTTTGAATACTGGCTATCCTAACAGGTGTGAGGTGATATCTCATTGAGGTTTTGATTTGCATTTCCCTGATGATTAATGATGTTCTTCATCTTTTCATACGCTTGTTAGCCATTTGTATATTTTCTTTAGAGAAATGTCTATTCAAGTCCTTTGCCCATCTTTAAATCAGATTACAGCTGACCCTTGAACAACACAGAGGTCAAGGCTCTGGCCCCCTGTGCAGTTCAAAAATCTGTGTAACACTTTTGACTTTCCAAAAGCTTAACTACTACTAGTTTACTGTTGACCAGAAGTAAACAGTTGATTAACATAAACAGTCAATTAACACATCTTTTGTATGTTGTATTATATACTGTATTTTTACAACAAAGCAGGCTAGAGAAAAATGTTATTATGAAAATCATAAAGAAGTGATAATACATTTACGTACAGTATTGTACAATAGTTATTGAAAAAATTTCACAAATAAGTGGGCCTATCAGTTGAAACCGTTGTTGTTCAAGGGTCACCTCTACAAGGGGACTTCAAAAGGTTCATAAAAATATGGAATTAGAAGATAAAAATAAAAAATAACTATTTCTCAACATAAGCCCTATCAAGTTTAAGACACTTTTGTAAGGGATGATACCAGCCGTTTAGTCCATCCCAAAAGAACTGAGGGTTCTGGGAATTTAACAATGTCAATGCAGTCTTTTTTACATTATTAACTGAAGAAAAAAGGTGCCCTTTAAAGATATTTTTTAAGATTAGGAAACAAAATGAAGTCATAAGGAGCCAAATCAGGACTGTAAAGTGGATGCCTAATGATTTTCCATAGAAACTCTCACAAAATTGCCCTTGTTTGATGAGGGAAATGAGCAGGAGCATTTAGTGGTGGAGACTGACTCTCCGGTAAAGCTTTCCTGGGTGTTTTTCTGCTGAAACTTCAGCTGACTTCCTTAAAATACTGTCATAAGAAGCAGATGTTATCATTCTCTGGTCCTCCAGAAAATCAGCAAGCAAAATGCCTTGAGCATCCCATATAAAACTGGTCCCATGACCTTTGCTCTTGACCAGTCTGCTTTTGCTTTGACTGGACCACTTTTGCCTCTTAGTAGCCACAGCTTTGATTGTGCTTTGTCTTCAGGATTGTACTGATAAAGCCATGTTTCATCTCCTGTTACAATTCTTCAAATATACGCTTCAGGACTTTGATCCCACTTGTTTAAAATTTCCATTGAAAGCTCTGCTCTCGTCTGCAGGTGATCTGGGTGCAACAGTTTTGGCACCCAGCAAATGGAAAATTTGCTCAACTGTAATATTTCAGTCAGAATTGTGTAAGCTGAACCAATTGAGATGTCTGTGATATTGGTTATTGTTTCTGCTGTTAATTGTTGTTCCTCTTCAATTAGGGCATGACACAAGATTAATTTTTTCCTCACAAATTGATGTGGATGGCCTGACGCTGCAAACATTATCTTCAACATTGTCTCATCCCTTTTGTAAAAAAGTTACCCATTTGTAAACTGCTCATTTCTTTGGGGATTGTCTCCATAAACTTTTCATGAAGCATCAGTGATTTCATCAATCTCCCACCCAAGCTTCACCATAAATTTGATGTTTGGTCTTGCTTCCATTTTAGCAGAATTCATGTTGCTCTGATAGGGGCTCTTTTTAAACCAATGTCTTATCCTTCTTAACGCCTCAAACTATAGTTCCTGTTCAGACATTTTATAACAAATTAGTACAAGTTTATTTTGGTGCAAAATAATTTTGAAATCCATGCATATTTTTTTCATAAGATGCATTTTCCATGAACTTTTTGAAGACCCCTTGTATTTATTTTCTTTGTTATTGAGTTTTAAGAGTTCTTTATATAGTCTGCATATTAATCCCTTACCAAATATATGGTTTGTAAATATTTTCTCCCATTCCGTAGGTTGCCTCTTCATTCCATTGATTACTTTCTTTGCTGCACAGAAGTGTTGAAGTTTGATGTAGTCCCATTTGTCTACTTTTGCTTTTGTTGCCTGTGCTTGGTGGTGTTATAGCCAAGAAATCGTGAAGCTTTCCGCCTATGTTTCTTCTAGGAATTCTGTAGTTTCAGGTCTTAACTTTAAGTCTTTAATCTATTTTGAGTTAATCTTTGTATATGGTGTAAGGTAGGGGTTCAACTTAATTTTTTTGCATGTGGGAATTCAGTTTTTCAAACACCATTTGTTGAAGAGACTGTTTTTCCCCATTGTGTAGCCTTGGCACCCTTGTCAATGATCATTTGACAATATATGTGAGGGTTTACTTCTGGGCTCTCCATTCTTTTCCTTTGGTCCATATGTCTTTCTTTATTCCAGTACCATACTGTTTGATTACTATAACTTTGCAATATGTTTTGAAACCAGGAAGTGTGAGGCACCCAGCTTTGTTTTTCTTTCTCAGAATTGTTTTGGCTACTTTGAGCCCTTTGAGATTCCATATGAATATTAGTATTTTTTTTTCTATTTCTGCAAAATGCCATTGGGATTTTGATAAGGATTGCATTGAATCTGTAAATTGCTTTGAGCAGTATGAACATTTTAACAACATTAAGTCTTCCAGTTCATAAACATGGGATGACTTTCTATTTATTTGTGTTTTGTTTAATTTCTTTCAGCAATCTTTTGTAGTTTTCAGTGTACAAGTATTTTGCTTCCTTGGTTAAGTTTATTTCTAAGTATTTTATTCTTCTTGATGTTATCGTAAATGAGATTATTTTCTTAATTCCCTTTTTGGATTGTTCATTCTTAGTGTACAGAAACATGATTAATTTTTGTGTGTTGATTTTGTATCCAAGAACTTTGCTGAATTCATTTATTAGTTCTAACAGCTTTTTGTGTGTGGAGTCTTTAGGGTTGTCTACATATGAGATTATGTTGTCTGTGAACAGAAATAATGTTACTTTTTCCTTTCCAATTTGGATGACTTTTATTTCTTTTCCTTGCCCTCTGGCTAGGACTTCCAGTATTATGTGGAAAAGAAGTAGGTGAAAGAGGGCATACATTTCTTGTTCCTGATCTTAGAGGGAGAGTTTTCAGTTTTTCATCATTGAATGTGATGTTAGCTGTGTGCTTTTTATATATGGCCTTTTCTATATTGAGGTAATTTATTCTAATCCTAGTTTTTTGAGTGTTTTTATCATACAAGGGTGTTGAATTGTGTCAAATGCTTTTTCTGCATCAATTGAGATGATTATGAGATTTTTGTCCTTCACTGTATTAATATGGGGGTTTACACTGATTGATTTTCAAATGTTGAACTATCTTTGCATTCCAGGAGTAAATCCCATTTGGTCATGGTGTATGATTCATTATCATGTTGAATTTGATTTGCTAGTATTTTATTGAGGATTTTTACATCAATATTAATCAGGAATATTGTCACATAGTTTTCTTTTCTTGTAGTATCTTTGTCTGATTTTGCTATCAGAGCAATGCTGGCCTTATAAAATGATTTTAGAAGTTTTCCATCCTCTTCAATTTTTTTGGAAGAGTTTGAAAAGGATTGGTGTTAATTCTTCTTTAAATGTGTGGTAGAATTCTCTAATGAAGCCATCTGGTCCTCAGCTTTTCCTTGTTGAGACATTTTTGATTACTGATTCAATCTCCTTACCAGTTATAAGTCTTTTAAGATTTTTTTATTTCTTCATGATTCAGTCTTGGTAGGTTTCTAGAAATTTATCTATTTCTTCTAGTTTATCTAATTTGTTGGCATATGATTGTGCATAGTAGTCTTTCATAATTTTTTTCATTTATGTGGCATCAGTTGTAATGTCTGTTCTTTCATTTCTGATTTTTTAGTCTTCTCTCCTTTATTTAGCTAATCTAGTGAAGGTTTGTCAATTTTCTTGATATTTTCAATAAGCCAACTCTGAGGTTGGTTGATTTTTTTTGACTGTCTTTTTTATTGAAAGATAATTGATTGTATACATTTGTGTGGTACAGAATCGAGTGTCAATACATGTGTACAATATGTGGTGATCAAATTGGGATAATTAGCATACTCATGTTTACAAAACATAATCAGACTTTGTGACCCTTGACTAATTTCTTGCTAACCCCCTCCCCTCCGCCTTTTCCACCTCTAATAACCACAGTTCTGTTATTTTTTTTCAAAGTTCGATGTATTATTGTGATTCTTTCTTTCTTTCTTTCTTTCTTTCTTTCTTTCTTTCTTTCTTTCTTTCTTTCTTTCTTTCTTTCTTTCTTTCTTTCTTTCTTTCTTTCTTTCTTTCCTTCCTTCCTTCCTTCCTTCCTTCCTTCCTTCCTTCTTTCTTTCTTTCTTTCTTTCTTTCTTTCTAATAGAACCATTTTTATTTATTTATTTAGGAGCAGAAAAATTGTGGTAATATATATATAAGGTCTGCCATTTTAAACTTTTTTAAACATACAATTCCATAGAATTAATTACATTCACAATGCTGTGTGACCACCACCTTTATCTACTTCCAAAACTTTTTTGTCATTCTAAGCATAAACTCTGTACTTGTTTTGCAATAACTTCCCATTATTCCTCCCCCCTAGTTTCTGGTAACCTTTAATCTACTTCTGTCTCTGAATTTTTTCTTCATTTTAATTTATTTTTTCTTAATTGACCCATGATAATTGTATATATTTATGGGGTATAATGTGATATTTGGGTACATATAAATGAATAAACTGTATAAACAATTTCTGTTTAATCTTTATTACTTCCTTCCTTCTGATAACTTTGGGTTTAGTATGTTCTTCTTTTTCTAGTTTTTGAGGTGTAAAGTTAGGTTGTTGATTTGAGATCTTTCTTTTTTTAATTTTGATATTGTGGAATAACAAGAATCTTTTTAATTCCACTTTCAAATTTTCTTTTAATCTTGTTAAAATACTGCCTCTGTTATTTATTTTTTTAAAGTTTTATTATCTTTATTATCTTTATTTTTTAATTTTAATTTATCAATATACAGTGCAGTTGATTTTCATGTCCCTTTATCAATTCCTCCTTTTTCTCCCTCCTTCTCCCCCTCCCCCCACCATAACATCATATCTGTTCAGTTGTCTTAACAAGTTCAAGGAACTGTTTTGATTGTTGTGTCTTCTTCCCCCCCCACCCCATTTATTTGTTTGTATATTTAGATATTTATTTTTATTAGCTCCCACAAGTAAGTGAAAACATGAAGTTTTTCTCTTTCTGTGCCTGGCTTATATCACTTAATATAATTTTCTCTAAGTCCATCCATGTTGCTACAAATGGTAGTTCATTTTTTTAATAGCAGAATAGTATTACATTGTGTAAATATACCACATTTTCCTTACCCACACATCCGATGATGGGCATTTAGGCTGGTTCCAACTTTTGGCTATTGTAAATAGCACTGCAATAAACATGGGAGTACAGGTATCCCTTCAACATGATGATTTCCATTCCTCTGGGTATATACCCAGCAGTGGAATAGCTGGGTCATATGGTAGATCTATCTGTAATCGTTTGAGGAACCTCCATACCATTTTCCATAAAGGCTGCACCATTTTGCAGTGCCACCAACAGTGTAGGAGTGTTCCTTTTTCTCCGCATCTCGCCAGCATTTATCATCCTCAGTCTTTTGGATATCAGCCAACCTAACTGGAGTGAAATGGTATCTCAAAGTGATTTTGATTTGCATTTCCTGAATGCTGAGTGATGTTGAGCATTTTTTCATGTGTCTGTTGGCCATTCATATATCTTCCTTTGAGAAATGCCTATTCAGCTCCTTCACCCATTTTCTAATTGGGTTACTTACTTTTTTTGCCGTTACGTTGTTGGAGTTCCTTTGATATTAATTGTTTGTCAGGTGTATATTTTGCAAATATTTTCTCCCACTCTGTTGTTGTCTTTTCACTATGTAATTTTGTTTTTTGGGTTTTTTTGTTCATTTGTTTTTGCTATGCAGAGGCTTTTTAGTTTGATATAATCCCATTTGTTTATTTTTCCTTTGGTTGCCTGTCCTTTTGAGGTCGTATTCATAAAGTCTGTACCCAGTCTTACTTCCTGGTGTGTTTTCCCAATGTTTTCTTTAAGGAGTTTTATTGTTTCAGGACATAAATTTAATTCTTTAATCCATTTTTAGTTGATTTTGGTATATGGTGAGAGGTACAGGTCTATTTTCATTGTCCTACATATGCATGTCCAATTTTCCCAGCACCATTTTCTGAAGAGACAGTCTCTTCCCCAGTGTGTATTCTTGGTGCCTTTGTTGAAGATCAGGTGGCTGTAGGTGTATGGATTGATTTCTGGATTCTCTATTCTATTCCATTGGTCTGTGTGTCTGTTTTTATGCCAGTACCATGCTGTTTTGGTTACTATAGCTTTGTAGCATAATTTAAAGTCAGGTAGTGTTATGCCTCCAGCTTTATTTTTTATTTTTATTTTTTGCTCAGGATTGCTTTGGCTATTCATGGTCTTTTGTTCTTCCACATGAATGTTAGGATTGTTTTTTCCATTTCTGAGAAAAAAATATCATTGGAATTTTGAGGGAGATTG
Source organism: Cynocephalus volans (assembly GCF_027409185.1). Classification (NCBI taxonomy): domain Eukaryota; kingdom Metazoa; phylum Chordata; class Mammalia; order Dermoptera; family Cynocephalidae; genus Cynocephalus; species Cynocephalus volans. Next base: position 27,169,939 of record NC_084467.1, on the reverse strand, counting down.
CATTGAATCTGTAGGTCACTTTGGGTAGTATGGACATTGTCATAATGTTAATTTTCCAATCCAAGAGCATGAGATATCTTACCATCTTCTTGTGTCCTCTGTAATTTCTCTCAACAGTGGTTTGCAGTTCTCTTCATAGAGATTTCTCACATCCTTGGTTAATTTTATTCCTTTTTGTTGTTGTTGTTGTTGTTTGTTTTTTGGGTTTTTTGGTGACTATTGTAACTAGGCTAGCTTTCTTGATTTCTTTTTCTGCTAGTTCATTGTTGGAATATAGAAATGCTACTGATTTTTGTGTGTTGATTTTGTATCCTGCAACTTTGCTGAAATCATTTATCAACTCTAAGAGTTTCTTTGTAGACTCTTTAGGCTCTTCTACATATAGGATCATATCATCTGCATACAGGGACAGTTTGACTTCATCTTTTCCAATCTGGAAGTGCTTTATTTATTTCTTTTCCCTGATTGCTCTAGCTAGTACTTGTAACACTGTGTTGAATAGGACTGGTGAGAGTGGGCATCCTTGTTTTTTTCCTGTTCTTAAGGGAAAAGCTTTCAACTTTTCCCTGTTCAGGATATTGGCATGGGTTTGTCATATATGGCTTTAATTGTGTTGAGATAATTTTCTTCTATACCCAATTTATAGAGAGTCTTTATCATGAATGAATGTTGAATTTTTCAGCATCTATTGATATGATTATCTGGTTTTTGTCTTCAATTTGTTGATGTAATGTATCACATTTATTGTTTTGTATATGTTGAACCAACCTTGCATCCCTGGGATGAATCCCACTTGATCATGGTGTATAGTTTTATATATGTGTTGCTGTATTCTATTAGCTAGTATTTTATTGAGGATTTTTGCATCTATATTCATCTATGATATTGGCCCGTAATTTTCTGTTGCTGTTGTATCTTTGTCTGGTTTTGGTATCAAGGTGATGTTTGCCTCATAGAAAGAGCTTGGGAGAATGGCCTCTGTTTCAATTTTTGGAATAGTTTGTAGAGAATTGGTATTAATTCTTCTTTAAAGGTTTGGTAGAATTCAGCGATGAACCCATCTGGTCCTGGGCTTTTCTTTGTTGGGAGCCTTCTGATAACAAGTTCAATCTCTTTTATTATCAGTCTGTTCAGACTTTCTGTGTCTTCTTGGCTCAGTTTTGGTAGTGTGTCCAGAAATTTATCCATTTCCTCCAGATTTTCAAATTTGTTGGCATATAGTTATTTATAGTAGTTTAGTGTTTTCTTTTATTTTTGAGGTATCAGTTGGAATATCACCAATAACAAAAAATATCTAATTTTTGTTATTTGTGTCTTTTCTTTTTTAAGGTAGCTTTGCTAATGGTTTGTCAATTTATCTTTTCAAAAAACCAACTTTTTGTTTCATTGACCTTTTGTATCATTTTGGGGGATTTCTATTTCATTAAGTTCTGCTCTGATCCTAATTATTTCTTTCTGCCTGCTAAGCTTGGGTTTGGATTGTTCCTGTTTTTCTAGTTCTTGAAGGTGAAGTGTTAGGTTGTTTACTTGCCATCTTTCCATTCTTCTGAAGTAAGCACTTAATTCGATAAATTTCCCCTTTAGTACTGCATTTGCAGTATCCCACAAGTTTTCGTATGATGTAGCATTATTTTCATTAGTTTCAATAAATTTTTTGATTTCCTGTTTAATTTCTTCTTGGACTCATATGTCATTAAGTAGAATGTTGTTTAATTTCTGTGTGTTTGTATAGTTTCCAGAGTTTTGTTTGTTATTGATTTCTAATTTTAATCCATTGTGATCTAAAAAAATACATGGAATAATTCCAATTCTTCTAAATTTATTGAGACTTGATTTGTGACCTACCATTTGATCTATCGTGGAGAATGTTCCATGTGCTGATGAGAAGAATGAACATTCTGAGGTTGTTGGAAGGAATGTTCTGTAGATACCTGCCAAGTCCAATTGGTCTAAAGTGTTGTTTAGATCTTGTGTTTCTCTGCTGATTCTTTGCCTAGATGATCTGTCCAATATTGAGAGTGGGGTGTTCAGGTCCCCTGCTATTATGATACTAGTGTCTATCTCATTCTTTAGGTCTAATAGTGTTTGCTTTATAAATCTGACTGATCCAACATTGGGTGCATATATATTTATGATTGTTATGTCTTCTTGATGGATAAATCCTTTATCATTATGTAGTGGCCTTCTTTATCTCTTTTTATGGTTTTTGGTTTAAAGTCTATTTTATCTGATATAAGAATAGCTACTCCATTTTGTTTTTCATTTCTGTTTGCATGGTGTATCTCTTTCCATCCTTTCACTCTTACTTAGACTATGTGTGTCTTTACAGCTGTGGTGAGTCTCTTGAAGTCAGCATATAGTTGGGTCCATCTTTTTAATCCAGTTAGTCAGTCTGTGTCTTTTGAGTGGGGAATTTAATCCTTTTACACTGAGTTATTATTGAAAAGTATTGATTTACTCCTGGCATTTTATTGATTTTTGTTGGGATGTTTTAAATATCATTTGTTCCTTTCTTTCTGATTTACTGTTTGTCTTCTGTGTTTGTTGGTTCCTTGGGATGGTAGATAAATCTTTTTCTCTTTGTTGTTAGCATTTTTGTTATACTGGAGGGTTATGTTCTTTCTTGAGTATTCATGGTAGTGATGGTTGTTTTACAGGTACCAGACCCAGTACTCCCTTGAGAATTTCTTGTAAGGCTGGTCATGTGGTAGTGACCTCCCACAGTTTTTGTTTCTCTGGGAAATATACTATTTATCCTTCATTTTGGAAGGATAGCCTTGCTGGGTAAAGTATTCTTTGCTGGCAATTTTAGTCTTTTAGTATTTTGAATCTATCATACCATTCTCTTCTGGCTTTTATGGTTTCTGATGAAAAGTCTGATGGTCGTTTGTAGGGTCTCCCTTATAGGTGACTTGATGCTTCTCTCTGGCAGCTATTAAGATTCTCTCTTTGTCTTTGAGTTGTGCCATTTTGATTATAACATGTCTCGGAGAAGACCTTTTTGGGTTGAATATGTTTGGGGATTTTGAGCCTCCTGAATCTGAAGATCTGTATCTCTCCCTATACCTAGGAAGTTTTCTGCTATTATTTCATTGAATATGTTTTCAATGTCATTTCCTTTTTCTTACCCTTCTGGAATACCCATGATTTGGATATTTGATTACTTAAAGTTGTCTGCTATCTCTCTTAGATTTTCTTCAATTAAAAAAAATTTTTTTTTGTCCACTTGTTCTTGTATAAACAGGCTGTCTTCAAGGTCAGAACTTCTCTCTTCTGCTTGTTCTAGGCTGCTGGTTAAGCTCTCTGTTATGTTTTTTTATTTTTTTAAACGAATCCTTCTGTTCCACAAGCTCTGCTACATTCTTTTTCAGGGCATTGATTTCTTTGTACATTTCCTCTTTCAGGTTCTATATACTTTTTCTCATTTCATTATGTTGTCTGAATCTTCTTATATCTCATTTAATTTCCTTAGAACTGTTGCTCAAAATTCCTTGTCAGTCATTTCAAGGACTTTTTCCTGTTCTATAGGATCTAGAACTTGAAAGTTATTATATTCCTTGGTGTTGTGGTACTTTCTTGGTTTTCATATTTCTAGTGTCTTTCTGTTGTTGTTTAGTCCTTGTGGCAGAGGCTTTCATGGTCCACTTTTTCCACTCTGGTGTCTGTAGCAGTGGCAAGGAGTTTTGTTGATGCTCAGCTGCCTGTTGCTGCCTTGGCGTCTGGGGGTCAGCAGGTCTGGCCTCTTGGGGTGGGGATTTACCTGGCCTGGATCCTGCAGAGGGTGCTATTTTGGTGTTCCTGCATCAGGGCCTGGTAGTTGGTGGGTCAGTCCTCTCAGGGGCATGGACTCTCCTGGCCTGGATCCTATGGCAGGTGCTGGTTCAGCGCTGCTGCCTTGGGCCCTGCAGTTTGGCAGGTTGGGCTTCTCAGGGTGGGGACTCACCTGGCCTGGATCTGGTGGTGGGTGCTGGTTTGGCCTGCTGCCTCAGGTCCTGGGGTTCTGTGGGTCAGGCTTCTCGAGGTCAAGGACTTGCCTGGCCTGCATCCCAGGGAAGGTGCCAGTTCAGCGCTGCTGCCTTGGGACCTGGGGGTTGGTGTGTCAGGACCCTTGAGGGCAGGGACCTGCCTGGCCTAGATCCCATGGAGTGTGCTGGTTAGGTGCTCTTTCTTTTTTTTTAGTATGTGTATAATGTGAGGCTATAAACTTCCCTCTTAGTAATGCTTTTGCTGCATCATTTGAGTTTTTGGTATGTTGTGTTTTCATTTTCATTTGTCTCAAGATATTTTTAATTCCTCTTCTGATTTCTTCTTTGACTTATTGGTTATTCAATAGTATGATGTTTAGTTTATATACATTTGTTAATTTCCCAGTTTTCCTTTTGCTATTGATTTCTAGTTTCATTTCATTATGGTCAGAAAAGATATCTGGTATGATTTAAATCTTGAATTTGCTAAGACTGGTTTTGGGCCAAACATGTGATCTGTTCTGGAAATGTTCTTTGTGCACTTGAGATGAATGTATATGATGCTGTTATTGGGTGGAGTGCTCTGTACATGTCTATTAGGTCCAATTTTTCTATACTGTTGTTCATGTCTTCTGTTTCCTTATGGTCTTTCACGTGGTTGATCTAGCCACTATTGAAAGTGAGGTATTGCATTCTCCTCTCATTATTCTGTTACTATATATCCCTTCAAATCTGTCAATGTTTGCTTCATATTTTAGTTGCATATGTATTTAAAATTGTTACATCTTCCTGGTTGAATTGACCCTTTATTCATTATATAATGTTCTTCATTATCCCTTATGACAGTTTTTAACTTACTGTTTGTTTTGTCTAATATAAGTGAGGCCACCTTGCTCTCTTTTGGTTACCATTTCCATATAATATCTTTTTGTGTCCTTTTATTTTCAGCCTATGTATGTCCTTATATCTAAAGTGAGTCTCTTGTAGATAGCATAAATTTGGATCTTGTTTTTTGTTTGTTTTTTAAATCTATTTAGCCACTGTATGTTTTTCATTGCTGAGTTTTATCTATGAATATTGAAAGTAATTAGTGATAGAGAAGGACTTACTATTACCATTTTTTATATCTAATAGTTAATTTGTCCCTCCTTTCCTCTCTTGCTGCATTTCTTTATGTTTTATTGATTGTTTTTATCCTGACATGCTTTGATTTCTATCTTATTCTGTGCCTTTTTTTTTTTTTGGTTACAATGGAGATTACATAAAACAGTTACTAGTTATAACAATCTGTATTAAACTGGTAATAACTAAACTTCAATCATATACACAAAAATCTACTCCTTTACTTCTTCCCTATCCTTACTTTATGTCATGATGTCACAAATTATGTCTTTTTATATTTTGTCTCCATTAACATAGTTTTATAGTTATAATTAATTTTTAAGCTTTTATCTTTTACATTTTATGCCAGAATTAAAAGTGATTTGTGCACCACTATTACAGTATTGCAAGATTCTGTATTTTTCTATATACTTATCTTTACCAGAGAGCTCTATATTTTTGTATGCTTTAATGTTGCTGTCTAGAGTGTCCTTTTATTTCAACTTCAAGGACTCTCTTAATTTTTGTAAGGCGAGTCTAGTGGTGATGAACTCCCTCAGATTTTGTTTATCTGAGAAGATCTTTATTTGTCCTTCATTTTTAAAGGACAGTTTGCCAAATGAAGTATTCTTGGTTGGCTGTTTTTTCCTTTCAGCTCTGTGAATATATTATCTCCCTCCCATTGGGCCTGAAATGTTTCTGCTGAGAAATCCACTGATAATTTGATGGAAGCTCCCTTGTATGTGATGAGTCACTTCTCTGTTACTGCGTTCAAGATTCTCTCCTTGTTTTTGACTTTGATTATTATATATTTCAGTGTGGACCTCTCTGTGTTTATTCCAGGTGGAGTCCTTTGTGCTTCTTGAATTTGGATGTTGACTCCCTTCTTTAGATTTAGGAAGTTTTCAGACATTATTTCTTCAAATAAGCTCTCTGACCCTTTTATTTCTCTCTTCTAAGTCTTCTAAGACTTCCATATTATGTATATTGGCTCATTTAAGTCCCTTAGGCTTTATTCATTTTTTTTTTTAATTTTATTTTGTCGATATACATTGTGGCTGATTATTGCTCCCCATCACCAAAACCTCCCTCCCTTCTCCCTCCCCTCCTCCCCCCCAACAATGTCCTTTCTGTTTGCTTGTCATATCAACTTCAAATAATTGTGGTTGTTATATCTTCTTCCCCCCCCCCCCGGTTTGTGTGCGTGTGTGTGTGTGTGTGTTTGTGTCTGTGTGTGTGTGTGTGTGTGTGTGTGTGTGTGAATTTATATATTAATTTTTAGCTCCCACCAATAAGTGAGAACATGTGGTATTTCTCTTTCTGTGCCTGACTTGTTTATTCATTTTTTAAAATTCTTTTTCCTGTTTTTTTCTCTGACTTGATAATTTCAAATGACCTGTCTTCGAGTTTACTTATTCTTTCTTCTGCTTGATAAAGTCTGCTGTTGGATGCTTTAATGAATTTTTAAGTTCAGTTATTATATTCTTCAACTCCAGAATTTCTGTTGCTTCTTTTATTTTTTACATAGTTTCTTTTTTTGTTGTTGATATTATCATTCTGTTCATGCATTATTTTCTTGATTTCACTTAGGTGTCTGTGAAACACACATTGAACTTCTTTAAGATGATTATTTTGAATTGTATGTCAGGTAATTAATAGGTCTGTGCTTCCTTAGGGTTGGTTTCTGGAGCATTATTTTGTTCCTTTAATTAGGCCATGTTGCCTTGTTTTTTTTTTTTTGTTTTTTTTTTGAGTGCCTTGTGATCTGTGCATTTGAAAAAACAGCCACCTCTCCCAGTCTTTGTAGACTGGTTTTGTACAAGGGAAAACCTTTACCAGTCAGCCCACCTAGAGGTTCTGGAGGCCTCTCAAACCTTTCCTGAGAATGCATATTCTCTGGGCTTGTGTGTATAAATTTCCCAATTAGAGAGGTTTACTGGATTTTTTTTCAGGAGCTTTCAATGTGCTGTTCCCTCTGCTATCTGACTCTTGTACTCAGGTTCTCTGATTTTGCAATAAGCCACTGAGCTCTCTCTTGTTTTCTGTGGCCCCTAGACATCCAAAGTATGCTGGTTCTCTCTCAGCACTCTGAGTTCGGTGAGACAGAAATCAATCCCTTGGCAGCCCCTTGAAAAGCTAGAACATTGGACATACGTTACACTCTTCTTTTTCCTTCCTAAGGGAGAAACTGCAAGTTGGGCTTTTCCTACCTATCTCACTGAACCGTGCCACCTTGGGGAAGGGTTATCATAGATGACATGAAACAGCTTTTCTTACACATTTTAATGTGGCTTTTCTGGACTTTGAGCTTGTCTGGGGTACTACAACTTCCTAACTAGTTTTTGGAGTTCTCATAAGGGCTTTTTGGACTATGTATTGTTGTTAAGTCATTGTCTCTGTGGGGGAACAAGGTCTGGGGCTTCTTATTCTGCTGTCTTGCTGATGTCACTTTCATTCCCCATATGAATGGCACCTCCTTCAGGGACCTTTCCCTATTGTCCCTCAGCAGAGGCTACCACTGAACTGTAAGGGATATGAGGGGCACCAGGGTCTTGCATTTATAAAGGTCTTGCTGGACCATAATAAAGTTCCTCTTGCCCAACAGGTGACTGTAGGACATGTGATGGTTGAATGTAAATGTTCCTTCTTTGTTCACCCAAGTGAAACCTGCACAGCATCCATGCCATGGGAGGACATGTGCTCCTAGCCATTTCAGGGACAGGCACGTTTTGAGAGGATGTTGCATCTGTGGGATCTATCAGGAGTCACTGTGTCCCAGCTCTGCCATCCCCATCAGTGTGATGCCTGTGGCCTTCTCAACTCATGCATGGTCAGACCCACACTTCCCTCTTGGAAAGCAGGGAGATGGATACCTCTCAATCCTAAGAATTCAGATGGGAAGTATCACCAGGAGGGTGTGAAGAAGCTCAAGGACGGAGTACATTTCCCAGCCTAAGTTAAGAGGTCTGAGCCATGAAATAGCTAAGCCAGGCACAGAGCTTAGCTCACAGTAGTGGGAATCAAGCTGGGTCCCACTTCTCAGTCCATGTTCTTCTTTCTCTGCTTTCTATAAATTCCCTGTCCTTCTTTGTTATACACCTGCTCACCAGCTGCCCCTCAACCATGAGCACTGTTAGGGTAGGATCAGACTGTCTTATAGGAGGCTCAAGTAAAGATCCATTGGATTGGCTTAAATTTTGTTTGGCTTTTTAAAAATTTGTTTGTTTGTTTTTTCCATAGCCCTGTGCTGCTCCTCAAGCCAGTGAGTTTCTTGACAGAAATTGCCAACACTGGGACCAACTAGATTCTGGAGGCCCCTATTATACTTTCCTTTTTACAGACTCTTTCACTGTAAGGCCCATTCATTCATTCATTTATTTAACATATACTTCTCATTTTTCCCAAGGCCACACAGCAGATGACCCTGGGAATCCCTGCCCCAGTCTCTGGCATGGTGACATTGTCTCAGTATTCCTGCAGAAGAAGTAGGCCAGCATTGCAAGTATTTCTGGAGGCACTGAAGGATCTCTAGGACCTTCATCCGTAAACTCTGCACAGCAGTTCACTATAAGCCTCTTTGAGTTACTTTATGTCTGGAGTGCCTGTGGGTAGAGCTGTCTGCTGGAGCAAGGAGGCTGCCGGGACAGCAGGCAGTCATATAGGCTGGGGCTGCAGGTTATGAGGTTGGGAGAGGCTTAGGTTGAGCAAAGGCCATTAGGAAAGAACTGGGCATCTGGGGAAATGGTCATGGGGATGTTTTCAAGGCATAAGTCTGTGGTCACTGGGGCAGATTCTGAAACAGATGCCTCCACATACCCTGGTAACTGTGGTGTTCACCATGGTTTGCACATGTATGGGCAAGGAGCAACGATGGAGCTATTAGGATTTCCGTTTATAGAGATTTTCAGTGGAAGCACATTTCTCCCATTACTCCCTGACACAATTTTTAGATTATCTATCCACCCACTCAGATATATTTTTCTCTCAGTTCATTCAAGCTGAGAGAGAGAGAAGTGGTGGGGGTGGGGGAACAGGGTGGAAATGGAGTTATGTTTAGCCCAGAGGAAAAGCTCCTTAGTTGTGGTCAGACCTCCATACTGCATCTGGCATATGGGAATCCCAACATCTTTTTCTTCTTTCCTTCTGTCCTTCCTTCCTTCCTCCTTTCCATCCTGGTGCAGTGATAGAGAATGTATGTTAAGATCTCAGTCTCAGGAGTCAGATGAATCTGTGTTTGAACCTCAGCTTTGTCAGCTATTATTATGTGTATGAACCTGGGTGGGTTACTTACCCTAAACCTCATTTGTTAAATGGGGTCAAGAATAATATCTGCCTCTCTGGGATATTGTAAGGTCTAAAAGAAATAATGCAAGTAAGGTGCTCAGTATTGTATGGGGTGCATAGTTGGTGCTTGATAAATGACTTCTGAAATTCCTCCAACATGGACATGTGCATCCTGTGGCAGCCCTGTGCTGGGCCCTCAAGGATGCACTGGAGAAAAAGGTAGACCATGCTCTCTGCCCTTGAGGAGCTCAGTCTGGTGGGGAGATGACAAAGGAAGCAGTGGGCATGTGGCACCCAGGATCCCCCATCCCCAGCTCTAATTTTACTGTGCTCTGGATCTGTGGGGCTCTGCTATCCCAAACTGCTTTCAGACAGAGCCACACCAACTAGTTTGGCTGCCTGGGACTTTAGGGAGTTGGGCTGACATGAGTTGTGCTTCTGTAAGTGCACTGGATTGTGGTTTGTTCATTCATTCAACAAATATTTACTGAGTGCCTACCACATGCCAGGTGCTGTTTTGGGCACTTGGGATGCATCAGTGAATAAAACAAAGACCATGCTCTTGTGAAGCAATTGTTCTAGCAGGAGAAAACAAACAATAAATACAAACAATATATAAGTAAATGACATAGCATGCTGTATTAGTCAGTTTCTGTTGCTTATAACACAATATCTGAAACTGGATAATTTACACAGAAATGAAATTTATTTCTTACCATTCAGAGAGTGGGAGGTCCACAGTCCAGGAGGTGCATCTGATGAGGGCCTTGTTCTTGGTGGTCACTCTTCACAATGACATAGGGTATCACATGGCAAATGGCTGAGCAAGAGAGCCAACCTCCTCACTTGCTCTCCTCTGAGGCCATCAGAACCACACCCATGACCACCCATTAAACCATCAATGGATTAATCCATTCACCGGGGTACAGTCTTCACAATCTAATCACCTCTTAAAGGCCTCACCTTTTGATTACCATAATAAGATTTCCCACACTTTTAATATTCTTACAGTGGAGATTAAGTTTCCAATGGCTGAACCTTTGGGGGATGCATTCAACCCATCGCCAGTGCTTCAGAGTAATACATGCAGTTGAAAATAAAAACAGATCAGGTAAGGCAGATGGGAGGTGTCAAGGATGGAGCTGGGGGTGGGTTGATATTTTATAGAGGTAGTCAGAGCAGATCTCATTGGGAAGGCAGTGCTGAGCAAAGACGTAAAAGAGGAGAATGAGTTTGCCTTATGTGGGGAAAAGGACTTTGCCAGAAAGAGCAAGTGTGAAGTTGCTGAGGACAGAGCATGGCGGATGTGTTGGAGGAGGAGGAAGGAACCCAACGTGGCCGGGGAGGAGCGAGAAGAGAGGGAAGCACCGCGATTGCAGAGATCGCATGTGTCCTGTGCCTGGCTTCTGGTAGGAGCCGTGAATGTCCCTTGCATAATGAATCCTTGCAAGCATCTAGGCTGGTCTGAGCTGAGCCAGGTTAGGACTGACCCCATTGTTAATCTTCTTGAGCAGAGGGGGCTGATTTGAGCTCTCCCTTTTGATAGGAACAATTTTCAAATCACCAGCAGAGCACATATAAAATTCAAAAGTGCCTGGGCGTGGAAACACAAAGCCCTTTCCTTTCATGTGAGAAGAGCAACACATCTGCTGAAGAATGGGAGAGACAAAGTGAAATTGCAGATGGCCTTTGAATGCCTTAATTTAAAGAAAGGTCTGGACTGAGCTTGCCCTGTAGCTGCTGTGAATGTCCCTGTGAGTGAAACTTTTGGATTCCCAGCAGATGTCCAGTCTGAAGCTGCCAGAGGAGTGAGGGGGTCAGGCCACTAAAGAGGAAGAAGAGGCTGCATGCAATGGCTGGTGACCAAATGTTATGCCGTTCTTGATCTGGGCCTCATGCTGTCTGGTTTTGAGTCTCCACACCCCTCATCTCCAGAGAGCTAGCCTCCCACCTGTCCTCCTCCCTGTCATTGGCAGCTGAGGAATAAGTGCCATGAACGACTTGGGAGTGTACCTCTGAGGGGTCATTTCCCTGCTCACCGCTAGTGTGGTTCCACCTAGCCCAAGGCTGGAGGGTGGTGTCTCAGGCATTTGGGACCTTGAATGGAGCTCCAGTGCTCTCTGTCCCCACCTCCACCCCATCAGCCCCTCCCCTGTCTCTCCCTCTGTTTCTTTATCTCATCTACTTTCTTTTTCGTTTCTCACCCGGTGCAGAAATCCTGGGAAAGTTTGGACAGGCATTCCCAGGGTCGGGAGAAACAACCAGCCCCGAGGACATCAATAGTTCAGGACCATGGATAGGGGGCTTTAGTTCCAGGCAGGCACCTGCCATTCCCTAGGGTCAGCTGCCTCTGAGCATCTAAGTGAAGAGAGCCCCATTTTATAGTTGGAGGGACAGGCCAGTCCGCTACGGGTGTGGACATCAAACTATGGGTGTGGTATGAGACAACACAGCAGCCACGCTTTTAATGGTTTTTTAAAAAATGAAAAACTAATAATAATAATCATATGATAATGATGATAAAGGCACAGATGACAACTGGACATATTAACGTGTTTACCTAACAAATCTTAACTGAGTATCTATGAAATGCCCAAACCAAACCCTGTGCTGGGGATTTAATAGTGAATTAGGTGTGGTTCTTGCTGTCGTGTGGTGCTCATGGTGAGAGAGACAGAGACATAAGCTTGGTTTCACATAATATCGACAATTCACTCTTATTTCCCAAGTTATTATTTTTTTTCTGGGAAGTTCAATGTGCACGGGCTTCCTAATGTGGCCTCCCTTCTGATGCTGTGCTGAGTCTCACTATAGCAGGCTCATCCCCCAAATGGCAGGCAATGGGGCAGAAGCCTCTATCCATGGTAGACAGTGGTTAAGAAGACAGGATTTGGCACCAGACTGCCTGGGGTTGATTCCTGTTTCCACCATTCACCAGTTGTCTGGCCTTGGGAAGTTTACTTAACTTTCCTGGACCTTATCTGTAAACTGGAAAAAGTAATAGTACCCATCTCACCCAATTGTGAGGATGGAATGAATTATTACCCATAGAGTGCATAGGACAGCATTTGGCATAGAAAAAGGTTTCATAATCTATTATTATTAGACTGTAAGCTCCATGAGGGCAAGGGATAGTGCCTGTGACACAGTGGCACTATTTTTCAATACTATTTTTAAAATGAGTAAATGAATGAGCCAAACATTTGCTAAGCTCTGAACTTCCAAGTGTCAGCCCCTTTGTTCAGCCATTATCCTTTGGACCAAAGCCACAGCTCAGGCATCTCAGTTGGGGAGAACTCAATTATAGTCCCCTGTTTTCACTCTGAAAGACCCAGCTGGGAGCAGAACCAGCTTGGCAGAGGCACCTGGCCCGAGACACACCTGGCCCCTTCTCTTGGTGCTGATCCAGTGACGTGGCACAACTTAATGAGTGAGAGTCTGTGCCATCAGCAAAGCACAGGTGCCTCTGGTGGTCCAGGATTCCACGTCAATGTAGTAAACAACCCCTGGCTAGTGTTGGCTTGAGATGATGAAAAATGAGCACGTCTGTATCGCCAGGCAGGGAAAATCATATTTGGTCCACAGTGGTGGTTTCTGTGTTAAGATTGTCCAGAAGAATCAGAGAGCCTGGGGTTAGAATTAGGAAGCTGAGCAGCCTGGGATTATTCTCACAGAGGGACTGGATGTGGCACAGGGACAGGCTTGCTAACTCGGTCCACCTGCTGAGCCTTGTTTTGTGTCTTTGTTGCATGCATCCCCAGCTTGAAAAGAAGAAAGAGACCCTGTTTCGTTTCCACATCCCCGAAGCACAGCAACTGTGCCCGGCTCTTTTCCACAGACCTCAGGCTCTGACCCCTGGCGCTGGGTGCAGAGTGGGACCAGGAGTGTAGCTTTAGAAGTGTGGAGTCCTTGCAGCCTGGTGGAGGGAGGGGTAGGGAGGGAGCTGGAGAGCCAGAGCTTTGCTTTTGCACAGATCTGGGTTTGAATCCCAGTTCTTCCACTGCTACCTGTTTGACCTTGAACATGTCTTTAAACCTTGAGGAGCTTTAGTTTCTGTAAAATGACAGGGATTTGACAGCCATTCCAAAGGGTCATTGTGAGTGTTAGGGAGATAATCTTAGTGAAGTACATGGATAAATGTTGGTCTTCTTCTCAGACTTGCATATAAGCACCAGTCTTTCCAGGTTTGTTTGTATGTGCTCCCTTCTGTTCCTTGAGATCTGACACTGTGGTCTCCCAGAACCACTGGTCAAGTGGAGACACGGTTAGTAAGATGGGCCATGTCTGTCTGTCTTCTACACTCCACTGTGAGCTGCTTGAAGGCATGGACCATATTATATACAATCTGTCCTTCCCATCTCCCCAACCCCTGAGTGCCCACTAACCCCACCTAAACATGTACAGCCTGGAACTAAGCAGCCCTCCCCCAGACTTACTGAATGAAAGGTTGAATTTCGCTTGGACCTTGGGGGTTCTTGGTAGAATCCAGGGGGTCTCTAACTTGGATGGGGAAAATTACACCTTTATTTTCACTATTTTTTTAATTGAAACTTAGCATTTCTGTCAGTCATGACTATAGGCAACAGAGCACAGTAGTATTGGCAGTGCCTGTGAATTTGTCACAGGTATTCCCTTAGAACATTGCAGTTGTTACAGGCATCTTGAAATAGCATTTATGCTCCAAACTATAGTATTTATCAGGTCCGCTGCTAGATCTTGTTAATAATATTGCCATTCGCAGCAACATGGATGAACTTAGAGAAAAGCATATTAAGTGAAATAAGCCAGGCACAGAAAGAGAAATACCGTATGTTCTCACTCATAAGTGGGAGCTAAAATAATAAACATATAAATAAAAGAAAGAAGGAAAGATACAACATTCACAATAATACATGGAACTTTCAAAAGGACAAATGAAGTTACTAGATGCGAGAAAGGAGAGAGAAAGGAGTTGGTAAAGGGCCACAGTAGCAATAACAGTGTATATTATTGAATATAGTGATGAATCTGATGTGAGCATCACATATTGCTCACGAGTATGGATGTTCAACTCTGTATCCCATAGATATGTACAATCAACTTTGCTACAATAAAAATAAATAAAAACAATGGACTGGTAAAGGAGTACCTGTATTACTATACTATACATTTTCAAAATATTTAGAAAACTATATTTCAACATAATTGGTTTCTTTTGTGGTTCTGTGTATTTTGTTTTACGCATTTATAGATATCAATTGAGAAGGCATCACCAGGCTGCCCAGGGGGGCCAGGGCACCACAGAGGTGAAGAACTCCTGGTCTAGGAGGTTCATGGATAGGTGTCTTTGGCCTGCGAATCCCCTGAATTGAATGAAAAAGCTGGGAAGTTAGGTTCCTATTTACATTATTCTAGAAAGAGTATTTCTAACTTTCATGAGGAACTCCAACATGGTTAAGAATTAGGCCAACGGTTCTCAACTAGGGGTGATTTTTTTCCCCCAGGGGACATTTAGCAATGTCTGGAGAGATTTTTCTTTGTCACAACTGGGAGATGCTACTGGCATCAAGTGGGTCGATGCTACTAAATGTCCTACATACACAGGACAGCCCCCCACATCAAAGAATTGTCTCACCCAAAGTGTCGATAGTGCTGAGGTTGAGAAACCCTGAATTAGATTGTTACACATTAATGGCAAGCTTTCTGATTTTTAAGATCTCTAGAAAAAGAAAAAATCAGTTCACAGCTTCATTAGAAACAACTGTGATAATTCTCCCATCCAACACCTAATGCACATCTACAATATATTCCAGGTCTTGGGCTTGGCACTAGGATTACAGAGCAGAGTAGGACCCTGGAGTGGCTCTAGGTCTGCAGTTCAGTAGGATGTGGGAGCCAGTAGAGTTACATGCAAGGTGCAGCCATTACACAAACCTCTACTGGGCTCCTAGGGGGTTGCAGGCAATGTGCTGGGTGCTGGGTGTTCTGTTTGGTCTTGAGGTCTCTCTCAGGACAGTGACTATAAACTCTAGCCCTGCTCTGATAGGGCTCCAGGGAAGGCAGTCATGTTTACAGTGTACCATTCACAGGATACTTCTTTATCCTGGTGGACACCTAATACTTAAGTGTCTGAACCATGGCCAGGTGTCCCTCTCACAGGAGACTGTCTTTCCTGGCAGATACCCTTGAGGCTCTTGTATGAACTATCTCCACTTCATTTCTACTAAGATAGCCACTCTCTAGGGGAGCCCTGACTGGGAGGAGAGTTAGGTTCAGGTGTGTTAGTCAGGTGAGACACAGGACGCAACTCAACAAAACACACAAAATAACAGCAGTTTTTATTGCTTACATATCCCAGAGAGAAGAGAGACACAGGGAGCCATTGGGACCTGCATACTCAACCAGGGGGTGGGGAGCAAGAGACGGGGGGAGAGAGAGAGATCTGTGGACTGAGACCTTTATTGAAGTCCTGGAGTGTGGTTTAAGGGAAGGTGGCAAGAAGCGACGCCTGGGAGAGGAGTAGTGTGGCTCACGGGGACACTTGTGTGCCATATGCAGCATTTGGAGCTTTATCCAGAGGAGGTATTGAAGAGTTTAAAGCAAGAATGGCAGGTCAGCTTTGTTTTTGTTTTTTGAAAGGCACAGATTGGGACAGAAGAGGTTTGGATGGTGGTTGCAGTGGGGAGATGGGGGTGCGGGAGGAAAAAGAGTAACTCTGCCCAGGAAACTGGGAGAGGCTTCTCAGAGGAGATCTACATCTGGAACAGTGAGTTGGATTTGCTAGTAGAGATGGTGGGAAGGGGCATTCCAGGCAAGGGGCTGAGCATTGCAAAGCCCCGAAAGGTCCTGGGCTGTTTGTGGATGATGAGCTATTTGGTGTGACTGAAGCAAACGATCTGCAGAAGAGAGGGGCTGAGATGAGGCTCTGTGCCACATCCCTAATGACCGAATTCTTGTTCCTTGCCTAATGGGTTATCACAGAGGGCTGAAGATACTGTTTGCCCCTTGCCTCTCTCATCTGCAGACAAGGTGCCCCTACCAGAAGGCATGCAATAGAGATGGGTAGAGGCTGATCGTAGTCTTGATGTGTCCAGTTGTCTCCATGTGGCAGGTGAGACATCTTCAGCAGGCATGATAATTTATCCACCATCTGCAGCTCTCTTCTGTGTTTCCTCTTAGGGCAGTTTCATTAATTGCATGACTTTGACAAATCCATATCTCCAGCCCAGATTGAGCTCCCAAATACCAGTCTACCGCCCTAATTGCCTTCTGGCCATCTCTATCTGGATGTCCCACTGGCATCTCCAACTAAATTTGTCCAAAATTGACCTTACCAGTCAATAAATATTTGAAGGATTGAATTGAATTTTCCTACCAAACTTCTCAAAAGAGTTATCTTCTCAAAATTCTCCTTATTTGTAGAAAACATGATTGTGTATCTAAAACCCCCAAAAGAATCAACTGAGAAATCTTTAGAATTCATAAGAGTTCAGAAACCTGGTTGGATGCAAGATAAACATATAAAAATCAATAGGTTTTCTGTATATCAGTAATAACTAGTTAGAAAAATAATAATGGAAAAAAATGTCCTTCACTACAGCAACAGAAAGTGCATAAAATGTCTGTGTATAACCTTAACATGAATTGACTGGGACCTATATAAAGAGAAGTCCACATGTTTGCTGAAAGATTAGTAGATATTTATGATTATTTACAGTGTGCCAGGTTCAGTACTGAGTGTTTACTAGTTTAGCAGATATTATCACATTAATCTGCACAACCATCCTAGAAGTGGAGGTTAATTTTAAAGATGATGAAACTAAGGTTTGAAGAGTTTAAGTAAATAGCCCAGAAGGTATTAAGTGGCAGCCTGAAATTTTGAACCTAAGGCAGTTGCTTCCAAAATCTATGCATTTAACCTTTTCACTAAGTCATCCCCAAAATAAACCATAAATACACAGACAAACGAAGTTGGTGGGTGTTGTCTGAATATTATAAAAAGATTAATTCATTTCACTCAACCGTTCAGTCAAAAAATATGTACCAAGTTTCTACTATGGGCAAGTACTGGGCTGGGTGCTGGAGAAAATAATATGAATAAAATCTCAAGGAGTCCACTGGTGGTGACAGCCACAGAAACATATCATTATATCACCATTGGTGAAGGCAGGGATATTCATAGTGAATGATGAGCAAACAGTGGTAGAATACTTGACGTTGTCTGGAGAGTTCCCGGAAGGCTTTCTGGAGGAGGTAATGAGTCTGAAAGTACCTGGAGTTAGCTGGGTAAAGGACCAATCTGAGCACAGAGACCTGGGTGGGCAATCAATATTTATTCATTCAACCAACTACCATTCTGTGAGCATTCACTGTGTGCCAGGTGAGGCTTTAGAGCCGGAGTTACAGCAGGGAACACAATGGCATTCTGCTTTCATAGAGATTGCACTCTAATGGTGGGGGGGCGGGGGTGCAGAAAATCAACAAGCAAATTATGTCAGAAGTGCTAGTGCTGTAGAGAAAAATAGAGCAGGAACCTGGAGCACCTGGTTTGAGGGGAGGGAGGGCTGAATTTTATTTAGAGTGACCTCTGAGGATGAGATATTTGCCTCAACATCTGAAAAATGTGAGGGAGTGGATCACACAGCTGTTTAGGGAATAGTTTTCTGGGCTGAAGGACCTGGAAATGTGTGAGTGTCCCAAGGTGTGTGGCTGGATCACAGCATGAGGGGAAGCTGGGAGGCAGTGGGGTAGGGTATCCATTTGGGTAGGGCTTTTGGAGCCACAGTGAGGACTTTGGCTTTTATGTTGAGTGAGATGAGAAGCTAACCAATCTTTAGCTGAGAGAAGCCCTTCTCAACTGTTTTCAAAGGAAAACTATTACTCAGAAAAAGAGAGACAAATGGGACTGCCTGTAAAAGCTGAACATTCTAATCTACGTGAGCAATCTGAACAAAACAAAAAGCACATGACCAGGTAGAAAACAATATTTGCAGCAACTATGATGAAAGATTAAAATCCTAATTCTATAGTTAGTACGAATTGACAAGAAAAATAGTAGGACCTTATAGAAGATTTAATTACATAAAATTTAGAAACCTCTGTATGTCAAACATAATAAAACTTAAAATCCAAAACAATTATAGAACATATATGTAGCATGTAGGATTTACATAAAATATATATATATATAAAATATATAACTATAAAACAGTAAGAAAAAATAAACACCACAATGAAGAATGAACCTAAGATTTCATCAGATAGTTCCATAAAGGAGGAATTAAAATTATTAGCAAAAATTGAAAAGATGCTGAATCTGACTCATAAAGAAATGCTAACTAAAATATGATAGAATTTTTTGTACTTATTAAGCAGGCAAAAACTTCTTAGTAAGATAACACACAATGTATTTTTGGCAAAGATAACTTGAGATAAACATTCCTAGACGTGGCTGTAGAGAATGTAATTGGTGCACATTTTCTAGAATGTATTTTGGCAGTCCAGAGCCAAAGCCTCTAAAATGTTCATACCCTTTGGCCCAATAACCTGAAGTCTGTCCTAGGGAAATCATCCAAAAACAAACAAATGAACAACCTGAAGAGTCCAGTTCTCTGGGATTAATCTTGAGCCTGATGTGGGTCTTGACCTTGTTTTGTAGGTGCATTGATTACAGGCCAAAGGCATGGGTGAGAAAAGGCAGACTATCCTGGTTACTGGGAAAAGAAATTCAAGGGGCTGTCACAATGAAAGTCACAGCAACATTTCTGTCTACAGAGCAGAATGTCAGTTACTAGAAGTGAAGCACGGAAAGAAGTGAATTTCTTAGAAGAAATTCAACATTTCATGGGCATGACAGGACACAGGCATTTTTGCAGGGGCTCTCACTCCATTTGTGTTTCAATCTGGAGTGGCTGCTGTGGGTTAAAACTTCTTCAACTCACTAACATACTTTTGATTTCAGAGAGCCTTCCAAACCAGTCAGGCTTCTAGACCTTTCTAACCATCCCCGACAGTGCCTGCCACAGAGGTCAGCCAGCCCAAATGGACAATACTCCCCAGAAACCAAAGCTGAATGTGATTACTGCATAAGCGAACATTCGTTCTAGGACTCTGGCCATGGAAAAGCATTTTCCACTGCACTGGCCAGCATCCTGTTACCGCACCTCACTAAGGGTCTAACAGAAAAAATATATATCCGGAAACAATTTAAATGTTTGACAGTAAGAGCATGGTTGGGTAAATTCTAGTATAACCATACATTAGCATGCTATGCATCCATTTAAAATGCTGTTCA
The DNA here is from genome assembly GCF_027409185.1 of Cynocephalus volans. NCBI lineage: Eukaryota > Metazoa > Chordata > Mammalia > Dermoptera > Cynocephalidae > Cynocephalus > Cynocephalus volans. The sequence continues at coordinate 27,150,316 of NC_084467.1, read as the reverse complement.
TGAACAGATTCGATATCTTGGGGAAAGCTCATGTTGTAATGTTTACTGACTTGTTACAAAAGGAAACTGAGAAATGACCTGAATGTCCATCAGCAGAGGAGTGGTTGAATAAATTGAGATACATCCATGCTGTGGAATATTACACATTTATATAAAAAATAAGTTAGATCTGTATCTCCTGACCCGGAAGGTGTCCCTGATGTATTGTTAAGTGAGAAAGCCAGTTGCAGAGAAATGAGCTAAACTACTATCTTGTTTTTAAAGAAAAAATAATAAAAATTCACCCGGAATGTGTCCATATGTTTGCATGAAAGAGCAGAAAGAGGGGGAGGGACACATACCTGGCTGTTAACTTCAGTAACTTTGGATTGGGTGGAAGGGAGGGAGACTGGAGATAAATTTTCTTAATTCTTGTATTTCATACATGCATACTACAAGTGCACATTGCTTTCTGTAACTTAAGATTAAAGAATAACTTACTTTAAAAAAGAGCACACAAAAGTATATATACATTATTATCTGAAGAATGTGAAATATGCGTGGAAAAATTTAGAAAAAATAAATGAAAATATGAACAGCAGTTGCCTCTGGAAGGAAAGTGAGATTACAATGTTTCCTCTTTTGAAATCTTTCCTATATTTTCCAAATACTCTACAAAGAGCAAAATGTATAAGTTATCGTTTAAAATAGAATAGCCTTCTACCTTATCACTAGCCGGTCTTGCTTTAACGTGTTATAATCTGGCCTCTGTCCACCTTGCCACCCTTCAACCTGCTTTTGCTGAAATTGATGTATCTAATCAGCAAATACTTATTGAATTCTAGGCACTGGGGATGCAGCAGAGACCAGGACAAAGCTCCTGCTCTCCACGTTCTTACTTCCTGAGGGACCATTTAGACATCATACTGAGTGACCCCATCCAAGACCCTCATCTAAGCCTCTCTGTAGTATTCATCTCATGAGTCACCTTCTCACGCATAGAACTGCCCTCTGGATCTCCTCTTGCTATTCTGCCTGCCCCCTGCCCTTTATTCTATCAACTTTCCTGTCCCCTTACATGGGAAATGTTCCCAGCAGCTCTTTCTGAGCCCCTCTCACTTCTTTCTCTGCAGCAGAAGATGCCAATCATACCCAGATCCTGAGTCAGAATCTCCAGCTCTGGCATGTCTGAGCTGAGAAAATGGTCTGGGAGACTGGGGATGGTGGTGAACGTTGGTATCAATGGTTATAACGTTGGTATCAATGACTGAGGGTGGCCCCTAAGGTGTGGCCCCTGTGAGGTCTGTACTTTGGAATCACTCTGTGTGCCCCTTTGGCACAGTACAACCCCATGGATGGATTTTGCTTATGTCTAGTCTATGATCCAGACCCCATGGCTTATCACAGGGTCTAACCTAGAGGAGTGAATGAATGAATGAATGAATGAATGAATGAATGAATGGCAGGATGACATCACCAGATGGGTTTTAGGGACATGAGCCCAGTAGATCTGGTGCCCGTACCAGTGAGGGGAAGTTAAGGAAAGTGTACCAGGGGCTCCTTAGAAAGTTGCGGAGATAGTTTTATTCCATTATTACTGTGGTTGGATAATTTTCTGGTTTCTGGGCCACTTGGATCTTCTTTTGTGAACTAACTTGTTCAGACCCTAATTTTTCAATTATTGGTTGGGTACATTCTTGTAGCTGGGTTTTTTTTTTTTTTTTTTTTTTTTTCCTTCCTATTATTAGGAATAGTTGTTTCTACATTAAGGACATTACTTTTTCTTTTTTTTTTTTTTTTGTCTTTTTCGTGACCGGCACTCAGCCAGTGAGTGCACCGGCCATTCCTATATAGGATCCGAACCCGCGGCGGGAGCGTCGCTGCACTCCCAGCGCCGCACTCTCCCAAGTGCGCCACAGGCTCGGCCCAAGGACATTACTTTTTCATCTAACATTTTTGTATGCCTTTTGATTTTGTTTCTATGTTTGACGTACAGATACTTTTTATATAAAACAATCTTGTAGTGTCTTTCACAGCTTTTATGTTCAGAAAAATCAGTCAGATAATTATTTACCTATATTTTCTTCTAATTATTTTAAGACAATTTTTAAAAATATTTAACTTTTTATTCCTTCTGGAATTTACTTTGGTATATGACGTGAGTTGAGGAGATGACTTAATTTTGTTCCCAAACAGTTCGTAAGTTGACCCTGTAAAAATCTGCTTTTGTCATTTATCTCTTTTTATGTTGCCTTACACATATTTCAATCTTCATGTGTATTAAAGCTCTTCTTGCAATATTATTTCATGTTCTACCTGTCCACCCTTAGACCACCCCCACACTATTTCATGTGTCATTTATAGTATCTTTACTACCTTTTTTACTACCTTTTAAAAAAAATTTACTACCTTCTTTTAAAAAAATGCACTGTCTATGATAATCTATTTTTCCAGTTAAACTTAGGTTTCGTTTTACCAAATTTAAAACAGGTCACTGAGCTTTTGATCAGAATTGCATGAAGCTTATAAATTAACTTTTCAATAACTTTTCACAAGGTTAATATTATAAATTAACCTTTCAGTAGTTAAACTTTCCACTCAAGATTATACGATGTCTCCCCAGTTATTCAAATTTTTTTATCCCTGTGTTAAAATTATGTTCATATGGTACTTGTACATTTCCTATTAAGTTTATATCTGTGTATTATATGCTTTTTGTAGTTACCATAAACAAGAGCTTTTTTCTTTCTATTTTTATCTGTCTCTGGCATACAGGAATGTTACTGATTTTTGTATATTATTATGCATTTGGCTATTTTACTGAAATTCCTTTTAGTTCTAATAGCTTTGTAATTGCTTCTCCTGGGGTTTCTAGGTGTATTAATATATCATCTGCAAAGCATATTTTTGCTTCCTCTTTTCTCATTTCTTTTTCCTGTGTGGCATGGGTTAGCTCTTCCAATAAGCCATGAAATCCCAGAGGTGATGGTGGCATCTCTGTCATTCCTGATCTTAATCAGGTGTTTTACCAGAAGTACACTGTAGGGTATTGTTCTAAAATGGATGCTTTGTCATGATAAGGGAATATTTTTTTTTCTAGTTCTGACTGCTTATTTTAATCAGGGCTACATGTCTAATTTTATTAAGTGCCTACTTAGCATTTATTCGGAAGATCTTAACTTTTTTTCTCCTCTAATTGGATATTTGTATTAAGAGATTTCTTAACATTAAAGTTATTTGAGAGATTAACAGTCTCAGTTAATCCGTATAGTGGGCTTTAAAAAAATTAGTGTCAAGTCAACTTATCAGCGTCATGGTAAGAAAGTGGATCCGAAGTGGACTGCTTATGTTTGAATCCCACTTCTGATTAACAGTTACTTGGGCCCCCTTCTTTCGTTTTTCTTTGCCTTAGTTCTATGTGTAAAATGGAGATGATATTGATAGTATCTACCGTATAAGGCTTTTGTGGGGATTAAACAAGTCCTGACATTTTTCTCCTAGAAGAGTGTCTAGCCTAAATAAACAATACTAAACAGTATTAAATAAACACAGATAATATGTTAAATTGTTGAGAACTTACCATGTGCCTGGTACTGAGCTTGGGGTGTAGAATCAAAGATGGGCAGACTTACATTGGATCTCTGCTCCCATAGAGCTTACAGCCTGGTGAGAAGACAGATACTTATGAAACAATCATGGAAATTTGCTTCTAATATAAATGCTTCTAAGGAGAGGTTATGGTGTCATGACAGCATGTAATAGGGGGCTTGACTTAATCAAGGAGGGATATGAGACTGGGATGTAACAGATGAGAATTCCAAGAAAGGAGGGAAGAGTGTGCTAGGCAGAGAGAACAGCATATGCAAAGATCCTGTGGCCATGCTGTAAGAGAGTGTGGTGGGTACAAAGGTGTGAGAAGGGTGGGGTTTGGCTGAAGAGTTGGTAGATAGGAGGCTGAGAGGTCACCTAGAGAAAGACCATGTAGAGACCCTCATAGGCATTAAATGTCTTTTCCTTACTGAGAGCAATGAGGAGACATTGAAGATTTGGGGCAGATGAGAGTTGGGGATGACCTGATCAAGTTTCCATTTTGAAAAAATGTCCCTGTGAAAAATGGGTTGGCAAGAACCAAAGTAAATGTGGTCGACCACTTGGGAGTTATTATGGGAGTCCAGGGAAGAGCTTGGTGTGGGGTGGGGGAAGTGGCGATGGAGACAGGGTGGTAGATTGGCCATGGGGTTGTGAAGGAGAGGAAGGTGTCAGCTTCTAGGTGGGCCTTTTTTAGACAAAGAGAGAGGGAGAGAGCAACAGAAGAGGACAGAGTAGGAGGGAGGACACCACAAACCTGGGCATCCCAAGGGAGATGTGGGGCCTGGAGCACAGAGGGAGGTCTGGCCTGGACTGGGGAGTTGTGAGTCATCACAAGTGGGGAGGTCCTGTAGAGTCGGGAAAGGGAGGAAGAGAGGCCTGACACTGAGCCCGAAAAGGAGACAGAGAAAGGGCCGTGGGAAGAAAGACGGAGAGCGTGGAGGTGTGGGAGGAAGCCCGGGGTACTGCTGCAGCCCGCTCGCGTCACCAGGGAGCGAGGCAGAAACACATGCTCTGGCCCCAGCCACCTGCTGCGATCAGAATCTCCATGTGAGCCAGGTCCCCAGACGATGCTGACACAGAGTGACGCCTGAGACGCTCTGGCCGGGCAGGAGTGTTTGCTTCCAGAAGGAGGGTGTGAGCAATAGCATCAGAGGCAGCCAAGAGGTCTGTTGACATGAAGATGAAAGAATACCCACCGGACCCATTGGCCACCTTGGTAGACCTGTTCACGTGATCAGTAGGACCAGGAGGCAGAGCTGACAGGGCTGGAGAGGGAGTGGGAAGTGAGGGAGTGGGGACAGAAAGAGTAGACAGACTGTGTTTTCTATAGATATGGCCGCGAAGGGGAGACGAGGCTGGAGGGGATGAGTGGGGCGGTGGGGAGGTTCCAGTGGAGAGAAAACAAGGAATCACAGAAGAGAGAAGAGGTTCTTGAAGCACAGGGAAGAATGGGACCCAGACGACACAGGGCAGGATCACGTTTAGGTGGAGGGAGACGTGGTTCCTCTGCAGAAGGAAGGAAGACGGCATGGGGCAGGCTAGAGAGGTTTGCAATTGGGAGGACAGGGGCATCCCCATTCATGGCTTTTATTTTCTATGGAGGGTGAGAGGAGAGGACATTGGCTGAGACTCAGGAGGCTGTGGTCAATGGAGAAGGTTTGAACTTGTCATCCTGGCCATGGACTGTCATATGCATAGATAGCATTGTAAAGGGGAAATCTGAGTTCAGCCTGCTTTGGGTTGCTTTTTAGTTCAACCTCTCTGAGCCTTCGTTTTCCATGGCCCGGAGTTATTCTGAGGCTTGAATAAGATGATACACAATTTGTCACCTGGTCAGTGCACAGCACACAACAAGCTCACAGTCAGTGTCAGTCAACCATCGTCCCACCCTCTGTGCCCAGCATAGGGCTGGCCCTAGGGAAGCACTTGGTAAAGTGGGTTAGTGATTCTCTACACATTGCTCCGTCCCTCTGGAAGTTTCCAGGAATTCTTCTGGACACACTGAACTGCTCTCTTTCTCTCTTCCAGGTCAGAACTGCACGTTCCAACTGCAGGGTCCCAACGGGACAGTCGAGAGCCCAGGGTTCCCATATGGCTACCCCAATTATGCCAACTGCACGTGGACTATCACCGCAGAGGACCAGCACAGGATCCAGCTTGTGTTCCAGTCCTTTGCACTGGAAGAGGACTTTGATGTCCTATCGGTGTTTGATGGCCCACCCCAGCCAGAGAACCTGAGGACAAGGTATGACCTGCCTACATCCCCCTAGCAAACAGCTGGGCCCTGAGCCAAGCTTGCTGAGACACTGAAAGGTTTATGGTCATCAACAAAGACCTTTGTTTTTGCGAGGCCCTCCTCGACTCCTCTGCTTTCTTTAAATTTCCCAATTCCTTTCTCCTGTGTAGAAGTTTCCAATAGGCGGGACTGATGAGGAGGACATTTGAGAAGACTGTATAGAAAACATAAAACGGTTATAGAGAAATTTAAGTCTTTCTATGAAAACCAATTTTGCATGCATAGGTGTGTATGTGTGTATGTCTGTTGGTGTGTATTTCTTGCACACATGGAAATATTTATTTTCTCCCCTGGGGCCTAGAAGATGTGGGGTCTACAGGCTGACAGTGATGGGTAGTGAATGTGCCTTGCATCATGTTCTGAATCATCAATACTTTGTTGCAATTTGCTTTGCACTTGTGTGGCCTTGGCTGATGGTGTAGAATCTGGTATTTGGGGAAGATCCCATCTGCTCAAACCCCATCCCAGTTGATGGAAAAGAAAACTATGAAGAGAGTGAGCTGGCTTCCCTGTACCCCTGAGCTGCCTCCCAAGGGGGAGAGTTCACGTGTGAGAAGGGAGACAGGGTGGAAAGCATTCCACCCTCTACAGGAAAGGCAGACTTCTCTGGGGTGAAAGTTAAGGCCCCAGTGCCATAGCTCTCCTGGTGGCCTACTATGCTCCATCCTAAGCCTTGTCCCTGTCCTGACAGCCACACTTCTGGGCTCCTCAGGAAGCCAAAGACTTAATGGCTTACCAACCAAACCCTGGGGAGCCCAAAGTGTTAATTGCTCCTAATGACATGGTGCACTAATAAGTGGTTTCCTGCCAAGTGCTTAACCTCAAAGCTTTGTTTAAGATGAGTCTGAGTCCCTGGTCTCCAAGCCCGTGGAACAGGGTCACACACATTTACAGGACAGCCTCTGGCTCCCTTCTTTCTCTGTTTCCTGTCCTCTCAGGGCTGTGCTGAGGTGAGTCTGGGAAGCCTGCAGGAGGGGTGAGAGGGCATGCGTGACCCCACTGACTAGTAGTTCCCCCCAGACAAGACTGGGTTTATCATCTTCTCTTGATATTCGGCAGGGTGTGGCACACCGTAGGTGTTCAGTGAAACTTTGGTAAAGGGACTACAGTCCTCTTCACTCATTCATTTCACAAATATTTCATGAGCACCTGTTATGTCCTGACACTGCAGTGAGCAAAACACAACCGAGAAAGCAAAGCATACGGGGTAGGAGAGTGATGGTGGCAGGGGTGCCGGTTTCCTTAGGGTGGTCAGGAAAGGCCTTTCTAAGGGGAGACATTTGAGCAGACTGCTGAGTTGTGGAGATATCATGGATGCTATCCACTGTGGTATCTGGGGAAAGCTTCTAGGCTAAGGGTACAGGAAATATAAAGGCCAAGCCAGCTGTGATAGATCCTCATTCTAGGTCATCCCAGGTGTCATCTTCATGGTCTGCTTGTTTGAATTCATTGCAGAAGTAGACACGGGTATGCAGGAGGCCAGCGGCTAGGGGCAGGTGCAGAACCACTGGGCAGGAGTCAGGTGAAAGGTGAGGCTGAGAGGTGGCAGGAGGTGGTAGATCCCGCAGGGACTCACAGGCCACGTAAGGACTTTGGCCTTGGTCCTGAGGGAAACGGGGAATCCTTGGAAGTTTCCAGGCAGAGGAGGGACTTGCTTTGACTTACCTTTTCCGCTGTGGGGGGTATGGAGGGCAGGTGAGGCAGGAATCTACCTGGTTGAAAGCTGCTATGAGTCCAGGGGACAGAAGAAGGAGGCGTGGGCTCTCTTGGAGGTGGGGAGGCTGTATTCCAAACACAAAGTGGACAGGGTCTGCTGTGGCATTGGGTGTGGAGCATGAGTGTCACAGGGACAGGATAATTCGTCTCTTTGGCCTGAATGTCCAGTGGAAAGAAGTAGCTGTTTTCCTGAGATTGGGATGGCTGCAGGAGGGCTGGGGGTGGGAAGACAAGACTTCAATTTGGCCATATACAGTTGGAGGTGCCTATTAGATATCCAGATGGAGCCGTGGAACATACACTTGAACATGTGAGTTTAGAGTTCAAGGGTGTGGGCCTAAAGACATAAAATTGGGAGACTGGAGCTGGGTGGTACTTAAAACCACGAGACTGGATGAAGTCACGAGGGAGCAGGTCCCCTCCTTCAGATTTTGACACCATCTATGGGGCACCTCCATAAAGTTTTGATGAATGTTGAATGAGTGTTTGAAAGAAAGAAAAGTTGGATCAGGCCAACAGGGCACTTGGTTGGGGTGTGGACAGCTGGAGGCAAACTCCAGTTCTGCCTACTGGGGTTATTGCGGCTTTCCTTGCTCTTAAGGCAGGGTCCCCATGTATGTGGTCAAGCCTCTATTTTCCGTACTTGGGTTTTCTCACTCTGAGGGGGATGTGTAGAAGACCCGCCAGAGTGGGGACTGCTCTGGCCTGTGTTCTAAGGCATGGAGGGGTGACGGTTTCCATGACCTAGGGAGGTGGTCCACGCAGGGGAAGCTTCCTCTTGTCCAGAGGGTGCAGAAGGGCCTGGATGTGTTTCCAACCATGGCACAGATCACTCTGGCCACCCAACCATGTTTGAGGAGGAGGATCTGGGGTCTTACCTTCTCTAGGCTGTCCTTGCTTAGGCTCCCGTCTCTGTGCTCTTTACGATCTGCCCATTTCAATTCATTTCAGAAGTAGCCAAGGATATGCAGCTCAGCCGAGGGGAAGGGCCAGAGGGAGCCCACTGCCTCTTAGCATCCCAGAGAAGCTCACACTCTGGGGTACTAGATGGGGATATGACCCTGGAGGACAGTCTGAATAACACTGGAATGTGCTGTCCTTGAAGGTATTGGAATGGTGCTTCTTTGAAGGTCTGGACAGGAAACAGCAAGTGTGTGTTTGGTGGAGACCCTCGAGTCTTTGTGAATTTTTTTCACGTTCTTGCGTGGCTATTAATCTAGGTTTTCTTCTTCTTTATGAATCAGTTTTTGCCTATGCATTTGTCTAGGGGATCACCTGTTTTATTGAGATTGTCAAGCGTATTAGCCTAGGACTGTACATCGATTTCCCATCCAACATTTCTATCTCCACAGTGTCTGTGTTACATCTCCTCTCTCACATCTGCTCCTGTGCATGTGTGTTCTCTTTCTTTTACTCAATTAGTCTTGCCAGAAGTTTGCCTGTTTTATTGCTCTTTTTAAAATTCAGTGCTAGGGCTATCAATTTTATTCATTCTCTATTATCTAACTTATTGATTTTTGTTTTTATCTTTATCCATTCTTTTCTCCCTCTTACCTTAGGCTGATGTTGCTCTTTCACTGATTTCATGAATTGAATTAGTTTCATTATTTCTTGTTTGATAATAAAAGCATTAAGAGACATTTTCCCCTAACTACAACTTTGGCCACATCCCATAAATTTTGATGGATAGTTGTTATTTTAGAAAGACTTCTAATCGCAGTTTTGTTTTTCTTTGACTCTAGGGTTTTTATCCTCAAATTTTCAAGTAATATTTGTTTCTACTTAAAAAATTATTATCTAGTTTTATTGCATCATTATCAGATTATGATTTCTACTTTGGAGAATTTGTTAACTTCTTTTGCTCTGTAGAAGATCATTTTTTGTAAATGTTCTGTGAGTATTTGAAAAGGACAAATATTCTGTGGTTGAAAGGTGAAAGAATTCATGTTATTCATATCATCCAATTTTTCTAATGTCTTGTTTATTACCTAATTGATATTTGCCAAGGATATGCCATGTATCGGTCTCCCATTTTCACTGTGATTTTTTGTCAATTTCTCCTTTTATTTATTTATTTCAAAGATTTGTTTATTTATTTATTATTGTGGTAAAACATATATAACATAGTCTGCCATTTTAAGCATTTTTAAACATACAATTGCATGGAATTAATTACATTCACAATGCTGTGTGACCACCACCTCTATCTATTTCTGAAACTTCTTTGTCATTCTTGACATAAACTCTGTGTCTATTAAACAATAACTTCTCATTATTTCTTCCCCCCAGTTTCTGATAACCTCTAGTCTACTTCTGTCTCTGAAAATATTTTTTCCTTTTTAATATATTTTTTCTTAATTGACCCATGATAACTGTATGTATTCATGGAGTACAGTGTGATATTTGGGTATATTTATACAGTGTGCAATGATAATATCAGGGTACTTAGCATATCCATCACCTCAAACATTTGTCACTTCTTTGTGTTGGGAACATTCACAATCCTCTCAACCTAGCTCCTTGAAGTTATCCAGTAATTTCTTGTTGACTATAGTCTCCTATATTGCTAGAGAACCCTGGACTTTATTCTTCTTATCTGCATGCAATTTTGTATTCATTGACCAATCTCCCCTCCACCCCCTTACCAGTCTCTAGTAACCACTATTCTACTCTTCACCTCTATGAAATCAACTTTTTAGATTCCACTTATGAGTGAAAACATGTGGTATTTCTCTTTCTGTGCCTAGCTTACTTCACTTAACATAATTTTCTCCAGGCTCGTCCATGTTGCTGTGAATGGCAGAATTTCATTCTTTTTTATGGCCGAGTAGTATTCCATTGTGTATATATACCACATTTTCTTTAGAATGACTCGTATCAAAAAGACAGAAAATACATGCTGGAGAGGATGTGGAGAAAAGGAAACTCTTATACCTTGTTGGTGGGAATGTAAGTTTCTCCTTTTAGTTCTAAATTTTTATTTTATGTATTTTCATACTCTTCAGCACATTTTTAAGCATTAGCTCTTCCAAGCGAATGTTATATTTTTCAAATAAAAAATTATCTTTATCACTCAATGTTTTTTGCTTTAAATTCTACTTTGATACTAATATTGCCATCTTTTTTCTCTTTTATGTTTGCATTTATTGGGTCCATCTTTGCCAATTCCTCTATTTTTAATGTCTATGTCATTTTTTAGGGGTAGCTGTTAGTACAACATATAGCTGGCTTTTTAAAAAAATCCTGAGAGTCTTTATTCTTTAACAGGAAAGTTTAATCCACTCACATATTTTGGTGGTAACTGATATGTTTGCTCTTTTATGGCATTTAATGCTTTCTGTTTTTAAGCTTCTTTACTGTTTCTTTTCTCTGTCTTCAAGTTCAAGTTTTCTCTGCTTTTTGTGTGATTTTTATTCTACTGGTGGTTTAAGTTACTTCTTTAGAGCACATTTTAAGCTGTATTTCTCTGTCAACATCCTGCCTATCTAGGATTTTTCTTAATTGGATCTTACTGGCTCTGTATCTTGTAGAAATTACTCAGTGTTTGTAGCATGATGATATCTGTGTCTTTTTCTTAGTTTCCAAAGTTGATGTAGCTATTCCATCTCTTTATATACCTTGGATCATTTCCATAAGAACTTAAGGGGTCAGGCAAAGGGGGAGTTTAACATGTTTTCTTGGTTTTCCACCTTAAACTGGAAGTTTCCCTTATAAAGGTGTTTAGTCTTTTGGATGTCATCGTGAATAGAATTGAGTTTTTGTTAATTTCATTTTTGGACGGATCATTGCTAATATATGGAAATGCAATTGATTTTTGTATATTGATCCTGTGACTTTGCTCAATTAGTTATTAGTTCTAGTTTTGATTTCATATATGTAAATATGAGTAAAAACAGTTTTAGTTCTTTCTTTCTAATCTGGATGCCTTTTCCTCTTTCTCCCTCTCTCTTTCTTTTTTTCTTTTTCTTTCTGCCTGATTTCACTGGCCAGAACCTGCAGTACAATGTTGAATAGAAGTGGTGAGAGTGGACTTCCTTGTCTTGTTCCTTACGTTCAGGGGAAAACATTCAGTCTTTCACCATTCGGTCTGAGGTTAGCTGGCGATGTTTTCTAGGTACACTTTAAAGAAAGGTTTTAAGCAGAGGATTTTGGCAAGATCTGGCTGCAGTGCAGAAAGTGCATTGGGTGGGGGCCAGACTGATGACCATCAGGTCAGGCAAGAGACGGTGGTAGCTGGAACTAGAACAATGAAGAGAAATGTGGTGTGGATTTTTATTATATTATGGGAAAGAGTTGCTGCCAGAGTTAACAGTGAATGTATAGGGGCTATGGAGTGGGAATAAGAAAAGGGGAGGAGTAGGGGATGACTTTGCAGTGCCTGGCTTGGAAACAGAAAACAAACTAGATCAGCCTGCAGTGAATTTCAGTCTCCAGTAAGGTGTGTTCTCGCTGCCTGCAGGATACTCACTGCACTGACGTTTTTCTTCCCTCATAGTAGAACAGGTAGGTCACCTTCTCTCACAGGGTTTTCCTGTGAGACAGAAGAATGCAGTGAGGGCAGACTTAAATTTATACCTTGCTAGGCTCTGTGGTTATTAATGCTATGACCTCATGCAAGTTTTGTCCTCTCTGAACCTCATCTATAGAATGGAGGTGACACTGACTGCCTTACGGGGTTGTTGTATGTGAGCCCCCTGCCATAGATCACGAAGTGGTTCATAAACACTGTTTGCATTCTTCCCCGCCCTTCTGTTCTTAAGACCTGGAGGGCTTTGGTGCCTGTCCTGATGCTCCATTTGTGGCCTACCCGTTAGGTGTTTTAGGTTGGGGAACTGCAGGTGTGGTGGAAAGACACTAAAGAAGGCTTGGGGGAGTCATTTGTTGTGTATGTAATGTATCATGTGTATGCATGTAACATATCATGCATTACTGATCCCTTGATAGCTCTCTCTTCCCTCCCCTCCTGTACTGACAGTGGGGCAGGACCACCAAGAGGACTGCAGCAGCAGCATCTCTATTTGCTTACATCATCTGGGGGCTTTCTGTACTTATCATCTAGAACTTATCAGGCACAAGTTTTGCAGTTACTGCTCTCGCTGAATTTGTGATGCATCTCTCTTTTCTCCTCTTCCCTCCAGAACTCTGATCTTCTTTATTGTTGGACGCACTCCAACAAAAGGCTTAAGAGTCACCTCCCCAACCCGATCCCTAGCTCCCTTTAAACTCACCTTTCTCTAGCTGCTTGCTCCTCGGTTGCATTGTGAGCAATGAGCTTCCCTCCTGGTTAGATTCTGAGCTTCTTGAGGCCAAGAGTCAAGCCCTCTATCATGTTTTTGCTGTGGCAGAGCCATGCAGTGAAAGATACACTGGTCTTGCAAGTGGACAGCATGAGTTTGAGTTCCAGCTCCTCCCTAGCTGTGTGACATTGGCAAGTTACTTCACCTGTTATCCTCAGTGTCCTCATCTATAAAATGGGTATATTAAGATCTACCTCATAGTTTGGCTGATGAGGATTAAGCTAAATGATGTGTGGAAACTGCTTTGAATTATGATGAGAAATAAACAAATGGGACACTTATACATATTTGTAGAAAAAATTCGAAAACCCAGTTAAGCAAAAAGACAAAAAACTCCAATAAATCTTTAAGTCATTTGGTTGAGCAGTGGTTCTCATATGAGGGCAATTTTTTTCTCCCAGAAGATGTTTGGCAACATCTGGAGACATTTTAAGTTGTTACACCTGTGGGAGTACTAATGGCATCTAGTAGGTGGAGGCCAGGGATGCCACTAAACATGCTACAATGCACAGAACAGCTGCCCACAACAAAGATTGTCTGGCCCTAGATGTCAGTAGTTCTGAAGTTGAGAAACCCTGAATAAGGCATCATCATCCTTTTTCTATGTCAGTGACCTTGGGCAAATGAGTCAACCCATCTGAGCCTCAATTTCCTCTTCTGCAAAATGGGGAATTCTCAGTGATGCTAGGTACTACACCTAGTAGTACCAATGAGGTGCCAATAGGCACCCTGCTCACAGCTTGTTCTATATGCAGATGCCGTTCATCTCCCAGTGATTGCCTTTCTCCACCAGGAGTTCATAGCCATCTCCTTGAAAGCATCTCACATTTCATCTAGAGCTATTCACAAGCAGCAACATCCCAGGGTGCCAGAAGGCAGCGTCTGGCGGCTTCAAATTAAATTTACAATAGAAGCTGATCAGATTCTTCTCATAATGGATCAGGGTGGGAAACGGGAGTAGGAACCGGTCCTGAAGGCCGGGGAGCCTGTAGGAGTTTGGAAATTAAGCAAGCAAAGAACAAAGAGCCTTCCACATAATGCAGTGTCAGCCCTGCCTGGATGAATTACTGAAACAATCCCCACTTCTCTGCTTTTGCACAATTAGATAGCCTTCTCGTGCTGGCAGACATCCTGTTGCATTGCAGTTTAATGTGGAATGAAGTTTCCTAATGGAACGCGAGCACACATAATCTATGGAGATGCTGCTAATAAACTGCATCACTGTATACTGGAGGGTTTATAGGGCGCTGGTGATGACTGCACCAGTTAAGCACAGCTAAGCATCCTTAATTTAGACATTTGGGCTCAAGTTATGGGAAACACTACAACTCGTTCCCTCAATTACTGGCAATTCACATTCTGTCATCGGCCTAAGGTGCAACGTAGTCTTAGTCATTTGGAGTTGGTTGCAGATTTCCCTCAACTGGTGTTAGACACCTGCTTGGAAGTTGTAAAAATCCACAAATTTGCCAGATTTACACTGTCTTCTTATGAATATGTATCACAGCGGAGCCCCCCCCACCCGAGGATGTCTATTGTGTTCCTTAAAAAGTGTGCCTTGCTCATCAATAGAGCTGTCCTTGGAGGGTCCTCTCCCCAGAATCCCTTGGGAATGTGCTCTTGTGGGTGCTGGGAGGACCCATGGGACTGAGGGAGAAGTCTTTGTTTAGGATTGAAACAGATACAAGACTCTGGAAAGGGGAAGGAAGAAACAGAATAAATGATGACATTGAGCACCTATCATGTGCCAGCCACCATGCTGGACACATTCATTCGTTGCCATTTATTCAACATCTATTGAATGCCTACCAGGAATGCCAGGTGTTAGAGATTCCACAGTTAACAAGACAGCTTATGCCTTCAAGGAATTTGCAATATCTTTAGGAAGGCAGATAAATAGTCAGGCAGACAGTCTAGGATGCTAACTGCTGTGACGGGGGAGCCTGGCCGAGTCCTGGGGGGGACCTTCATGGATGCTCATCTGGGGGCCTGGGATGCCCTCCCTCATCCTGCCCTCTGCTTCCTTATCTCCTAGTCATCCTTCATGTCTCAACTCAATTGTCACTTCCTTACCCAGGGACTCCTTCTGAGACACTTTTAAAAAGTCAAGCAGTGCAGCAGTGTATGGAGTAAAAAAAGTACAAGTGCCTCCTTCCCCAGGCCCTTGTCCCAGTCCCGCTCCCTGGAGGTAACTGCTGTTAACAGTTTAGTGTGTTGTCCAATTTCTTTTTAAATAAAGACTCATTAAACTGCCCATGAGGCTTATTGGGACATCCATCAGCCCTTTAAAAATTATTCTGATGAATTAAGTGTAAACTAATTAGAAACATGGATTCAATTACCCTTCAAACACACAAGGGTTTAATAATTAATAGGAAGAGGGCTTGAGGCCAAAGGCATTATGGATTTTATCAAACCCCTACCATCTGAAAAGTAAATATGTTTGATTCACCCTAAATGCTGGCATATTTGCCATCCGGAAACAAACCTGCAGGTAGAAGCTGTGTATTTAATCAGGAAAATTATCTATGACTAATAAGGACTCAGCTGGAGTGGGGTATAGAAGCCAAAGCCTGCTGGATATTGCTGGACAGAGCTTCCTGGGACAGGGCAGCAGCCTATCTTTAGCGGTTACTACAGTCAGTTTTCTTCACATTCCTTCACCAGGAAAGCTTTGGAGGGGGGCAGATACCAGCTGAGGCCCTCAGTGAGATCACTGACCCCAACTGTGGGTCCAGAGCATCTGGGGAGCAATATCGGGCCAAGGAAACAATGCAGGACTTTGGGGGAAAACATTCAGCTTATCTCCTTGAACAGTGATGACTTCAGTGGACTTGGATGAGAACCAGGGGTTGGAATAAATATCTACCTGTTATGTGCCAGGTGCTTTCTGTACTATTTCTCACTTAATCCTCACAATTTTCCCAGATGTAAGAATTATTATCTTTGTTTTTAATGCTTAGGAAACTGAGGCTCAAAGAGGCCACATGTCTGTGGCAATGATATTCGACCCCCAGATCTGCTTGGTGCCCAAGTTCACACTGGTTGGCAAAACCACATGAGGGCAGAATGGGGTTGCGGATGGGGAGGAAGAGGGGTCCATCAGGGTTGCGAGTCTGGAAGCCAATTGCAGTGACCCATGGGGCAGCCACGTGCTCCACCACCTAATGCCAGAGGGTGGGTCTAGGCAGAGTGGTGGGGGCAGGAATTGGCAGCAGATGAGGTACAGAGCCAGATGGGCAGAAGTGTCGGGGTCCTGAGCAATCTCTCCATTCACAGTAGGACCCTGTGGTTCAATGTCAAAATCAATTTTTGTGGCAAAGTCTCATCTTGCACATTCACCAAGTCTGCTGTGTAATAGTAGCCAAAATTGAAGGCCCTGTGGAGCCTGAGGCTGGGGCCAAAACTCTGTGCTGCCTGCACCCTCCTCGTGATGGGTGCTGCCCATGGTGTCATGAGGTGTTGGTTGAAGATTCAACATTACCCCAGGATGGAGTTGGTCACCCCTGGACCCTCCCCCTGCCCCTTTCTTGCAAGTGGCTGCTGACAGGGCTGTTGCTGAGATAGGAAAGTGTCCCCTTCTTTATCCTTAACTCTTATCCCTGAACCTTTGGGGCAACAGAAATTGCTGTGTGAGGGACCCTGATAACCCAGGGATGTTGTTCTCAGGGTAGAGGCAGGTTTGGATCTATAATTCTAGTCTTCTCCGTGCTTCCTTGTTAGCAGAAATGGTACCCAAATAAACACCTACCAAGTACTGAGTCTTCATTCTCTTGGAATTAAAGCACATAAAAAAGAAAACCAATTCTCAGCTTTTAAGTGAACACAGAGCCAAATTACTACACCCTCTTGGTCTGAGCTGCTACAGAAGTGGTGCCAAGGGCCAGGACTGGGGCATGGAGACCTAGGTTCCTACTTGTTTGCTTGTGATCTCCACTAGTCCTCTGTTCCTTCTCAGGGCCAGCTGCATTTTCCTGACTCACAAAATAAGGATTTAAGTCTAGAGGAACTCCAAAGCTTCTTTCTGCTCTGAAATTGAGTGTTGAGTGAGGCCAGAGATGTAATATGTAGAAGGGCTATAAAATACCCCCAATCTTCCAGCATTATTTCTTCCACACTCAGGTACTAATCTTGGCTCTTTCAACAATTCCAGCATTTGTCTTTGGCATAACAGTTTATTTTCCAATGGCATGTTAAGCAGGTGGCCGAGAAGGCTAACTGTCCACCATCGATCCTGCTCCTCTTGCACAGTGTGGAGTCATCAGTGGGAAGCAGTTGCCAGCCAAGGACAATATTTTCCCTCCCGCTTGCATCTAGGTGTGGCCATGTGACTCAGTGGTCAGTAGAAAGTGGACAGAAGTGGTGTGCACCTCTTTCAGGACTGGCCCTAAAAGCTCCTCTGCGATTCTCTACTTTCCCTCTTCCCTGGAGACAGGAGGTAGAAGAAGCCTGGATGCCTGGGTGACTGTATGGAGTAGAACTGGCCCCTACCCCAACTGCCACTGATTGACTGGATTTTACATAAGTGAGAAATAAACTTGTATATGAACTTAGATTTCCAAAAGTCCAGGGTTTATTACTGCAGCTAGTGTCTCCTTAGCTTTTGCAAGCTGAGTCTTGGCATTTAGGAATTTATTTTATAGCCCAGAGGTAGGTGAGGATTCTGGATAGCAGAGTGCATTAACTTTTCAGAATTGACACTTGGTCTTGTTTGCTTTGGGGAGATGAAGCTCCTGGATGATCTGGCCTTTGTGCCTAAAAATTAGGCCATTAACTCATAAGGTGCAATATTTTTTAAAGCAGTTCTTTGTGCTTCTTTCAGTGGATTCTTGTTGGCACCAAGATATGATTCTTGTTGTAGTCCCCATCCGCCATCCCATCCCCTGCGGCCCTGGCTGAGCTCATAGTGTGGAGTGGTGATTAAAAGGGAGGGTTTGCATGCCAGTGCCTCGGGGCCTGCCTGGGGTCCTGAGACAGGGATCTGGGGACTGGACACTCCACACAACCAGGCACACCGTCAGCACAAAGGAGCATGCCAAAAACATCATCTCCGTGTGGGTGGCCCACCACAGCCACCACTATAACCATGGCTGCCGTGAAAGCGGCTAGATGCGACAACCACCATGCACATGGTCCACCAGCCACTGGAGTGCATTGACACAAAGAGAGTCACCAGCAGAGATAAAGAAGAGGATGTCTCTCTCCACAAAGCCCATTGCAGAGTGACAGAAGAAGCATCTGCTCTATGATAATACTGGGGGACCTGATCACACCTCTCAGCATTGGACAGATCATCTAGGCAACAAGTCAACAGAGTAACCATTATTCTTTCAGAAGGAGAGAAGAAATCTAGGGTAATGGGGGGCGGGGGGGAGGGAGAGGGGGATGGGGAGAGATTGGTCAAGGGGCATAAAGAATAGTTACGATTTGTAACAATATATATGCTGGTGATATTGATTCGATCAACATATCTCAATGTTGAACCCCCAAAATTTGTATAATCAATTTTGATTCAATAAAAAAATTTTTTTAAAAATCAGGTGGAAATAATTTCTTATTGTTGATTTCATCAAGCTTATGTCAACCTAAAAAGAAACTCAGAGAGACAGGCTCTCCAGAAAAAAAAAGGGGGGGAGGAATGGTTTAGAGCCAGGCTACCTGGGTTCAAGTCCCTGCTCTGCCTCTTACTAGCTGCGTGACTTTGAGGAGACATGCCTCTCTGAAATTCAGTTTCTATAGCTGCAAAGGTGGGATTATGATAGCACCTACCTCATAGAGCAGAAGATTCAGCTACCCTGCAAGGCATAAGGTACCTAGAAAATGCCCATGGTAAGCACTCAGTAAATGCTAGTCTTATTCTCATGATTGACCTACCTGAAAGTTCATCTCTTCCAGTTACCACCTCTGCCATCACTCTGGTCCACCCGCCATCAGCTCTTGCTCTGATGACCACAGCAGGTGCTGCTTCCTGGTCTCCTTACTGTTGCCTTTGTCCCCTTCAGTCTGTCCTTAATACCAGCTCTAGAGGAGTCGTCTACTTTTTCACTTTAAAAATAAATAAATAAATAAAAATAGTTTTAGATTTACGGAAAAGTTGTGGAAATAGTACGGGGAGTTCCCATACGTCACACACCCGGTTTCTCCTATTACTAACATCTTGCCTTCCTATAGTACGTTTGTCACAATTAATGAACCTATATTGATATATTATTAACTGAAGTTCATACTTTATTCAGATTTTCTTGCTTTCTCCCTAATGACCTTTTTCTGTTCCAGGACCCCATCCAGGGTACCACATCACATTTAATTGACATTACATGTCTCTTTAGGCTCCTTTTGGTTGTAACAGTTCCTCAGACTTTCCTTGTTTGTGATTATCTTGACAGTTTCAAGTAGTACTTGTCAGGTGTTTTGTATAATGTCCCTCGACTGAGGTTTTTCTGATGTTTTCATCATGATTACACTGGGGCAGTAATATGTTTTTGGAAGGAAGGCCGGAATTTCATCACCTCATGTCAAGGGTAGGTACTATCAAGCTGACTTATCATTGTTGAGGTTGGCTGTGATCACCTGGCTGGGGCAGTGCCTGTCAGGATTGGCCATTGTAAAATTACTGCCCCAATCCCAACGCTGTACCCTTTGGAAGGAAGCACCATGTGCAGCCCACACTTAAGGAATGAAGAGTTATGCTCCATCTCCTTGAGGTCAGCGTATCTACATAAATTACTAGGAGTTCTTCCACCTGATAGAGATTTATCTATTCTCCTCCATTTGTTAATTTATTCAGTTATTTATATTGGTATGGGCTCATGGATATTTATTTTATCCTTTGGGTTGTGTTACAATGCTACTTTGTTTTGTCGTCCCAGTGGTTGGAAGCTGTCTTGGTTGACTCCCGTCTCCTTTGACATTCTTCCGTCATTGTCAGCTTCTGTTATTGCTGGTGGGGGTGCTGCTGCTGTTATTGCTCAGCATTTCAATAATTTTCTGGCACTACAAGATGCTCCAAACTTGTCTTGCATGTTTCCTGCCCTAGTCCTAGAATCAGCCATCTCTTCCAGGAGCTTTGGTTTCTTTTATTGGAGAATGATGTTAGAAACCAAGATCTGGGGGCTGGGTGTGCTTGTTGCTATTGGGATGTCATTGCTCATAGGCCCTTTCAGCTGACAAAGCAAGGAAATATGTGCGAGTATATTAGCCGATGTGTATACACGTATCTATGAATATTTCTATATGTATCTGTTCATATCTACATTACACTAAACATGAATTTATACTGAAGTCTCCAACTCTAATCCAATACCACATGGATCATTCTAACCTTCACCCTTCTTTGTAACCTCCCACTCTGACAGTAAGAAACCTGACTTTCACCATAAGCCATCCATGTACCTAATTGTCCAATTCCAATCTACATAGATAGTTGGTTTAGAATTGTTAATCCATGTTCCCATGGGAAACAGCCTTTCAACTAGATTACAGTTCTTACGTTCAGTTCCTCTTGCCTTTCAACTCCACTGATTTCCAAAAGTCCCTTAGCCAGCACCATTTTCCCTCACCTCCTTTACTAAGGTTGTTTTATAAATTTGTAATGTAGACAGAGTCTTTGCCACAGTATGCATTACATCCTGAGATCCCAAGACCTTCTAAATGATTTTATAAAAATTTGCCTACATAAAGATTCATTCTTTGTGCTGAAAGTTCCATGAGTTTTGACAAATGCATAGTGCCATGTATCCACCGTTATTTTATATAGAATAGTTTCACTGCCCTAGCAAATCCCTTATACTTTATCTATTCAAGCCTCCCAAACCTGCCCACCAAGAGATGTTTTTTAAAACATGAGTTAGATTATGTCACTCTCCCGCTCAAAACTCTCTGCAGTTTTCCATCTCAAAGTGAAAGAGGAAGACCTGACCATGCCTTATGTGATCTGTCACCCCATTCTCCCTCTGACTCATTGCCTCCTGCTGTACCCTTTGCTCACTCCACCCCAGCCAACAGCACACCGGCCTCCTGCAGTTCCTCCAGTGTGCCAGGCCTGCTCCTGCCTCAGGGCCTTTGCACTACTGTTCTGTCTGTGTGGTATATTCCTATCTAGATATCCTCACAGCTAGTCCTGGCACTTCCTTTAGGTCTTCAAAAGTCACCTTCTTGTTGATTTTCACATGTTCCTGACACGTTATACCCACTTTTCCCTACTTTAATTTGTTCTCTTTAGCACTGATCACTACCTAACAGTCTATGTATTTAGCTTAGTTTTCAGGAGTATTGTCAGTCTCCACAGCCTAGAATGTGAGTTTCATGAAGCTAGGGCTTTTCCTCACCTTCATATCCCCAGCACCTGAACAGCACATGTAGTAGATGCTTATTAAATTACTGTGGAACATGCAAATGCATGACTATTTTTCATGCGTTCCCGAAACATATATTGTTCACCATCCAGTATGCTGAATGCAGAGACAAAAATGCAAGGTCTTTCCCCTCCATCTGCTCATATGAAGCATCAGCAGCAATCCAGTGTGCCCCTTGCGTGCTGGAACTGTGCGTGGAGGCCTGAAACACAGTGCTCTTTGCAAAGCAGAGCAGCTCCCTGTCTCTGGTACCAAATGGCAAAGGGTTCTGCTTGGTGTGGACCCCAGCCTGCTTTGAGGGTCCCACAGGGCCCACCTCTCTAATGTTGAACGCCTCCATGTTCCCCTTCATGCTGCCCTTCAGCTTCCCAGGCACAGTAGGCTCTTTCCCCACCTTAATCCTTGCTGTCCTCCCTACCTCCCCCTTCCCTTGGCCCAAGTGTCACTTCCTCCCAGAGACCTCCAGGGACTCCTGGTGTGAATGAGTCCCCTTTTATTCTCCCTTATATCACCCTATTCTTTTCTTTGGAGGTACAGTGATGATCCTCTCTATATGGGTAGTTACATATTTAATGTACGTGTATGCTCCTGTCTCCCCCAGTACACCAGAAACTGTAGGAAGGCGTTATCCATGTCTGTATGATTGACACTGTCCTCAGCACAGACGCATGTGTGGCATGTGGCAGGCCCTCAGATACTCACTGTGGGCCTAGGCTGAGACGGTTTGGGGGTGTGGAGGGAGCCGAGGCTGAGCTCTCTCACCTCCCCTCACCCTGTGCCTCCTTCCTTCTACCTGGCCCTGCCTCTGCTTCCCTCTCTCCTCCTGCCTTTGGACCTCAATCTCAGCCTTATCTCACCATTTCTGGTGTCTCTGTCTCAATTATTTAACAAATATTTCATTCCATCAATATTTATCAAGCGTCTACTATGCACAAAGCACTTTCCTAGGCAGTGAGAATATAGAGGGGACTTAAAGACAAAAATCTGTGTCCTACACTCTAGTAGGGAAGTGTATTAATCCATGTCTGTTGCTTATAATAAAATACTTGGAACTGGGTAATTTATAAAGAAAAAAAAATTTATTGCTTACAGTTTTGGAGCCTGGGAAGTCCAAAGTCCAGGGAACACATCTGGAGAGGGTCTTTGGTGGTGGCTTTACAGCAATGCAGGGGTCTAAAATGGCAGAAAACGGCAGAGCAGAGAGAGAAAGTCTCACTGCTCTCCTTTTAAAGCCCTCAGAACCATACCATGACCACCATTACTAATCCATTCACTAGGCATGGTCCTCAGAGTCTAATCACCTCTTCAGGCCTCACCTTTCAATTACCATAATAAGATTTCCCACCCTCTTGACAGTCACAGAAGGGATCAAGCTACTAATACATAAAACCTGGGAACACAATCCATATCAAGAAGATATGATATCTGTTAGCAATTGCTATGAAGAAAATATGAATCAGGGAAGAGGGTGTGAAGTATCAAGGCTGAGATGTTAATAGGGTGGCCAAGGAGGGTGTCACCAGGAAGGTGACTTCTGAGTTAAAACCTGAAAGAAAATGGGTTGGGTGTCTCCGTCTATCTTAAGGTGGCCTCAGAGCCACTGTTGGGTTGGGTCGTGTGTCTTACTGTGTTTTCTTTCTCAGGAGGGCCCAGCAGGTTTTATGAGGAAAATTTAAGGGAGAGGAAACCTATATTCATCCAGTAACTTCAGGTGACATGAGGGACACTCAGGCACACATTATGGCACCAGTCCCCCCAGGAGCTGCAGCTGACCGGGGTTCCCAGGGTAACGTGGTGGAGGCAGTGTAGACAATGTAGACTAGTCTGGCTGGTGAAGTCACTTAAGTGGTTTCTGACCATGTGATACCCCTGAGCATCTCGGGGACAGGCAGTGCAGTATCTTCAGTCCTTCCTAAAGGAGAAAGTGTTTTACGAGGTCTGTGTCCATGAGTTCCTCTGCACCCGGCAAAGTCTCTCACTGCGCTTTCCCAGTTCCATCTCCCCCGTCACCATTGCCACCTTCCTCCCTTTGTAAGCAGTGGCAGCCTCATCAAGCTGCATGAGGAAGGAAGCCTGTACATCTGGCTCCACCTTCTCAATTTGATTATTTTGTCCCAAAGGGCTCTTGACTAGTGATCTGGGGGTTCTTGTGATGCCCTCACCAAGTGGTAGAAGCATATCCAACCTTTCTTCCCCAAAGTCCTATAGCCGCATATCTAAGACAAGGCATATTTTAGATAAACCCTACAAAGCAAAGGGGAGCGGTGACAGAACCCAGTCTCAGTAGTCAAGCTAGATTTTAGTCATAGCAGGAATTAAACACTGTCCAGAGATAAACACACTTAGAAAGCTGGAATCTGTCAGGGCTCTTGGTAACCGGGAGAATGAAGACAGTGTTCTTGCAGACCAAGACAGGTTTGCACAAATCCACCAACTGCAAGGGCCACCCTTTAAGTACCAAGCATGGCCCCTCCCAATTCTCTTGGGTTGTTGAAAATTCCCAGACACATTATTTTATTTACTTTTCTCAACAATCCAGTAAGTGTTGTATTCGTCCCACTTTGCAGAGGAAAAAGCTGAGGTTCAGGACGACTAATAAGAAGTGGCCAAGTTCTCAGCATTTTATCCCTGCGCTGAGTGCCCTCCAGCCACCAAGGCTACCGGCCATCGGGAACTGGCAGCCCGAACAAGGACCCATCTACCCTACAAGGCAGCAATGGATGAGGGAACCTACCAGAAACATGATTTTTCTCCAACAGCCCCAATTCCCCACATGTTGAAACTTGGGCAAAAAGCAAAGGATTGTAGTATGGCTGTCTTTCCTCGCTG
This sequence comes from Cynocephalus volans, assembly GCF_027409185.1. Classification (NCBI taxonomy): domain Eukaryota; kingdom Metazoa; phylum Chordata; class Mammalia; order Dermoptera; family Cynocephalidae; genus Cynocephalus; species Cynocephalus volans. The sequence continues at coordinate 27,126,254 of NC_084467.1, read as the reverse complement.
TCCTCTTCCACCAGTGTAAGCGAGGCGAAGGCCTCGGCATAGCAAATTATTTGTAGAATGCTGAAGGAGTGGGCTCCTTCTATTTTGGAGTATGTAGAAGAGTAAAGATTTTCTTTAATTAGATAGTGCCGGATAGATTTAATTAAAGCTTCAAACCTGCAATTTTCTTTGTTTGATTGATCGGTTGGTGCTGATTGCCTGCAGTAATTATGAAGGGGAGGTGGATTTTTCAAAGTCTGATGGTGATAAGAAGCAGACTGTGTCAACTTTTGGATACTCGGTTGTCAGAGTGATTCTGAAAAGGTTTAAATTGCACACATGTTTGTTAGCTGGTCAAATGAAAAGTAAGGTGTCTAAATTACACTTTTGTTTAAGTCATGCTCCTGGCTAATGTGCTTCTGTAGAAAAGTTCCCCTTTTCCCTCCTTTCTCCAAATGTAATCACGCCCCCGAGATTAGGTGGTATTCCGGTATTTTTGTCTTTCTTTTATGAAATAATTGAAGTACATTGTTGGGAGTGTCCCATAATGGCATTTAAAAATTGCTAGAGTCTACTGGAAGGTTAGGAGGGAAAGACATCCTCTCATGGTCTCAGTGTGAATTTAGGGAACTCAGAGTTTTGAAGTCAGGTAGTCCTGGATTTGAATCGTGCTTCTACCATTTACTAGCTCTTTGACCTTGGGCAAGTACCACTGACCTTTTTTTCCCTCATCTTCAAAGCAGGAGAGTTGTGGAGAGGAGTCAATGAGCTGATATACGTATGTCAAATACCTATGCTGGCCTGCGATGGTTTTCACTGAATGTCTGTCCCTTTCCCTTCCTCTGCTCTGTTGCCTTGCTGAGGTCACCACTGCCATGAAAGCTCCCTGAGCTCGTGAGACCAGCACCATCCTGCTCACCACTGCAAACAGAGCCCCAGCACACTGCTTGGTACAAGGCGGGTCTCAGCAAGTGCCTGTCCAATGGATGAGTCAATGGATGAATGACCTGTGCATTTAGGCCACCCTCTCCCCAACACCCCCAAAAGTAGGTGATACCGGTACAGGGTAGAAGAGGTGATTCCAAAGAGTTGCCACGTTCGTGAGACCCTGAGGGGTGTGGTCTGAACAGTGCGGTGTAGCTGCTCTTTTGAAAGCATTGGTGGAGAAACTATCCTCTTTCTCTTCTGAACTGGTCAACTATCTCAGGAGACTGGGATTAGTTCTCGGTTACGTACTAGAGGGGGAGGCTAAGGATGATAATCAAGACAGTTGCAGAAGGATGATAATCAATACAGAAGACAAAACGATCATTTATAATCAAGCCACCCTGCTATTTCCTTCCAGTCTCATTCACCTGTGTATATATTTGTTTTTTTAACTCAAACATTTTTCTACACAGAAATGTTTTAAAAAAACAAAACAGGCTACAGAATTACCTGTGCATTATGTAGATCACTATGTAAGAACATATACACAGGTGAATGAGACTGGAAGGAAATAGCAGGGTGGCTTGATTATAAATGATCGTTTTGTCTTCTGTATTAGAACTTTTTGTAAAATAGTTGTTTTATTTTTATAAGAAGAAAGAATGCTTTTGCAATTAATACAAAGTTAAACATAAAAGAGAAGGGAGATGCTTAAGTATGTTCTTTCCCACTTGTACCCAAAAAGGGACATTGAGCAACTCAAGTGGGTCCAAAGGAGAATGACCAGGATAAAAAGGGACTTAGACTATGTTGCAAGATGGATGTTGAAGGATTTCAGGTGTTTACGTGGAGGAAGGAGACTCTTAGAGGGAACAAGAACTGTTATCAAAGGCCTAGGGAAAGGACACACCAGCTGACACTAGTCTATGAAATGCACATCACACGGGAGCAAACTTCAAGTCACTGCTAATATTTGAATCTATCAAGAATTGGGTCTCCCTGCCTCAGGAGGCATCAAGCTTCCTGCTCTTGGAAGCATCAATGCAGAAGTTGGGGCTTCTGGGGTGGCCCTTCTCTGGGCCACAGTCACCCCACCTGCACAGTGGGGCTGTAACTCTACATGAGACGTGTCCTCTACCTGGACTTCCTGGCAACAGAGGGAGTAATGTCAGGTATCATTAGATGAGCACTAGCAAGGAGGTGTATTTGCAGTTTGAACAAGCATCTACTGAATGACCATTGCTTTGACTGGTTTTTATTCACTTTATTTTGAAATTTTAAATCACATAAAGGATGGAGGTGATCATTTTATGGGAATCGGAGGGGCCCCAGGTTTTCAAAAGTTGACAAACTGCTCTAGATGGGTGCTTCTCAAATGTTTGCGTGCATGCAGATCATCTGGGATTTGGGGAAAGTGCCCATTCAGATTCGGTGGGTCTGAGGTGGGGCCTGAGATTCTGCATTTCTCATGAGCTCTCAGGTGATGCTGATGCTGCTGGTTCATGACCCAGGCAGGATGGTCTCTGAGGCCCTTCCTGGAAGCCCCTGAGGCCCCTGGCTCCCTAGAATGGCAGAATATCGGTTGCTTACATACAGGTCCTTGACCCATCCTTTATGGAGTCTGTTAAATTGAGAGGAACCACTTAAGAATGCAAAACCATCTAACCCAGGCAGGACTGAAGAATTGTGCTCTAGTAGCAATAGAACTAAGCATTCATTTCTCAGATTTACGTCTTCTGTACATGTTTATATCTGTGCCATGTCTGTTTATCATTTGCAAATAATGCTCTGTTGTCTTAATCCTACCTTTGTGGCTAATGATGTGTGTTTCATTCCAATCAAGCGTAGAATTGGAGTAAAGTATATTTCTCAATATTTTTCCCTCTCATACTACTCAGGGCTGTGAGTCATTGGAAGAAACCGTGTATGAAGGAGTGGGATGGTTTCTGGAGTCTGTCCCTGGTCGCCTGCCTTCTCTGGCTGCCTGTCGTGGCCCTGGTATGGTGAGCGTGTTCAGCCTTGAACATGCCTTTGCTGCTGGCTGAGGGAGCTCGCATGACTTTCTGCATGAGTCTGAGAGGGCGTGACGAGCCTGCCAATACCATTGATCACCGGCCCCCTTTGATCAGAGTTGTTTCACTCTCACTTCCAGGAATCTTGATGTTTCTAATTTGATTATTGAGCACCACTCCCCACTGCCCCCATTCCTGCCCAGCTTCAGACAGTGCTATCTGTTCTCCACACCCACAGCCCATCCTTACCAGAGGATGGCTCAGCTCAGGGCTTGGCATTGCAGGCCCAAGATCTGGGTTTCCAGAACACTCAGATGCATGCTGTGCTGGGGTGTGCCCCTGCTTCTGGACTGTTCTACTGACCAAATCCTTGGAGATTTAAACCCCATCCCTGGCCTGATAGAGTCTACTGTTTGACATCATAGATTCTGTGTGTATCCAGCATTAGGCCCCTTCTTTGTAAGCAGGAAGACAGAGGGGGTCAAAGAAGGAAAGGTTTGGGGGACCCAAAGGCAGAGCTGGGCATGTGAGGGAAGAGGAAGGTTTGTTCCAGGCTGTCTGGAAGACTCTGTCAGAGCAAAGGGACCATCATGATGGAGGGAAGGAGAGAGACCTGGGGAAAGAAGAGGTATCAGGAGCTGCGTCTTGCTTGGGGGTTTGGGCACAGTTTTCTATAGCCAGTATTGTTGCTTTGCTTTTCCAGAGACTGTCAGTTGTGGGATGTATTAGTCCATTCCTGTTGCTATAACAGAATACCTGAGACTGGGTAATTTATAAAGAACAGAGGTTTATTTGGCTCATGATTCTGGGACAGCTGCATCTTGTATGGGCCTCAGGCTGCTTCTACTCATGGCAGAAAATGGCAGACAGCCAGCGGGTACAAGTAGATCACATGGTGAGAGGAAGCAAGAGGGTGAGAGGAAGCAAGAGAGAGAGAGGAGGTGCCAGGATCTTTTAAACAACCAGCTCTCATGGGAAGTAACAGAGCAAGAACTCACTCACTACCCCACCTGCCCCCTGCCTAGGGAGAGCATTAATCCTTTCATGAGGGATCCACCCCCATGACTCAAATAGCTTCCAACACTGCCACACTGGGGATCAGCTGAGTTCTGGGAGGACAATACATCCAAACTCCATCATTCCTCCCCTGGCCTCCCAAAACTCATGTCACTCTCTCATACAAAATACAGTCATTCCATCCTAACAGTCCCAAACATCTTAGCGTGTTCTAGCACCAACTTAAAAGTCCAAAGTCTCATCTGAGACCAAAAGCAAAACTGCTTCCAGCTGTGAACCTAGAAAAATCAAAAGCAAGTTTATATACAGCCAGGATACAATGGTGGAACAGACATTGGGTACACATTCCCATTCCAAAACTGAGGAATAGACCAGAAGAAAGGAGAAACATGCCCCAAACAAGTCTGAAACCCAGCAGGGTAGACACTAAGTCTTAAAGATCCAAAATAATCTTCTTTGACTCCAAGTCCTGCATCCTGGGCTCATCGGGGAATCTGGACCCCCAAAATCTTGGACAGTCCTGCCCCCATGGCTCTGCTGGGAGCATCCCACAGGGCTGCACTGGTGCCTGTGGCTTTTCCGGGCTGGTGTTGCATGGTGTCAGTGGCCTTACAGATCTGGGTCCTGGTGGCTCTACTAGACATTTCCCTGGTGGGGGCTCTCTGTGGGGGCTCTGACCCCACTTTTCTGCTTGGCATTGATCTAGTAGATGGCCTCTGTGGTGGCTCTGTCCCTGCAGCAGGTCTCTGCCTGGGCTCCCAGGCTTTTCCATACATCCTCTGGAATCTGGGTGGCAGCTGCCACAGCTCTACTGCTCTCATGTCCTGCAGACTTAACACGATGTGGACGCCACTGAGGTTTCAGGCTTCTACTCTCCAGAGCTGCTGCACAAACCACATTCAGGGCCACTTGAGTCAGAGCTGCTCCAGCCAGAGCAACTGGGATGCAGGAAGCATGTTCCCAAGAGTATCAGTGCCCCAAGTCTGTCCCCTGTAACAACTCGGTCCTTCTAGGCCACCAGGTCTGATTCCCATCACAGACTTCCTGGCTTGACCATTTTAAAGCATCCACATTAAAGTGACTGTCAGAATGTACAAGCTACTCTTTTGTTACCAGTCGTGTGTGCCACGGACACCCCTGATGGATATTGATGACATGCGTTCCTTGGCAATAAAAGTAGCTGAAGGCTTAAGGGTTTATTTTTAGGCTGGGTCCAAACGTTGCTGCCTCAAAATGCCACTGCAAAGACTTGGAGAGCTGGGTGGGTGCTTGCTTGGTCTTGCTCTGAGCTGTTTGTTTTCCACATCCTGGTCCCAGTGAGGTCAAGGGCCATGGTAGGGTGTGCTCTCATTGGTTTTAGATTAACCAAGGTTAGGAAGTTGAGGGTTCAAAGAGCCACATCTACCCTATTGGACTCCCCCCAAGAAGGGAGGCCAGCAAATTCCCTACACTGGGGCCTGGTTCCATCTGGGCATCTTGATGTGGAGATCCCTCCCCAGACATGGAGAGGCTAGAAGCAAGTCCCCTCACTGGCTGAGCCAACAGCTTCCTCATTTGGAAAATGAGGATAGCACTTCCAACCTCCAGGGTTGTGCACACGGATGGCAATAGTGGTAACAGGTTGTAAAGCTTCAACAAGGTGTTGTGGGAGCCAGAACTGAAGCGTGGTCTCTGTGAGTGATGGTGGGGATGTGTTGCAGTTATGGTGTGTTAGGGTGCCCAGCGAGCCCTTTCACTTGGCAATAATGTTAATGGTTACTGTTTATCAAGCCCTTTCTATGTTCCAGGCCCTGCTCTGAGCATTTTACATATATTAACCCTATTAAGTCTTACAAGAACCCTATTAAATAGCTGTCCCCATTTTACAGATGAGGAAGTTGAGGTTCAGGGAGCTTAAGTGACTGGTAAATGGTGGTGCTGGGATTTGAACTCAGGCAGCTGAACCCATGAGCCCCACTCTGAGCACTGAGATGGCTCAGAAGCAGCGAGTGCTGGGCCTCGGTGCTGAGGCAGCCTTGATCAGTGTCTGGATAGGCCAAGGAGGGGCAGTCGCCTGAGCTACAGGCGCCTTGCTGTCAGCGAGATGATGCCCATGAAGGGGTGTGGCACGGAGCCTGGCATGCTGTCTACCAGGCTTTCTCCACTGTGGCACTGACATTTGGGACTACTGATGGTCTTCATTGCAGGAGGCTTTCCTCCACATTGTAGGATACGTAGCAGCATTACCAGCCCACCAGTAGTACCACTCCTCTATTGCAGAAACCAAAAATGTCTGGCAAATGTCCCTGATATGGAAGGAGAGGAGCAGAATTGCTGTACGGGTTAGGAAATGTGAGCTTCCCTCTGTCTCTTCCACACCAGCAGGTTATGGTCTCTTATGCAATAATAGCTGCCTCTGATTGAGGCAAAAAGCTGACTTTTCTGGCCCCTGGGGATGCAGGTGGGCTGGGCCTTCATGCATCTCAGCTTCAGGGTGGAATCCAGGGAGGGGAGGGACAGGGACAAGGAGGTGGGGCCTGGCGGAGAGGGGACTGGACAGTGACTGCTGTTTAAGCCTTCATGGCCTTTTTATCCTTTTCCATTAGGAAGATACATGGCACTTCTGTTACTCCATTTCCAAACAGAATCTATTGAAAAGATCAAAAATATGGCATCTGGAGGGTTTAAAATTAGATTCTTACAAAATACAGAGTGGAAGAGAGCAGAAAAAATAGAAACAGGGAGCCCCATGACTTGCACAAATCCTGCATTTGTTGCCTGGGAGCTGAGCAATGTGGCCCCAGTGAGAAGGAATTCCAGGATGCTGGGGGTGAGGACTTTGGGGAGGGGGACGTCCTCCTCCAGAACCCCCAGGCTGGCTCTGCACCTCTCCTCCTCTAGAGCCTCCTCATCCTCGGCGTTGCCGTCTTTCTCCTTCCCTCCTTTTGATACATATGTTTTCATTATTTAAATGTATTCTAATTGTAGAAAACTTGGGAAATGCAGACTATTATAAGGGAGAATTTTAAAAAATCAGCTGTAATGTTGCTACCCAGAGAGAATTGCTGATAACACACTCCACACACTCATACACTGATTTTACCAAAATTGGATCATACTGCATTTCCCCTAACTCCCTGGAGTCGTGTTTCAGAGCCCCCCTCACCTGCAGATCCTCTTTCTGGGATGTTCATTCCCCTGAACCAGGGGCCTGTTCTTGGCTCGTCCTCCTGGCCCTCTCTGGTGTCCACCTCTGTTGACGCTCCTGTCCTGGTCCTCACCCGCAGTGCCTGGAACCCTGCGCTTTTCTGGCTTTCTTCTTTTCCTCTCTTCCAGATCTCACAAATGTGATAAAATTCAGGGGCTCAGTTCCACCCACAGCTGTGGTTTCTGGCAGCCTAGAAGTGACCCCATGAAGATCCCTGTATTAGTCTGTTTCTGTTGCTTATAACAAAATACCTGCAACTGGGTGATTTACCAAGAAAACAAAATTTATTGCTTACAGTTTCTGAAGTTGGGAAGTCCAAAGTCCATCTGGTGGAGGCAACAGTGACCCAGGGGTCTCACATTGCAAGATGGTGGAAGCAGAGGGAGCAGAGTGAGAGACAGACTCTCCTCTTCTTTTAAAGACCTCAGGACCACCCCCCTGACCACCATTTTTAATCCATTCACTACTGCACGGTCCTACAATCCAATCACCTCTTCAAGGCTCCACCTTTCAATTACCATAATAGGATTTCCCACCCTCTTAACAGTCACAGTGGGGCTAAGTTTCTAATACATGAAACTTGGGGGACGCAATTCAAGCTTCAATGAGTTTTGGGGGGACATAATTCAATCCACTACAATCCCCATCAGGCCCAGCATGGTGGGGGCAAGGGGTGGGTAGCATTTGAACAAAAACAGATGAGATGGGACCAGCCAGGTAAGAGTCCGGGGGGTGGTGGCTGGTGAAGATTCAGATCAGAGGGATCTGGGGCAGGGGAATTAGGAAAGCAAGAGAGACCCCCCCAAGATCTGGGATGCGCCACAGTACCAACCATATCAAGTTTTGCTGCTAGCATTTGTTCATTCATTTATTCATTCCCCAAATAGTCACTGGGCTCCTTTCTGGGACTAGACACTGAGGGCAACCACATAATGTGTTCATTATACTGAGCCATGTTGTCACCCTGAGGGGTGAGCAAGACATGGGGAAAAGAGCTGAGGAACAAAACACACAAATTCCCATCTTTCCCAAACTCAGCATCTAGTAGGAGAGATTGATAAGTAAAAAAGAAACAAACAAAATGATTACAACTTTTAGTAAGCTTTCTGAAATAAATCAATAGGTTGCTAGAAGGGTGGCTGAGTGTTCATGGAAGGGCAGGGTATGGGGAGTTGAGGAAGGGGTGCCCAGCAGAGGCACTAGGAAGGTGGTGGCCTTTTCTAGGCACTGAGGAAGGCTCCATGGGCCCCTGCCCTGCCCAACCCACTGCTGGTCACTGGAAGCACCTTGACTTTTGGTAATATTGATAGCTCCATTCTTTTGCATGTGTAGCAGTGACCTTATGATCACAATGCCACTGAGTACTTGGACCGTGACTTGGGGAATCATGAGCTCAGCAAGGCCCAGTCAGGCACATTCCTGTTGTCACTGCTCATTTCCTTGGGCCCTGCCTTGACCTGTTAAGCTTCTGTCCCATGGGACAGCAGGTAGCTCAGGGACCTCAAATATGAGAAAGTGTGTGATTAGGTGGGGACCACGGCTGGGTTTCATTGCCTGGAATGTTTATTGACCAGCACCCACAGGCAGAGAGTCGTAACGCATAGTTTAGGCTGGCACCCCACCCAAGGCTGGAGACAAGTTGACATGGAAAGATAGAGTGTCCAGGGCTTCCAGCTTGTAAAAATGACTCACGTCTGGCAGGCAGTGGCACAAGAATGCAATTCAGGTTGGAGGGGTGGAGAGCAGGGTCCAGATGTCTGGGCAAGGGGGCTGACCAGAGCCTCATAAGGCAGGTGAGCAGTGCTGAGGCCAGGTGTGTGCTGGGAACCAGGTGGTGGCCCAGCAGGCACTTGACCCTCAGAGCCAATGCCCACCCTAACTCCCACAGCCCCCCAAAGAGGCAGACAGCAGGCATGGGTGGCATTCTGCTGTCTGTCTCAGCTGCAGAGGGACTCAGTGGATCTAGAGTCCCTCTGCACCTGTGGGCCTTCGCGTATTTCCATCCTGATGCCACAGCCTTGCAAACTGGCCTCATGGCTTCCTTTTCCTTAGATTAAGTCTTGGCTTATTTTTCTTCATAAATTTTGTTTGATAGCTACAGGAATGTAGAAGATTTGTTTTTATATTATAGTAATATCACACCCTTGCTCTATGCCAGGTATCAGGCTAAGCGCCTTCCTTATATTAACTCATTGAACCATCACAAAGATCTTTGGAGGTAGATACTGTCATTGTCTCCATTTTGCAAATGAGGAAGCAAGGATCAGAGAGAGGAGATGACCTGCCCAGGGTCACACAGCAAGTAAATAGCAGAGCCAGAGCACAGATAGAAGTGTATGAACACTGTGCTCTGGCCAGCTCCTACGTGGTGCAGGAGCCTGGGGAGGGGGCCATACTGCTCTCCCACCTCAAAAATCATCCTTTGCAAATGGACATCTTGGCGTTATCACCCCCTACTACAGCTGCGCCCATCTCTGCCCCTGGCCAGGTGACTATGGCTGGCTTTCCGTACTCCCATTTCCCCACCCTCTCTGCTTTCAGCCCAGGACAAGCCAAGCCTGCTAGACACTCTGGGTTCAAGGAGAAAGTCAGGGCAGCTCTGGCCAATGTCATTGCCAGCACAGAGCATGGTTCACCTCCTTATCCCAACCCCCAGTTTTGCTGCCAGCACTCAGATGTGTGGTGCTATAAAAAGCCAAGTAGTAATATGCAAATCGCCCTGATTATTTATGGCCAAGTTAGTAAATAAGCCAGAGAGACAAGGTGGGTTGTTGTTTTTACGATCTCTGCAGTCCTCGCAGGAAAATCTACAGTAAGCAGAGTCCGGGTGAGCAGAGCCACAGCCCACGGTTTAATAAACACAGCCTAATTATCAGACACTGGGGACAAACAGCGAGGGGGTGTGCAAGGGAGTACTGAGAAGCAGGCAGCCAGGAGGAGGAGGAGGAGGGGCAGAGGGCAGGAGTCGGCAGCTGGACACTCTCTCTGCCCACCTCTCTGGCCCAGCCATTGAGCCGCCAGCTGGGAGTGAGTATGGAACGGACCACAAATCAGGCTGCATGTGCTGCTATGGGTCCTGCCAACGTGCCTCCCACTGCTAAAGCTGCAGAAGACTATGTCAGAATGAACCGGTGAGGGGTCTAGGAGAAGGGGGAAGGGAAGCTTTCTGCCAGCCATCAGCCTGGTGCTGAGGATGGCCTGGCTCAGCCGGTTACATGGATTCGTTGCCGGCACTGTTGCATCCTGCAGTGCCAGCCCTTGGGAGGTTGTGATCAGGATGGAGTCAAGCAGAGAGACCAGGACAGGGGATCAGTGGTGCTAGAGAGACTTGTGGGGAGCAAGATGTCAAGCAGCCAGGGGCACAGTCAGAAGTCCTGTTGGGCATTTGCCCCCTACTGGTTTATCTGCTTGATGTCAGATGGGAGTGGAGGGGAGACTCAGCAGACCCAGCAGATGCCCCATCCATAGCTCATTGGTTGGAGCTAATGTCCTCAGGAGCAATCAGCAACCAACAAAGGAAGGGAGTTGGTGGATAAGTACCCCAGCCTCCTCTCCTTCAACAGGGTAACTCTGAGTTGCATGTCCTGCATCTTCTCCCAGGTTTCCCAGCGGGATTCAGCTCCACTTACTCACAATGGCACATTAGGACCAGTGACTAGGACCCCTTCATCGGCTGCCTACTCTTCCCTGTTTCACATCCCCTCCCCTCACTATGCTTCTTGGGATCAGCTCCCAAATAAACTCACTTGTACACAAATCTTTAACCCAGGTCCTGTTTTCATGGAAACCCAACCCAGGTGACTATAGCTACACTTTGATAGAGGAGAGAGAATCAAGATGATGGAGTAGATGGTCCCCAGCATCACTCTCTTCCACAATCAACCAATTTACAACTATTAAAAAAGCAACAACTGCTAAGCTGGGGCCACTAGAACTCAGAGACAGAGGAGGAGAGACCTACAGAGTGCATGCAAGTGGGAGAAGCCATGATGAGAGAAAGGAAGGGACCACTCTGACCATTTCAAGCCCCAGCCATTTCAAGGCTGGCCCTGGTGAGCACACAGAACAAGAGCTGGTAAAAACCACAAGTGTGCCTTTTGTGTGAAGTTGCTTGGAAACTGCAGGGGAGAGGCGGGTCTTGGTGGACCCCAGGCCAGTAAGACTACTGACAGGGTTCCCATGGACCCACATAGGATCAAGGGGCCACAGACAACTGAAAAAAGGAGTGTGGGCTGTGGGGGAGATGGGCCAACTAGGGACAGCTAATCTGCCCACCAATCAGCACAGGCCTACTCAGTGGAGACTTATCAGGAATATAGAACTGCAGGGGGTGCAGTTTGCTAAAAAGACTCAGTCCCAGACCAGAGTTTCTACACAACCCTGGTGTATCAGACCTCATGAGACCCGGAAGTGCATACAAAGTCAATGATTAAAACCTGAGCTACACATAAAGCCTTCCCCAGAGAATCAGCGGCAAAGCAACAATTTAGCTCAACCATAGGGCTCAAGTGCTGGTTCCCACAGGAAGTTCCCCCATTGAAGAAGTAAGCAAAGGAAAACAAATTAATTCCAGTGCAGAGTTTAAGTGGTGGGGGTAGCTAATAATCCAACACAGAACTGAAAGAAAAAACAAAAAACCCACAGATCAGAGACAAAGTTCTGATATTAACCAGTGAAGGTCTAACACCAGCTAGCCGAGGAGTTCCAACTCTTTTAGTTTTTATAGGTGTCTTTGGTGGTGTTAGACCTTTATTGGTTAATATCAGAACTTTGCCTCTGATCTATGGGTTTTTTACAAGCCGGGGTGGGGGGCACCGAGGGCGTCAGGCATGCCCCCTGACATCTACATCCAGCCTGCCTATGACCAAGCCACCACCAGAAGCGCCCCAGGATCCTGAACCAGGGAGGGGAGGGCCCAGGGCCTCAGCTATGCCTCCCCGACTACCACATCCAGCCCAATGACACCTGAGCCTCCACAGAATTCCCCTGGACTCCTGAACCAGGGGTGGGAGGAAGTCCAAGGGCCTCAGCCATGCCCCCAGACCTCTGCATCCAGCCTAGCAATGATCAACCCACTGCCAGAAGCCCCATGGGCCCATGCGCTGGGGTGGGGGGAGCTGAGGGCCTCAGCCTCACCCCCTGAAGCTCATATACTGCCCAGCAACAACTTAGCCACCGCCAGAAACCCCCCAGGGCTCCCAGGCCAGAGTTGGGGGAGACCGCGGGTCTCAGCCATTCCCCCCCAACCCTCTGCAACCAGGCCATCCCCTCACCTGCGTCTCTGTTTCCCTACCCTCCTCCCACCTGCCCCTCCCATAGCTCTGCAGCAACATCTTTGAATGTAAAAAACAATAGTAATAATAAATAAATAAATTCAAAAAATAAAAAAATAACGGAACGCTTTGATAGAAATAATTATAATAGCTATTGAGCACTTACTGTGTGCTAAGCACTATTCTGAGCATTTTACCCGTATTAAGTCATCGGGTCATCTCAATGCTCTGTGAGGTAAATACCATTACTCAATCTCCATTTGACAAAGGGGAACATGGAGCAGAGATGTTAAGGAACTTAACCAAGGTCACACAGCTGAGCCAGGATACAAATCAAAGCACTGCTAGTTTAACAGACTATTTTCTTAATTATTACACTAAACTGCAGGCCTTTCAAATATTATCCAAGCGCATTTTCATTCCAGGCCTTATGCTTGGCACTTAGGATCCAGAGATGAAGCAGACATGGGCCCTGACCTTGGAGAGCTTGAGGTCTTGAGGCAGAAACATGAAGGAAATAGACAAGCCAGTGCAGTTTGGAGAGATGTGTCCAGAGCAAGGAGAGTTTAGAGGTGGAGCAACTGGAGGAATCAGGAAAAGTATTGCTAAGGAGATACCACTCAAAAGTCTTGAATAAGAAATCAGAAATAGGAGTTGGGAGATAGCAGGGGGTGAATGGGGTGGGAGAACAGTCCAGGCGGGGAAACAGTGGTGTAAAGGGGCTGAAGTGGGTGTACAGTGGTGATCCACAGGAAAATGCATGACATTCTATATGTCTGGTGTGGTATTGTGAGATATGTATTTGGTCTTTGTCTCTTTCTTGGCATACAACTCCTAAAATACTTAGAATTTCTAAAGTGGTGCCTTTTTGTATGCTAATGAATTGACTGATGGCTGGCAGGCCCTAGCTAGCTTTCAGGATGGGGGCTGGTCACTGGAAAGACCAAGGCAGGATTAGAGGATTGGGACTTTCAGCCCCACACCTCAACCTCTGAGAAGGGGAGAAGGGCTGAAGGTTGAGTTAAACACCAATGGCCAGTGATTGAATCAATCGTGCCTATGTAATGAAGCTTCCATAGGAACCACAAAATACTGGAGAGTTTCCTGATAGCTGAACAAGTGGAGGTTCCTGGAGGGTGATACACCCGTGCAGGGCATGGAAGCTCCATACCTCTTTGTCCATAGCTTTCCCTATCCATCTCTTCATCTGGTGTTCATCAGTATTCTTTGTAATATGCTGTATAATAAACCAGTAAATGTAAGTAAGTGTTTCCCTGAGTTTTGTGAGCAACTGTAGTAAATTAATGAAACTCGAGGTGGGTGTTGTTGGAATCCCGATTTATGGCCAAGGGGTCGGAAGCACAGGTCACAATCTGGGGCTTGTGATTGGCATCTGATGTGGAGAGGGGCAGCCTTGGGGACTGAGCCCTCAACCCATGGGACCTGATGCTAACTCCAAGCAGATCGTGGAAGAATTGAATAGAATTAGAGGACAACCAGCTGGTGTCAGCCTCAGAATTCATTGCTTTGCTTGGTGAAAAAAGCCCCCTCCCATTTGGTCACAGAAGTCTTCTGTGTGGATTGTTGTGGTGTAAGTGCAGAGGAAAAATAATTTGTTTCTTCTACAGCTGGATAGCTGGGGGTGGGTTGGCTCTTTGTTGAGAGCCAATGACTGATGGGAGGAGAAGCAAAGGCCAAATTACAAAGGGTCTTGTCACCATGCCAAGGGGAGGGAGGGGGCTACCCAGGGGCTCCAACTGTGTTTTCCATGTTTCATTTCTTTAGGGGGTGTTGTGTACACAGGTACTCATTATCCAGTGGTACTTTAAAAAGTTCCTGGAAAAAAAAGAATTAAAAGATAATACAAATCCTTCCATGAACCTTTTGAAGTACCCTCGTAGTATTCCTTACCCTTTCTTGTGTTTGTAAAATATTTTGATTTTTAAAAATGACTTAGAAAAATAAAAGGATTTAGGAGGTAAACAAGCCCACAAGGATAGACCAGAATCATCGCCCTCTCCTTAAGGATGCTCTAGTCCTGGGAAGGTATCCTAAGGTCTAGTAAGCTTTCTTAGCACCCAGTTGCACAATCAGAGACAACCATGAGCTCCAAGACAACCACAAGCTTCAAAAATGTTCTGCAATGGCCTGTTCTGACACTACTTTTACAGTTTGGGTCTAGGACCCGAGGACGAAAGTTTACTCTTCTCTGCCTTCAATGGAAGTCCTCTAGATTAAGCTTGAGGGGACTTTTTGGACCTGGGTTTTGGTCATCCCTGCTGGCTTCATACTAGTCCTCAGATGACCAGTGTACTGTCTTTGTTCCCAGATATTAAAAAGTATGGCACAAATGCAATGTGCTATCCTGGGTCGGATCTTGGAACAGCAAAAGGACATTCATGGAAAAACTGGTGAAATTCAGATAAAACCTATAGTTTAGTTAATAGTAAAATACTAATGTTAATCTCTTAGTTTAGAGAACCATGGTTATGTAAGATGTTAACATTAGGAAGAAATGGGTGAAGAGTGTATATCTTTGCAGCTTTTCTATAAATCTAAAATTTTTCTAAAATTCAGAGATTTCTTAAAAATTATGATCGGCAGGGCAGGACTGGGGATTTAGCTCTGTCGCAGGCCACTAGAGCACTATTCCCAGTTGACGTCTGCATGTAATCGTTGAAGCCAGTCTCAAATCAGTCTTATTGTGATAATGTCTGGCTCACCTTTTCCCTTCTTATGTATTTATAAGTGCAATGTTGCAACCAAGATTTTCCATATTGTTTGCATTTTCCTAGTTTTCCCACCTAGGAAATTTTTCAAAAGGGAATGAGGATAAGGATAATACGCTTTGCAGAGAGCATTCCACTCAATCGAAAGATTCCCCAGAGGTTGCTTTGAAATAGCATGCCTTCTTACTACATTTTAAGAAGTTCATCTACTAATGTTGTATTTCATTTGCTTTTTGAGAAATCTCTAGAGCAAGGCAGACCTGGACAAGCTTCCTTGTCCCCACTTCCCTTGGAGGGACCCAAGAAGGTGGACTAATAAGGAGTCAGTCACCCATGGAAGTGTCCCATTCTGACTCAGAGTTGTGGTGACCTTTCAGTCTTTCCCAGACAGGCTACATGGCAGATTGTCCTCCACTTACATGTTTCTAATTGTCCCTGCTGATTAATGAGGTCACTTAAGGCATCAATTATTATCCTGCCAAGGGAATGAATATCAGACTGAAACAAATGCCCATGAACTTGCTTATTCTATTAAAAAATAAAGTAATGAGAGATGATTAATAGTGTGTGCCCTGAGAGAAGCCACAAGAAGGGATGGGCAGGAGAGAAAGGTAGAAATGAGCATGTTCTGATTAGGGGGCAACAAAGGCTTTTGTTTGAAAGTAGCTTGAAAAATCCTCATCTTTTTAAAGACACTTCTTGAGAGAGCTGTCCAAACTCAGTGTCTCCACCTGCTCCCTTCCTAATAACAGCTTACCCACGTTCCCTGGTTTCAGTCCCACCGTTCCACCAATACTGCTCTGGAACAGGTCACCACTGTCCTCCTAATTGCCACATCCACTGACCCTCTCTGTTTTCTCTTACCAGGCCCCTCAAAAGTGTTTGCTGCCGTTGACCTCGTTATTTCTGAAACACCTTCTATTTCTAGTTTCTCTGGCACCACCAACTTCTCATTCATTCATTCATTTAATTTTACATGTACTTATTGAGCATCTACTGTGCACCAGGCACTGTGCTAGGCACTGAACATACTAGGGTAAACAAGATGGACAAAGTCCTTGTTCTATGTAGAGTTTACATCCAAGCAGAGGAAGATAGACAATTAACAAATAAATGCATATAAGTAAGCTGTATTAATCTGGGTTCTTCAGAGAAACAGAACCAACAGGAGATCACATAGATAGATAGATATAGCGATAGAAATATAATTTATTATAAGGAATTGGCTCACGTGGTTATGAAGGCTGAGAAGTATCAAGATCTGCAGTTGGCAAGCTGGAGACCCAGGAGACCCAATGGTGTAAGTTTCAGTCCGAATCCAAATCAAAAGGTAGGAAAGACCAATGTCCCTGCTTGAAGGAAGTCAGACAGAGAAAAGAAATGTACATTCTCCCTTCCTCCACCTTTTATTCTATTTAGGCTTTTAATGGATTGGATGAGGCCCACTCACATTGGGGAGGGCAATCTGCTTTCCTCTGTCTACTGATTCAGATATTAATCTCATCCAGAAACACCCAAAATAAAATTAAACCAAATATCTGGGCACCCTGTGTCTCATAAGGTTGGCACATAAAATTAACCATCACAAGTCCACCCCTTGTTAACTTAATACCCATACACACCTCCTTAAAGCCTACTTAATCTCCAAATAAAAACAATAACGAACTTATAATTTCACCTAACATGATACATTTTTCCTGCATACAACTGAAAATGCATTAACCCCTTTCCTAGAAGAGAAAGTAAAGTCCTTGAGTGATGTTTACTCTTCTCCTTGATAGCCCATAACTTAAATACTATGATGTAAATTTAAGAGTACTTAAATACTGTAATATAAGGTCATTATATCTTATGTAACATGATAAAGGAATATAAGAGAAGTAACCAAATATATTTGCTTAATATATGTGTGTGTATCTCTACATGTATATGTATACTTACATATATACACACATACAAACATGCAAACATATTCATAGCAAAATAAGGAGAAATACTCCTAACAATTACAGTCTTTGTTTCTGTAACTAGTCACATGGTCATAGCTGGTATTTATAACTAACTACTTCCACTATCCATTCTGTACTCCCTTTGCCTTGAGCAAGCACCTCAGCTGGTTATGGTCCTTAACCTGGCGGGGTGACCCAAACAAACCATTATTCCTAGAGGGGCTGGGCCATTAGCAGTCCTGCCTGGATTGGGTTGTTGTGGCTTTCCATTGACCTTAGTATTACATGGTAATACTAACAGATGCCCTGAGGGATCTCCTTTGTTCCAGACATACTGTTTCTTACCTCCATTGTGGAGTAACAGTCTTATTTCTCTTTGGTAGTCAGGATCAGTGACCCTGGCCAGCATAGTGACTCCCTTCTTTACCTGTCAATTCAGAGGCTTGAGGAGTACAAAGTGGCTGGTGGCAGTCTTAACTTCTGGTACAATGGAATCATTGTTGTGTCTCCTGGTGGAAGCATTCCTCCCTCTGAAACTAGGACCTCTAGGCTGGGAGAGCATGAAGCTGTAGGAGTAGGGAGCAAGAATTTTTCTAGTGGGTCAGTAAGTGTGATGGCGAGTGGTTGCCACTCCCATTTCCATGCCTTGATTCCTGGACCCGTAAATCCTGGCTGTGGGAGCAACAGCACCATATACTGGATGCTGATTCAGAGCAAGGACAAGCCTCTGGAGAACCTTGCCCTAGCCCTGCAAGGAATTGCCACCTAGCCGGCACTGTAGCTGAATCTTCAAAAGGCCATTCCACTATTTTATCAAGCCACTGTTTCACAGTGGTGGGGAACGTGGTAAAACCAGGGAATTCTATGAGCATGAGCCCACTGCTGTGCTTCTTTGGCTCTGAACCATGGTCAGCAGCAATGCTGTGTGGAATACCACGGCAATGGATAAGGCATTCTATAAGTACATGGATGGTAGTTTTGGCAGAAGCATTGCATGCAGGAAAGGCAAATTTATATCAAGTGTCTATTTCAGTAAGAACAAAACATTGTCCCTTCCATGATCAAAGTTGTCCAATGTAATCATACTGCCACCAGGTAACTGGCTGATCACCCCAGTGAATGGTGCATTACTGGGGACCCCTCTCCTGGTATCAAAACCTGTCTTTGTCTACTCAGGCTGCCGTAACAAAATACCATAGAATAGGTGGCTTAAACAATAGAAATTGGTTTCCTCACTGTTCTGGAGGCTGGATGTCCAAGATCTGGTGCCAGCATGGTCAGGTTCTTGTGAGGACTCTTCCTGGCTTGCAGATGACACCCTTCTTGTTGTGTCCCCACATGGCAAAGAAACAGTCAGCAAGTTTTCTGGTGTCTCTTCTTATAAAGGCACTAATCCCATCATGAGGGCCCCACCCTTGTGACCTCATCTCACCCTAATTGCCTACCAAAGGTTCCACCTCCAAGTACCATCACAATGGGCATTGGTTGGGGCTTCACCATATGAATTTTGGGAAGACATAGACACCCAGTCCGTAACATAAGCCATTCAGGGAGTGGTAACTGTTACAAGGAAAACAAAGCAGGGTAGCTGATGGAATGTGATGAGGGGCAGTGTCAGGGGCGTGATCGAAACCTTGCTGCGGAAGTGATACTTCCGTCACTTTCACATGTCAGTCCCTTAAATCCTGCCACTGTCTCCAGAGTTTCATGTCTTCCTTTGTCCGTCTTACTCTCTGTAGACTCAGGCAGGATCTTGGGGGTTGGGCAAGTCCCTGCTTTGCAGAGTATGGCACCAAAAGTGATCCAAAAGACATCCTCCAGCAGTAAAATCCACTTCCAAATTCCAGCTGACAGTTATCTAATCCTAAAGGCCCCAGCAGGAAAGCAGAATTCAGGGATAAGGCAACAGTTCAGAATTCAGGGCCAGCTACTGTGATATGAATGGCTCCTGTTGGAATTATGAGACTTGGTGGCGCTGAAAAATCCTGGAACCAGAGGACAGTTAGAGTTTCAGAACAGACACTGGGAAGTGGAGCCTGAGAGAGTCCCCGAACCACCTGCAATGCTCAGGTGACCAAACTGTTTCACTGCCCCTGTGGCTCCTCCCTCTCATGTCTACAGGTGAGGCCCACAGGTAAAGCCTTTTTGCTATTAATTACAAATATCTTTTGTTTGGATATAATTCAGGTTGACCCTCACTGTGTGCAACCCCGTACCCATGACCTGGCCTTCAGTGGCTGTGCTTCCTCTGCACAGCTGTGGGCTCGAGTGCCCTGGACACCCAGCCCGAGCAGAACCCCTCGAGCCTTTCTTGCTCAGAAGGGAGTCTCCACAGTCACTCCCTTAGTCCATGGTTCTGGAGGCTCCTGTTTATCCTGGTCTCTGGAGTATGGGAAAACAGGGGACATGGTGCCCCGAGTGTCCTGGGGCCTCGCCAGGCCCTCCAACTGTGTCCAAGAAGCATTTCTGTCCAGTTCACAAGGATAGGGCCTGAGCTTCTCCATCTTCATGCCTACCACCTTCCATTGGTGGCTGTGCAACAACTGATGACCGTGGGGTGGTGTCACTAACTTTGGCACAGGTGCTGCCTGTAGCACACTGTAAAGTGCTGCCTTTACCATGGAGACCCATCTTTTCAGAGCAGGTGCAATGCTCAGAACAGGCCCTGGTGGCCAGCAGGAAGGGCACTGTGGTACAGCAGCCCTGTTCTCTCTGTATGGCCTCCCTACCCTCTTGCAGACATTTTCAGCATATTGAGCCTGTCTAGAATTCTCAAGTCTCCACCTGCTCCCTCCCAGGTTGGCCTCAGCACCTGTCAAGGGGCTAGGTAGGCAAAAAATCTTCAGGATGGAGAATCCTGAGGGAAGATACCACTGCCCATTCATTGCTGTTTAGACAACTGTTGTTGTTTGTATCTTCCTGGGACATTAGGAACAAAACATGCAAAGCTCTTCTGGATGGTGCCCATCCTAGACTTGTACCGTCTGAGGGCCTAGATAGGTCTCACCTGTTCCATCGAGACCCCTTAGGTGTCCAAGCTTTAAGAGAAGCCTGATGGAGAGCAGCTCCCATTCCCAAATGGGCAAAGTCACTGGGTCTGGTGTTGGAGTGATAGATACAGAAGCAACAAGTTTCTGGAATTCAATGGGCTCTGTTCCTCAAAGCCCCCTTCTCCATTCCTGTTCTCACTAGCCTCCCGACCCATAGTGTTGAAGCTTCAGTCTGTGTTATGGAAGACCAAGCCGGGTCAGGGTTTTCCAGGCTCCTGTGGAAGTAAATAAAGTCTGCATCTGCTAGAAGGCTGAGCAGCCTCCAGAAAATCCCCTCTTTTGGGAACACTGATAATTAAGCAGTCATGGCAAACGAATGGATGATGAACAGCTGGTGGTATCCATTTGTTCTCCTGCCGTTGGTTGGGGAACAGTTTCAAAAATTACATGTAAAGTTGGGTTTTGTCTTTCCTCCGCTCATGCCATCCCCTCTGCTTGAAATGACCTCCCTGTCCTACAGTGGCCCTCTGTGCCCTTTGGATGATTGGCTAACAATTCGTCCTTTTAGGTCAGCTCAGGTTGGTGATAACAGATTCCCTGGACACATCTCTATCACTGCACTTACTGTGTTGCATTATTATTGAGTCTTCAACCATAATAAAATTAATTATTAACTCCTGTGGTGTGCCTGGCACTGTTCTCCGTGCTGGGGTTAGATCAGAGAACCCAATGGATAAAAATTCCTGCACTCTTGAAATTTACATGCTAGTGGGGAACGGAGGACTTAATAAACGAGGATTAATCAAATATATAGTATATCAGGTGGTGATAAGTCTTAGAGAGAAAATGCAAGACAGGGAGATCAGGAGCCAGGAAATGGGGCAGGAGGGCAGATGGGGGGTGGTGCAGTTTTAAATAGAGTGGTCATCAAAGGCCTCAGTGTAAAGTATATGTGAGCAAAGACCTGAAAAAGAAGAGGGAACCAGTCGTATACGTCTGAGAGAAGAGATGAGTGAGCGGGGGGGGAGACTAGTCGGTGCAAAGGAGCGGGGCGGTGGAGGGGGATTGGGTGATGGTGGCAGGGGACTGTCCAGGGCCTTTAGGCCATTAGGAAGACTTTGGCTTTTATCCCAAATAAAGTAGGATGCCTTTGGAAGGGTTTCAAGCAACAAAGTGACATGATCTGACTGACAATAATCATGCAGCCTGCAGTGCTGAGGGTGGCCTGCAGATGAACAAGGGGAAAGTAGGGAGACCAGTTAGGAGGTTCTTGCAGTGACCGAGGCAGGAGGTGCAGACGGCCTGATCCAGGACGGCGGTAATGAAGGTGATGAGAAGTGGCTGGATTTCTGGACAAACTGATATAAATGCCTCATTTTGAGGGTGAAATCCTGAGGGCAAGTCTATGTCTTGTGAGTTTTTATCTTCAGAACTAAGCATTTAATAGGGCAAACAATTAATACTTATTGAACGAATGATTGATGAAAAACATCTTTAAATGTTACCCGTGGGAATGAGTCAGCCTATAGTTTCTTTTTTGAACCTATCGCATCACAGCGCAAATCTATCTTGATTTCCTGAGCTGATGTCGTAAATAAGGCTGTTCATGGGTGTGCTAACCAGGAGGAGGTGTGGGAAATGCTGGCTTCATCCATGTTGGTTTGTTTGTCTGATTATGTATTTATTTATTGATTTTCCTGCAGGACTTCTCAGAGACTTTCCCAAAATTTCTTAGTTTAAGGTGCTATTAAGTATCTCAGTAATTTCTTCATGGTGCTCCATGGGTCAAAGAAATACCAATAAGCTCCATTTATTAGGTAGTTAGGTCCAAATAACTGAATAGGTATTTATACTGTAATAATTTTGTACTTGTTTGAAAAAATGATGAATATGAATGGAAAGAAAAAATATTTTTATCTTATCCTTAAATAACTACAATTACTTGTTAATAGTATGTGTGTGCTTGTTGGGCACTGCAAAGATTCTCAAACCTTGGAGACAGATTGGGCACTACCGTCCTCATATTCTATTCCACACTGATTTCCACCTACTTTATATCACACCAACCACCAATAACCCAGGTTTGCAAAGATGTGATGTCATCTCATGGAATGTAGTTTTACGTTGAAACTGTGAACTACCTTGAACTAATAGTCTGTGCGTTCAACAGATATTGAGTATCACCATTTCTCTTGAAAATTTAAAATATCCCACAGTATTCTTGTAAACTCGTGGCAGCACCCTGGGGCACCTTGGTGCACAGTTTGGGAACCATGGTGCTACTTTGTGTTTGTGTAGTGTTTCCCAAAGTTATTTGTCTATTTTCCCAGGCAAATCTACTAACATCACACTGGATAGTATTCGGTGGAACATGGTTTGGGAACTGTTGGGATAGAGCACAGAGAGAAAACGCCCAGGACTCTCTGCTGCAGAATGAGAAAGTGCAGTTCTATGGCGAACACCCCTGGGTTTTGATAGAGTAGTGTGCTTAGAGGATTTACATTCTGAACGTACAGTGCTTCTCCCCTATTTTTAGACCTCAGCAGGTGGGTCTGCTATGACCCCAGATCTTGCTTCTAAAGCCAGTACACATCCTAGAAAGTATATATGGAGACTTAGAGGCTGAGCATTGTTTCCACCTACCCACACTTAGGGCAGATATTCTGGCCTCCAAAAATAAATGTACCTGTGCGGCTGAAAGCAGAGGTTTGCAGAGCCAGTAGATGTTTTCTGAATAGGCAAGGACATTTTAGAGAGGATCCTTTGAATGTAAGTTGGTTTTTTTCAGCAAATATCTGGCTAATGCAAGATCACTCTCAGAAATGGAGATTTATTACAAGGACCTCCAGATCTTGGGAGATCACAAGAACCATCTCTTCAGACTTTTGGTCACTCTGAGTTTCAGGGCTTCTAAGACCAGGAGTGTCAGTGGTCTCATGGCCAATATAGCTATAGCCTGAGCTCCATGACCTGCCTTCTGTGGGCAGGGGTTCTGTGGAACCCTGTGGAAATGATACGCCCAGAGAAGGCAGCTGAGGCTGTTGTTACATTGGCCATGAGGGTGCCGATTCTCTCTGTCTTGGAAATTTTGAAACCCAGAGTGACCAAAGTCTGGAGAGATGGTTTTGTGTTGCCCCAAGATCTGGAGGAGATCCTTTGTAATAGCCGCCATTTCTGAGGATGATCCATGCATAATCTCTTCTTTGCAATCTTGGAGAGCCCAATTAATATAGAATTATCCAGGAATAAACAGTAATATAGCAAATTAGGCCCTTATTGAGTGGGCATATCATTTCCCAGAGAGGGTTCCATAGAACCCCAGCCCACAGCATGCTTTGAGGGTCCAAGATATACATACTGAAAGGCACAGAAAGCCTAATTTTTCCAAGTTTCCCAGTCTTAGAGGCTCTTGATGAAATGCAAATGGGAATTAGCAGAGAGAACATGTGTTTCTAGACTGTATGTGTGTGTCTGTGTATTGTGTGTGATTATGACTAATGTCCATCAATTACCTGCAAATTACTAGATGGTGCCTGTAATGATAGTTCTGTTTTTAGCTTAATGGTTTATGTATCTAACTAGTGGCTGCTGTCTGGAGTAGGGCTGTTGGCAAATCAAAACACTATTTGATAAGCCTGTCAGTGTGACAAATGTTGCTTACATTTACTCTTTTATTCCCGAGGTCAATTGACATGCCTTTTTTATATCACTGTTTGATGTGCTAAGAGCCTTAAATGAGAATCACTCAATAAGGGTCCAATTTGCTATATTACTGTTTATTCCTGGATAATTCTATATTAATTGGGCTCTCTAAGATTGCAAAAAAGAGATAATGCACGGATCATCCTCAGAAATGGTGACTTATTACAAGGATCTCCTCCAGATCTTGGGGCAGCACAAAACCATCTCTTCAGACTTTTGGTCACTCTGGGTTTCAAAACTTCCAAGACAGGGAGAGTCAGCACCCTCATGGCCAATGTAACAACAGCCACAGCTGCCTTCTCTGGGCGTATCATTTCCCAGAGAGGGTTCCATAGACACCCCCCCCCCAACACACACACACGGGATGCTCTAAGAATAAAAGAATCTAATTACATGGGCTTGGAATTTGTAACATAGTCTATTCCAGCATTGGAGATTTACATTGACTTAGCTTATTAAAAGCCTTCACAAGCACTTTATTTTTTCTTTGTTTTCTGAAAAATCCTTGCTTTGTTTAACCTAGCATTTCTCAATTCAGTTTAATCAACGAACATCCTGGAACATACTTTGGAGAATAACCTAGTTTTGTACTTTTCAGAAGAATCCGATTGTATTAATTTGTCACCTTCTGTGTTGGGGATCCCCACGACCACCCTCAGGTTTGATGATTTGGCTGGACAACTCACTGGAGTCAGCATATATTTGTACTCATGGCTGTGCTGTGTTATGATGGAAGGATACAAAGCAAAATCAGCAAAGGGAAAAGGTGCATGAAGTGAAGTCTGGGAAAAACCAGGCACAAGCTTCCAAGAGCCCTCTCTCAGTGGAGTTGCACAGGACCTGCTTTAATTCCCCAGCAAGGAACTGTGTCAACATGTGTGAATTATTGCCAGCCAGGGAAGCTTAGTAGAGACTCAGTGCCCAGAGTTTTTCGGGGGGGATAATTACCATGGCTCCCTCTCTGCCTGGCACATACCAAAATTACAGACTCTCAAACATAAAGTAAGTGTTCAGCATAAACCATAACGTTAGTAAATACAAATAGTTTATGCCACTCTTATCAGTTACTGGGAATGGTAGGAAACCTGAAATCCCAAGTTCCCAGCAGCCAGGAGCCAACCTTATAAGCTGACCTTTCAAAGGACATCAGTCAAGTCTTTTTTGTCCACCTTCTCATAGTAAAACATTCATCCATTCATTCTGTATGGCATCTAATATATGCTATGCCCCAGTGATGCAGTAGAAAGGTTAGACCTTGTCCTTGCCTTCAAGGAACTTACCAGCAAAAAGGAAAGACAGATGTGTAACAAATAATTCATTAAGAAAATCAATTTATGATGACTGAGATGAATGTTACAAAGCAGAAGTACTCTGTTCTTCCCAGACGAAGTACCATTCAGACTGAGACCTGAGAAGCAGGTGGGAGGTGAGTAGGTAAGGTGGAGGCAGCTTGGGTGGCTTGGGGGAGAGCCGTGCATGCAGCATATACAAAGGGCTGGAGGCTGGAAGAAACGAGGCACATTCAAGGGAAGTGTAAGAAGCCAGTGTGGGTGGAGGGAGAGACCAAAGGAGAGATGTGAGGTGAGGCAGAGAAAAAGCAGGCCAGGTAGTGCAAAGGAGATCTCAGGCCACCTCTGTCATTCCCAGTCCTTAGATCAATCGTTGGAGCTGACCCAGGTCTCCGATCTCACTTGAGACCTAAAGCACCAGCCCCAGCAACATTCATGCACGGATGACTCAGCATTCTGACCCTATCCTCAGAAGGCCACCATGTGCCTGGAAGACATTTAGATAAAGCCTTATTCTTCAGTCTCTCTCTGCCTCTTACGTTTCTGTATTTAGCAGGAATCAAGATTAATATATATTCCAGTAATGGGGTCACCCCAGTGTACTAATGGGCTCCGGGGTCCCAGACTGGAGTTCGTTGAGATCAGACTTCCATTATGGTCATTCCCATAGGTTCTCTGACTACTGGAAGCAAGGCCATGTCCTGGTGAGCTTGGCCCAAGGCTCAAGGGAAGAAAACCTGGTAGGTTCCTACCCCTCTCTGAAGCTCAGCATCTGAGATCCGTTGGCACTGAATAAATATTTGAGGAGTTAAAATTGGATTGAACTTGAGAGGCGGTGCATTCACACCTTTCGCAGACGTGGCTGCCAAAATTCCTGTACCAGGAACCCAAGTCTGTCTCCCTGCAGCCTCCACCCTGTGGTCTTGGTTTGTTGCCAGGCATTTCATGAGGACGTGGGTGTGTCAAGCGTGGCTCTTCAGCAATTTGGAGACAGTTCTTGTCCTCCCCCTCGCCAGTTCTGTTTTACTCCACACTGTACATGCCTTCCTTCTCCAACTGTTCCTCACACGACAGGGTTAATTCACGGTCTCCTTTGCCCCAAGTCTGGCACCTCAAAGCCAAGAGGCCCCAGCCTGGGGAACTGGGTATTTTGTCAACTGAGAACCCTGAAATTATCAGACCTGGGCACTATCTCCTGGAGTAAGACAATTAGCTTTTATTTTCATGGATAGGAATTTGCAAACATCTCACTTGGATGGGAGAAATGTTATCACTGCATTTAAAAAAATTTGACCTTGAGCCCCCATGCATGAAGGTAAGAAATTCCATTTCACCATTATTGGGGTTCCCCCAAGCAAGGTCTTATTACACAGACCCCAACATTTCAGAGGTGCCCTCTGAAATGGCCACTGTTGGTATGCTCAAGGCCCCAGTGACTTGAAGGTGGGCAGCGCAAGCGTGTCAGTGCCAAGCGTGGGTAGGGAGTACCAGCCCTCTGCTTAGGATGGGAGTCCTCTTGTTTACAGTCGCCTCCCTGGGTGCCCCATGTAGCAATTCTCCTCTAAGCTTCTGCCACCTTCCTCAGCCTCCAAATAGGGAGCAGGTCCCACTGCTCTAATCAGACTCTGACCTGATCCTCTCATTGGAAAATCTCACCTTCTCTGGGGCTTACTGCCCACTCTCTACCCTCCCAGCACTTTCTTCTGTCCCCTCTTCCTAGCATCCCCTTTAAAATACCCTCTTTTTCCTGGGGTGGCTGGGAAGAGAAGGAGATGTTCAATGCAGTCTGCTTTCTCCTTGTGTCTCCCTTCATATCATGGGTAGTGAGGGAATTTACATAGCCTGTGTCTGGATGTCTCTCCCTTCTATTGTCCATACTGCCAGCATCAGATGACCTACAACACTGTGAGACTGGCCCTGGAAGTGCCTGATGATCTGCCATTCATTCACTCATTTGAAAAAAACATGGAATGAACTGGGGATACAAAGGTGAGCAAAACAAACCCAGCCAGAGAGCTTCCAGTCTAGCCAGGCAGACCTCGATAAAATAATCACAAAAATAATAAAAACTCTTTACCCCAATAATCATCTTAGTAGAAGCTGTGATAAATGCTAGGAAAGAAAAGAAAAGGGATATCAGTTAGGATGGGCCAGTATGCTGTGTGTATTAGTCATGATTTTTCTTTTCTGTATTTTCTGATGCTTTAACATCTTGAGACCTTGCACACCTGAGATAGCAAATGACTTGCCCAGGAGCGAGACTTTCATATGCAACCAACCAATGCAGAGCCCAACTACTCCTTTATTGAGCTCTCACCTGTTGATCCACTGTCCGCCTGCCCTAATCTGCCCAGGGCCAGGTACCAGACAGCTAAGGGCAAGCTGTACATCCTGGAACCCTCCAAAATTATTCAAACCAGTCAATCTTAAAGCTGCTCAGCTGCTTACTCCACCTCACCCATTCCTGCTCGGGAAAACCACAATAAAGTCTGTTGCCCACATTTCTGCCTTGCTTCTTCTGCCTCCTGACAGACCCTGGTGCTTCCCACATGCATGTGGCCCTTGTGTTGGGGGTGCACCTTGCTCTCGGGAACTGTGAGTAACAAACAAACTTTTCAATGGCAATCGTCTCCTGATTTGTTGGCCTTACCATACCTGATTAATAATGCAACCTGCATTTGTTTTTGTTTCTGTTTTTACTAAAACATAATTGATTATATATATATATATATATATATCTGTGGTATCAGATATTGAATATCATTACTCGTGTGCAATATGTGATGCTCAAAACAGGATAATTAGTATATTCAGCATTACACAATGTAATCATTTTTTGTGGCCCTTTACCAATCTCTTGCTAACTCCCTCGCCCACTTTCCCGTTTCCCACCTCTGGTTGCCTCAGTTCTGTTCTCTCCTGTTGAAAGTTCAATGAATCATTGTGATTGTTTTATTTTTCTTTCTTTTTTTATTTATTTGGTTTTTTTTTTTTTTTTTAGCTCCCACTTATTTTTTTTTTTTTCATTTAACTATTTATGAATTCAACAAGTAATTCTTGAGAATCCATTATGTTCCAGATCCCAGGCTGAGCTTTTAGGTGATGGAAATGATCAAGACAGACCCAGTCCCTCATGTTACGGAATATGCACCCTTTAGAGAAGGCAATGTTAACACCCATTCAATGATTGTCACTAAGCAATCATTGTGACAGGAGATGCACAGGGTACTGTGGGAATTTCAGCAGGCAATCGTCTGAGTCCAGGGAGCTAGGAGAGGCCCTCTTGAAGAAGCAACATTTAAGCCAAAATTGGCACATATTTGGATCTGAATGCAGAAAGTATCCTTCAGGGTTCTGGCACGAAATTTGTAGCACACATAAATTGTGTAATTTGAGGAACATAAAACTAGTTTTAAAAATATAAAAGTGTAAGCAGGGTATAGGAGACATATAAGGGATAGTGCTGTGTCCTGGGACTAGCATCACTCTAGGCCTTGAAAGGTAGGGAGGGAGTGATTACTGAAACCGGAGATAGAAAGACTGTTTGGAGAGGCCATCTTAAGGAGCTGACCTTGTGATCGTGAGCCAGTGTCAGCCTGGCAGTCCCATAGGGAGGAAGCTGGGGCAATATGTATCCTGACCTTACACTCCTCCTTTCCTCAACCTCTGTGTGTTCTCCTTTCAGGCCCAAACCAACTGGAAGCCAGAAGGAAAGATAACTCATTAACATAGTCCCTGAAGGTCAGTCACCAGGGGCACATGAGCAGAGTGCAGAGGATGGAGAGAAAACATGGAAGGGCAACAAGGGATATTATTTCAGCTCCCACTTATGAGTGAGGACATGCAGTATTTCTCTTTCTGTGCCTGGCTTATTACACTTAGTATAATTTTCTCTAAGTTCGTTTATGTTTCTGCAAATGACGGAATTTCATTTTTTTTTATGGCAGAGTAGTATTCCATTGTGCACATATATCACATTTTCCTTATCTTGTCATCCACTGATGGACATTTATGTTGGTTCCAACTCTTGGCTATTGTAAATAGAGCTGCAATAAACATGGGAGTGCAGGTATCCCTTCGACATAAGGATTTACATTGCTTTGGGTATATACCCACTGGTGGGATTGCTGGATCATGTGGTAGTTCTATCTGTAGTTGTTTGAGGAACCTCTATAATGTTTTCCAAAATGGCTGCACTAATTTACAGTCCCACCAACAGTGTAGGAGGATTCCCCTTTCCCTGTATCCTCACCAGCATTTGTTTTATTCTCTGTCTTTTTGATGATGGCCAGTCTAACTGGGGTGAGTTGATGTATCAGAGTGGTTTTGATTTGCATTTCCCTGGTGTTTAGTGATGTACAACCTACATTTGAAAGCATCGTGGTAAAAAACGACCCTCAAATCTCAATGGCTTAATTCACGAAAAGTTTATTTCTTGCTTGAACTGCGTGTTGAGAAAGGGTTTGCAGGGGCTGTCTGCTTAGTGGAGTCACTTAGGACTGTGGCTGACAGAGCCCAGGATCACTGTAGCTGAAGGCGCCCAGGCTGTTCAAGTCTCCTTTGCATAAATGGCACACTTCACTGCTACTCACATGTCCTTGGCCAAAGCCGGTGTCATGCCCAGGCCTGACCTCAGCAGGGACAGGGAGGTGTCATTCCACCATGTGACTAGAGGTAAAGCTGGAAAAGCATGGTGGGGAGTACCAGAGACTTGCACAGGGACCTAGGAGAGTGCAGAACAGACTAGTCTGGGAGGTCAGGAACGCATCCTTCCAGAAATAATGTTGAGACATTTGTGGCGAGACTGGAATGATAAAAAGGAGCCAGTTAGAAAAACAGGTAGAGGGGATGTGAGAGGGCGTACTAAAAAGGAAACAACCTGTGCAGAGCCCTGACGATGCACCGTGGCAGTGCGAAGGAACTGAAGCCAGCAGTGCATCAGGAGGGAGGTGGGGAAAGTATTTTATCACTGACATTACTTGGAGTGTGGAGAAGTGGACTTTTAATGTCAGTTTTACTATTGTTTTCAAATTCTCAATAGGAAATGCACCCCCTTATTGAAGCCTGCACTCTGGGCTGACCACTCCCTCTGCCCTTGGGATGGCCCTGGCCAAAGAAGACTGGAGGGGCCGGAGCCAGGCAGGAGATAGTGCAGCTGATCCGGCGGGGCCAAGCCATGGAGGCTTGTGGACCTCCTTAGGCGTTCTGGCCTTAATCCTAAGAACAGTGGGAAGCTGTTGATGGATCCTGAGCTGAGGCATTTGGGGTCCTGGACATCAGCAGTTTTCAAGACGCTGGGTTGATCTGGGCAGGAAGGTGAAAGCAGAGAAAAGGTTCTTGAGGAAGCAGGAAAGACAATATGCCTTGATAAAGCAAAAGATGTGTTTTACGTGTACAGCTGTGCCACCAGTTTGCAAAATGCTGCTCTCTGCACATTTTAGAGTCAACAGGGAGGGTAGCCCATAGCACAGGGGCCTCTTGCCTTCCTTGCCATCATTCTACCCCATTTCTGTACCAAGTCTGGATTGCGCTATTGAAGGATGCCTCACTCCTTTCGATATGATATTTAGACTTGTCAGATAAAAGATGGGAAACTCTGAAAGTTTTATTTGCTCATTTCGACTCGCAACAACGTAATAGCTCCTCCTGACTGCAGGGTCATCAGTTTGTCTGAAATCAATCTCAAAGATAATGAGTGGGTGGAGGAAGAGGGGGAGGATGATTCCAGGATCCAGATGGGGAGATTCAAGTTTTCACACCCCCCTCCCCCAGCTTTAGCGCCTTTGAGGAATCCTCCCTGCTACAATTTATCTACCAACCCTGGGAAACAGCAGAGCAGTGGTAAATATCTGATTAGAGGAAATGCCTAGCAAGCTGCAATTCCATATATTGCAAGTGATAAAACTGTAATTGTTTGTTGACAGTGTGCATTAGCTATTCACAGCTTGTGTCAATATAGTACCAAGAAACTAGGGTCTAGGAATCTATAATCACAGTGCAAAAATATCGTGGAACTAACTTAGGAAATAAAATCAACAATTTCCACTCAGTGGGAAGAATGCCATTCCCAGAGACAACTTCATGGGAGAAGCCCTGGCAAGGTTTGCGATCACTCCATGACGCTGCATGTTGTTGAAGGAAAACCCTGTCCCCAGGCTGTCTGGGAAGGGCACCCAGGGGCATAATTCTGGTGGACATGGTTGAGAGGCAAGTTGCAGCTGCTGTGAATCAGGCCCACTTGGAGGTAGAGGCAACCAGAGCCTGCTGAGATGGGGCCGGGGCAGGGGAGGATCAGATCCAGATCCAGGTATAGCCCCATTGGAGATGATTTGGTATTTTAATGCTCAGTGTCCAGTGGGGGGCAGCAATCTGTCACTGGCAGACAAATATTTGGAGTAGGGGAAGGGTATTTGGTGCATGGGCAAGTTA
Organism: Cynocephalus volans; assembly: GCF_027409185.1. NCBI lineage: Eukaryota > Metazoa > Chordata > Mammalia > Dermoptera > Cynocephalidae > Cynocephalus > Cynocephalus volans. Next base: position 27,094,771 of record NC_084467.1, on the reverse strand, counting down.
GCTGGGAGCCAAAGGACAGGCGAAGGGTGGCCCTGGGGCCTGGGTCATGGTTCAGGTGGTCAGTCCATTTCCAGTAAGGCCCCAGTAGTGCCACAGGAGGGGGTAGGGAGGGGCTGGTAGGAACTGGAGATAGCTGACGTGAGGGGCCCAGCCAGGACCAAGTAGGAGCTCGAGGCCTGAACCAGAGAGACTGAGTTTAGGTCAGATCTAATGGAGAACTGAGGTGCTGTCCAAGAGAAATATAACATAAGTCTTATGTATAACTTTTAAAACTTTTCATTTTGAATAATTAAAGATTCAGAGGGATTTGCAAAGATAGTACAGAGAGAGCCCACATACCCTTCACCCAGTTTCCCCCCAGTGGTTACATATTAAATAACTCTTGTATAGTATTGAAACCAGGAAGCTGACATTGGTGCAGTGTGGGTGTATAGGGGGTGTATAGTTCTATGTCATTTTACCATTTGTAGATTCACCTAACAACCATCATCAAGATACAGAACTATTCCATCACCATAAAGATCTCCCTCATGCTGCCCTTTTATGATTATACCACACTCTCCTTCCTCTCAATATCCTTAACCCCTGACAACCACTAATCTGTCTTCCATCTCTTTAATTTTGTCATTTCAAGAATGTTATATAAATGGGTCATGTGGCATGTGATCTTTTGAGATTAGCTTTTTTCCATTCAGCATAATTTCCTTGAAGTCCACCCAAGTTGTCACTTGTACTAGTAGTCCATGCCTTCTCACTGCTGAATAGTATTCCATGGTATGGACCACAGTTTGTTTAATCATTCACCTACTGTTTAGGACATTTTGGTTGTTTCCAGTTTTTGGCTATTATGAACAATCACGCACAGGTTTTTTGTGAAGATGTAAGTATTTGTTTCTCTGGGCTAAATGCACAGGGATGCAATTACAGAGTTGTATGATTAGTATATGTGGCTTTTTGTTTGTTTGTTTAACTGCTAAACTGTTTTCTAGAGTGACTGTACCTTTTTGCACTCCTACCAGCAACTGATGAAAGATCCATTGGTCTGCATTGTCACCAGCATTTTGTATTGTCACCATTTTTATTTTAGCTCTTCTAATGGGTATGTAGTAACATGTCATCATATTCTTAATTTTCATTTCCCTAATGGCTAATGATGTTGAACATCTTTTCATGGTTTATGTACCATCCATGTATTTTCTTTGGTGAAATGTCTCTTCATGTCTTTTGCTGATTTTCTACCTGGATTGTTGGATCCTTGCCTTGTTCTTAATCTCAGGACAAAAGCGTTAAGTTTTTCACCATTAAGTGTGATGTTAGCAATAGTTTTTTATAGATGTTCTTTCTCAAGTTGAGAAAGTTTCCCTCTAAGTTTTCTGAAAGTTTTTTTTTTTCTTTTTAAATCATGGATGGGTGTTGAATTTTGTCAGATACCTTTTCTGCGTCAGTCGATATGGTCATGTGATATTTCTACTTTTAACCTGTTAATATAGTGGATTAGATTGCTTTTCAAATATTGAACTAGCCTTGTATCCTTGTAACAAATCCCAGTTGGTCATGGTGCATAATTATTTTTATATATTGCTGAATTCTCTTTGCTAATATTTCATTAAGGATTTTTGTGTTTATATTTTTGTGGGATATTGGTCTTTACTCTTCTTTGTGTGTCTCTGTCTTTGGTAGCAGGGTAATACTGACCTCATAATGTGAGTTTGAAAGTGTTTCTTCCTACTCTGTTTTCTGGTAGAGTTTAGAGTTGAACTGGTGTTAATTCTTCATACATTTGGTAGAATTCTCTAGTGAAAACATCTGGACCTGTATATTTCTTTTTAGGAAGTTTGAAAATTACTAAGTCCATTTCCTTAATAGTTATATGGCCATTCAAATGTTTCATATTGGAAAATTGATAGTAGTTTGCACTTTTCGAGGAATTAGTCCATTTCATTTAATTTGTCAAACATATGTGCATAATTTGTAGTATTCCCTTATTATCCTTTTGATAATGGCAGGATCTGTTTTCCTTAACCCTTGTCAACTCTGGATATTTTCCAATCTGATAGATGAATAGGAAGTCTTGTGGATTTAGTTTTCATATTTCAATATTAATTAGGTGAATCATCTTCCTGTTTTTGTTTGTTCATATCCTTTGCCTTCTTTCTCTTTAGTTGTTTATCTTCTTCTTCTTGATTTATAAGTGCTCTTTCTAGGCTATGAATATTAACCCTTTTCCTTTGTGTATATTACACATAATCTTCCAGTTTGCATTTTAAGTCTTTTTACTGTTTCTTTTGTCACACATACATGCTTTTAATTTTTATGTAGTTAAACCAATCAACATTTCCTTTAAGGCCTCGGGGGTTTCATCAGTACTCAATCAATTTCAAGAGATATTAATCCAAATCAAACTAGCTTGAGAAAAAGAAAAGAACGTTGGCTCACATACTGGTCATTGAAGAGAGATCTCTCGGCATGGCTGGATCAAGAATCTGAAAAAGACATCGTCAGGGCTGTGTCTCCCTTCTCTTCCCACTGCTCAGCTTTCGTTTATATCTATGTGGCAACTCATTTTCCATAAAGTAGATAGGCTCTGTGTGATGATAAAAAGGCTGCTGACAGTCTCAAGCTTACATTCTAATGATTTAGGATCCCAGAATAAGAGACTCTCAGAGTCTGTATATTCTGGTCCATGGAAGGACTCAGAATGATTTGCTTGGGTTGTGTGCCCTCTTTCCTCTTCTCCATATCTTGAGTCAGTCCATACAAACAAGGGATAGTGTGCCATGACTGATCGTTTGCCCAGCTCTGTGGCTGGTGGGTAGGTGGGGTACCTATCAGAACCCTCGGCTGTGGACCGCTCCCTAGGAGAGCGATGGGCAGGTCAAAGCAAAAGGAGTCCTCTATATGCGTCATGTTCAGAAAGACCTTCCTCAGCATAAGGTGATTTTATTTTCTTCCCATATGTGTGATTTCATTATTTTACATGTGAATGTTGAACCATGTGAGAAAATGAGAGAGAGAATATGAATATGGAGTGAGGTAGGGATCCGTTGCTGGATATATTTATACTTGAAGGGAAGATGTCCTTGAAACTTATTTGGTCACCTACTTCCCAATTTTTCTTGAATTTATTCTGAGTTAACATGAATCCTACAAGATTAGAATGGTGGCAAGAGCAGGGGCTTTATCTAGCACAAGACTTTTCACAGTGGGTATTAACAAATATGTGACTTAACTTGTCTGAGCCCCAAACCCATGCTCTTCAGGGGACATCTGGGCATTAGTTTATTATATAGCAATGGGATGTATAGAGCGGGATTTAGGAGCGTCACAAAGTACCTAAAAGTGGGGGTAAAGGTAAACCTTGAATTCCTTCCCAGATCCCTGAAGAGAGTCCAGGGGAGGCAGGCTGAGCCTCAAAGAGGGGATAAAGGACAAAGGTGGACAGAAGACTGGCCAACTCACTACCACCCGTGTGCACATTTGGGTCACCTGTGGGGATGACCATGCATGAATGCCCAGCAGTGGACAAGGTCTTTCCTAAATATGTCCCCAAGGGTTCTGTGGTCTCTTTTTAACCTTAGAAGGATCTTTAAAAATGATTCTCTTGTGCTAAAAACATATTATCTCAGGTTCAACAACTTCTTTAGTTTCCCTCCATTTCTTTTTCTTCACTTAAATTCCAGAAAGAAAATTTGAACATTTTAATTTTAAAAGCACAGTATGATCCCATGTGTACGGAATTATTTCAATAAATATGATCCCATCTATTGATCCTTCCATCTCTTTGCATGTCACCTGTCAAGAATGATTATTTCAAGATTGTGTTGGGTTTTCGTTTTTATGCTTTCTTCTTTTTAAGCTAATAAGCACTAATTTCGATAAAAGCAATAAACATTTCGTTTAAAGAATACACTTTATGATAAGAAGCATCCACATTCTGCTACTTAGAGTTGGATTTATTTTCCTCAGTACATGAATAAATATTGTCTACTGGCAATTATTAGCTGTGAATTTGTGGTGAATTCTATTCAGAGCCTCAAAGGGCTTCAGCCATAAAAGGGAGGAGACAAGAGAAGAAACCAAGAAAGGAGAAAGAAAGAGAAGAGACACAAACATGGCAGTCAGGGCCGGGCATTAGGCCACGGCTGTGGGGGAGTCACCCCCTCATGTTTCGGTGGCATAAGACTGCTGGTTTCCCTCCTCTCTGCTGAGAATCACTTTGTCTTTGAACACCCTCTGTGTGCCTCCATGCCCAGATTAGCAGTGTGCATCCAGCAGGCACTCTATAAATGCTTAACAGATGTGCAGTTTCCCAAGGGGGTCGTTCTCCCTAATTGGACCTCTTTGTCTTTCAGGCTCACAGGCTTTCAGCTGCCAGCCACCATCGTTAGCGTGGCCACCACCCTCTCTCTGCGTCTCATCAGCGACTATGCAGTCAGTGCCCAGGGCTTTCGCGCCAGCTATGAAGGTACGTGCCTCCTGCCTCAGCCCAGGGACCCTGAGATGTGATGTTGTTGTAGCCACAAGCAGGAATGCGCCATTCTCAGCAGCGGGGAAGGGTTCTTCAGACCCAGATCTTGTGCCTGTCCTAACAAGACTGGTTACTAACCAGTAACTCAGTTACTTAAATCACCCCTACTGTGTTTCCAGGAAACTCAGAATTGAAATCAAAGCCCAGAGCTGCTGTAGTTTATCCTGCAGGCCTGGTAACATCTATTTCTCTGTCCCCTTTAACTGGGTTTTGTTGTGTTTCTATTTTTTAAATCTTGTTTTAAATTGGGCTTAATTGTATAAGGTACCTCAGATTGTTTTTGAAAATGAGAGAGCTATAAACCCTAAGTAAAAGAAATAAAATAAGCAGCTGAAAATTTTTTCTGCTCAATCTAGTGACTGCAGAGAGTCAGAGTAGGTTTTATATCACTCCAGGAAGAACAATCGATATTTCCTTAATAACATGGATTAGCTTTTTTTTTTTTTTTTTTTTGGTTTGAGCTGTGCTAATAATTTCTACTTCTCTCAGTCTGTTTAAATATGGTGTTAGAATTCAAAGTAACACTAATATCTTCAGATTATACACTTTATTATTATTATTAACTTTATTATGTTAGCTCTGACGGTGGTACTTGTAGATCTCTGTCATTTCCATGAGAAATTTACATCTCATTAATGGGAAATTATGCTGCTCTTGGCTAAGACCTGCACTGCTATTTTGTGTTAAGATCATTAATTGGCATATTTTAAGACTGTTAATGATAATTAATAACAGTAATGACATAACACCCTAGTAAAGCATGCCAGTTACTCGAAAGTGTTCTTTCCCTTGCCTTTGTTTAAGAACTTAAAGAATAAGTGATGCTTTCCTGAATGGAGCTATAGCAACACAGAAATAGACACCACCTTTGCCTTGGCCAGGAATACACCATGTAAAGTGGGCAAGCCTTACCTCCTTGGCAGAAACCACCCCTGGTGGTAGAGGTATAGGGGAGACAGTTTGATTCTTTAACCTGAGCAATTGAGGGCTCATAAGAAGGTCTCATTTATTTTTAACTAAGGATTCCTGGGAAGGCTCCCAAGGAAGTTCCACATGCCTTTAGCTGAGGGCTTCTGACATAACTCCCCTTCACTTTAACTGAGGGCTCCTGACAAAGACCTTCAGGTCTTTAAAGTGAGGATTCCTGAGATAGCCCAATTTCTTTTTTAAAAATGACCAGTTCCTCCCAATATCAATTCTGTGATTTTGGTCCCCCAGGCTATACCTTCACCCTGGTCCTGAATCCAGACTGATTCTCTCCAGGTTTGAGCTATGAGCTCTTACTAATAGAGGCCTCTTCAGAAGCTTGTTAACGTTTCTCCAGCCAATTAGCTCCTTCCACGATATGTGAACCTTGGGGAGATGAACAGTGTTTGGGGGTGGGGTAGGACTGAGTTAGTGACACTAGAGGAGGTGCCTGCAGAGATTACAGACGTGACCGGCACACAGGAGACCCGGCTGGACCCTAGGCCCTCATGGTGTCCCCATTCAGCAATCCTTGTGGATCTGTGTCTGAGGCCCTGACTTCATGAGGCTTAAGGAAATAAGTGTCCCATTGATTCCTGGCCACACTGTCCTTTCAGGGGAACAAGCGCTCCTTATCAGGCCCTTTGGATCTCAGGGTACATGCATAGAGCCCTTTGAAAACAGAGGTTCTAGCCTGGAATTCACAAGCAGGTTCTATAGTTGCACATCAGGAGGTCTGTCAACTCACTGAAATTAGAGACAAAATTCTAAGGGTATGTGTATCTTTTTCTAGGGAGAATATACAGTAGGGGATAGTAAAGTCACCCCCCACCTCTGGACAAATCTAGCCAGCAGGTTATTTTTGTAAATAAAGTTTTATTAGAACACAGCCATGCCCATTTGTTTACACGTTGTCTGTGGCTGCTTGCATGTACTACAACCACAGAGTTGAGCTATTGCAACAGAGACCATATGCAAAACCTATAACATATTTACCCTCTGGCCCTGTACAGAAAAAGTTTGCTGACCCCTGTTGTAGAACATGCAGTCCAATACATTTGAATTAATTAAAATTAAACAAAATTAAAAATTCAGTTTCTCAATTGAACTAGCCTCATATGAAGTGCCTAATAGCCACATATGGCTTGTGGCTACCACATTGGACAGCACAGATTTTCCATCATTGCTGAAAATCCTTATTGGACAGAGCTGAGCTAGAACTTCTATCAGATTCATAAAAGAGTCTGTGATTCAAAAGAGGCTACAAAACATTAGTAATAAATTAAAGGACCACAGGTCCCTCCTCTCATCTGCCTGGCACAGGTGAGACAGCCCAGGCATGAGAATGCTCAGCATCCTCAGCAGGGCCAACAAGGCAGAAGGAATGTCCTGTCCTATATCAGCCACATAATGGTGTCAGGTAAAAATTAAAGCCTTGTAGGTGAGGCCCTGGACCAGTACAAACAGGTCGCTGTAGCTGAGTGGATCTCTATGCAGTCACCTATGCAGAGTTTCTGCAGACTTTGCAGGAGGTGTGGCTGGCTGTCCTTGCACTGCGTGGCAAAGCGGGGCACAGCCGTCTGGGCTATCAAGGGGGTCAAGCATGGATAAGCCAAGGCTGCAGCCATCACCAAACCCCATTGGTTTGGCTTGGGACTTGACCATGTGGCAGTTGTGCATTTAGAAAAATGTGCGTTGCACCCAGTTTTGGAACAGCCAAAGTGGAGGGGCAAGGAGGGGAGGTGGGAAGAATGAGAAGGGGCAGCCACTGCTGCAAATATGTCCCAGGATATTTGCCCTGGGCTCTCTCTGTCACTGGGCTTGTTCAACAACAGACCAAATAATCCCATATTTGGGGACTTGCTGGTAAATACTAGCTTCTTGGACCTACACCTGATTAACTGGGGTGACCTTGGGCAGATTTTTAAACTCTCTGGGCCTCACTGGAGAAAGGTGGGGAAGATCCGTTCATCAAAAGGACTCTATGAAGATTTGCTTCTCAGGAAGATCAGCCCCTCCGTTCATTGCAGAGTCCACCTTAGACATTTGTGCTGGTCGGCAAGCGGACAGACAGACAGGCTCCAGAGAAGGACCCCTGGTCAGCACAGGCTGCCCCCAGTCAGGACAGCTTCCTGTTCTCTATTCACGATGTCACCATATCCATCTCAAAATGGCATCAGGGCCCTGCTTCTGGTCGCTCCCCTTGGCTGACGTTCCTGAATGTCTGCTATCAAGGCGAGTTTGATCCTTCTCCACGCTCATCCGCAGTGTGAAAAGTGTAGATAAGGAACTGAACTGCTGCTAGGGATTTTGGAGAAAGGTGAAGACAGGTGAAGAGTGTCAGCTCACGGCTGCAGCCGCTTCAAGGAAAAGATCAAAAAGGCCAGTAGTCAAACCCCAAGATGACAGAAGATGCTTGATTTGTAATCCCTGGGGCAAGAGCATGAGCTACAGCGGCTGGACGGGAGGGAAAGGGATCAACTTGTTTTAAGCACTGACTGTATGCCAGGCACTTTACGTACATTATCTCATTTAATCCCCCACAACACCTGGTGGACAGACGTTGCTATCTCCATCTCACAGACATACTCACTAGGCTGCAGGGGAGTTTCATGTGCAGTTTAAGGCTACTTGATGGCCAGCAGCCTTAACATGGCTTATCTGGCACTAAACACTGTACTCTTGCCCTGCACTACGCTTCTTGCAAAACTCCTCAAGTAAGGCAGAGGCAGGCGACTCTGTTTCACAGGAGGGTAAACTGGAACTAAGTCAGTTTACTGCTGTGGCTTCAGTGTCCCTCCAGACTGGCCTGAGTCATCCTGTGGAAGCAACAGGAAATGTGTTCCAGAGCTTCTCAGCTATGGGTACCAGACAAAATACAGGATGTCCAGTTAATCCGAATTTTTAATTATTCAAATTTTTAAGTTGGAATAATGTTTAGTATAAGTATGTCTCAAGCATTAAATGCAACATACTTATGATAAAAAAAACAACTATCCATTCATCTGAAATTCTCATTAACTGAGCATCCTGTATTTTTATTTGCCAGATCTGGCAACCCCATTTTCAGCACTGAGTCTGAAATAGGCTCCAGGAGCCCTCACCCCACTCCCCCCACCTCCTCCTGACTCCCAGGTGTGCCTCTGTCCTGCTCTGCCCAGGTAGGGCCACCTGTCCAGGTCTAGCCTCACCTCTGCCTTCCAGTGAGTATACATTTAGACATCTCTCTGCACACACACACACACACGTGCCCAGACATGCAGGTCCCCAAGCACTTGGGATTATGCTATATGTGCAATTCTGTAATCTGATTAATGAGGCCAACACTTTTCTGTGTTAATAAAAGTAGCCCTGATTTGTCCTTTCTAATGAATGTCAGTGAGGGAGCCATTGTGGTTTGAATCTACCACAATTATTTAACCAGTCTTATTCTGTGGACATTTAGGTGGAGAACATCCTTGTACATACAATTTAAGCCCTCGTCTAATTATCTTCTTAGAAAAAATTCTTGGAAGTGCAATTGCTGGGTCAAAGAGTATATAGATTTTACATTTTGCTGCATAATTCCAAAGCATTTTTAGAAAGGTTATACTAATGTGCACTTTTACCCACAGTGCCTGAGCGGGCCTGGGCCCATTCCCTCCACCTTGCTTACATTGCATGTTGGTGAATTTTAAATCGGTTTCATTGATTAAAATGGGTGGGAAGTGAAATCTCATTTGTTGTTATAATTTGCCTCTCTTTGATTATAGGTAAGTTTGAGCACCTGACATCACTTACTGGCCATTTGTAGATTATTCTGTAAATTGCCTGTCCTAGTCTCTGTCTATGTTTCCATTGGGGTGTTAATATTTTTGTTATCTTCTTTGTAAGTGGTTTTTGCATATTAAGGATATTAATGTGATGGGTTTCCTTTTGATATGCAGCAGTTTTAATTTTCCTGCCACTAATTTTAAATTTAAATTTTTTAATTTTTCTTTTATGATATCTACTTTTAGTGCCATGCTTGAAAAGGCCTTTTCTATGCCAAGATCAGATCAATAAATATTCCTTTAAATGTTCATCTTATTCTTTTAGTTTTCTTTTTATTCTTTACTTCTGAATCCCTCTGAAATTCAGTTATTTGTACTGGTTTCTGTGCCTCCCTGTCTGATGCTCGCTGTGGGTCGTTCCGTCTAAGTACAGGGACGCTTGCACCTTCCCCAGTTTGCCCCCCGGCATGTCATTCCTTGATGTTTCTAGTCTTGCTGCCATTTGCACAGTTTCTTCCATCCTAGCTTCCGGATTTCCCACTGTCCCCTCTCTATACCAGACTGATCACCATGTAAACAAGAGTTATGAACAGAACAGAAATGTACGTTAGGGAAGAGTCTGCAGGTTTTTAATGCCTAATCCCAGCTGAACCTTTGCATTTTAGCAGATGAATCATGTGTCACTCTGACACTTTTGTGAAGCCAAGCCCATCTCTGAGTGCTGGCTCTCAGTCTGAGATCTATTTAATAGTCTAGATCTCAAAACAGGTATTTCTTTGTCTAAGTCTAACCGTGATCTCGGTAGCTCACTGTCACAGTGCAGGAGGCTTCCTTAAAAATGAGACCTATTGTATTATACTTACTATCTCCACATAAAATTCACAAGGATGAGGCAGGCTTATCTTTGCAAACTCCCTGGTACCGATAAGGGGACAGGTGGTGTAGTGCAAGGATTCAGATCTCAGGTCCCTGGGTTCAGACGTCTGGAATCAAATCCTGTCTTGCCACTCACTTGCTGTGTAATCTTGGGCAAGTTATTTCATTTCAGTAGGCCACACACAACCTCCATGCCTGTAAAATCAGGGTAAGAATAATACTTCGTAGAACTGTTGTGAAAATTAGGAAAGAAACTGCACAAGTCATATGATGTGCTCAGTACGGGACCTGGCAAATTGTCAGTGCTCGATAAATGTCAGCTAATTAATTAAGTCACTCTCATCCTAACCTTACTTGACTGGGATTATTTCAGGAGATGGAAGAAATAACCAACTCTTTAAGTGGCAATCCCAGCCCCACCCCAGTTGCCAGGCTCCTGAGTCTGCATAAAATCCTCAATCCAGCTGTTCATGGTGTGGCTAGTCTTACAAGCAGAACGTGGTTTCCATGCAGAAGGAGGAGTGTTCTCCATAGCCATGAGCCTCCAGCACTGCCCGGAGCATGCCCAGTGGACAGGAATGAAGTTTCAGGCCCTGTCGCCAGGTGGGTTGCAGCTAATGAGGCCAAGGTCAGGAATTTAGTCTTTTCATGGCCTCTTCTCTTTATGTCAGAGATTTTGGCTTTAGACCTAAGGGTTCTAGTAACAAGTCCAGTAGGCCCTAGACTTTTGGAGTCATGGACTTGAAAGCTATGACGCACAAACACTCACATAAACACAAACACAACACTTTTCCATTTAATTCAGTGAATTCACAGATGCCCTGTGGCCCACCCATAAGCCCCTAGTCCACCTGAAAAACTGAGCCCAGAGAGACTGACATCTCACATAAAGTTGGTGGTAGAGATTCTGTCATTCATCGAGCTAATATTTATTGAGCATCTACTGTGCACACTCCCTGATTTTTCACCCAAGCCTCATTTCTGCAGTCACAACTTGTGCCCTCTACCCTGATCCATCTGCCCTCCCAAAGGAGAACAGGGAGGAAGAAGTGCTCAACTTAGTGTCACTTCTGAAAAAATGTCTCTGTGTGCTGTTGCTACCAGTGGAAGGCCGGTGATGTCATCTCTGCATAAGGATCACAGCATGCTGAAATAGGGGCAGATAGACGAAGCTGCAAGGGATGGACAGACGGACAGGGAGCTCCCTCTTTTGCTTTACCAGGAGAGGCAGGCTAGAATGAGCTTCAGACAAAGTGTGCTTTCGTGGCTTTTGGAGGTGTGCATAGGATTGAAGGTGTTCGTGCCACTGTGCACACAGGAAAATTGTGGTCCAGAGATGGAACTGGAACCCAGTGCATTGGAGAAATGGACACTCCCCCCATTTTATTCCTTCCTGTAATTAGACCTGCTGATTTTCCTCTCCCAGCCTCAGCCTGTCAGATAATTTCCTCATTCAGAAAGAGCGACCCAATTCTGGACACTATGCAGACATTCAAAATTGGGCTAATGGAAGTTATTTGATATTATGTGTATACAATTTGCACTGTTCAGGCCACTCTGGGCCAGAACAGCAGAACAGCAGGCCAAGGCATCCCCTAGGATGGGGGGAGATGAACATCCATTTCCTCTGCCTAGGAGGGATGGTGTGTGCTTTCTGAGTGAACCTGCTCCATTTCCAATGGCTCTGCCTTGGGAGTTGGGGAATATTCATTTTAATCAGGACTGTAGAGTGGCAAATTAATACATAGAGATGTGACATTTGAGACAAATTGGGCAGCACTTCTCAATAAGTGGGGAATCAGGATGATTTTCATATCACGTTCTCAATAATCCCACAAATAGTTCATCATGCACAGTTACATTTTCCCCCACTGGGGCAGAGTATTAACACAGCTGTAAGGGGATGTTATGCCGAACTCTTGTGCCCTGACCCTCTTCATGTCATGTGTCAGAAGAAACAGCAAAGAGGGGAAAGGAGCATTTGCAGGCAACTGGATGGCCTGTAGGTGAGGTGTACCTCTGCTTTACTTCTCTGTCTCATTCATTCATTCATTCAGCACCGGCTATGTGCTAATCCAGAGGTCAGCTTTAAGGATGCAAGAATGAATAAGTCGTTCCTATCTTTAAGGAGCTCTGAGACCCCCAGATGTTGGAGAGAATAAGAGAACAGACACAGGAGTCAGAAAGATGTGGGTTCAAAGCCTGGCTTTCCTTCAGACTCGCTGTGTGACCTTGGGCAAGTCTCCCAACCTCCCTCAACTGACTTTTTGCAATACAGAAACTGTAACACCCACCTCAATGAATTGTAATGAGGATTAAAGGAGTTAATGCATAGCAAATGCCTGGCACAGAGTTGCTATTCAATAAATACCAATTCCTCTACCACAGGAGAAAATTGCTTTCATGCCTGGTTAGGTCTCTGGAGATCAAGTCCAAGTTCTGCTGTGTCCCCACTGTGTGACATTGGGCAAGGCACTGAACCTCTCAAATCCCTTCTACAGAACATGGGCTAACCCTCTCTTCCTTTCAAGGGGACAAAAAGATTTAAGCAACAAAAAGATTCAAAGAATTATTAGATGATAGGGTGCAAGGATCTCAGAGAGCTTTCACTTAAAACCCTTTAATTGCTTCCAGGATGGTGTCCAAACTCCTTACCTGGCCATTAAGCCCTGGGCATCAACCCCACCTCCACCCTCTTCTTCCTCCAGCCACACTGGATTTTGTCCAATTCTCAGATGCACTATACTCTGTCTCCTTTCTCATCCTTCAGACAGCCTGAGTCCCCTCTCCTGAGCCTCCATCTCACCACAGTCTTCTAGTCTCTGCTTGAACAGAATGCAGGAGGCCGCCCCTGTGCACAACACCCCCGTTGTATTCTCTCTTGGCTCCCTGTACCTCTCTCTCCATCATGCGTATCACTCGTGTGTTTCCAGTTCCTTGCTTGCCTTCTCCGTGCCCATGTGTGCTTCCGGACAGCCAGAGCACTCAGCAGAGCACCGAGGTCAGAGCTCAGAACTGGAGGAAGAAATGACTCCTGGCTCAGCCAGTTAGTAGCAAGGGTGTGACTTTGAGCAAGTCGTTTCACTTCTTCTGACCTCCCTTGTCATAGGAGGACAATAATGATAATAAAACCAGCTCTATGAGATTGTTGTGGGTAGAAATGAGGCAGCGCGTGTCAAGTGTTCCTAACAGTGCCTGGCATAGAGTAAACAGTCAGGAAGCAGGCATGTGAGCTGTTAGGATCACCACTCACAGCTGTGCCTCGCCCAGCCTTGGACACGTAGTAGAAGCTCAATAAAAACTGATTTAAATAAGTGAATGGATAAGTGATCGTCTCACCCAGTGTAAAAGACCCAGACAAAGAAAGAGACTAGTAACCTGTTTCATTGAGTGTAAGATGCCCTCAGTCATAAGATGTAGCTTTGGTTGATGTACCAGTAAGAAAAAAAAAAATGCTGCCAATTGAAGTATGGCATGCCATCGATCATAAGACACGTCCCAATTTCAAAGAGATAAAACTATGGAAAAGCTTGCACCCTAGAACCAATGAAATACGATAAGTGCTTAATTGCTTTTGACCACCCCTTGGCCTCAGTTTGGGGTGGGCTCATCATTCCAACCTCTTCCCTGACCCAGTGCTCTCTAATGGTCAGGCCTCCTCTTTTCTAGCATTCACATGGAGGCTTTCGGCCGTGTGATCACCTCTTAATTTATTCTCATGGCTCCAAGTCTCATTACTTCTCAATTTTCTGCATTGAACTCTATTTAACACCTATTAGCACAGGTCTTCAGCTGATAAATGCCCTTTTCACAGGAGGCAGCAGGGTGCCCCAGGCTTGACCCTCCCTCCCATATCTGTGCCCAAGCAGGGGGGCCCATAGAATCCCAAAGATGGTTCATTCAAGACCACTGCCAGCTCAGCCCCCGTCCCTCCCATAACAAGCCCCCATGACACCGAGAACCTACTGGTGGAAACCTTGATGTGATTTCTCCCAAGTGGATAGGAGGGGAGAGGGTCAGCCTACAACACTGCTCTGGCAGGGAGCTTAATGGGCACACACATCTATCTCCCTCCTGTAGACTTGGGTCAGGTGACCCCATCAGCGTTTCTTCCACTGACCCCAGGCCTGGAGGTTCAGGGGACACATGCCTTTCTACCATCTCTTTCTTGGGGTGACTTATCTCCCAGCCCATGAGCCCAGCATCAGTGTGGAGAGAACACTTCCAAGGAAAAGTATCACGTTGAATATTTCAGCCCCTCCTCTTCCCATTAATTGATAATTTTGGGCTGATTATCTCCTGTTTTGGATTATTCTTTCCAGCCCTTTCCTTCATTAGTGTGAATAATTGAGGGTTGAACCCATTGACATTTTCTTTTAACAGCAGGAGAGAAAAGCACTTACAGAGTTAGGTGGGGATTCTGATTTGGAGATTTGGAGGTGAACAGATGGCATTCCTTTTGGTCCCATTCAATGATAGGAGTTGTTTCACAGTCCTTTACTCTCATATGAGGGTGCTTCAAAAAGTTCATGGAAAGATTTATACTATCTTTTAATTCTATTTTTCCATGAACTATTTACAGTGCCCTCGTATAAGCTTCAGGATCCATAAGCCCAGGGCCTCTGAAATGGAGAAAACAAGGGGACTAGACAAGGTGATCACCTCTGACAGGTGCAGCAATGCAGTGGGGCTTTGCAGACACTGACACGTTACCACCTTGTGAGCCAGGCCTTAGGATCCCCATTTATAGATAAGGAAGTTGAGGCCCAGAGAGGTTAGTTTCCTTGCCCGAGGTTATCCAGCACATAACAGTCATGCACTGTTTGAAAATAGGTCTGGTTCCACAGCCCACACTCTCCCCACTGTGTGTTGCCTCCACGTGGTTCTCAGGGCCTGCCGCTCCCACCTATCCCAACGCCGCAGAAAGGAGGAGCACGGAGAGTCAGGTGGGCCAACAGCTCAATGCTACGACATCCCCCAGTCCTGGCCTTGCAGCGGACGTCGTTGCTTCCCAGACCCTGTCTTGCAGACAGTGGCTTTGTTTTCCTGCTCTGTGACCCTCCTTCCAGCTCTCTGCTTCCTGTTTTTCCCTCAAGATCTTTACTCAGCCATATTTTAGGAGTAAAACAGACTGGGCTTGGTAATGAATTATATTACCAGGAATTGGTCTAATGAGGAGGACGGGGCAGAGGAATGGGCAAGTCAAGCCTATTTTAGCTTCAGGGCCTCCGTACGTTCTGTTCCCTCGGCTTGCACTCGCTGCCAGGTGGTCCCATAGCACTCTCTCTTTTTTCATTCAGCTCTGAGCTCAGATATCCCTTCATGGAGAGGCCTTTCTGACCACACTACATATCACAGCCCCTCCTCCCACACCACTGCTGTAACCCCCTGACATGGGATGATTCTTTGTTTATTTGCTATTGTCCTTCCCTACCAGTATGTGAGCTTCCTGGGGTCAGAGGCTTCATCTTTTTTGCATTATTCTTGTTCTCTGCTGAATCCTCAGCTCCTAGAACAGGTCCTGGCACCGAGGTGCTCCATAAATATTGGGTGAATGAATGAAATCAAAGGCCAGAAGAAAAAAAGAGCAGAGGTGATTGAGCAACTGCAAGAAATCCCTTAGGGCAGTGAGGACTATGAGAAGGGGAGTGGCAGGAGCTGAGCTGGAGTGAGGGTCTGGGGCCAGCTCACGCAGGGCTTGGGTGGCCACAGAAAGGAGCTTGGGCTTTATTCACAGCGAGGGACAATCACTGAAGGGTCTTAGGCAGGGAAGAGACACAGTGAGATTTGTGCTTTAGAGACAGCAGGGAAGGGAGGGACAGATTGGAGGCAAGGGGGCCGATCCTGAGGGACGAGGGGGACCATTGTCCAGCATAGAACTGTGCCTGGACCTGCAACAGCACCGGGGATGGTGCCAGGACAAGGGGAGACCAACTGCAGGGCTCGCTCCCCACATTCCCTTTGTGGGCAGGCGTCTACACTGCTGGAGCAGAAGGAATGTCCTGTACATGCAGCAGCCTAGCATTCACAATTGCTCCAACAGAAATATTTATGATATTCTTGTCTGTTCTATAGACATTCATGATGTGACTGTCACTGACTGAACAAGCTTACCTTAAGAGTCCCGATAAATAGATGAATGTTCAAGTGCTAGGGTCTCCGGTTAGAAGCGGTGTGGAGGAAGCCCTAGGGATCACATGTGGAAGCTGTGCAGAGGATTCAGAGCAGGGAGGGAGAGCAAATGCACTGGGTGATGATGAGTGTGAGGATGATTGTGAATGCTAGTGTTGCTGGAGCTCTCACCAGGTGCAGGGAATCTTCTAAGTGCTTTGCATTGTAACATTTGGTCCTGTGAGGTGGGCACTATTATTATCTGTATTTTACAGATGAGGCACAGAAAGGTTTCTGTATAATAAAAATAATCTAAAATGGAAAGAAAAACAACTGACCATTGAAGAATATTATAACATAGATCGCAGCAAAGAGTTAATCTCTCTCAATGTTGTATAATGAGCCCATACTAAGTGGTGAGAAAGATATCCAAGAATTCACACCAGAGGAAATAGAGTCAGCAAATAAATAAAAGGAAAGCTATTTGGTCTTGATAGTTATCAAAGTAATGTAAATTAAAACAATAAAATAGTACTTCATTCCTATTAAATTAGGCTGCAGAACTTTCGATACAGCGTTGGAGCAGCTGCAGAGAAACAGACACACTCACACGTAGCTGGTGGCGATGTAAATTAGTCCTTGGGGAATCCAACTTGACAACAGGTATCAAGAGTCATAAAATGCTCCTGTCGTTTGACCCAGTAATTCCCCTCCTGGGAATATATCCTATGGAAATAATTCAACAGAAGAAGAAAATTATGTGCATGGAAGTGTTGATTTCAGCATTATTTATAATGATGAAAAATTGGAAACTGTAAAAATGTCCAACAATAGGGGAATGGCTAGGAAAATTATGGTATACCTACCTAATAGATTTATGCAGCTATTTAAAATTATAATAGCATTACTTAATACAGAAAGATGTTTATGGTATTATTTTCAGTGAAAAAAGCAGAATGCAAAATTTTTTCCCCATATTTATTACAACCATGTAAAGTAGGTCATGTATGGACAGGGATTAGATGGAAATATAAAGGGAAACAATTGACATGGGAGGACAGTGAGATTGTGGGTGATTTTTAAAAAGTTCCTCTTTATGGCTGCTCTACTGTGTGTGTGATACATAGCAAATGGAAGAAAATACAAAATCAAAGAGTGAACTAAAACTAAAACCAATAGCAATGAAGTCCTGGTTTGTGTGAAAACTACGTAGAGGTTTCAGTTGGCAATGAACATAACATGAGACAAATGTCACATGGCTCTGTTAATAGAAGTGTAGACTCCAGATCTTGGGAGGTGGATGTTATCAGAGGAAGGAAACCCACATAATAAAGCATTGATCAGTAACAAGGTGATTTTGAGGGTCATGGATTGTATCTTCAGCACAAGACCCAAAACAGTAGGCATTTGGGAGGAATGAATGAGAGAAGAAATGATCCCACAAAGAACAGTTAAAGAGAAGACCTAGAAGTGACATGAGTATTTGTCACACAGAAGATGAATAAGGGTTTATTCTGGGTTGCTCCAGAGAACAGAGTAATGTCCAATGGAATGATGTTAGATGCAGGTGAATTTCAGCCAAGAGTCAAGAAGAAGTTTTATGTAGTTTGAATTACCATCATTTGGAGTAGGCTGCCTTGTGAGGTAATGACACCCCCCACACCCGCCATCTCTGGTGGTGACCAAGCAAGGGTTTGATAGATCAAGCTCTGCCAGGGATGCTGTTAGCTTACTTCTCAAACTGGCATATGTACTGGATTTCATCAAAGTTAACATTCTATTCCAGCTTAAAGAAAATAATTCTATTGATTGTAAGATGCACCATTATTTTATGCACCACTAAGAAGAAAAAACTCTGCCCATTAAACTGTGACACACCCTTGATTGTAAGACTCATCTCAGTTTCTGAGTCATTTAAATGTGGAAAAAAGAAATCAATTAAATACTATATAGTCCTGGGACATATATGGTGTATTGGGAGTACCCAAATCTATAGGCAAGTGGCACATTTTTCAGTCTTATCTTATACATATATCCTTTTCTCTATATATGTAAATCAAATAGTAAACTAAATATATATTTAAACTAAATATAGATATATATTTTTTAAGTATGTATTTTAAATATGTTTCCATATAAGTCAAAGAGTAAACTAAATATGTATATAATTTTAACTAAGTATATATAGTTATAAACACATTCGTCCCTCGGCACCTGTGGGGGATTGGTTCCAGGACCTCCTGAGGATATCAGAATCCAAGGATGCTCAAGTCTCCCAGTTGGCCCTGTGGAACCCGTAGCTACAGAGGGCCAACTATGTATGCATTTATATACTTAAACTAAATATATATACATTTATATACACATACATACACACACAAAGCTCATGGAAAGATTTGTATTATCTTTCAGTTTTACTTTTCCATGAACTTTTTGAAGTACCCTCGTATAGAGAGAGAGACGGGAAGGAGAGAGGGAGGGAGGGAGGGAGGAATTAAGCGCGAGTGGGCATCTTTTGAAAGACAGAGGAGGAAACCTCAGAGACCTGCCCTGCTGGCCGCTGGCTGTATTAGCTTGGGCCCCCAGACCCCGGGTACATGCACACACATTTTTTTCCTGCCGAGGATTTCTTCATGTGAGAAGCACAGCTGAACTGGATAGGGAGTTGCCCTAGATGCCTTCTAAAATCCATGACAAATCTAAAAGTCACTAATTCAATGAATCTATGATACTGTAACACTGCTTTAAATCAATAACTCCCCATCCATTAGTTCTATTGATTTTGATCCACAGCGTTTTCTAATCTCTAGTATTGGCCTGGGCTCTGCCTGCCAGTTCCCATCAACAGTAAGTCTGCAGGGATAGAGGCACATGGCCAGTCCACTGTCCCACAACCATCCTCCTGTCCCATATTCCCAGCATCCTCTGGTACCATTGCAGCCCTTTGTAATCCAGGAAGCTGCAGTGGGCCTAAGAAGGCATGGCAGTTTTGCCTGGGGTACAGATAAGCCTAGACCCAGTGCCCTTAGTTGCCCCCTCATGCCTCTCACTTGGCTAGTCTCCCACCACCTTCTGGAGGCAGGAAGAAAGCAGGAAGCATCCAGGACAATAGATGAGCTTGCACTGTGGAATCATATAGTTCTTGGGTTAATCTGCTGCTCACTGTGTATTACCTGGGGAATGCTCTAAAACGGCTGTGAGCCTCAGTTTTCTCATCTGTAAAATGGGGCTGTTGCCTGCGCACAGTGAGATAGCAGCAGTGCTCATCCACAGCCATGCCCAGTGAGACTGAGTGTGCATCCTCCTCCAAGATCCCGTCTTGTCCTGGGACCACAGGAGAGTCTTCTAAAGCTTCCATGCCCATCTCACATGGAGGGGAGATACGGGAAGATGTTCTTCCTTTCTTGGGAAAGATTTCTACAAGGCTGTGATCCCGTCTTCACAAGCCAGGGAGAATGTTCTCCTTCCTGTGTGACACACCCCGCTGTCTTGAAGAACAGCGGGGGCTTAGAGGCAGCACATGGACCAGTTGGCTTCTGGCTGAGGCTTTTTGGGACACAGAGTCTCTTTCTTCATTTCTCATGGTCTGATTAAGCATAAATTGAGAAAATGCCCCCAAACACTGTCAATGTTATGAAAAACTGGTTTTGTTTTTTGTTTTTTTGTTAATCTACCCATCCATCCACATGCCTTGAATATCTACTCTGAACAAAGCTTGGGGAAACCCCCAGGGGTAAGAGCCAACCCTTGCCCTTGGGCAGTCATGGTCCAGCTGGGGAGACAGATGAAGAATCAAGCAACTGTGATGACTGCATAAGAGATGAGGGCATGGGGTACGGTGGTCACTTGGTTAGGATCCAGGAAAAGAGCTCACTAAATGGACTGTGGATTCCACACTACCATCTACTGGGAAATCCCAGGCTGAGTCAGCAGCAGGCCTGACCCCTCAAGGTGAGAGTTTCCCTAGCACATTCAAAGGACAGAGATCCAGCCGGTGCGACTGGAGCAGAGTTAGTGTGAGAGAGTGGCAGGAGGTGACAGAGAGAGAGAGAAGGGGCCAAGTCATGCACAGCTTTTATGTTATGGGAAGGACGTGGCTTCTACTCTGAGTACCACGTGGCACATTGGTGGGTTCTGAGCAGAGGACGACCTGATCTGACCTGCCTTTAAACAGCTGCTGTGTTGAGAATATGCTGAAGGAGGGCAGGAGGGGGAGCAGGGAGGCTGGCCAAGAGGCCACTGCAGCGGTGCAGGCGAGAGACAAGGGGGCTTAGATGGGGGCAGTAGCAGTGGAGATAAATCCTGAAGGTGGAGCCAACAGAATTGGCTGACAGATTGGATATGGGTGTCAGAGAAGCCAGGGTAGCTCCAAGGGTTTTGGCTGGAGCAGTTGTTGGCAGCATGGAGAAGCTAAGATGCAGAAGCCTGTGGGCAGAGCAGGCTTGGAGTGTGGGGATCGGCGCTCAGTTGGGACTGTTGGGTGTGAGATGCTTGCTGGGAATCTAGGAGGAGCTGGGGGGTGGGCAGTTGGATGGAGAGAGCCTGTCCTCAGATATAAGTTGGAACATCCTCAGCATGTAGATAGTATTTAAAGCCAGGAGGTCAGATGACATGACCTCAAGAAGGAGCGGAGATAGAAAAGATTCTCTTTACTCTCAACAGCTGCATTTGCCTGTAGTGTCCAGAGAGGACCCTTCAACCCCCTTTTCCCCCAGTTGTGGGTCTGGAAAACACTTATGTCTGTTTCCTAGTTCTCGTAGCATCTGTAGCTTTAGTTCCTTCCAGAGGCCCAGGAAGGGGCAGGTCAGCCTGCAGAGAGCTGGGGACCAAGGACAGTATTGACACTGGCAAAGGAGAGTTGGTGCTTGCCCCGAGGGGCTTACCGGCTCCCTTCTTATCTTCCTGCAATAGGTGCCCAGCCCTGGGCAGGAGCTCAGCAGATGCCAACTGAGCGGAGGGAGGCAGGATCCCTAGAGAGCTCGTGGGTTCTATCCCACGGTCCTGAGAGTAACAGGAAAAGCCTGTGTTGCTGACAGGATGCCCCTCTGAGCAGAGAGAGGCAGGTCGTGGGTGTGCATGAGGGGGTGGTGCTGGGAGCTGGTGATGGCACAGACAAAGGATCGCCAGCAGCACAGGGAGCAGAAGCTCATCTCTGCCTGGCGGGCACCTATTGCCCAGGGAACTGTGGACTGAAAAATCCATAACAGGCATGACAGTGAGTGATAATACTTGAAAGGAAATCACAATGTCTGCTTTCAAAGCAGCGTTCCCTGGAATGCCGATCTGTGCTCGATTCCCGTTGCTGTACCTTTGGAGATGGCCAGAATGCTAGCCAGCTTGCTGGTGTTAACACACGAAGAACAATTAGCGAAACTGTGGCTTGGGCTCCGTGTTGGGCTTCTTTCTAAAGGCTAATTGCTGATTTGCAGCAGTGAGGCCTTAGGGATGCATCCCAAGTGGGGAGTCCAGGAAAACAATGACCAGTCCTGGTTACTGTGAAATGCAGACAATGACTGATCTTGGTTACTGTTAAATGCAGACAAGAAATGCAGACAAACTTGAGAGAGGCAAATGTGTTCCCACTGTCCAAGGGCCCTGGCAGCTATGACAAAAGGAGCTGTTTAGGATTTGGCAATATTTCATTGGCTTTGTCTATGTGACTATGTGTTTTTGAAGGAGAATCATTCATTCATTCAACAAATGTTTATGAAGCATCTACTACTATGTGCCAGACCCAGTCTGAAACTCTAAGCTTAAAGCAGTGAACAAAACTGACAAAAATTCCTGCCCTTATGGAGCTTACATTCTGGTATACGGAGCAGATAATAGATAAACGAAATGAGTAAAATATATAGTATATAAATGTTGGCGAGTACAAAGCAAACCAAAAACCAGAGAAGAGGATAAGATGGATCCAGGGTGGGGAGATTATAAGTTTAGACTGGGTGGTTGGGAAAGACCTCCTTGGAAGGAGATATTTGTGTGAAGACCTGAAAGAGGTGAAGGGTGAGCCACACAATATCTGGGGAGAGACTACTCCAGGCATTGGGAACAGCGAGTGCAAAGGCCCTGAGGTGGGCCCAAGGCATTTAAGCAGCAACAGAGTCACAAGTGGCTGGAGGGGATGAGTGGGAGAGCAATGCTCAGGAGGGGGAATCAGAGAGGCCACAGAGCCAGATGACCTAGGACCCGATAGACTGTTTTAGAACTAGAAAAAAGCTTTGCACCATATTCGGCCCCAATTCTCAGTTTTTTAGATGAGGAATCTGACCCTGCAGGCAAACGGTTTGTCCATAGTCTCACTGTCAGTAGCTGACCTGTTTCTAACATTCAAGTCCCTTGATATCCAGATTATTCCTTTTCATTCAAGTCATGCAGTCACTCAGAAGACATTTTATAGACATCTCACTTACTATTGGAAATGAGAAGTAAACAAGACTGGTGGTACGGCCCAGAGAACTAGGGTGGACAAGATACGGACTCTCAGGAGCAGATGCTCACAGATCGTCTTTGTTTTATGTCCCATCCGACAGAAGCACTGGAATATTTACATCACCCCAGGCAAATGGAAACAGGACTCCTCTTGCCCAGTTTACCAAGCTGATCTCTGGACTATTGACAGCTTTGACATCAGTCCCCACCCCCACCTTTACATCTAGAAGTTATTAGAATTATTAGACTAGGGTTCGGCCTCTAGTGAGAAAAGAACCTAAGCATGTAGTAATTTGACCAGGAATTACTAGCATAATGCAGGCCACCTCTGCCTGAGCCCTCGTGGAGCTCCCAGCCCAGCTTTGGGACAGGCCAGCTGTCCAGCACAGTGACTGTGGCTGTGATAGGAGAGGACGGGTTAGGGAAGGCTTCCTAGAGGAAGCAGAGACTAAAGGATGAGCAGGAGGTAGGCATGCCTTCCTGAGGCAGATGGGGGCTCATGAGCAAATCACCAGGAGAGTCAGTGTGGCAGACCCTGGTGATTATCCACCTGGATTCAGGTTCAGCCCTACTGATTATGCCCTTTGTGACCTTGGGCAAGTCATTGAACCTCTCTAAGCCTCAGTTTTCTCATTTATAAAATGGAAATAACAATAAAACCCAGTTATTGTGAGGATAAAATATTGAAAGGAGAGTGGAGGTAGACTATTTAGCACATTATAAATGCTCAGGAGATGGTATATATTATCCTTATATGGCAGAGCGTTGTGGACTGTAGCACTCAGCCTGGGCTCTGCTTCCTGGGGGTGATACCACCATGCCTGAGTCTTAAAGGAAGAGCGTCAACGAACTGAGGGAAGGGTAAAGAAGGGAGAGGAAGGCATTCCAGGCAGAAGGGGCAGCCCGAGCAAAGTCATGGAGGCCGAGGCCGGTGTGGTAAGTGTGAAAAGCCACATGTATCTCAGTATCAAGAAATAAGAAGAAGGTAAGGAAGGGGTGAGATGACGCTGTAAAGATAGGCAGGGTCTAGCGGGTATAGGCCTGTAAGAATGTTAAGGACCTGAACGTCGTCCGGCAGACAACAGAGAGCAACTGAAGGGCTCTTGGAAGCAAGGAAGTGCCATGATGAGACATTTCCAAAGATCACTCTGGCTGCGAGGGGAGGATGGGTTGCATGGGTTCAAGGCGAGAGATTGGGAGCACATGGAGGAAAGCTCTGCATTGGTCCAGATCAGAGATGATGGGGCCTGAGCTAGGGTAGTGGCAGTGGGGACAGGATGGAGCGGAGAGGCTGGGGTGGAGTCACATAGGAGTGAAATCATCAGGACTTAATATTTTATTAAATATGGGGAGGATAGGGGAGGCAATGAAAGCAAAAGAATAAGAATGTCCAGAATGTCCCAGGAGGTCAAGCAGCTTTAGGGAAGAAACTCCAGTGGATTCAGGAGTTGAGCCCTTCCGTGTGCTAGTTACCACCATGAAAGGTATGAGATCAGCCGGGGAGTGGCAGCTACAGTGGGGAGACACCCAGAGCAGGCTGGGGAGGAGGCTTGCACGGACCAACCATCATTGGAATCCAGGGACGATGGGAGTCAGCTGTGCAGATACCAAGGGGTCAGAGCCTCCAGGAGGAAGGGGTGTCAGCAGTTGTAAATGCAGCCAGAACATATCCAGAAAGACGGAGACTGCACAATATCTGCTGGATTCTGCCTCGCCCCCAGTGCAGGGAGCTGAGGCATGAATTGGAGGTGAGTGAGTGGAGAAGGGCATCTGGACACATCTATTGAGACATTTGAATAATAAGGGGAGATGGGGGGCCAAATGAGGATCTGGGCTTGTTTGGTTTGGTTTTCACTGTAGGAGATACCAGAGTGGGTTTAAAAACCAAGGCAAAGGAGCTTGCTGCAAAGGAGAGAAAGGGCTGACAAAGTCCTGGATGGAGAGATGGACTGGCCCTGAGAAGAAAAAGTAACCCTCTGTTCTCTGAAACTGGCTACGAGTTGTTAAGGATGGGGATGGATGCCGGTCAGTCTACGGGTTGTGTTGTGTGTGTCATGTGTGTCAGAGGGCAGGGGGGTGGACAGAGGAAGCTGTGCATCCCAAACATCCTCAATTTCCTCAATAACAGGCTGAGGTGAGGAGGGTATGAAGGCTTCAAATCACTGTTCTTTCATTCTTTCAGCAAATAGTTATTGTGCACCCACTGTATGCAAGGCACTCGAGAGGCACTGCGAATGCATTCGTGAACACCACAGATCCTGTCCTCGTGAAACTCGCAGTCTAGAGGAGGAACAGACATTAAACAAATAACCACACAAATACTCATAAAAGTCAATAAACATGTCAATGAATAAATGATCACATGAATAAACATATCTTATGACATCACTTTTATTCCTGTAAAGCTTCAACTTTATTAGAAGCTGCCCACCTGTGTGGTTAGATGAGAAAGCTTTTTCAAACCTGAGCTTGTTCTGCTTAGTTCTGCTGAACAAGACAGGACAGTGATAGTGCCTGTGGCAGCCCACTAGGGACTGCCTTCAAGTGGACAGAAGTCTGCTGACTTAACCTTCATCAGGCTCTTAGTCCTCGGGCCCAGCATTTCTCCACCTTGACTTGAAGGAGCTTCTGCCCATCACAGTCTCTAGATGACAGGAGGCACACAGCACAGCTAACAGAGCTGCACGTGGAGTCAGAACACCTGGATCAATGTCCCAGCCAGGCCTCTTGCTAGGACGACAATTTTAAATGAGACATTGAACCTTTCGGGGCCTCCATTTCCCCCTCCATAAAAACAGGGTTAATGCTCATACCTTCTGTGCCATCACATGGTGCTTGGAGAGGTTACATGAGGGGACACATGGGAAAATGCGTGGTGGAACGTAAAGCACCGAGCACAGCTGTGGTTCGTTTCTAACGTGGGCCAACTTGCAGGTGGAGCCACTGACCGATGAGCCCAGGGAACTGACAGCAGGTTTCAGAATCCCGATTTGGTTTTGCTGGCTTTATAAAGTGTAATCATTTGTTGGTTTAAGTGAGATCTTCAGGCTTTTTCAGAGTCAAACAATTTATACTTAAACTGCAGCTTGACAGCCAGACTTGGATATGCTTGTCTTTTTTCAAGACCACATGTCTTGCTTTTACAGATTATCTGTTATATGTTCCTGGGAGAAAATGGGGAAAACTTACAAAAGCACAAAGGAGAAAATTGAAATCAACTATTATCCAACCCCCCAGATATAACCACAATTAGTATGTTGGTATTTATTCTTCCAGGCATGTGTGTATATGTGTGCATAAAACTGGAAATATATATATATGTAAAATATATTGGTTAAATAATTATAACAATACATATATGAGTACATATAATATATATATATATTTATACTATTTGTATTGCTGTAATTATTTAGCCAGTCCCCTGTGTTTAAAATTTAGATTGTTTTTGCTTTCCCCCTCGATAGATAATGTTGCAGTGAAAAATTCCTATATATAAATCACTGGGTTGTACCTGATTATTTGCTTAGAATAAATCCATAAAGGGCATGGCCATTTCAAAGACATTTGGTATATAATTTCAAATTGCTTTCCAGAAAGATTTATGTTCTTACCTGAAATGTATACCCATTTTCTCACACCCTCCGCAACACTGAGTATTAACATTTTTAAACAATGGTTTACCAATTTGATGGTAAAAGATGGTTCTGCAACATGGGTGAGAGGAAGCCAGTCTTGAGGAGTTGCCTGTATCCCAGCAGCTGTAGGAATCTCAGCAGAACTTCTCTTCCTCGGAAGCTTGTTCCATGGCCATGGCTCTGGCCGGCCTCTTGTTCACTGAGGACCCAGTGATGCTCCCTGAGAACTGGGTTAGTGCCCCTGTGTGCTTGACCCAGAGAGACACTCCCTGTAGGCTGAGGTCAGGCCTGATGCTCAGCGGTGTCTCTGCCCCGGAGAGAGAGAGAGAGAGGGAGTTTCAGGTTGAGTCAGACCAGTCCTCTGCATATCATCTTGGATGTGATTCTGGGCTTAGACTTTAAGGTCCTCTTTTAGGCTCCACCAGAATTGCACCCCAGAATGCTCTGCTCATTCATAGGCCCTACCTCTTTCCAGATGAGATGCACATCCTCTGAAGTCAATGAGCTAACATTTTGCCCCTAAGAGAGGACATTCTCATGCCTAGATGGCAGCACCAGGATGTCCAGGCCTGAGAGAGTCTGGCAGGTCACCTTCCTCACCAGCCCTTGCTTACTCCTTGGGGGCTTTCATTGTCCCAGGCCTAGGGCACCTTGGGTGGTTATGACTTCACCTGGACATGGTTGGAGGCAAGAGAGCACAAACTTCCCGAGTCAGTACCCAAGAATGAAATGTGGCTTCTACATTTATTCACCCAATCTTGCATCCTGCTAGATATTAGGAGAAAAACGAAGATAGACAGGACCAGGTTCTTTGGTGTCTTCTAGGAACTCAAAGTCAAGTAAGACAGACAAGCCCATAAACCAGCAATTATAAAGCAAAGGGGTGAGCGATAAGCCTCAGAACAGCTTCTCTGTTCTGCCCAGACTGCTTGCCTATCTTTATCTGTTACTTACACTTGAGAACAAATTCCTCTGGAAGCAGTGTGGGATGGTGAACTGGAAGAGAGAGGGTCAGATAGTGAGATCTGGGTGGGATGGGGTGGGATATGAGAAGTTGGTCTATTGACAGCCCTTGGGTGAAGCTCTTGGAATAATAAAAGCAGATGTGGGTGGCTTTTGGAGGCCACAGAATTTTCCAGGTACAATATGCAGTATCCCCCTCCTAGGAGGCAGGATACTAACCTCTGAGTTAAGGACCAAGGAACTCAGGTGAGGCCTGGGAATACTGCCCCCAAAGGTGTCTCTAGACTGAGGCACCTAAGGATCTGATTTGGTTGGGAATCACAATGGGGTTAGTGATGAACCAGGGTAGGTTGGAGTCCTAAAGGGTGGGGGACCAAGTATGTACTGATAGAAGGATCTGGCAGAGAGCGCAAATGGATTTCATCTTGTATCACCGATATCAGTCAATTGGTTGTGGCTGACAAGAACCATGTGTTAAGAAGAGTGCAGAGATCAGCTAGTGATGTCTGCCTGGGCTCAGTTGTGCTGTCTGCATGGGATCAGTTAGTGATGTCTGCATGGGGGAGGATGATAGCAATGGTGGCACATATGCTTTTTTGGCACCCCTGATCTCAGGCATCACAGAACATGTTGCTGGATGGCAGAGAGGACGGCACCATAATGGTGTGCATAATTTACACTTGTCCCTGGGAAGGGGGCTGCATAGGCCCAGCTGGAATATAAATCTGAGGTGCCAGAGAAGTAGGAGCCAACCATGGGAGAAAGATTCCTGAGCTCAGCAAGATCCCAACCTTGGTGACCAGATCCCTATAAGTTTCTGATGTTAGGGTAACCATAGCACCAGTCAAAGAAACTGAGGCAGGAACCCAGTCAGTTACACTAGGCCAACCTGGTGAGGGCAAAGGAGGCTCCAGATCAGTGGGCTCCTCTAGGCTCATGATTTTGGGTCTGTGGTCACATAGCTAATTTGGACTCTACCTTCTAATGACGACCTTCTAATGACGTCCTATGCAGGACCGATTGGGGTCTGGGCATGATGGGCCTATTGGAGCTGCATGAGTTACACCTAATCATAAACATGTTATGGAGCAGCCATATATAGGGGAAGTAGGAGGATTCCTAGCAAGTGAGATATTAGGAGCGTTTAAAAGTCCTCTTTTCTTCCCCCACCAAATCATCTCCTATAGCCTAAGCACTATCTATATTTTTACTACCAGAAATGGCCCCATAAAATGCCTAAGGCAGAAGTGAGTATGTGACTTATCACTGTCTGGGAAGTAGATCTCTCACCCTCCATCTGCCTCTTGGCCAAGGCAGAGAGGGTCTCCTCAACTGAATGTGCTTTGGTCTGGGCATATCCTATTTCTCTGGGAAGATTTTTCTATCTCAGATCTAATTAGCTTCCCTATTGAGAGATCATTTTTCCTAAATGGTTCATGGGTTTCCCATGTTAGTATGAAGAGCTATTGATAAAAAATGGTCAGAAATTGTGCCCCTGCTTCAGGCTTTCCATGTCCACTGTCTTCAGGGGCAATTGGTGAGTGAACAATAGCAGGACCTGGGCTGCCCAGCCCAGCCCAGTCCAGCCTAGCAAGGATTTAGGAGAGGTAATTACTGAGGAAGAGGGAGAGAAAGTGAGGATTGGCAAGTCTAGATCCAGACAGGGAACCCCCTCTCAGAACAACATCAAGCTCCCAGATGTGGGAGAGATTAGAAAAAAGTAGATTAGATGGAATTAAGACAGTGTTTGGCCACGCTGTCAGAATACCTGGACCCTACCTCAGTTCATCTCTTCCTAAAAAGCCCCCTGTGGAAACTCCATATCTCCTTGATTCTAAGATGTACTTCCTGCCCTCCTACACCCCACCCAATAGTTTAAGTCTTCTGAAATCAAAACAAATCTTACAGTCAGAAAATGTAGTTTTTGCTGTGTTTTTTATTTTTCTTTTTTTCTAAAAAAAAGCTCTAATTAAATTGACAGTGTATGTCATCATTGATGGCATGCTTGAATCAAGGAAATATGGTATATATATAAAGCATGAAGCTGGAAAAGAAACTCTTGATTACTAGATAAAGCTGTGGTTCCAAATGCTCTAGTGAGCTGGCTGGATTCCAGTGAAAATGTCTCTAGCCTACTTCTGTCATTTTTGGGGTGGTATATTAAAGAAAGCCAACTCAAGAAACTTGAACACAGAGGGGAACCTATTGGCTTAGGTTCCAGGGATGTCAAAAGGGTGGGTGGCTTCAGGAACAGCTGGATCCAGTGTTACTGGGTCTCTTCTCTGCTTATCCCTCAGCTCTGCTTTATCTCTTTTATATGGCAACAAGATAGCTTCTGAGAGTCATGGGCTTACATGACTCTAGAGAGAAGGAGAGATCATATTTCTCCCAATATCCATATTTCAGAAGTCATGGAAAAACCGTTACTGGCCATGCTTGGATTATGTATCACACCTCAAGAGAAATCATAGTAGGCTGGGGGATGGGATTCTATATTGCCCAATCACATGAGGCTTGAAAATAGGTTGGGCATTATGATTTGATTGATAGTCTGCCCAGAACCACAAGTAATGGGGGCAGGGCAGTTCTCCAATGGGAAGAGAAATGATGAGCAAATAAAAGCAATACTAGCCAATCTTGGATCAACCCGAAGAGCCTAGAACCAGAAGCTCAATCCGAGACTTGATTCTTCCTGCTTGCTTCTATTCAAGGAAAGGCCAGTCTGGAATAGACCATTGGAATGACAGAGGATAAGGAGAGGAAGAGGCAGAGGGTAGCAATGCTTCAGTGCCCATGCGGTGCAGGAAATTCCCTCCCAGGTGGGAGTTGCCTCTGGACACATCCCCACAGAGGGAACATGAATGTCTACAGAGAAGGAGCAAAATAGCCAGAGAGGCTTAGAGCCGGAGAGGCTTACAGCAGCCTAAGCCACGTCAGCAAGGAAGGAAGAGTCAGAAGAGAGGCTGCATCCTCCTGTGAAGATAATGCATGGGGATGCTTAGCCCAGTACCTGGCACCCGGTGCCCAATCAATAAATGGTAGCTATTATTATTACCCATTACAGATCATCCCTCAGCGCCTGCAGTCTGGGCATGATGGATGCAGGCTGTGTTTGTGTAATGGGGATTATTTATTAGTCACCTTGTAAAAAGCAATGACAGAAAGGTACAAAACTTTGTTACCACAGAGGGATCTTATCTCATGGAAATCAAAAGCTTCTGTCTTTCCACCAGGAAACAAGAGCACTTGTTCTGGGAGATTAATCCAGTTCCACTGTTAAGACCTCCAGGGGAAGGAGGAGATGTAATTCTGCTTTTAGATAATTATCCTCCAGTCCTTAAGTAGCTGGGACTTGGGCATGTTGGGGGTTGGGAGTGGAGGGATGGGGATGGGAGTTGGAGTAGGAAGCAGGGAGGTGGTGTGAAGAGGCAGGAGAATTCTCTCAGCTCACTTAGGCCTTGGCCACAACTTCTCTACCTTTACTAGCTCAGGGCAAAGCCCCAGAGGTAATGTTTATGCAAATCAGTTTCAATGGCTGGGGGAGGATGAGCCGCCCTGACCACTCCCCCCAGCCACACCTACCTTCAGCTCCCTAACCTTGCCCACTGCAGACCAAGACCCGTTTTACAAAAATGTGGGTCATTACCCACTGCCATTTAGTTACATATACTGTTTTAGAACCACTTTGAAATTGTTTTTAATTTTATTTTTTCAGTTAACAGATGTAGCAAGAGTATATTTATGTGGCAACACTCATCTGACAATTCAGAGTGGCCGCAAAATCCCCATGCATGAGATTAGGTCCTTTGTTAATTATTTGTTTAATAACAGCTCTGCCTAGCAACAGTGGAAGACCTAGAGACAACAATCAGCAACTGTTCCCCAAAGAACATGGGGAAATTTAAAATTTATGTGGAGAAGAGAAGGCAGCATACAAATCACTTCTAATTAGCATGCAATGAGACTTTGTGGCCACTCTGAATATTAACATTTATTAAGCATTTACATTGCCGCAGCACTTTATGATCATCATTTTACTTCTTCATGACTATTCTCTGAGGTAGGTGTTATTAACTATCATTGTCTGCATTTTACAGGTGAGGAAACTGAGGCACTGAGAGATTAATAGACTGGGGGGTTGGAAGAGTGTTGAACCCAGAACTTCAGAGCTGGGACCTGCCACTGCTATGATGAGGCCTCCTGGTAAGGAGCCAGCTCGTTAGCATGTATAAAGATGATAAACATTTAAGCAATACATAAA
This sequence comes from Cynocephalus volans, assembly GCF_027409185.1. Classification (NCBI taxonomy): domain Eukaryota; kingdom Metazoa; phylum Chordata; class Mammalia; order Dermoptera; family Cynocephalidae; genus Cynocephalus; species Cynocephalus volans. The sequence continues at coordinate 27,063,244 of NC_084467.1, read as the reverse complement.
AATATAAATACAAGACATTTTATAATCACACAAAATTCCAATAATCCAAAAATAAAGAATTGTTCACATTTTGAGAGCATCACCATAAACATCAGGCTACCTAGGGAGATGACAAGTTAATGAAAGAATGAGCTGGAAAGAATTTTAGAAAAAAATGGGATTGCGGTATGCTCTTCATTTTACTTTTACTTTTGAAATTTTTATTTGAATTCAACAGATAGAAAAAAATTAAAGAAAAATTGAAGGAATCACTAAACTTCAGATAAATAGACATTAGTTCCTAAAATATGTTGCTTCACCTCTCACGATTTATCACCTGTTTTCCCCTGGGTGATGGAGCCACCAAAGATTACTCAAAGCCCATCTCTTCTGAGCAGTGAGAAGCCCTGAAAAGGGGTTAATCTCCTGGAACCCTCAAGAGAGAGGCATTCCTTCAGTTTGGGAAATTAACCCTTAATTGGGGTTCTCTTCTCACATTTATTCTCCAGACCAGGACGTTACAGGAAGAGAACATAGGTAGGGTTTTAGCTAAGTATAGTTTAACAAGTTTAACAATAGAAGCTGGTAACATTCAAAAAGAAAAGCAAGGTGACATTCCATAATGCAATTTTGAAGAAGTTAAATCGATCCACTAACAAAATCTTGATTTTAGCAAACATTCTCTTCTTATGGCAATTTCCCAGTATCTTTACATATCAATCAGTAACCTGTCTTTGAGCCAGCAACCTTGCTGTGTTACAATTCCTTATCTTTCAACAGAGACTATGGCCTGGGGAAATTTTCCTGTCCTTTGCAAGGTCAATATTTGAAACTGCAAGGCTTTGGAAAACCAGGCCCTGTGAAGTATATTTGCTTTATGCATACTCCACATCTCCCCCCATTTTATTTATTTAAAAGCAAAGCTATAGATCAAGTTTTCACAGTTAAGACAAAGCATTTAAAGCAAAGTTGGTATCATTTAGCATGGCAAGTCCTTTTGATTTACTTCAGGTGAGGACTGATGATGTCATCGTCTCAGGGCGGCTGCATCAGCATCATTCCAGGTGCTGTGAATTGGGTGTAATTACCAATGGTTGAAACTCTAGAATGGGATTCTGCTCCCTATAATAGTCGATTCTGAGTCCAAAGAGTTAATGTTCACCTGTCCAGGACATTACTGTTTTTAAATCATCTAGTCTTTTGTGGAATTTTTGATCAATTGCAAGACTTTTGTTTAGGAACAGGATGTCTCATCCAAGTTACAAACACCCTCTTTAAGGCCAGGGAAATTTAGAGAACTGCTTTTGTAGAGAAGATGTTATTTCCCCCTTTATGATCAAGGCATTCCTCATAAAAGCATTGATGATTGATATCTTGATTGGAAAGGTCTTACTTTTCTTTGTATAAATCCCACACTGCTGGAAAGGCCCTTGCCCAGGTGGTGATCTGTCCCACGTGGTGGGGTGGGGGGAGATGAACAGCAGGATGAAGCAGCAGTTAGGCCAAATTAAGGCAACATGAAAGAGGAGTCAGCAACTTAGAAGTGAGACATGCTATCTTATATCCAAAGTTTTAAATTATATCCTGTTATAAAGAGAGAGAGTTAATTTTCATTGAATTTATAAAAATAGCCACATTGTCATAATAATCATAATGATACTTAAAGTTATTAAATTTGGGGGAGATCAAATAGGGAGAAAACAAATACTTTTATCTCTGTTTTAAATGATATTTTACCAAATTGTTGTTAGTTATAGATAGCTTGAGAGAGAGAGAGAGAGAGAGAGAGAGAGAGTTTTCTTAAATTTGGAAAACAAAGCATTAAGAAAACCAGCAGTGTTTCAAAATAAGGAAATTGTAAAAACCCATATTCTTGTTAATCAGTTCACTAATTAACTTTTGTTGTTTTGACCTTTGTGAACAATTTCACAAACACATCAGTTTCTTCATTAGAATTTTGGAACTTTAGTTTAAAGCTATGAACTCAAAGTTTGTCAGGAAACTGTACCTATCAGAGTTTTTTCATGAAATATTTGAAGACATAACATTTTAAAATTATAATTAAAACAAGATTATGACCAGTAGCATTTATATCAAGACCCAGATTTTCAAGAACCTTACAAGATTTTGGCACACATATCCATAACAACTTCAGTGCTGACAATGCTTTCCCATATAGTCTTAATTTATCAAATAAGCCAATTAATTTTGATACATCTTTTATATATCCTTTGAGAAGCTCCGGGGCCCTTGGAACTCCACAAAGTTAGTTTAAACCAAAAGGTTGAGCTTTCAGTTTTGGAAAGCTTTGTCAAATAACAGAAGGCTTAAAACACTTAGTTGAATAAAATCACAAATTATTACAAAAATAAAACCAAAGTGACAAAGGGTTTCAAAGGCAGAGAGCACAAGAAATTATCATGAAATAAGTTTCTTAAACCAGTTATCTAAGGAACAAAGAAAACCTTTTACAATTTTGTATGAAGAGCAATCAAGTGAAAAGACCTCTAGTAATCCTGTTTGATTAGTAAACCCAGGCAATGATGTGTGCTGATAAGAACATTTTTATACATTCAGGTTAGTAAATTGGAATCCATTTATCAGAGCAAATTATATAAAGCCCAGTTTGAGTTTTAGCTGTTTTTACCAAATACATATTTATGGTTTCCCAGCCAAAAACTTGGTGTATTAGATCTATACCCTTATCAGTTAATGTTAACTACAGCCTACGTGATATTAGGCATAGGTCTCCTTTCACTAGCCACTTTGTGTCCCAGGTTTCCACACGGCATTTGGAGGCATGTGGAGCTTAAGACAAAAATATACCTCTAACAGTAAGAACAAAGTTTAAAGAACACATTAAGAAGTTGCATTTATTATTATTATTATTATTATTAGCATCATAGGTTAACTCCCTGCCTTGAAAGACAAGAAGGTTAGTACATTTACACTTGTTCTCATTTCCTTAACCTCTCTTTCCTGGTTTAAAAATTTTAAAACTTTTTAACTTGGCAAGGTCTATTACATTTATATTCTCTCCTGTACAACAATTGTCATCATTGTGTAATCTTAGCTCCATATTTAATAGGTTTTAGCACTCACCACCAATTGTCTTACCATATATTTTACATTCCAAAGTTCGTATTTTGATTGATCTCTTCATTTGCTGAAGTACACTATCAAATACTTTTTACAAGAAAGGCTCATGGGTATTGTATTCCTTGAATTTCTACATGCTCAAGAATATCTGGCTGTTGTCTAAATACTTAAATGATAACTTCACCAGGTATACAATTCTGAAGCCATAATTCTCCTTAGAGTTGGGATGGATTGATCATAGACAAACCAGACTTAATTTCTCTCTTGTTTGGCTTGGTTTTTCTGCCTGGATGCCCATAAGATTTGTTCTTTTTTCTTGAAATTTAGTAACTTCACCAGTATGTCTTGAAAGTTATTGCTATACATAAAATTTTTGAAGACCTCATGTGTCCTTTTGATCTTGAGATTCAGCTTTCTCTATTTCAGAGATGTTTTCATCAATTATATCTTTGTATATTTTTCTCTGTGGGTATGTTGGATCTTTAGTGTCAATATTCCATATCTATGATCTTCTCTGTAATCATGTTTATACTCATATATTTGATCTTCTCCATTTATTTATTTAATTTTCTCAGGCTTGCCTGCCAAATTCCTGAGTTGGGTTTCAGATATATTTAATTCATTCCTCCTCCTCCTGCTTTTCTTCCTCCCTCTTCTTCTCCTGCTCTTCCTCCTACTTCATTTGCCTTCAATGTGGTCTTTCTTTTTCATTCTTTCCCCTACTCTACCAGCTCACCTTTCATATCTTCTGCTTATCTTATAATTTCCCTTTTAGATCCTTCAAACTCTTCTTTGAATTCCTTTTTTTTTTTAATCCCTAATTTCTTTGAGGCTAGGAACCATGTTTTACTGAATTTATCTTGCTTCCTTTGATAATTCCTTCTGAGGTCTGTTTTCTATAGCTGTTATTTATTTTTTCCTTCTTATTTTGTTTATTTATTGTATAATTTCTGCTGGTACTTCTCTGGCTAGTTCCCTGTTAATTCTCTCTCTCTCTCTCTCTCTCTCTCTATCTCTCTCTATCTCTCTTTTTAACTGAGCCAAATAGTTTGCTAAGGAATAGTGTGCAGAACTCTGGGGCCTGAGAAATAGGGGATTATGAACTGAGCAGTTCTGCACTGCAGGTCAGGTTTTGTGGTCCCCAGGTATCCTCTCCCTAAATCCAGTATTTCTATTTGCTCTGTGCCAAAGCTGCTCTGTGTGGTGGTTTGGGATGGATGTCTCTCTCGTCCACAACCTTCCTCTGCAGCCTCCCTGGGACGGAGGCAGGGCTGTCTGCCATTCAGGTGGGAAGGCAGTAGGGTCTCTCTTTCGGCCTCCTTTCCTACCTGTAGTGCCCACAGGGTCTCTACCAGACACTCCCAGTTTTCCTGTGGCCAGTCCATGTTCCCACATCTTGTCACTTGCATCAAAACTTCATTGAAGGCCTCTTGGGGGCTGAGATACTTTGTTTCAGGGAAATCTGCATTTTGTGGCAGGTCTGAGGATGCATGTGTAGACTGTCAACATTTCTCCTCGTTCAGTCTATATTTTACAGTATTTGGTAAATATACATCATGGCTTGTGATTGGGACCTTTCCTTGTTTCACTGAAGATACAGATTTTACCATATTTTTGTACTTATTGTTTTGGTCCATGGATTTCAACAGAAGTAAGAAGTGTAAATGGCTTTACTTGGCATCTTTCAAAAGTCTCCCATATCATCACTGTGTTAATGGTTCCATAGAATTCCATTGAGCAAATGTACCAACATTTAATTTACCAAAATTCTCTCTTGAATTGATGTTGTTTCCTTTTCTTCTTCTTTTTGAATAGAAACAATGCCGCGAGCAGTATCCTTGGATATTTGTTCAGTTGCCCTTACCACATTTTAAAGAAGTGGGGGAAAGCCTCAGAGAGGTGAAGGGATTTGTCAAGGTCAAGAATGGAGTTACTCGTAGACCTGGGAACGCATGCTCAGCCATGCACGCTCATTTTAAAGCTGTCTAGCCTGCCACAGGCCTGCTTCTCTGTTCTTCTCGGGAAGGACCCTTCCCACAGCTCGTCCTCTCTAATTTTACTTCTTCCTCCTCCAGCTCCACTTTCTTGTAGATTTAGCCCCTGTTCTCAGAGGGATTAACTGTAAGAGGATTTCTGTGCAGCTTTTCTCCTGGATTCACACAAAAGGACTTAGATAAGTCTTGGCTTATGGGGCCTTAATGGGCCATTAGGTGAGAATGGAACATTCAGGGACAGCTCTAGCCAGAGGGAGGTGTCAGGGAGGCTGGACGTGCCTGGAGAGAGCCTTCCAAAGCCTCTTCTTTAATGTCCATATTGAAGGCAGACTCCAGGAGTCTGGGCTGTTTATGCAACCAAGATATTTGGACTTTCTTAAACTGAGGATTAACTCTTTGGGGGCATTCACACGTAAATGACAAATACTTGAGTACCTAACGTATCCCCAGGGCCGGCCTCATAGGCATGTGATCTGTGCAACGGAATAGGGCCCTGCTTGTGGAAAGACTCTGAGCTTGATTTAATGCTCTCCCCTGGCCTCTGGAAATTCTTAATCATGTTTGAATCAGGAGCCCTGTATTTTCATTTTGTACTGGATGCTGATTATTCAGCTAGTTCTCCAAGTTCCAGACACAATACTTAGCTCCTTCACCTGGGCCAGCTGAGGCTGCTGTGGGGAGAAGCAGACAACTGGATCCAAGGGCTTCCAGGCCGGGAGTCTACACATCCACAGGCTGCAGTCTGGGCAGCCTGGCGTGAGCACAGCAGCCAGGCTACTGTGGCCGTGCAGATGAGGGACACCTGGACAAGGTGACTGTCCTCTGGGTCCCTAGCCACATCCAATTATAGTGCAGACTGGTTATTCTGCATGCAAATGAGCTGGGGAGGACCCCAAGCTGTACCTCAGGGGCATGCAAGATACCTGTCCTACCTTCCCAGACTGCAGCCTGATGATGGAGGCTTCTAGAAAAGAAGGCTTTCATTAAGTTTTCACTCCATTTTTCTCCCATCACCAGTTATATCACCAAAGTAAAGGAGTCCAGTTCCAATAATTGTGCAGATAGGTCCCAGCATCCATCCTAACTGTGGCTGGAAGATGGCCTCCCTCTCTTTCCTCATCCAAGTCTCTCTCTTTCTCTCTTTTCTTTCTTCTGTTTTATTAGCTGCACACATACACAAAAGATTATTACTCAAATGAGCTCTCAGCATGTCTGCTAATACACTCCTAATGGGTTTTAAGACTTAAAAGCAACAGCATGGATCACCATTTGCCTGCTCAGCAAGAATTTGCCTGGTGGGAGGGCAGGATTGAGGGAAGGGAGGAAGACAGGGCACAGGAGCTACTTCTGTTGGCCAAACCCACCATGCAAATGAGCTGGGATGCGGTCCCAGTGTATTAAATGGATCAGAGCAGCTTCTCGTTCACATGTGCAAATTAGATTAATCAGACCAGACGCAGAAAGAGGAAAATAATAATGCTATTACTAAGGACATATGGGTACCCGCAGGGACACACAGGAACCATACCTAGACTGGGAATTATCTTTGCACAACCTGGCTTCTCTCACCTAGCTATTCCACCAGGTCCAAATCTGCCAGAAGATCTCTGCCTCAGCAGCCATCCAAGTCCTTCCCATTGGGCCTGGCCTGCTCAGCCAGCTTCCAAGGCACCTAGAAGCAAGAAAGCAACTCTAGTTTTTTCACTGTCCCCTTGGTGTCTAGGGCAGTTCCCTGCATACAGGCCAGGCTTCAGAGAGATGCAGTGTGGACAGAAGGTTCAGAGCACAGAAGCTGGAGTCTGGTGAGCTGGTGTGGTCACTTACCCACTGCAGGACCTTGGGAATGAGATTTGAACTTCAGTTTCTGCAGGTGCTAATGATAACTCTCTCAAAGGGTTGTTTGTAAATTAAATGAGATAATACATGCAAAGCACAGTGCAAGATGCAATAAATATTACCTATTATATTCTTTCTTTTCTCTCTCCCTCCCTCCCTCCCTCCTTCCTTCCTTTCCTTCCTTCCTTTTTTCTCTTCTGGTTCATGAAACCAGTTCCAGTTTTCTCTAAGTTGATTTACAGAATCGATTCCACAGTTCCTCTAATGTGTTCATCCAGGAGATGTGCACATACCCATCCCAGCCAGAGATGTGCCGTTAGGAAACTCCACTTGCCTGCCTGGAAGGGCAGGCCCTCGGGCAGGCACCCCTTTCCTTCCAGTCTTCACAGTCTCCTTGGTCTAGCTCCTTGGGGCTTGGCTCAGCCCTCCTGACTACCCAGCTCTCAGCAGCCCCAGGATGATTAGGACCCACTGCCAAGACATTCTGTTTGTTCCCTGCATGTTGTGTACTGACAGCTGATATTACACAGAATCCACACACCTGTGCCAGGACCTGTAGGCAAAGAGGTTTCGTGGAAAAGCCAAGGCAGAGGGATTCAAAGCTTGACAGAATGTGGCTTCTCAGTATCCTTTGGCACTTTTTTTTTTTTCATCCCCCTATGAGTTCTATTTCAGCAGGCAAAGTGTGTCCTGGATTAGGGCAGGGGAAAGGGGACAGATACAGCCAGAGGTCATGGTGGTTGCATATGGCTCTGATTACCAGTGAGGTTGAGCTTCTTTCCATGTTTATCAGCCATTTGTATTTCCTTTCCTGTGAATTTTCTGTTCTTATCCTTTGCCTGCTTTCCTGCGTCATTGGAATTTCCTTTCCCTTTTCAGTAATTCACGGGAGCTCTGAATAATGTTAGGGCATTCATTCTTTGCTGTTATGTCTACTGTGCATGTTTTCTTCCAGTCTGCTACTTGCCAACCTCAGCAAGACATGCACTAGCCCTGGGTGTGCGCGTCTGTAAAGATGGCTGGGGTCACACCTGGGAATTATACCTGTCAGGTGAACATCAACAGAAAAACCTAGATGAACTGCTGCTTCAGATTACTGAATGTGAATTCAATTGGACTTTGGAGTTTTTAAAGCATTGGTTTTCCTATGTGCAATAAGCCAATTTCTTTCCTGGGTTAAAAGAGAGCAGAGATATGATAAATTCTCATAGCCCTGCTGTAGATGAGAATGGAATATGAACAAAATCATTAGAGAATGATCCAGGAGTGGGGACTGGTGAGACACCTGCCATGTTTCTCTGTTTCCTAAGAGCTAAACGAGACCCAAGGGCTCTGGAGAGCATGAAGGATCTGCATAGGCCCTAGATCTTAATCCAAAGGCTAATTACAGAGTCAAAATCCCATAGGCAGGAGGCCAGTCAGTGGCTTTTGGTCCTAGATTGTGGGGCTTGAGGAATTGGAGTCCAAAGAGACTGGGTCTGATGCCCCAGAGCACAGCGCTGAAGCCTCCAGGCCTTGCCTGAATCCACCACTGGGCAAGCCCTGCTGGTGACCATGTGGCAGTCCTGCAGTTATGGGCATAAAATGGATGACTCCAACCTTGGTAAGGCCAAAGATCCTGCATGTATATACAACTGAGGCCAGTCACTCTGTGAGAAGGCAAGACAGCACAGAATAGTCCAGGTAGGAACTTTGTGGGAGTCTACCTGGATCCATCCTTGGGAAATTTACACTCCTGGAGAACTTTTCTTCTCTTTCTCTTTATCGTTCATCAGAAGCACGTTTACCAAGTGTCCGTTGTGTTTAGGACTGATGAGAGCTCCTGGCAATACTTCTTAGCCACATAAACCATTTGGTCTAGATGAGGCCTATGAGGTCAGATCCCTGGGCCCATCAGTGTGCGAGAAGTGGAAATGGCTTCAGGAAGGTGGTTTCAGGGTGAGGCGATTTTAAGTAACAACTAACGAAATTTCTTTCTTTCAATATTTATGGAATATCTACCATGTGTCAGGTATTGGGTTGGGCTCTGGAAATACAATGAAAAACAGAAACAGAAGCAATCCTTCCCTGCATGGATCTTAAAAGAGAGCGCAGGAGACAGACATTAATCAAGGACCCCCTGAACACATGTGAAAGACACCTGTAAAAAGGCCACCAAGGAGCAACCCACAGTGCTGTGAGCATGAGGTCGGGGGAACGGGCCTAGTGGGAGGCAGTGGTCACTGAGGCTGGCTCTGGAGGAGGAGGGGCTCGCAGGGGAGCAGGGCAGGCATTCCCTGCTCAGGGAACTAAACCTCCCATCACTCACCCTCCCTTCTGCCTCCCGCTCATCCACCCTATCCCCTCAACCCAAAGCACACCTCCTGGGTCCAGTTGATCACTATATTCTATTTATCCTACCTCCAGAAAGTTCCTCGAATCTAACCCTGCCTTTCAGATACCCCCAATGTCTGTCTCAATTGCCTTTTTATCTCTCCTCCATATTCCTCTAAGGGTCTGCTCCCTGAGATGTTGTCTTCCAGTGTCTCCTTTCACTAATTAACACATCTGGGAGTCCAAGAATTGCCTCCATCCATTGGCAAAAGCCTTCTGAACAGAACATAATCCTTATTCATTTAACTAACCCAGACTGAAAGGTGGTTATGAGCTAGAAACTGAGGAGGACATGAGACAGACTAGGGAAAGGGGTTAGGTTTCTTGGAAGGCAGAGCCTTTGAGCTGCACATGGGAGAATTGGATAAAATATGGATATAGAGGGTAGGTGGAGGAGGCCTCTGCAGACAAGCAAGAGAGCAGTGTTAAGTATTGCCAAGGGGGTCCAGGAGCTTGAGGTTTGAGAGAAAGCAACTGATGGTGCAGCCTGGAGCGGAACTTCTAGAAAATGTTTCTTTAATAAGGTGGAAATAGATAAAAATCTAGGTGACATGGAGTTATGACTCATGAGAGCCAGAGGCAAAGGGATGGATTTCTCTGTCAATAGTCTGGTCAGTGAGAAGGGGAAAGCAAGATGGCAGCTGGAGGGAGTCGAAGTAGCCAAGGGAAGAGAGCATGAGAGAGAAGGGGGCTGAGGGCGAAGGGAGGGCCCAGGAGAAGCAGAACACAGAGGTGGCCGAGACGGGGTCAAGGGCCCAAAGTCCGGCCTGAGAGGGGAGGCAGACAGGACTCAGTGATGTTAGAGGAAACCGAGATGGAGAGAAGCAAGGTGAGGGAGGGAGCCCCCGTGTCCCCGTCACAATTCTGTAAACCCAGTTCTTAAATGAGAGAGTTGCCAGTGATGTTGCCACGGGCGCCGTCGTCCATGCGCGTGTGTGAGCGAGTGTGGGAGCGTCCGTCAGCCGCGCTGGGAGCAGTGGGATTGTTGGGTCACAGAGCACGCGGGCTGTAGTTCTGCTATTGTCAAATTGTCCTTCCCCAAGCCAGACTCATTTACCTTCCCACCAATGACTGAGGTTGATTCTCCTACCTCCTAACACTAGATTTTATCAGTTTTTTTCATTTCCGCCAATCTGATTGTCAAATAATGCTATCTCATGTGTTGTTTTGATCTGCATTTCCTGATTATTAATGAGGTCCCTCTTTTCATATGCTTATCCTCCATGCATGTTTTGTTTTTTGTTGTTGTTGTTGTTTTTCCCGAGTAAATTAAATTACCTGTTCATAGCTCCTGACTGTTTTTTGTTTGTTTTCACTATGAGATCATTTGCCTTTTTCTTATTGACTTGGAGCTCTTAATATATTCTGGGTATTACTGTTTTGCCCACTCTACATGTTGTGACTTTTTCCTCCGACTCTGCGTTTTTAACTTTGTTTTGAGGCTCATTTTAGAGATGAGGAAACTGAGTCAGAAAGAGAGATTTTAAATGACTTGCCCAGGCTCCATCTGACCAGAGCTGTTTTCTGACTATCCAGTGCTCTTCCCACCAAATCCAATATTCCTCCACAGAACAGCAAGGCTATGTCCTCCTCTGGCTCCCATTCAGGGTGATTTGTAAAACTGAACACGTTTCTCAGAGTGAACCTAGTTTTATCTGTCTGCAGAGCTGGCTGAGGCTGGGAGACCCACGGTTCTGCTCTACCTTTTCTTTCTGTCTTCTATGTTCTAAGGGAAGAGTTTCAAAGACTTACCAGCCCATCATTCAAGTTTCCTTAGGACGTGCTGCTATAAACTAAAGGGTTTCAAACTGTGTTCTCTAGAACCCTAAAGGTTCAGGGATAGTGTATCAGAGGCCACCTGGAATAGGATTGCCAGAATTTATGGTCAGAAATACAGGACATCCAGTTAAATTTGAATTTCACATAAATAATGAATACTTTCTTTAGTGTAAATATGTCTCATACAATATTCTAGCCTAAGTATTCCCCAGGTAATATTTACTTATACTAAAAAAACCATTCATTGTTTATCTGAAACCAAATTTAACTGGGATCATGTATTTTATCAGTCAGCCCTATCTTGGAGGAGATGGCAAAGGACTGAGGGCAACTGGGTGGCTCAGGTAGGCTCACTCCTGACTTCAACCTAAGGGTGACACTTTGTCTTCGATTTTTAGATTAAAAATTTAAGGTACCAAGAGATCCTTTGACTTGGCAGAGCTGGGATTTGGATCAAGATGTATCCGATAGAAGAGCCCATGACTTTTCCTAAGTGCTGTGATTTGGGGGAGGCCAATTCTCCTCGTTATGGCCCCTCACCATGCTGGGGAAGAGACGGCCCAGGAGCAGCAAAGGGTATGAGGGGAGAGACCTATCACAACACGGGCTTCCCACGTGGAGAGAGCACAGGGTGAGGGGCTGATGGACAAAGAGATGTGTGTGTCTCCTGCAAGACTCCATCACTTTAAATGGAGTGAATCCATATTAATTCAAATTAAATAACTATTTAACTAGCTCTCATTCCATTTCCAGGAGTGAGTTCACAGCCCGTGTGTGGATTTTTGGGCCTCTGATCACTACATGTCTTACATTACTACCCATCCTATCACTTTTTTGGATACTTATTCTAAATGTTTTTTTAAATCACCTTTACTGAGATATAATTAACATACAATAAAGTGCTCCAATCTAGAGTGTACAGTTTGATGAGTTTTGGCAAGTTTATGCATCTGCCTAACTACCACCACAGTCAAGACATAAACATTTCCATCACCCCAAAAAGTTCCTTTGTGCTCCTTCCTGGTCATTCCCCTCCCAGCCCCGACCCTAAGTAACTGATCTGCCTTCTTCCACTTCAGATTGGATTCGTCTTTCCTGGAGTTTCACGTAATGGAATCGTACGGTGTAATCATACAAATATATACTCTTTTGTGTCTGGCTTCTTTCAGTATGTTTTCTGAGATTCATCTATGTTGTTAGGTCTATCAGTAGTTTATTCATTTTTTACTGCTGAAGAATGATCAGTTGTATCAATATACCATTCTATGAATGAAAATTCATATAAAAGTCTTTGTGTGGTCATATGTTCATTTCACTTGGGCTAATACCTAGAAATGAATTTACTAGATCGTGTGATAAGTGTATACTTCACTTCAAAAAATACTGCTCAACTGTTTTCCAAAGTGGTTATACCATTTTACATTCCTGTCAGCACTGCATGGTGGACACACCCTTGTGGGAACTTGATATCCTCGGTCTTTTCAATTTAACCATTCTAATGGACATGTCATAGTGTCTCATCGTGGTTTTAATTTACATTGCACTGTTGGCCAATGATGATAAACATCTCATCATGAGTTTTTTAGCCATTTGGATATTGTCTGTTCATTTTTTGAGTTGTCTTCTTTTGTGAGTTATAAGATTATGTATGTGTGTGTGTGTGTGTGTATACACACACACACACACACATGAGAGAGATTTTTGCCTGTCCCAAAGCCGTAAAGGTTTTCTCCTAGAAGTTTTCTAGTTTTAGGTTACACATGCACTTAGGTATGTCATCTATTTTGAGTTAATCTTGGGGTGAAGTAAGGGTCAAGGTTTATTTTTTCCTATATGGACATCCAGTTGTTCCGGCAACATTGGTTCAAAAACTATTAAATCATATTTTGATTAAGATGCAGATGTAACATGACTGGTTCCCTATCACCCCTTCTGTTTTATATTTTTAACTTTTTTTTCAATCAGCACCACTCCTTGAGTGTCTGCTCTGCGTCGGGTGCTGTTTCAGGTGCCAGAGCCGGCTGTGAACACAGTAGAACGAGTCTGCTGTTGTGGAGACTGCCATCCAGCCGCAGGAGACATCCAATAGTTCAATCAAAAACAGTACTAGTGGACCTGGTACTAGGGAGAAAACTAAAAAAAGGGTTAGGAAACAGAGAGTGGCAAGATGTGCTAGAGTGAGAAAGCAAGGGCAACATTTCTAAGAAGGCAATGTTTGAGCAGAGACTTGAAGGATGAGTGAGGCAGGGAGTTGAAACACGGGCTCTGCAGATGGGCACTGAAGGGAAAAGCTTCATTCCCAATGCTTCCCATTGTCGACCCAGCTTCTCAGAAGTCCCCCTAGGGTGTACTGCTCTGTCAAGGGCCCTCTGCAGAGCCTGTGTCCCATCAGATGTCAGGTGGGTCTCTTTCATGCCCTGGCTGCTCCCGCCACTGCTTATAAAGCTGTGTCTTACAGCACGGATTTTGATGCAAGTGGTTGGAAATGACCTTAGCAGATTTCACTCATTCATTTATTCAATCAAAGGCCACATATTGAGCTCAATAAGTGTGCTTGGCATTGTGCTAGACTCTGGGGAGACAGATGAATGAATGAATGAATGAATAAATGAATGAATGAGTGAATGGGCCTGAGTTACTGCTTCAGCAGGAGCCAGTTCAAGAATAATCTTAAATGCACTTAGTACAGGAGGCCGTTGCTCTGCAGGCAGGGAGCTCCATGCATCGCCAAGGCAGTGACTGCTCTCGCTGTTGCACAGCTTCTGGATGTTTTTGGGGGGGTGGGAGTAGGGGGGATGAGACATGAGTAGGGCTGAGCCTAGGAGGCTGTTGTAATAGGCCAAGCGAGGTATGAACTAAAGCAGTGGAGATGGGGAGGGGATGAGAGAAAGAATCTTGGGTGACTCCAGGTTTCTGACATCAACAAAGGGGGATGGCAGTGCCATTGATTACTTTAGGGGACACAGGAAGAAGAGCAGGTTTGGGTGGGTGGATGGCATGATGATGAGTTCATCTGGGGTAATGTTGGGGGTGAGGTGGTTCTGGTAGAAATGTCTAGGACTTAATCGTACCTGAAGGTCTGACACTCGAGGGAGGTCTAGGCTGGAGGTCAAGCCATGGAAGTCACCCATAGAGAGATCAGAGGTTGACACCAGAGATGGATGAGATACCCCTGGGAGGTATCCAAACAAGTGCATGCTCTGTGTCAGGCACTGTGTCCAGCACACTACTGAGTGTATAGTTCAGTAGTTAAGACACTGTGTTCTGATGCCCAACTCCCTGGGTTCAAATCTTAGCACTAGCACTGACTTAGCAGGATGACCTTGGGGCAAGTCACTTCATCTCTCTATGCAACACAGTGATAGTAACAAATTTATCTTGTGGGTATTATGAGGATTAAATTATTTGGTATATGAATAGCACTTAGAACACTGTTATATTGTGTGATCAGTCAAGGTTAGTTAATTGTAATATCCTTTAATTCTAACAACACATCTGTAAAACAGGGATTATTATTACCCGTTTTACAGATAGGGGAATGGTCCAAGGTCATGGCATCAGGTAACGGAAAGAACAGGACTTGCACACAGGTCTGTGTTGTCCCCAGATTCTACCATTCAATACTGTCTCCACTGTGGCAAAAGCCTGTGCATTCGTTGGCTTCTTGACCAACTCAGCCTCTCTGGGCAGAGGGGTTCTGATGCTTGGCTGAGCCCTTGTTGCTGATGTGCCATCACTGCTGGTGTGACAGCTTCTTCCTACTCCCACCTGGGGGCCACAGGGCCCAACAGACTAGCCTGCAGGCCTTGTGCACGCATGAGCAGGACACTGCCTTTATTAGCTCCTCAAGATGCTCCTTCTCTTCAGGATTCAGATCCTTCCACCTCTCCCAGGAAGCCTTACCTGTCCACCCCACTTCTCAGGGCTCCTCCTCCTCTGGGCACTCTTGGTTCTGATGCACACACACCACCCTGAAACACTCTTGTGGCATTTCACGGCATGTTCTTCTTCCATCTACTGTGCCATATTGGAATCAGGTGCTGTCTGTCCCCCACCTTGGTCCTCAGTTTCAGGGTAGAAGGAGAAAGGAGTCTTTGAGTCAGTGCTGAGGGAGATGCACTCACCCTGCCTGGTGTCCTGCGTTACACTCCAGAAGCCCCATTTGGAGAAGAGAACCAATCGGGAGCCCTGGCTGAGAGCATGGTGGCTTGGAGGTGGAGCCAGGAGAGCAGACTTGCAAGGACTAAAGTCAATTAGCAAGTAGAGCACAGGTAGAGGCCAGACTCTCTGACAGGAGCCAGGGTTAAGGAGCAGGCTGTGTCGTGGCCCAGTAGGAAACAGGAAGGCAGCTAACCCAGGAAGGCCCTGAGAGCAGGGCCTGGCTCCACTTACCTGCTCTATCACAGGGTTCTGTGTCTCTCTGAACCTCAGTTTCCTCAGCTATAAAATGGGTATAACATTGGTACATCCCTTGCATCCCTTGATGTGAAGACTCCATGCAGTGCCAAGGATGTCACATGTTGGCTTCCCTTCCCTTGCTCCTGCTTCCCCAAGGAGGGAGAGTTTCCTGCAGAGGGCAAGCCTTTGCAGTATTTGGGAGATAAGGAAGGACATGGCTTGAAAGAGCAGAAGGAGGAGGGTGTTGCTGCTAGGCTGTGAGCCTTGTAGCCCTGGACCCTGTGGCTGAGTGGGGGGCTACAGATGGAGAGATTAATGGGCATATAAAGAGGGAAGGACCTGGCTACTCTCCTCCTGTAGACCTGACTGGTGCCAGTTCTGTGCCAGGCCTTGGGCTGGATTTGGGTAGTTCCAGAGTGAGTGAGGTGCCATGCCTGCCCTCAGGGAGCTCACTGGTGATGGGGCAGCCAGACTCACTAATGGAGCATCTCCATCCAGTGTTAAGTGATGATCAAGGATTGGATCATGGACACAGCTCAGAAAAGAGAGTGATTGCTGCTTCCTGGTCCCTCCACAAGAGCACTGATTGCTGTGCCCTGACACCTTGCGAGTGGACTGAGACTCCCTGTGTTCCTCTAAGGGTGGGGGGATCAGAGAGGCTCCAGGCCTCCACTGTCTAGACTAGATGCTTAAAAGGGAGCACAGGTTTGTACCAGCAGGACTAGGTGGGGCAGTGCCCGAAGGACTAAGGAAAAACAAGGGTGCAAGATCTACTGGGAAGCAGGGACTTTCACATACATTATCCTACTAAAGCCTCCTTAAAGTACAAAGTACCCTGTCTGTGTCTGAAGCACAGAGAGGTCAAACCACTTACCTAGAGCCACACAGCGAGTAAATGGCACCACTAGGATTCACATTCAGGTCTTTTGGGCCCCACCAGCCAGATCTTCCCACGTGTCCCCTCCTGCCAGCCCTCGTTCCTTCCCAGCAGATGGGCCACTTCTGCCTCTCTGCTAAGCCCTGCAGATACAGCTATATCCTGCCTTCCTCCAGAGAAGCCTGCACAGCCTTAGGGCCTGGCCCACCGCAGTCCCTCCTGTCCTCCCCAGCTGCCAGACCACTAATTAGTGTGCCTGGCACTGTGGACTGCAGTGTGCACTAGCAATTGTCCCTCACAGCGTCCCTCTTGCTCTGACCTCCCCTAGAAAGCCTGGCTCCTGGCTATATTTAGCTGTGGCTACTTCCCAGGGAGGGGGCAGGGTGGAGAGGGACAGAAGGCTGAGTCCTGAGCTTTGAGTGTCTCCAGCAAGAGGGAGGCAGCCCGGGGCTCCGTCCCTCCTGAATTGGTCCCTCCAGGCAGCCTCTCCTCCATCAGCAGGTGCAGCCTTGATGCTGTGTCGTCGCACTGCTGCACACATTTGTTTTGAATATGATGGATTCGGAGGCCCGTGCAAGATAGCAAGAGGAACCTTTAGCATCAGAATGTCTTCATCAAAGCTGCCTGGTTTTTACTGACAGGTTTTATAATAAGCAAACATTTATACATTTGTGTGTATACAGCACTTTTGTATTAATGTCATTTGTTTTATACGTTGGGGTTCTGTGCAAGGTTTCTTTTGAAAGGGGTTTGTTTCCTTAAAAAAAAAAGTTTGGAAATCAGAGCTTCAGGCTTTAGTGCCTTGCTGCTCTCAGTGTGGTCTGAGGACCAGCAGCTCGGTCATCACCTGGGAGCTTGTTAGAAATGTCGAACTCAAGCCGCACCCCACACCAAGTGACTCAGAACCTGCACTTTACAGGGTCCGTGAGTGATCCCTCTGCTGTTTGAGAAGCACTGCCCTAGTTTAAATCATGATCTCTGGGGAGCTTGTTAAAATGCAGATTCCCTAGCCCCGCTTGA
This sequence comes from Cynocephalus volans, assembly GCF_027409185.1. Lineage (NCBI taxonomy): Eukaryota > Metazoa > Chordata > Mammalia > Dermoptera > Cynocephalidae > Cynocephalus > Cynocephalus volans. The sequence goes on along the minus strand of NC_084467.1, from coordinate 27,045,889 downwards.
TGAGATACTGACTCAGGAGTAGGGGAGGGCCCGAGCAATCTACACTTTTCATAGTGCCTTGATTATGGAGCAAGCCCTTCCCTCTGTCCTCAGAGATGTTAAAGTTCACTCTCTGCGAACAGCATCGAGGAGGCAGGCTGGAAAACAAATGCACAGAAACACACTTTCCTGTGAAACTTCTTTCCTTTCCAGAGACCCTCTCCCCTGAGGTCCCTGCCCCCAGGAGCAGTGGGATGGGTGACAGCCAAAGGGGGAACACACCTGTGATGAGCCGCTCCACGGGTTCTCACTCTGGCTTTGACCGTGGAACCATCCTTCAGCTGCAGGGAGAGAAGGACTAAGTCAGTAGACACTCCATGGGGACCAAGCCTGTCTCCAAGAGGAGGCAACAGCATGGTGGTCACAGACCAGATCTGCAGATGCACCTGCAGACTCTGAAATCACTTTCTAGATAGCCAGTCACCAAGGGCTTGATGCCAGTTTCTTACTCTCCTTCTTGCCCTGCCAGACCTTCCCATGGGGAAAAGTGTTCCCAGATAGAGAGATGTCCCAAGGGAGGAGGCAGGGAGGGGAGAGGCAGGTGGTCAGACCAGCTGGGTTAGCCACATCCTGGAGGACAAGGCCCTGAGTAGCTTCTTGGCACCTGCAAAGTGTTCAGAAATACTCAAGTATCAGGAAAAATAAAAAGACCTGTTCCTCCCCTGGCTTGTTGCAGGAGCTTTCTAAGGACCCCCCTGCCTCCAGTCTCCCTGCCCCTTAATTCATCCTTCTCAGGGTCCCAGGCCCTACCGTTCCTTGTTCTGAGTCTCCCGAGGCTCCCTGGGAGCCTCTCAAGGTCTGGTCCTCACACTGCAGCAGGACTTACAGGGACTTCGTGACCTGGGTTCTGCCTGCCCCCCAGCCTGAATCTTGCCAGTCCCCCTAGTGCCTCACGCTCCACCAAGATTACGTTATGTCCAGGGCCTTGAGGGGGCCACGCCCTTGGGGAGGCCTCTTTGCCTACACACCTGCTGTTCCCTCTGCCTGGATACTCTTTCTTCCACCTACTAGCTGGTCTCCTACAACCCATCCCAGGAGCCACCTCAATTCTTTATTATTCATTCAGTTACTCAACAAGAATTTGGTAAGTTCCTACCATGCGCCATGTACTGCGTTAGAGTCTGGGGATATAAAATGCGCCCAGTAGATACAGTCAACTCATTTAAAGTACTCACAAGCCAATATGCTTCAGGATTATCTCTCCCCTTCCCCTACATTTTGCTAATGAGGAAAATGAGGCACAGCGTGGTTAAATGACTAGCTCAAGGACAAACTATTAGAAGGTAGAGTGCCAGGACTTGGACTCAGAGTCTGGCTCCAGAGCCCAAAGCTTGGGCTGTGTAACCCAATTGCAAAGGCCTCTTCCTCAATGTTTCCTGTCCTCCTGCCCCCCTTCCTACAGCCCTGGTCCTCCCCTGGTGTTCCCAACACAGAGGATGGAACCTTTGTTTATACGGTAGCCCAAGTCAGAAACCTGGAAGTCATCTTGGCCCCTGCCTTCTTCACTACCCAGTCCTGTTTGCCTCCTAAATATCTCTCACATCTGTCCACTTTTCTGCAGCATCCCCTGCACCTCCTAGCCCGAGGTTCCATCATCTCTTATCTGGACGGCTGTAGTAGCCTCTCTCTCTCTCTCTCTCACTGTCTCTCTCTCTCATATATATATATAATTTTTTAACTTATATATTGTAATTGTATATACTTATGGGGTAATATGTATATATATATATATTTTTTTTTTTTAACATGCATTGTAATTGTACATACTTACAGAGTATGTACAATTCAATATTTTGATACATGTATAGGTTGTATAATAATCAGGTCAGGTAGTTAATGTATCAGTCAACTCATGCATTTATCATTTCTTTGTGTTGAAAACATTCACAAGCCTCTCCTCTAGCTGTTATGTAACATACAAAACTTAACTGTTAACCACAGTCAGCCTACTGTGCAATAGAACACCAGAACTTATTCCTCCTGTCTAATTGTAACTTTGTACCCATTGGCCAGTCTCTTAATTGTCCTCATTGCTCTCTCTTGTCCCCGACAATCCGTTCTTCACAGAAACCGACTGATTCACAGCCAACCTGACCAGGTTCCCCAATCCCTGCCCCCGTTGCGCTCACTGCCCACCTTCCTGCCACTGGCTGTTCTCAGCCCTCCCTCTGAGGAATCTGCACATGGGACCGCCTGTGCCTGGAGGCTGTTCTCGCCCCCACCCCAGCCAGATCTAACTGTGCCCATTCCTCAGCTCTCAGCTCAAGACTCTTTGCCCCAGGGGTTATCCTGTGACTGCCTGCCCAGCTCAAATGCCTGTGCTTTCTTCATGGACCTGTCTCGCTTTATGACTGCACACTTGGTAGTGTCATTACTTTAGGAACACCTGTCTTCTCCATGTGACTGAAGGCTCCTGGAGACTGGGACATGTCTAGTGCTGGTCTTCACTGTACACGCAGCACCTGGCCCAGTGCCTGTTGTAGAGCAGGCCAGAACTATCTGAGGGACAAGTGAAGAGGTTGTTGTGAGCATCAAATGACAGCGTGCTTATAAAAGCACTTGGTACAGTACCCAGCAGAAAACAGACACTCAATTAGAAGCTAACAGTAATCACTGCTGTTGTTAGGACCAATCTTGAACAAGCCTTACCTGATGCCCAAACTGGGGGTGGAAATTTCAAATAACTGGGGTGGCAACTGTGCACAGCTGGAGAGGAACTACGAAGAGCTGGGGGTGGCAGCTGCAAACAGCTGGGAAGGTGACTGTGAAGAGCTGGGGTGGTGACAGCAAATATCCAAGGGTGATACTTGCAAACAGCTGGGCTGGCAACTGCACACTCCTGAGGATAAGGCCTGCAAATAAGTGGGTAGTGAGTGCAAATAGCTGGAGTGCTGAACTGCAAACAGCTGGCAGACAGGACTGCAAACAACTAGAGAGGAGGCTGCAAATACCTGGGGAGCAGAACAGTCCACAAACACTCACACACGCAGGGACACAGCCTACTCTCTCACAATGGCTCCTGACCCCATCTTCCAATGTGGTACCATGGCCCCTGCACTTCCTCCTCTCTCCCTACAAAGTGTTGGGACTCCAGAGAGTAACTCTCGTGAACCCCAAACAAGCCCAGTCCACAGTCTGTGTCTGATCACCCAGGGGACTTCTTTCCTTTCCTCCCACATCACCTTCACATGCTCCAGCACGTCACCTTCTCTCTTCCTCAGTTGGGCCGGGCTTCCTCCCACCACCTGGCCTTTGCACGTGCCAGTTCCTCCTCCCGGAAGTGCCCACCCCACCCTTCATGTATTAGTTCCAGTAGCGCTTTAGCTGCGGGACTGGATCAGATTCTACTCGTACTTCTCCATCTGCCTTCATTTCTTCATCTCTGCGGGAACAATGATCACTGTGCCTTCACTTGCGTACACTTGTCGGTTTCCCTGATGGATGCCCATCTCCCCCATAGACTGTGAGCTTCCAGAGAGCAGGGTCATGACTGTAGTCACTGCCGCATGCTTAGCACCTAGTCCGGAGCCTAACACCTGGGAAGGGCTCATAGACAGGAGATGGGCGGAAGGATGGATGGAGGAACTGACGCAACAGCTGCGTGGACTGAGTGCCTCAAAGGCAGAGGCAAGAAAATAATCTACCCGTCTTAGCTGAGCACCTGTTGTGTACCTGGCCCTGGGATAACTCATGCCCTCCAGGTAGTGCTCAGGAAGCAGATGCCTGAACCATTCTCTCCAGAAAGTCAGAAGATCTTGATTCTTAACTTTCACTGTGGGAGCTGGCCTGCTAGGAAACCTGCTAGGAAAAGCAAAAGATTAATGGCAGCACTTTGCACTGACAGCTGCCCCTCCTATACCCTGCTTCAGACAAAGGCAAGGAAGTTTATCCATCTTTAGGAGAGGGATTTGGGCTCTAAGATGATCCCTAAGGACCATGCCAGGTGTGATGGTTGGAGTCTGCAGCTAATTTCTTGGGAAGCTCTCTGTACCTTCATTCCTGAACTAGCCAGGTCCTCCCCAAATGTCCCAGCTCCCAGACCAGTCAAGGGGCCTGGCCACTGATGCCCACTGCCTTGGCCAGGGAAATGTCCACAGTGAGGCCTCTTCCCTGGCTCCAGGTCACATGTTCCACCTACTGAGTTGCCTATCTCAAAGCTCCGTAAAGCAGGCAGAGAAGCCAGATCATGCACACACATAAACCTACCCAGAGACCCCAAATAACAATAATAGTCAACCCTTATAAAGCACTGGCTAGATGCCAGACACTGCTGTAAATTGAAGCTCAGAGAGGTTAAAGAACTTACCCAAAGTCACACAGCTAATAGGTGACAGAGCTGGGCTTTGGATCCAGGTAGACAGGCTCCAGAGTCCCTGCTCTTAATCCCTGCACTGTAGTCTGAGACACCCAGACATACCCACCACCAGACACACAGGCTCACAAAAGTACCCACACATAAAACACACACAAGCGTTTCCAGTGAAGCCAACCAAATGGCTTCTGTCTTCTTTCTCTTTCCCCTCCTGAAGTGCATTTAGGCTCTGCTGGCTAAAAGTTCTGCACAAAGCTGGAAAGGGTCTCTTTTACCAGTCGATTTTTCTCAAATGGATTGGCATTCCCAGTGTCTCTGCCAGCCAGGCTGGAAATGAGGCTTGGGACACACTGAGCCTGTGGCTACCTTGGATACTGGCATCCTTGCTGCGGGGAAGGGGCAAGGCTATTTCTCAGCAGGCCCCTGGCCGGGCTTGACAGCTGTTTTGGATGTTAGCCGAGGTGCCTCCTTTATCTCTGTCCCATTAATTCAGAGATGCCATAGGAAACCTGTTAGGAAAAAAACAAAATAGGCCTGCTGGCTCTCTGTACCAACAGCCACCCCTCCGCCCCCTACATCAGATGCCACAAAGAAGAGAACCCCGGCGTCCACGAGGGGCTACATCCTATGAGGCATGGCCAACCTGCCACCTCATCGGCAGGGGATAGGGTGTGGCGTGGGCAAGGGGGACTTGAGAAGAACTGAGAAGGGGCAGAGTAAACCAGCAGGAGAGAAAGGAGCATATCAGAGGGGTTCTCAGAGCAACAGAAATGCAGAGATGAAGTCTAGGAGCTTCTAGAAAGGCGTATGTACCTGTGAAGATGGGAGGGTGACAATGGCTGCTGGAATGCTTACTGGCTGTGTGGCTTTGGGCAAGTTACTTAACTCTCTGTGCTTCGCTTTCCTCTTCTGTAAAATAGAGATGGCAGCAGTACTCACCTCTTAGGGTTGTTGAGAGGATTTATTGAGAGACTCTTACACCGAGCTAGGGCAGTGCCTGGCAGGTCATGAGCACGCCGTGAGTGTCAGCTCTTATTGTTATTGGTAATGATGAGGATGATGAGGACGCAGAGGGGGAAGGAGAGACACAGGGACCATGCACAAGGTGAGGCTGGGGACTTATGAGGGCCAGGGGCGAGGCTGGCTCTTAAGGACTCTGGTGTCACCCCAGCCACCCTGTTTCTACAATTCCTTAGACGCGCTGTCCTCTCTTGGCTTTTGCAGGTGCTGTTCCCCCTGCCTGGAGCCCTCTTCCCCCGCTGTTCTCTGGATTAACTCCTACTCATCCTTCAGGCCTCAAACATATGTCTCACTCTGTCTGGGAAGCCCTTCCTGACCCTCACCCTGTAGGTCTGGCTTAGAGGGGACTCCCAAGGCCACCTATGTAACCCATCATGACCTTTCTCAGCCCAAGATGGCATTGTGGGTCTACCCGTCGGTCCTCTGTGAAGCAGGGTTCCCATCAGTCTTGCTCAGCACAGAATTCCCAGAGGTGTGCAGAGCCTGGGACACAGTGGGGGCTAAATAAATATGTGGGGAATGAATGAAAGAACTACTCCTAGGTTGGATTATAAAATATTGTCCCATCACTCCCGGATGCTTCGTGAAGTCCATATTTGGCACCTCTCTTAGCACCTTGAAGATGTACTGAGACGCCGAACATGCTGTGGCGGAAGCACAGGCTCTAGAGTCAGATTTCATGAGTTGTAATCCCATCTCCTTCCTGAGGAGCTGCATGACCTGGGGAAAGTCACTTAGCCTTTCTCTTCTTCAAGTTCCTCATCCATGAAATGGGGACAATAAAGTCTCCACAGTGTCGTTGCGAGGATGAACAATGCGCTTTACTTAGCAGGGGCTGGCCAAGAATGAGCTCTCAGCAAGCCCTGGTCATCCTTGGAGGGATGCTACACCCACCGCCTGTCCTTCCGCTCTGTGATCATTTCGACCAGGCCTGGCCCCTTCCCTCTTCTGTTGACTGTTTCAATAGGTTGTGGAAGCTGTTGTGATTTTTCCTAATTTAATGTTGATAGCCTTTTATGTCCTACCAAAACCAAACAAAAAACAGTATAAGGTTCATAAAAGGAGAAATGAAAGCCATCTTGCTTAGGACAGGGCAGGGTCTCAAATCGGAACTCTGGTCAGTGGGGCAAGGCTCACAAGTTCCCATCTGTGTGACTGGGTTTATACTCTCTGCTGAACCCCAGTCCCCAACCCCACCCAGGCCCAGGACAGCCCTGTTCAGGGCATCCCAGGCCAACTAAGCAGGCTCAAAGCCACCAGCTCATACACTGGCCAGGTTGCTCTTAGCCAGATGCACTGCGAAAGAATGCTGGTGTGCGTGGGTGTGTGTGCGTGCACGCGTGCATGTGTGCATGTGTGATGAGGTAGGGATAGAAATGAGTTTACTGGGGAGGGATCGAGTATCTGAATACTCCTAGGTTGGAGTCCCCTGTCTCCCTAGGGCCCCATTCTTGCACCGTCACCTTGCTCACCACCCCACACGAACTGTGCCAGTTTGCTAATCTGCCCACTCCCCACCCACCCCTACTACCAGCCTGGGAGTTCTACGGGCAGGGTCATTCCTGGCTATCTCTCTGCCCCCAGAACCCTGGACAGGACCTGGCCCAGAGGAGGCAGAATTGTTTCCTCCCTTCCTTCCTCCTTTCCCTCTTTCTTACTAGCTTCCTAACTCCTTTGCTGCTAACTCTGAACTTCCTTACCTGCTTTCCTCCCTCTCTGCCTCTTTCCTTGAATCATGGCTTGGGCTAACACTGACTTCTCTCTTCCCTTTTCCCCACCTCCCTCCCCCATATCCCATCATCTGCCACATCTTTCCTGGAAAAGCTGTGTATTCAGCAACACTGGAAGGTAAAGGGAAGGGGAAAGAACCAGTATCAGTTGAACACCTTTTATATGCCAAGAACTATGCTAGGAACTTTACATGAATTACTTCATTTAATTTTGAAATCTACCCAAGGAGGTAGGTATTAGTGACCCATCTCATAAATGAGGGCCAGAGCAGTTCAAAGCTGTACAATGTCACATTGTGGCAGAGCCAGAGGATGCATCGATCTATAGTGGTGGAATTTTAGGCATTACGATGGGCAATGAGAGAGATATTCTGGAGCAAGCAGACATTGCCAGACCACTCACATCATGCCTCAGTGGTGATGCCTCCATCACTTTGGCTTTAGGTTGGTGATGCCTGATCCACAGTCCTGCTCTGAGCCTGGAGTAGACTCCATGGACTCCTCTGGGCTGGGTGGTGCTCCAGACAGGCAGAGAGAACGCAGGCTCAAACAGGGCTACAAAGGTAGTGTGGGGGCCAGGGTAGAAAAGAGACCAGAGGCCAGATCCCCAGAGATGTACTGCAGGTCGAAGGCCACACTCTTGGCCAGGGATCCCCAGGTGGGTCCTGAGACCTTTTCATCAGCCCTCCCTTTTGGATCTATCAGCCTCTGTCTGGATCTGAATCACCACATTCTCATTAATCTCCTGCCCCCTGCCCCTAAGCATGAGTCCACACCCCAGTCACAGCCTTTGGGCAAGACAGATAAGCTTCTGTTCTGGGCCTCACCATGGCACATGGAAACGTTGAGCTGTCCAATTCCTGAGCCTCCTCTGAGAGCTGAACTGGCACATTCTGCGCAGGTGAGACAGTGACCCTGGTCCCCTTGGCTCAGCATCAAAGGGTCCAGAATTATCAGCAAGTTACTTTTGAAAGAGTAGAGAAATGAAACGTGTGAAGATATAACTCTTAATTTAAAATGAGGGAACTTGACTGACATTTGTGGAGCTGCTGGGTGAACATGTGAGGTCAAGCATACTCATTAGCCATGCTTAGAGGCAACAGCAGAGGGAACAGAGAAGACTTCGGTACCACCAGCTGGGTTTCTCCCTATTGGGAGGGAAGCAGAGCTCAAATCCAGTTCAGCATCCCCAAGGCAGGTCCAAAGCCAAGCACAGAGAGTGTCCACAGGGGCACAGTGGAGCATCAGAAGGAAATCCAAAGATGCCATACTGGTTTCCAAATGTCCTTGGTCCTTCAAGGAAGGGAGGCCCACAGGTGACTCCTATAGACAGTATCTGTGTGGCATTGTCTCTGTTTAGAGCAATGCAGATTTTGGCTGCCAGGAATTTTATCACTGAAGGAATCTGGATGACCAGCCATTGTGTGGAATTCCCTAACCCGTGGACCTTTGAAATATATGCAGCATTCTGCGTGCACGCTGTGCTCATATGCACACATTTGTGTGTGTGTGTGTAACAGTTGCAAGGGGGAGGGTCCATAGATCTGGTGAATGTATTCAGATTCTCAAAGAGGTCTATTCATTTATTTTAAATGCAATTTATTGAGCAATTACTATGTGCCTGGTGCTGTTCTAGGCACTGGGGATACATCAGTGAACAAAACAAAGTCTGTTTATGCCCTGATCCAGGAGACAGAAAATAAATGTGTAAACAAACACATCAACACCGTGTCTGGTTGTTCTGTGTGCCATGAAGAGTGAAGCTTGGTAAGGAACACAGAGAAGGATGGACGATAGTACTGTTAAGTATATGACTCTAAAGTAGTCAGGAGCCCTTGGTGTAGGCAGTAAATAGATTCCAGTCCATGTGAAGGGTGTCCCTGGATCCATTGCACTTTGCAGAACAGGTCTGGGTGTGAGCTGGATGCTTTCAGAAGCCAGGCCCTCTGGTGATGGGATGGACCCTGGAGAGAGACACGGTGACCCCTTCCTACCCTCCTTCCCACACCTAGCCTGGTGCCAGGCTCCTGAAGGGAACGGGGGGCGCTCTCCCAGTTGGGGTAGTCTGTATGGAGCTCTGCACAGTGGAAAGCACCTGGTACAAAGTCAGCAGGGCGGGGTCAATCCAGCCCCCTGCACCCAGAGAGGTGAGCTGGGTGGACACACCTATCACCTGGCACCACATCTGGCTCATGGCGGCTCCTCTGCACATGGAGTGCCCTCCTCCTTTGCCTTATCAGGGACACCCAATGATAAAAAGTGTGCAGTCATCTGAGTGTGCAAGTGTGGAAGGGGCCAGGAGGCTCTTGTCCTTGGAAGGTAACTCCTTGGAGGAGCTCCTTGCACTATCTGGGACTCAGTGGTTTCACTGCAATGTGGTAGTTGGGTTCTGAGATGGTCCTTATGGTCCCTTCTGGCTCTCAGGTTCATGCTCACACATTTGCCAGGATTTTCCTGAGGGCTGCTTTGTGCCAAGCCCTGTGCTGAGACAAGCAACGCTCAGCCCCTGACCTTGAGATGCTCAAGTCCAGTGGAGGAAACATGCAAGCAAAGCTACTGTGCCACTGACCAGCCCTATGACCTCAATCAAGTTACTTAAATTTCTCTAGGTCTCAGTTTCCTCATCTGAAAATGTGGATAGCCAGAGTACCTTCTGGGGCTTATGCAAGGATTAAATGAGTTACAACACACAAAGCACATAGAACAGCACACAGGAAAACTGGTTCCTTGGGAACAAGCATCCTCACTTGCTCCTGTCTGTGTCCCTAGTGTCCAGCCCCATGCCTGTCTCAGAGAAGCGTTTCAAGAAGAAAGGCGGAATGAGCAAACGGCAGGAGTAATCTCTTCAGCATGCTGAGTTATCAATTTCTGGAGCCATGTGAGATTTGTGTGAGCCCATGTGCCCCACAGACAGTCCTTGCAGGCTGCTATAAAGCTATCACCAACACCTGTCCCTATGAGCCTCTGCATTGTGTATTTGAGCCTTTGATATACGGGGATGTTTGCCAAAGGAGAGAAATGTTATTGGACATTTTTTGTGGTTGTAAAGATTACTTCTTGATGAAAACACACACAAAGAAAGACTTACAAGCTGCCCTTAAGGTAGGCAAATGAATGATGTGTGTTTACAGCATCGGAGCCATTGCTCAGGGCTGTTGGCTCTGCGGACTCCCCACAGGGGCTGAGGCAGAAGAGGGGCAGCTGCCCACGTCACCAGTGTCCACACAGAGGGCAGTCACACACCAGAGCTGCAGCGGCCCATGATTCTGATTCATCCTTTAATTCCCCTTGCTCCTCTCAGCTTGTCCGTGTTTTTCCTATAAAAGATCCAGCCTTTCCCTGAGCTCTGTCCTGGTCAATCCCCCCTCTCCAAACAGAGGGACATTGTCCAGAGTCCATCTGCCTGGAATGCCTGTCCTTGCTCAGGCACTGTGGAGGCTCAGGCCTTCCCACGCAGGAGTCCTGTCTCCCCAGCTAGAACCTAGGTCCTAAAGGGCAGGGGGCACAGCCATTTCTCTAAGGCCCCCCCTTAGTTCCAAGCATGGCCCCCTACATGTAACAGGTAGGGAAGGAAGAAGAGGGGACACTGAGGACAAGAGGAGACATATGTCACTTTCTCACTGCACATGTCACTCCTACTGTCTCCGCTACTGACCTGAGAGCCCCTGGGGGCACAAACCTTGTCTGATTCAACCCAGGACCCCCTCAAGGCCTGCGGAGCCTAGTACAGTTCATGGAGCAGATGAATGAGTGAATAATGAGACACAGCTTTAGCTTCCTTGCTGATCCTCCTGCCCCTTGAAGCCATTTCAGACCCCTCCTCCTTTGCAGGAAGCCCCTTGGCCTCCCCAGTGGGAAGGAATGTCCCCTCCTGGCTGGCTGCACTTCTTCCTCCTGTGGCTCTGTTTACTGGCAGCCAGTGTCCTCCTTCCAGCTGCACAGACACCTTGGGGCTATGCCAGGTGTCAGGCAATATGCACCCAGAGTCCTATGGCAGATAGTGTGGGCAGGGTGGGGTCCCAGGGCTAGATTCTGGCTGGGCTGGGTCTGGTGTCTGGTTGAGGAGGGGGCTAGAAGCAGACAGGGCCTGGCTCAAAATGGGTGGCTGGGAGCAGGGATTTGGGTGAGAGTGTGAGATTGACTTATAGCTGTGCAACATTGGCTAGATGGCTTACCCTCTCTGAACCTCAGCTTCCTCTCAGTCTGTGAGGAAGAAACCTGAATGGAGACTATTAGTCTTTTAGCTGTGGGGCTCATCCTGCTGCTCCAGCCCTGTGCTGGGCCTTGGAGAAACATCAGCAGAGAACTCAGCAGCCCTCATGCACTTCATGTTATGTGTGTTGGTTTCTTACCGCCACTGAAACAAGTCTCTACAGATTCAGCAGCTGAAGACAATACAGATTTATTCCCTTACCGTTCTGGAGGCCACAAGGTCCAAAATCAGCCTCACTGAGCCAAAGTCAGGGTGTTGCCAGGGCTGATTCCTTCTGGAGGCTGAAGCGGAGGACGTGTTTCCTTTCCTTTTTCAGCTTTCAGCGGCCACCTGGATTCCTTGGTTTGTGGCCCCTTCCTTCCATCTCTCTAGCCTCCTGCTTCCATGGTCACCTCTCCTACTACTAACTCTAATCCCACCTTCCTCTTACAAAGACCCTTGTCATTGCACTGGGCCCACTTGGATAATCCAGGTTAACCTCCCCATCTCCAGATCCTTAGTTTAATTTACACCTGCTAAGTCTCTTTTATCATGTAAGGTAACATATTCACAAGTTCTGGAAATTAGGGCATGGACATCCATAAGGGTGAGGAGCATTATTAAGCCTACCACACAGTGGTAAAATGTAAAACTATTAGTCAAACAATCCTCAAATAAATCCCCTACTAAGAACTCTAATGGCACTAGCCACAAAGCAGCACCTCACTGTGAGAGGTGCAGCAGGGACCCGGCTTAGCCTGGGGAGCAGCGAGGCCTGGGCCATGTTCCCACTTTTCTTTTTCCCCTTTTCTCAAGGCCTGCTAGTTCCCACTGCCCCATCTGATGTCCAGAGTCCCCGTGGAGTCCCTTTCTGCAGCCACCCCCCCCGTCCATTTGCCCAGCCCCTGCCCCTGGCCGGGGCAACCTTAAGGGGTTGCCAAACCTAAGAGCGGCCATTGAAAGCTTTAACAATGCTGTTACCTCCTAAGCAGTGGTCCTGCAAGGGAGTGTCAGTGATGGAAATGTGGGTGTTGTGAAGATTTGTCTCCTGGGCTGGAAGAAGTGTCAAGCTGTGATTGAGGCAGCTATGTGCCTCTGTCTACCCTCCTCCCCCAATTCTTCTTGACCCCTTTGTAAGTCTCACAGGAGTAGATTTGTCCACAATCCTCCATCACTCCTGGGGCCCTCTGAGGCTCTAGGCAGAGGGCGAGGCCAGGTGGAGTCCTGAACACTCTCCCTCACTCACCTCCCAAAACAGGCACCCACCCATCCTGATGGGGGCACCGGGACCAGTCCCACTTGGCCTTCCCAGAGCTTCTGGAAAAGGCAGCAGAGCAAGCAGCCCCCTTGTCACTGTGCTCCGCGGAGGACAGTACAGCTCCACTTGCTTCACGAGGATGTGACTGCCGTAGCTGCCGTCACCCTCGCACCATGCAGAAGGGACGTGCGGATGTGCCTGGCTTCCCACAAAAGCTGAAGCGATGGGGATCAAGCTGATGGCCCAAGGCAGGCACGCCGCTTCCCCAGGCTCTGCAGATCTTCCCATCTGTGAGCAGTACAGGGCTGGGCTCTGGGCTGCCCCATCTGAGAGCTTGCTGGAAGATTGGTCATGAGGATCCATCTCCATGAGGCTGCCTGTGCTGGCTCATCATGCACACAGGTCACTTCTGACAGCCCCAGGAACTCTGCAGGCCACCGCCAACGTGGCCCCGTGGGGCCTCCAGGGAGGACAAAGGGCAGAGTTCACCCACCGCGTGTGAATCAAGCGTCCTGCTCTCGCTGGCCGTGCCAGAAGCCTTGAAGGAGATCCTCTTAAGTGCCAATAACTTCCAAACAGTCCCTGCTGACACCACAAGGGCCGCCGTAATGGCAATGATAATGATTCTGATAATATCATTGCTCTCATTTGTGGAGTGTTTATGCTGTGCCAGGCACTGTGCTAAAGCTCTTTTCACACAATTTTCCCAATTAATCCTCCCAGCAGCCCACCAATTATGAGCCCAATTTTACTGACGAGGAAACTGAGGCTGAGAGAATTAAGCAAAGACACAGAGGGTTGGTTCTAGAGGGAGGCAGCATGGGTTATGGTAAACAGGGCACACACTTTGGAGTTCCACAGGTCTGGATTAGAATCCAGAGTTTGCCACTTACCAGTTAAGTGATGTGGGAGGTCACTCCCTGCTCTGAGTCTCAGGGAAGCAGGAAAGAGAAGATGGGCATAAGCTTCTGCACACACTTAGACTCAGGCAGCCCTTGCAGGCTGGAGGAGTGCCTCAGAGGAAGCCACCTCCCTCTGGAGAAGGACTGGGCTGGCAGGCAAGGCTGCTGTGTCAAGTGGGCATCTATCTGTCCTTCCCTGCAAGGAAGGGCAGGGAGCATGGATGTGCCAGGACAGCTCCTGTAGAAGTGCCTGAGCTCATTCTTGGGGGCCATAGGACATCGCCTTATGATTTCGCAAAGCTGGCCTCACGCTGTGGGAGCAGAGACCATGGGTGATATCTGCGATGGTGGTGAGGCTGGTGACTACAGACACAGGCTCCTGAGAGAGGTCGCGGCAGCCTCGCAGGCAGGTGGGAGGCAGGATCTGAAACATACACGCTCACTCATTCACTCCTCCATGTGAGGAGCTGGCGCAGCATGTGGTTATCACACAGGCCCTGGAGTCAGGCAGACCTGGCTTTGAATTTCTGCCTTTTCATGAATTCTTAGTGCAATCTTGGGAAAGTCACTTGTCTCTCAGAACCTCAACTTCTCAAGTAAAATCGAAGTAATAATACCTAATTCACAAGGTTTTGAGGCAGATCAGATGAGATAGTATTAATAAAGAAGTTAGCATAGTGCCCAGCACCAGTAAATGCTCAATAAATAATTTCAAAATCCCTATGTATCTGTCTATAGCTCTGCCTAGTACAAATATGATGTAAATGTCAATTGTGAGCCACGCATGTAATTTAAAACTTCTAGTAGCCATATTAAAAGTAAAAATAAACAGGTGAATTAAACCTAATAATATACCCAACATATTTGAAATATTATTCTTTAAACACGTAATCAATGTAAAATAGTGAGATATTTTATTTTTTCCTATGTATTTATCTATGGCTTATCTATATCTATACTAAGTCTTTGAAATTGGGTACGTATGTTACATGTGCAGCTAATCTCGATTTAGACCAGCCACCTCTAAATGTGGGCATTCCCCAGGGTTTGGTCCTGTTCTGTTTTTCTCTCCCTGTGCTCAGTTATCACCCCCAAGCGAACAATGTTGGGAGTGACTTGCAGGACCTGCTCCAGGGAGCTGGAAAACAGACAGGAAGTACACAGAACATGCCCCAAGGAGTGTGTGACCAAGAAGGGTGAGGGTTTGCAGAGAACCCAAGAACGTAGCACAAGGGTGGTAAAGTCCCAGAGGAAACGGGATGTATTCATTCCCTACTGTAAATATCAAATAGTAGATTATCACAATTACCAATGACCACAATTACAGATGATCACAATTATAAAATTATCACCAATTTAGCAGCCTGAAACAACACATTATCTCAATTTTCATGGGTCAGGAGTCTGGGCACAGCCTAGCTGCATCCTCTGCTCAGGGTCTCACAGAGCTGCACTCAGGTATTGGCTGTGCTGCATTCTCATCTGGAGGACGCGTCCACTTCCAAGCTCAGGTTGCTGGCAGCTGATGCCACCCTCAGGTTCTAGAGGCAGCGTTTGGGTCCCAGGGCCACCTTCAGTTCCTTGTCACACCCCTTACTTCATCAAGCCAGCAAGGAGAGTCTACCTCCAGCCTGCTAAGACAGAGTCTCATATAATGTGACATAACTGTGGTGTGACATCCCATCACCTTTTCCATATTTCATCGGTTAGAAGCAAGTCACAGGCCCCACCCACCCTCCTTTAAGGGAAGGGGATTACACAAAGGCAGGAACACCAGAAGGTAAAGAATTGTTAGGGATCATCTGGGTGTCCATCTGCCACCTGAGACTTGTAAAAAACTGTAGAGCTGAACGGCAAGAGGTCGGGGGCTTAAGACTCACCTGCCTCGCATTTGAGTTCTATGTCAAGGAAAGAAGAGATGCAGTGATAACTCACCAAATGGAAATCAAAGAACCAGCTTGATTCCTTTCTGGCCAGGCTCCCCAAAGCATGGGACTTTGAGAGAGTTGAACTGGAGAATGGGTGGGGCCTCCCATCTTCCTGCCAAAGAGAAGGCAGCCAGGCCCGTGGGGCAAGGCTGACCAGATTTACCCACCTGGCCACACACAGAGAAAGTGGGCCAGAAAGAGAGAACGGTGTTCTTTCCTCCTAGAAGGCAGATTCAATTGGAGCAAAATGCAAGAGTCAGCTCCTCTTACAGTTTATGCAGCCACCCTGCCCCTAGTAAGAGACAGCCTGGTGGAGAGCAGGCTCTCAATAATCAGCTGCTATTCCTCTTTTCTTGAGGTGGAATAAATAAGGGTGGGGACAGGGAGGAGAGAAAGAAGCCAGAAATGTCCTCTTCTCTAAGGAAGGGAAATAAGGATCCCCCTCAACACACACAAAAGGAATCTTCAATTGTGTTGGAGCAAGAGGAAGTGCAAGGGTACTGCTGGGTGACCAACAGCCCCTCACACGTGCACTGGAATTTTCACGTCCACTGCTGGTTTTCCTACCAACAGCAGTCAGGGCAGGGGTTTCAAAATGAGAAAGCCAAAGCTCTGAGAGGTCAGGTGACCTCATTGACAAGTTGCACCACTGGACCTGGAATCCAAGTCCCCCAGTTCCCCCTCTGGTCCTCCTTCCGCTCTGTATTATGCTGGCCACAGAATGAAGAGGGAACACAGAGCAATTCAACCTCTGTCTCACTAACCTCTGCTCTTACTTTTTAAGTCAACCTCAGGAGAAGTTTAGCAAAGACTATTCAGTTAATAGCCAGGTCAGCACAGGGGCATAAGAACATGTCCCATCCAGTTTCCCTTGCTCTTGTTAGTTAACCAGGGATTGAACAAACTAACAGGTTTGGGTGGTTCCCATGCTTTAGTGTATGAGCACTCCAGCAGCACTGGTTTCCCATCTGTGGCTTCTGACCTCCTGGCAGAAAATTGTCCCAGGAAGACATGGCAGCCTTCTGAGCTTCTGTTATGCTGGGGTATGGAGCTCTTCCAATGAGCCCTTCTGTCTCTATTTCAAGGTTTATGCTGCTCCATGAAGGTCGGTCTTCACAGGTCGGAGGTCTGAAAGTACAGCAGGAGTTAAGTGGAGTGTACCTGAGGTTCCCCCAGGGAGGCATTGGTATTGGGGCACCCCAGACCAACCATCCCTGATCTCACTGGCAAGGCCCTATAGGGCATTTCTTACCAACACGGAAGCTGTGACTTCCTGTATGGTCACAGAGCATTAAGGCATTTTCTTGCGATGCCTCTAGAACACCTGTTGAGTGATTTTTATGGACTTTTGGCCCAGATTTGACCTGGGGAGTCGAGAGAGGAGAAAGTGGGATCTCCATGGAAAGAGAAAGAAGTCACTAGGGATATCTCTGTGGTGTAGGGAAGCAGGGGTGCACACTTGAGCCTGAGTTCACCTATGGGTGCAGGTTTGCTGGGTGATTAAGCACGAGTGTACCTGTGTATGCTCACCCTAGGGTGTGTGTGTTTACCTGTGTGTATAGATCCTCAAAATTCAAGTAGGGTATATCCTGAGGACTTGACATTCCCACGTCCTCAAATACCTTAATAGAATATTTCCCCTATTAAAAAATCTTAAAGTGAGGGCCGGCCTGTGGCTCACTTGGGAGAGCGTGGTGCTGACAACACCAAGTCAAGGGTTAAGATCCCCTTACTAGTCATCTTTAAAAAAATAAAAAATCTTAAAGTGTGTACTTGAGAAAAAATGTTTCAATGACCTCTTCAGACCTGCAGTGACTCCATAAATATAAGACCAAAGCCATTTATAAAATAGTAAGGTCCATTCTCCACTGAAATAAACTCCCCTCTCCATTGCCTCACAGCATTGCAACTAACATTCCCGTGGAGTGGAAGAAAGTGAAGCTTCTAAGCTGAAATGGAATCGTGATGGATAAGAATGCCACACCCCTATTAAGTTCTGCAGCAAGAGAAAACACTTTACAGAATGTTTAAACCTTTCCTTGTGCTTAAAGGTCAGTTCGGCAGCCACAGGACTGCCTCCACCACCTGGCGCTTTAGGGAAATGTTTCTGCAGCTCCCGGCTGTATCCCAAGCACATTTCCAGGGAGAGTCATGGGTTTCCTGGGCGTATTCTCTCAACACTCTCAGCTGCCTTTTTAGCTGTCACCAAAGTATTCATTCCCACTCAATGAGCAGTTTTTGCCCTGGCTGAAGCACTTGCTGAAATGATTTCATAAATCATCTCTTGTTTTCAAACACTCGCAAATCAGAGCCACCATCAAATTCAACATCCGCTTTTAGTTCACCCACTGCTTCTATTTTCTAGCTAAAACCACCACTTTCTTAGATTCCCTCACTTGCTTTTTACTTCCATTACCACCTCGGGCAGTTGGCTCTATTTTGGGAAATTATTTTTCACAAAAAAATAAAGATTTTCATCCCTTTACAGGAGTTGCCACATAAGCCCAAGAACAGAAACCCCCAGAACAGAACGCCCAGGGTCAGCAAGATTTCCTGTCCAGTTGAGTGCCTCCCTCCCGGGCCAGCCTCCTGCACATATGATTCCCATAATATTAGGCCTCTGTGAAATTGGGAATTATGACCTGGACCAAAGGTTCACTTTATGGAGACTGGGCCTTAGATTTGCAATCATAGGGCAGAAGGTTTCCACAGCTGCTGCTAGGGATATGCAGGTGGGACCGAGGTTGGCCTGGAATCGCTGTTGAGAAGTCGTCCCTGCTAGTGGGCTGGCTGGAATCTGGGGTCAAGACCAGAGGCCCAAGGCTGGACTGCATGCACCAGGGAACTGCATGAAAGTTCAGGGAGCTACACAGGTTTTCCGTCCTGTAAAATTCAGATCTTGCATCAGTTCTTCCTGGAAGCCATCCCTGATCTCCCACTTGCCTTCCCAGAGCAGCTGAGCTACTTCCACTAAGTTCATGCCATTCCACGTCACACCTCAGCTATTGCCCTTATCACTCTGTGCTGTGCTCACCTGTTGACTTCTCTCCTCTCTGCATCCCCCGTTAGACTGTGAACCCCCTGCAGTGAGGACTGTCCTCCCCATCCCCTTATTTGTTCTCTTGCCACATGGTTCATGGAGAAGATGCGCCCTTTACGTAGCTATCTGCATTCAGGGTCAGCTTCATGGGCATACGACCTGGGCAGTCACACAGGGCACTTGGGCCCATGCATGGTTTCATGAGCTCCTGCTACCACCTTGAAATATTTTACCTTTTTTTTTTTTTTTTTGCATTTTCATTCAGCACTGAGCCCTACAAATTATGTAGCTGTTCTTGCCTGTGTTTAATAAATCGGTAGACAGGAGGTGGTTTTGGAAGGCTGTCGTGCCTAGATGTCCAGTGTCAGTGGAGCATCAGATGAGGATCCCTGAAGGCAAGGCCTTTTTGATAGCACCCAGCATCAGCTTTGGCACAAGGGCATCCTTGACCATCACCCTTACCCCTTGGCCTTGGCTGGTGCAAGTTGAAACTAAGGAGCAGGTTACCCACACCCAAGAGATCCTTGGACCTAGTCCTGGAGCTTGTGTTTTTGTGGCGCTAAGCATGGCCTGCCTTTGTCCTCTGGCATAATTTCAGAGCCAGACGGCATAAAGCTGGGAATGACAGGCTCTGATGAGGCCTCACAAATCAGGGAGGACATAGCACCATAAGCCCGAGCTCTTTATCAGGCTTCATCTCAAGGGGCCTCTGTGGGAAGCAGGAAGTAGGAAGGCCTTAGCTCTGTGGTCAATGGAAGGAGGATGTGTGGCAGGATGAATTCCAGCTCCATCCTGTGTGACAGATGCAAGCTCCATGAGGTGTACCAAGGGGAAGGCTGCTGAACAGAGGTGACCAAAAGGGGCAGAGTTGGCACAGGGGCCTAGCAGCCCTGCCTCTGCACCTTTGACGTGTAAAAAGTAATAGTGAACATTTCCTGAGTGCTTTCCATGTGACACTTGTCACAGTGCTAAATGCTTTACATGCACATTCTTATTTGATCCTGTGTAGTCCTGTGAGAGAAGTGTTATGAGGATTGCTGTTTTATAAATGAGGAACCTGAGCACAAAGAGGTCTGATGGCTTGTCTACAGTCCCCCAGGTAGTTAGGGGCAGAAGAAGGACGGAAACCCAAGTAGACCTGGTGCTGAACCTGCACTTCCATCGCCGCAGCTGCCTGCCCCACACCTATCTAGGGCCAGGAAGCCCTTGCTTCTGGGGCTTGCAGCCTAGAGAAGGGGCTTTCACATGAGGGGAAGGGATCCTGCATCAATCTCCCTGGACAGGCCAGAAGAAGAGAGGAGGCTTGGGATCCCCATCCTTAGGAAAAAACTCAGAAAAGCAGATGTCATGATGGGAGTGAGAGCTTGAACCTCCAAATTATCTCAAAAGTCATTGGGAACCTGGAATGTAAGAACCTTGAGGATGTTAGAACCTCTGCCATTGCAGACTCCAGTTGCTTGTGTGTTCGTTTATCCAGCAATCACTTCTGAGGAGCCTAACATGTGCCAGGCAAATATTATCAGGGACTAGGAGTGCAGAGAGTATAATATAATTAAGGATATCGATGAGGTGTCAGGTACCAGGGTCTGTTTTAAGTACACTGTCTGTACTTCCTTCTCAACAGCCCTATGAGGACAGTGCTGTTATTATCATCCACATTTTATAGCTGAACAGATTGGGACATAGAGAGGGTAAGTCCCACATCTAGTAGGTGGCAGAACTGGGCTTTGAAACCAGACAGTCTTGCCGCAGAGCCTGCTCTCAGTCACTCCATGGCGCCCCTTCAATCTCAAGGATCTTACTGTTTAGAGCAGTTGTTCTAAACCCCAACTGCACAGTAGCACCACCTGGGGAGTTTGTAAAAATCCCCATGCTCACCAAGACCCTCAGACACTACATGTATAATACAGAATAGAAAAAGGCACAGCCACCTTGGCAAAAAAGCCTGGCAGTTTCTTAAAAAGCTGAACACACACCTACCATCTGACCTAGCCATTCTACTCCCAGGAATTTCCCCAAGAAAAATAAATTCATATGTTCACACGAAGACATGTACCTAAATGTTTATTGCAGCTTTATTTGTGAGAACTCCAAACTGGAAATAATGCAAATGTCCATCAACAGGTGAAAGAATAACAGAACTGTGGTAGGTCTATCCAGTGGAATACTATTCAGCAATAAACAAGAATGAACTACTGATACAAGCCACAGCATGGACGAATCTCAACTGAATGGATTATCCTTGGCAGAGGAGACAAACAGAGCACATACTTTATGATTGCATTTATATAAAATTCTAGAAATTGCAAACTAATTGAGAGGGAGGGAAAGCAGATCAGTGGTTGCCTGGTGAACGGGGGGATAGGGAGGAGTGAAGGGAGGGGTTACGGGGGTCACAGGGAAACTCTTGGGGGTGACTGATACCTTCATTATCCTGATTGTGGTGATGGTTTAAGAGGAGTGTACACGTTAAAATTTATCAGTGCACTCTGTAAATATGTGCAGTTTCTCATATGTAAATTATAACCCCAACAAGCCTATAATAATAATAGTAATAGTAATAATAATAATAAAAAGCCCCATGCTCAGACCTGATCCCAGACCAGATAAATCAGAGTCTTTGGGAGTAGAACCCAGACATCGGTCATCAGTATTTTTAAAGTTCCCCAGAGATTCCAATGGACCTCAAGGTGCAGAAGTGCCACTGTGGGGGGTGGGGGGGACAGATGCATTTGCAGATGGTAGCTATTCAGATTGGTGAGGGGCTCCAGAAAGGGGCTTTAAGGAAGGGAGTGACAAGGCCAGGGTTGTGTTTAAGAGAGCACTCTGGGAGAACCAGGGTGAGGAAGACAGGATTTAGACTCATCCTTTTGACAGCAGGATCTGGGTTCTCAGGGGGCTGGCACTTGGTCTTCCTTCCCTCCTCAGTCATTCATTCGTAGATATTCACAGATACTTACAGAGGACCCACGTGCCAGACACTGGTCTAAGCTCTAAGAATAGGAATGAACAAAACAGACAGAAACCTCTTCCCTCATGGAGCTTACATTCTAGAGAAAAGAAACAATGTCATTACATGCACTGTGTGAAATGTTAGATGCCTATAAATGCTATGAAGAAATAGAAAGCAGAGAACAGACATGGAGGGCTAGGGCTGGGCTTTGCAATTTAAACAGAGTGGTCAGGACAGATCTCACTGATAAGCTGACATTTGAGGAAATACCTAAAGGAGGTGAAGAGTGAACCTTGTTGATCTTTGGGCGGGAGATTCCAGGCAGAGAGAACTGCAGATGCAAAGGCCCAGAGGCAGGAGCAGGGCAGGGGCAGGGGCAGAGAAGGAACAGTTTATGTGTGGCCTTGGAGGCTGCTGAAAGGACTTCAGCATTTACTCTGACTGGGAGCGAAGCTGCTGGGAGCGAAGCTGCTCGAGCATTCGAGCAGAGAAGTGCTAATAAATCTACTCCCGCAGAGTTGTTTGTAAATCTGATGTTCGTCAGGTGAATTCTGCTTAAGCTCCCCTATGAGGACCCAGGCTGACCTAAGGATTCTTGCATAGAAGTGTCTGGGTGCCACAGAGCAGATGCGTTAGCACAGACATTGTACACGCTTTTCCCAAATTAAACTTTTACATGACCTCCCCAAACGCTGAACCCTTCTGGGTGAGAGAGCAAGCCCCTCAAATAGCAGCATGCCCACAAACAGAGCTCGTTGCTCCTCCTCCGGGGCTGCTTCCAGGCAGATCCGCTCACCCTCATGAAAGGTGGATGAAGCCTGCAAAGAGGGAAGGAAGCGTGCAGGGAAGATGTCAGATGTGAGTGAGGCTGCTGGGCCCTGCAGTCAGAGTCCTGAACAAAGGAGCCCGAACATTCTGTCTCTAGCCCCAACCGCACAACTTTGCTGGAATGATTTCCATCTCATCCAGCCTAAACATCTACCTTAGCATTTACTGAGTCCTTATTAGATGCCAGAACCTGTGATAAGTGTTTTTTACATGATCTGTCTCATTTAATTCTCTCAACATCCCCGAGTCTTGAGAACTCCCATTTCACAGATGAGGCACCTGAGGATCAGAGAGGTGCAGTGTATTTCTCAAAGTCACACAGCTAAAGTAGTTGCCCCAGTCTGTATTATTCCCGAACTGTGCTTGGAACCACTACATGACATTGCCACCCTCTGCCAGCTGTCCCTGAGATGCTTATGTCCATTGCCTTCCGAACAGGACATGGCACACTAGGCCAAGAGACTCCATTCCCAGTGAGCACAGCTCTCTAGCCCTCCATTGCATAATGGGACTTCAGTGGCAGGCTATGGGGAAGAGGGCTTGGGACCAGGCTGGGCTTGAACTAGGAAGAGTGACCAGGTTGCAGGCCCTCATGAGGGTGACCAGCCGCATCAGCTACAAAGCCTCAGATGTCCCACTGATATACCTGCAGTGGGTCTGAGAACAGGCAGGGAAGCTCCCCAAGCCATGGAGTTCTGAATGCTCTGTCCTTTGAAAGTAGGACTTCAGCTGGCAAGTGAGGAATTGGCAGGGGAGGGGGCTGATGCCCTTCATCACAGTGATGGACTGGATTTAGTCTTAAGGACTGGCACTAGCTGGGGACAGGAGAAAACGGGAGTAGATGCACTCAGAAAGCCTATCCCAGGGTTTTCTGCACCAGCAAAGGTATCAGACAAAGGATGGGAGTCATGGCCCACTTCAGAGCCCACCTGTCATGGTCACGCTCCCTGGATCGCTGCCTCCCGGTAACCCACTAATTCCAGAGTTGCCTTCAAACTAGATATGTCCCCAATCAGTGGCCGCTTTCTAAAAATGTCATTTGCACAGACTTCTGCTGAACACTGAGAAAGAAATGCAAAACTCTCATCCTCTAGAGAGATCCTGCTAGCTGGGAGAGGAGGCGTCTGATTCCTGAGCTCAGAAGGGTTGGCAAATGAGTTTCTGTTTCCATGGGAAGTGCATGCCACCCTCTGGGCTCCCGTGGCACCCAGCCTGAGCTTCTGTTTCAGCACCCCCTTGCCTCCCTGTAATGATTGGCCTTCACATCTGTCCCCCCCGACAAAGCCATGAGCCCCTTGAAGGCAGGGCCTGTGTCTGATCCTTGTCCCTGTCCCCGATGCTTGGCACAGGCTGCTCCACAGAGTTATGAAATAAATTAGTGAATAATTAGGAGGAAACTGCTTCCAGGGAGCATCAGGGTTCCAAGTGAGTGGTCTGATGATGTCTGTGTGAGTGAATCCAGCCCCCGTGGCTTTTGTGTGTTGAATAATTGAGTGAGGCATGCCAGAGGCAGAGCAGATGTAAGATTTCTCCACCTCTGACAATTAAAAGACAGTTTCCAATACATAGCTGGGGGACATGAGGCCAAGACCCATCCTGGGGGACTTGTCCTCTGGGGATTCCCAGGGGCTGACATAAGGGGGAGGTTGGTGTGGGGCGAGGCGCATAGCTTGAGGTGGAGGAAGGCAGACGGCACAGCCCTGGGAATACCTGGGATGACAAAAAAGGGCTGGGGGCAGGGGCAGGGCAGGCCCACCACTGTGGACCAGTTGGACCTCCTGGGACCCAGAGGGTTTCTGTCATGCAAGGACCAAGATTTGGAAAGGAGCCAAAAGTCAAGTTAGCAGCCAAGGCTTCATTCATTTATTTGACACATGCCCACACTGCTAGGATCCAGCAGTGAGTAGGACAAAGGCCACTGTCCTTACAGAGGTTGACTTCTGGTGTGGAGACAGCCAGTAGGCAAGGCAACCAAAATATAACCTAATTTCAGACTGGGAAAAGTAGAAAGCAGAAGCAAAAGCAGGGTCAGGGAAAGAGAGTGGAGACTTGAATTATTTGGAATAGGGCAGTCCCAGAAGGCTTTCTGGAGGTGCTGACACCTGAGCAGAGACCCAAGTGATGTGGACTAGGGAGCTCTGCAGGCACCCCCAAAGGCCCCGAGGTGGCTCTAAGGTTGCCATGTGAGCACCTGCCTGAAGGCTCACACGGAAGAGGTCACGGGCACTGGGAAAAAAAGGAGGCAGGGTGACCAACTGTGCTGCTTTGCCGTGACCAAGGGTTTCCAGAGCAAGACACTTTCAGTAGTAAACCTGGACATGTTCCTGTCAAACTGGGACTAAATTGGTCACCTATAGATAAGGCATGAGGACATGCAGGGCCACTTCTAAGGTCGTGGTGAGGATTTGGGGTTTTCTCCTATGTTTGATGGGAATGACAATGACTCGATATTGATTTAATAAATACCGTGGAGTGCCTACTCTGTGCCCGGCACTGTGCCAGACCATTAGCAAGGATGCGGCGCACACATCCCTGCCTTCATGGAGCTTTGCGTTTCTGCGTTCTTCTCACATTGGCAGTTAAGCCAGCGGTGGCCCTACATCACCACCTGCCTTCTCTGTGGCATTTTCCAGCTAGGCTCAGGGTGAACAAAGAAAAGCATCCATGGTCGACAGAATAGGTATTTTTCTTTTTCATCTAGATCAGCAGGACACTACTTCCAGACATCATTTCATTGTGCCCAGGAGAAGTGTATGTTATCTGATCTTATGTCACAGTCCAGGTCACCCTGAAAGTTGTGCACTGGCTCACTTCTACAGGGTACCTGCGTCACAAGGTCACAGGGGAGTTGAGATAAGTGGGTAATTACAATGCAGCATGGTAAGAGCCATGGTAGCTGTATGGACAGGGAGGTGTAAGACCCCCACTCATGAACATCTGGTAGACCCTAAGTGTATCAGCCTCCTATTGCTGTGTAGCAAATTGTCACTTCCTGTCTTGCACTTTCTGTGGGTCAGAAGTCTAGGCACAGCTGAGCTGGGTTCTCTACTCAGTCTCACAAAACTGTAATCCAGGGGCCAGCTGGGGCTAGGGTCTTATCAAAAATATGGGGTCCTCAAGGTCATGTGATTGTTGGCAGAATTCTCTCCTTGCAGCTGTAGAAACATGGTGGCTTCTTACTCAAGGTTGGCAGAAGACTCTGCTGCTTCAAGTCTCTGACCTCGAAAACCTCAGAGCTCAGCTAATTTGGCCAGGCTTACCCAGAATAATTTCCCTTTTGATTAACTCAGAGTCAACTGATTGGGGGCCTTAGTTACATCTGAAAAAAATTCCTTCACCTTTGCCATATAATCTAATTATGGAGTGACATCCCATCATATCCATGAGTCCCACCCAAGTGTAGGGGTTTATGGAGGTGGCACCAAGGGGTGAGACTCTTGGGGGCCATGTTAGAATTCTTCTTTCGCACACTAACCATGTAAGAAGTGCTCCACACATACCAGCTCATTTAATTCTCAGAACAATGCTAGGAGATAGATATTATTATTGTCCTCATTTTACAAGTGGGGAAACTGAGGCAGAGAGAGGGTAAATAATAAGCCCAAGGTCCCACAGCCAAGAGGACCCAGTGCTTTGGCAAAGCACAGCCTCATAGAATGAGGATCCCTGTGGCAGCCAGGGAAGGAGGAGGGAAAGGAGCCCACCAAAGTTCTCAATGCTGTTTCATAAAGCGTTGCCATGGAAACCCTGCATGCAGCATCACTTAAAGAGCTGTTTGATTATTTTTTCAGGATGGCGTCTGCAGGCGCATAGTAGCAGCACAAACACACACACACTGTGGCTGAGTTAATGGGTCTAGCAGTGGGCACGTGGCAGGAGATCTGAAAGGTCTATTGATAAAAGAGTATGCTCAATGGCAGGATTAACGTTCTGGTCAGTGTCCCTGCTGCAGGGAACCCAGATCCAGGAACCGTTCAGGTCCTGATGGTCACGGTGCTGTCAGTCTTCAATCTCTGTGGGTCCAGAGAACAATCTCTCTCAGTTGCGCCCCTCTGTCTCCTCCCACTGGGCCTACAGTCTTGGCCCCAGCCCTGCCACACCCTTCCTGGGCCTTCTCATATCAGTAATCTTGGTGCCTCTGCCCAAACAGGAAGTGGGATAGGACAGTGTAGAATTAATGGACAGTAAGCCTGGACATGCAGACCTGCAAAGCCTCACTCACAGCCCCTTTGATGAGTTCCAGCTCCCATCATGACACAGAAAGTCCTGGACACTTAATGATCTTGTCTCAAATCTTAAAGCTAGGGCTGGCCTTGGAGATCAACAAGGCAGGAGGTTCAGGGTGATAATTAGAACCACAATGATAATCATAATGATTGCCATCTAGTGTGACTTCTTGCCGGGCCCCACACGAGGTCCTTTGTGTGCATTATGTCTAATTGCTCATTTGTCAATTTTTTCAACAGATATTTACAGAGCAATGACTGTGCCATGTTCTGGGTATCCATTAACGAATGGGTTAGACGGGTCCCTGCTCGTATGACGCTTACATTCCAGTGGGGGAAGACGGACAGTAAGCAGAAGGGAGGAAAACAGCCAGGTGGGGTAAATGCCATGCA
The DNA here is from genome assembly GCF_027409185.1 of Cynocephalus volans. Taxonomy (NCBI): domain Eukaryota; kingdom Metazoa; phylum Chordata; class Mammalia; order Dermoptera; family Cynocephalidae; genus Cynocephalus; species Cynocephalus volans. The sequence continues at coordinate 27,019,068 of NC_084467.1, read as the reverse complement.
AAGAATTAAAATAGAGAGGACCTGCGGGGCTTCTTTGATTTGTGTGTGAGGGGAGGCCTCTCTGAGGAGGTCATAGGTAAGTAGATAGTTGCTTAGACATTTGAATAAAAAGCTGTGCCAGGAGAGGGTGCAGCTAATGCAAAGGCCCTGAGGTAGGAACTGGCTTGGTGAGCCTGAGGAACAAAAGAAGGCCCCTGTGGCTGGTGAGGAAGAAATAGAGGGCACCAGCAGAGACTGGCCAAGTAGACGCTATAGGTCCCAGTAAGGAGGATGGGTTTTATTTGAAAGAAGATGAGATGCCTTTGGAGGGTTTTAAGCAGGGGAGAGACATGCTCTAACTTGTGTTTTAAAAGGTCGCTTTGGCTGCTATGAGAAAAATGGTTTTTGTGGGGCAAAAGTAAATCAGAGAGTCCAGTTATAGTAGACCTTTGCAGACACCAGGAGAATGTGATGGGGGCTTGGACCACAGAGGTAACCCAGGAGCTGGAGAGAAGCACCTGGATTCAGGTATGGTCAGGGCTGGCTGATGGTTTGGAAGTACAGGTCGGGGAAAGAGAGGATTGTGGAATATTGCTAGGTTTGTAGTCTCAGTGACAGGGCAGATAGAGCAACTCTACTGTGTATTGTTATCTGCACTGCGTAACTTAAAAAAGCAGGTCTATGATGCCTGACACATGCTATAACATGGATGAACCTCGAAGACATTATGCTAAGTGAAAGGAGCCAGTCACAAAAGGACATTGTATGATTCCGCTTATATGAAGTACTTAGAGCAGTCAAATTCATAGAGACAGAGAGTGGAATGGTGGTTGTCAGGGGCCAGGGGGGAAGGGGAAATGGGTATAGTGGTGTCACTTTTGTAAGATGAAAATAGATTTGGGGATGGATGATGGTGACAGTAGCACAGCAATGTGAATGTACTTAATACCACTGAACTGTACACTTAAAAATGGTTAATATGCTAAATTTTATGTTATGTGTATTTTACCATTATTTATTTATTTATTTGCTAGCCTGTACAGGGATTCAACACCAGACCTTGGTATTACCAGCACCATGTTGTAACCAACTGAGCAACTAGCCAGCCTATTTTCCCATAATTAAAAAAAAATAAAAAACAGGCCGAGGATCTCACAGCTGATAAGAGGCCAAGCCAGGTCTGAACTGGGCCCAGCAAAGTCAGATCTGGTGGTTTTACTGTTGTATCACCCTGTTTCCAGGAACACAGGGCCCCCACCTGAAAGTGAGGTCACCCATGGCATCCGCTTCCAGGTGGGTATCAGCCCCCACCTTCCGTGTGTGTGGGCACCAAGAGAGGACACCAGCTGCCAGGTGTGGCTGGTTTGACACCTGCAAGTAGGATTTTTTTTTTTTTTTTTGGACTGGTAAGGGGATAGCAACCCCTGGCATGGTGTGGTCTGCACCACGCTCAGCCAGTGAGCACACCAGCCATCCCTATATAGGATCTGAACCCGCGGCTTCGGCGCTACCAGCGCCATACTCTCTCGAGTGAGCCATGGGACCGGCTCTGCAAGTGGGATGATTGAATGAAGTGAGGAACAGTAGAAAGTAGACCTAGTCCCAGCACTTCGTATGTCTAATGGTATCAGCATGTACAAAGCAGCCCTTTAGACATGATGGTGACACAGATAACACGGATGGCACAAGTGTCAGCTCCCACACGTTGGCATATGTGTGCCAAGCCCTTTATGCGTAGCATTTTATCCATCCTCACCCTAACCCTGCAGTGTAGGTACTTTCGTTCTCCCTGTTCTACAGATGAGAGTACGGGCTAAGTGACAGTAACAGACTGTGCAAGGCCGCCCGCAAGTAAGTGGGAGTAGAAATCCAGAGCTTGGGCTGTCGGCCTCCAGAACCTCGATGCCTTTCTAGTAATGACCGAGGTTAAATGAGGAGACTAATTAAGAAGGTACAACAGCGCTCGCTCCTCCGTGTTCTATTTTTTGGGCCAACTTGAAGGGACACCGAGTAATTATTTCCTGGAATGAGCATCCTCTGCCCAGGCTGCAGGATGCTCCACGCTCGGTCTCCCGTGTGGAAGCTGACGCCGCATTTGCCTGGCGACGAGTCATGACAAAGCTGGGCACACTCTTGCCTGCCCCACTCGCGCAGCACCTCATGAGAGGAAAAATGAGATAAAACAAAATCAAGCTGAGCTCCTAACTCACATTCCATCTCTGGCAGCTCCTTGATGATAAATCATTCTGGAATTGGAAATGAGGCAGGAGGAAAGCGGGTGGAGACCTGGGCGGTGTGGCTCAGTGGCCCGTTTCCACCTGGGATCCTCCTCTCTTCCTCTTGGGGGCCAGTGAGATGCGGCCCACGGGTGATGGACGGGGTGGCTTTGCCCCTTCCTTCTCCTTTTTTGTTATTATTATTTTTAATCATGGCAAAATATACATAAAATTTGCTGTCTTGACCGTATGTATTTATTTATTTGTTTGTTTGTTTATTTATTTATTTATTCATTCATTTTTGGTTCTGGCCAATAAGTCAACCATTTTTAAGGGTACAGTTCAGTGACATTAAATACATTCACTTGTTGTTGTGTAACCATCACCACTACCCATCTCCACAACGTTTTCATCTCCCCATACTTGAACTCTGTACCCTTTGAATACTAACTCTCCATTCTCCCCACTGCCCCTGGTAACCTCTATTCCACTTTCTGTCTCTTTGAGTTTGACTAGTCTATCTAGGTACCTTATGTAAGTGGAATCATACAGTGTTTGTCTTTTGGCTTATTTCACTTAGCGTAGTATCTTTGAGGTTCGCCCATGTTGCAGCATGTGTCAGAATTTCCTTCCTTTTTAAGGCTGAATAATATTCCACCGTACGGATATACCACATTGTGTTTATCCATTCCTGTGTTGATGGACACTTGGGTTGTTTCCACCTCTTGGCTGTTGTGAATACTGCTGCTCCGAACATATCTCCTTCTCCTCCACCCCAGGCTTGGCCATGGTTGTGTATAATCGTGGGTATTTGGGAGGCCAGGGTTATGTCAGCATCCCCCACACAAGACTGCCACCTGCACACCCCTCGTCTGGCCTCACCAGATCTTGCTCTGGGCCCTGCAGGTTTCTATAGCAACTCTGTGTCAATCAGCTGTGAAAGGCAGTCAGATGTAGTGGTTTGAGTCCCAGCTGTGTTACTTACCAGGTTAATGACCAGTTAGTTCATGTTTATGGTCTTAGTTTCCTCGTCTGTAGAATCTACTTCACAGCTAAGGGGAGGGGTCGCAGGACATGACACTAGCCCTTGGTCGGTGCCAGGCATCCTGCTATGCTGGGTGTTTTGCAGGGATCATCTAACTGAGTCCTCACAACTATACTAAGAGGTAGTTTTATTTTTATCCTCATTATAGATGAGGAAATTGAGTCTCAGGGAGGTGAAGAGCATGCTCGAGGTCCCTCACCAGTGAGCAATGGTGCTGGGATTCTGAGCTCTGGGCTTGTACCACACAAATGAGGGCCAGTCTGATAAATTCTGGACACAGTCATAGCTGGCTTCTGGGTTGATGAAATCAATCCATGCCCTGAGGGAGCACAGTCAGCTTTCACAGTCCAGGCCCTTGTTAGGCCTGGACATTTGAGCTTGAGGCTGGGCTGACAGGTCTGTCGCACCAAGCAAAACAGTAGGGATACATGCCTGACCTCAGGAGTCTGTGAATCCTGTCTTCCTGGGAAGAGGGTCCATGTGTTTCATCATTTCTCAAAGATCCCTGACTCTAAAATGGTAAAGACCCATTTGGATTCTAGCCCATGGATCCCAGAAAGAGCCACAGACTCGAGAAGGCCTCTGAGCAGCAGAGACTGTGTTATGCCGAAAGTTCCAGGAAGGCAAGCTCCATGGCGAACTGGGCTGTGGTGGTCAAGGAAGCACGCCGAGCCAGTGCAGGTGGTGGCTGCAGGCTGGACAGACCCCGCCGGGCTCGGGGGCATGTGAGGGAAGCCACTGCTGGCTGTTGGGCAGAGAACGGGAGGCTGGGCCATGGTAACCAAAAGACACCACATTTATGTGACTCAGTGAATTTGAGTTTCTTTCCTCCTCATGTATCAGACCTGGGCAGGAGCTCGGTTTGAGGGGTAGCGCTCCTGCACGTGGTAATTCAGGGATAAAGCCTCCTTCCATCTTGGAGACCCATAGTCTAGGGTCTGGCCGACTACACCCAGCCACCGTGGAGAGAACCTGGAGGGGCCTGCATGGAGATTTGCATGGGCCAAGCCTGCAAGGGGCCTATGTCACTTTTGCCCACATTCTGTTGGAGAGAACCTAACTGTGAAAAGTCTGGGAAATGTTGTCTAGCCATATGCCCAAAGGAAGGAAGACTATATTTGAAATGGGCAGCTAGCTTTTTTTTTTTTTTTTTTTTGCCACATGTGGCCATTCAGCAGGGATTTGCTGACATCTTAGGAACAGAAGAACTCACTGAGGAGAGTTCATGAAAAAAAGGGTTTATGATAAACATGCAGCAGGCACTCTCACAGAAAACTAAGGATACCAAGGTTGCCGTCCACTTATTTATTCATCCGTTCATTCATATAGTCATTCATTCAATGAATAGTTTTTGAGCATTTATTGCGTGTTGGCCATGGTGCTGTATACTGGAGTACAAAGGTGAAAAAAGCCAGACAGGGTCTCTGTTCTCATGGACTTTACGTGTGTGTGTGTGTGTGTGTGTGTGTGTGTGTGTGTGTGTGTGTGTGTGTGTGTGTGTGTGTGTGTGTGTGTGTGTGTGTGGATAAACAACAACAAAAACAATTAGAACATGTAAAATAATTAACCTTGCTGTAAATGCTCTGAAGGTAAAATAAAGGGTGATGAGACTGAGTAATTGAGATTGGGTTAGCTGTCAGGGTAGGCTTCCCTAACATTTGAGCTGAGAGCTGAAGGATAAGCATGAGTGAGCCTGCAGAAAGTGAAGGACAGAGCACTTCTGAGCATGGGAAAGTTGTGCAAAGGCCCTGGGGCGGCGAAGAGCTTGACCTACTTCAGGATCATCCACCAGCACTACCAGCATCCTTATTCAGATTAACTCTCTGCTCTGTTACTCTTCCTCTGTTTGATACCACTGGTCCTATCACTGAACCTCCACATTCAAGGGCTGTGTCCAGTCCCCTTCTGGCTTGAATTCTCAGTGGCATTTCACACATTGCTGGACAAATTGTCATTCTCAAGATCCTCGTGGGTACCATAGCCTCTTGGTCCTATTTGTAAGAGTTTCCTAGGACTCAGACCTTAGCTCTGTCCTTCCTGTTCTCCCTGCCTTTGCTGCCACAGCCTCCCCACCAACTCCTCGTGCTCAGTGTCTTCACGGAGGCCTGAGAAAGCACACAGACAACTCGACTATGTGAGATGGGGAGGGTTCCCCAGAAGTGACATGTGAACTGCATCTTAAAAGTTTGAGCAGGATGTTGCTAGATGAGGATGGACAGAAGAGCATTTCAGGGAAAGGGGACAGCAAATGCAGAGGCCACAGAGCATGAAAGGGCATGAAGGAGAGGTCAGGGAAGTAGAGGTGATAATCCCAAAGGGGCAGAAGTGTGCATGGTTGGAGGGGTGGGGGGAAGGATGGAAGTACTGGGAGAAAAACCTGGACAGATGGCTGAGTCCAGATTGTGAAGGGCTTCGAATGCCTAGCTAAGCAGTAGACAGTTTGTTCTGCTGGCATCAAAGAGCCACAGGAAGCTTAAGATTGGTGGCCAGGCTTGTTTTACAGGCAGGTGAGTGTGGGAGCAGCGTGCGGGACTGGAGAAGGGAGTGAGAGTGGCGGGTAGGTAGGAGAAGCCGGGAAGCAGGTCCATTGTTCCTCAGCATCCAGCGATGTAAGTGCAATGCCTAGCACAGAGCAGGCCCCCGAATGTCACTGAATTTCATAGTCTCACCTCCTGGGGGTGGGGGGAAGGGGCTGCACTCTGGGATGGGCTCTGGTAGTTTCTTAAATACAAGAGCATCTTCTCTAGAGTATAAGTGTAATAAGGGCAGGAAAGATGCTCATTGTTGGACCCCTGCACACCAGGAGTGCACGAAGACATTGGTTAAACAAGTGAATGAATGAATTAGCAGCTCCTGTAAGCCTGTAAGCCTCCTGAACAGATGACAGAGTGACTGAGAGTGCCCCTAGCATTTAGATGATTCTTGTCACTTTGCTCAAGGGAGGGCAGAGAGAACTAGGCCTGCTTGGGAGCCCCCCTCCAGCCCTGGAGATGCGAGCTAACAGATTGGCCTGGGAAGTGAAGGTAGGAAGGTCAGAGACCCAGCCAGTGTCAGGCAGGAAGGACTGTGGGTCAGGTTGTCAGGTAGAGGGCAAAGGGGAAGGAGAAATTGGGGTCTTCAGGTGTCTAGAAAAACATCCAAGCCTCTGGGTGATGCTGACTCCAGGCTGTCAGCAATTAGGAGCCCGAACTGACAGCTTGTCTGTCTTTCATGAACCATCACAGTGGCAGAATGACCAGGTCAGCAGCAGCTCTTTGGAGACATAGAGGGAGGTACAGGCTGTCTGGGGATCTCTTGTCCCTGTCCTATCCTGAGTGGGAGGGAGATGAGGCACACAGAGACCTGGTTCAGGACTCTATCTCCATGCATGTGCCCTGCACCCCTGGATAGTTGCAGGCCAGGTCTGGGGGGCAGCATGCAGCTCCCTTGATTTCACTGGGGGATGGGGAGGGGTCTGGTAACTCCTGTCTCCCAGCCCCGAATCCCTGGGGCTGTCAGCGGCCCAGCCTTTGCTATAACATCAAGTCTTACCCAACTACACCAGCCACTGGCTTCTCAACTCTGTCTTCCTTGATCCTCATCCTCAACAGTCTCTCCCACGTAAATACCCATGTGCCACACCCCCACATCCCCGCACCTACCCACGTAACCACACATCACATACATATATGAGTTGTACATATAGAGAGATACACGTGCACATTAACAGTAACACACACATGCCCCTGTTGATACACACACGCACGCACACACAGACACACACACACACACTGGCTGGAAGTTCAGTGTTGCTGGAACATTCGGTGTGAGGGGGAGACAGTGAGGGGTACAGCTGGAGACATGGGCGAGGCCAGCTCGTGGAGGAACTTGAGTGACATTCCAGGGAGTTTGAGTCCCGCCCTGTAAGTGATGGGTGGGGAGCCACGAAAAGGCTTTAAGAGGGAAGATAATGATATATTAGTTGGGTGGCGCATGGGTTGGACTGGGGCAAGTCTGAAGGCAGAAGAGAGGTTGTCTCCAAGTCCAAGAGGAAAAGGTGAGATAGGTCAGGCTGGCACAAGCAGTTGGATGGGAGGTTGGGGCGGGGCAGATACGAGGTGTTAAAGGAAGCAACTCTAGAGACTGGATGTGAGATCAGATGAGGCTTTGGCTTGGGTGGCTGGATGGATGACGGGCCAGTCCCAGATGCAAGGAACCCAGGAGGAGAGAAAGGTTTGGGGCAAGAGCAAAAGGTTGGTCCAGGCCATGAGCAGTTGGAGGCATCTGAAAAACTTTCACGTGGAGAAGCCTGTAGGTAGCAAGACCTGGGGTCTAGAGTCAGGAGGAAGCACTGGGCTGGGCCTGCAGGCAGAAATTTAGGAGTCAATAGCACTAGGGACAAGAGGCTGGGAAACAGAAACATGCTCCTTGGACATGTGCCAGCACCACTACCTGGAATGTCCTCCCTTCTCTGCCAAGACCAAACTGCATGCCTCTTCCAGGAAACTTCTCCGAATTATTCCTTCCCATCATCCCCAAAGCTGTGAGCCATTGGCTGGTGGGCCCGAGGAGCACAGGGCAGCTGAGGAGGGGGGCAGAGAGGGGCAGGGCCCAGTGATACACAAGGTCGCCTCCTGCATTTCCATAGTCAGCCTGGGGCTAGGTAGGGCCATTAATGAATTGTTCTTATCTTTGTTAGGAGGTTTTTCAGACTTGAAGCAGCAGGCCCCTGCCTGGCTCCATAAAAGTTGTGTGGGTCCAAGTGATGCCACCTGCCTGGCAGAGCCAGGGTTGGCTTCCCATGTTCCAGCTCCCGGGTCCCATCTGCTCTGCCCAGCTACTGTTCCCAGCCTCTCTGTTTCAGCTCCAGCTCGGAGTCCACCCTCAGAGTCTGTCTCCAGAGTCCACTCTCCTCAACTGTATGCTCCTCCTCTGGAGGCAACTTTGCCAGGATTGGTTCAGGGCTGAGGCTCCAAGTGACAACCTCCTCTCTGCAACTGGGCAGGGGCGAGATCCAAGCATGGCTGGACCTGGCCATAAACCTCCAGGAGCCTGGGCCTGCCAGGCCTGAGAGTCATTCTGCCCCAGCCAAACAGAAAGCACACTCTGCTATAAAAGTTGTGAGATGGAAAAAAAGAGCCTATCCCTTTGCCCTTCTGTAGCATATGCTACATTCAACTGCAGGTGCCAAGTTCACCTCTTTGGTAAGAACTGATCTTACCACCAGAAGTTACTGACCAATGGGGCCTGGAGAACCTCAGGCCATTTCCACTCCCAGAAAAATATAGGTTTGAATGTGCTAAAGGGGGATCATGTTTTAAAAAAAACAAAAAACAAAAAACGCATGTTAATCTAAAAAGCTCTATGTAAATGCCAACTATCATGGCTATTGTTGCTTTATAATGATGATGATTAACCAGGAAAGTAACGAAATCCAGGTCTATCTTATCTCCTCCCAAAGTCTATTCCTCAGACAGTTTAGAGATTCATAGGTGTTTCTGAGAGAAAAATAAAAAAGGGAAGGGAGTGATTCTGTAGTCAAATTTTTGAAAATTCTGGAGTACGCAAGGTTAAACAGGTTTCTCTCCTGCTAAAAGTTTCAGATAAACTCATAAGCACTGGTTTCTTCAAGACGATGGAGTTGCTGCAATATTTTTCAAAATTACTGACACACCGAATGTTTTTCTCATGGAATTTATTTCTCAGTCAGTGTTGTTGTGTTGAACACACTTTGGAAAACATTTCTAGGCCTCATTCTGCAATTAATCAAATTCAGTGTTTTGCCGTGTTTCCCATAGTGTACCCACCACTGATGCTCCTTGTGTTTTTCTGTGTAGACAGGTCTGATAATCTCTCTGCTGGGGTGTGGTGGGAGCAGGGAGGGCTGAGTGGGGTGTGACAGGGCAGGGGGCTGGAGAAGTTAACAGGCTGCATCATGGAGAACCTTGTGCCAGCCTAAAGCTCTTCATCCGAGGGACTAAGGCCTGCTACCGCCTCCTGAAACAGGAGCCACACATGTTATTGGATTGGGAAAACTGAGCTGCCCTTAGGGAGTGATTGGAGGAAGAAGGAGGCAGCACAGCTCACCGCTCCCCTGGAACCCTGCTGTACCCCAGACCTCCTCAGATCATACCCTGGGAGGCTCTAAAATGTCCCCCTCTGCATCCACTCTCCTGGCTCAGTGTTAAATTCCTTAAAAGCAAGAGGCTACCTCTTCCCCTTTTCCCAGAGAAATGGCCCCTCCTTTTTTTTATTAGCATATTCATTATTACAAGTCATAATTGTTCTTTATGCCCCTTCCTTACCCAACCAATCACTCCCCAACCTCCCTCCCTCCATATCTCCCCCATCCCCCCATCTCTAGTATCCTTAGGTTTGTTCTCTCCTTCTGAAAGTTCAACGTATTATTATGTTTCTTTTTTTTTTTTTTTTTTTTTCTTCTTCTTTTCTTTTCTTTCTTTCTTAGCATTTAAGAGGAAGAGGCCTATGATGCACAGGAGATGCCTCTTCCTCTTGGGTCAGGGTTGCCAAAATTGGCTAATTAAAATAGATGTCCGCTTAAATTTGAATTTAAAATGAATCATTTTTAGTATAAGTATGCCCCAAGTATTCCAAGGGACATATTTATACTAAAAAAGTATGTGTGTTTATCTGAAATTCAAATTTAACTGGGCATTTTAACTGGGTATTTTATTTGGCAACTCTATTCTGGGGCCTATGCTGTTTCCTTTTTGGTGTTACTTCTAAAGAATCTCAGACAAAAGAGATGGAGCTGTGGGGCCCTTTGGCTAGAGAGCATCGAGGAGAATTGCTCTCTGACAGCCTCTCTGTGGCCCTGCTGGTGGGATGATGGATGTCTTTGCAGCCCCTGCTAGTCTGGGCTGGGGAAAGGGGGCAATGATAGGTCTAAGTGGGTGTGGGTCAGGCACGTTCTAGGCCTGGCAGGGAGAAGGACTCTGAAGGTTCCCAGAGCACTGACCCCATGCCAGGACCACAGTGAAACAAACACAGGCCTTGAGTCCTGGAAGGTTAAGGTTACAACCTGGCAAGGGGCACAGGCACTGGGGTCAAACAGCTTGGGTTTCAGCCCTGGCGCTGATCCTAACCTGCAGTGTAGCCCTGGGTCACTTAGTCCCCCTGGTCCTAAGCTTCCCCTGACCCCAGTGAAGAGGGGGCAGTGCCTCTGTCCTACCAAGTAAGATGAAATAGAAGAGTCCAGATGAAGTGCTGAGAAGAGTGTCCAGCCCATATGAAACACCCAAAAGGCGACTATTATTATTATTATTATTATTATTATTATTACTATTATTACTACTACTAGTAGCTGTGAGACACTTCAGCTTTGTCAAGTCAACTCTCTATTTGGTAAAATGGGGCTCATAACAGCAACCTAAAGAATAGCTGCAAGAACTAAAATAAATCCCACTTCAATGGGAAAGCGTAGGGCTGAAAACATACAAGCCTTTCCCTGCAGCCAGCATAATACTCACCTGTCCCAGGGCCAAACTGTAGGGAAAGGAGATTGAGTTTGGTTTAGTCCTCAAGTGCCAACTCCCTGTGCCTTCCCAGACCCCCTTCCTGCCAGTCACCTTCTGTCCAGGACCGTCTCCGCACAACCCCATCCCACCCTTGACTCCCATTAAAACTGATCTTTCCTTCATTACCTTTCTCTGTTATGGGAGAGAGGTGGATCCTGAGATATAAATCATACACCTGGGATAAGTACAAGCCTGAATAAACACTAGTTCAGAGTCAACAAACTATGGCCTGTGGTCAGGCTAGCTGCCTGTTTTTATAAATAAAGCTTGATTAGAACATTTACTGTCTATGGCTGCTCTCACACTACTTGGAGAAGTTGAGTCATTGCAACAGGGACCATATAGCCTACAGGGCCAGCAACAGCAAAAGTATTTACTGGCCCTTTACAGAAAAGTTTGCCAATCCTATGCTAATTTATTGCTATATATACACATATATAGCTATATATATATAAATATTATTAATATATAATTACGATTAATATATAACATATATTTTTATTTTATATATACATATTATGCATATTTAATTCGCTCAACACATTCTAATTCTGGCTGGTCACTCTCTTGCTGCCGGGCATTAAATTAAATGCTAGATATATAAAGAATACAACACGGTTCCCGCCCCTCAAAGAGTCCAGAGATGAAAATAGACATCTAAGGAAACAATTACACCTAAAGACTCAGCTCCTGTTTGGAAGACAGGGTGTTATAAATGAATGAATCAATCAATTACAATGTTGTGTGACAAGTGCAGGAATTGAAGTGCAAGTAACCCCCAACATAATTCCATCAGTGAAGTCCAAAAACTCCAATCATGTAAAATGTGGGATTGTGAGATTAATTAATTTATCAAAATCAATGAAATGGCCAGAATGAACCTGCCTAGTTAGTGAACCCGTTGTTCCAGGATTCCGGGAGCCAATCACCATTGACATTATGACATTATGTCCTATCAAGATGTGTTCTTGTGGAATCTTATGGTTGATACAAGACATCAAATGTATCAAGGAGGGCTTCACAGAGGAGGTGATATTTAAGTATGGCCTTGATGGATGAGTACGAGTTTACCAGATGAGAACTGGAGAGAAAAGTAAGGTGTGCCTGGGGAATCTGTGGTTTAAAATAGCAATGGTGGAAGGGACAAGGTGGGGTAGCTAGAGAGAAGACAGAAACTGTCCACAAGGAAGGATCATGGAAGGATGGGGGCTGCATGAGTCTAAGCTTTGATTTGTCCTGACAGCAGTGGAGAAATTCTCAAGGTTTTCTATTACTTTTTCTTTGTTTTAAATTAATCTTTCAAATCGTTATTTATTCTTGCATGAGTCACCCAATAGGCCAGAGGGCCTGCATTTGTCTGCAGGCCTTAGTGATAGGAAACCTACTTTTGGCATGTGGGTGCCTGGCGGGATCAATAGGGAAGTGCATGGTGAATGTGCCATTTTAGAGCTCTCACTCGGGCATTGGGGGGATAGTGCATGGGAGGGGCAAGGCCAGCAAGGTCAGAATTGGATGCAGAAATCCACAGGAGAGATGAGACGGGTCTTCAAATGAGAAAGAAGAATAGGGCTAGTGTGACTTATGGAGGACAGGGAATTCCAGGGGAGAAGCCAGGCTTGCTTCTCTCAGAAGTAAAAGCCCAGCAACAGGAAAGGCCCTGGTAAACAGCTCAGAGCTAAGAGAGATAAACCCATCTGGGCTAATGGAATAACTGACATGAATAGGTTACTGTGAATTGTTCTCAGTCTCAGCTCTGCTTTGCAGTCTCCTGCAATAGCCCAGGCTGTATCTCTGGTACTCTGATTCAGTAGGTTCGGGGACAGCGTCTAGGCATCAGCATCTTCATAAAACTCCCCACATGACCCTGATGCTGAAGGTTGCAGAATGGTAAACAGTAACCAAGAGAATGGGAGGGCTTGTGCCTGACAATGGTCGGGGAGGAGCTGGGCAGGACAGGGTCTGCTGACTTGTTGCGGGTGACATACTCCCTCAGAGGCCTGGCACCCCTGCTTTTGTTTAATCGATAGGTAACAGGAAATGTATGGGACCAAGCTAGAGGTTGACTTGCTTGGTTGTCACCCCAAATCCTGCCCCCAAGGAAAATGGGCATAAGTCCCTTGTGAGGTTGTTTCAAGGCACACTAGTCACCATGGATTTCACGTGGGATGACCTAGTGCAGATGGAAAGTATATGGACCCAGCAGCCAGGCACTGATGTGGAAACTTGGTCCTCCTCTCCCAGTGAGCTGTATAGCCTTGGGTAAAATGCCTCAACCTCTCTTACAACCATGCTCATCTCAACGAGGGATAATGGCACCTCTCAATAGGTCATTGGGAGGATTAAATAAGATCATTAAATCATTCAATAAACTTTTATCAAGGTATTAGTATACACTGGGCACTGGTTTGGGAACTGAGACACAGCAGCGCGAACAGAAGAGACCAAAATATGTCTGTCCTCATGGAGCTTATATTGTAGCAAGGTGAGACAAACAATATATAAATGAATGTATCACACATAAATATATATTATATATCATATTTCATATATTTGTATATAAATTTTACATTTTATATTATACAATAAATTTTACATTTTAAATTATACAATATATCGTATATTACATACAACATATTTTATAGTAATATATTGCATATATATCAGATGGGCAGAGAGGAAATGGAGACAGCAAGTATAGACAACTCTTTGGGGATGGAAATACATGCAAAACACCTGACACTAAGGATGGCACAGAGTAGGTGTGCAATAAATTATGTTTTAAAAGGCAAACAGCTAAAACTAAGGGAGTTGTAAAGATCAGGTAAGATAACATGTGATGAGAAGTACCCAGCACAGAGCCAGTACTCCAGTGATAGTGGTTTTTGTTCCTCATCTGGCCTGCTGCCCCCAGTCATTCACACACACACACACACGTGCACGTGCACACTCACACACACTCACGTTTGAGGGTTGTGGGAAGACTAAATCTTTCTCCCTGAATCCTATTTCCAGCTCTCCCACCACTTTGTATCAACTGTGGTCATGGAGATTAAACAAGTTCCTCCATGGAAGATAAGAAATCAAAACATGTGCATTGTGCTTGTCCGGAGAGTATAAACGACTCTTCATTATAATGTGGGAACCAAAGTCTCAAATTAAAAATAAAAGGAGGCATGATGTAGTCTTTGTCGTACTCCACCACAGAGGAGAGTCATTGTCACACAGTCACGGAGAATATTATGTTGATTGGCAAGAGCTGGACTTTGTAGAAGGGACAAAATTCCCCACAGCTAATCTACAATGGAATTGTTCAATGTCAGGCACAGCTTTAATAATATTGTTCTGGGCTGCGTTGGATGTAAATATCCCATGCTTCATTTTGTAAGCAATCAAAGAGAAGCTTCATAGACAAGAGAGAATGAGTGGTTACAGTATCTGTGCCGAAAAACACATGGGCAAAATCGAAAAATCAAAGAACGCTGCGCCTTAGAAAGCCTTCGGTTTGTGGCTTATCTCCCATTTCCTATGTCTGTCCAGCAAATTGCAAATTAGATACATAACAAAAGACCACACTTTAAATGCAGCCCTTGACATTGTTAAAAAGTACAGAATTAGCAAATCAGACTGGAAAAAAAATCAGACTAAGTCTGGACAGTCAGGTAATCGCCCCTTCATCTTGCCACAGTGCCTAGAATGACGAAGACAAGGAATCTCATTTTTTAAGCACTGCAGTATGCTTGCGCGCTTTGCCTTTGTCAGAAGCAGTATCAGGACCTAGATTCACAACCCAGCTCTGCTGTTTTCTAGCTGTTGTGGGTGACATACTTGGTCTTGGGCAAACAAGTTACTCAAGCAGTCTGTGCCTCAGTGTTTCCACCTGTAAAATGGCGATAATACATATCCCAAAGGATTGTTTAGAGGATTAAGTAAAATAAACTTTTAGCCCAGGACCCAAAACATACCAGGCATCAGTAGTGGGTGTTGTAAATCTAATTTTAATCTGCACAACAGCCCTGTTATGGGTTGAATTGTGTCCCCCAAAAAGATATGTTGAAGTTCTACCCCCAAGTACCTGTGAATATGACTGCATTTGGAAATATGGTCTTTGCAGATGGTCCAATTAGGATCGGATCATTAGGATGTGCCCTATCCAATGTGACTTGTGTCCTTAAAAAAGGGGGAAATTTGGACACAGAGACACAGCAGGAGAATACCATGTGAACATGGAGGATTGGAGCGATGCATCTACAAGCCAAGGAACACCAAAGATTTCCAGCAAACCACCAGAAGTTAGGAAGAGAAAAGAAAGGATTTCTCTTCAGGTTTCAAAGGGACAGTGGCTCTGCTAAAAACCTCTGTTCTGAACTTCTAGCCTCCATAACTGAGAGACAATAAGTTTCTGTTATTTTCAGCCACCCAGTCCTCTGTTACAGTCCTAGCAAACTAATGCAGCCCCCTTTGGGGAATAAAAACTATCCCTATTTTCAGATGAAGAATTGAATCCCAGAGAGGTAAAGTTGACCTCTCTAGCTCACTCAGCCACAGGTGGTCAAGCTGGGATTTGAACCCAGGCCTCTCTGACCACAAAGTCTGCCCTCTCTCCATTCACTGTGTAGCCTCTCAGGAGCTGAGATTGGGATAAAAAAGAAGGTAAGGTTGGAAATGAGCCCCCATTCATTACACCAGATCCCAGTGGAGGCACCTGGTCAGAGTGGTCTGATTATGAACAGCTCATTAAGTAAAGAGCAGTGAGTGTTTGAGAGTGACTTTTTAAAAAGAATCGACTTTTATTTATAGTGACGTTCCAGTCATTAATTTCAAAGGAAGAAAGCCCAAAGCAGAAGCAGGTTCATTAAAAATTTGACATTAGTAATTTAATTAAATTGGGTCTTTGCGTCTCATTGCGGAAAATGAAACGTTAGTTCTACACCAGTTCTCAGCCTATTTCCCCTGGTTGGCTCCCTCCCCTCACCTTAGCTTGCTTTCTTCTCCAAATGTTTACCTGACCTACCCCTCCCTCCTCCAGTACTCATAAACACACACATCAGTTACTGCCTCTCCTGTAAGCCAGCAGCAGGAGATCATGGGAAACTCCAAGTGAGCCAGCAGCAGGGGATTGTGGGAAATGCCAACTGAGCAAGCAGCATGGGATTGTGGGAAATGCCAATTGAGCCAGCAGCAGGGAATTGTGGGAAATGACAAGTGAGCCAGCAGCAGGGGATCATGGGAAATGACAAGTGAGCCAGCAGCAAGTGATTGTGGGAAACACCAAGTGAGCTAACACCAAGGGATCATGGGAAAAACTATGTAAGCCAGCAGCAGGGGATCATGGCAAAACACCAAGTGGGCCAGCAGTGGAATCATGGGAAATGACAAGTGAGCCAGCAGCAGGGGATCATGGAAAACACCAAGTGAGCCAGCAGCGGGGTATCATGGGAAATACTGAGGGGCCTACAGGCAGCAGGATAAAGGTAAATCCTTTCATCCAAGTCATCTCTCTTGTCAGAGGTAGAAAATAGGCAAGGAAGAACTCTTCAGTCCTTAAGATGAACTCTCACAAAAATACAAGCCTCTGAGGGCAGGGACCACAGCTATATTCCCAGTGCCAAGCACAGTAGGCCCACAATAAATTTCTGTTGCCTGACAGAATCAATACATGAATGAATAACTCCCCCAAACAACTGACTAATGAACACACACGTGTCCCTACAAGTGCCAGGCACCGTGTCAGTCCCCAGGATACACCCCTGAACCAGACCAGGCCCCTGCCCTCATGGCCTTGTGGCCCAGTGGAGTGAGAACATCTGCTACTTTTTGAGCACCTACTATGTGCCAAGCACTCTGCCAGCCATGCATCATTAATTATCTGTAACTCCCTCCACTGCTAGATGTTAATGGCCTCACTCTTTTTTCAGTTGAGGAAATGAAAGCTCAGAGAGTTAACAGAACTCAGAGTCACACAGAGTAACACAGTGATAGTGCCTGGTTTCATACCCAGTTTAGCCATTTCTCTCTACACGAAGTTGTTTCCTCTCAGAAAGGAAGCAGAAGGGAGAGGGAAGGCCTTCTTTCTGAGGGTTCTGTGATCATCAGCACTAGAAGACAGGGTCCTGGAAGGTAGTTGCCCACAGCAAGGTGGGCAGGAAGAGGGTGCTGCAAGTGCTTAGGAAGCCCTCTAGAGTCCAGGCCTGCCTGTCTCCACTTCCTCATCATGGCCACCCCACCCTCTCATCCCAGGCTCCCTGAGCTCCTAGGTTATCTCCAGCCTCAGGGCCTTTGCACATGCTGTTTCCTCTGCCTAAAACAATTTTTGGCCTAGCTACTTCTTATTGATCTCTCAGGGCTGAGCATAAATGTCACCTCCTCCAGGAAGTCATCTCTGACCTCCCCCAGCCCCAACTGGGTTTGGTCCCCTGCCTGGTGCCTATCCCATCATAGCACTTAGTGTGCCTTTAATTGTGCACATCTCCCACTGGACTGGGAGCTTAGATTCATTTGTGTAGCACTCACTGTACACCAGGCTCTGTCCCAAGCACTTTGCATGGCTGAACTTCTTTCTCACAGCAATGAAACCAACGTGAGGAAGGTGGTGGTGTGATCCCCTTCTTAAAAATGAGGAAACTGAAGTGCTGAGAGGTTAAAAGACTTGCTTAAGATCCCACAGGTAGTAAAGTATTGAGCTGGGAAGTGAAGCCAAGCTCTATGGCTCCTGAGTCTATGCTCTCTACCACCCTGCAGTACAGCTTTCCAGAGACGGCCTTGATAAATCATCTCCGGGTAGATTAAAGGAGAGGTGCCTGGACAGCGGTCAGTGTGGCAGAGACCCCTCATCCTTGCCCTATTAAGGCATCCTGGAATGGGGGGAGGTGTGACCTTCAGAGCACAGGCAGTTTCAACTTGGCTAGAAAGGCAGAAGGCAGGGGGAGCTGCGTCAGGTGGAATGGGTGACTTACAGGCACAGAGGACCAGTGTCCTCCCTCCCTCCTCTCTGGCAGGTCACGACGCTCTTGCACACTGGCCAAGACCATTGTCTCTGGATAATGCGAGTGCTCTTGCAGCCGGCTGCAGTTGCTCTGGCTCGGCCACACACTGAGTGTTGTGCTCCCAGCTCCCATTTTCCCCTTTCAGCGGGCCAGGCTAGTGAGGACTCAGGTTCTTGTCTTCCTGCCTCACTGCCTGTTCCATCATTCACCAACCCCTTCAGCTACCCTGCTGGGCCAAAGTACCCCTGTGCCTGCCAGGACAGATCACACAGGAAAGGACATTGGATTTAATGAGCACTTACTTGATGCCATGCTCTGTGTCCCTTCCCTGGTATTTAGTGAGAAGGAGTTTGGAGTCTGAAATCAGGGCAACCATGCCCAAGAGATGAAAGTATTTTCCCTGGGGTTGCATCTCTAGTGATCAGGATGGACATACTTCACAGCCAAGGCCATGCATTAGAGAAAGTGAGAAACCTGGCCAATTGTAAGTCTCAAGTGTGGCCCCTCCTTAAAGTGTGACCTCTTTCGAGTAACCCATTCTCAGGGTATCAGCAGCTTTGAAAGGCAAGCAGATTGCAGTGGCCAATCCCATTCTACAGAAGAAGAAATGAGTCCCAAGAAGGCCAACTGGCCTAGGGAGGTGCTGCTAGGAAGCAGGGGTCCAGGCTCAAGCCCAGCTCACGGGCTGCATGTCTCTTCTCACAGTTCTCCCCAGTCACACGTGTGGGAACCCAGGGAGGCTGCCCAACGGCATCCAGCAGGGCTCAACCTTCAACCTCGGCGACAAGGTCCGCTACAGCTGCAACCCCGGATTCTTCCTGGAGGGCCATGCCGTGCTCACCTGCCACGCTGGCTCCGAGAACAGTGCCACGTGGGACTTCCCCCTGCCCTCCTGCAGAGGTAGGTGGGCGGCGGCTGGGCGGGGGTCCTGGGGCATCCAGTGGGATCCAATCTCAAGGGGAGGAGTTACACCCCAGAAGAGCATGGGGTGTCCACTATGGGGAGCCCACGTCTGGGGAGCACTGAGGGTCCTCAGGGTCTCTAGGTATTCTAGGGGCTTTTCAGCTTCACCTGAGCTTCTAGCCCTCAGGTATGCAGTCCCTCAATTTCCTTCTCCTTGCGTCAACAAACTTACTTTTACCCAGTCTGGCCTTGTCTCCTACCCACCTGTCTCAGAAGGAACATTGTTTCTCTTCCCGTTACAGACCATCTCCCCTCTTGTGCACGGATGGCTCCCCCAACAGCTTTTGCACTGACCTCTCCCCAGCAATTATTTTTTCTCTTTCCTAAAATTTCAGCCTCTCTCCTTATCTAATGGTTTCTTCTTCTCAGCCTCCAACATGCTCAAAACCTCTTTACCCCAACAACTCCCCCACCCAAAAAACCCCACCTATCTTCAATGCTATGTCTGCTTCAGCATCCCAGCTAGGGCGAACAACTTGTCCCCGTTTGCCCAGGACTTTCTCATTTGTAGCTCCAAAAGTCCCATATCCTGGAAACCTCATCAGTCCCAGGCAAACTGTGACATTGGTCACCCCACTCCTACCCTATTCTTTATTGCCCGCCCCACCTTACCCCCATAATAGCCAAGCTCTTTCTAAAATAATTTCTGATGGTTATTATCTGATGATAATGATAATACATGATCATTTTTTTAAAGCTTAGAAAATACAGAGAATAAAGAAGAAATAAAATGTACCCATTTTAATTACGATTTTTGTGTATTTCCTTTCCATTTTCCAATACATATTACAGATATGTATATAAATTGAGATTATAATGCATGTAGATAATTTTTAACCACCATTGAAAAACTAACACATCGCACTGTAGGATTTCCCCATGCCACCCATAAAGCCGAGTGTCCTGAAGGTGCCATCCAGCCCCATCTCTCCTTAGTTCCCATTGACTTCTGTGCAGACTGGCCTTTGCTCCCAGTATTCTGCATCTTATCGCCACATCAGATGGGAATTGTTTTTGCCATTATATTCTTTGACCTCTTATTGGCCTTTTGCCCTATGGACCACTTGTTTCTTCTTGAAACTCTCATCTTTAAATTCTGTGGATCTACAACACCTAGATATCAGTCTGGGAGGGTCATCTCAAGGAGTTGAGAAATGATCAGAACGCGTAGCTCCTTCCTGTGGTTCAAGTTTTACTTTTCTTTTGGAAGAAGCTTTTTTTCTGTAATTACTATCAAAAAACTAGGTCTAGGGAAAAGCAGCCCCCTCCTCCTGCTATACGTGCACACTTTTTATTATGGACACCAGGGATGAAAATTACTTGGCACATGTGCCTATTCCCTTTCTATTCCTGTGGCAGACATAATTAATTGATCACAGCACCCTTTCTGGTTGAGTCCAGATGCAGCTGTGAATTCCCTCTCCACAGGCAAGGCACACCCAATCAATCTAAGTTGCCACTTGATTTCATGGTTGTTTACCCCTCCTCAACCAAGAGAATCAGCCTCAGTGATATTGATCCTTCTTGGTGGAGCCCAAGGGAACTAGATCCCCTTTCCTGCCTTCCTAAGTCCCATCCTCCCAGGGTCCGTTTCTAACTCAATACCTGCCTCTTTTCAGGGGGTTGAAATCAGGAATGACCAAACCCATCAGGTGAGATGGCCCCTGCACACAGGCGTGTGGCCTAACCACAGCCTGCAGTGGCTATATCTGCCCTTCCTTACAGCGTCCCTATCCACCCCCTGCCCTGGGGATGTCACAGTTAGCATTCTGAACTTCCAAGGACAGTGTCAGAGTTGTGACATGATAATACAATACGAAATATGATAGTAAATGACATCAGGTATTTACGTTGTGAAATGTAGATCACAATTCTCTTTTCGCAGCACTATAAGTATCATACTCTTTGTTCAAGATAGAAGCTTAAAACAAATGTAATCCAAGTACCAAGGATGCAGAGGGGGTATCACCCTGTCCTGTGACGTATAAGTCACAATAATATCCCATGCTAATAGGGTGGAAATCCACTATCTCTCCCAATATCTTCAGGAGTCTGTGTCAGCTTTTGTTTCCTCTGAACTTTAAACTCACTGCCATGCCACACTTCCCCTCGTTCTGCTCTGCCAGCCTTGGTAGGAAACTTAGCCCACTTTTCTTGACCCCCCCCCAAAAAAAACACCTAACAAAAACACTAACAAAGGTGTTTGCATGTAGTATGGCCTTTATTAAAGGTTTGTGGCAATTCAGGAAGTTTGCATCTCAGCACTGCAAATGGCTTAATGAAGTTTGAGCAATCACAAGCCTCAAAGTCTTTTGGCCCCTTCTCCCTGGAAGTTTCTCCCTGCCTTCTGTCTTGGCAGTCTCCAGCTTCCCCTGTAATCAAGGTGGAAGAGGCTGGAGAAAGCTTCTTCCACCTTGATGCGTCCTGCACCTTGGTCCCATTTCAGGACTTCTAGCAACTTCTTAGGCTTGGTAGCCTGATTTCCTCTGGGTTTTGTCTAATGTTTCCCTTTCCTGCCCAAGCTAGTTAGGTGTAGGGAGGTATTTTCCTGAACAAAGAGAACTCTCACCCTGAAAGAAACTCTGGGGCTGGCTGTTAAAAAATATCTCTTTTTTTAATAACCCCACTAGCCAGAGATACATGACGAGGGCCGTCTTCCTTTGCCAGGTGGGATCACGGCCCACAGGCCAGTGTGTGTGTGTCCTGGCACGGGGCAGCAAGGGCTGGCCTGTCGTTGGGAAGGAGCATCTGGGGTGATGCTACTGTCCCAGCGTGCACATCACGCCAGCAATTCACGGTGGCATGACTCTCTCCCAGGCCTCTCCCAATTCTCTCTCAGCTTCTCAAATGATGATTCTTTCCCTCCTTCTCCTTCACTGACTTTTCTACCCCAGTCTTTTCCCTAAAATGCTGGAGGGCCGAGCTCAGCTTCTTCTCTGGAGCCTTCTTGCATCTCTTGGAATCTCTCATCTATTCTATGGCTTCTAATTGTTACTTGGGGGTAACTCTCCGATCCCCATCTCCATCCCACCCTCTGTCCTAAGCCCAGGCCCATGTGGATATTGAGCCCACTACTGAACCCCTCTCTGGGGTGTGCTTCAAACTTGGCACATCCAAAACCTAACTCTGTTTTTCCCAAATCTACTCTTTTCTCTGCCTTCCCCAGCTCAGCAAAGAGTGTCACCACCCAAGGTGGCTAAGCCAGACACCTCAGGCCTCTTACGCTCTCACGTTCCTTATTCCTCACCCTGCATCATCATCAGTTGCTATGTCCTTCTGTGCCATCCCACCCCCTCCACCCTCCACCACTCTTCAGGAGGCCCCAGTGACAGTCCAGTCCCTCTCATCTCTTATCTGCCGCATTGCACCTGTCCCCTGTGGACAGCCAACTCCAGTCCCCCTGACCCACACACATCCCAATCCCTTCTCCACTGCTGGAGTGAACTTTCTAAGGCACAGATCTGACAAAATCACTCATTGCTTAGAATCTCGTCAGTAGCTCTTCATCACAGACAGGGTCAAGTTCAGATTCCTAGCACAGAGCACAGGCCCTTCCAGAAAGAGTCCCAGACAGACCTTTATAGTCTGTCTCTTAGTCTTCTCTTACATTGCTTCCAATTTACCACACTAGACAATGCTCCCTTTTGGATGCACCAGGGAAGCCAGCCAAGGAAGTCAAGTCTTGCTTTCAGAAGGGCTTTGAGCCCCCAGACTCCCTGCTGCCTGAGGGGCCCAGGTGTGGCTCTGCCAGAAGGCTGGAGAGAACAAAGTGGCTGTCCACCTTTCGGGGCCCCTAGGGCCTCCCCCAACTCCCAACACTTCAGCTCCATTGTTCCATTCTGATTTGCCACAAGATACAAGAAAATTCTGAGAAGCGAAGCATCCTCGGTAATGTCTGTGATTTTCTGAAAGCGATTTTTCTTCCTTAGGAGGCCAAACTAAACAGAAGCAAAGGATGCTCACCATGCTCCTGCGCCGTGCCATGCCAAGAGCTGCAGTCCTGCCAGGGTTGAAGGGTTCATACTCGGGAAGGATTCAAAGCCTTTTGGCCTTTCTTCCTCTTGTGTAGAACTCTCAAGGGCTGGCATCTGTGAGTGGATAAACCTCATCCACTGGGCAGTGGTCCGTAAATATTTGCTGAATGAACGGCTGGCTGGCTGGGTCTAATTCACCATCAGGATCATGCAGGCATAGATGCCCAAAAGGGAAATAACTTGCCTGGGTTACCCCACGTGCCCAGCAGCCCTGAGTGACATGATCTCCTTAAGTACAAACTTCCTGGAACAGATTGAAGAGCTGTGTGTGTCTGCTCCATCCAGGAAATGCCATGGGCCTGGCTGAAAGGTAGACTCAGTCTGGGGACACAGCATAGACTAAGGGGTGTAGGGAGTAGCAGGGGTTGGGGACAGAGAAGGTGTAAGGCCAACCCCCAATGAGGCCCATCTCAAGAATTTCGTCCTGATGAGGCTTGGCCAAGCTGGCAGAGGGAAGGAGACAGGGCCTGTGACCTCCCTTCACTTTGTGTCACTCTGGGCACATTTTCAAAGGCAGAGGTCCCTGGGAGATGCTGAGCTTTGTGTAACCTCTTTGATCCACAGTAAGGAAGACCACATGGAGTTCAGCAACTTGTGAGGGGCCTTGGCCCTGGATCAAAGAAGGCCACATGGGGAAGGAATGGAGTTCAGAGGCACCGGGGGCTGAGAGGCAGGTGGTAGAGAGAAAGCTGGCCTGAGCAAGAAATGCTTGGCTTCTGAGGTTCCAGCCAAACACTGCAGCTGCCACCAGACATGGGCATTTGGTCTTCAGAAGCTTGGGCTGCAAGTGCTGAGCTGCATTCCAAATTTTCTGGCCCCAGAGTGAGGAACCTGCAGAATGTGAAACAGAAGCAGTGGTGTCAGGCATGGACAGCACATGGAGTCAAGCCCAGGTTCAACACAAGCTGTGCCAGCTAGTAGTTGTGTGGTCGCCAACATGCTGCTAAACCTGTCTGGGCTTTAAAGTGGGGACCCAGCAGCAGCCTTACAGGGCTACTTGCTTATTCATTCGTTCATTCAGCTAGTCACCAGCTTTCTATTGAGTGCCTACTACGTGCCAGCCAGTCATTGATTCAGTCATGGTTTTTTGATTGCCTATGAAGTGCCAGATATTGTTGCAGGTGAAGAGAATTGGAGTGATGAACAGGTTGGCTCAAATTTCATAATCTCATGGAATTTATATTCTAGCAGCCAGGAGGCAGAAAATAGACAAAAACAAACAAATTTCAGGTGGTGATAGGTGCTATGAAAGATATAAAGTAGCTAGTGACAAAGAAGCCTACTTTAGATGGCAGTTAGGAGAGGCCTATCTGAGGAGGTGACATTTGAACTGAGTCCTGAATGACAAGAAGGAGCCTGTTACATGAAGGCCTGGGGAAGGGCATTCCCAACAGAAGGAACAGCATGTGAGAAGGTCCTGGGGTGGGAAAGAGCTCGACATGTTGAAGGAACAGAGAACAGGCCCATGTGGCAAAAGTAGAGGGAGGGGTGGGTGGAGAGGGCAGGCGGGCAGGCAGGGCTGTGATGAAGCAGGGTGAGAAGTTCGGGTTTTGTTCTAAGTTTAGGAGGCAACCAGAGGAGAGTTTTAGCAGAGATACGGTTCAATTTAGCTTAAAAAGATCGCTGTGGCTGCTGGAAGGGAGAGAAATTGTAATTGGGAAAGAGGCACGACAGAGAGACCAGTTAGCAGGACAGCTATTGCAGGCAACCAGGCTGGAGGTGACGCATCTTGGTGGGGGGTGGCCATGGTAGAGACGGAGGGACGTGCATAGATTGGGGCTGTGATTTGGGGATACAGCACACAGGCCTTGTTGATGGATTGGATGTAGGTGCTGATGAAACGAAAGGTCAAGGTTGATTCCAAGGCTGGCTGGGTGGGGATGCCAATGACCAAGATGGGGTGACCGGGACAGAGGGCAGGAAGCATATGCCCTAAAGAAAATAAAAATAGCTCATTTTGTCCAGGTAATGTTTGAGATGCCTGGGAGACATCCAAGTGGGGGTATTAATTCTGCAGCTGGGGGGAGTCCTGAGCTGGAAAGAAATCAGGGCAAGGCATAAGAGACCCTAGGGCAGCAATGTAGTAGCAAAGAGGGTCTGGGCCCTCAGGCTGGGCCCCGTTGTGTTGGTCAAATTAAACAACATGCAGAAAGTACCAAATACCATGCCTGGCACGGCATGGACCTCGAGTGGTTCTGAGCACTGGGGCTGTGGCATGGCCCACAGCTACCCAGTGCCACTCCTTCCCCCAGGAAAGGATCACTTCTACTGCTGAGATTGCTAGTCCTTCTCCATTCCCCTTTGCCATCTCTATTACTATTGCAGAACAATTCACAACATGGGCTCTGGAATCTCATCACCTTGATTCAAATCCTGGCCTTGCTGCTCACACCCACTGGCTGAGTAGCTTTAGGCCAGTTAGTCAACCTCTGTGTGCCCCAGTTTTCTTATCTGTAAGTGGGAATAATAACAGAACTTAACTCATAAGTTGGAAGTGAGCTTCGAGTTGATAAGTGCTGAGCACGTAGCAGAGGGCTTTGTTCACATTAACAACTCAATGAGAGTTGGCTATCGTTGTGAATTTTACTGCCACAGCCACACTGGCCAGCATTTATTGAGCTCTAACTATGTGCCAGACCCTGCGTTATTTAATTTAATCCTCACAAAATCCCTAGGAGGTTAAGGTATTGTTATCACCTATTACAAGCAAGGGAACTGAGGCCCAGAGAGGTGAGGTGCTTTGCCTGTGATCACATAGCTAGAGGGTGGTGGAGCCAGGATTCTGCCCAAGTCTGTGTGCCTAACAGCCATGACCCTGACCACCACTGTCTATTGTGGGCAAGGATGGTGGCCTGTGAACCATGGGGGGAGACTCACAATGATACCGTGACATCTAGAGCTCCTCCAGCCTGGTGGCCCTTGGCCTCAGCACGTGGCCTTCAGATTTATGCATCCCCTCCCTGCGTCCATCAGGCCAGGGACAGCCTGGTCTACTATGGTTCCCTCAACCTTCCACTTTAACTTGTTCCATGAGATTTTTAGGAGAGAAGCCTCCAGGAAAGGGCCTGTGGCCATTGTATGGGGCAGATGCTGCTTCAGGGTAAGGGCTGGGTCTGCCAGGAGCTACCTTTTCTTCTTATGAAGGAAGCCTACCCCAAGGCTCACCCACCTCCACCTGAGAATAAGTAGCTGGGTCAGCACGTTTGTACAAAGCTCCTGCCTCAGGCCCCTCTGGCAGAGGAGAGGAGAGCAGGCCGAGGCATCTCCTGCCTGGAAAACACTTTCTCTAAGC
Source organism: Cynocephalus volans (assembly GCF_027409185.1). Lineage (NCBI taxonomy): Eukaryota > Metazoa > Chordata > Mammalia > Dermoptera > Cynocephalidae > Cynocephalus > Cynocephalus volans. Next base: position 26,993,039 of record NC_084467.1, on the reverse strand, counting down.
CCTGGTGTTTCTAGCATCCTGCTCCTAGATCATGTCAGGAATAGCATTGTAGCCGCAGAGGCCTAGAAGGCAAAGAAATAGGTGGGTAACAGCATGGGTCTGGAGTCAGAGTGTCCTGGGTTCAAATCCTGACGCCCACATTTAGTAGCTATGTGGCTGTGGGAAGGTTTTGGAAACTATCTGAACCTCCGTTTCTTCATCTGTAAAATGTGCATGATAATACCTACCTTTTCAAGGGGGTTGAGGATTAAATGAGAAAATGCTGATGAAGCAATTTGCACAATGCCTGGCCCATAACAAAAGCTCAACAGAGAACAGTCATGTAGTGGACAATAACCTTATATACCATGTCCTGTCTGCATTCATCCCCTCAGAAGGATACCTCAGGTGGTGGTTTCTATGGAAGGATTCTGCGGGCAACTGTGATGTTCTCAGGAATTGGTAATTTCTTAATTTTAAGAAGGTGTGTCTTTGATAAAGCCAAAGATAAAGGGGCAGAGTCCAGAGCACACAAGGAAAGGGGACTGAGGCAGTAGAGCAGGTAGTTGGGGCCCCAGCATGGACAGGAAACTGAGCTACACAGCACAGGACGAGGGAGCCTTGGGGCACCCGTATCAGGCACACTCAGTCTTACAACTGAGTTGCAAGATGGGGGCTTCTCCCCAGGGCCCTCTGGCATTTTCATTTCCTCAGAGGCTGAATGGTCCTGGGGAGGGAGGATATGAACAGAAGCTCAAGGCTGAGGATCCCAAAGACAGTGCACTGGGGTTGGTCTGAAATGGGGGCAGGTGGAGAGACAATGTGTAGGTTTCTCCATCCCTATTTGAAATTCTTGGGCCATTGTAGAGTTAACAGACATCAAAGGGGACCGAGGGATTGTCTAAAATTATGGTTAATTGAAGAGATTTCAGCAGAAGTTAAAGTCCATCATAAAAAAACTCATAAACTTGGAAAGGCAACTATCAGCATAACACACCTGCACCTTAGAATATGCATGACTTAATGGTGGTGCAAAATGCCCATTGCCGAGAAGCAGAAAGTGTAAATGAATATTTTAGGATTGTGGTGTCAGCTGAAGGTTGTATTTTATGACTCTGAAGTTGTAACCATGATATATGATGCCTTGTTTAAAATGTGAGAAAACCTCCAAACAGCTTTTACAGCATCTTCAATCAAAACAGGATGGTGCGAGAACGAGGGTGTCAGAGGGGCCTGAGTGGCAGGGACGGTTAATATAGCAAAGGTGCCATCTTCGGAGTAGACTGGTGACTGTGGCCAGAGGGTCTCAAGTTTGCAAGTCCCCAGTTCCAGCACCATGCAGAAGCCATTGACTAATGTTGGGAAGTTTAAATCTCAGGATGGCTTACCAAACCACTGCCGAGTAGGGAGGAGCCCTATAGTGGAGGAGACGGCTGCTCTGGCACCAGGGAGACTCAACTGGAATCTTGACTCAGGGTTTGCAGGCCTTCAGGCAAAGCCACCTGTTTCTTTCTCGGAAACTCACACTCAGCCCGGGGGTGGGGAAGAGCAGAGGAGGAGGGGCCCCCACTCTTCCTGCAGAGCCGCTTCTCCTCTGGGGGTCCCTGTGTCCTCCTCTCCTGCTCTGCCCGCTCCCTGTTAGAGACCAAGTCCTCTTGCTCCTCTCCCAGCCTGCCTCCTGCATCCCTTCCTGCTCCTCCTCCTCCATCCCACTGCCTCTGCCTAGTTCAGGCTTTGATGACTGGAACAACCCCTTCCCTGTTCTCCCTGTCTGATCTCCCCAACTGCTACCCTCCCCATCCCCCCAACTACACCATCCATCCATTACTCAGGGGCCAAAGTCATCTTTCTGAAACCGTGCTGAAAACCCTCTTCTCCTCCCGTACCGTGGCTTCCTGACACCTGCAGAGTAGAATCCAAACCCCTGAGCAGTGCTGTCAAGGCCTTTCTGAGCTGACCTCTGCCCTCCCTTCCCACTTTGACTCCCACTCCTCAGGTCATGCATCCTGCACTTTCATGGCAGTGGACGGCAGGTCATTCCCAAAGGTGCCACCCCCATGCAGGCCCCCTTGCCCCTGAGTGCCTGGAACCCCTTTCTTCCTTCTCTCTCCTGCACACTCCTGTTCCTTTTTCAAAGTCAGGCTAAATGTCTCTTCCTTCACCATGATTTCCCTAACCCCAGTGCAGACAAGATGAAGCCATTGTGGTTAGAGATGTAGACAGAACCAGTGACAGGACAGTTGGGGACTGGCAGGTCCAGTGCTTGCTGGGAACAACACCAATAGAGCTCCCATTTGCTGACTGGCTCCTCCTGTGGTTCTTCTCCCTGGTAATGTACAAAATGAATTTATTTACATCAGGAGATAAACTCTAGCTTTAGTGTCAGAATTCATAGTCTCTTGCCAGAGAGATACCCAGAGTGGAAATACTGTGCAATTTGATAAAACAAATAAACAATGCCACTTCACTGGATTTAAAGCCAAGCAAGGCTGATCTTGCCCACCTGCCCTCCTTTCCCTTGGGGCCTGGGCACCTGGACTGGGGGGTTGCAGAGGAGGAAGAGAAGAGGAAAGGAGAAGAGAACCACAGCTCCTCCAGTTGGCCTTCAAGGCCCTTCACAGTCCAGCTCTTGCCTTCCTGCCCAGCCCAGCTCTGTCATCTCTGCTTGTCCCTTTAAGTGCAGACAGTCCTGCCTTGTAAGCCCCTACACACACCACACTCCCCAACCTCAGCTGCCTTGCCCTTGCCCTTTCCCTGCCTAAGACACCCTCTCCCCCAAGCCTACCAGACAGACAGCTCTTAGTTAAAGTGTATCCTACCAGCTTAGCATTTAAAACACAGCCATGCTTACCACCTGGCCCAAGCCACCATTACCCCTCACCTGGATTACCGTGGTGGCCTCTATGAGGCCCCACTGCCCCCTGCTTCTGCCCTTGCCCTCTTGGGTCTGTTGTCTACACAGCAGCCCAAGGATCCTGTTAATAAGCAAATGGGATCATGTCATCCTCTGGTCACAACCCTGCACTGGCTTCTCATCTCATTCAGAGTAAAAGCCCACATCCTTACGTTGGCCTCTAAGGCCCTCTGTGGTTGGTCCCCGCTCCCCTCGTCCCTTCTGCTCTCCTCGTTGTTCCTGCTGTCCCAACCCCTTGGGGCTCTTGATGCTCTGCAATGGTGGTGCTGGGCCTCTATACTCCATGGCCTTTGCATTAACTGTTCCGACTGCCCGGAATGCTCTTCCTGCAGGTAACCACAGGCTCCCTTTCTCCCTTCTTCAGGTCTTGGCTCAAATGTCACCTTTCCAGTGAGGCCTTCCCTGAGCATGCTTTCTGAAATGTCTGTGCCCTCACTCCTAACACGGGATACACCCTGCTCCCCACTGCAATCACCACCTCATTTACTGTAGAGTTTACTTATTTATCTTGGAATTGCTTTTATACTGCTGACCAGAACGTAAGCTCTGTGAGGGTAGGGATTTTTGTTTTACCCACAGCCGATCCCCGGCATCTAGGACAGTGCGTGACACATAGTAGGTGCTCAATAAGCACTTTTCAAATGAATGAGTGAATGAATGAATGTCTCAGCAAAAATGCTGTCTCCTCCGTGATGCCCTCCCCTTCTCCCACATGCTGTCACTATGCCTTGAGCACCTCCGTTGTAGCAATGCTGTGTCGCCATTGCTTGTTTCCTTGCCCGCCCCCGCTCTGAGAAGCACTCAAGGGTGGGGATGAAATCAAACTCTTCATATCGTAGTGCTGGCCCTAGCCCAGTGTTTGGCACATAGTAGGTGCTCAGTTAACAGGCGTGGGAGGGAAACATGAGCACCTACTCAGGGTGAGGCCCTTTTACTTCTGTGTTTGTATGTTCCCAAGAGTTGGCGTTCAGAAATGGGCTCATGGTTCTCCCGAAATAGATCTTGACCTTGTAAAATAGCATTAATAAGAACAGTTCAGGGCCACTAAACAAAGTCACTTTTATTTCTAGCCCTGACTGCTCCTATATTTCCAACTGTTAGCTTGATCTCGCCATTGAATGTCCCACAGACACACCCAGCTCTGGGTATCCAAATCTGAACTCCCAGTTCCCTCCACACCACAAGGTGCTGCCATCCTCGGTTCCCTGCCCAGGCACCTTTCATCTGTACAGATGCTCATGCAGACATCTGGAATTCATCCTGCCTAGTTGCCAAGTCCTGTAAATTCTACTTCCTAAATATCTCTCAAATAAATCCCCTGCCCATCCTCCCCACGGTCTAAGCTCCATCTCATCTGTCCTTACCTAGACTTTGGTGACTATGTCCTACTCAGACCTCTGTGCCACAGCCAGAGTGACCTTCCTAAAATGCAGGTTGAATCATATTTCTTCATTACCTTTGATCCTCAAGATGAAGTGGAAGGAAGAGGAGAACTTAGCATCGTTGGACATCTACCATATGTTAATCACTGTGTAACACTAGTTACTGTCACATTAATTATCCCATTCAATTATCACGATTAACATCATAGAGAGAAGCAAACCGAGGCTTAGAGAAATAAATTGCCTGAGGTCACACATGTGGCTAGGAAATTGTGGAGCCTAAATTCAAAGCTAGATTTTCCTGACCCTAAAATCCATTTTCTTTCCAATGTGCTCTACTTCTTCCAAATCTTTCTGGCCCGGTGTTCTGTCATGTGGCTTCTTGTACATTTCCATTACCATTGCCAATTGTTCCTCTCTATTCACCCTGTGACAAGCCATCTAGAGCTATTTATCTCAGGCATGACTTGCACTTTCATACTTCTGTGCTTATTACCATTTGGCTCCCTCTTCCTTGAAATGTCCTTCCCTTTTTTCTCTATCTAGTGAACTCCTATTCATCCTTCAAAACCCAGCTGTAATGGCACCTCCTGTTAAGTCTTCCAAAATTGACTCGCCCAAGCACAGTTATTTGCTGCTTTACCTATGTCCTCAAAGTGCAAATTGTACTCTTGGGAGACAGAAGAATGTGTTGGTTAAGAGTATAGGTCCTGGAAGTAGAAAGTAGGGCTTAGAATTTCAGCTCTTTTAACCACCGTGAGCTGTGTCACCTTTGGCAAGTGACTGATTAATCTCTTTGTGCCTTAGTTTCCTCACCTGTAAAATGGGAAATTTACTTCATAGGGTCATAGTAAGGATTAAATGAAACATTCAGAGTACTTAGAACAGTGCCTGATACATTATAAGTGCTCAATAAATTAGTTTTCATTATGTTTCCCTGCTGCCTCTGATACACAGTTGAACACTGATACTGCATTTGTCCTTTCTTTACAAGTAGTCTATATTTCTAAGAGTATACGCTACACTTCATTATAATTACTTACTTGCGTACAGGGTTGAGGAGGGCAGGATTAGAAAGTTTGGGTAACTTCCCCTAGGTCACTCAGCTGTAATGACAGAGGAAGATTTCAGACTGAGGGCTGCAGTATTTCAAAGCCAGTGCTCTTAACTATTTTATGTCAGAGCATATTGCTCAGATCATTTTTCTGAATATCAAGTCTCAGCTGGGGTTTAGGCTGGAGCCACCAGACTGTGCCAGGTTCTGCGACAGGAATGAGTTAGACAAGATCCCTGCGCTTGGGGATTCCCAGTGCCACTGAGAACCTAGAGAGGGAAGACAGATATGTGAACAGTGCGAAGGAGCACGTCTGTAGTCGGAACACTTTGCTGCAGGAGGGAGCAGGAGGAGAGAGCAGTCACTAGAACTAGACATGCCCAAGAGCCAGCACTGGACTTGGGTCTGGAAGCCTAAGAAGCGTTCCCTGGACAAAGGGCATCCTAGGCAGAGGGAAGAGTGTGAGCTGGGGGGCAGAAGATCTGAACAGGCACAGTGCTGGAGCATAGCTGGTCTGGAGACAAGGGCAGGAGGAGACATTGTAGAGTCTGGTCAGGCTGTGACAGGCCTGGAATGTCATTTGAGCTTCGCCCTAGGAAGTTGTGCTGAGTTTTTGTTTTGTTTCATCCCATCTGAGGTTTACTTAGAAGATCTGGTGGGAAGAAACATCCTGTTCACCACAGTTGTGACCATGGAAATCCATGTGACAGCTAATTTCTCCTTCCTGGTCATTGCGGAACAGTGTGGTGTAGTAATTAAGAGTGTGCTCTTTAGGGACAGAGTTCAGATAATAGCCCTGCCACTCATTAGCTGTGTGATCTAGGGCCCATCACTTAACCTCCCTGCACCTTGGCTTCCTTTATCTGCTAAATGAGAACAGTAATATCTGTAACTCTCAGAACAGTGTCTGGCACATGGGAAGGGCTATGGAAGTGTTTGGCAGTGTTATCATTAGGCCAGTTCCGACCAGGATCCTGTCTGCTTTCCCCATGCACCGTGTTCTAGGACCCTCTCTGCCTCTCATGGGTGAAGCCCACGGTGACTGCCAGGGCCGAGGAACTACACCACTCACATGAGTCTCTCGTCTCTGTGTCCACAGCGGATGATGCGTGTGGTGGGACCCTGCGGGGCCAGAGCGGCATCATCTCCAGTCCCCACTTCCCCTCGGAGTACCATAACAATGCTGACTGCACGTGGACCATTCTGGCTGAGCTGGGAGACACCATTGCCCTGGTCTTTATTGACTTCCAGCTCGAGGATGGTTACGACTTTCTGGAAGTCACGGGGACCGAAGGCTCCTCCCTCTGGTAAGCACACCTCCCCACCCTCTTCATTCCCTCCCCTGTCTTCTGCAACTGTGAATTACCAGGATGCACATGGGGTCCTTAGTGCCTGGACCTGCTGCCCAAGGCCTCCTTGCCACTTTCTTACACCTACTGTTGGAGTCTTTTCATCTCATCATAATAACAAATCACTGCTTATTTTTAGAGCTGGGGCAAATTTTTACAGTGACTTTGGTATCTGATTTGAAGCATGTCCTTGCTGAAGAATATCATAATGGGCCTTGGTGGAATAACTTGCATTAAGACTAAAAATGTTCTGGTCTCAGGAGGTGGACAGGGTCTCAGTAAAATGATTTGAAATAATTGCTCTATTTCAGGAAGACAAAGGGACTAGAACTTTAAGTGGCAATTGCTTTTCCCGCTGCCAAGACCCTGAGATATTGGAAAGACATTGTGTCTCAGTGTCTGAAGGGAAGGACTAACCTTCTCCCTCTTCTTCTGGCTTTGCTAAAAAGCGCGGGCTCTTCTGTGGCATGCTCCAGGGAGACTCTTGGATATTGATGAGTTAGGGAGGAGATGGATGATTGAAGATTTACCAGCCTTTATTGCTTGTTTTCTCCCAGAATTAGACTCACGGGCTATGCCCAAGATGACAGTGGCTTAAGGAAGTATCTGGCCTCCTGTTTGGGTGACAAGCCTCACAAGGGGTGGTGTGGCATTTGGAACACTCATATTCTCCTTGTAGCTGTGTTATCAGGATGAGGGGATCAGGAGGACCTTTGTTGGCACATCAGGAGCCACTAGAAGGATATGTCCATTCGTGCTTCAGGCCAGGATGGGACATCTTAGCAGCCTTTGTTGCTTCATAGTGCCAGGGGAAGGTAGGACTCAGTGCACGGGATCGAGGGCAGAGGAGGTGTCACTGAGGATTCTGAGTGAGGCAGAAGGGGGGGGCTGCAAGAGTGAGGGAAGGACAGTGCCAAGGAAAGATGGAGACATGGCAGTCAGCAGGGGTGGTGAGGAAGGGAGGGAAAGAGGAAGACAGGAGGGAGAGGAAGGAAATAGGAGGAAAGGCACATTTATTGAACACCTCCTTTATACCCATTTTTGTGGTGGTAGAAACACCAGTTGAGTGAATAAGACATTGTCCTTTGAGAAGCTCACCATGTAAGAAAATCAGACAAATCCATGGTAGGAGCCAAGTGTGACTATTTAAAAGGGAAAAAGTAGGAATGGAGTCCACCCAAATATAGACTCAGATTTAGGGACTAGTGTAACCCAAAATACTCAAGTTTCCTGGTGCAGTGGAGGCAAGCCCACCTGGGAGTCAGAAGACCCAGGTGTTGTTGGCTTGTTGTGTGAACTTGGCCAGATCATTTCCTAGCATGGTTGGAGCACTGAGAGAAGCACATATGAACTGAAGACTGAAACTGCTCTGGAAGTTGATGTTCTGTCAACTAGTCTAGGAACAATGGCTGGTGGTGTCGAGCTAGGAGTTGGGTTCAAAGTCTAGAAGAGCCTTCACTGAACTGGAATCCTGATGTTTGCCTGAAGACCCTTGGACCCTCTGCCTCTTTTTGTAAAATACTTATTTTACTGACTGCAAATGTAATACATATGCTCCTTGTAGAAAATGTGGAAAATATACAAAGGTATAGAGAAGTGAATAACAGTTATTAATATTTTGATGTACTCCCCTTTGGCTTTTTTTGCTTGGCCAAAATCAAGCTAGTTGGCTATTTATACATATTTTAATATTACAAAATTAGAACCTTAGTATATCTGTAGTCATGTATTTTTAGGTTAGCATTGTATCATGAAAACTTGTCCTATATCATTACAGATGGCTCCAAAATATAATAGGTTAAATAACAGTATTTTATGGAGCATTCACTACCCATATGTGCCAGACTGGTTCTAAGCTCTTTATAGCTATAATTTCATTTCATATTCATAAAAATTCTATGAAGTGGGTAGTATAATTTTCCTCCTTTTAAAGATGAGGAAAGTAAGGTTTAGAGAGGTTATGCTACTTGCTTGAGGTCACACAGCTAGTAAGGAGAAGAGCTGGGATTTAACTCCAGGTTAATCTGATTCCAAAGCCTATCTTTTCACCATCACAGCAGGCTATGACATGCTACATCTGTGATGGTTTTTCCTGGCTGTGTAGCATTCCCACCTAAGACCGTGGCACAGCTTACTCACCAGATCTCTTGTTAGACTTTTCCCAAGTTTTCACTTCTATAAACAGGTACCAAGATGAAGATCCTTGCCAGCTCCCTCTCTTCCATTCCCAAGGCCTCTTTGTTTATCCATGGGCCAAATGGTCTCCTCTAGCTTGTCCCCCAAACCCCCAACCCCGCCAGATGTGAGTCTACACGTTGTCCAAACTTCTGGAGTGAAACAAATCTGCAAGAATATTCCTTTTCCTATTAAGTCACTCAGTGGGAAAGGAATTAAGCAGAGGAAATTGTTAGGGGAGTCATTCAGAACTCTTTGCTGTAAGATTAAATTATAATTATTTACAGGGCTGGTGTCACCATGCCAGGCAGGATGCATTTGTTGTTCTAATTTATACTTGCACAGCAGTTATGGATAAACAAACTTGGAGGCTCAGGAAGTATGTGTGGGAAGAATCTGTTCTCTCCCTTGCCCCTCTCCTTTATGGATCCCTGGATTCCTGTGAAGATTTGATGCTGCTGGTTTATGAGTATACTGCTTTTATTAGTGTACAAGAAGATTTCAGGCTGTTCTCTTGAGCTCTGTGCGAAGGCATAGAAAGGCAACAGATCCTGTTAGAAAAGATAGATTTGGACAACTGGGCATCCTTTCACTTATCTAGAAGACAGGACCCCTTTGAAAGAAGAAAATTTGCTACCTCCCTTACCGGATAGCAGGTTCCCATGGATTCAGAAAGGAGGGTGCCATGTAATGTCCCTGACTCAGTTTCCACACTCTTCTCCTCCCCCAAGTGGAATAGCAACAGGAAAGCTGTAATTAGGGGTTTCAGTGTAGATTTCATGGACTAGGGAAACAATTGTGGAAATATAGGTTCATAATTTTTTATTTTGCCAAGTAAGGATATTAAAAGAAAACCTGCCAACTCCTCAGCACATTATTTCATAAAACAAAGGACAATTCAAAGCCAAAAATGTGGCAGGAAATAATCATTTGGCAACTTTGTGCTGACAACATGAAAGATGAGGTGGGGAGCACACATGTATAGCAGTGTATGCCTGTCACCAGAGTCCAGCGAGATATATGCATCAATCAGTGGACCGATTTTTCCTGTTCCATTGGTCCATGACCAGCCTTTGGGAATCTGACAATACATGTTTTGAATGGAGAAAGGCTGTTACTATGGTGAGCACTGAACCCTGGAGCTCTGACATGTTGAGAGATTCCATAGTATTTTATACTCATTCTCCCTAAAGTTAATTGCTTTTTCCTGTGTGTGATTGACCATGAGCAAAGCTGGGCTTGAAGCGACCGAGGGTTACAGTCCAGACAGTAGATTTGGTATTGCTCACCAGCAGCACACACATGCACACGTGCACACATACACAAACACACAGCCAAATCACCCTGCACACACCCCTCCAAGTCACCACCACACACACATCACCAAGTCTACCCCCTGCACTTTCATCTCCAGTTCACTGAACTCAATTTAGGGGCCAGATTTCCTCTCACTGACCCTTCTGGGGGGGGGGCAGGGGCTCTTTCTTTGTTCTGCTGTGACCCAGTCAGTTGGCTCCGACCATCATGAAGCTCCCATTCCTTCACAGCAAATTCTAAGAAAATACTCTCACCATTGCTGAAGTTCCTCATGAGGCCACTGGACTTTTTCGGAGGGCTGGGACTGGAGGATGCAGAAGACCCTTCTAGTTAGGGGGACCTGGGTCTCTGGAGGGTATCAGGATCATATTATAACAAGCAGAAGGGATTGCCAGCCCATTACAGAACTGGCCTCTCCATTGGTAGAGAAAATCAGTGAAGCTAAGGCCCTGAGAATCCACTAGATCTGGAATCTCCCCCTTCCTCCCTCTGTCTCATGCTTGACACCTACATTTGAGTCTCTCCAGAATCTTCCCCTGGTCTACAAGATAGGAGAGGAAGTCAGACATACCCTCTGAAACTATGGGAGAGGAGGTTTGTGCAGTCCCTCTGGGTTAGGCATCGAGCCTGCCTCTTGTCATCTAATGGGGGAGACAGCCAGCGTGGGAGTCAGGCAATTTTGGGTTCAAAACCCTGATCCACTCTTAGTAGTTGTGTCATCTTGGGATATTTACTAACTTCTCTGAGCCTCAGTTTTAACATCTGAAAACTGGGGCTCAACATACCAACATGCTTTGTAAAGCATGTGGAGAGGCTAAACATGTAACCTGCTACCTGGCTTATAGTAGGTATAATTCTCCTGGGAGGGGGACCAGAGTTAGGGACTCAAAGCCTCACAGGCCCCATTCTTGGTGGATCCACTGAGGCCACCATCCAAGCCCTCCAGCCCAGAGGCATCTCACCAAGCAGAAAGGCACAGCCTGGCTGCCTCAACTGATTCAGCTTCCAGGGGAATTGCCTAGAAACCCAGATGAGGTGGCCTGGGCAAGGGTCCCTGGGTCAGATGGGAGGATGCCCTTGTAAATGTCACAAGGGGGGACAGGGATTATGCTGAAACTGTCTTCCCAGTGCTGTACTTTGTGATCATATTGTGGGTGTCATCACTTCTGTGCCTGGACCAGCCCCAGACTGGCCAATTAGCTGCTTTGTTAGAAAAGCAAAAGAGGATTTCACTAATTCAGCTACCACTGGCTGCTCCGTGCAGGGCTAGGAAAAGGGGGGACTCCATGATGCACCCACAGGTGCAGACGGTGGGTACCATTTTGATATGAGAGATGAGGGGCAGGAAGGGCATTGTTCTAGGGCTTCTGCCTGGTCCTCCTGGCCAAACTGCGGGAGCACCAAGAGGAAGCACTCCCAGGACTTCCCTCGGGAAGCTGCTCCCCGCCACGCACCCTGCCAGGCTCTGGCATCTGGGCCTCGAGCCTCGAGGGCTTCCTCTAGCTCAGGAATGGAAGAAAGTCTGCTCCACCCATCTGGACCTCCCAGGTCCTGCCCCTGTGGCCACTGGAGAGACTTGGGCAGTTTTTGAAAAGAAAATTTCCCTGGAAATGCAAGCTTTACCTACTTTCTGGATCCAGCAATCAACCTTTTCGGGAACCACCATGAAGTGTGCACAACTCAGTCCTCCTTTTTACCCCATAAGAGCCCTGAGGGGTGTCCCTCCCTTCACTCCCCGTTATTCGTTCACTTTGGTGGTTGTGGGTGAGGATACAAAACCTCCCGTCTACTTTACAGACATTCAGTTTGAAAATTTTGCTAGCTACATTCTTTCTCATCTTGAAAGACCTTGTTTTAATTATTAGGCATTTTACACACAGAATCCGAGCCAACTAGAACCATTGGATCTCAGTGACTTTTAACCAGATATTTCATTCAGGAGCCATTAGATTCAGATATGGTTAGAATGAGAACAGCATGCCAGAGGGGGGCTGTTAATAATAACTGTTCGCTTATTTCCTCATTCACATATACTTTATCAAACCATGGGTTTAGATTGTTATGTTCTTTGTTACTTTTCCCCTGTTTATTTCCCATAATCGTTTATTGAGACCCCTCGATGAAGTAGGCTCTCCCTAGGTGCTGGAGAGACAAAGACACAGCCCAGGATCCAAAGGAGTTACTTATGCACTCTGCAAGTGTTTATGTCATAGTCATGCACCGTGCTGGGCCCTGGAGCTCACAGTCAGGGCAAAGAGGCAAAATATAATTAAATGCTTTACAATATCATGTGTTAGGTACTTGTCGAAGAAGTGTAAAGGAGTTTCCCTAGGAATTGAAAAGAGAAATGTAATAGCTAGGATTCTTCTGGTTCAAGAAACAGAAACCCACCTCCAGCTGACTTCAGCTAAAAAGGGAATGTGTTGGCTTCTGTAATTGAAAAGTCCAGGGCTTGGCTTCAGGCACTGCTGGATCAAGGGATGCATATAATGTTTCTCCCACTCCCAAGGCTTTGCTTTCCTGTGTCTTAGCTTCATTCTCAGACAGGCTTTCCCCATGAGGTGGCAAAGGTAGCTGCCACCAGCTCCCTACAGCTTGCCTGTTTAACAGTCCCAGCAGAAAGGGAGCATCTCTTTCCTAATGGTTCCGCAGAAGCCCTCAGATGAACCTTGATTAGAACAGACTGAGTCATGTACCCACCCCTCAACACCAGGTAGCCAGAGGGTGTCCTCACTGGCCAGACCCAGGTCACACGACTATCTGCCCCATCCAAACCTCATGGGTGGGAGTGGAATGGAAGAGGGGTGTTTCCCCAAAGGAAAACCTGGGTGCTAGGAAGACAAAAACTAAGACCATCCTCCAAAAAAGTGTTCAGTCTTCTGTCATGGTGGAGATGCTCCTGGGAGGGCTCAGAAAATGAATCCCACAGAGGATGACTTTCGAGTTGAACGGAGGGGTGAGTAGGACTCTGCCACCGGCATGGAGCAGGAAAGAACCCTGGTGTGTTTGGGACTTTGCAAGTCAGGTGCCAAGAGCAAGACAGGAAGGGCAGGCAGGACAGGAGGCCTGAAGCCAACACAGGAAGAGCATGGGCCGGGAAGAACCCTGCCCCCTGTTCACAAGCCAGAGAGGGTTCCACAGGCTGTGGAAAGCTGTAGAAGCGTTTTAAGCAAGGAAGTAAGAATTGCTCGGAATTTTAATTGGGTCAAACTGGAAGACCCAGAAACCCGCTATAAAACCTTTCCGTGACCACTCAGGCAAGAGATAATCCGGCCTTGAACTGTGGCAGCTGGGAAGTGATGCAGAGGAGGGGGCGACGATCCCGAGTTTCTGGCTGGATAACTGTGGTGGGGCCATCTACAGTAGGAACAGAGGGGAAGGAGCGCAGCAGGGGTGAATGGGGGGTGGCGATGCTCGCTGGTCTCTCCAGGACAAAATGGTCACCAGCGGGAGTCAAAGCCAGCGAGGAAGAAGAGGCTGGATACAGGACACAGCTGCCCTTGGTTATTGATACACAGTCTCTGGGCTAAGACTGATGAGGGTGGGCAGCTGACATCAATAGCTACACCTGAAAAGCTCGATGATCCAGTAAATAGCCTGGCAGGACTCTGAGAAGTCATCCTCATGAAGAGCAGCAGCATCACCTGCATCAGCAATCTCTCTTTCATCATGACCACCATCGCCTGACCACCTCCATTCTCATTACCTGCAGCTTTCCATCATGATTCATCCAAACGAACCACTCAGGCCTTCTCTTGTCTGACACTGGGCTTGGCACTGGGAATAAAAAGGTGGAGAAGACAAATAAGGCCTCTGCCATGTTTAACTTACGGTCTATTGGGGGGAGACTGACTTTAATAGAATATTCACAAAATAAGTATAAATTACAACTATGATGAGTGCCATAAAGGAAATGGACAGGATGGGGAAGATCAGCAGTGGGGACCCTATTGAGAGATAAAGGGGTCAGGAGAGGCCTCTCTGAGGGAGTAGGATTTAGCCTGAGATCTGACTATTGGAAGAACTTGGGGAGCAGCATTCCAGGCAGAGGAAACCGCATGTGTAAAGGCCCATCATCACAATGCCGTATGTGCCCTTGAACTTCATACATGGAAGTGGCATAGACTTGGTCAGCCTGTCCTGTGGGGCTTCATCCTCTTTGAATGTCAGGAGCAAGGCAGGGTCAAGTTCTCAAGATGGCAGAGATGCTCCGGAAACTGCTGAGATGGTGCAGGACTGAGCATGCTGAACCACTGCTGGGTGAGCGGGTCAGCAAATGGGCCTACGCTGGTCGAGACTCAACCTTCTGCCTTCCTGTGGGTCTGTGACATCTTTGCTTCCCTGTCTTTCCCTGTCACATCACAACACTTTAAGTCACACCAAGAAACTGCTCCCTTCTGATGGAGCCCATGAAATTGCATCTGTTGTATCCATCAGGAGCCAGGCCATAAATAACCAGCCCTTTAAAATCTCATCTCCCGTATCTCTCAGAGTTGGAAATAGCATTACAAGCTCTGCAGCGAGCAGTAGGAAAGGATTAGTGCCCTAGCATGCTGCTGGCACGAACACGTCCAGAGGGGTGAGGGCCGGGGCTCCTGCGCTCTCCATGGAGTATCAATGTGACTTTCTTCCTTCCACGGGGGAGAACTTGCTCTCAGACAGAACAAATGCCACAGCTGGGAGGGGCAGGACGTGAGCCCGTGGTGTCCGCAGTCGGCACAGCAGCTCTGCTAGAGCTCGTGACTTGGCAAAGCTCTGTGCGTGGGAAGCTGAGGTCGGGCAGCTGGCCTGCCCCCTGCGGGTCTGCCTGCATGCAACAGGTTTGTACTAAGTGCCTCGTCTGCAAAGAGGCGTGTGCCAGGACTGCGAAGGGCACCAGACAACAAGACGCTGTCCTCGATCTCTCTCGAGGAGCTGCCAGATGCCTGATGGTGCCACTAGGACAGATGGAAGAAGTTGTTCTGGGCCCTTCCAGAGGCTCCTGATTCTGGCAAGACCTGTCTTCCAGAATGATGTTGGTTCATTCAGATTGTTCAAGGCCCCCTCCTGGTCTCTGTTTTCACATTTCTCCTCGAATGTTGGTTCCACTCACTCTTGGCTTACCCTACCCAGTTTTTCACACTGGTTTGGTCTCTCTCTTGCCCCTGCAACCTCTTCCCAGATTCCTAAGGCTGACCTAAGTCTTTTGTTCTATCCCTTCTATTTCTTTTAATCCCAGTTTCCCCTCATCCAGTGGCGATGTGCAGCACCCGCAGACTCACCAGGGAAGCAGGATTCACACAGGAAACTAGCATTTGACAGTCTAACGAAATGGTAAAATAATCACTGTTGAAATCAACATCTGGGAAGGGAGCAGGCAAGGTTAGTTTGAACAATACAGGGAGGCTTCATGGAGCAGGCTGACCTCTGGCATCTCTGAGAATTTCTCATCCAAGCCTCTTGAAGGGTGGTCTACACTGGCTGCCTCCAAGTCCTCTTCCCGCTCATTCCTCGTCTCTACTTCGTCCTCTCCTCTCTACACCCTCAGCCATCCCCTGAAACCATTCACATTAATACCATCCTCAGAGAATCACTCCCACCCTAAACACTACCACCTCCAATTGCCAACTCGAGAAGATACTCTCAGGTCTCATCTTATTGAATATTTCTGCATTGCTTTACATTATTGACTATTTTCTCCTTTTGGAACTCTCCTTTCTCTTTGCCTTCATGCTGCTCTTTCTGATTCTTCTTGGGCCTCTCTGACCATTCCTTCTGTGTCTCCTTCAATGTCCCCAAGGCTCTGTTCTTGCCTTACTGCTCTGCTCACTCCACACATTCTCTCTGGGTGATCTTACCTGCTCTTACGGTTTCAGATACCACCTATTGGATTTGACTCCCAAATCTGGCTCCCTAGCCCAGCCTCCCCACTGAGAATCAAACTGTAGAGCCAACTGCCTGTTGGACATCTCCACCTTGATGTACTACCAATATCTCCAACTCAGCTTGTCCCAACTTTGCTCATAATTGACCTCTCACATGGTTAGAGTTTGTTTTCTTTCTTAGTTTATTCCACCACCCTCTACCGAGTTGTCCAAAAATCTGGGAATCATCTGTTTAATTCCTCTCTCACCAGCCACATTCAATTAATTACTAAGTTCTCCCCAAGTACCTCCTGCAACATGTCTTTCCATTCTTGCGACCACTCCCTGAATTCAACCCATCATCTTTCTTTCGTTGTGAGTTGTAACAGCCTTCTTACTGATCTCCCAGCATCTTAGTACTCTCCAACTCATCCTCCTTACTGCTACCAGAATGGCTTAATTAAAATGCAAATCTGACATGCTAAACCCCGGGCAGAGGCTTTCCATCATTTTCTGCTGTCTACAGAATAAAATTCAGGCCATTGATAGGGTACACAAGGCCCTCCTGGTTCTAACCCTTGCCTACCACTCAGACCTCATCTCTTGCCACTTCCTTCTTTGAATTTGATCAACCCTAAAACTCAGTGGTGTGACACCATGAAGGTTTATTTCTTGTTCATGGTGCATGTCTGTCACATGTCAGTGGAAATAGCTCTGATGCACATAGTCATGCAGGTGGGTATCCAGGCTCAAGAGGGTTCTACCATCTTGTAGTGGCACCATCCGGGATATGTGCCCTTCTCCAAGTCCGTGGCAGGGAAAGTGAGTGGAGAATCCAGCATGGGCTTTTCACTACCCTAGCCGAGATATGATACACATCACTTCCAACTTATATATCATAGGCCAGAAACAGTCATGTGGTCTAGCCTAGTTGCAAGGGAGCCAGGAAATGTGGATGAGCAGATGAAATTCTTGGTGAGACCACCTTTCTGCCACACCTCATGCTTCAGTAGATACGATGTCCTGGCTCCTGTCCAAGGTCAGCCCCTCCCCTGTGCTCCAGATCTCATCTTCCCCCAAAGTTCATCTTTCTTGCGTTCCTTCATTTTTTCCCTCTCTGTTGAGTACTTGTAACAGTACAGAAGCATGTTCTAGTATCTACCATCTAAAATCAAAACAAAAACAGCACCCACCAAACCCCCCATTACTCTACCCCATACAGCTATCACCCAGTTTCCCAGACACCTCCAGTTGCTGAGACAGTCTTCTTTCTCGGTTTCTACGCTGCCTTGCCACTGAAACAGACCTTGCTAAGATTTCCAGTGATCTCCAGGTTGCCACATCCAATGTCGCTTTTATTCTCCATTTTTATCTGACTTGGCCTCTTGGCAACAGATGACACTGGTCATCCGTCCTTCTTGAACTATTTTCTGCCCTTGGCTAACAGGAAACCACATCGCTAGCTACCTCGTGGCCATTCCTTCTTAGTCTCCTTTGCTGTCTCCTCCACTGTTCAACCTCTGTCCAACCTTTACCTGTGGACTGCCTAGGGGTCCTGGGACCTTCCTCTTTTCCATCCAACCTCTGTTCCAGGGAACTTCAGCCAATCACAGGTTGGTTTGCAATATCATCTGTACGCCAGTGACTCTCGATTTAAATTTTCAGCCCTGATGGGTCTTCAGGGCTCCATGTATATTAACAGGAGTCTGAGAATGAACATATCCAAAGCAGACTTCTTTTCTTTTAATGCAGTAAGATATATATAACATAAAATTTGCCATTTTAACCATTTTTAAGCGCACGGTTTGTGGCATTAAGTACACTGGATACTTAGTGGTTGGTAGCACCACTACCCATCTCCAGAACTTTTTCCCAAACTGAAACTCCATCCCCATTAAAGAGTATCTTCCCCCCACCACCCCCATCTCCTGGTAACCACCATTCCACTTTCTGTCTCTGAGTTTAACTAGTTTAGGTACCTCATATAAGTGGGATTATACAATATTTGTCCTTTTTTTTTTTTTTTTTGGCTTATTTCACTTAGCATAATGTTTCCTAGGTTCATCCATGTTGTAGCGTATGTCAGAATTTGATTCCTTTTTAAGGCTAAATAATATTCCATTTATGTTTATACCACATTTAGTTGATCTATTTGTCCATGGTTGGACATGTGGGTTGTTTCCATCCAATTCAGACTACTCATCCCCTCCCCACCCCTAGTCTGTTCCTCTCCCAGCCTTCTCCATGACTTTCTACATCTACCTACTCCCAAGAGGAAGCTGCTTCTGCCCACTCTGTGCCAGCTGTGGGATGCTCAATGGCCTTGTCTCCCTGCTTCTACCCTTCTGTAATCCATACAGCAACTGGAATGACTTACATTTGTAAATAAAATCAGGCCTCTCCCCTGTTTTAAGGCCAACCATTGGCTTCCCATCACATTTAGAATAAAATCCTACGACATCACTCTACATTGTCCAGCCACTGCCTACCTCTTTGGCTTCTCTCCTGTCACTCACTCACACCCACTCCCTGCGGCCCTACTACACTCACCATTCTGTCCCTCAAGTGGGCTAAGCGGGTTCTGTCCTAGGACTTCTGCACTAGCTATTCCCAGGTTTAAGATTCTCTTCCTTCACAGTCTTCAAATACTCTGCCTTTAAGTTTTTCAAAAACGAAATCACCTGGCTTTTTTGAAATGTAGAATTCAATTTAAATATCCCCTCCTTAGAAAAGCCATGCAGTCTAAAATAACCCCTCACTCTCTATCACAGCATCTTGTTTTGTTTTAGGCATTTGTCAGTACCTGGTATTTTCTTGCCTGCTAATGTGTTTGTCTTTTTTCTATACCCTTCCTCTCTCCCACCATTGCCTGCAGAACCATGAAAAGCCCCAAACACAGGATTTCGCACTTAGTAGGTATCCAAAGTTGGTTTGTTTGGCAGAGAGATCCACTTCTTCCTTGCCTGTAACAATGTCCTGTGGCTGATTGCAAAGGTTAACATGGAGCCTCTCCATCAAGTATTTTAAGTAATAACCTTCCTGGGGGACATTTGCAAATTAGCACTGACTCTTGCTGATTACTCATCCTAAACTCAGTCTGATTAATAATTAATCAGCAAATTGCTTGGCCAGAGCAGGCTGATCAGTGCTAGAAAGGATCTTAAATTATGCGAGTCACTTGGCCAGTCTTAAAAAATAAATAAATAAAAACTCAGCAGTCGACAGATCTGGAGAGGTTTGATTGCAATGTGAGTGAGGTAAGGTTTCTCAGTTGTTTATTTTTCTATTTTGCCTTTTTTTTTTCTTTTGACTAAGAAATCAATTAGGCTCAAACTTGCAACCTCAGAGGGAGACTGTGTAGCACAGAACTGGAAACGTGTTAAATATCACTTTCTTTTTTGTTGCTTCCCTTCAAAAGAGTTCCGGTCTGGGAGGCAGAGGTTAAAATTAGCCAGTTTGCTAAGCAAATGCTTGTCTGGCACCTGATGTCAGTTTCTGTAGCCACGTCAGTTTCACTTCCTCGGAGCTGCAACCTGTAGCACACTGTGCCTGGCAATAGGAGGTGAGAGAGTCCATGGGTACTGCTCGCTCCGCCCGCCCTAGGATTGGGGCAGAATCTGTTCACCAGCAACCTGTCCCACCAGGAGTCCTTGTAGTGCTCTTTGCCTCCTGCCTACAAACCCCAGGGAGACAGTAGAAAAGGCAATCAGAGGGTGATGAACAGGCTTCCTACTGTCAGGAGTGAACCTGGTGACTGCTGAGGACCCTTTTTAACCCTCACCCTGCAGCCTCCATCCTCCAAGGCCAGTCCTGCATGTGGCTTCCTCTTTCCTCTCTAGATTCCTTTCCTGGTCAGTGAGGATATGGCGGAGGGGGAGATTCAGACAAAGCAGAAGGGTCTGTTGACGTTTATCTCTGGGCCATAGAAAAGCTGCAGGGATAAAGGATTTAGTGTGGTCAGTGCAACCCCAATCCCCTTTAGAACCAGCAGGGTGACAAGGTGATGCTCCAAACCAATTAAGTCAGAACGCCCAGGGGTGGGACCCGGGTCTCAGTATTGCTACGGCTCCCCATGAGATCCCAGTGTGCACCGAAGTGGAGAACCATGAGCTGACACAGCGTGGGAGGCTCTTAGGAAAGAGATGAGGAAGGACATCAAAGAGTGAAGTAGGAAATGGGCTTTTCAGGAGTTGATTGTCTTCCTGGAAATAAAGGGACATTTGTCTGTCTCATGACAGGCAAGTTGAGGGGAGAAGAGGTGGCCAGACGTGGCAGCTTCCAGGATCCCCAAAGCTTCTGATCCACTTCAATTATACCCCTTCTTGAAAAAATACTCTCTAGAACTTAACCTGTGTTTCTCAAATTGTGGTGCACTGACCAACTCTCTGCTTCAGAAGACTTAGCTATGAGGTGTTTCAGAACGCAGACTCTTGGGCCCTACCTCAGACTACTAAATCTGAAATTTCTGAGGATAGGACTTGAATTCAGCATTTTTAACCAGTCTCCTGATGTTCTGAAGCAGATTAAACTTTGAAAGTCACACTGGGCTGAAACCGGAACTCTTTCCAGAGCAGTAACATGGAAGGGGTGATTTGCCCTTGTAAAATGATCTGTCCTCTTATTGAATTTCTTGGCTTGGAAATCCCCAAGTTATATTTGACATATATGTTTTGTTATGGTTTATACTCAAGTTCCCTAATCTGTTACACAGAGTGCACCACACTGACTCCTGGTGGACTTTATTAATTTATTTCACAAATCCTTTTGCCTGCCTGTTCTGTGCCAGTTTCTGTGATGAGCCCTGTGATTATGATGCTGAACTAGAAGGACTCAACCTTTCAAGGAGCAGTTGAAGTCTAACCTCACCTAGATGTCTCTCTGCTGAAACCTTCAGATGTGGTAGCATCTCTGCCCTTCCTCACCCCGACGCCTGCCATCCCACCCCCGGCTCCTGCTGCACCGCACAAGCCCCTCAGCTTTTCTAGCACCCTCCTCCCAACATGAACTCTTTACGAGCATGGACTTGGCCCATCATCTCTGAGTCCTCGGTGCTCAGAAGTCCTGGCACAGACAGGTATAAAGATTTGCTGGCAATTTGTTGAATAAATATAGTCTCTGAGATCTTAGCGTCTCAGTGCCCTCCTCAGGCCCCATCTCACCACCACTAAAAGGAAAAACATGTCTCACCTTGCCTGGTCTTAGAGCTCTATGGCAACAGGACGAATGTCAAGCTAAACCAACAGGCAGATGCCTGTTGATTGCCTCTCTGACTGAATGGAGACCGTCTCATATACTGAACGCCATCACATAGCTTGTTACCTTGAATCTGCACTGCCATCTCTGACTGAGGTATTAGCATGCCCACCTTGCAGACGAGCAAACTGAGCCTCAGGGACATAGCTTCCTCCTCACACACTCTCCTTGCCAGCTGGGTTTTCCTATTCTGTTCTCTCTGCAGATCCTAGGCCAGCCACTCCTAGGATCATCCATTGCCCTGAGAGCAGACTCTGGCGCAGTCTATCTGGCCTCTTCAGGTCTTTGATTACCTGCCTTCCTCCTGCCTTAACATACCTTCAAGAGGCATAATCATCTTGAAGAGCTACTGTGTGCTAAGGGTTCCACACGCATTATCTCATTTAATCCTTACAAAACTCTTGTGAAAGAATGTATCAGCCTCCCTATTTCTCAGCTGGAAAACTAAGACTCCAAGGGATTAAGAAACCTGCTAAACATCATATAGCCAGTAAGCTCCTGAGCCAGAAGTTGGACGCCCATCCTCTGGACTCTAAACCCTGACCTACCCCTCCCTCCCTCTCTCTCTTCTGATTCTCTGGGCTCTGATTCATTTTCTGTCCTGACACCAAGGAAGGCAGTGTGACCATGGCTTTCTGAGTCAACGCTGGGTTCAAATACCAATTCTGCTGCCAATTAATCACGTGACCTCGGTTAACTTACCCTCTTGGGACCTTACATAGAGTTACAAGAAATAATTTGGCATAGGAGACTTTGAACAGGATCAGCTTCCCAGCTTTTAAATCCTGCCTGTGTCCTTCCTCTGTCCTTGAATGGCTACAGGCACCTGGAAGGGTCTTCCTGTCCCTCCTACCCCCCTCCCCCCACACACACTCCCAGAGCCGCCCAGCATAGGCTCTGTGCAGACAGATGCACACAGCTCCCTCAGAGGATCAAGGTCCTGTGGGTCTTGTCCTCTGCAGCTGATGAGTCAGGGAGACAGCTTCAGGCTGGCCCAGGGCAGAGGCCACAGCAGGGGGTTGTCACATTCTCATGGGTCACGCAGTTCTGAGATCCCAGGACCATTTGGCAGTACCTTGAAGGGCACACAGAGAAAGTCAAGGGTGAACAATAATGGCTTTTACTCTTGCCTTTGAGTAAGTCACTCAGTTTTCCAAACTTCACTTGCCCTAGTTTTATAAGACAAGTGGGGGTCCTCCCCATCCCTGCTCCAACTTGCCAGGAACACAGAGACTTCCTAATTTTTCACATATAAACATAACACCACAGATTCCGCTCCTGCAGGATCTACCCCCTAAGGTGATTTTTCTGGAACCAGGAGAGTTTGAGGAAGAAAAGACAAGAACTAGTTGTAGAGTGCAACTACATGCCAGGTATTTCCACTGATTCTTTCCTCTGCATTTTCAAGCAACTCTAAGAAACTGAGACTCGGCAAGGTTACATGCCCAAGGTCACAGAGCCAGGAAGCTGCAGACTGAAGCCAGGGCTCTTTGCCTCCCGCCTCTGGCTCTTTCTGCTCCTCTGGATCTTGAGGTTGGGGAGAGACTTTGGGTCTCCTGGAAGGATGTTTCTGGGCCTGTGCCCTCGGCTTCAGCTCCTTCCTCCTTGGGCTGGCTTCACAGACAGCCGGGCTCCCCAGGGCCTCGTCTGCTACATGCTGCCAACGCCCCAGAAGCCGGCCCTGGTGGGCATGAGGCAGACTCCATCAGCCTTCCCCTTTCAGGAGAGCCCTGTCACTGTAGACAAATGGACTGTGTCATCTAACCACATCCTTCTCTTCCTTCTCATTGCCAGTCTGTGACCTGGGTTGTCCAGATAACCCTTTCATTTAGTGTTGTCATTACGGATGCCACGAAAATCCCTAGGCAATGACAGCCCAGCCTTTGCCCCAGCTGAGGAGAGTCGCAAGCAGGCCTGCTTCTTAACTTCTGTTTGCTGCCCGTTCGACTCCCACAATTATAGGAATCTGTCAAGCTCCATCGAGTGACATTTTTCACATCAGGGCAAGTGTCCCTCAGGCCTTGCTCTGAGCTGGGATGACATCCTGGTTGCTCACGTGGCCTCCATCTTTCCACCAGCAATTTCCTGCACAATTGCCAATCTTCTCTCCACCCTTGCCCAACAATATCCTCCTAAGCTTCCCCCCAAATCCCTCCAATGTCTCTGCTTGTAATTCCCCTCCCCAGCTCCACCTCCCTCTGGTGCCTTGGCAAGTAATTACCTTCACAGGGAAGTTGACAAGTCTCTGGCGACTCCTAGCCCGGCTGGAAAAGATTCATTATTCTGTATCTGGAAATAACCAGCCCCATCAGTACAGGGGCTGAGATAACACCAGTGTAAAAGTTCTCTATTCAGGGGAATTAATTAGGATTCCTCATTAAAGATCCAATTAGGCAAAAGGGCATTTTTATCTGTGATAGTCAGCTGCTCCTATTTTTCTAAAGCTATAACTCCAAGTTTAAAAAAAAAGGGAAAAAGCAGGGGGATGTGTTTTTGTCTGAAACAATTCACTCTTTCAGTGTCAGTTATGTCTTCATCAGGATGTGAAAATAGATTTTCTCATTCAATTTGCAATGCTTTATCTCTTCAGAGTCTGGTAATGACTCCACCGTATCCCTTCATCAAGCACTGCAGCCCAGATGGGTTATTTGGGGAGTGGGATGTTTGGTTAGGATGACTGCACGAGAAACAGCAGTTTTTAGCAACCTGATTCCACGGGCCGACAGGAAATGCTGGCTCTGCCTGTGTGACCTTGGGCAAGTTGCTACACCTCTCTGAGCCTCAGTTTCATCCTCTCTAGATCTATCTCCCAGGGTCAGGGTAAGGACAAGAGGAAATTGGTACAGTATGAGAAAGCGACTAAGAACCCAGGCTCTTGACTGAGACCTCCTTACACCAACACTTACAAGCCATGTGTTCTTGGACGAGTTGATTTCTGAACCTTAGCTTCCCTCGTCTGCAAAAGGGAAGGGAAATCCCTCCTCCAAAGAGTCCCTGGAGGATTACATGAGATAACATATGTGAAGCTCCTTGTCTGAGGAGGACACTTAAGACACGTTTGTCAAACCTGAATCAACTCGTTTTGTATTTACCTCAAAGAAGCTCGTGAGGTTCCCCGAAAGAGCCGTTCCCACTCCCCACCCCAGGAGAATTGAACTCAGTTTGTCCTGAGTGGAGTCCAGGTGATGCTGAAGTACAGCTGAGGCTGAGACTTCCAGCTCGATGTCATCCAGCTGTGTCCTCAAGGGCTCCCCAGTTTGCACTGTGAAAGACAACAACTGCTGTTCATTTATTCCAGGGAAGAGGAGAGCTGGGGGAATAACAGACTCCGAGGTTTAGAGAAAGTTCTGTAGAAAGTGTGTTGTCCAACTGCCTCGTTTCCCTGAGTTTCAGCCTCACTCAGCAGGCGAGTGGCAGAGCCAGGGTGGAATCCAAGCTCTCCAAGTCAGATCCAGACCTTTTTCCACACTTGAGATGCTTCCAGGCCACCTACCACTGAGTCTGCATTCACTAGACTTCACGTGAGAGGGTCATGGCAGCGCCTGTCATGTTCCTGTCCTGTCTGTCTGTCCAGGCTCCCCATTGCTTGTGCCTCATTGCCTCAGTTTACCTCAAAGGGGAGCCACTTTAGGTTCTGGTTCTTCTTCTCACCTTTCCGCAACATTGTTTTGGCCTCGACACCCTCTTTTACAGGTCCGGCATCCTCTGACCCCGCCTGTCCCTCGTGCCTCTCTGATCTCTCCTCCTCCTGTTTTCCCTCTTACTCACTCCCGCAGGCAGTCCCGCCTCCTTGCTGCTCCCGAGACACCAGGCATATTCTCTCTACCTCAGGGCCTTTGCACTTGCTGTCCCTCCACCTGGAATGCTCTTTTCCCCAGATAGTCACATAACTCACTCCCTCGTCTCAGGTGTCACCTCTAAGGTCACATTCTCAGAATGGCCTGCCCTGACCACCTATTTAAGATGACAAGTGCCTGTTCCCAACGTTTAGAGTGTCAGTTGGTGTCTCCGCTGATCCCCACACTAAACAGAGTGACTAGCACATAGGGAGCCCGGTAATTTGGGGGGTTCTAATCCCTTTCCTTGGTTGCAGCCCCAGAAGCTCTGTTCCTTGACAGCCATCATCCTTATTCTCCAGTTGAGGAAACTGAGGCACAGGAGGTGGCATGTGACTAACTCAAGTCACCGGGGAGTTAGTATCATAGGAGTGACTGCTGGAGTGATCTTTAAACATCTGCAAAGCTAGTTGTACTCGCAGAGTTCTCCGTGTCTCTTCTCCCTGGTTTGCCCTGGGCTTCAGGGTGTGACCTTCCAGGTGCTATGCTCAGGCTTCACTGGGGCCCCAGGATGTGGCCATGTGCAAGACCCATGTCATGGAAATGAATTGTCCTTCTGCAAAAACGTGTTGCTGGAAGAGAACACAGTTTGGGCTGAGAACCAAGAAATCCTCTCTCCCTCGCCACTCCTCTCTTCACCCCCCTTCTCCCCTGCTAATTCCCCCTTCAAATAATTCCTGATAATGAAGTTAGGATGATTCATTGGTTTTCTGATGAGCATGAATTCATCACCAAAATCTACATATTTCAATCCCCTGATATGTGCTCTCAGATTCCTCACCTGATTAATATGTAAAGTGCTTTATCCTGTGACTTAACAAGAGAAAGCCCAGCTTGGTTTTAGGGACCTGCATGGCTCTCAGCCTCTAGGGTTTCTGGAAGTGTGGGGAGATGCCACTGGCTCCGTGTTGGTGGAGGTAAAAGTAGCTCATCAGGGACTGGGTCACGGCTGACAGGGCTGTTGGCTGCCCAGTGTCGGGCTGGGACACCAAGTGCTGCAGCTTCAGACCCCTCCCCGTCTCATAGCCCAGATCAACATTCACAACCCCACAACTCATGGAGGCTGGAAACAGCGCACGTGCCATGTCTAGGAACCTGGACAGAATGTATCCGCCCACTTCTGATCCTCTCTGGAGGGACGGCCAGTGTGGCCAGCCACTTTTCTGCCAAGGCCACTTAATCCAGATCCCCGCACGATGTCCCCACACTTCTCCAGAGGAAGGACCCAAGCTAAGCAATCCTTGAGCCTCCTTTCCACAGCCCCAGCCCCTGGGTAGACCCTCTAGCTACTAACCTCTTGCTACAGCTAAGATCCCCTCAATTTAAGATCGAAACCCCCAAACCTCTGTCACCTCGCCCACCATACTTCCCCACCCCTTCTACCCCCAAATTCTGCTATTGACTCAGATTGAGCCAATTTTGGCCCACACCTCTCTGGACTCAGACTATTCCCAGTACCCTCACAGAGGGCCAATCCCTGCCTCTCTCATCCCCAACCCGCAAACCCATACACATACCCACACCCGGCGCAGGAGCTCCCGCCAGGTGCTGTGGCTACGATATGAGAGAATGTTTGTCTAGAGGGCTCTAGGGTCAGACACGCATTCAAACCTCAGCTGTAGGGTTTGAGGGAGGTATTTAATCTCTCTGAGACTCTGTTTCTTTTCTTTTTTTGGTGGCTGGACGGTATGGGGATTGAAACCCCTTAACCTTGGTGTTATAACAGTGCACTATCCGAGCTGTAAAGCAGGGCTATCAGGAATAATAATTTATACTTAGGGCTGTTGTGAAGTTCCAATTAGCATTAAGCAGAGTGTCTAGCACATAGCGTATGCGTAGCACTCGGTAATGTCGCTGTTATGGATGTTCATGTTCACAGCCGCCGACCGAGGTAAGCAGGCAGTACTCGCATTTTTTTGATGGGGAAGTTTGAGCTCAGACATGTTGGGGTTGGAGTATGGTTGAAGGGAGAAGGGCAGCACCTCTTCTCCACACACATACCTGGAGACTCTTGGGACCCTGCAGAAGATGGGGGTGCCTGAGACGAGACTTGCCCTGCAGGAGGTGGTGAGCAGTCAGTGACCTGGATGCCCCAACAAGGCAGAAGTCCCAGCAGAGGGCTGCTTTCTGGCACGTCATGTGTCTGATGCCAGAGTTCTTACCCTCTTGGCACCAGGGCATTGTCCTAGTTTGGGTTTCCCAAAAAGCAGACCTGAGGCAAGGGTTCAAGTGCAAGTAGTTTATAGGAAGGTAGAGGTAACATCAGTAGAGACAAGGGACATGATGCAGGGAAGGGACAGCCGCTGATAAAGGGTGTGTGTGATCATGCCAGCTACCACAGTGGAGACCTGGTACATAATCCCACAGTGAGACTCTAGGAAACCCAGGTCTTAGAATTGTCTCACCCAAGGAATGAGGGAGCTGAGGTATTTATACACCAATTCCTGAAAGTCGTTGAATGAGGGCTGCTCCTGGGGGGTTATGAATTCCCCAGCCCTTCCAGTCTGCTGTGCATGTGGGCAAAGTGACCTAGCGTGGGGGAGAAGAGCCCTTGGTCACAGGGATGCAGATGCTGGCAGCTGGCAGGCAGCTGGCCCACTGCAAAAGACCGAGTGTTACAGGCAGGGCACCAGCAGTACCTGCTACAGGTGTGGATGTGTGAAAGGGCAGCGTGGAGGCAAACTGACAGAGCCGTAGCGCATGGCGCCCAGGCAGCTTTATGGTGGGACCAAGTCACTGAACGTACCCTGGGATGGGGAGCCACTGAGATGTGGAAAAATCCACAGAAACCTGTGGAGGAGGGCAGGTAGAGAGGACAAGAATTCATTATCCAGGTAGCCCCATTGCTGTGACATTCCCCCTTGCCCCATCTTCACTGTCAGACAGCAGCCCTGGGGCCTCCCAGGACAGGTGGACAGGTAGACCCATA
This sequence comes from Cynocephalus volans, assembly GCF_027409185.1. Classification (NCBI taxonomy): domain Eukaryota; kingdom Metazoa; phylum Chordata; class Mammalia; order Dermoptera; family Cynocephalidae; genus Cynocephalus; species Cynocephalus volans. The sequence goes on along the minus strand of NC_084467.1, from coordinate 26,965,008 downwards.
TCAAGGTGTGTTTGGATCTCCTGCCCTTCCAGCAAGCTGCAGCCAGCAAGCAAGAAGATTGCTTCAGGGACCAGTATCAGCCACCCCGAGGATCCTGGCGGGGAAGGCTGGGTTGCCTGTGAGTTTGGCAATTAGCCACTGAGATGTGGAAAAGCAGGGGTGTGAATCTATTTTGTATAGTCACAGAATGGTAAGTTCTGTGGATTTAGGTCACATATACACACACGCACAAATACACTCATGCAAACCAATTATTCTCTGGAACACAAGAGAGTCTGCTGTCAACTTCAGATATTTTTGGAAAGTTTGTATTTTTCTGGCTGTGCATTGAGTGAAGTCGTGCTTATTCCACAAGTTGGAGGCACTGGGGGTGAAGTCACAAAGAGCTCATGCAGAGTTGAGTAGGAACGCCCACTTGGGGGCTTTATTTAGATGTGCCCCAGCATTCCCTTCATCACTTTCTGAAACCATCATGAGAAGTTTCAGAACTCAGCCTGGGGAGAAAGAAAAGGGCTCAGAGTTCAGACACATTCTTCTCCAAAGCAGGTAGGTGAAAGCTGCAACGTGCCTCACTTCCCTGTCCTTCCTCCTCTCCCATCCTCTGCCTGGGAGGCCACTGGGAAGAGTCTGGGATCTGGAGTCAGATAAAGCAAGTCCTGTTGAACAGCCTCGGGCAAGTGACTCATCTCTCAGTGTTCCTACCTGCAAAATAGGCATAACAGTGCCAAAAATGGCATTCAAGAGACAAGTGGCACATAGTAAGTGCTCAATAAATGCCACTTGACCCTCTCCCTCTTCCTTTCTCATAAATAATTTTAGTTCTCCCTCGATTTTAATTCCTTTCCCTTCTTCAATCATTCGGATTGTACCAGGCAGAGATGTGACTAGGATAGTCCTGCAAATGTGGGGACTGGATGGATTGATAGTGTGTTGATCCATTCATAATCATAATAAAGCATCATCAATTTATTACACACACACTGTTATGTTAAGAACACCCCATTAATCATTTTTTAATGGGGTAGCACGAACGCTTTCACCAGACCCGTCTGCTTTTGTTCTCATCTTCATTTGGTTGTCTGCCTCTGACAAAGGCTCTCAAGTCAGAGCTGGGGGCCCGGAGATGCAGAGCCCCAACTTGCTGCTTCAGAATCACCCAACCAGCCCCAGTGGGAAGGAGAGAAAGAGCAATTATTTTACTAAATTGGTTTTCAGCAAAAAGGAAACAACTTTAAAAAAAATAAGGAGTATTAGTTTTTTATTTCCATTATAAATGAAAGGCATGATTATTAAAGAAGATTTAGAAAATAGAAAAGAAGTAGATAAGTAAACTCTCCTTCATGAACATTTTGATGCATTTCCTGACATTTTTTCTAGGCATGGCTTTTTAATTTAACAAGTTATGTTGTAGAGTGTATATGTGTGTGTGTGTGTCCATGTGTATATAGTATATGTATATCCATTTTTTGTTTTTTAAAAAGGCAATTTATGCTCATTGTGAAAAATTCAAAACATAGGCATAAAGACAGAATAAAATGTCAAAGTATTCTGTTTGTCAAACCCCTACCCTAATCCCACTGTCCTGTAGCCTTATAGACCTGTGTCCCTGTGCATTTACACACACACACACACACACACACACACACACACACACACAGAGGATAGGGGGTTGGACATAAACATATTATTCCAGAGCTTATTTTTATTTTCTTAAATGTATATACATTTAGTTATTATTTAATGCCAGTATGTATGTGTATATATATGAGCATATATACTCGTTATTTTTTAACAGGTGCCTAATGCATTTTTTCAGCATTTCAAACAGTGCTACAGTTAACACTGTCATGCGTATTATCTTCCTGCACACTGGAACGTTTACAGGATAGATTTTTTAAGGTGGAATTTCTGGGTCAGAGTATACACTATTTTTAAATTTAGATTCTGCCAAAGTATACCCCAAAAAGACTGTATCAGTTTAACGTTTCCATCAACCATGTATGACACTCGCTATTTCCCTACATCCTTCCCAAATCAGAGTTTTGTTATTTTCATACATCTTGATGGGTGAAAAATAATAGTTCATTCTTCTTTTGATTTCCATTTCTCCAATTATTAGTACCGTTAATCATCTCTTTATGTGTTTATGATCATTTTTATTTTATTCTCTAAATTGCATATTCAGTTTTGTTACTCACTTTTCTATTGGGTTTTATATTTTTTCCTATTGATTTATAGGAGCTCTTTTTATATTTTAAAATATTAATATTAAAATTAATATATGTTGTAAAAAAAATTCTATCAATCTGTAACCTGTCTTTTAGCCTTGTTTTATTCTCCCTCACAGCAGAAATTTTAAATTTTTATGTGATCGAATCAGTTGATCTCCTGATTTCATCACATAAAACTCCTGAGTCTTGGGTAGGAATACCTCCCTACTTGGATATTATAAAAATATTCTATTTCTTCTAGAACTCTTAGAGTCTTATATTTTACACCTAGCTTTCTAATCTGTCTGAATTATACTTTTGTACCAGTTGTGAGCTATAGATTTGGCTTTATTTTATTTCTAAATGAATACTGAATTATCCCTAAATCAGTCCTTTCTGATTTGAAATGGCCCTTTTACCATAAACTAAGTTCACATCTATCCATGGTTCTGTATCTGGACTTTCCCTTCTATTTTACTTCTTCATAATTCTATTTGTGTCATAATCGTATCGTTTGAACTTTGCCATAGTTTTATAGTAATTTTTGTTTTCTAGTGAGAAAAGACCTCCCTCGTTATTATTTTTAAAATATTTTATGAGCAATTCTTGTGCATTTACTTTTCTGATGAATTTTAGAATAATTTTTTTCAGGTTTTCTCCCAAAGAAATCTCATTGTGAATTTCGCTGAACTTGTAGATTAATTTGAAAAAACTGACATTTCTTATAGTAGTGAATCTTCCTTTCCAGGACCATGGTATGTCTCTCATGTTTTAGGTCTTTTTTATGATCTTTAATAAAATTTTATAGTTTTCATCTTGTAGGCCTAATAAGTTTCTGGTTAGGTTTATTCCTAAGTATTTTTATAGTTTTTATTGTTGCTGTGAACAGAATCATTTTGTCATTGCATTTTCTAATTGTTTATTGGTGGTAAATAAAAAAGCTATTGATTTTTGTACATTTCTTTTATAATCAGCCATCCTACTGAACTCTATCATTAGCTCTAATAGTGTTAAAGTTGATTATCTTAGATTTTGTAGGTTAGACAATCATATTAACACAAGTAATGTAATAATATTCTTTCTTCCTTCCCTTTCTCATATGTATGTTTTGTTTTTGTTTGTTTTTGTTTTTGTTTTTGTTTTTTTGCTTCTTACATGGCTAGGGCCTCCAGAACTCTATGTCTATTATGGTGGCATGATAAGTTTGGCAGTTCCAGTATCTCTGAATGAGAGGGATTTAAATTCAAGCATAGTTTTTATTAAATTCCATATTACATATCAATACAAATAGCAAAATTTCTAGCAATGTTTTTATTTTCACTTTATGTAAAATTGAGAAATCTTATGTTGTTCGTATTAAATAATGTTTTTTTTTTTTTTTTAATCTGGAGTGATTTGGAAGAGGCTGATGGAGATTGGAGGAGAAAATACCAAAAATGAAAACCCAGAGGCTCTGTGGCGCCATCACTGAATGATGCAATGTGTGATGTTATATCATCATCATTTTGCTTGTATAACATTAGCATTTTTTCTATTATTATAAACCCTTGGCCTCAGAATATTCCATTAAGTGGATATATCACAGTTTACTTAACCATTCCTCTTTCTGTGGACATTTAGAGACATCTAGTTGTTCATGTTATAAATATTGCTGTGAAGAACATTTTGGGGTGTAATGCTTTTTTTCCTCTGAATTTATGGTTATTTCTTTAGGAGCGAGTCCAAGCATGAATATTTTTTTAATACTCCTGATTCTTATTGCCAAATTGCTCCCTAAAAGCATTTAATCATTTTACACTGCCACAGTATGTGAATGTCTGAAGAAATGGAACTTTTAAAATTAAAGATTATGAAATATTTCATAGAGGAAAGAGAATGGACTTTGGAGTCAATGAGTTGGGTTTGAATCTGAAAAATGGTCATAAAAAAAAAAAAGCTCACTGAGCCTCAGTTTCCCTATCTGTTAACGTGCAGCTAGTATGAAAACAAACTGGTGATGGTGCTTAGCACAAAGCAACTATAAACAAATGGGAGTTACTTTTCCTTTATTTGGACTGTTTTTGAAGGTTTTTATTTTCTAACCAGCTTTGGAAACTTCTCCTGAAAAACATGCTGCAATTAGGAATGACTTCTGTCCTGTAGCCGAGGCCCAGCTGCCAAGGGGGAAACCCTTTCCTGTGGCTGGCTGCTGGCTCCAGCTGTAAGCTCTGAGGCCTGTTATATGGAAGATTTCCCATGGGCTGCCCACTGTGCCCTGCTCTGCAGACCAGTCACTCACAAACCTGCAGCCAGACCTCTGCTTTGTGCTGGGGAAGAGAGAAGAGCAGCAAGGCCAGCACCCCCAGTGAGAACTGTGTCCAGGGGCTTCCAGAAAGGCCACCAGCTTCTCCCCTGATTCACTAACTGGATTCTCTCTTTTGCTGACATTGCACAGAGCAGGGCAGTTGTCATCTTCTCCCATCTCTCAGTTGCCAAGTCCTGCCAGTTCTACCTCCTAAATGTCTTTCCGATTTGTCCCTTTCTCTACAACTGCCAGTACGCCTGACCTTGTTCTGGTGTTCTCACCCCTGGAACACTGAAGCAGCCTCCTGCTAGTCTCCCGAATCTCTCCCTCCTGTTCATCCTCTAGTCTGACCCAGTGTGATCCTTCTAAGAGCTCATAGCTGGCCATGCCATTTCCCTACTGAAAACCCTTTGATGGCTCCTATCACCCATGGGGTATAGTCCAAACCCTTTGCTTAGCATCCAGGGCCCTCCAGCTGGCTATCACTCCTAATCATGCATTCTGCTCATGCATTCGTTTATTCAGGAGACACTTATTAAGTATTAGTGACCAGGCTAGGAATTGAAGTTTTTGTTTCAAGCTAACCAATCCAAAATAAGAATTGTATGAGCTAACATTTTGTACTCTTTCTAGGCACTTAGGGCTGTGCTAAGCAATTTATATGCACAATCTCTCTAAATCCTTTCAATAACCCCAGAGGCGAATATTATTTCCTTCCCCTTTTACAGATGAGGAAACTGAGGCTCAGAACATTAACATAGCCAGCACAAGGTGGCTCAGCTGGGAAGAAATAGCTCCAGGTCCTGTGTCACCAGATGCCATGCCCTCACTCTCTCATCAATCTCAGTTTCGTTCATATACATTATGCCTGAGAATACCTATTGGACTAAACTGGTGATATCTTTCTCTATACACATATCTTGTAGGAAATATGGGCACAGAATTCATGATTCTAATTAACAAAATTACAAAACTTGCCACTGACCAGGGCTAGTGCTCAAGAACTTGGTAAATTCTCCTCCTAAGTGCCCCATGACAGACACAAGATTCCTACCTTGAATCCTGCCTGGTTCCCAGCACCCCAATTCCTACTACTTCATGTGAGACCCCATGCCTGGGTTAGTTACGATTTCCCAAGACAGGTCTCTGCCTTTCTCTCTGGACATTACATGGTACATGGTGGACAGTTGATAACTGCACTGAATTAAATTGGATTGAGTTGAACCAGATTGAATTCAGAAGCAGATATTCTCCAGCAGTGGCTGGGATTTAAGTTCATTGTTATCCTAATCATCTTATGGTAGATAACATTGCCTCTTCTGCAAGCTAAGCTAAGCACAGAGGTTTTTGAGGATGGTATATCTAAGGGGTTTCTGTTCAAGCAGGGTAGCTTTTTCTGCATGGACCATTGGAAATAGATCTGAGTTGTGTGTGTTCTTTGATGTCATTTTCTGATATGTCTTGAAAGTCAAACAATCTGGGCTTAAGAGTCATCTGTACCGCCTTGTACTGCTGCCTGACCTTGGGCAAATTACTTAACCTCTCTGGGCCTCTAGTCCTCCATCTGTCTCTGTCCCATGGAGACACTGTGAAAGTTAAAATGATAAAGTGAATAATGTAAACTCTTACGATGGACAATGCATAGTAAGAGCGCTTGGGTTTTTGCAATACAGGTTGAGAATCCCTAATCTGAAAATCTAAAATCTGAAACTTTTTGAGTACCAACATGATGTTCAAAGGAAATGCTCATTGGAGCATTTTGGATTTTGGATTTTCAGATTAGGAATGCTCAACTGGCATAAATTCTTCAAGTATTCCAAGATACAATAAAATTTGAAATCTGAAACACTTCTGGTCCCAAGCATTTCGGGTAAGGGATACTCAGCCTGTAATTACAATAACTGTTCTTCTTTCCCTGTCTTTCCTGTCCATGCTGGATTGGACAGTGAGGTGGATTTGGGACGGCAACAATAAGGAAAGGGCAGAGGCAGAAATCAGAAAGCATGGTCTTCAGGGAGATCAATCAGTCCAGAGTCCTGGAAGAAGGTGGAGTTCCCAAGTTCTGTGCCTCGGAGAGCAGCTGAAAGATGTGGAAAGTTGAGAGGATGAGCCTGGAGAAGTAGATGGAGTCCAGATTATTTGCATTTTATTCTGAGGGCAGTAGGGAGCTACTGAAAGGTTCATAGCAGGGGAGTGACATGATCAGCTTTGCATTTTTGAAAGACCACATCGGTTGCTGCTGGAGAACAGGATGGAAGGATGGAGGCAGACAAAGACACAAGCTGACCATTGCTGCAGTAGCCCAGGGGAGATATGATGAGGCCTGGAGTAACACAGACAGTGTCAGTGGAGACCAAGGGGGGCGTGTTTAAGAGACTCAAAGAACATAAAAGCAGCATCGCTTGGTCAGCAATCCAGCAAACCTGAGGGGCAAGGTGGGAGGAAGAGTAAAGGTGGCTGCCATCTCCTGGTTTGAGTGGCTGGTGGATGGGATGGCAGGAAGTGGAAAGGGAGTGGTGGCATGTTAAGTTTCAGATGCCCATAGGACATCCACAGTTGACGGATGCAAGGAGATGACATTTGGGGGAGGGGTGTGGGTTGTAACTAGATGTTTGGGAGCCATCGGCGTGAAATTGGGTGCAAGGGGAGAGCTTACAGTGGGAGACTACAGCGAAAGAAGGCGCTTGAGAAGAAAAGAGGACATGCAGGTTATATTAGTGTGTCAGGACTTCTGTGAGCCCCAGCACCACCAGAGAGCAGGCCTGGGGTTCGCTGCACTGGCACTCAGTGTGTCAGGAACAGCCTGGACATTCTATTGTCCAGTGTCCTGCTATAGTCACGGGAGTCCCTCCAGCTCCCTGCCTGGCCTAGAGTGTGCACTGAACGCCAGTCTGCCTGACTGGCCCATGAGCTCCTGCCCTGCTTCTGCCCCTTTCCAGGACTCATCCTCTCCTCCTGGCTATGTTGCAGATTTCAGAAATAGTTTAAACCATGATCTACATGAGCCTTTCTTAATCCCCTCTCAGTTGTACACTCCAAATCCCATAATAAAGAGGGAAGGCTTCTATCTGTCAGTGAACAAAAGAGTGAGACACCCTGAAATTGGGGCCTTGTTTCCTAGTTCAGAGTCATGTGTCCCAGGGATCAGGTGGGTCCTTGATCATGGACCCCCTGAGAAGTTTTGGAGAGCTCCCATATGTGTTAAGACCTTCCAACTTCTTGACATCATGGATATTGCTCTGCACTAAACAAATAGAAGTTTCTAGATCCCACTCTCACAGAATGTGACTCAGTCGATTAGGAGTATAACCCAGAAATCTACGTTTTAAATACTCACCCTAGGCCATCTTGATGCAACAGGTCAGAGACCACCATTGAGAAATACTAACTTAGAAAAAGACAGTTGTGAGAGGACTCAACATCTAACAACCACCCACCATTTACCATATTACTGACATTCCATTTAGTCCTCACTACTCCCCTGCAAGGTTATATGCATCAGCATTTGTGGTCCAGGAAATAATCTGAGACTCAGACATACTTAGCAACTTTCCCAAGGACACACATCTGGTTACTAGCAGAGTTAGAATTGGAGCCCCAGGTCTGTCTGACTCCAAAGCCTTAGATGTTTATACACCAATACATCACCTACTGAAAGGAAAATGGCACCTGTTTTCAGGTAGTTAAATGTCCATCCTATGGAAGAAACTTCGGAGAATTGGCAGAAACTGAACCAGTAGACTGGAGTACATGACTCTGAATCCCTTTCAAGCCTGTTATGTCTGAGATATGGAGTTTTGATGAGTTGACTCCCTGAGTTTGGTCGTGATGTTGGCATTTATGGCCACAGAAGAAGTTAGCTAGCAGTTCTAGATATGAGGATCCAGAGAGCTATGGATCCTGAATCTTTCATCCTTCATTGAGTCATTTCTTAATTATGAGACAACTGAGAAAATGTGTTGAGATTCCAGAGAGATGGGTACCTCCGATTTCCTTTATGGCTGAATAAAGCGTATTCCCAGTGTTGACCTCTTTCTTCAGTGAACCCAAGGCATTAATGGAGGATCCTCGTTGAACCAAATTTCAGAAGAGTCAACAAGTTTTCATACGTGCCTTTCCTGCCAATGCCAACCCAATGCCTGAGTCTGCAAAGGAATAACAGTCAAGAGAAAGGTAGATTCATTTCATTTATTTTTGGTCCGAACACTCTCAAGTGACAAGAGTCGTGACATGGGCAGCTTTAGAGAGAATATGAAATTACAAGTGCTGTCTATTGACAGCCTGTCCTTTGACACTATCTTGTTAAACCATGTGAGTCAGTTTCAGTCCCCCAGACTCAATTACCTCTGGCCGCCCCACTCTCCCTCCCCCCGAGAGTTGTCCCCTGTGGATACACAGTGCCCACATTTGATGCCCAGCCCTCCACCCACAAGCTGTTTAATCTTAGGCAAGCCATTTAACCTTTGAGCCTCATGCCCTGTTGGTGGGATTATAAATTGGCACAACCTTTTTGAAAGGTATTCACAGTAATGACTAAAATGTAAAATGTGTGTACCACTTTTAAGAATTTATACTGAGGAAATAGTGAGAGGTTAGTATAAAGTAACATGTACAAGGATGTTCACTGCAGTGTTATTTATTATATCAGGGAAAAGGGAAGCTGTATATGTCCAACATTAGTGGTTCTGTGAACTGTGGTGCGTGTTGTTAATAAAACATGTGGCAATTAAAATTATAATTCTAAAGAATAGTCAAAGAAATTGGAAAAAATGCTTAAATATGACAGATTTAAAAATCGGCATAAGAACTGAATACAAAGTATAAGCTAAAATTTTACAAACATACATATATAGTCACAAAAAGAAAAAAGACAAGAAAAAATGTTAACACCCTTATCTCTGAAAGGGATATTAATGTATTTTTTTCATTATATTCTTTTGTATTTTATAAAAGTTTAGAAGAAGCACATATTACTTTCTGGGTACAGGAAAATGGGTAAAAGTTAAAATGTATTTTGATAGTGCCCACCACCTACAGGGTAAAGAACAAACTTCCTAAAAGAGGATTTTCATAATCTAACCCTGTATTAGTCCATTTCTATTGCTTGTAACAAAATACTTGGAACTTGATAATTTATAAAGAAAATGAAATTTATTGCTTGCAGTTTCTGAGGCTGGGAAGTCCAAAGTCCTGGGTACACATCTGGTGAGGGTCTTGCTGGTGGTGACAGTGACCCAGGAGTGTCACATTGTGAGATGGCGGAAGCTAAGAGAGAGAGTTCCTCATGTACTCCCCTTTTAAAGCCCTCAGAACCACACCCCTGACCACCATTATTAATTTATTCACTATGGCATGGTCCTACAATCTAATCACCTCTTCAAAGCCCCGCCTTTCAATTAATAGGATTTTCCACTCTCAACAGTCGCAGTAGGAATTAAGCTTCTAATATATATTAAGCTTCTAATATACTCTGGGGGACACAATACAATCAATCCACAGCAAACTGCATCCTAACTCAGCACCTTCATCTGCTGCCACCTCTCCCCATCATCACCAGCTCCCCACACCACTGTCAGCATGCTCCTTGCGTTAGCCACCCCCAGCTACTTACCATGCTAGAAACACATCATAATTGTCCATACTGTCATGCCTTTATCCTTCCTGCTTCCCTATCCAGAATGACCTTCTCTGCAATTCTCAGGAACCAATTCAAGCATCTTCACCTCTTCCTTTTTTTTTTTTTTTTAAAAAAAAAAAAGGAATTTATGTACTTTTTAATTGAAACATATCTATTGTACATGTTTATGAGGTAGAGAGTTATATTACAGTACGTGCATACAATGTGTGCTGATCAAATAAGGATAAATGGCATATTCATCATTGCAAAAATGTTTCATTTCTTTATGATGAGAACATTTGATCTCCTCTCTTCTAGCCATTTGGTAGCATACAATAAAGCATTGCTAGCTATAGATGCCTAGCACTGCTAGATACCACTAGAACTTATTCTTTCTCTCCAGCTGAAATTCGTGTCCATTAACCAACGTTTCTCTATTCTTCTTCCCCCTCCCTTCCCCAGCCATTAATAACCACAATTCTACTCTCTACTTCTAAAAGTTCAACTTATTACATGGATTTATATATATTTTTAGCATGTAAGAGTGAGAACATGCAGTATTTATCTCTGGACCATATGGTAGCTCTATTTTTAGTTTTTTGAGGAACCTCCATACTGTTTTCCATAATGGAAAAAAATGTACATTCCCACCAACAGTGTATAAGAGTTCCCTTTTCTCTGCATCCTTACCAGGCTTTGTGGCTTTTTGGGGGGGGGGGTATTTGTTTTTGTTTTTGTCTTTTTGATAATAGCCATTCTAACTGCAGTGAGATGATATCGCCTTGTGGTTTGGATTTGCATTCTCCTGATGGTTAGTGACATTGAGAATTTTTTCATATACCTGTTGGCCATTTATATGTCTTCTTTTGAGAAATGTCTATTCAGGTCATTTGCCAATTTTTAATCAGTTTATTTGGTTTTTTGCTGTTAAGTTGTTTAAGTTCCTTGTATATTCTGGATATTAATCCCTTGTCAGATGAGTAGTTTGCACATATATTCTGTTGGTTGCCTCTTCGCTCTGTTGATTTGTTTGCTGTGAAGAAGCTTTTCAGTTTGATGTAATCCCATGTCTATTTTTGCTTTTGTTGCCCATGTTTTAGAAGTCTTCTCCTTAAAATTTTTGCCCAAACCAATGTCTTGGGGTATTTCCCCTATGTTTTCTTCTAGTAGTTTTTATCATGTTAGGTCATATAATTAAGTCTTTAATTCATTTTGAGTTGATTTTGGCATATGATGGGGAAAAAAAAGAGATTTAATCTCTTTCTTCTGCATATGAATATCCAGTTTTCCCAGCACCATTTATTGAACAGACTGTGCTTTACCCTCTGTATGTTCTTGGCACCTTTCTCAAAGATCAGTTGACTGCAGACATGTGGATTTGTTGCTGGGTTCTCTATGCTGTTCCATTGGTCCATGTGTCTGTTTTTATGTCAGTACTGTAGTGGATTGAATTAGGTCCCCCCCAAACCACTGAAGCTTGAATTATGTCCCTGAAGTTTTAGGTATTAGAAACTTATCCCCCACTGTGACTCTTAAGAGGGTGGATAATCCTTTTATGGTAATTGAAATGTGGAGCCTTGAAGAGGTGATTCAATTGTAGAACCATACTGCAGTGAATGGATTAAAAATGGTGGTCAGGGGTGTGGTTCTGAGGCCTTTAAAAGAAGAGAGAGGAGAGTCCATCTGTCTCTCTGCTTTCTCTGCTCTGCCATTTCTGTAATGAGATACCCTGCTGTTACTGAAGTCACCACCAAAGAAAGTCTTCACCAGATGTGTTCCTTGTGGACTTTCCAGCCTCAGAAACTGTAAGCAATAAATTTCATTTTCTTATAAATCACCCAGTTTCAAGTATTTTGTTATAAGCAACAGAAATGGACTAATACAAGTACCATGCTGCTTTGATTACTATAGCTTTATAGTATATTTTGAAGTCAGGCAGTGTAGCACCTCCCGCTTTGTTCTTTTTGCTCAGGATTGCTTTGGCTATTTGGGGTCTTTGAAGTTCCATACAAACTTAAGGATTGTTTTTTCTATTTCTGTGAAGAATGTCATTGGTATTTTGATGGGGATTGCATTGAATCTGAAGATCATTTTGGGTAGTATGGTCATTTTGACAATATTAATTCTTCCAATCCATGAACATGGGATGTCTTTTCATATCTTTATGTCCTCTTTAATTTCTTTCATCAGTGTTTTGTAGTTTTCATTGTAGAGATATTTCACCCCCTTGGTTATATTTATTCCTAAGTTTTGTGTTTTTTTTGGTAGCTATTGTAAATGGGATTGCTTTTTTGATTTCTTTTTCAGCTACTTCATTGTTGGAATATAGAAACACTACTGATTTTGTGTGTTGATTTTGTATCCTGCAACTTTACTGAATTCATTTATTAGTTCTAAGAGTTTTTTGGTGTAGTCTTTAGGTTTTTCTATATTAGATCATGTCATCTGCAAACAGGGACAATTTGACTTCCTCTTTTCCAATGTCCTTTATTTCTTTATTTGGATGTCCTTTATTTCTTTCTCTTACCTAATTCTCTGGCTAGATCTTCCAGTGCTATGTTAATAAGAGTGGTGAAGGTGGGCATCCTTGCCTCATTCCTTTTCTTAGAGGAAAAGCTTTCAACTTTTCCCTGTTCAGTGTAATGTTAGATGTGAGTTTGTCATATATCGCCTTTATTACATTCAGGTACTTTCCTTCTATATTTAGTTTGTTGAGGGTTTTTATCATGAAGGAATGTTGAATCTTACCAATTGCTTTTTTTGCATCTATTCACTTATACCTTGACAGTTAATCGTTCCCTGCCCTTTTCCCCTACAGAATATTTTATATATACTTAAGAAGTACTTATTTAGTATCCATCATTCCTGCTTTACCTTTTCCTAAGATTCTGTGAGAATCCCAAGGAGGGAAGACTACTTGTCTTGAAGAGTCAGGAAATAATTCACAGAGAAGAGTTCTTGGAAAATGAATAGGAGTTTGTTGTCTAGAAGAAAAGACAATAGACATCCCTAACAATTCTGGAATGAGTTCTCAGCTGGGAAGCTCTGGTACCCATTTCTTACTGCACAGTGGGTCGCATATGGGTACGTGTCTCTCTCCCACAAGACAGTGACGTCATTGAAGGCAGAAAATGTGCCTTGTTTGCCTTGCAGTGTTCAGCACAGTGCCTGGCACATACTGGTCATCATAAAAACGTTTTTGTTCCAGAGGATGAAGGTCTGAAGGCACAAATCCAGTATCCAGTAATTACCTTTCTCCTTGTCTTAGTGTGAATGGGGAAAAGATCATATTATTATCATCTCTTGTAACTGGTTTTAAGTATGGGCCCAGAGATGCTGAAAGTACTTTGTAGTCTACTGATATGAACAGAATTGAAGAAGTTGTTCACCTAGTAGGCATTAAGAGAATATTCTGCAACATTTGGACTTTATTTGAGCATAAGAATTCTACCAAAATGAGCTTTGCTTCCTCTTTAAACAACATACCATGATCTCAGAATGATGCCTTTGAAATAAATCCTGTTTGAGTTACATTTCTCTTGGACTCATAAAATCTTTATAGCAGTCTTTTCTCATCTCATAGGCTATGAGAAGGAAGAGCAAGCCATAACTACTGGCTAGAGGTGGAAAATGCAGGATTTTCTCATATGTGGGTCACACACTTAATGTAGAGAGCTTTTAGCTGCAAATCCAGTATGGACTACCCATTAGCTCAAAAATCCTGGCTCTGTCCAAAGTACTGAATCTGTGAGTTAAGATCTCTTAATCTGTGATTAAAGAATAGGTGGTATGAAAATATATCCATTCAGATAGAAGGTTTGAGTGTATTAAAAGATCCAGTAATATCCATACTAGGCATAAGAAAAATGCTGGCAGAAATGAAAACAAGAGCTTAGTGCTCCCCTTTCGAAAAGGAGACATAAATCGGTAGAGCTGAGTTCTTAACCCAGTTATGCAAAGGAGCACTGACTTGGGGGCCACAAATTCACTCAACAAACATTTTTGAGTGCCTGCTGTATAACAGACATTGTACTATGACATTAACTGAGATAAGTCATAATCTTCGGTCTTCATGAAGTTACAGTCAGTACTTGCTCAACCACTGATTACGGTTGAACTTGAGCAAATTACTTAACCTTTCAAGCCTCGGATTTCTCATTTGAAAATTTGGGATAATAAGATCTCACCAGATTATTAGCAGATTACATAAGTTAATGCTTGCAAAGCACTTTGTACTGAACTTAACGTATTGTAAGCTCTCAATGAATGTTATATATTAGTGTTAGGTGTGAAGCACTATGCTAAGTTCTTTGTATCCATTACCTCATTTATTCTATCATTTACCCTACACCAGTTGTATTGGGTAGATTTTAATATTCCCTTTACACAGGTGAGGAAAATGAAGCTCAAAGGATGTTGTTACCTAACTTGACCAAATTTGTACAGTCAGTAGTGTGGACAGAATTCAAAGCCAGTTCTTATTTTAAAGCCAGTATTTATGATTATGGTGATGCTGGTTAGAGCAGGAATTGGGGACCGATGGACTCTCCATATCAACAGCACAAAAAGTAAGTCAAAATCGACCCTCCTCTGGGCTGGCATTTCTGAGAAGGCAAAGTCTAAGGGAATGAGGCAGGCACATTACTCAGGTCCTTGTGTGAATTTTATGTCGGGGACACTTGTGGGTTAATAGAAATGGGAAAGATAAATCCCAACCCTTGGGAGAATGGGCCCAAACCTAGCAATCCAGAAGGAATTTCACCAGGCTCTCAGCCCATGGGGAAGCAAGAATCGAGGCCAGAGATTCAAGCAGACCAGTCAGGCAGGTGGGCCATGCTCAGGTGGGGTGGTTACCTACCAAGGCTGCAGGGACTCCAGGGTCTAAATCCCATGGCATATGGCACCTTAGATGGGAGTGGGGAGAGAAGGCAGCAGACCATTTCCAGGCTCCACCTGACAAGAGGGGAAGGGGATCCTGATGAATTGTCTGGCACTGGGACAGGGCAGGTTGACCCTGAATATGTGGCTAAGCAAAGGCTGGGCAGAATCTGGCATCATAGAAGCCACTGCCTCACACACTCCATTTGGAGCCTCCAGCTGAGAGAACTCTGCAATTGTGCTGGTCTCTGTCTCCTGGAGCAGGGACGATGAGGATTCTGAATTAGTGACAACACGTTCCTAAACTTTGGAGGTAAGAATGTGCTTTTTCTTTTAGTCCAAAAGAAGTCCTATGGATTCACATAAATACACATTCTCTTTGCTTTTCTCCCTGTGGCAAACATAGGGCTATAAGGCACAACAATACCCCCCTTCCCCAAGGCTGTCCCATAAACAATGGGAGCTATTTGGAGTCCCTTGATTTAAATTGGAAAAAGTCACATCTCAGTAGTGTCTTTGGGGCTTGCCCTTCCCATTTTTTGTGACAATTCCGGGCTGTTCAGGGACCTCCCTAAGGTGCTTCCAGCTCTGACCTTCCATGGGTGTCTTTCAAACACAGAGCGTTTGGCCAGCCATCAAGCAGGTAAACGGCTCAATGAGGCTGTTCATTGAATTGTTCTCCCTGGGCCTCTGTCTGCTGCTACCAGCCCCTGCTGCTGCTGTCAGATCAGTGGGGAGAGCAGATGGCAGTAGTGTGTCATAACAATGGCTCCTTCAAAAGTACTTTGCTCAGTCCTTCTCTGTCAAGCTGGGGAGGTCAGAGGCAGCTGTGCCCAACATCCCAGCAACTCTGGGGAGGCCCATGTTGGCTTCTGATTAAAAGTCAGCAGGGGTCTCTGGACTGGACCACTTTCTGGTCTGTCACTCGTCCATGTGATGCTGTCTGCCCCATTAGAGGGGAAGCGTAGCTGCTCTCACCTTGCGTACATGGAGCCCATGGGGTGCTGGCTTCATCTTCCACTGAAGCTGAAAGAAAGGCATGTTGTACCCAAGAAAGCAAAGCAGGAGTCTCAGGTTGCTTCCAGTGCCTCGCCTTCATGCAATAATGGCCTCTGGCTTCGGGATCAGGCAGTTTACTATACGAATAAATACACGGGGCAGAAAGTTCCAGAGTGTAACTCTCAAGTACTACATGGTCTATTCCTCTTCTCTCTGCTCATTAGTCAGTACCCATGATCCCAAATGGCCACTTCAGCCCCTGAGTCTGCCTGACCTCCCAGCTCTAGGGACCTATCTGAGTGACTCCCCGTCTCAACATCTCTTGATTCAAATTATCAAGAGAGTGAATCTGATTGGCTCTGCTCACTAGTCACGTGTTCACTCCTTGTCCAATCAGCTGAAGCTGGGAAGGGCAAGCTCAGCTGGCTCAAGCGTAGCTGCGGGGCCCATCCCTTTAGCAGTGGTGGGGGACAGGCAGCAGCACAGTCCCGAGAGGAGAAGACGGGCTGGGCAAGCACGCAAGGCATAGCTTCTACATCAGTTTAACCTCTCTCGCTTCTCTTTGATCTCCCTCAGGAAGTAATGGAGAAAACTATTCTTTTTGTGCATCTCCTGAGCTAAACAAAATAATACAGACTAAAGGGCCTGGCACTCTGTGAAGAGAACTTGAGAGCAATTTCAGGGTATCCTCCCCACTACAATATTGTCTATCTGGCTTTCACAGTCTGCAAAAGGGAGCTCTGTAAATACCAGAGATTACTGTGATTATTATGAATCCTCTAAGCAGCCAAATTTCCCAAATGCTCAGAGTTGTAATGCCTTGGGATTTAGAGATATAATTAAGAACAGATGAGCCTCAAAAAAGTTGATGGTAGGATCTGAGATTGCATCAAACAGCAGAGAGAAGTTTGATGTGAGTTCCAGGCCTTCATCTCCCCCAAGTAGGAGTGGAACGAGGATTGGAGGAGTCAAGGGGATAAAGGACCTTAGCTACTGCACTCACCAGACTTAGAAGTCCTGGCCTTCCATCCTCCCAGAACTTGAGACACAACCTACAAGTGCACTCAACAGGTTAGGGAGAGGCCATGCTGAGTCAGCCGTGGGCTGTGTGCCATGCCCACTCTGAACAGCTTTCTGCTGTTCTAGGATTGAAGGAGACTGGCCAAGTCTGGCCCATTTCCTCTCAGGCAGCCAGTGGCCTTCTGCCCACACATCAGTCTTGCCAAAAGGGACTTGCGCTGCAGCACTGGGTCAATACCCCACTCTTTTTAGTTTTCACTCATTTCTCAGTGTTTTACTCTGACTTTAATACTTACTGAAAGGTAGAAATACCAATAAGGCAATACTGTGTTTTATTTGATCTATCGACTGCGGTGACCTGAATCTATATTATCTGTCATCCCAAGAATGTTTTGACCTTCTAAAAGGAAATGAATATTCTCTGAACCAGAGCCAAGCAAGCAGTTTAGATCTATCTGAAAGCAAAAGTCTAGGGCCTGGGGAGTTCCAGGGCATTAAATCACCATCAAAATATGACTAGAGTCCTGAAGTTCACAAGCTACCATGACAGCAGGGAGAGGGAGGATGCTGGAGCCAGAATGCCTGAGTTCTTCTACTTGACAGCTGTGTGACCTTAGACAAGTTGCTTAACCTCTCTATGGCTCCATCTTCTCACCTGCAAATGAGAGGTTATAGTAGGATCTGCCTCATGGGGCTGCTGCGAGTATTAGATGAGTGAGTACATGTGAAGTACTTAGAACAGGGCCTGGCTTGCAGTAAGGGCTCAGAGTGGTATTGATTTCCCAGGTGGTGTGTAGGTGCTTTACACTATGTCTTCTCAGTTTTGTACTCTTATTATGCAGAAGAAATTGAATCTCTGATGTTCAATAAATTGCCCAGGGCTACAAAGCTAGTAAGTGGCAGGGACAGATTCCTAAGGTGGAGATCTCTGACTCTAAACATGATGTGCTTTCTATTTCACCACTGTGACCAGTTCCCCTCATGGTCAGCCTGGCTTCCCTGAGCCACAGCCTCTCTCCTCCAGTCCCCTCTGCTGAGTCTCTCAGTACCCACTCGAGTTTCAGTGACCCTGGAATCTCAGCACCACTTCCTAGCTGTGACAATTCAGTCCAGTGACTTGATCTCTCTGAACCTCCATTTCTTTATTTCTGTGAGCTGGTACAACCACAGAGCCTGCTGAGAAAGAGAACAGCAGCTGCTAATGGACAGAGACTGACCTGGCACTGTCACTTAGGTCTCGTGCTGCCAGGAGCCGGCCTGGCACCCACACCTAGACCTTGGTGTTCTCCTGTTGATCATAAATAATCTCACAGAATGTCAACACTAGACGAGGTCACTCTATGGCTGTGATAAATCAAGACAAGAACAGACCACCTCAAAATCATGTATGAACTCAGACACAAACAAGAATTAAAACACAATAATACCCTAGCAGCCCCTCCCTCCACGTGTTGACTGATGTGACAACTGCTTCTTTACCAACTATAACTCTAGTCTTGCTTTATTCCTCCCATCTTGTAGGTAAATTTATTAAATACCCAATTGTAGAGTTATACTTACTTCCTGTTAGCATCCAATCCAGGGAAAAGCTCTGTTTCCTTTAACCTTCCCCAGAATTATCTAACACAAGCCGAAATCCTACAATGAGTTTTTTCCAGCACCTTCTTACCGAAACAACCCACAGTTCCCTGTGGTGTGCGTTCTCCCTCACTGCCACCAGTCAATAAACCCAACTTTATTCAACTGCTGGTAGATTCCTAGTGGTCTTTGGCTGGAGGAGGCTGTGGGGGTGGGGGTCAGGGCAGGGGGCACTAGTACTGCCTCTAGAATTAAACGTTATGATGCTGGAAAGCATTTAGAAGTAGGGTCTGATGCACAGTCAGTACCCAATATATGCTGGTTATTAGCACTATATTTATAACAAAATCCCCTGTCCCTTTAGACAGAGCTGGGATGAACTCTCACTAACCAGCCCCCTTCCTTTCTGAAGTCCATGAAGACACCCTCTATGTTTGCCTGGGGCATGCAGCATTCATTCCCCTTTGGCATTTCACAAATCTTTACTCTGCACCGCAGACCTCAGATCTTTTATGTCCATGACATTCAGGACTGCTGTCTGCCCTGTCTTTGGGGCCTCCCATGGGGGACATCCTTTCAGGGTGTTCAGACAGCATAGAGGGATGGAAGGGGGGCCAGATTAGCACTGGAGTGACAATCAGGCTCCTTGGTAGAGTAGACACTCTGCAAATGGAAGTTCCCTCACCCACTTGCCGGGGCTGTGTGAGCCAGACAAGCCTGGCCAGATTCTTCAGCATAAATGTACTCACAGCTGCATGGGTGAGGGGCAGCCCCAGGGACCACAGAGTTCTTCCATGCCCACTGCTGCTAATTGCAGATAATGCATTAAAAATACACGGCCTCATCTGTTCAACATGGGTATCAAGGAATTTACGTGGTTTATAATGACAGGGTGTGAGAAGAGGAAAATGCTTAATTTGTTTGCAAGCCAGAGGCACAGCTGTGGGCAAAATGCTGGAGGTGTGGTTTCTGGTGCCCATCAACCTCTCTGAGTGCCAGCCAAGCCCTTCCTCAGAGGCCCCAAGGGATAGATCCAGGTGTTTCTCTGGAAATACCAAACTATGGGACCAGTCAAGCACAGAGTGTGTGTCCAGGTGTCCAGGAGGACTTCTGGTCCAACTCTGGTGTTTGCAGAGTTTCTGAGAGAAGCGGGGACTGACCACTGCTAGGCACAGGACAGGAGGAACAATGTGCCTCTCAAGACTCAATTGTTTATTTTGCAGCAAGCTTAAACTGAGCATCTCACCTGGTGTTTAAGTTCCTAGTCTGTAAAATGGAGTGTTTAAAGTACCTACCTCATGTGATTTTTTTTTTATTAAGAACATTACATTACATTCAATTGCTTCATACAGTACTCAGCATGGCATAGGCATTCAATAAAAGTTTACTATTATTATTTTGCTCCTTATCAAGCATTGTATTAGATTTTAGGGCACTGGGACAAGTAAGGCAAGGTCCTTGCCCCCCTCCGCCAGTTGGGGAGACACACAACAGCTATAATGTGGTATGCGTGGGGTTGGCGATGCATGGACTCACATGTGGTGTTATGGGGACACAGCAGGCCGGGGTCGGGGGGTCAAAGAGGGCTTCTTGGAGGAAGGGATACTGACCGAGTCCTGTAGGACAGGTGGGAGTTTACCAGACCTAAAAGGTAGGAAGAATCATCCCAGCCTGGAATAGTTCATGCAAAGGCCCTAGAGAAAGGGGGAGAGTGTAGTATTTTTGGATAAAATATGGTATAACAAGACCTTAAGGTGGGTGTGTGAGGTATCTATTGCTGTGTCACATATAGCTGAAAAGCTTAGTGACTTGGAACAACATTTATCACATCATATTTTCTGTGCATCAGAAATCTGGGTGTGACTTATCTGGGTTCTCTTGCTTAGGATTTTTCAATAAAGCTGCAATCAAAGTGTCCGCCAGGGCTGCAGTCATCTCAGAGCTCAGAAGGAGGAAAGCGTTGGCTTCCAAGCTTATTCACATGGTTGTTTTCAGGATTTGGTTGCTCAGTGCTGTTGGCTAGAAACTTCCCTCAGTTCCTTTTTCATAGGGCAGCTTTTAACACAGCTGCTTGTTTCGTAAGATCAAGCCAGAGAGAGTAAGACAGAAGTCAGTCTTTTATAACCTAATATCAGAGGTGACATCCCATCACTTTTTCTGTATTCTATTTGTTGGAAGTAAATCACAAGGTCCAAGCCACACACAAGGCCAAGAATACCAGAGACAAAGATAATTTAGAGTCACTTCTGAAGATGTCAATCACAGTCTGCCCTCTGGCCTCCAGGGATTCATGTCCCTTCCATATACAGAATCCAATCACTCCTTCCCAAGGTCTCCAAACATCTCATCCCATGATAACATCAACCAAAAGTCCAGAATCTCATCATCTAAATCAGATTCAGGTATGGATGAGGCTCTTGGGCATAGTTCCTTAAGTATAGGTTCTAGAATACTCTTACTCTGGATCTGGTGACCTCTGAAACTAGAGAGACAAATTATCTGCCCCCACATGCCCAACGTACAATGGCGGTATAGACATAGGGTAATGGATATAGACATTCCTACTCAAAATGGGGGGAAATGTAAGGTACAGAGGACTCACTTATTCGTAACAGTTTTGAAATCTAGCCAGGAAAGTACTGGAAGTTTCTCGATTAGGTTTCAAAGCCTGGAAATAACTCTCCACTACTCTCAGCTTCACCTTCCCAGCTCTTGGATTCTCCCTCTGAATCATCCTTCCTTTTTCACGTAAGGAATCATGCATTTGAACCTGACATTTTCTCAGCCTGCTTCCTGCTGAGAATTTTGGGGGTCTAATGGCCTCATTTTATTTTTATACTACCTCTGTCCCCTTCAGTACCAGCGGTGAGTGTTTCTTCTAATGGTTTTCTCAAAAACTTTGTGGGTCTTCTGTAAATCTCATTGAGATTCCCTCTATTACACAAAAGCCACACCCGCAAATTTTTTTGCACTAAACCCTTCTCCATCTCGTCCTCCTGCTAAGATGGCCAAGGGACAGCCCTTATGCTTCCCAGAGTCCCTGTTGTTTGATCTGGAGGATCTGTGAGGCCCACCTTAATCTCTTTAAAGGGCCTTTGTGTGACTGCATAAAACCACGATCCTTTGATCTTTCTGAGGTCTTAACCAAAGACTACACAATCACACCCTCAACTTTATCTCCTGACCACTTTTTCCCGGCAGGGCTCAAAAGCCATTTCTTAATTTTAGTATCTTTTGCTGTCTTGGGAGGGTGAGAATTTTCAAAACTACCAAGTTCTGGGTCCCCTTTGTTTAATAGTCTTTCCCTCAGTTTGTCTCTTTTCTCACATAAGCAGCAAGAAAAAATAATTTTCAACACTTTGCTTGGACATCACTGTGGCAAGGTCACTAAGCTTACTAGGCACATGTCCTGCTTTTCATGTAACTGCAGGCGGCAGTGTTGCTAAGATTTCTGCCACCGCATAACAAGGACCCCCTTCCTTCAGTTTCCAATAACATGTTCCTCACTTCTTTTTGAGACCCCACGAGCAGCATCCTCAAAGTCCAGATTTCTACAAACAGTCTCCTCAAGGCAATTGAGGATTTCTCTAACAAGCTCCTCAAAACACTTCCAGCCTCTGTCCACTGCCTGGTTCCAAAGCCATCTAACACTTTTTAGGTACCTGTCATGGCACTATCCCTCTCTTGATACCAAAATTTGTATTCATCCCCTGTTTCAGTTTGTAACAAATTACCTCAAACCTTAGTGGCATGAAGCAACATCTCAGTCTCTGTGGGTCAGGAACCGGGTACAGCTTAGCTGGGTCTGTCACAAGGCTGCAGTAAAGATGGTGACTGGGGCTGCGGGACACTCGAGGCTGTGGGACACGCAGGGAATGGTCCACTTCCAAGCTTGCTCGCGGTTATTGGCAGGACTCAGTGCCTCGTAGGCTGTTTGATTGAGTGCCTCGGTTCCTCACTGGGTGTTGGCCAGAAGCCACCCTCAGTTCTTTGCCACACGAGCCTCTCCACAGGGCAGCTTTCAACATGTCAGTTTGCTTTAAGCAAGTGAGAGAGAAGAGCCAGAGAGGGAGAGAGAAGTCACAGGCTTTTAGAGCCTAATGTCAGAAGTGACATCCTATCACCTTTGCCCTGTTCTCTTCCTTAAAAGCAAGTTACTAGATGCAGCCCACACTCAAGGAGCGGGGATGACACAGGAGTGTGAATATCAGCAGGTGGGATCACCACTGGTGAGTGTCAGGGACGGTATGACTGGTAAGGCCCCAGTGGCCTGATGGCCCATGTCAGACTCCCATAGGGGAAGGACAGCCACCGAAACATCTCCCTGTCCAAGGGGAGGAATCTCAGAAACATCACTCAGCCAGCCGAGCAGAGAAAGGGTTGGAAGTGGAGCGATGGGTAGGGAGGGCTGTTGTAAGGTGACTGCTACAAGGGGATGGCCTCGTAACAGAATGTTTCCTGTGTCACTGGTAATCCAACCCAGAGGTCAAGGCCAGCCAGAGGGTCTGATGGCCCACTTTGGGTTATGGCCAACCTGTTTCCCCTGCTTGAGACCACCTTTTTGTGCATTCTTCTCACCTTCTTTAAACCATCCTTTAGAGACCAGGTCAAGCACCCCCATTTCTAGGACATATCTTATGCACCAGACTTTATTTAAAGTTGTGTCCCAGGCCTTTCACTTATTGCCTAGCACACCTGTAGGGTGGGAATTGTTTATAGGAGTGTGACAAGAGGTCACCTGACAGGACAAAGTGGTGCCAATGCCTTTGTGACCTTATCCTGATGGCCTTACCCTGACCACAGACCTGACCTCCACTATTAAAGGCCTAGGAACTGGACTTTTTTGCCCCCAGACAATTGATGCTTTAGTGGAGGCTGAAACCAACTATAAGATCCCAATGCTGCCATGTGGCCCAGATACCAACTGATTGTTTTGCAACTGGGATCGACTTCTTTGTTGGGATTTGAGGGAAACTCAATAAATAAGTACACTTATTCCCATCTCAAGGGCAGAATCAACTGGCAGATGGAGGAAAAAGACAGATGAGATAAGCATGTCATCTTTATTACTAATGAACTGATTGGAAAGCAGGCCTGAATCCACTGTGCAGTGAGGGAGACAGAGAGAGGGATGGAGAAAGAGGGAGAGAGAGGGGGTAGGCAGAACTGGCAATGGCCACCTCATCCCATACTCACCAATCAGCTAAGTCATGCCACCTCTGCAGAGTGAATGAGCAGCTGGAAGAGGGAAAAGAAGAATTCTGTGGCTTAGGGACCAGCATCATCAGTGTCACCTGGGAACTTTTAGAAATGCATATTATAGGTCCCACTCCAGGAAATACTGAATCAAACTGTGGGAGTGGGGCCCAGAAATCTTTGTCTTAATGGGCCCTGCAGGTGATTCTGATGCAGGCTGCAAGTTGAGAACCACTGGTCTATTGGAAGTTGTTCCACATAGAAATATGAGACGTAGGAAGAAGTGTCCCCTGGAATATTCTGCCACCATGCCTACCCATTTTTCCCTTCCTGGGAAAATGAATCACAGAGAGAGTTTTTTTCCACATTTGTTTTGAGCTTACAGCTGTTCCAAGAATACCCAGTAGAGGCTGCTCATTATCTCTTCTCCAAAAGGAAACTTGCTGTGGGTTTGGTGGTGTTTAGCTTTGCCTCTTTCTCTTGTAGTCCTTGGAGGGGGTGGCATCCCCTTGTTGGCACTTGATAGTCCTTAAGACTCTAGAATGACCAATATCTAGAAGTCAAAGATGGAAATGCATGGCTCCCCACTACTGAAAACCCTCTGTGGCTCCCCACTGCACTTAGATTTCAAAACAAACTCCTTGCCAGGGCCTGCACCTTTCTAAATACCTCCCACCCACTTGCTCACACCTCCAGTCATTCTAGCCTCCCTTCTGTCCCTCTAACATGCCAAGCTCACTCCTGCCTCAGGACCTTTGCACTTGCTGCTCTGATGCTAAAGGACTCTTCCTTCAGCCCTTGTCATGTCTGGCTCCTTCTTGTCCTTTAAATTGAAACCCAAATGTCATCTCCACAGAAAGCCTGTGACCAGCCATTTCAAGGGCCCTCCACCCCATCTGTCACTGTCCATCTCATGACCCTGGTTTATTTTCTTCAGAGCATTTGACACTATCAAAAAAATGATCTGGTGTGTTTATTTGTCAACTTAGTTATTTTATTGTCTGTTTCCCCCTCACTGGAATGTAAAAGATCAGGGACCTTGCTGTATGAACACCAGAACAATTATTGGTATATTGCAGGCATAAGATTTACATAAATATTTGCTAATGAATGAATAAATTAATGACTACACAGACACAGGAAAAGGCTCTAGGAGAGAAGAATCACAGTGGAGTGTTTCAGTCATCAAGATGGTGATGGGCCCAGAGACTCTGCCTTCCTCTTCCCAGGGTAGGGGCCCCAGAGCCAGCTGAGTGGGCCTGGGATGCTGGCACCACACCAGATTCTCCACTTGCTTTTCCTCCCATGCTTTATCTTAGGTCCAGCCTCCTCCCACTTCTCGTCCTCCTACCCTGACTGTCCCTCCACTGTCATTAGAAGCCAGTAGATTTACACCCTCCTGTTGTCTTTTTCATAAAGGACTGTTAATGGAGTTAGTTTTCAGCAGGAGCACTGCAAACTGTTGTCCAAGCTCTGACTTGGCTGCCCACATTCACATAATTAATCACACAGGAAACCAGAAAAGGTGGCATGACGGCTGAGGCTTGGCTGTGTGGAAGCCCTCTTCCCAGAGAGGAGTGGGTACATCACACAGCTGCTGCCCGCCAAGAGCCCACAATCAGGTTGGAGACAAGACAGCCCAACAGAAACAACGGCAGAGCAGTACAAGTCAGGACCTCATTAGTGCTGGAGGGGTGGGAGGGGCTCCTCTGCCTTCAAGAGGTTGGTAACAAAGGAAAGGAAATTAAATGGGCAGGGTAGAGGCTGGAGGAAGAAACAAGGTTAAAGACCATCTCTTCTAGAGTTATAAGGAAACTGACATTTATTGTGTAATATATTAGCTGTCTATTGTTATGTAACAAATTGCCATGAATTTAGTTGTTTAAAACAATATACATTTAAATGGCTTAAACATTTGTACATTTAAACACACATTCATACACTTATATTTCTGTGGGTTAGCAACAGCTTATCTGGGTATTGCTTGAGGTCTCACAAGGCTGAGATCAGATGTCAGCCAGGGCTGAGTTCTCATCTGGTGGCTCGACTGGGGAAGGATCTGCTCCCCTGCTTGAGTGGTTGCTGCAGCATCCAGTTCCTTGCGGTTGTAGAATTGAGAGCTCCCATTGGTCAGAGGCCACCCTCAACTGCTAGAGAGTTCCCACAGGTCCTTGCCACATGGGCTTCTCAAACTTGGCTTTTTACTTCATCAAGCAGCAAGGAGAATCTCTAGACCAAATTGGCTAGCAAGATAGAATATCAGTACATAGCCATGGGCATGACATTCCTTCTCCTTTGCCATATTCTTTTGGTTGGAAGATAGTCACAGGCTCTGCCCACATTTAATGGAAGGGGATTATACAAGGGTGTGAACTCCAGGGGGAGGGGGATGATCATGGAACAGCTGCCCTAGAGGGTATCCACCACAGTACCTATTAGGTGTTCAGGACTGAGCCAAATACTTTAGAATGCATTGCCTCATTTAATCACTAAAACAACCTATAAGGCGGGCATCACCCCATTGCAAAGATGAGAAACCTGAGGCTCAGAGGAACAAGAACTTGCCCAAGATCCTACCAATGTTAAGATTGAAACCACCATATCATGGCATCAAGTTAACTTGTGCACACTGAGAGGCTGAAGGGTCAGCACCCTGACAGTAAGGAGCAAGGGGCCTGAGGGAACCAGGCAGGTAGCAAGAAGGGGAGACAGGAGACCAGGAGGAAAGGACAGGTGTGGACTACATTTTGAGGAAAAAAAGAAAACTGAGAGCACTTGTGTCTGATGATCTCTATTTTCTCAATGAAGCAGAAAATGAGGGCGTCTCCTGAGAGGGTGGAGGTTGGGCTGGAGGAGAAGCAGAGCCAAGTTGGAATAGCAGCTGTGAGGAACGGGGAATGGGAATGTTGCCAGCATGAGTACAAGGTTGCCAAGTGGAACAAGGCTGCTTCCTCCGTGAAGACTTCAGTGACAGGCTCGGTGGGTGGTCGCCACGCCCTCCCCAGCACTGCGAATTCACTTTGGTCAGCATGCCTGGTAGTGCTGTGATTTGTGCCCACATCCAGCTCTCTCATCAGAAGGAAAGTTCTCACAGGGCAGCAACCTAACAGGAGTCCGTGTTGCGCCTCCCTGTACCCAGCACAGCACCTGGCACATGAGAATCCTCCCTAAATGGCTTGTCTGATTCTAGACCGTGAATTTCTAAATCACTTCACTATGTTTCCTCTCATCCCCTAAAGGCTCACACAGTTCTAAAGAAAATATGTATTTTTACTTGTTTTGGAAGTAAAAGTTCAAATGGTGCAGTCAAGTAGAAAAGGTGAGTCCTTGATCATGGAATAGGGGCTGGGGTGGGGTTAGGGAAGTCTGTTGCGTGCAGAACCTGGTGACAAAAGAGCAGTCGTACATTTTGTCCCAGTCTTTTTGATGTCAAGAAGTCAAAAGAACCATTTCAAGATATTCCATTTTGATTTATATTGATTTGTATGAAACGTTGCCCACAGTATATTATTGCCTGAAAAATCCAGTTACCTTACAGACACTTACAGCACAATCCTATTTGTGTCAAGTTATCAAGTAGCAGAAAATCTAACTCAAACTATCTTAGGCAAAAAAATGAAACATGTGGGCTCACCTTCAGTGGAAGGTCCAGGAGAATGTTTTGTTGCCAGAGGGACTGTGCCATTGTAGCCTCATTCTCAGGCCCTGTGAGATGGCACGTGGCTGTCAACAGCCCCTGGGCTGCATGCTCTCCCAGGACTCCTTACACAGGATCTGAGGTCTACTCTGATGGACCAGTGTGGGTCAGATGCCCATCACTTGACCCATTACTGTGGCCAGGGGGGTTACATCCTGTGATCAAGGCTTGGTCAGAAAAGGGAGTCACAAAAGAGAGCAGGGTGCTGTGACCAAGAGGAAGAAGACTATATGCTAGGTGGCCGTAAGTTCAGTTATACACATTATGCTCATATCCACAGAAAAATAACTGGGTGCATGGATGCTCCAAGCCTGGGAGCTGCAGTTAGAGGCCCTGTGTTTTTGGTGAAGTCAGTCCCTAGGCTCATCCTAACTAAGGAGCACCACTGGAATTTCCTCCTGGCCCACTCGGGGCTTCTAAGTCTTGCTGGAGGCTCAGTATCCGGAATGGCTGGAGAAACCCTGGGTCCCCTCGGGACCAGCCAAACTCTAGCCTGGTCCCACCCATGGCATGACTTCCTGACTAGTGCCTGAAAGGGGAGCCTGAACTGAGCTCCAGGCTTTCTGGTCCTAGCAGGATTCCACCCTCTTCACCTGAGCTGCACCTAGGATTCCTGCACCTGACCCAGAGCACAGTCTTCCAACCCAGATAACCACTTGCAACCAGGATACTCCTACCTCCTTTACTCCTGGAAACTTCCACCTTCCTGCCCCAGCTGAGCCCTTTGGACCATGCCGCCACTTCTCCCAGAGCCAGCCGCTCCCCAAGATCAGTTTCCCAATCCCAATCTCCTCCTTTACCAAACCCGTCACTTCCCCAAAGCAGCAGCTCAAATGCCACACATGACACCAGGCTCAGGTAATACAGTTGAATGGCATTTTATTTTTTCTAAATGGATCCATCAGCTTTGCCTGACTCAGCTTCCCCTCTGCACTGGTTCTCAGCTGGCACTAGGCTCTTCTTCCTGCCATTACGCTGTTGACGGTAGGCTTTGAGTTCCTCTTGGTACTGAGCTCTCAGGACAGCTGCTCTCTGTTCATATGGCTGCTTTTCCACGTCTGTCGTCACAGACCACATCTTCCCTGAAGCCTTGGCCACCTGCACCACTGACCAGTTCGGATTCTCCGTCTTCAGCTGGGTGTAGTGTTCTTGGCAGAAGAGTAGGAAGGACGATGGAGGCCGTCTGGGTGCGTGGGGGTCCCGCTTTCTCCGTTTCTTCCTCTTGCCAACATAATTCATCATTTCTTCCTGGTATCGGGCTTTGTCGAGCTTGGCCAGGGCTTCATATTTGGCCTTTTCATGCTTTGAGATGGACCTCCATTTTTCTGAACACTTTCTAGAGAACTCTTTAAAGCCAAGGTAGGTATTTGGCTGCTGCTCCTTAAATTTGTTTCTGTAATTCAGCAAAAAGTGGATGTAAGAAGAGACATTCGCCTTAGGCCTTAACTGGATTTCTTTTCCCATGTTTGTATGACCATTGTTTTTTCTGGATTCGATAAGTTGGACAACAGCGACTTTTGTCCTCACACCCCAGGAGCAATCTAGAAGGTGCTCTGCTTGCGGTGAATTTTTCTCTCTGCAAGAGCTACAGGCAGGAGTGGCCTTTTTAGTGGTGGTGGCATTGTTGGGTCAGAGAAGGGAAATTATGACATCACCCACAAGCTGGCCAATCCCGGCCAACACCTATGATCATTTGCATACAAGCACTCTTATTGGCTGGTTACCTGAGGGTCAAATTTTGCCTGTCATAGAAGACGATGGTTCATCCAGAGAAGGCTATGGAACAGCTATTTCCTCTGGAAATACTTCTCCTGGGCTCCCTGGAGGCAGTGGGCCTTGCTCAGCTTTGGGAGCTATAAATCCCTCGCGTGTAGTAACAAGCCATGGGTCTGCCTTCCTCACTATAAGACTGTCAGATGCCCCCCTCATCCCTTCCAAAGACAGGCTGGAAAATAAGAACAGGAGGAGGTGGAAGGCTCCAGAGCTGTCATGATAAAATGTGAAGTCTTTCTGTTTGCCTTGAACAGTGGCAGCTCATACCATAAAAAGGGTTTAGTAGTAACTCTAAAAATAATCAGGTATGACAGCTGTGACTCGGTTCCTGTCAGGACAAAGTTGTCTAATTTGAGACCCGAGCACTTGGGCTACGAGTCTGAACTCTTCATTTCTCTGAAAAAATTTGACTCTGTGAAAACAAGATAGAGCTTTTAGCACGTCAGGAGGCCTCCCTACTCTCATGCGAGGGGTCCCCATTTCTTAGAGTTAGAGCAGAAAGTTATAACAGCCACGTTTGAATGAATTGGCTTCTGGCTTTTTGTAAAAATGGCTGCAAATATTCCACTAGTCTTTCAATTGGTGGGAAAAGACAAGAAGAGTGTAGTTTGTTGGCCTTTGGACACTGCAAGGTACTTGCTTGTATGGTATTGGATTTAATGCAGCTCAGGGATTGATGGTAGCACCAAATGTATAGAACTAGAAAACTGAGTTTTATTAACATAAAAAGTAACATGCTCAAGGTCAAACAGCCATCACAGGTGGGAGTGTGGATTCTGACCGCCGATTCCCTGACCCAAAGCTGTGTTTCCTCTTGCCTGCCTTGAACTGTTTCCCGGGGGGTGAGGGTCCAGATGTGTGGTCTCAGCAGCTGCGTCTGACAAGGAAACTGGCCTAAGACTGACAATAGATTGGATTTTTGCTAAGTTCATTCCCAGGGCTCCAAGATCAACTTCAACTTTCATCTTTGTAAAGGACAGGTGAAAACTGACTAGAGTCCCCAATCCTGAATTCTAGCCCCAGCTCTGCTGCAAGGTGGCTGAGCTACCTAAGCCGTGCACTTTCTCCCTGTGAGCCTATGATCTCTCATACATTGAGCATTTTTGGACTGGCCAGGGAAGTCCCTCCAGGTGATATGCTGTAGTTTTGTAAGATATCAGATGCCAGTCAAGGAAGTCTGGGTTGGAGAGGGTGGGCGGTGGGGGGTGGAGGGAATGTACAGCTTACTATGGGGACATTTCTAGCCAATGGGAACAGATTACTCTGGAAACAGATTACTCTGGGGACACTTTTCAGCCTAGATAGCTTTTTTCACTCTGGTTTTTTCTCCCAAGGGGCCAGTGGTTGGCTCATCTGTTTGTTGGGCTTAATCTGGCCTGTAGAGATGAATGGGACACATCTCCTTCCTGAGATCAAGAGTTGGGGTGTGAGGAAGAACTTTAAAGCCTGCACATATTCATCAGACTCTGCTTAGGTGCGTGCGCTCTCTCTCTCTCTCTCTCTCTCTCTCTCTCTCTCTCTCTCTCTTATGCACACACACACACACACACACACACACAACACAGCAGCTTATCTGTGCCTCTGTTCATGACCTTCCAACCCTCTCATGGTGATAACCTCCAGGAAGATTAACCCCAGGATAACCATCGGAGGCTAGCAGATACAGGAAGAGAAGGCAGTCAAAGGTAAAAGCTAGGGCAAGTTTTTGGTGTTTGAGCCAAACTCCTGACTTGGAGGGAGGAAGCAGGGGAATTCCTTGTTTAGGGGAGCTTAAGGAAGGGAAATAACCCTTGCTTTCAATATCAATCCTGTTTATGCTGGGTGTATAAGGTTGGCCCTTCTAGATCCTCTTTCCAATGCTCTCCACCCTGCTCTCTGCAATTCAGTTAACCAAATTGAAATAAAGGGAATAAAATAATAAGAGGCTGACCCACGTGGACCACACCAATGGGTCCCCTGCCCCCTGGCTTCCACTTCAGTTTGGCCAGTGGGGAACCCCAAGAAGTGAACAGGGATGCAGGAAGGTGAGGTCAAGGCATGTATTCTCCTGGCTCCCTCCCCGCAGGGTCAGCTGGCTCTCCATCCCTGGACTGAAGGTCTCTGCGCCTCTTAAGGTGTCTTCTCTAAATGATTCTTTCCTTCCACGTTCAGGAATCGCTCCCTCCCCTTCCCCTCCAGCCTAGGGTAGTAACAGTTCTGCTTTTACTAGCCTCTGGTACTCGGCTACTTTCCTACATTCTATGACTTTCCTACACTCTGCCCTCACCTTTGTAGATAGTTTCTATATTAAACACTCTTCAAATTATTTTGAGTGGTCATCTGTTTCCTGCTGGGACCCTGACCGAAGTACCATGTTTCTAGCCTTCCTTCCACCTTGTAGGCATCAGTCCAGGGTACAAGGGTGCTGAGCTTCTGGAGACCCAAGTGCTCAGCAATCACATGCCTGGAGTGGTCTGCAATGGCCAAGCATGGCCTAGGAAGAGACATCTAAAGTCCCTTGTACGATGAAATTACCTCTAGGCAGGGGCATTGGCCTAGAGGGCCAGAGAGTAAGTACTTTAGGGTTTGTGGACCACAGTGTTTCTGTTGCAAGTACTCGACGCTGCCACCGTAGCTCAAAAGGAGCTATAGACCATACTTAAATGGATGAATGTGGCTGTGTTCCAATAAAACTTTATTTACAAAAACAGACCGTAGGCTGAGGATCATAAATCAGCTGACCCCTGGTCTAGAGATATGAGTTCAGTACTTTTAAACATTTCAATTGCAGCCTATGATAAGAAGTGCATTTTACATTATGACTCATTTATACACATGCGTACTTAATATTTATGTGATGCTTAATGTGTGCCAGTCTCTGTTCTAAGCACTTTATGTATTTTAGTTCATTTAATCCTCATTTCAAGCCTATGGCGGGGGGATATTATTTTCATCCCCATTATAAGGATAAAAATAGCTAAGCACAGAGAGGTTACAGAAACAAAAAGTTTTATGAGACTACACTTACTACATGTGTGAGGTACTTTTATTTTCTATGCTGTTATAGTCTCCTCTATTTTGTTATTTAAAATGCATCCCACACGCTGATCTCATGACCCACTAATGTGTTACAATCCATGGATTGATTTGAAAAACACTGTCTAGGCCAGGTGGGAGGGAGCTCCCACCTCAGAGACTGTGAGGTAGGTCCTCTTTACTTGGTGGCAAGAACATGCACTTTGGAGCCAGACAGAAATGAGTTCAAATTCTAGTTTGCCGTTTACTAGCTGGGTAACTTTTGGCAAGTCTAGCTCATTACTACCATGTCTGTACAAAGTAGCGAGGTGAAAATAAAGCCATGAGGATTAACCAAATCGACATAATGGCAATAAAAGCAGCTGCGTGAGCTGGACTTAGGGCAGTGCGGGCTGGACTTAGGGACTCGCCTGTAATGAACAGAACATGGAAGAGGACGAATAGTATTTTTACAGTGGAGAAAGCTGGCAGATGCCATCTCAACCAAATGATCCAAGTGGACAGCATCTCTAATAGGCCATGTTGATATCACATACCTCCTTTCTATGATTCCTCCCACATGGTATTCTCCTCCCAAATCCACAACCCAGGTCTACTCATGAGAAAACATTAGATAAACCCAAATTAAGAGACATTCCACAAAATACTTGATCAGCACTCTTCAGTGCCAAGGTATTGAGAAAACGAGGAAAGCCTGAGAAACTGACACAGACTGGAAGAGACTGAGAAGACGTGACAACTAAATGCAATCGGAGATGCTTGATTGGATGCTGGAACAAAAAAAGGGGGAGGCAGGCACTAGTGGAAAACTGGGGAAATCTGTGTAAAGTATTCCATTTAGTTAACGGTTCTGTACCAGTGTTGATTTCTTAGTTTTGATTGGTGCCTGTGCCGTGGTTATGTAGATATTCGTCTTAGGGAAGCTGGGGGAGGGCTATACAGAAAATTTCTGGACTATCTTTGCAACTCTATTCTTATTTCAAACTAAAAAGTTTTTTTTTAAATCTCCCCAGCTGATAGTAATGTGCATTTAGGGTTAAGACACCCTGCTCTTGATCCATCACCTATAGGAATCACAGGGCCAGATCTCACCCTCAACTGCGGCAGCATATGCTCTTGGCATATCTCTGTCAAAGTATTTCTCAAATCTGGGAGCATGGTGAAATCACCTAAGCTTTTAAAAGTCCCAGTGCTCAGGCCACAACAACAACACCACCACCAAGAGCAAAAGCACCTGGCACAGGCCTTTGATAAATGCTTTGAAGCTTCCTCCGCCCCTCCTGCCCCTCCTTCAGTGGAGTGGGACACATGGTTTGCACTTACCCTAAGAGTTAGGTGTCTGTGGTAGGTAGAATCATGGCTCTCCAAAAAGTTCCACATCTTAAGCCCTGAAACTTGGTAATATGGTACCACCCCGGCAAGGGGGACTTTACAGATAGATTATGTTAAGGATGTTGAGATGGAGAGATTATCCTGTATTATCCAGGTGGGTCTGATGTAATCACACGGTCGTTGTCAGGAAGGCAGGAGTATCAGAGTCAGAGGAGACGTGATGACAGAAGCAGTGGATCGGCGTCAGAGATGTGAAGATGCTACACTGCTGGCTTTGAACATGGAGAAAGAGGCCACAAGCCAAGTAATAAAGACAGCCACCAGAAGGTGGAAAAGGCAAGCCAAAGGATTCTCCCCCAGAGCCACCAGAGTGAGCGCAGCCCTGTCAACACTTTGATCTTGGCCCAGTGAAATCCATTTTGGACTTCTGACCTCCAGAATTATAAGACAACAAATTGGTGTTGTTTAAGCCACTAAATTCGTAATTTGTTAAAGCAGCAATAGGAAACTAACACAGTGTCTTTCTCATCCAGCTGGTGGTTTGTACCTTTTTCTGTTCTATTCTCAACCCCTGCTTGTGTTAATACAGATTAAAAATTTAAAGACAGAAAATTTACACTGCTGCTTATTGAATTAGTGGAGAGGGCAGAGAGCGTGATGTACTCAATTTTACACACTCTTCTTCACTGGCTTGCTGACTCATTAAGTCACTAATTCACTCATTCGCTTACCAATTAATTCACTCTTAGATTCAGTTCGTTCCCTCCCTCATGCACCCACACACACGCATCTCAGCAAACAGCTGCTGAGTTGCTGGAGCAGTGTGGCTGCTTCTCTGATGGCCCTTGATAAGCAGTGTTTGAGGGATGAATATGTCTTAGGAAGGAGGGTGGTGGTTGAGGGAAGCATCTAAACCCCTCTTGATCTCTACGTATAAGGAGACAGATGGGTGGGGAAGCGAGGCCATAAGCAGCCAGACCAAGGTTCTTCGGCTCTCACCTCATGCCAGGAGCTGTCACTCAAGCAGAGAGCATGATATTTTAATCAAAATATAATACTTTAGGTATATCGTCTCTGTAGGCCTGGAGAGAGAGATTTGCCCTAGAGCCCAGGGCAACGAGTGGCAGAGCCAGACTTCAAACTCAGGTTTGCTTGGCTCCTCCATCCATGTGCTTAGCCTCTACTCATAGTCTAGGAATTCCCTTGGCTGGGGCCAAGGAAAGGAGGAAACTGGGGAAAAACCAAGGCCAGTATTTCAGGAGAGGAATGGGTGGAAGGAGAATACATTGTCTAAATCTTAACATTTAAAGGGTTTCAGGTGAGTCTTTTCACATCTGGGTTGATCCTTATTCCAGGTGGATCTAGTCAACTTATCTCCAGGTCATGGGATGCTCTGAGTCCAGCAGGTAACTGACCTGAATGGCCCCAGAACTTCACTAGCGGGTACACACAGAGCCCGGGTCCACTCCCGAGGGCAGAGGCTGGCTGAAGTCAGGCAAGGCATCAGCACCCAGCCCAATGGACTTGTGGACGGGTGACAGGAAACAGGTCAGATCATCAGGCACAAGAATGGAATCAGCACAGTGGGGGTCAGGCATGCCTGGTTACCTCTGGCAGGATGTGGGACAGATCTAGAACAAGACCGACTTGGGGGGGTACCCCCCACAGCGATCGATGGATACCAAGGACTCAACAAACCGACTCCCTTACACCACAGAGTAGGAGAGTGGCCCTGATCATTCAGTCCAACACCCTGACTCTTTCAACCCCAATGGACATCTTTGTTTTGTCTGCCTCGCATATCTTCCTTCTTTTGAGCACATTCCTTCTTTTGGAGAACTGTCCTCAAACCAGTCCTGGGGTTCTAGTGGGGACCATGCCCTTTGCCCCAGGAGTGGGCACATCTCCCAGCTAAACTAATCAGAGGCCTCCTGTGGGCTTTTTCTATTTAGAACTAAGGGAAGGGGTCTTCCTCTTCTCTCTGGTGATGAAGGTGAGAGGGAGAATCAGGAAACTACCAAGGGTGGCCATGGTTCCAACCTCAAGCAGCTGCCATTTTCAATAGCAAGAATGAAGCCAGCAGACAGAGCGCAACAGAGATGGGGACACAGAGAGATGGGTTTTGTGGCACTTGAGTTCCTGGTTCCAGCCATTCCTGGAGTAGGCTACAGCCCTGCTGTTCCTATGACTTGGCTACAGCAGCCAGTAATTTCTTCTCTATTCCAGACTGATTTGATCTGGATTTCTGCCCCCTGAAACCAAAAGTATAAGACATTAACTCAGATGTGATGGGGTGAGCAATATGAGAAGACAGGAACTCTCCTCTCCTCCATTTTTTGATTCTTTCCTAATTCCTACATTCAGTGTGGGGAAACTGAAGCCCAAAGCAGGTCAGTTAATTGCCCAAAGTGACCAGTAAGTTTCAAGCTGAGACCCTAACCTAGGCAGGCTCCTTTCAGGGCCCACGTGCTGAATCTCTACCCTAAACTGCTTTCTACCCACTGAATGTCTGTCCCTTTGCCCACCAGTCTCCCCTGCTGCACAGAGGCAAGGCACGGCCAGGAATTGTAGCTGCTGTGTCTTGAGGCCTTAGCAGGAGATTTAGCAGCACCACTGCATCACCTTTAATCCTCACAATCACACTCTGAGGTATAAACTTGGTAAAGAAGAGCTCAGACAGATGAAGCCACCTCCCCAAGGTCATGAGGCCAGTGGTGGTGGAGGCAGAACTGGAATCCAGCCCCATGTGACTCCAGGGCACCTTGCTCACTGGCCTGAGTGTGCAGGAGATGTTTAGCCCACCCATGCTATAGGCTCCTAGGAGGCTCACTCATTCAGCTGGGCTTCGGAGCTGCTGGATCGATCTCAGGCAGGGCTGGCTAGCTGCCTCCTGGCAGCATAGTGATGCTCAGACTCAGAAGGGCAGGGGAGTGGCAGGCGAACGTTGGCGCCGGCGGCTCCTCAATAAGCCATCTGCAAACATTTCCTCTGGATGAGAAGTATTATCCAAATGTAAACCCTGGAGGCCTCTGCAAGGCATACATCGCCATCCTTCCTGAAGAGGAAAAATACCTTCTCCAAGTCATGTCTGCCAGCGACAGGCAGAAGATGGGCAAGGCTGAGGAAGCAGGAGCTGGTGGAGGCCAGGCTGAGACCACCCGAGGGAAAGAGGGAAGGTGACGCCCAAGTGTACCAGCTGCTCTGGGTGCCACAGAGTGCCCTGTCCTTCCACCCATTCACTGTTCTGTCACCACAGTTGATGCAGGCATCCTTACTTCCCTGGGGAAGCCTAGAGACTGCTCTGGGATCTGCTTATTCCTTGTGTCTTCTGGAGGGAGGGTTGAAGGCACTAATGAGATCCCACCCCCTCTTTTCAGTCCTCAGCAAGGGAGGAAAATAGCTCACCTTTGTAAGGCACCTGCTGTGTGTCAGGCACAATCCTGGGTGCATTACATACATGAGCATAGCTGTTCAGAGGAAACTCATTGCCCACATCAGGAAACTGAGGCTCAGAGAAGTTACTTCACATGCCCATGTTCACAGAACTAGTAAACAGCGGAGACCTAATTCAAATACAGGACCATCTGGTTCCGGAAGCCCAACCCTTAACCTTCCTAAACATACTGCCTCTACATAGGGGTTCAAGACAGATTATGAGCCAGATAGGTGGCATCTCCACTTAGGACGGGACCTTAGCCAGGGAGGGGAAGAGAGTCTGGGTAGAATGTGAGCATTCCGTGGTCACCAGGTCTTGAGGCCTGTACCTTGTTCCTGGGCCAAGCCTGATGGGGATAGGCTTTAGCATCCCAGGGCATGGAGACCGCCAGGCCTCAGTGCTGTCATCCTGATCTCAGGTCTAACCTGTAGTAATAGAGACTTGGACTGGGGACAGGGGACAGCCAGCTGAGGGCCCAGCAGCTGGTCAGGAGAAAGACTGCTCTTTGAGTCTGTCCCAGTCAGACTGGAGGAGGACGACTGTACAAGATGCAGGACGTCATGTGAGAGTGGTGGGGGCAGGGTGGGGAGGCAGCAAAAGAAGTAAACGAAATGACACTGGGCCACGCTTTCCCAAATGTCCCCTGGGAGGGCCAGGTCTGCAGGGCCTTCTCTTCCTCTGAGTGAGTGCCCAGCCCTCTCCCCACCAAGTAACCTCAAGCCAGGGGCCACAGGAACCTACCTTCCTGTAATACCGTCAGCCAATTGATCCAGTTTGGGTCACATGACCACCCATCCAATCAGCTATGGCCTAAGGGTCATTTGATGCATATGGCTGTCCCTTACAGGAGCTGCCCCTTACACACACCTAGTGATTGGAGGGAGGGAGACTGCTCTTCAAAGCCTTCTCATGCTCAGAAAAGAGCAGAACTGCCTGATTTAGACCTGGAGACAGAAAAGGAGAGAGTTGGGCAATGCTGAAAACTTGCTGGGGATACACCACAAGCCCCTTTGCCCAGAGCTTGGCACACGGCACCAGCTCCCCTCTTCAAACCCAACCTTGTTTTGTCACTTCAGCATCACGGGCACATCCCCTCCACAGAGGCAGAAAACCTCTCACCCATCAGCCCTGCAGGCTGAGCAGTGAGTTAGGAACGGGAGGAAACTGACACCTCAAGCCACGCCCCCACCAGACCTTCTCAATGTGCCACTGCCCAACACACAAGACTCAGGCTGTCAGTGATGAAGCCCTCATCCCAACAGCAAACACAGCCAGGAGACCTGTCCCTCGGCACTCCCGGGCTCAGACACATGTCCTCCAGAGAGCCTGCATCTGGAGAAAAAACATTTACCTGATGGAGTTTGTGTGGGTTCCCTGGAGCTAACAATTAGCTGAGCAAAAGCTCTCAGGAAAGAGCTCTGAGAATTTGTTGAGTTTATTGAGTTGCTTCCGAGGAAGAAGGAACATTTGCCCACATTGATTGCCAGCCCCCACTGTTGCTGTGTTGGGGATAGATCAGTGGGAGAAGAGTCTCCCAGGAAGGTACCAGCAGCTGCTAAGGAATGGGGGCTTGGGGGGAGGAGGGTGGGCACAGCCTGGGCTGAGGGACTAGGGGGTGGGGGGAAGTATGTCTTCCTGACAGGAGTGGGTGGGAAACCAAGAAGAACCCAGCATGGTGTCCGAGGCCCTCCCTACTGTCCCCTGGCTCACTCACTCGCTACCTCTTCCTCTGCTTTTCCCCACGTGTGCCCCCTGCTTTCACCAGCAGGATCTCATGCATTCATTCATTCAGTCAATCATTCCTTCTCCTGTTGAGTAATATTTACTGAGCCTTTTCCTGTGTCAGGCACTCTGAAAGGTACCAAGGGAAGAACCATGAGCAAGAAAGAAACAGCTCCTGTCTTCAGGGAGCTCACAGTTCTGTGGGTAAGGCAGACCCCTGAATAGTGCATGGTACGACAAGCACTGGGGTAGAGAAAGAGCAGGGAGCCCAGAGCGCACACAGGAGAAGCAAACCAGACTTGGCAGCATGAGCCAAGTGTCCTGGAGCCAGCGGTTGATACATCTGAAGGATGAGTCAGAAGTACCTAGAAAAAGGGTGGGGTAGACCCAGGTGGACAGGGAGAATTTGGCAAGGAGGTGAGTTCTTGATTGTTGGAAACATTCAAAACAGATTGTGACTGACCATTTGTCAAGAATACTGTGGTTGAAATTCATACATAGCCGGGCATTAGACCTAGAAGACCTCCAAAGTCCTTCTCAAATCTAAGATTTTAAGATTAGCTGACCCCCACTCTCCTGACAGCAGAGGGGATATAATTAGAAAAGATGCCCCCCCATTGAAAGCAAGTGACTGCTGTTCATTCATCTATTCTCAAAGTGCTCTTAACCCAACTCCACCAAAGCAGTTCCCTGGATTAGCTGGCAATGCCATGGCCTCAGTAGATCTTCCTGGCTGGTGTCCACGGCCCGCTGAGCACCGCTGCCACAGGCCGTCTCCTACCCCCACCCTCAACGCTTGTGCACTTCTGCTGTCACCAGCTGAGTCTTGCACTTTCTGAGAACCAGTTGGGTTTGTTGCCAGCTCGCTCTGTGCCAGTCATACTTGTTATTGTAATTATGTGATTTAAATTAAACATCACATAAACTGATGAAATATGAGTGTAAAAGGAAATATAGTTGCATCTATGGAAACTAAATTGAATTCTTTGGAATGACTCCATGAAGGAGAGTATCTAAAAATTGCTTTGTAAATATGAGGTGTGAATGAGTGAGATAACTGCACCCCACTGGTAAGTTCCGTGGGGCAGGGGACATGGGACACAGCATCCCTAGTGCCTAGCACAATGTCTGGCACATAGTAGGTTCTTAATAAATACGAAGCATCTTCAGAAAGTTCATGGAAAGACTTGTATTTCTTTTAATTCCATGAACTTTTTGAAGCACCCTTATATTTGTTGGCTGGATGATCTGCATCAAAATTGGAAATAGCGAATGATGCATAATAATTACAGTTTATATAAGATGGGCAATGTGAATAACAAACCCATGGTCAAAGGAATCACCTTGGTCCTGCATAAAATAAGCTGATTGACAAATAAATGTACGTTTAAGTATTTTACACTATATTGAAATGTTTAAACTATGTATGTTTCCTTTTAGAATTCCCTATTTAGAAATTAAATTTTCATATACCAACCATCTATATCATATGAGGTTTGGATGGTAGGGGTCAGCAAACTTATACTGTAAAGGACGAGAATATAAGTCCTTTATAGTAAAAGGCGTTGCAAGCTGTCATCTCTGGCACAACTACTCAACTCTGCCACTGTAACATGGACGCAGCTATAGACAATATGTAAATGAATGGGCACGTTTGTGATCTGGTAAAATTTTATTTATAAAAACAAGCAGCAAGCCATGGTTTGCCAGCCCCATTCTATGGAATTTTTCTGTGTGCCAGGCACTGTTCTGTGTTGCTGGAAATGCTGAGACAAAGAAGATCCTATCCCAGCTCTCATGGGGCTTGCCCTCTAGTTGGGGAGATGGTCAAATCAAAATATGGTTACAATTTGGTATGCCCAGGACAATGGCAGGGGCATGTCCCTGGTACAAAGGGGACACATGGAGACAGGGAGAGGGAAAGGTGGAAGAAAGGAGATGTTTGGTTAGGTTTATAGGATCAGTGATATTTTCCCAGGTAGTCGGGTGGGGCAACAGAAAAGGGCATTCCAGGTAGAGGGAATAGCATAGGCAAAGGTATGGAAATAGGAACGTCCTTGTCATGTTTCAGGATGTATAATCTACTTTGTGTAGATGGAGCTCAAAGTGAATGTCATTGGAGAGGGAAGACATTAAAAAGTTGGGACTTTATTCTGCAGCCAGTGGGTTCACCTTTGCTGCCAGGTTTCCAGCAAGGTGGGGACTTGATCAAATCTCCCCACAGAGTATGGATGATGGATTGGAGGGAGAGGGCAGATCGGAAGGCTGTCTCCATCGTCCGGGCAAAATGATGAACTCATGAAGTGGAGAAGACTTGGCCTCGGTTGGCCATGGGCATGAAGGAGGGCAGGGAGTTGTGGATAATGCCTGAGATGGTGACTGGGAGGATGGTGTCAATTAATGGGGAGAAGGTGCACTAAGGAGCAGGAATGACTGGGGTAAGCTTTGGTTTGTTCATAGCAACCAATGCCAAACACTTACTAGATAGCCAGGAGTTGAGTCTTCTTACGTGGCTCAGGAGCTGCCTGCACAACTGGGGTGGACAGGCAGTGCTGGGAAAGAGCCTGGGGAGGCCTGGGGCCTCTTTTCAAAGATAAGGCTGTGGACTGAGAGACTCCAGCAGCCCATATCCCAAAGAGAATTTCATTCATCCCAGCATTCACCTAGTTCCTGGAAATGAATATCATCATAGGATTGTCTTAGAAAAAGGGTTTATCCTGACATAGCAAGAGTCTTAGGAATTTGGCCAAAGGAAAGCTGATGGTGGAAAGCATCTGTGATGAGACTGGGTGTCAGGGCTGAGTCAAGGAAGGCTCACTTCAGGGATGAGGTGGGGTGAGCAGGAGTCACCCTTCAGTAAGGGCCTTGGTGTCCTTTGCCCATCACTGACCAAGACATTACCTAAGGGTTTCCCTGATTGTGTCATGGTGTCTTCTTTGTCCCCCAGGGAGGATAGCAGAAGGCAGGTGGGAAGGGAAGAGGGTTTGGGAGTGGGGGCACAGGGGTAAGCACCTCCTATATTTCACATTTTCCCAAGTACACATAGCTTAGTAAGAGATAATGCCCACAGGAGGCACTCTGGGAGCACAGAACCCAAAGGCCATTGACTGAGGAATGAATAGAGGCTGCACAGAGAAGGGGATGTTGCTGCTGAATCTCATAGATTACAGGCTTTTCAGAGACTCCCTGTATCTAGGGAACCCCAGGGAGTGGCCCCCACTGGCAAGCAGTGCCTTGTATGCAACATGTGCTTGGCAAGTGAATGAATGAATGTTCTCTTGAGGATGTCAATTTTCAAGGACGCTGGGATTTAAACCGAGATCTCCTAATGCTTCTCCCCTCAGCTTACAATTAGGCAGAAATTCCATGCAGAGTCACTGTTGTCATCTTGTACAGGGTGGTGTCTCTCAGCACCTCAACATCCTGAATGCATGAGAAGCTTCCTAAGAAGAAATGCTTTCTACAAGGTCTGCTCCAAGCTTTCCTATTACCAGGAGAAGGGCTTAGAGCTTTCTGCAGAGGAACTCAAAGCCACTTTTTCCATAATCAACTACATGCATTAAAGGGAGTGATTTTTTTTTTATTCTCCCCAAGCCAGATTCCATTAATGAAGCCCCATTTAACGGAAGTCAATTTACCAAAAAGAAAAAAAAATTGAGTGTAATTGCTTAAATACATTTTATGTTGTACTGCAATAGCAATTTCCTGTGTTAACTTGGAATTCCCCAGGCCCCCCATAGTGAAGTTAATGTGGACAGAAAGGTTTGAAGGGGAGAATCTCTCTCTGTTTCTCTCTCCTTTAATTATGATTCTAAGATGGAGCAAAATTAAAGAGGATCCCGGGGGGGTGGAGAGAGGGGGAGAATAGGAACAGAATGGAATTCAGCCTAAACGGTTCCACTGGCTTCCTTCATGCTTGTGTGTGTGCTGGTATAATGCGGTGGCTGAGTTCACAGGGTCTAAATGGAATGGCTTATGTTTGAATCCCACTTCCACCACTTAATAGCTGTGTGACTCTGAGCAAGTTTCTCTGCCTCTCTGTGCAGCCAGGCGGTACAATGGGAAAGGGCTTATAAAGAGCAGCAGGTACAAAGGCAGACAAGCACAGAAGACTGGCATGTGTTCCTATACCCGTAAACTCTTCTGTTTGACTGGAGATCTGTGTGTGTGTGTGTGTGTGTGTGTGTGTGTGTGTGTGCGCCGCGCATACTCAGGGTAAAAAGGTTTCACTAAGAAGGTGACATTTGATCAAAGCCTTGGAAAAAGTGAGGGGCTGAGCCAGGTGGAGGTCTGGGATAAGAGCTAACACAAGAGGCAGAGGGAATGGCAAGTGCAAAGGCCCTGAGGCAGCAGCAGTCCTGGCCAGCCATGAACAGCAAGGAAACCCATGTGGCTGGAGCATAGAGAATGAAGAGGTGAGAAGAGGAGGCAGGAGAGGTGAAGGCACACCAGCTTTTTTAAGGCCACGTAGGCCATAGTAAGGTCTGTTACTCCAAGAATTTGAGCCATTGAATGTTTCTTTTGTTTCGTTTTCGATTAACTCTATTAAGGAGTAATTTATATAAAATAAAATTACCTATTTTAAACATACAGCTCTTTGGAGCTTTGACAAATGTGTACATCCCATATAATCAACATCTCTTTCAAGTTACAGAACTTTTCTATCACCCCCAAAGATTTTCTTGCACTGTTTCCCAGCCAGGCAATTCCTACCTGTGACTCACCCCCAGCTCCAGCAACCACTAATCTGATTTCTCTAACTCACATTATACACTCTTCTATCACTCAGCATAATGCTTTGGAGAGTCATTCATGTTGTTGCATGTATTGATAGTTTGTTCCTTTTGTTATTTCTTTTTTTAATTGTACCTGTTTATGGGGTGCAACATGTTATTTCGATACATGTATATATTCTGGTGGTTTGTTCCTTTTATTGGAGGGTTTTAAGCAAGGCATGATACCATCTCAAAGGCATCTCATAGCAGATGTGATCATTCTGCTGTGTAAGCCCCCAGTTCTTTGATAGATGCCAAGAAAACTCAAATGCTC
Source organism: Cynocephalus volans (assembly GCF_027409185.1). Taxonomy (NCBI): domain Eukaryota; kingdom Metazoa; phylum Chordata; class Mammalia; order Dermoptera; family Cynocephalidae; genus Cynocephalus; species Cynocephalus volans. Next base: position 26,921,202 of record NC_084467.1, on the reverse strand, counting down.
AACATTCATGCCCAGCAAGGCAGAGCCAGCACAGAGGCAAGACATATGGGTAGCACAGGGCCCTGAGAGTTTAAGCCTTGGGAATTAACAATTAACAGGATTCCTGGGAGTGGGCAAAGGTGTGGGAGAAATGGGAGGTGGGAGATATCCCTTGGGGTTTCTTCAGGCTGTGCAAGCAGAGTTTAAATCAATCAATCCAACCCTGACCTCAGGGCAGGAGACGTCTCACTGACTTCAGTTACAATCTTGATCATTAATTTCATCCTGCCCTTGACACCCCAATACCCTCCCCTCATTCTATTTTGCAATAAAGAACATTTGGCTCTGAATTATTCAGGTAAATTCCCCCGATTTCTATTTCCCTTATGTAAATGGTCTCCAAGCTTTGTCATCGAGACAGAATTGAATTTGGCCTGGAGAAAAAAAACCCACAATACCATTTTTGACTCCTAGAAAACTTAAATGACTCAGTCTGTAATAAACTATTTTAAATGGGATCTGGTGAAACAGTAATTGGTTTCTATAATAGTTCTTACCATAGCAATGGGTTATATTCCTGGAGTTTGTTGTGTGTCAGCATTTTCATTATAGTAAGAATTCAGTTTTGCAGGGTGTGAATCTCCTTGGTTAGTTCTTTTGTTTAATGCATATTTATGAAGACCCACTAAGCTGGATCTCTTCCATTTGCCCTTCCAGATCTCTCTCTTGCCTTCTCCGCCCTGTTCCGTGCCTGAGGCTCCGTCAGTATGCTCCTTTGACCTCTGGCTTGCAACTGGACTAGGTCAACAAGGGCATCAGCAGAAGATTAGGGGACGGGGAGGAGGAAAGTGAATTCTGGGTATTCATTCCTTGCTCTCCCCTGGTGGGATTTTCACAAACAACTATAACCCCACTGAAAATCCAGGTCCTGTATAGTGGTGTTTTCCAAGCAGCCCTCTGTTTGAGGATAACCACTTCCTCTTCTCCGTGCTCCTGGATGGGAAGTGGTAATGAACCCCACAGTTACCAGCCCCAGAATACTGCCCTGGTGTTCTCTCACAGCTGCCCCCACCTTTGTAAAGGGTTCATTTGTAAAACTCCTGGAACTCTTCTCCTATGACTGACTGTGCCACCTGTTTTTTGCTGGAACCCTGACATGCCCACTTTGTACCAAGTGTTGTGTTAAGTGCTGGGAATCAAGATGAAAACTAAAATAGCAGCTGCTGTTACTGAGAGCTTGCTATTGCCACGGACCGTGCTAAGGTCTTTTTTGTGTATCATCTCATTTAATCCTTACAACCTTTGAAAAGGGGGTTATTATTATCCCTATTTTAGAGATAAGGTCACCGAGTCTTGGAGTGTTTAGGTAATTTTGCTACAATCACACAACTGATCCCTCCAGAGCCTGAGCTTCTTCACCAACAGGCTGCATTGCCCCCTTTGAGGAGTTATCTTGGGAGACACACACCTGGATAACTGAATTATAATTTGAATGAAGTGCTGTGGCATCACAGAGGAGGGGAAAGGAAAATTATATTTATTGAGCTAGTATGTCAGACACAGGGCCAGGCTCTTTGCCCATAAGCTTTCTCTTTTACTCCCACAAATTCTTAAGGCTGGTATTATTCTCAAATCTCACAAAGGTTAAGTAACAGGTCCGAGGTCACACTGGTAAAGCCTGGGTCTGAACCCAGATCTGTGTGGCTCCAAATCTGAGGAGAATAGGAAAGGCTTTCCTGGGGATGTGATACTTCAGAGGCTTCCCAAATTTGTGTCAGGTGACATGGCAGGTACAGGAGAAAAGGCCAGGTGGGTATATTCTGGGCAGAAAAGGGAAAGACCTAGAAAAGTGGAAAAGCATGGATTGCTTAGGAGATGGGAGTAGGGGGTACTTAAGCTGTGCTCCTGGCCCAAAGGCCCCTCCTTTTAGCATCTCAGGGAAACTCAGCAGTGGGATGAGTCCCTGAAGGAGCCGTCTCAAGCTGCTCAGGCCCCAGGTCACTGGAGGCCAGCTGGAGCGGCACGGCCCTCCCTGCTTCAAGGCTAAGCTGATGCCCTAGCACGCACGGGAAGTGGGGAGGCTCCTGGATGTCCGGGCCCTGTCCTGCCCAGCTCTGGTCCCTGACCCTGCCTGCTTCCTGTCCCCACAGGTTCACCGGAGCCAGCCTCCCAGCCCCTGTCATCAGCAGCAAGAACTGGCTGCGGCTGCACTTCACATCGGACGGGAACCACCGGCAGCGCGGCTTCAGCGCCCAGTACCAAGGTAGGCGGGGCCCAGGTCTGCCGCGCTTGTGCAGTGGGCAGCAGAGAGGACGCCTGGAGGACTCATCCCCTCCCAAAACTGGGTCTGCTGTGGCTTCAGGGCATCCTTGCCTCCATTTTCTCTTCCTATTTGCAGACCCAGAGATCTGCACATCTGCATCTCTGCATCCGTCCTTATAGTCTTTTGCCCCAGGGAGTGACATTTCTCAGATCTTGCATCCTGTGCTTCTCCCTTCAGGCCAGGCTAATCACAATAGTTAATACTCACTGAGTGTCTTTAAGAGCCAGGCACAGTGCTAGGCACTTGACATGTACCATCTCATTTAATCGTCACCACTACCCTGCAAGGTAAATACTGTCACTACCCTATTTTACGGACAAGGAAGCTGAGGCTCAGAGAAATTAAATCGATTTCCTAAGGCCATCTGAACTCCTGCCTTTTGAGTCTAGAGCCCACCCTCCTAAACCCCAGCCTTTAGCCAACCTCGGTACAAAGTGGGAGAGCAGCCCACGAATCAACTCTTTTTCATTTTCTCTAGAACACGAATATATTACAAACATAGGCAGCATCAGTTTAGGGAACATTGTAGCTTAGATGCTCAAATCTGTGAAGAGCTATCTAGTGGCAAGAGATCAGACCAGTAATAGCATGTGGAAATTGCAAGTGAACATATTTCTGCTGTAATAATGAAGAGTTTCCTAATCCCAAGAGTTGCCTATGAAAAGGAGTGGGTTAACCCATAAAGGGGGAGCACTCTGTAACTGGAGGAGATCCACAAATCCACTGGTATATGGGGGTGGATAAGGATATTCCTTTTTAACACTGACTTTATTCAAAGTACTCTAAATTTATAGAGGTAAACACCAAGGGTTGGCCTCATAACATGCTCATTAAGGCTTTAACTATTACCAATCACAAATTGATTTTGGTTTTAATAGATTTGACAATGAACTTATATTGCATACCTATTAATTATAAAGCCCAAATGAAGCCCTAGGTCTCTGAGGCCAAGTGCCTGCTGGCTCATCCCGGTTGTGGCATGGGCAGAGAGTAGCTGCCTCCCCGAGGCCACTGGGGCCAGGCTTTCTGGAGAGAAACTGGGAGAAAAGCAGCACTGGAGGCGGAAGCATTACCTTCAAAATCTGCACCTTTTATGAGTGGCCTCATTTACTTAGACTTGGGTAGCAGGACATGCTTGAAATATCTAAAAAGTAAACAAGAAACTAACTTGGTCCAACGAGTTTAACAGAAGCCTCACTGGAGAGCTTCCTTGGAGACATGTTTTTACTGCTTATCTTGGGCCTTTGTGTGTCTAGAACAGCTGTCTAAATCTTTCTGTCATGTTTTCCAAAATAGAAAAGTAGAGATGAATGTTATAATTTTTCTGATTAAATAAGTGTTGGGTCTTTCAAATATTCCAAGTTACTGTAGACCCATATGTCAAGGTTAAGGTTTGATGCCAGACCATGGGCAGTAAGAACCTAGACCAGGTGGTCTCTAGATGATGTGTTGACTACATACCTACTGCACACCAGGCCCTGTGCTAGGCACTGTACATGCACTGCCCCATCCAATCCTTCCCACAGCGCAGTAACATATGTGTTCTTATTCCCATTTTTTCAGTTGAGGAAGCTGAGGCTCAGAGAGGTTGTTAACTAGCCCAAGATCACACAGCCTTTAAATGGTGAAACTCAAATTCATTCCTAGGCCTCTGTGAGTTTTTCTGCAAAATCACAGAGCCTCTTCTCATGGTGCTTTGGGTTCCCTTTCCTATTTAAGCATAGCTTTGAAATTTTGTTGTGTTAATCTCATCCCACTGTAATAAAAAAATTTTAAAAAATCTTTCCCATCCTATACACATACATCTACAAGACTAAAGAGAAAATGTCACCAAGTGGTGTTTAACTTTACTAAGCATGATGCACCCTGAAAATTTCTTTTCCATTTTTTAAATCTAGTTGCAACCTCTAAATTAATTTCATAAGTCTGTAGCAGGGAGCAGCTCACAATTGGAAAAACACTGTTTTAGTTGCAAACTTCTTGAAAGCAGGCCCTATCTCCTCCTCTCTCCATCTCCTTTGACACAGCCCAGATGGAGTTTTGCATATTAGTGTGTGCCAGTATTTAAGGAGGGCTTCGTCGTTGCAGGCACTTGGCAATTATTACTTCATTCAATCCTACCAGCAATTGTGTGAAGTAAGTCCTATTATTAGCTGCATTCTACTGACAAAGAAAGAGAGTCCCAGAGAAGGTACATAGCTGGCTCAAGGTCTCATCAATAGTGTGTTGGAGCCAAAGTTTGAAACTCAGCAGTGTTAGTTTGGATCTGGCATGATTAATTACTGTGATTGCGTTAATAAATGATTCTCCTCTGGGACCTCTTTTTTTCTAGTGTTTTCCAGACTGAGAGTGCATAGTGCAAGGATATACAATGATCATTTAGTAACTCAACTGGTGACTCCATAAAGCAATGTTTCTCCACGTCAGCACTATTGACACTGCGGGCTAGATAATTCTATCGTGGGGACCATGCTGTGCATCGCAGGATGTTTAGCAGTGTCTTTGGCCTCCACCCTCTGCGCACTGTAGGCCAGTAGCACCTGCTGACACACACACATGCACACATACACAATAATGAAGACCAAAACAGTCCCCAAACGTTGCCAAGTGTTGTTTGGGTACAAAATTACTCCAAGCTGAGAACCACTGCTCTAAAGGAATGAAAACTATGGCACCACTAAAGACAAGTCTAAGTTTCACTGCTTGCAAATACTGTCCAAAACAGTGGCAGAGAGATTTCAGTCAGAGGTCCAGGGGGAAACAGAAGGCATACTGCACGGTTTTAACTGAAGATGGTTTAGTGAAGGGACACTTTACAGAGGTGAGGGTGTGGTTAAAGGAACCAACAAGGATAGTAAGGTCCCCAGGGATTAAAAAGCAGGATGGCCAATACTGTCACCAGGTGCAAAGGGGCCAGGGGATGGAGTTACAAAAGCTGGAGCCATGGAAGAGGGGCCCCTTGGCAGATATAAAAAGCTATTGCCAAACAACAGTGCAGGAGGAGGGGACACGGGGATCAGTAGCCAGTGCAGGAGGAGGGGGACACGGGGATCAGTAGCCAGTGCAGGAGGAGGGGGACATGGGGATCAGTAGCCAGTGCAGGACGAGGGGGACACGGGGATCAGTAGCCAGTGCAGGAGGAGGGGAACACGGGGATCAGTAGCCAGTGCAGGACGAGGGGGACACGGGGATCAGTAGCCAGTGCAGGACGAGGGGGACACAGGGATCAGTAGCCAGTGCAGGAGGAGGGGGACATGGGGATCAGTAGCCAGTGCAGGACGAGGGGGACATGGGCATCAGTAGCCAGTGCAGGAGGAGGGGGACATGGGCATCAGTAGCCAGTGCAGGAGGAGGGGGACACAGGGATCAGTAGCCAGTGCAGGACGAGGGGGACACGGGGATCAGTAGCCAGTGCAGGAGGAGGGGGACATGGGGATCAGTAGCCAGTGCAGGACGAGGGGGACATGGGCATCAGTAGCCAGTGCAGGAGGAGGGGGACACGGGGATCAGTAGCCAGTGCAGGAGGAGGGGGACACAGGGATCAGTAGCCAGTGCAGGATGAGGGGGACATGGGCATCAGTAGCCAGTGCAGGAGGAGGGGGACATGGGCATCAGTAGCCAGTGCAGGAGGAGGGGGACACAGGGATCAGTAGCCAGTGCAGGACGAGGGGGACACGGGGATCAGTAGCCAGTGCAGGAGGAGGGGGACCTGGGGATCAGTAGCCAGTGCAGGACGAGGGGGACATGGGCATCAGTAGCCAGTGCAGGACGAGGGGGACATGGGGATCAGTAGCCAGTGCAGGAGGACGGGGACATGGGGATCAGTAGCCAGTGCAGGAGGAGGGGACACGGGGATCAGTAGCCAGTGCAGGAGGAGGAGGACATGGGGATCAGTAGCCACGCAGGAGGAGGGGGGCACAAGATCAGTAGCCTGATCTCTCTTCTCCCTTTCTGCTCTCTGTTGTGCCTCCCATCTGCCACCCAGCAGGAAGCCAGGAGCAAGGGAAGAGAGACCTGCTGGGTTGCTCTGTGCCCTGAGATGCTGACTGCCATTACCAATGTGCTCTCTTGTTTTCTAGGAGTCCACAGAGGTCAGTCTCCTGGGGCACAGAGCAGGGCAGAGAAGTTTGAGGAATGGACCTGGAAGGACAGGGGAAGAATGATCAGCATGGGATCAGTTTTACCCACTCTCAGCTTTATGGCATGAGAATCTCAAGTGATTTATGGCATTTCAGACCTAACAATTACCCATCTCTAGTTGTACTAATAAACAAAAAATAAATTTTTTAAAAAAGTGATAACCTACCACATAGCACATTCAGGGTTGCTCACAGCCAGACACAATTGTAAGTAATGTCACAGGGTATCAGAAGGTCTGAGTTCTAGTCAGACTCTACCTCTAACTTGTCGTCAGATTTGGGGCAGTTGTGTTCAATTTAACCAGGATTTGTGATGTGCAATTACTATGTGGCAGCATAGAAAGATGAGCATGACTAGGCCAATCTCTGCTCTCAAGGAAAACAGGTAAAGAGAGGCACAGACAGAAATCTCTGACTTCTGTACAGCGTGCCAAGAGCTGTAACTGCAGCCTGATGAAGAGTTCCAGGACTAGAGATAAAGCAACAATTACTTTTGTCCAAGGGACTTAAGAGAAGCCAAAAAAAAAAAAAAAAAAACAAAGGCAGGGACTTGAATGTGGGTCTCAAAAAGATGTCAGACAGACAAAAGAAAGAAGCGTTCCAAGTGGACCAAGGCAAGAAAGTGGGAAACTTCTAAGTCTAAGGAACCACAAATACTTACGTGTGTCTATAGCAGGGGTCGCGGGCCAAATCCAGCTTCTATCTGTTTTTATATGGCCCTCCAGCCAAAATGGGTTTTACATTTTTCCATAGTTGAAGAAAAAAATATAAAGAAGAAGAATGTTTTATGACACATGAAAATCATATGGCATTCGAATTTCAGTGTCCTTAAATAAAGGCTTATTTGCACACAGCTACGCTCATTCATTTACACATCGTCTATGGCTGCTTTGGCACCACCAGGGCAGAGTTGAGCAGTTTACGATTGAGATGGGTCCCCCACAAGCCTAATATATTTACTAGCAGCCCCTTTACAGATAAAGTTTGCCAACCTAGAGGCAAGTCTGCCATCTAGAGCAAAGGTAAGTGGTGAGCTGCGGCTGGAAAGTGAGACAGGGGTCAAGTTGTGAAAAGCCTCATAAAGGTGGGCTGAATCCCATGGGTCATAGAGGAGAGGTAATGTCTCCTAACAAGAGGAGAGACATGATCACATTTTCATTTTAGAAAAAGCTTTGCTCTAGAATAAAAATAGGGAGGACAGCAAAGGTCTTTGAGAATTAGATGACAAGCGTTAGAGTTTAGGTAGAAGGAGTTGAAATGGAGAGAAGACATACCAGAAGAGATATTTCCATGGTAAGCCACACTGGATTCAAAGTGAGTTGAAAAACTACTATTAATCCAGATGGTCTGGGGCAGAGACAGGGTGGGAGGGATGAATTTTGCTTGGGACACATTGGGGTATCAAGGGTTGGAGGACATCTAGAATAGTTGGACATCACAGAGTCGATGGCATTCTGTGGGTCGGTAGTTCAGGGAAGAAGGGGCTGGGCTAGAGATACAGATGGGAAAGGTTCGAGCCAAAGTAGAGGCTGAGACTACCATTCCCTTCCCCGTGTGCGTCAACGAGTGGTTTTCAAAGTAGTCCTTGGAGACCAAGTGGTCTCCCAATAGCTGGTTTGGTAGGGGCTGAGTGGGTAGCACTCCAGGTTTCTACCCCCACTTCAACCAGAGCAATCCCTCTTTGATCTATTTTGTGTAGTGGGTATTTAACTAAGAGTTTGCTAAAATGATAGGTTCCTGTAGCTAAAGTGTTTGGCAACCACAGGGACCTCAAGTTCCTTAAGGTTTCTTCCAGTTCTGGAAGACCCATTAAGGTTGTGTAAACAGTCCCCCTGCCTCCAGGTGAGGAAAGTTTCCAGTGCCTCTCAGGGTGATAATTGCTTTCTTGGTGTTTTTTCAAGCCTACAAAGAATGATGGTGCACTTAGTGGCTGGTAGTTACACCTGGTGAAGGGCTTCCCTGGCAGCGAGGATAGCACCCCTGACCATTGCCCTCCTTATCTGTAGAGAGGAAATGTTATTAATCCCACAGATCTATTGGAAATGAAAGGAGATCCTGGTAAAATAGCTGGCACGTGGTAGGCTCGGGAAATTGAACCCTCCACCTTCAACCCCACCAAATGCCTGGACTCCCTGTTACATGGTGAAAACCTTGTGCAGCGCTTGAGGAAGAGCTGGTACCTCTGAATCCTCCTCAGACACCTGCCCTTTGCCTCCCACTCTGACCTGATATCATCGTCTAGTGCCTGTCCCTCCCTTCAGCCAGATCCTACCCTGGCCCTGCTGTCCCTCTCTTGCCATGTCAACCCTGGTGACCAAGAGATGGGAGATATTTCACAGTGAAAACCATAGGCTCCTCTGTCTTCTAGAAGTACTGTAGGGCCGGCCCATGGCTCACTCGGGAGAGTGTGGTGCTGAGAACACCAAGGCCCCGGGTTCGGATCCCATATACGGATGGCCGGTTCGCTCACTGGCTGAGCGTGGTGCTCACAACACCAAGTCAAGGGTTAAGATCCCCTTACCGGTCATCTTTTTTAAAAAAAAAAAAAAAAAAAATAGAAGTACTGTACTGTCTCAATTTCCTGCAGAATAAACTTATTCACTTTAAGACAATTTGCATTTACTGAGATGCTTGAGCCTTTATATAGTACAAGCTGGAGCATCTTTTTTTTACATGAACATGTTGAGTTCTTGCTTGTGACTTGCCCATAAGTCTCTGTCCAGAGCAAAAGTGGCCCAGGCATCTTGTGGTCCCAGCTCTGACTCTTTTGTCCTATGCTTGTTGCCCTACTGAGCTGCCAAACTCTTTCCAGCCTCATTTCCAGGTCCTGGGCCTCCAGAGCCCTCTGCAAAAATTGCAGGGTTGTTTCTACCTGGCTTGGGAGCCCAGAGCCAGGTGCCCACAAAGCTGATCTTCTGAGATGCATGAACGCAAAATACAGTACCCTTCACCTCACTAGGTTTCCACTGTAATCCTGTCTTTTTTCCAGGAAATAAATTTAAATCACACATTCTTCTGACAGTTGGTCATTCATCCATTCAGTCATCAAACTGTTATGGGGACTCTTCTGTGTACCTGGCTCTATGTCAGTCACAGGATGCAGACATACAAGCTGCTGAGGTAACAGCTAGGAGGACAGGACATGACACTGCAGTGTAATAAGGTTTCAACAGAGGTCTGGATGAAGTCTTGAGAGGGCGATGACTTCTACCTGAGAGATGGAGAGACATCCATGGGGAAGCAGTGACATTTGGGTGAGGTCCTGGCTGCCTACCAACAAGAGGTATCCAGGCAGAGAAGGGGAGGAAAGGACATGCCAGGTAGAGAAAACAGCATGGCTCAGGCAATTGAAACCAATAACTGATGGCGACAGAGATTCTCTGAAACATCTTCCCTCTAGTCATTCTCTCCAGCTGAGTTCTCTGAAGTTGTTAGTGAGGACCACCGCACAGTTCATTAATAACAGCAAAGCACTATTCCAGGAGCTAGAACATGCCACTCCCATGCCGCCTTCTGTGCCAAATCCTTCTCTTCTTTAGGTATTCCAGTGGCTACAAGTTCTGCTATGGGTAACTGAGAAGCCACAACAGCAGCACGCAGCAAAGCACTTCCAGAAGCCTAGCTGGGTCAATGATTATTTTTTCGGCCATACAAATGCACTTCAAAAAGTTTGTGGAAAAATAGAATTAAAAGATAATACGAATCATTCCATGAACTTTTTGAAGTACCCTCATATTCAGAAAATCTCCGAGCATGGTGCATAACCAACTTCTAAGGAACTTTGCATAATTTTCTCAACTGTCAGTGATCCTTCAACACCTGTATTCTTAGCAATAGTTATTGCCAGAATTTTGAGTGTGTTCTTTTACTATTTCTGTGCCAATTTTTTTGCTCTTCATTAGCTGGAGCAGTGAATTCAAGGATGGAATTTGCCAAAGCAAAGCACCCACATGATATCTTTTTCAGCAGCAGCTCCTATAGCATTCAGTGTATCTGAGACGATTTCTTTTTATTCCCCTCTGTGTCATTTGTCCCATCAATATTCAGCGCAGCTACTCCATCTGAAATTTTGCCAGATAGTCATCTAGGTTTCCTTTTCCATAGACTCTAAGAGTAACATTTAACTGTTCGATGATTTCTTGCATATGTTTCTCAGTTGGAGTCTTGTCACCTTTTCCTTGCAAGAACATAGCATCATCTTTGGTCACAATGACCTCTCCAACTTTTCCTGCGGAATGTTTTCAGGATTTAGGGTCAAACTCTCTTTTCCAAACACCATACTATCAGCAGCACTAGATTTGTTGGTTTTTTTCTGTGTCACCAAAACCATTAGCTTTGTCTACTGTACCCTGAAAGCCAACTTTATCCTATTCAAAATGAGTATACTGAGAGCATCTTCGATTATGACCAAAGAGTTTCAGTGGGCATTGGCAATTTCAAGAGAGGTTACAATGGACTGGACAATGGAAATTCTAAGCACCCTAGAATTCACCTTGCTGAGCTTTTGATGTGTTATTCAAATTGGGAGAGATGTAATCTTGGCCATTCTCTGTGCCTTCAATGTCAATTCATCATTCAGTGTTTTTCTGTCCTTTACTGTGATGACATCCTTCTAATCTTTGTGATTACATCAGAAATGATGTTGCTGATGTCTCTGTCTCCTTTTACAGACATTGTGATAAACTAAGCAATCTCTGTAGGGGCTGTTGTAGGTTTAGTCTGCTTCCTAAGTTCAGTAATTACAACATCAACATGCAACATCATGCCTTTCCTGGTTTCCACTGGCTTAACAGCTTTGTCAGTCTTTCCTAAGCCTTCTGTGGTGACTGAGACTACTAGCACAGCAGCAGTGGTGGTGCCACTCGGCTCCTTCAGTTGTGTGTTGGCACCATCCTGATCAAGTCTGGTGCCAGTGGTTTTATATTTATCCTGTAAGCCAATTGACCTGGCAGCAGATACATCATTTTTGTTACTTTGAGGCTTCTCCAGCTCTGTTCAGGAAACACAGTTCTTCCCTTTGGCTCCATAGTAATGGCTACAGCATCTGCTAGAAGGTCTCTCCTCAAACCCTTAGGTCTTAGGCATCTACACTGAATTTTACATCTTTTGCATAAACCTGAGAGAGGTGAGCAGCCAATGTGCCAGATGCTGGCATCATCTGGAAAAGGCCTGTGGGTAATGGCAGCATTTCTGCAGGGTAGGTGGTCAGGCATGAGGCAGGCCTTAGCAACAAGGAAGGGCAGGATGTAGGGTGCACATCAACAGTTTTTCAAGCAGGGAAAAGCGGAGAGCAGATTTCAGTTTTGAAAAGATCCCTCACCTTCTGAAACTTTTAAAAAGATGGGCTAGAGGGGTAAATCCGTGAACAAAATCTAAGCAAAAGAGGTGAGTTTAGGCAGGAGTAGCTTAGATCACTGAAAGAAGAGTACACATTGGAGAGAGTTTCTAAGGTTGAACAAATTGGATTTGGCAGAAGGAGCGGGTGTGGGGAGAGAGAAAGGGATAGTTTAGCCAGCAGGACAGCCAAGTGGCGGGGAGAGATGGGGTGATCAAAGTAGGTGGAGGGGCTCGCCTTTGTAGAGGGAAGTCTGAATTGATTGGGATGAAAACAAGCTGCAGATTCCATCCAATTCTTGACTCCCAGAGCCTTAAAGACAGGTTAGGCCTTCCTCTCCCCTCTCCTCCCCAAACAGGTCCTTGTCTCCCACTAGCTCAGCCATAACTCATGCTGCAGACTAGCAAGGCATCTGTATTGCCAGATTCTTCTAGCTAAATGTGTACCATGTGTCCCGCTAACCTTTACAACAGCGGGGAAATGTCTTGTAATTAACCAGAATATAAAGGATGAATGGAGCAGCCTGGCAGTCTCCTGTAGTCATTACCATGCAGAGGAGATGAATGTACCTAGTAAGGTTTCCATCAACCAGTTAGAGCCAGCACTCTTCTCTTGGGAGTCCCGACTGTGTTCACAAACAGTGAAAAAGCATGTATATGTGTATGACTTATATTTTGTATATGGATATTTGTAGCCATGTGTTCACATGTGCATGAATGTGTACTTGTGAGTGCGCTTGCTGTAGACACAATGTGCTTGTTTGCGTGGATATGTGCACATGCACGTGTGCATTGGGGGTGTGCATTTGGGTGTAGCCAGGGCCATGCAGCCAACCCCGGGCTCCATTTTATCTCCACTGCATTGATAGTTATAAACTCCTCTTTTTAGAGACCAGTACTTCAGTGTAATATTGTTGTGACTAGTGAGCACTCCATGAGTGAATGAATGTACAACAACATGAACGTCCCTGAAATTCTCTAAGTTCTTGCTGTGCTGCCCATCTGCTGAGTCTGACCTTCCTTCCTGAGTGGGTTTGTCAGTACACACTGGCGATCTAGAGGGAGACCTGCCCTTGTTCTCCAACCCTTTGCACCCTGCTCTGCCCCGGTCTGTCGAGCTAGCTCTTCGTGGAGCTCATTTTGTGGCTGATTTCCCCTGGTGTTCCGTATACCATGATCACTCATCACCCACCTGGGCAGGCTGTTTAAAAAACAAGTTGGCTATATGTAATTCACAGCATGACTGCTTTCCTAGGATTGCTCAAAAATGGAGACCCCAGAATCCAGAGGTGGTTTCTTGATGTTAACATCCCTGGCGATATGGATCTTACCTAGAACTTATCCCCCAGCCACAGAAACTTCCTGACCCAGTCATCAGCTCCCACGTGGTGTGGACCAATTGTAGGCTCCATCTCTGCAGAGCCTGGGCCCAGGCCAGCTGCACCTGGATGTATGTCTTTTAGAGATAGTTGTTGGTATGAAGAACCCCTGCCCCAAAAGCTACAGCCCCTGCATTTCCCAGGCTAACATGATGAGGACCAAGACTTTATCTGTGGATTCTAATGTGTATCTGATGACCGTGTGGTGCCCACAGGCAACACGGGTGATGCCCCTTCTCAGACCCAGCCCAAAGGAGTAAACAGAGTTTATAGTAAGGATCCCCCTCTAGCTTGTCAGGTTTCTTCTCATTCAGCTCTCATCACTTTGACAAATGCCACCCTATGGAAAGTAGCAGGAGGGAAAAGAAGAACAGAGGTTGGTTCCAGCTTGGGAGGCGTGATGACATCATCCTCTACTAAAAGCAGCCCAGAGAATATTAAGCACTGATCATCAGGTTAGACAGTCTTTCCTTCGGGATGAATGAGTGGAGAGGATGGATTCAGAAATCAGGAAGACTTTCTAGGGCCTTGAGAGGGGAAAGGGGCAGGAGACGTTTCCACAATGCGTCCTTGAAAAGAGGAAGAGGGCTCCCTCTTGGCAATGCCTCCCCTCATGGCCACCAGCATCTGCAGTCCCCCATCAGCATCTACAAGGAAAACCCAAGCAGCATTTGCCCCTGGGAATGTCATCTGTGGTGCCCTAGTCCCCTTCCTTATCCCCCTTTCTCTGGGGACACTAGAACCTGAAACAAGGAGACTGAAGACTGACTTTATCTCCTACTTCTTGGCCCTGTGCCAACTCCACAGGCCCAACCTGGAATGGGCTGCACTGAGTCATGGAGACCCCTCACACCACCCCTGCCCCAGTGCTGGGTCATCAGGGGGAGAGCTTAAACTGACCTCACAGTGCTGGGACCGCTCCTGTTCTTCTAGGGATGGTTGAATCAGAGGGATTTTTCCCCTGCCGCACTGTATTAGCTAGGCTTGAATAATGCATGTTTCCCTACTAATGTTCTCTGTTTGATAATGGGTCCACGTTAGTGTTCATTGGAAATTTTCCTGCCGAATGCACACAGAGAGTAATGCACATTTATAAAAGGCGTTTGAATGCACGTCGGGAAGCTATGGCTTTGTGGTGTAACTGAATTTTATCAGACATTCAGCTTAGACAGTAACTTGAAGTGGGGTAAGACCTGGGGGAACTTTTTGATGTAGGCAGAGTGGGGGGACCAGGAGACCACCCACTGGCACACCTGATCACTGTGGGCTTTGGTTTCAGGATTGGCATGTTACCTCAAGTCCAGAGTGAGTACCTGAGTTTTCAGGACTTGAGCTCAGGAGGGAGCAGATGCTGGGGGAGGTTGACGGTGCCCCCTGGGATTGCTCTGGGGGTAGGTCACAAGAAGAGAAGCCAGGGCTCAGCTGAGAACACGACCACTTCCTGGCTGTGTGACCACAGCAAGTCACCCCAACCACTCTGAAACCCAATTTTATTATTGATCAAGTAGGTATAGTAACTGCTGGCCAAGGTTGTTGAAACCATAAGGACCAAATGAAGTGATTATTAAAGGCTCACTGTGTACCAGGCACTCTTCCGGGCACCGAGGACACAGCAATGACTAAAACCCCTGCCTTCGTGGGGCTTACATTGCAATGTGGGGTGCCAAAAATAACAATGTAAATGATCCAGTATGTTAGAAAGTTAGGGAGGTGAAGCAGAGAGAGGGGCAGGGAGAGCTGGGGATGGAGGTGTCCTTTTATGGGGTGGCCAGGAAAGGCCTCACCAAGGAAGTGGTATTTGCACAAATGCTTCAAAGGAAAAGGGAGTGATTCACACAGGTATTGGTGGGGAAGCATTCTATGGAGCCGGCAGGTTAAGGCAGATGCATGCCTGGCATATTGTAGGAAGTCAGCGAGGCCCAGGAGGCTGGAGGAGAGTGATTGAGGGCAAAGATAAGGCCAGAGAGGTCACGAGGAGCAGATTGGTCCTTGCGGGCCATTTTAAAGACTTCGGCTTTTACTCTGGGAAAGATTGGTTGCTGCTGAAGAGTTTTGAGCACAGATGATGTTTTAACAGGGTCCCTCTGGCTCCTGTGCTGAGAACAGCCTAAATGGGGGCAAGAATGAAAGGTGGGAGGCCATGGCAACAAGAGGAGAGGTATCGAGGGCTTGGACCGGAGTGACAGATGTGCAAGTTGTGAGAAGTGGTTGCATCTGGGATATATTTGGAAGGATTTGCTGATGAAGCATGTGTGGGTGGCAGAGAGAGGAGTCAAGGATGCTGATTTAAGTAAAGATCTTACAAAGCACCCAGGGCCTGTTACATAGGGAGTGCCTGATCACAGTCATTGTCACCACTGCTAGGTATCAGTATGAGCAGGGAGGGCTGAGTCAGCAGGCAGGGGCCACCTGGAAGATGGCACAGGGAATCTGGGACTGGACAGATGCACCGAGGCATATAACCAGAGACAGGATGAAGTGCTCAGAGGCCAGGAGAATGCTTTGGGGAACAGGGGTAGTCAGACCAAAGGAGACTGATGCATACAGAGAAATGGCCTTTGGAACTGTGGATTTCTAGCTTTGGCACCCTTTGTGTGCTATTTATCAAAGTCCTGATGAGCCGTGGACTGGACTTAATGACAGGGTCAAAGCCAGATTTAATCTATCAGGCACCGAGATGAGCCAGGCTCCATCCCCCAGTGACCTCCAGGACTCAGCTTCTCCTGCCCGGTGTAGGTCAGTTGACGTAGGCTGGGCTCGGCTAGGCCAACTGGCTCTGCCCCATGTCTCTCTCCTCCTCCTGGGACCAGACATGTCTTTTCACAGTGATGGCAGAGATTTAAGAGGGTGAGCCTAATCTGGCAGATGCTTTTCAAGCCTTTGGACATGTCAAGGGCTCCAAACTTCCAATGACCAAAGCAAACCACAAGGCCAAACCCAAAGTCAAGGGGTGGGGAAATATACGCCACCTCTCTAATGGGAAAAGCTGGAAAATCACATTGCAAAGGGTGTGGATACAGGGAGGGGGGACACTTTGCGCCCATAATCCAATCTGCTCCACCTCACCAGGGCTGGCTCAGAAACTGGGCAGGGCAGGATCTGCAGAGAAGTGCAGAGGGGGCTGCAAGGCTTCACATGCAGATGCTCATAGAAAGTGTGCTGAGGACTGAATTCAGTAGTCTAGGGGCACAATCTCAGACAAATGTGAGGCCCCTGGGGGAGTCCCAGAGCCCCTCAAAGCCCACCAGGTGGAAGGCCATCTTTTCTGCATCCCTGAGGACCAGCCTTGATAGCAGTTCTTCCCTCATGTCTTAGACTCTCCTGCACTTGAATGCTACCTTGGTGTGTCCCTGTCCAGAGGAGCTCCTGGCTTTGACCCACCATAGAATGTCCCAAGCCACAAGAGGGGGTCACTCTACAGGGACCCTATGGGCAACAATTCAAACTCTTTTTCTTCTTATCTCCTCTCTAGTCAAGAAGCAAATTGAGTTGAAGTCTCGAGGCGTGAAGCTGATGCCCAGCAAGGATAACAGCCAGAAGACATCTGTGCGTAAGTGTCCCCATGCCTGCCCACCTGCCGGGCCTCTTGCCCGAGGTCACACCCGTCAGTGCTGTGCCTGCGGGGAAGCCAGGCGGTGCTGGAATGTCTTCCCTTCAGCCGGGCTCTGCGCATGGAAACATGGACCGGTGGCCAGCGAGCGGCCCCGGGGCCTGTCCTTTGCCTGCTCCTCCTCCTCCCATCTCCTGCCGTCTTCCTCTTTCTCCCTCACTTCCCATTCTAACTGCAGTCCAGGGAGTCATTACTGCTACATTTCTCTCTTTGTTTTTCCTTCTGAATCACTTCCACCTGCTAAGACAGTCCTCTTTCTGGCTCCTCTTCCAGGAGCCCTCGGTTGGGATCTTGAGGGCTGCAGGGCCCCAATTCCAGCTCTTAAGACGAGATTGGGAAGGGGAGAAAGGGAAATGCCTAGTCATCTCCTGCAAGGGTCCCTGGACCTGGCTGGGTAAAGAGAGGGCTTGGGGGAGGGGGCGTCCTGCCTCTCGGGCTGATGGGGAAGTGCTGGGGGCTCTCTGCTCGGCCACAGGGGAGGTTACGTCTGTGAGAACATGTTCCTGCTACCACTGTTTGGCAGATTAAAAGGGGCCCAGTACTGGGGAATGGTCTGGAATGTCGCCCCCAGAAACACCTGATTAGAGCCTGTGCTAAGGGGCTTTTGATCTAGAGCACAGGACGGTGTTGGGGAAGGTTCTGGGTCACCCCAGAAGGCTGGACTTGAGAGCAGAGGAGGCTTTTCCAGAAACCCTCCATTTTCATTCTGGAGGCGAGTGTAGGGAGCCTTTCTTAGTCCACCAAACAACTGACCTGGTTTTTCCTTTCCTTCCTTCCTTTGCTTCTCATGTCCTCTCTCTCCCTCCACTTTCTCTCCCTCTTTCCACTGTCCCCTCCACCCTCCTTCCTCACCCCCTCTGCATCCCCCTCTTTCTCTCTACTCCTCTTGCTCCTCCCTCCCCACCCCCGTTCCCTCAGTCCATCTCACCCCCGGGTGCTCATTTTTCCTGAGCTGCTGGAAGTAGTCACTGAGGAGAGACCGAGAGCCACGTTGGTGGTTCCCAACTCTGTGCTGATGTGTGTGGCCAGGAGAAGGTTGGCAGTTTGGTCCCAGGCCCTGGCTGAACCGAGCCTGGGTGTAGGGATGTCCTGTGGGGTCTCAAGTCCTCTGATTGGAGACAAGGTACCACTGGCTGCTGGGTATAGCTGGGAACCAGCATCTCTGGTCGCCCTGCCCTGAGGGGCCTGGGTGGCAGAGGGCGGCCGGGAGACCCTGCTGCTGTGCTTGACCAGGGGTCCAGGGGAAGGGACAGGGTGCTAGGAGAGCCCAGGGTCAGGCCAGGAATCTGCAGAGGAGTCATGGAGTCATGATTCTCACAGGGTCTTTCTTTCTGTAGCCACAGGAGACCAGATGAACTGAGGCAGGAGTGGTTTAATTTGAGAGTCACCCCAGAGCTGCAGGCAAGTTTACGGAGACAGCCTGACTCAAGAGATCAAGCGTTCATCCCCATTGTGTCCTCAGGTAGCTGTGCTACCCCAGACACTACTTCTCACTTCCACATCTGTAAAATGGGGGTGCAAAGCCCTCCCTGCCTTCCCTCAAGGGTGCTGTTGGATCTGAGATGGGCCTTCTTGACCCAGGACTGCGGGAGGCCCTTGAACCAGATGAGGAAGTACCCACGATGTTGTGGGTGCATTTTTCTGGAGAGAGGCTCCATGGTTTTCATTAGCTACTCAGAGATGCCCAAAGCTCTCTCAGAAAGATGAAGAAACACTATTCTAATGGAATAAGGCAAACTCTCAAAATATATACATCTCTCTAACAACAAGGTGTTGGTCTGCCGAAAGGGCTGGCTGTGTGACTTGAGCTGCCCCGGAGGCAGGTAACCAAATGTCTGCAGGTGGCCGGCCTTTTGTGTTCTTCCTAAATTCCCCATGGACAGCTGTCCTGAGCTTCGGGTGGGTCCTGGACCCCGCCGACTGCCTTTCCTAGGCAGTTCATGGGTACATGGACCCCTGGCCATCGGTCCTCACCACCTATCTGTTTGTGCCTCCCTTCGCCTTGCCTTTCTGAGCATGTGTGACTCCTTCCTCGCCATAGGGGCCCTCTGGGGATGGGGTAAGCTTCACCCTCTGCTCTTGTGCCTGAATGGCCAACAGCAAATCAACACTATAAACACATGTGGCTGGTTTTGAACAGGCAGTGAAGGCTGGAATGTTAAAAAGAAAAGGGGAAGTGTCTCTTGCCTCCATAATTCAGATGGTAAACTGTTCACTGAGATCTAAGTGTGCTTGTTTCCTGGGGGTCTTGAACGTCCTTGTGAGACTGCCGTTGCCTGCTCAGTCCTCCCTGGAAGAGGGCACTGGTCCAGCGTGAGCTGCGTCACTGCTGTTGGTCTGTGACTTCCTAAATGGTGCTCGTTTGGAGCTGGCTGATTAAAGGAGAGGCAGTGGGGTCTGCTTTGTGTGTCGGGGGCTGTGGGTCAGGGGTTGGCCGTGGTCTCTCCTGTCTGGTCCAGCCCCATCCTCATCGCTCAGCCTTCTGCTCTATCTGCTTCCTGGGTAGTGTCGATACTGACGCTGATAATGAGAGGGCAAGAGAAAGGGGCAGGAAACTGCTGTAGAGACTTCACGTGTCGTGGTCCATGGGGACTTTGGGATGGGTGTGGTCCGTGGGCAGGGCTGAGTAGGCAGGACCCGTGGAAGGTGGGAGCCTAGCTGGGATGTCCACAGCAGGGATGGATCACCGTGAGTCTGTGTGAGAGGCTGGCTTACCAACAGATAAACCAGCAGGCACAGCTCACGACTGTCTTCCTCCACTTCTTAGAAAGAGTTTCTTCTCTCCTTCCTCACCCCCTGGGTATCCTAGAGACCCCAGCATTCTCTTCCTTCCTTTACTTGCAAAACACTGAGGATCCCAGAAGGCAGGAGCCTGCTCTGCTTTGGGGGATGGCACTTCCATCGCACTATTCCAGCCTGAAGGTTTCTGGACTCGTGGGAATGGTGACTTTGTTAAGTTTAAAGTGTGAAGGTTTTGGAGGTTGAGATGTGGCAAGGAAGAGGATAAGGATAGGGGACAAGCGTCCAGTGGGAGTGACTGGCTTTTGCCTGGCCGTATGGGGTGCTGAAGAAAGGGGGGCTACCCAGAAGGCCTGGCAGGTTGCCACACAGCCAAGAGGACACCTGATGTCCAGCTTGAGCATGCCGTCTGTCCAAATCATCAGGTTCCCTGGCCTACCTGGAGGTTTGAACAGGGTCTGTGGCAGGCCTCTAAGTGTAGAAATGGGCTTCAGACTCAGTGAGTCTAAAATGGGCCTCTCCACGTTCCCTATTTCCACGAGACCACCTGTGTCCTCACAGGTACCCAGGCCCAGGAAGCCCCCTGCACCTGCTCCTATTGCTGTAACCCTCCACGAGCCGCAGTGGTTCTTCCTTTGCCACGTCCATTTCCACTGTCTCCTGTTTGTCCCCACACCAGGCTCTTGTTGTCCTTTACCTGGACAATCACAAAACTTCCTAATTTGTCTCACAGTGACTGGCATCTGAACACTTCAGATCTCACCACACCCTTGTCCCCCTCAGGACTCTTCAGGGGCTCCCCATCATTTTCAGGATCAGACTCAAACCCCTTCAAGCTCTGATCTCTGAAACCTCACTTTCCACTTTTCCTTGTGACTCTTCACCTTCCCTCCTACTCTGGCCACACTGGGAAACCCCCAGTTCTGTTTCCATGTTTCCACCTCACTCCTCGTGCCTGTGCCTGCCTGTGTCACCTCTGTCACCATGCATCCAAATCCTACTTCCTCAGAAGGTCCATGTTAAATGCCACCTCTTCCAAACAGCCTTTCATACTTCCCTCTGCGTATCCCTCCCCATTGTGGTTCCGCATTTGATTCCGCATTTCATGTCTTCACTCAACTGGAAGCTCTTTGAGGTCAGTGGTTGTATATGACTACCCTTGGCATTTCTCATTGTATCCAAAATAAGGCCTATACACAGTAGGTGCTAAATGAATGTTTGTTGTAGGTGAGGGAATGAGTGAGTGGGTGAGTGGGTGATGGAGCTCTTGGCTCACATTATGGGACATGGAGTGGAATGGCAGGGAAATGGGCAAACTCAGGGACTATTGCTCAGACGCCCTGTAATCCCTCATCTAGAGGTTGCTGCTGGGATCGTGGGATTGGTGAGTCCTTGAATGGAGTTCCTCTGGCCAGGCAGACAGCCTGGCCCAGCTCCTGGTCATCCTCAAAGCCAGGATTCCAGAGGTGTGAGGGGTTCCTGCCTCATCACTATGAGCATGGGAGAACAACGAAGGGGCTGGAGGGTTGCCCATCCTCTCTACTGTGCATGTATCCGTCGCCCCCAACCAAGCTTCTCCTCTGTTGTTTGTAAACAGGACTCTGGCATTGGCAAGTGTCAGAGTGACACATCACCTGCCAGAACCACCACAGGTGCCATCTCTGCTGGGTGCCCTTGACCAGTGGCATTGGACGGGGTGGGGGTACTCTGGCTACTGCTTACGCTGGCTTGAGACGTGTCTAATGGAAAGAGGTTTCTCATAAGAAATGTCCCTGCTCTGAACTTCAAGACTGCAGCTTTCTCTTACATTCTTTACCGTTTCTGATCATGCATCCACCTTTTATTTAACTTTCTTTGAGTCATTTCTCCATTTGGGGCTGAAGTTGGGGGGCTCATCTCATCTAGAGTCTGCATCCCTGGATCTGAAGCACAGGATGGAGAGGTCACTAAGGGCTGTGGAAAGTCCCCCTCTAGCTGCTGGTGGGGGTGGAGGGAATTGGGTGGCTGTTGGTGTGGGGGCCTGTCTCTGAGTCAACATGCTCTTGATGAATTTCACCTGGACTTTGCTTGCAAAGGAATTTGTCAAAAGTAGCTCCCCACCTTGCACACTCAGGAAACCCCAGGCTGATGGACCCCAGGGCCCGCACACAGCCCCAGCCAGCGGAGCAGGGCCTCATTCTGTCTCTGCCTCCACCTCCCACCCCAAGACATTGCCCAGCTGGTGCCTTCCTGTGACTATCCATCTCTGTATGTACTGTTTTTTTGCCTTGTAGTAACTCAGGTTGGTGTATCCCAAGGGCATAATATGTGTCCAGACCCTGGCATACCCGAAAGGGGCAAAAGACTAGGCTCGGATTTCAGGTAAGATCTATTTGGGAACTTGCTGATTGCAAGAAGGGTGGGGTGGCCTGGTTGGGGGAAGACAAGGGCTGGCCTTCCTGGAGGTAGAATGGTGAAAGTGTCATGGCTGTAGAAACAGACACTTTCTGGAGAAGAGCTGTGGCCTTTGACATTCAGTCCTGGTCCAGTCCTTGGAATAGTGCCCATGCCTTATGGGGGTCAGGGGGGACTGTAGATTGCTATTGTTACCCAGCAAACCCACGTACCCAAGGTACAAAGGGCTGCCATCCCCGGCAATGAAGTGCCAGCAGGGAACTCAGGCCTGTAATAATCTAGGAGACCCTTGGGCCCCAATATGGTCCATTTTGCAACACTTCTAACTATTAAGGCATCTTCCCATAATCCTCCATTTTCATTAAAGTTTATGGGTATCATTCACTCACTCTTAACTGCCCTAACTTATATTTATCTCAGAGGATTGCTGTTTTGCTCACAAAGTCACCTTTTAACTCAATCCTAAAAACATTAAATGAGCCAAAAAAAGAAGATGAAGAGATATTCCTTCCAGTGCAGATTTTAAATGATAAAACAGTGGAGCCAAGATTAAGGGCCAGAAGGAGAAATAATGTTCCATGTGGTGTTTTTTTGTGGAGCAAGGAAGGACTCGGGGCGGGGCTTGGTAGGTTCAGGGACTGAGCTCACGAACACACCTTGTCTCCCAGGTTAGGATCCAGCGTCCAGTTCACCTGTAACGAAGGCTATGACCTGCAAGGGTCCAAACGGATCACCTGTATGAAAGTGAGCGACATGTTTGCGGCCTGGAGTGACCACAGGCCAGTCTGTCGAGGTGAGGGTGCCCCAGGGAAAGGAGAGACTGGCCAGAAAGCTGGGTCAGGTGTGCAGGACGAAGCTCAGCTCCCCGCACCTGAGGCCTAGGCTCTTATCCAGACTGGCTCACCTCAGTTCCCTGCTGCTTCTGGGCCTCTGGGCCTGCATTTATTTCCTAATTAACATATTTATTTAGCACCTTCTTTCTATCAAATCCTATACTAGGATCAGGACATAGAGGGGTGGGGAAGATAGACATGGACCCTGCCCTGCCCTGCATGGACCTTACAGTCTAATGGGGGAGGCATGTATGTATCACATGGCTAGCTCATTGCACAAAGATATCACAACCACACCTGGATAGGAAAGGAAGTCACCTTTAATACTGTCACCTTGAATCCCTCCATTACAGCACATTTGCATCCCAAAGTCTCTAACCCCATTGCCCTTGTTTCTTTCCCCACACTCTGCAGTAAAAAGATCTGTCACTTCCGAAAGAACTGTTGTAGCTATGCATGACATGGACCATGCTATCAAAAGCCTTCTCTGTGGGATTTTTCTAACCCCACAGAAGGGCATCTTGTTCTCAAGGGCCCTGCTACCCTATTCCCAGGTATCACACGAACCGTGGCTGGGCTGGCCTAGCCCTCACCCCCAAATAATCTTAAAATCTCAGACCTCAATGTATCCCTTCATTGGGGCCAACAGCAGGTGCTTCTGTGGTAGAGAAGCCCCTAACCTCATTCCCCAGGTACCAGCAAGGAGAACCCCTGAGCACTAGGCTGTTAGATGGCCTTTAAAAGCCGATAGGTGCTCTTTTGAGTGCCCCTTTGGAAGACAGGATATATTGCCCCTATAAAGTTACATTCTGGACCCTTCTAGTCTGAGGAGATTCTCTGCCTCTCTTCAGGCATATGCCCCAAGAGGAAATTCATGAAGGACAAGAGGGGCCCAAGAAAAATAATGTAGGTCATTATTATACTGAGGAAGGGACAAAGTTGGAGCTGAAACCCACTCCTTTTTTTAATGTATTGATAAGTAATCTCGAAGAGTGTCAGGAAAATATCTTTTAAATCAGCCTCAGATTTATTCATCCTCACTCAACTTTGACGTAGCCATAATCCAGAATTTGTAATGTACTTTGCATCTCCACTGATGTTAGCTGTATTATTTCAAGGATTCTATATAGCTACTATTTTTTTAAAAAAATCAAACGACAGAAAAAGAATTCTTGGTATAACTCTCAGCAATTGGGCCAATCACCTATTTTCCCTGGTTCTATTTTCTTCCCCATAAATGTGGCTAATAGTAGCTACACTCCCCTTCTTATATGTAATGTGAAGATCAAACAGGAGTTGTGAATGTGTGAACACTTCATGAGTTGGGAAGTGCTAGAAGGAAAACAAACATCCACTTGCTAGAATATGAGCTCTATATGATGCTGGAGCAGAGGGTCTGGGGAGGTCTGATAGCCAGCCTCAGCCCCCTGCGTCCTCTTATGAGGTTCCTGACTCTGCCACAGGAAAGAATTCAAGAGCAGAGTCATAGTAGAAAATGAGAACAGGTTTAATGTAACCAATAAGTAAGACAGATTTCACAGAGAGTGCTGCCTAGCTCCAGAGACTGAGCAGGACCCACACCCAGTTCAATGCAAAAGTATGAAATGCACATTCACAGACAAAGTGCAGGTTGGCTCTAGAGTGAACAGCAGCCTGCCAAAGGCAAGTTTCATACAAAAAGAAAGAAATACACACTTCAGGCAAAGTGTGGCTGGCTCTAGGAGAGTGAGCAGCAGCCCCACCTTCTTTCTGGATTCGACTTTTATAGTTTCGGTATATATACATATTCATGCTCTCTGATGAATAGTCAACTAAAGCGGTGATCTCCAGTTACAGTCCTGCATATGCTCAGTTGGTCTCTTTTAGCAAGTTTGAAAGTGCTTGTTTAGAAGGGATGCCAGTGGGTCTGTGAAGCTTATGCACACACATGCTTAGTTTAAACTGCTGAGCGCTGTGGGCATACATGAGCGCTGTGGGCATACATGTGCGCTGTGGGCATACATGAGTGCTGTCGGCATACATGTGCGCTGTTGGCATACATGAGTGCTGTGGGCATACATGAGCGCTGTGGGCATACATGTGCTCTGACAGCATACATGAGCGCTGACGGCATACGTGAGCGCTGTCGGCATACGTGAGCGCTGTCGGCATACGTGAGCGCTGTCGGCATACATGTGCGCTGTCAGCATACATGAGTGCTGTTGGCATACATGAGTGCTGTCGGCATACATGAGCGCTGTCGGCATACATGAGCGCTGTCGGCATACAACTTCCTCAGCCCCAGAGCGCATACAACTTCCTCAGCCCCAGAGCAAACCTCAGCCTCTAGTGGCCATGGGTTCTTTTAGAGGCCTGTTTCCTCATTGTTTTGTCCAACCATATTGCACTCGCACATTTTGAGAGTCACACAGACTTTGATCTAGGTCACAACTCTGCCACCCGTTAGCTTGCTGGCCCTGGGTGGGTTCTTTCATCTTTTTTAGCCACGGAGCCCTCATCTGTGAACAGGAAAAACAAAACCTCCCCTGCCTAGTGACTGTGAAATTTGAACAAGTCATGTTATAGAAAGTGACCAACACTGACTGTGGTGGAGAGTGGATTCTCAGGAAGGTTCACCTACCTGCCTTTCTCTCCTTTTTTTTCTTACCTCTCCCAGAGGCCATTGTGAGGGAGAAAGAAAAGGCTAAGACTCCCAGGTTTGGACTTGAATGACCTGTCCTGGTTCCCTGGAGGTCAAGGGCCAAGATAGGTATTAGATTCAAGGGTCTCTTTATTCAGGCAGTTTTAAAAGTTTTTCTTTTAAAATGTTTTGTTTTTAATTAGTTAGAATTACAAGGGCACTTCGAAAAGTATGTGGAAAAATGGGATTAAAAGATAATACAAATCTTTCCATAAACTTTTTGAAAACCCCTCACACTAATTCTAATTGTGATTTTTAGGAGAGTTTAGGTGAACCCCACTTTAAGAATAAAAGGGAAAAATTCAATTCCAAGAAGCTCCACTAACAAGCAGGTTACCAAAAGATCACATTCTAAAAAGAATTTGCCACCATACAGAATGGTATTATTTTTCCTCTAATGCATTTAAAATACGGTTTGATTTTAAACATTCATCTTTCCACACAATTAATTCTACTAAAACATGAGGCCTGGTAAATAATAGGTTCTTTACAAATGTTTGAAGACCACCTGAATGAATCAGTGATTGAAATGAATGAAAACTATGGGACTGAGCCCTCATTTTGGAATTTGAAATTAGGTATTCACATAGCTTTCTTTTCTTTCCCTCCTACCAGAAGAAATAAGCTTCTAATTTGACTCCTAGAACATTTAGATTACACAAAGGACATTGAGGGTAATGTGAAAACACTGTTAAACTAATTCTATTCATCCCTAGGTAAAGGTAGGGTGGTATGTTATAGGGCTTTGCAGACTTATTTTACACATGGAACCTAATATTTAAAAATAAGCTTTTGCAGAAGCCCTATAAATAAGGCAGACACAAGTGGAGCTTCTCTGATTGAAGTAGGGGCAGGGGATTTGAAGTCATTCCGTCCCTCACCACTCTCAGCAGCCCCTAAGCCCTGGTACCCCTGGGGCTTCAGGGCACACTGTGTTGTAAACCACTGGTGTAGTGAAGAGGACCAAATTAACAACCAGGAGACCTGGTTTCTTCTGACCACAAGTTGGTGTTGATGGAGGACAGGGACAGAGTACCAACCCCAGATGAGATACTTACAGTTACTGATTCACAAAGTAAATAAAAACAGAAAACCATATATTATTTTTGTGGTTAAATCATATATATATGTATAAATGTGCATCTGTTTGGAATAAAATCCCTTTTGGTAGATAGAATACCAGACTTGAGACTCAAAGGCCTGAGTTCAAGTTCCAACTTTGCTATTAAAAAACCAAATGGCACAGGGAAAATCACTGAAAGGCTCTCAATCTTTTCCCTCATCTGTAAAATGGGAGTGAAATATGGGAAATATGGCACAAACTAGGCTGAATTAAATGCCATGATAATTACAGGTGGCTGTCTTCCTTCTCGGTGATCTTCACTGGATTGGCTTCCTGGGCCTAACCCTGTAAACACTGTCATTGTCCAAAGTTCTATTCTCTTCTCCTACCTTCACTCCCCTGCCTTCTCCTCTCCTCTGTCCCCTCCCCTCTACTCTCTACTCATTGCCCCTAGATGGCACACACTGACTGCATTAGAACACAAGCCCCATTGCTCCAGCCCTGAGAGTGTCCCTGAGTCCTTGCTTATACGTGCTAATAATAAAGCTCCCATTTGTTAAGTTATTTATATTTGCATAAAGCATTGCACTAGGCATTTTTTCATAATTTCTTTATAAGAAAAGTGGAAATCACCATACTTTATGTTTAGCTGAAGCTAGAGTGGGCAGCCACCTTGCTCAAGGGCACAAAGGTAATCCATTGAGCTGAGTTTCAAACCTGCCTCCAAAGGCTCTACCCTACTTCTGCATGAAAATTGCACCTAGACATCCTTTGGAGTCAATATATTAGATGGAATCATGTAGAACATAGAACAACTCCCCCTTGATTAGTAACGACCCTACCCCCCCCGCCCCCACTTTTGGGATAACTTTTATTTTGGTATAATTTTAAACTTACAGCAAAGTTGCATTAATGTGCAAAGACCTCCATATACCCTTTACCCAGATTTAAACAACTACTTTTAAGGAGTTGATGGAGAAGAAGGAAGCTGAGAAGGGTCAATAAGGGAGGTAGAGAAAAGCCTGGAGGCATCATTGAAGCCAGAGAATCTGAGTTTCCCAAGAGAAGGAACAGCAGGGCCACATACTCCAAAGAGGCTAAGTACAATAACGACTGAAAAGTAACCACTGGGATTAAGTGGGGCTCCAGTGTTGAATGTCTGAAGGTGTCTCTGCAAGGAATTGTTGTGGGAACTGAAGGAAAACAGGGGAGAGGATGGACTTGGGCCAAGGTTTCAATTATGATGGCAAACCATGAATCAAGATTAGGAATCGAAAAGGTGGATGGTAGAATTGATTGAAGGCAGGTGTTTGGCCAAGCAGATGTGAGAGTGTTCAGGGATCTGAAGGTGTTGATGAGTGGCCTTGAGGTCCAGACTGGATAGTGAAAAAAGAATGGTCAGGGGGGATCAATAGATAGGAAGGAACATGGGGACCAGAGGGCTGGAGTGGCCTATGATGCAAGACAATAGGTGGATCGAGACCACAGTCACTCTGCTGAGAGCATGGGCAGGGGGGGAAGGAATGGGATGATTGAGTTTAAAATCTGAGAGCTGGACTTTCCTGGTTCTCAGAACAGCAGGACCCCGGGCCATGGACATGGTTGACATTGGGAGGGAGAGAGGGCTTAGGTGCCAAATCTCATGAGAAGGGGTTGGCCTGCAAAAGAAGGAGCCAACCCTCTGTTGGAATAGGATGGAAAAAGAAGATGACCACCTAAACAGACAGGATTGCACATTTGGGGGTGGGAGAGAGGGTATGTCTGCCGGATGGCTCCTGTTTCCTCCAGGAGGAGTGAAGGACGGTCATCAACTGAGGGGAAGAGGAGGTGAGGGGAAGAGTGAGAGGTCCGAGGGGCATGTGGAAGGCACAGAAAGGTCTTTGAGCAGAACGAGAGAGAGAGCTGACAGAGCAGAGCTAAGCAGTAGCATCGCTGGGTAATGTCTAGAGTTTTTTTGAGGTGAGTAACCATGAATTTATAGTGACATCAGTCTTCCTGCTCATGTGGGTTTTTTTCTAGCAAAGCTCAACTCTACAGGGGCAGGTATGGAGAATGTAGGTGGAGGGGTCCATCCTCAATTGATGTCTTCCTGGCAACAAATTAAAGGAAAAAGAAGCAAGGGGCTTGGGAAGATTTGCCAGAAAATGGTCATAATGGTGGACGATGAGGTCTAGTTGGATAAGGACAGAAGAAAAGACGAGAGGGTACTGATGAGTAGAGAGAGAATATTGGTGTCAGCAGAGTGGAAGTCTCAGTTGGCCAAGATGAGTTCTTCTGGGGGTTCAGCAAACATTGGTGGAAGGAAACACGGGAGGGTGGGAGCAAGGTCTCCACTGCAGAGGGCTGCAGAAGAAGCAGCCGCCTGGGCAGGGGGAGGCGGGCTTCAATCAAGGCAGGAGCTGGAGCAGGAGGCTCTGAAAGACGCTGCAGCTACAAGTAAGGGTTTGTTCGCTTTAGCATTGGTGGTGGGGTGGTGGTCCAGAGGACTGTGGAAAGGACAGGGAGGGAGAACAGTAGTAGGAGAAGCAAGGGAAGACAGCGTGGAACAGGCTGGGCATAAGATTTGGGAAGAAGATAGGAGACCAAAGGCACGTGCACCTGGAGCAGTTCCCTTCCTTGGTGCCAAGTTGTTCCAGTGCCAGAACTGGCGGTGGGTCCAGGTGGCATCTCCCTACAGTCTGCTGGGAGTACTGTCCCACGGTATAGGGTGTAGTGATGTCCAGGGGAAGAGGGGGAGTGGCTGCAGAGCTCAGGCCTGGAACCCAAAAGCTATCCAGAAGAGCATTTGATGGGAAAAGGCAAATGGAGAAATATAAAGATACATTTATTCAGTTATTCAGACATCATCTGAGCACCTGCCATTCTGCCAACCCATCTGGGTCAGAGCGACAAGTTTTCCATCTGTTCGTGGGACCCCAGGAGGTGGCTGCTCAGGGAGAAGTCTGTCCATGAAACCCCTGACCTTGCCCGGGCAGCCTGGGGGAAATAAAATAAGCTAAGGCTCCATTCTGAACCTACTCTAAGGTGCTCCATGCTAACTATCTGCAGACTGTAATATTTTAATTAAATCCCTCTCAGCCCTAAAAGTGGTCAATGCCTTTTTGACCTGTTCTCTCTAATTACCTTCAGCATGTTTTAACAGACTTCAAATACCATCTAATTCTTGGAAACAAGTGCAGGATAAATTGAGTCTGAAGCTGCGGGCTTTTGGCAGCAAATCTGACTTTGCAGAAGAGGTTAAGATGGTGCTCGTGGAGATTTGTAAGGATTTTCTGCAAGTTTAAGGTTATGAATCCATGGGTCCTCTTTGCAAAGGTGGGATGGGATCATCGTTTTGGTTTTGATTATCTTAACCCTAATTTGTTTAGTAATGTTGTCAGTCTCAAGTGTAGTCTGGGGGGAAAATCTATATAAAGAATCTTCAGGAAAGATAGAAAAAAGACCCTTTTGAGAAAGATCTTGGGCATAGAGACACGGAATGAACATGACATTGGGAGTCATACATTTATTCAGTTATTCAGACGTGATCTAAGCACCTGCCATTCTGCCAGCCCATGTGGGTCACAGTGATGAGCTTTCCATCTGTTGGTGGGACCCCAGGAGCTGGCTGCTCAGGGGGAAGTCTGTCCAAAAAACCCCTGATCTTCCCCAAGCAGCATGGGGATAAAATAAGCTAAGGCTCCCAGGTCCCCTTTGGTGAATATTAACAGAGGCCCAGGCCCTGGGTGAGCCTTCCACCCATCATCCCATATAATTTTATCTTTACCATCTCTCAGTAACGTGGTATCACTCGCCCCATTTTATAGATGAAGGAACAGAATCAGAAAGATTTTCTAACCTTGCCAGGCTTAAACAACCACAAGTGGACTTAGATCCAGAAGGCTAAGTTCTGTCCTCTCCTCCACCACGCCACACTACCCTAGGGCCCAGTTGTATCAAGTGCAGTCTGCAAGTCCAAGTGTTCCTCAGCACAGAATTAAAGGAGCGATCAGATGCACAGGAGGGGCGTGGAGAGGAGAGCTCCCCTAGGGATTTGTTCAAACTCAATTTGAGCTCAGGAAGAGGGAGAAGCAGATCATTCCGGTGCAGGACTGGGGTGAGCCACCAGAAGGCACTTCCTCCCCGAGGGTGATGAGCTAGCATAGAGGAGGGAGCGATCTGACCCCAAAACCCCTTGCAAGCAAACCTCTGATGACACTTGCTCTGCTTGGTAGTAAATGGCCTTTCAGAGAGGAGGAGTGTGACAGGCAGTTTTTTCTCCCCACACCCTGCCTGGCCCATAATAGGTACTCAGCAAACATTGGAATGAATGAGTGCAGGAGTTAGTGCATGAAATGAGAAGAGATTCATTATGTCTTATGTCTGGGAGCTGTGGAACGTGCTCCCGGACCCTCCTAGGAAGGGTTTCCTGGGAAAGGTTTATCATGGCCCTGTCTGCACGTGGAGAGGAACTCCCAGATATTTGGCCCCGTCAGAGGAAACCAGGTTTGACACCACTTTCATTTTATATACTTAGGCTTGTTGAGTTTGCTCACTATTTCTTTACTGTTAGGCAGTTTGTCTACAATTAGGATAAATTGCCACGTGGGCAGCAACAGAACAGGCTCATAGAACCCTTTATTAAAATAGCCAAGCACTAACACAGAAGAATGAAGTGGCTAGAACTAAAAGCATGCATTTTTAGAGAAAGCAAACACCTAGGTACAATGTAGTACCTTAACTGTTATCAATCACTACTTAATCTAATTAGTGTAGAAGCTATTTTAAAGAGCTTAATTAGATTAAGCTGTGATTGATAACACTTTATATCTACTTGAGTAGAGCACTTCTTCTGATTCACCTCGAATCTTTATACTTCCAGTCAAAAGCCTGTTTCAGTATGAGCTGAGCGTAGGGAAGGATTTGGGAAACACTGAAATCACTCTGGGTGCCCCTGAGTCAGGGGCCTTGGCAGAGTCCTTGGGCACAGACATTCTGAGACCTAATGGGGTGGCCTTGACAAAGACTTCCTGAGACTTCATTTCTAGAGGACTAAGGGGGTCACAGAGAAAGGCATTGAGGGATGGCGGGACCTAGAATGAGATCATACTTCTAGTTAAGCAGATTTAGATCCAGAGCAGCCCTCAGCTGATTTGGAGAACTGGACTGAAAACAGGGAAACACAGGTCAGCAGAGCAAGGGGTGGGGTGGTTAGCAGGCGCATAGGTGCCAGGACTCAACATGAGTGGTACCAGCTCACACCCTCTTGGTAAAGATGAGCTGCTTGATCGCAGTGGACTCCACAGTGTGAGGAGTGGGCAGGGGGTGCAAGAGGCTTGTTTAGCCTGCCTTGGAAGTTGATCCTTGCCTACAGAGCAGCAGGACAGGGCATGAGGGGCCTGTCCCTACCCCAATGCTCCAGGCACTGTGACTTCCTTTTAAGCCTGCTGAGAACTGGGGGAAGGATGCGGGAAGCAGAGGTTATGTCTGGGGTGGGACTGTACAGATTCAGTTTCTTCTGGGCTGGGGGTGGGAAGTGGGAAGGGGAACTGGACCTAGTCTAAGCTAAAGGGCTTGTCTTCCATCTCCTCTCTGCAGCCCGCATGTGCGATGCCCACCTTCGAGGCCCCTCGGGCATCATCACCTCCCCCAATTTCCCCATTCAATATGACAACAATGCACACTGTGTGTGGATCATCACAGCGCTCAACCCCGCCAAGGTAAGGCTCCTGGGGGGGGGGGGTGTACTGTGAGTAGCGCCAGGTTGGGGACAGCTGGTCTTCAAGAGTTTCAAACCCAGAACTTGGTGGTGGTAGATTCTCTGCAGAAAATTCTTTCATATTGTTTTATTAAGTATTGATCGAGTAGATAAAAAGCATATTTATAAAATATAAGCAAGATATAAAGAGCACCAGTACACCAAACACTGGTGTAGCCATCTCCTAGCTTAGGAAAAAAAGAGTCACAGTTACCTTAGTGATACATGTTCCTCACCAGTCCCATTCCCTTCCCTACACCCTCCGAGGTAACCACTGCCTCAGTTGTGTGTTTATTATTCCTTGCTTTTCTTTATACTTAGCACTTAAGTGTATACCCCTAAAAATACATGGTTTAGTATGCCAGCATTTGAACTTAATAGAAAAGGAGTCATGTTGTATGCATTCTCAATCAACTTCACTCAAAATTATGTCCGTAAGATTTATCTGTTGTTTTGTGTAGTTTTGCATTGCTGTGTACATCTTTTCATTCACTTATTTTCCTTTTAGTTTGTGTGTGTGTGTGTGTGTGTGTGTGTGTGTGTGTGCGTGCGTGCCCTTTGTTCTCTTATAAATTTTGCAAGTTTCTTCCCAAGATCCGCAAAATAACGTGTTGGAATCTTTATTTTAATTATATCAGAATTACAGATCAATTGGAGAAGAACAGATATCTTTTTGATACTGAGTCTTCCAGTCCATGAGTATGTTATGTCTCTCTATTTGCTTTAATGGCTTTCAATAAACTTGTACAATATTTTCCATTACAGATCTCATACATTTCTTCTAAATATCTTCTAATATTTGCTTCTAAATATCTTCTATGTGTTGTTTCTGTTATAAATTATATCTTTTTCAATTGCATTTTCTACCCTTTCTTTGCCGGTGTTTAGAAATGTCATTGATTTTTGTACTTTAATTTTTATGTATAACAGATATCTTGCAATAATTTATCTCTGAATTCTTTGTGGTTTTCTACATAGTCATCATCTACAAAGAATGATGGTTCTGTTCTTCCTTTCCAATCCTTATATCTTTTATTCTTCCTTTTTCTTGCATGAGTGTTCTGGCTACAACCTCCGGTATAATGTTGTGATGATGGTGGGCAGAATGTTTTTATTTCTTCACTATTAACTGATGTTTGCTGAAGTTTGTTTATTTTTAATGTATAGATACTCCTTTTGAGATGGGGAAGTTCCTTTTTAGTCATAGTTTGCTAAGAACTTTTATCAAGAATGGATGTTGAATTTTATCAAGCATCTTTCTATATCTATTCATATAATCATCTTATTTTTCTCTTTTATTCCCTTAGTATAGTAAATTACATCAGTTGACTTTTCTCATGTTAAGCCAACCTTTCATCCCTATGATAAACTTAACTTGGTCATTTACTGTTGTTACTTACACATGTGCCTATATTTGACTTGCTAACATTTTGTTTAGTAATTTGCTTCTATTTGGTTAGTGAGATTGGCTTGTTATTTTTTTCGTATTACCTTGCCAGATTTTTATATCAATGTATTGCTAACCTTATAAAATGATTTCAAGAGTGTTTCTTCTCTTTCTTTCCCTTTTTGGGGTTATTAGTGGAAGATTGGAATAACTTTTGCCTTTAAAATTGGGAGGAATTTTTCAGCAAAACTATCTGGGTCTGTTATTTCCTTTATTGGAAGATTTTACAGTATAGATTTAATATCTGTAATGACTAAAGGATTATTTAGGCCCTCCGTTTTTTTTCTTGAGTCCATTTTACTAAGTTTTCAAATTTATTGGGTGTAATGTTGTGCATGCTATCTCTTATGTTTATCATCCCTGCTATTGTGTTTCTATTCCCTTTTCCATTTCTAATTTGTATCATTTTTTAAACAGTATTGCCAGAGGTTTCACATCTGTTAGTCTTTTCAAAGAACCAATTTCAAAGAACCAAGGAGTATTAGCAAAATACTCCTTTTAATATATTTCTTTTCTATTTCATCAATTTCTGCTCTCATCTTTATTATTTCTTTCCTTCTCATATTTGGGTATATTCTGTTGTTCTTTTTCTGGCATCTTAATTTTGATACTTAGTTCATTATTTTTCATTCTTCTTTAACCATCTAAGTCTATAAATTTCCCTCTAGGAACTATTAGGCTACATTTCTACAAATTTTTATATGCAGTATTTCTGTTATAGTTTAGTTCTGAATGTTTTCTAATTTCTATTACTGTTTCATCTTCAACCATGAGTTATTTAGAAGTATTTTTCCATTTCCAAACAAAGGATCTAGCTGTCTTTTTTTGTTAGTGATTCTAAAGCTTGTGGTCAGAGAACATTGTATTTGAATCATCTGAAATTTGTTGAGATGTCCTTTTGAGACCAGAGATGGTCATTTTTCACATATATTTTGTGTGTGCTTGAAAAAATAAGTTGTACGTTTTGTAGTTTTTGTGTTCTGATATGTCCATTACATCAAGCTTGTTAATTGTGTTTATATATTTTATATCTTCATGAGGTTTTTTTGTCCTCTTGACCAATCAACTTCAGAGGGAAGAATCTTAAAATCTACCACTATGATGGTAGGGTTGTTTATTACATTTTGAAGTTCTATCAATTTTTGCTTTATATATTTTGAGACTGTGTTATTAAAGCATACAAATTGAGAATTATATATCTTCCTGGTGAATTGGATTGTTTTAAAAATAATTATGTAATAGCTTTCTTTATCCATAGTAATGTTTTTGACATTAAGCCTTTTATTTTCCTGGCTATGAGTATTATATCAGCTTCCTTTTGGTCTTTGTCTAATAAGTCTTTTCTATTCTCTCACTGTCAACTTTTCTACTTCCTTATAGTTTACCTGTGCTTTCTGTAGAGTCAGATTTTTTAAATCCAGTCTGACAATCTACCTTTTAACTAGAAAATTTATATCCTTTAAATTATACAATCATTTCTATTCTTTTTGGGCTACCCTAAAATACCCTAGAAATATTAATATGCATACTTAATAAAGACTAACATTAAATAGTAATTTTCTATTCTGAAAAGTTAGGGATCTTAGAACACTATGACTTTAATTACCCCCCTCCTGATTCATACTCTGTGCTGCATGTATTTTCATGCACCTGACTTTATCTCAGTCATTATTGTTATTGTTTAATAACAATAACAGTACTTTATCTCACCAGTCATTATTGTTATTGTTTAATAAAGCCAACATCTATTAAGATTCACTCCCATCTTTACCACTTCTGTGGTCACCATTCCTTCTTGTGTATCTGTCCTTTTTTTTTTTTTTTTTTTAAAGATGACCGGTAAGGGGATCTTAATCCCTGACTTGGTGTTGTCAGCACCATGCTCTCCCAAGGGAGCCAACCAGCCATCCCTATATAGGGGTCCAAACCCATGGCCTTGGTGCTATCAGCACTACACTCACCCAAGTGAGCCACAGGCCAGCCCCATATCTGTCCTTTACTTTGGAATTACTTTCTCTCTGTCCAAAGTACATTTTTTAGAATTTATTTTCCTGTTGATGGCAAACTTTCTTGGTTCTTGTTTGTCTTAAAATATCTGTTTCCCCCGTTCTTAAAAGAACACCAGTATTCACTTGACATTTGGTTCTTGGTTGGTAATTATATTCTCTCTACACATGGAGATATTGCTCCAGTGTCTTGCAGCTTCCAGTGGTGCTGTCAGCTTACTTACTTATTACTGTCATTTCTTCATATGACATCCTTCTGCATGCTTTCATGTTCTTTTCCTTGTCTTTAGTGTTCTGCAGTTTCACCGTCATGTGTGTAGGTTTGGATTTTTTGTATTCATCCTGCTTGAATTCATCAAGCTTCTTGAATCCATGGATTGTGGCCCTCATCAGCTGAGGAAAATATTTAGCCATTATCTTTTCAACTGTTGCCTCTCCTTTACATCCCTCTCTTTTTTCCTTCTGGAAGTCTGACAAGACATGTTAATCTTTTTCTCTATCCTCTGCGTTTCTAAACCTCTCTCATATCTTCTCTCTCATTCTGTTCACTAGTTCTCTGGTCAGCTGTGACTAAACTCTGTTAAATTTATTCACTGAAGATTTATTTTAATTTCAAATAGAATTTTCATTTTATGAAGGTTTATTTGGTTCTTTTTCAAATGTTCTTGGTAATATTTTATAGTCTCTTGCTCTTCATTCATGTTGAGATCCTTCTTTAATTCTTTAAATATATTAAATAAACTCATTTTATATTCTGTGCCTGTTAGTGTCAATATCTGAAGTCTTTGCAAGTTTGATTCTGTTGTCTGTTGTTTACCACCTCTTGCTCCCAGTCCCGTGTTTCCTTCTTTGTTTTATAATTGTTGACTTTGTGGTTAGAAGGATAAACTTTGTCTCTGGGATTCTTTGAGACCTGGGTGGAAGGTGGTCTCTTCCAGAGAGCATTTGCATTTGCTTCTGCCTGCTGCTGGGGGCGTTACCAGTCTCTTTACACTCAATTCTCAGTATGAAGATTTCAAATCACCCAAGTAATACGAAGGCTACCAATGTATGTGAAGGTTGACTTATGGTTATAGATTCTCATCAGAAGTTTTCTGTTTCCTGTCCACTCAGTGTCAAGGACTGAGATAAACAATCCGCCTCCAGATCCACCCAGAGGGTGGCAGTGGCAGATGAGAAGGAAGACGGGCTTATCTCTAGTTCACCCTCACATAGGCGGTGCAGTTTTAATGAGCCAGCTCTATGCAGAGGTATCATATCAGAGTCCCCACCTTGGTGGGCCCTGACCTTTGTCTCCTGTTCCCTCTTCTCCATGAGCCCCCCAAAACCGAAACTATACTTCTCCAGATTTTTGAAGTATACTCAAGGCCAGCTTCATGCTCGCAGACACATTTTGGGTCCTACATTCACTGTGTTGTGGACTCTTAGTATTCCTTATGATGTTAGTCTTGTCTACTCAGACTGCTGTAACAAAATACCACAGACTAGGTAACGTAAACAATAGACATTTATTTTCTCACAGGTCTGGAGACTACAAATCCACGCTTAAGGTGCTGGCAAGTTAGGTTTCTCGTGAGCTCTCTTCCTGGCTTGTAGATGGCTACCTTCTCATTGTGTCCTCATGTGACCTTTCCTCTGTGCACACAGATGTCTCTGATGTCTCCTCCTCTTATAAGGACACCAATCCCATCAGATTAGGTCCCCATACTTATGACCTCATTTAACCTTAAATTACCTCTTTAAAGATCCCATCTCCAAATACAGTCACTTTGGGGATTAGGACATCAGTGTATGAATTTTGAAAGAATATCGTTCAGTCCACAACACTTACTAACTCGTAAAAAGCTTTTGTTTTTTCCTTTTTAAATTTTATCCAACACTCTAAAACTGTTTGGTCCAAGTTCCAGAGGCCATAGTACTGGGAACACTGGAAGCAGATTTCCCCCACACCTC
This sequence comes from Cynocephalus volans, assembly GCF_027409185.1. NCBI lineage: Eukaryota > Metazoa > Chordata > Mammalia > Dermoptera > Cynocephalidae > Cynocephalus > Cynocephalus volans. The sequence goes on along the minus strand of NC_084467.1, from coordinate 26,883,586 downwards.
ATTTTACAAAAAGAGATTACATTTTATTAAACCATTTCGTGGTGAACTTAGTCAATGGGGAAGGATGCTTCAGCCACATGGAGTAAGGATGGAGGCTGGACCAGAAGGAGGACTTACTACCATGAGGTTATTAAGTTGTTGTCTAGAGTGCTCTTTCTTGGAATTGTTTAAGATGCTTATCTCCATTTTCTTTTGAACTTGAAGGTAGAGTATAGGAGGAAGTCTAGGTGACACCTGAGAATTTTCTGAGATAAAATTTGGTTCACCCCCAGAAGGCCTAGCCTTGGCCAATGTGTGGAGGTCAGTGACCCTATAGTGGTCACTCCGCCACAGGTCCTGCAAGAGGTCACATTACCCTGGGTTCCTGAAATCAGTCCCTCTGAAGGATACTCCCTTAGAATGTGCAGAAGGATGTTCCCAACACCTCCGTGGGTCCTTGGCGTGCTTCCAGTAGTGCTGAGGGAGCCCAGAAAGGCTAAAGAGAGTCTGTCCTGACATCAGGTAGGGGAGAGCCAGGGAAAATACTCATATAATGCAACAAGGAGGTCTTAAGTATGGAAATTCAAAGACTAAGACTGAAGAATAGAAGCTGCCTTCTTGTAAACAACAGGGAAAACGGATGCTGTGTGCCTGACCCTGTTCAGGGAACTGGTTCACAGGTGAGACACAGGTGTGTCCAAGGACCACCTGTTCATTCACCTTCAGACATTTCCTTCAGCCAAAAGCACGGTCTGTACAAGTTCCTGATATGTTTTATGAGATGAGCATTCATTCGTTTATTGACTATAGGTACGATCTCTGCCCTTCGGGTCGTGCACGTAGGAGTGAAGACAGGCATGTAAATAAAAAACTAAAGTGTGGATAAGTGCCGATGGAGGTGTGTCCAGAGTGCTATGGGAAAACCCAGAAAGAAGCCACTGAGAGGTCAGGGAAGTTTTCACAAAGAAGGTGACATTTGAGCAGGGTCTTGACAGATGAATATGTGTGGAAAACAGTATTTCAGAGTGACACATGTGCAAAGGCACTGAAGTAAGGAACAGCCTCTTAGAATTGCAATTAAACAAACATGCCTGGATCAAGGTGAGGAGGGAAAGGTAAGCAGAATCTAGATCATGGTGAGCCTGCAGGCTTGGCAAAGGGGTTTGGGTCTTATCTTGAAACAGGGATTTTTGAGGCTAGAAGTGTTAGACTGTTGTTAATAAAAATAATAGCGCTTATTATTTGCCTATCCTGTGCTAAGCACGGAGCTAATCCCTCTGTATAAATGACTTTATTTCATCCTCTTAATAGCACAATGAATTAGGTTTTAATAGATCCATTTGATGGATGAAGAAACCAAATCATGGATAGGTTAAGGGTTAGGAAATAGCTCTAGCTTATAGCCAGTAAGTGGCAGAGCTGGGATTTAAACCCAGTCAGTCTTTTTGGCTCCAATGCCCAGAAAGACTGTTGGATGGAGCGAGGTCTCAGAGTAGGTGGGAGGGGCTGTAATTGACAGCACTGGGGTGATCCTGGGAAGGACAAGGGCCACACTTGCATCTAAACCAGAGCAATAGCAAGAAGATCTGAGTTTTTGAAAGATTACTCGGGCAGCAGTGGAGAGGATTGGAGGGGGAGACTAGAGGGAGCAAGACCACTTAGGAGGCTGAAGCAGTTACCCAAGTAGGGTAAATGGAAACATGGAGGGGAGAACAGACGAGAGACATTTAGGGTGTGAAGAGGACTTGGTGGATGATTGGATATGAGAGTGGAAGGAAGGGTCTTATTCAACATTGTACCCCAAGTGACCAGCATAGTGCCTAGCACATAGTAGGCACTCAGTATATATGCAATGAACAAATGAATGATGACTCAGTGCTTTCTGGCCTAGACCAGTTGGAGACTAAAAAGCAAATACAAAAGGAGGAGCATGCTTTGCAGGGGTCAAGAGGGAATATGGTGCATTTGAAGTATCTGTGGTTCATTCAGTGGCAGCTGGATATGCTGGTTGGAAACTCTGGATAGATTTGGGTTCAAGAGAGTGTTATCTCATTAACATATGGGTCGGAATAGAAGCCTAAGAAATGGACATTTCTTGGAAAGAGGAAAGAGAATAAGAAGATTCAAAATGGATCTGGGAACACCATCCTTATAGATGAAAGAATGAAATCCGGTGAAAGAAATAGAGATGGAGCAGTCTATTGGGTTTGGGGTTCGGGCCATAGTCCTGGGACCTCCTCCTGCCAGGACCATTCAGATCAGCCTCAGGGAAGAAGACACAGCTGATGAAATTTCCCTGGTCAGCACTGAAGCCCTGACCACACCGGTGCCCCCACCCACGCACATCTGCCCTTCCTCTGCAGCTTCTCAGTTTGAACACGAGATGTATGATCCAATTTGCATACGCACCTCAATGGATTTGATCAGGAAAGTTAACCTACCTTTTCTCTAAAAGAAGAAAAAGGAGTGCAGGAGAGAGAGGGAGAGAGGATGGAGATGGGAGGGGGAGAGGAGGGGCATGGAAGAAAGAGGGAAAGGGAAGCTCATTGCATGATCTTCAAAGCCAAAGATAACAGCGTTTTGATTATTCACTCCTCAGGGATTAGCAGTGTCACTCTTGCCTTTGTAGACATGAAGTATTGAGAAATAACTCTCCAGGCAAGTGATCGCAGCTAGTGCAAATGTCAGCAATGCCTTGGTTCAGTCACTTATTCATTCAGCAAACATTTACTCGCACCCTCTCTCTGCGGGGCCCTATTCGAGAAGCTGGTGATCAGGGAGGTTTCCCCTATTCCTCCACAGTCCACTTCTCATGGCTGGGTGGGACCCTGGGGTGCTGGGAACCCAGTTTGAAAATCATTGGTCTAGGGCAGAGATTATCAAACTTTTTCTGTAAAAAGCCAGTTAATCAATATTTTAGGCTTTGAGGACCATGTAAGCACCCAGCAATTGAGCACAAGCTGGCAGGACTGGAGCCCTGTCCTTTGGCTGATCCTGGACAGCGCTTGGGAAGGAGGAATGTTCTCCTGGGCTTCAGGTGAGCATCCTCTGCGGTTCCACGCCATCCTCCATGATTCTCAGGACAAGGTAGCTGTGCTCTGAGGGGTCTAGTCTCCAGGACTCCCTCCCCCCCCACCCACCCTCTGCCATGAATACAGATTCAGCCTACCCCTAATTCCTCCTCCCACTCTTGGACCCTGCACCAGACTTCTGGCTCCATTCCTCCCTCCCTGCTGAATTATAGCTTCCCATCAACTTGACCTTGAAGTCCAGACTGCTTGCTCCGGCTGCCAGGCAAAATCCAACTGCAGACTCAGCCAGGCTGTTCCCCTGCCTCAGCTGCCCTCCTGTTCTTCATTCCCTTCTTCACTGCTCCCAGCATTGCCTGGGCCGAGCCCACACCCTTCTGCACCCTGCCAGGCCCAGCACACCCACATCCTCCATGCACCCTCCTCCCATCTCTCTCTTCTTTGCAATCCTCCAGCACTCACTGTCTGCACCATGTCCTTGGCATTTAGATTCTGCTCTAAATTGTCAGGCAAGTGAGATAACTTATGGGAAACGGCTAGCTCAGTGCTTGGCACATGGCAGGTGCTCAGTAATTATGTCCTAGATGATGGGTTTGTTTATTCATTTATCTAATGGGTTTAAATTGGATGTCTGAGCGGTATACAAATGTGCTTCTTTGAGCATGGCTATTTCATGTGCTGCCATCTCTCCTGCCTCAGAAAGGCGCTTTGTGAGTTTGATTGATCTGCATGTTAGTTAATGAGTCATTATAGAATGCTGTCTTTAAACAGAGGCCAAAGCAGAGGAGAAAAAATAAAAAAGGAAAGCATCAGTACATTGTGCACCAGGGGCCTGTCCCAAAGCTGCGATGTTGTATATGTCGAACAGTCTTCTTGATGTAATTAGCTCCCACATTAGGGTCAGCGCTCTGAAATGTGGCTCACAACAATGGCAGCTCTAACCAATGATGTGAATCATTTTATGGCTCTGGGTTCTGGCCTTCAAAGCAACATTGTCCCATTATAGGCCTAACAGTCATACACTCCCTCTTTTGAAGGTGGCTTGGTGAGCAGTGTCCTCTGCCCCATGGCTGACTGGAAGGGGCTGATGTAGTGAGAATATGCACCAGGCAGGACCCTGAGTCCCTGCACAGCCCAGGCTCCTCCTGCTGCAGAAGCACTCTCTGCCTTATGGTATTTTATGTGCAGCACGTGTTTGTTGAGCACCTGCTGGGATCCAGAAAATGAGCTTGAAAGGATAGTCATGGTCGCTCCTTTGTGGACCTGACACCTTGCTGGGATTCTATAAGGCAGTAGAGTAGAATGGCAAAGAGCCTGGCCTCTGGTTGCCTAGTGTGACTGCCTGCTTTGCCACTTATCTGTGGACCCTAGGCAAGTTGCCTAACCTTTCTGTGCCTGGGCTTTCCCGTTTGTAAAATGGAGCCAATCAAAGTAACCATTGTTCTCGAGAGTTTTACATGACTTACTGTGTGAAAGTGCTCAGAACAGAGTTGCACTGAAGATATCTCGTAAGAGAAGATGATCAAAGACTATGAATAAGTATCTCAAAGAATCTCTTAGACCAGGGGTTGGCAAACTATAGCTCACATGCCAGATATAGCTCATTGCTTGTTTTATAAATAAAGTTTTACTGGAACACAGCCATGCCCATTCATGTACATATTATGTATGGCCATGGTCATGATGTATGTAGTTGTGACAGAGATCATATGATCCACAAGGGGGAAAATGTTTACTGTCTGGCCCCTTACAGAAAAAGTTTGCCAAATTTCATTCTAGAGTATAACTACTGTGAGGGATCTGAGAGCCTAGCAATCCATCCATGCCAGATAATCAGGAAAGGTTTCAAAAATGTTCTGTCATTCAACATTGTCTGAGCCCCTGGTACATGCCTGGCACACTGACAGGCACTGGTGGGACAGAGGCAGTGAGACCTGATCCCTGCCTTCCAGGAGCTCCTGGCATAGTGGAGGAACAGGTGAACAGATCAATCACAGAACAGCAGGTAAGTACCTAAAGCAAGGTGAGAGGACGCTAAGCCTTGTCAAGGCCCCTCAGAGAGAACGGAGACAGGAGGGAGCTCAAGGATGGGGAGAAACTTGCTAGGGGAGCGACAGGGAGAGGGTAGAGCCTGTGCACACGGGAGTTGTGGGCTCCCTGGTGGGCACGCCCAGGAGCTCAGGTGGCCTCACAGGCTGTTCGGCCCCTCCTTGTGTGTTAGGCTGGGAAATGAGACCCCAGGAAATGTTCCGCAGGGCAGGAATGTTGAGGATGAGAGATGGGAAGGAGATTCCAGCCTGAGCAAATTATCCCTGGATGATGCCATTAGCCAACAGGGAATATTCTGGATGGGAGACTCACAGGGCCAAGAAATCCCCACTCACTACTGACAGCTAAACTCCACCCCCTCTTTACTAGCCCAGCCCAGCGACTGCCTGCTACAAGCCCCGTCTCCCTCACCTGGACTATTGCTACAGCCCAGTAACTGGTCTGTCTCCTGGTTTTCAACCATCCCCAATGCTGTCGCTCCTAAAACAAAAATCTCATGTCATACCTTTGCTCACAACTCTTCCATATCTCCCTGTCGTCTTTAGGACAAAGCCCCAAATCCTTAGCATGACACACAGCCTTTCCTAATCTGGCTTCTCCTAGTTCCCTCACATCACCACCCTCCACTTCCCTGTTTAAACAACTCTAAATCAATTCCAAGTGTCTGGACAAGTCACACCGTTCCACTCTCTGCTCATTCTCGTGCCCGGATTGCTGTGCCTTCCATACCTATTGGTTGAACTCCAGTTTATCTTGCAAACACAGCCTGGGATTCATTTCCTCCAGGAAGCCTCCTTTGGCCTCTGTCCAAGCCAATGGCAATTACTTCCTCCTCTGTGTCTTTCTTAGACCCACTTAGCTGAGAAGTGCTCAGGGATGCTCTTATCCAGAGCATGCTCCTCACTGTGCATGTGCAGAGGCGCCCTGCATGGAGGGCACCCAGGCTCATGAATGAGGGCTTCAGAGACACCCAAAAGCACCTTGGGGTGAGGCTCTGCTGGGACACTGGCAGCAGGGGGAGCCGAGCTGTTTGGTTTGGACGGAGGAAACCTGCAGAAGGCATCAGTCACAACTAGGAAAAATTATCCACAGGAATCTGTACTCTTTGAGTTGTAGAATAGAAAACGAAGGAGCAACTTCAGCTCCCCCCAGCCTCTGGTTGGGGGAGTGAAGATCATCATTAGACTGAAATGGACAAAAAGAGACCCAGGTAGACATTAGGAGTGGGTGCTTCTGTACATTGTTTTCATGAAAGGCGCCACCACCCACCCACCCAGTTACCCAAGCCAGAAACCTGCAGATCAGCACAGCTTCCTCCCTCTCCTCAGCCCCCGCGTCCATTCAGTCCCAAAGCCGCACACGTCACCAGCACCTGCCCCTCTTCCCCTCTCCCATTGCTGAAGCTTGGAACCGTCCTCCGCTGCCCGCCTCACCCGTGATCAGTTCCACACAAGCAGCCGGACTGATGTGTTCTCCAACGTATGTGGCCGTCACCCAGTGTTTAAAACTCTCCTCCCACCCCTCCCTCAGACAAACCCCAGTTCTTTGAGGGCAGGGAGATATGAGACCTTTGGATCAAGCTCCAGGCAAACTTCTCATGTTCTGGACCTTCCCGAGTCACCCGTAACACTGAGGGCCTGGCCACATGGTCCCCCAGAGCGAGGCAGCTAGGCAGGTATGCTCGGTCTGTAGACCTTCTGCTCTGTAATTGTACAGACACTGAACAACTCGTTCTGGAATGTTCCATCTCTGCCAGAGCTCAGGCTCTGTTCACCTGACTCCTTCGCAGACGACTTCCTCCCTCACCCAGAATCCCTCTTTGACCTGACAGAGTCTTCAGAATTCCCTCAAACGCCACCATCCCAAGTAGCTCCTCCACCCCCAGTGCAGGCAGGGGACCTGCAGGCTCCCCTGTTCCCACAGCCCACCGCGGCCTCTGTCCCCTGGTGCTGTGGTCATCGGATTGCTTTTCTGTCACCCCTTGCCCCTGAGGCAGGGACTGGGTAGTGCTCACTGCTGAAACCCCACTTTCTAGCCTGGCATATGGGGAATGCTTATTAGATATCCATAGAATGCAGGAGTAAAGCTAGTTAAGAGGAAGGAATCTCGTCGAAACCTCATCCTGAGACATTCATTTATTCAACAAATAAACAAACAAAAAGGACGGAGAAGAGCAAACAGAGGAGCGGCTGAGAGAAACTTCTACAGGTCCCTGGGGGCAGGAGAGCTGAGATTCCACATGTGGCCTAAAAAAGTGCCACCAAGCCGTCAGGGATTTCTGTGCATTAAAGCGTGAAGAAAGAGTCTAATCATCTAACAGTCGGCCAGATGTGCCTGGTGTTGCTGTGACAGCCTCCAGAATTGGCCAGATGTGCCATGAACATCTTCAGAAACATCAGGAGGCCCTGGAGACAGTATTGTCTGGAGAGAAACAGTTCACATTCGTAAAGCTGGCACAGAAATGAGCAGTTTGTGTAGGACGGAGCCCCCAATGACTCTGGGCATCTGAACATTATGAGGAAAATTCTTACTATTCTCAGGCTTCATAAGTCTTCTCACAGCCCCTGCCTGCTTGTAACCCTGTGCTCCCTCCCTAGGTGATCAAGCTTGCCTTTGAGGAGTTTGATTTGGAGAGGGGTTATGACACCCTGACAGTTGGGGACGGTGGGCAGGACGGAGACCAGAAGACGGTTCTTTACATGTAAGTGCAGCGGTGTGTGTGGTCTGGAGGGTGGGACAGCACGTGGACCTTGGCTGAGCGTGGTGGGATGGGCTTGCCAAGTCCTGCCTGATCGCCAGACCACGCCGCAGCCAGGACAGTGTCCTACCATGCTCCTGGTCTCAGCAACAATTCCTCCACCTCTCTGTACTCCAACCAAGGGGAAAAGAGCACTGGGCCAAATTCTCACTGGGAATCCACATGAAAAGTGTACAGAATGAGTAGTCTCTTAGAGGGCAGGAGAAGTTTTGTGTGGGAGCCTGGAACTTTCCACTTGGCTCTCTGCTTCCATGCAGACCCTATTTCTGCCACCCAGCAGTTTTTACTCTAAGCCACGGACATCCATGGCAGTCTGAGCTCAGACAGAGACAGTGGGAGTGTGTTGCTAACTGTACTGCATACTCAGAACTATCGGGAAAATGGATAGCTTCAGAGAATCAGGACCACGTATACATAGTGACCATATTTCCTGACCCAAGAAAGGCCAGTACGAAGTGGTCTAGTCAAGGGAGAGGACAATATATCAGGCTGTCCTGGGATTACACCATGTGGTTGGGCCTTTGCATTTGGGGGCCCTTCAACTCCTCCTTTGCCCCCCACCAATAACCTGACATAAAAGTTGGGAAATGTTGCTGTTCAGTAAATGTGACCCAGCCTCAGAGACAGACAGGCCTGACTGTGTCCATCTCCCTACCAAGAATGACGGAGAATCACATACACTGAGCACCAGCTATGCACCAGACACTGTAATGAGGACTTTTGCATCAATTATCTTGATTAAGCCCCACAACAGCCCTCTGAGAAAGGTATTATTATCCCCACTTAACAGGTATAGAGACTGAGGCCCAATGATTGCAGAGACGGTCGGTAGCAGAACCAGCACTCAAGTTCATGTCTTTTGATTTTGGTCAAGGACGGTGTCCCATGCCACGCTCCCTTCCAACCAGGCTGGTTTTAATGCTTCCAACCCTCTGGTTTTAATGCTGAATGAGAAATCATTGTTCAGTAATAGCTGGCTTGTCCAGGGGCTTGTCTGTTCTGGGTCCCTCTTCACCTACCCCACACCTATCTGGAGATGATGTTATCCATGCAGTTAATCAACTCATCTAATCTGATGGTACCCACTGAGTCAGGTGACATGGCTGGGACTTGGGATCTCTCAGGACAAAGAAAGGGAATGTGAGCCCAAAGGGCATCCTCCGCTGCCTACTCCACTGAACTAGCCAAGGTGTCCAGAGAAACAGAACCAACAGGAGATGATAGATAGGTAGGTAGGTAGGTAAATAGATAGATAAATAGATAGACAGAGAGAGTTATTATAAGGAACTGGCTTGTGTGATTTTGTAGGCTGACTGGTCCCAAGACCTGCATGGGGAGTCAGCAAGCTGGAGGAAGGCAATTCCCTTCCCCGTTCAAAGGCAATCAGGCGGGAAGAATTCTCTTACTCAGGGAAGGGGTCCACCTTTTTGTTCTATTCAGCCTTCAGCTGATGGGATGAGCTCCACCCACACTGGAAGGGCAATCTGCTTTACTCAGCCTACTGATTTAAATACTCATTTCATCCAAAAACACTCTCACAGAAATACCCAGAATAATGTTTGACCAGACACCTGGGCACCTGGTGGCCTAGTCAAGTTGACGCATAGAATTAGCCATCACACCCACTCCCTCTAGGGCATCCCATTATTCCCCTTCTGCCCTAGTTTGCAGACCTGTGTGGTGCATCCTCTCAGCGTGCCTGAGGCCAAGTTCCAAGCTCTCTCTCCTCCCAAGACCCCTTGTGCTTTGTCATAGAGAGAATCTTACAATGTCAGAGCTGAAGAGGCTTTTGGGGATTATATAGCACAGTCCCCTCATTTAACATGGAGTGAAAAAAGCCCAGAGAGTCTCAGCCACTTTTGGTGCAGAGAGGTCCAAAGTCCCACAGCAGATGAATGGCAGAGCCAAGCTTGGACCCAGGTCTCTGGATCAGTGTAGTTTCAGTGGGATCTCAACAAGTTCTCTAGCAGCCCACGGGCTCTCCACCACCCCCAGATCTCTTGAAGCCAACATCGATCTCAATCCTTCAGGGAAATGTGTGCAAAGGTTGGACTCCTTTGCTGTCATCATTGAGTCAAACAGAGGAAAGACCAGAGGCCTTGTCCTTCTCTCTCACTCACCACTGCCCTAAACCCAGGAGCCAGCCCCAGCCCGGCCTCACTCCCTTCTCATTACGGAATGTCAGAGCCCTAAGTTCGGGATGTCACACCCAGGCTGGTATATTCCAGGGGTCTATCCCAGCTCCATCCCACTCCTGGCACTTCGTGGTATGATGATCATCTCTCTGCGACCAACTCAACAGCCCCCCAGTCTTGGAGTCCCCAGGGTAGAGCAGATTGGGACCCATTAGTTCAATCACCCTCTCCCCCAATCTGTGCTGGTGATCTGTCCAGAAGGATGGAGCCAGTTTTCTTCTGGAACTACAGTCTGCACTGTGGACCTCAGCTCTGCCATCCTCTATCAGGTTGACCTTGGGGAAACCAATGCCTGTTCTACCCCTCTGTCTTCTCATCTGTGCAGTGGGAATGGCCATCCCCACCTCACAGGATACAAGGGCATTAAATGAGATCGTGGTGGGAAACTGGTCAGCACAGTATCTGGCCTGGGTAGGTTCTCTTGGTAAACTGAGTTGAATCAGAATCCTCCCTGTGCTTAAACCCTCTTGTCCAAAAGGAGCCTGGCCCTCGGTGACTGTTCACGTTAAGCCTTGCTTCTCATTCTGGAACGGAAGGAGATGTCTATTAAAAGGAGTGGCTTGGGTTCTGGCTGGGGAAGTGGGTTTCTGTCTGCATCTTTTCTGCGGTGTAGATCACATGAGAGATCAAAGGTTGCAAGAGTGTAACCCCTTGATTAGATTTGGTTTTAGCTAGCCCTGTCCCCTGAGCACGCGAGGACACAGATGTCCCTCAGGAGCCCAGAGTCTGGGCAAGGGAGCCAGAGGTGAAATTGAAGCTCTGCCCATGGCTGAGGGGAAAGGTGATGAGTCTTCCCAGCGTGTGGAGCACATGCTGCTGGGCTCCAGTGTCAGCAGCACAGGGCCTGGAATCTGCCCCACAGTGGGCCTGGCTCTGGATGGTGCTGTAGATGTCGCTGGGTGGGCAGTCATTTTGTTCGGGTGCCACGGTGGGGTGCACACCTCTAAATGTCTCTCTTCTGATATAGCCTGACAGGTACATCAGTCCCAGATCTCATTGTCAGCACCAACCATCAAATGTGGCTCCTCTTCCAGACCGATGGCAGTGGCAGCTCCTTGGGATTCAAGGCTTCTTATGAAGGTAACTGCTCTTGGGGATCCAAATGAACTCTGCCCGGGGAGTCTGAGACTTGGGGTCTCAATTTGGAATCAGAAAGCCCTGGTTCAAATCCTGGGTCTGCCTGGCACTAGCTTCCACTCCTTAGGCACATTATTCGACTTCTCTGGGCTCAGCCTCTTTTGTTCGGTGGGTCTCCCCAGTTGTTTTGAGGATTATCTGATATAAATCACTTAAAATGCTGGGCACCCAGTGCCGGGCACATTTATCAGTTTCATCCCCAGTTCATACCTGACTCAGGTTGTAGATTTCTAAGTCAACTGTAAACTTTGTGAACCTCGCTTGTTTTCAAAATCTTTAGACCAGGGACAATAGCTTCCCAGGCTGCCCTATTTGGGTTTCATGGTTATGACTGAGTGACTCTGTGCATAAGGCTAGGGACAGACACCCACCATTGATGGTAGCCTAAGGAGGATGCAGACTCATCTCTTGCTGGGAACAGGCATTAAGAGAACTGCAAACTCTGGGGCCTGAGAGCTACCACACTGTTGTCCTTCTGTGCACTTCCACACCTCCTGTTGGTCAGTGACTGCTAGTGCCAGTCCCCACATAAAGGGAAGGAAAAGCCATGCCACAAGTAATCGCAAAGCCCCTGTTAGGTGCCAGACTCCAGACCAGCACGAGGGGGACAGATGCACCTGACTGAGGCCTCTCCTCAAAGGGCTTTCACTTCCAGTGATGAGAGAGGGGAAGATGACTGAGGTGTTAAGGTGAGATGGCTGCCACAGACAGAGCCAGTAGGAGCCCAGAGGAGGGAGCAGTCGTCCTTCCTGGGAGAACAGGAAAGGCTTTATCAAGAAAGTGAGCTATAAGGCCTCAGAGTAACTAGTGGCTGCCAGGTACAGGAGGCAGAGAGGGGAGAGAAGGTACATCTTCGGTGTGACTCACACCTGCTCCCTTCCCAACCCGAGTGTGCCCAAGGCTCTTCCTGTTCTGGGACCTGTGCTGTTTCCTCCTAACGCACAGGAAGGGCATTCATTTGTGGGCTGCCCTAACAAAGGTATCTCAAACTGGGTGGCTTAAAGCGACAGAAATTTATTCTCTCACAGTCTAGAGGCTGAAAATCTGAAATCAAGGTGTCAGCAGGGCCATGCTTCTCGGAGGCTCTGGGTAGAATCCTTCTTTGTCTCTTGCTAGCTTCTGATGGTGGCCCAGTCCTTAGCATTCCTTGGCTTAGAGCTGCATCACTCCAATCTCTCCTCTGTCATCACACACATTCCTGTGTGTCCCTCTTCTCTTCTTATAAGGACATCAGCATATTGGATTGAGGGCTCGCCCTGCTCCAGTGTGGCCTCATCTTAACTTGATTACATCCGCAAAGATTCTCTTTCCAAATGAGGTCATATTTCTACATACCAGGAATTAGAACTTCAACATACCTTTTGGGGGGACATAATTCAACCCATAACAGGAAGCTAGCCCATATTTCCTACACTAACATTATCATACCTCGATGTCCCCAGGGGCAAAGATGAGGGTTGTACTGTTCTAAGAATAGAAAGTCATGTGATTAAGTGAGGCAGAGCAGCAGACAGAGAATGCTTATGGGTGACAAATGCCGAGTGCAAATCCTGGTCCTGTCACTTTCTGCTGCCAGAACAAGTCATGAACCTTTTCTTGAGCTCTTTTTCTTTACTGTGAGATGGAGATAATAATATAACCTAGGTCACGGGGGTCCTATGAAGATTGTTAGATAAAAAATGTGAAAATAAGAAATGCTGCAAATTGCAAAGCAATTAGTGAGCAGCTAATGAGTGAATACCCAGGTAATTAAATGAATGTGCTGTTCTGGTTCACAAAGTTACACATAAACAGCTGTGGGCAATGGAAAGAGCACTAGACAAGAAATCAGGGGACCCTGACTCAGGTCCAAGCTCTGTCACTCACTACTTCGAAAAGGTGAATAGCTTTGCATGCAGTTTCTAAGTTTTCCCCTAATTCTGAAACTCTGCAGATGCTCAGCAGTGAATGTTCCCAGAAGTAGGGAGGAATGATCCCATGTCATCCACATGCCCTTAATCTGTCCATATTTTGCCAATGATTTGATTAAGACATAAATAGCATGACTTGAAAGGGATGACAATGCCAATCAGCAAAGAGTGCAGAATGATCTGTGTGGGGTAGAGCCATGGGCTAAATTAATAGGATAAGATGAAGTGGGAATATCAAGTCCTGTTTTAGGATTCAAAAAATAAGCTATTCGAATTTATCCCAGGGAGTTAGTTGTGCTTTATTATGCCCTGGTCAGGATCAGAGAACTGAGCTTAGACGTGGGGACCTCAGCTTGAGACAGATAGGAGAGGATTTACGCCAATCCATGTGAGAAATGTTAATGACCCCAAATGTTTACTTGGAGGAAAAGTGGACTCAGGAGACTTGAGAGCTGTGTCCAGATATCTGAAGCGTTGTCATGTGGGAAAGAGGGATAAGATTTGTTTGATGTGATTTCATCACATTTGTTGAGAGCCTACTACGTGCCAGAAGCTTTATGTTCATTATGTCAGTGTTCTCAAACAGTGTTATACAAAGACTTGGGGTATCTCCAGGGACCACCAAAGTGGGTTGGGGAATGCCTAGCAGGGAGGCTTCGACCCTGTCTCCATTTCTTCTTCCTTTCTTTTCTTTTACTCCTTGTAAGCCTTCTTTTACTCAAGAGAAAATTCATAGCTAAACACTGGTTTGAAAAACATTGCTTCATCTCACTGAATGCTCACCACTATACGATGGCTGCTATTTTATAGGGGAGGAATCTGAGACTCAGAGGAGAGAAGTAACCTGCCCGAGGTCACACAGAAGTATGGGACATGTGGCAGAGACAGGATGTGAGCCCGTGTCTCTCTGGCTTCAAAGTCTGTGATTTTCCCCCTGTATCAGGAGCCTCACAAAATTATGAAATTTCAATTCCTTATAAAATCTTTATAGAAGCCAAAGCTTTGCCCCAACCAAATGGGCCATATATTGTGAGCCTGGATTCCATGTCTCTAGAGGCTGGCGGTTTTGTTCATTCGTTCATTTGTCCATTTCACTCTGCCACTATTGATTAAGCCCCCGTTACGTGACTAGTGGTAAGCTGGGTGCTGTGACTCCAGCAGTGAGCAACCTAGATATTGTCTGAAAGCATACCCTGCATGACTGCTGGTCACAGGCTCTGTGGCAGCAGGACTTCTCCTCGGACCCCTGACAAATCAGGAAGGAGTGTCGGGGTATTTAGAGACATCACTAAGCCCATAGCAGGTTCTGAGCAGGCAACGGGTCCTATGAAGATAGAACAGACTCTGAAATTGAACCAGACCTGGTGAATCCCAGCATGGTGCCAGCTGTGTGACCTTGGGAAAGTCACGTGTCCTCTCTGAGGCTCAATTTCCCCACTCATAAAATGGAGATAATGCCAACCTTATAACATTGTTATGACAGTGAGATGAGATCACAGAAAACTCCTTACATACTGCCTGGTACAGAGACGTTGTCCTAACCTGGGGACCACCAAAGTTTCTCTCCACCCAAACCTTCCAGGTTTCCTGTCCTTCAGGCCAGGCTTGGGTCAGCCTACAGGTGGCCTGTGCTTGTCTGACAGGCGCCAGTTTTAGATCCCTGCCTCCCACCAGCGTAGGGCCCTCACTCCACTAGCTGGCTGAGAAATGACATGGTCCACTGTGGGCACAGTGCAGGGTGTAGAGGCAGAATCCAGCTCACAGGGAGCCTTGAGGCCTTAGAAAGCATTTGAACTGAGTCCACTGGAAAGAAGAACCTGTGAAGGGTTAAATCCGGGTGGGTCTACCTTTTCCTTCTGTCCCTTCCATCTTGGACTTTTTATTTGAGGGATGAAGTCCATTGGTCTCACACCTCCACGGTGAAGAGCCCCCTCTGCTGTAAAAAGGTGCCGGGGTTGAGTTCCCAGGCACCCCAGTGTGACTCTGAGTCCCTGGCCCTCCTGGTCTCTGGGCTTCTGTCACCCCTGCCTCCTGGTTCTCCTTCACCTCTCTGGCTGCTCCTTCACAGCTCCTGCACAGCTCCTCAGGGTCTGTCCTCAGCCTTCAGTCCTCTTATTCTAGAACCTTCCTCAGTTGGTCACTTCTACTCCCGTGGCTTCAGCTTCATCCTAAACCCTGGTGACTTCCACATCTGCTCCCCATTTGCATTTCCGTCTACCTGTTACACATTTTTCTATCGCTTCCCCCTCAGACATCTCAAACCCAACTCATCTATATTAGTCTTCTCAGCTGCCATAACAATATACCATAGACTGGGTGGTTTAAACAACAGAAATTTAATTTCTTACAGTTTTGAAGGGTAGAGGTCCAAGATCAAGGTTATGGCTGATTTGGTTTCTGGTAAGGGCTGTCTTCCTGGCTTGCAGACAGCCACCTTCTCACTTTGGCCTTTCCTTAGTATGTGCACAAAGAGAGAGTGAGAGAGTGAGAGAGAGAGAGAGAGAGAGAGAGAGAGAGACAGAGCTTGCATGTGAGCTCTCTGGTGTTTCTTCTTATAGAGACGCCAATCCTATGGGATCAGGGCCCCACCCTTATGACCTCATTTAATTTATTACTTCCTTAGAGGCCCCATCTCCAAATACACACTGAGGGCTAAGGGTCTCAACATATGAATGAGGGTGGGCCCAAACATTCAGTCCACACACCATCCAAAACCAAGCTCGCCATCTCCACCCTCGTGCCCACAACCTGTACTTGTGTCCCCTGTCTTGACACACAGCACCACCATCCACCCCATCACTGTGCATCATCCCTACCTGCTCCTTTTCCCTGTCCCCATCTCTAGCTCCACTCCCAGATTCTGTCAGTTCTCCCTCTGCGTGTCCCACTCTTTCATTGCTGTAGTTGAGTCCCTCCCTCATCCCTTCCCACTAAGGACAGCCCAGTCCTCCAACCAGCATCCCTGACTCCAGTCCTGTCCCTCCCCATCCCCTCCCACCTGCCAAACAGAGCACAGTGAGCTTCCCAGAAGCCAAATCTGGCACAATTCTCTCCTTACAAAAAAAAAAAAAAAAACTTTAATGACAATTTCTCATTGACTTCATGATAAAATACAAAATCTTTCATGTGGCATCCTAAGTTTTCCATGACAATAATTCCAAAACAAGCTCTGGCTCCTATGAATCCATCGAAGGCAGAGATTACATTTTTTTAGTTGCTCCAGCCCTGCAGGGCCTAGCCCAGTGCCTGGCCCAGAACATGTGCTCAGAAAAGCTTGTAGAATTAAACTGTAATGATTTTTTACACAGGCACAATTAGACACCCTCCTTGATACCCTCTCAGTTCCTTTTTCATTCCTTTTACCAACTCCCAGTGCATAGGTGCCAAGAGCCCACGCATTCTCTATTGTCCCTGTAGGCTGTGGGGTTGGACAAACCCAGTCTATAATCAGGCATTTCCACTGACTGCCTGTGTGCCAGTCCTTCCTCATCAATAAGGCTGAGTTTCCTCATCTGCGAAGAGGGGCTGATGAATGGTTGTCCCCCCAGGGTCTGATGAAGCATCCAGCACAGGGCCTGGCATTTAGTAAACACTTGGTTGAAAGCTGGCTCCCTTCCACTGCTTCCCCAGACCTACAGCTCTTCTCCCGACCTGCACCATTGCCAAAGCTTCAGAATTACCTCTGCCTCCATCTTAGCCTTCCTTTTGTCCCAGCTCCTGGGAATTCCATGCAGGATAACCATCTTGGCTCAAGGACGGCAGGGGAACTGGGGTGCAGATGTTCTGCAGGATGGCATGAGGCGTCTGAAGGCTGAGGCCTCCCATAACTATCATCTACATACCCCTCCTCCCCAGCACACATGGCCACATCATCAATACCCCCTCTGCCCAATTTGATCAAAGAGATGCTACTTTGGGGAGAGCAAGTGGCACTGCAGTATCACTCCCCCTCCCTTGTCAAAAGCGTGAGCCCCCATTTACTTTCCCCAAATTCTTCCGGTCCTACGTTGGGGTGGGGAGGGGATTTAGGATCTGTAGATATCTGAGCACTCTGAGCCTAGATTTCAGTCTCCCTCCATGGGGGCGGCCAGCTGTGGGAAATGCATTCATAGTTGCAATTGCTTTGCTTCCCAGTAGAACAAGAAATATTTAAGGAACAGGCAATTAGCACGTACCAGAAACATTATAAAATTACACACAACTTGCTAACAAGTTTTAGCCTCAATCTGGAAGTCTCTTTGCTTCCTGACTGGAGCCTGGAATCTGGCAGCCTAATGCTGAATCCAGGAGGCTGGCCCAGGGGAGGAAGGAGCTGGGACGGGGCCCTGGAGATATGGAGGGGCAGGGCGGGAGAGATTATGCAGAAAGGATGCCCAACAGTTCAGGGCACTCATGTTCAGAATGAGGTCATCTATTTATTCACCATATTCTAAGGCCCTGTGATGTGTTGCAGACACCATTCAGGACACTGAGGCTACAAGGACAATGAGACAGTCTCTGCCTTCATCCAATTCGTAGTCTGTTTCCAGAAGTGTAGAGTAAGTGCTAGAAGATGGGGAAATACAAAGGAGTGGCAGCTAATCTTGCTCCAGGGCATCAGGGAAGCCTCCCTGGAGGAGCTGATGTCTGAAACAGAGATTGGCTTGCAGGATGAAAAGGAGCTTGTCAGACATCCCTGAGGGAGAGGACTGGTTGGTTTAGAAAGCTGACATGTGGACAGAAAGCGGGTGGAAGAGGACCAAGACTTGCCCTCCGCAGGCAGTTCCCACATCCCCTTCTCTAGAACTTTTTAACCCTGGTGGTGGGCACAGGTGAGCCTCCTAAAAGAGGTGGTGTTGGAGCCAGGCTTGAAAAGAGGCCAAGGGCAGCAGATCAGCACCACGGGCCCCACTCCCTTTCTGACACTGCCTTTCCTCTCGTTGGATGTCAGACACCTGGCCATGTTCAGCCTTTTGTCTGCTTTTTTCAGGACACCTCTACTTCTTGTCTGGTCCCCATAAGCTGGGAAGCTCGAATGTTCCCACTTAGGCCAGGAATAACACCAGGCATGTTTCTAAGACACTCATTGAGTTTCCACAATCCCTTTAAATGTTTTTCAGCTGCACTGGGAGCCAAAGTGCCTCAAGGCACAAGCAGCAGTATCTCCTCCCAGGGAGACCCAATGGGATCTGTGCTACGCGCAAGTCTGTTCTGGCTCTGAGGGCTGGGCTGGCAAACAGCAGAGGATGCTGCAGCAGTAAAATGTGGCCGGATGTAATCTGCCAATGAGATATACTCTTTAAATACATGAGTTTTGCAAATGGTAAGCTCCAGTGTGGGGCTAATGCAGACCTCGGTGGCAGCCTAAATGCTCCGTATGTCTGTGTTCACTGCTGTTTCCCAGCCTCCTTCAGCCAGCAACAGACCCACAACAGTGTTGTGGAAGAAGGAGATGGGGAGAGGGGAGAATGTCACCCACTTCATCCACCTACACCTCTCCCATTCGTGAAAATCACATGCAGAGAGATGCATAAATCCCCAGTGGTACACATGTAGACGCATGGTCTCTCACCTCCCGGTGTCCTTCCCATCATCACAAGTAGAAAAGTGGAGTGGGATGTGGTTCTAGGGAAATCCAGGAGATAGAGGCGTGCCCAGAGTGTTGTCCTAGTGCACCAAATTGTCTCAGTCTCTTGCTTGGAGTTTGTACTGATTGAACAACGCATCGCATCTGGAGCACTTAGTATGCAGAAGACCCTGGGTCTGATTCTGAGGATCCAAAGAGTAGAAAGGATGGGACCTTTGGCTTGGAGGAGCTGACAACCTACAGGATAAAGTTAAGAGACTTGTCACCCATTGAATCGAGCCCTCCATGGTCTCAGACCATCTTTCCAGCCTCCTCTCTCTTCATCACCACTTGAACTTTCCGCCACAGTGACCTTGTTACTATTCTCCAGGCATTGCGCTCTCACCCTCCGGTTCCCCTTTCCTGCTGCCTTCCTTCCCTCCCTTCCAACATCCTCCCCTTGTCACTCCTCAAACAGTTACTAAATGCCTCCTCTGTGTCTTGTACTCTACTGTGAGCTGGGATACAGACATTTTAAAAACATTTTCTCAGTCCTCAGGAAACTTACCTTTTAACAGGGACAAACTGGTGCCCAAAACTGTGGCACCCTTGCTGTAGTAACAGAAACACTCCAGGGACTGGGAGCGAGAGAAAGAGCTCCTAAGTCTGCCTGGGAGATCAGAGGGAAGATCCCAGTCTGGGACGCACTTGCACCGACACTGAAAGATGATTCTTTGTCTGGCAGACAAGCAGGGGGTGTCGTTTCATGAAGAGAGGACAGCAGGTGCCATGTGAAAGCCCTGTGAGAGCCAGCTGGGCTCTGCAAATAGCAGCGACAGTAATAACAACAAGGAAACACCAACTGGCTCCTGGTTCCATGCCATGTACTGGACATTCTGACAATTGTCTTGCATACATAAACTTACTTAATCCTCAAAACAACCTTGTTATTACTACCATTTCCATTTCACAGATGACAAAACGAAGGCTCAGAGAAGATAAGTTATATGCCCAGGTCTATGACTTAGTGTTAGAGCCAGGATTTAGACCCAGGACTTTGTGACATCAGAGCCTCTGCTCATCATTCCTCCTCCCTCCAGATCGCTCAGTTTTGTGGTATTTAAATCTCAGGGCTGGCAATGACCAAAGATGAGGCTGGGATGGTTGGGAACAAGCAAGGCTCCCGCCATGCCGCGGAGTTGGGGTTTTAATCTGTGGATTTTAGGAAGCCATGAATGAATCATGAGCAGGGGACGGAGGGGAGATCAGATGTTTTTCCTGGATGATCTTGCACTGCCTTGGAGAGTGTGGAGGAGGGACAAGGCAGGAGAAGCACCAGGCCACTCCTGCCGTCCAGGAGAGAAATTGCCAGGGCCGAGCTCAGGCAGGGAGGAAGGGGTGGAGGGCAGAGGGTGCTGGAGGCAGAGGCTTAGGAGGGAAGCCAACGCGAGTGGGCTAGTGAGAGCTGAGGGAGGGCAGGGAAAGGGCAGAATCCAGGCTGATTCTCAGGTTCCTGGTTTGGAGCTGCCCGTAGGCTGTGTGGTTGGGTCTACACTTCCTCAGTTGCCCTCATCATTTGCACTGGAATTATTTCCATACCCAGATGACCGAGTTCTCCAAGGGCAGGGGCCGTGGGTCAGGCAGCTCTGTATCTTCAGTGCTTAGTGTGGCACTTGGTACAGTTTCTATGCAATAAATATTAACTGAGCTCATGCACTAAACTGAATATTCACTGTGTTCCCGACACCACGCTAAGTGACAGGTACACGGTGATCAACAACACACAACCAATGCCTGCCCCACAGGGCTTCCATTCCGGCGGGTGGGAAAACAGAAACGAGAAGGCCAGCCAGCAGCCAGCTGGGAGCCGGGGGCCGAGCTGATGAATCAGCCATCCCTGATGTCCGCCCAGACAGTCAGCTCCAGGGGCACAGATTGTGCCCCTTATTTTATCACTACACCCCCAACATCTGCAACAGTAACCCAGAACGTTCTTGTTGAAGAGATGAATACTTACAATAAGTGCTACGAAGGAAAAGAACAGGGCACCAAGAGAGAAAAGAAAAAGGGAAATAGCTGAGATGCCTGGACAGGGAAAGCGTCTTGGAGGAGATGATGTTTTGAGCTAAAATCTATAGCATTGAGGAGTCGGCTGTATGAAAGGGCAGGACAGGAGGCCACAGCACGGGCTGAGGGAACGATGAACGAGTGATGGAGCAAGCCAGGTCCCACCCATGTGGAAAGGCTGCACAGGTGACACAAGCTTGGACCCCCATCCCCCGAAAGAAGGGCTTCCCTTCTTGGAGCACATCAGACAGTCAGCGAATTTATAGAGACACATGATGCGGTTGCTTATTGCACAGACATTGCCATAAAAGAGGATTCCAATTTGGTATTAGAAGATGGAAAACCTGGGGAGACGACAGTGAGGTTGGTCACAGATGATAAGCATAAAGCAGCTGGGAAAGGGGACAGCAAATTCGCTGAGCGGCACAGCCCGGTCGTGATGGGATTCTGAGGCGTCTTAGAAGCAGTCATCCCATGCTGCCCAGCTTGCTTTCCGCAGGCAAAAGGAGAGAGAGAGGGAAAGAAGAGGAAACCCTTATACAATGGAATTATATTAAACCGGATAACAAGAAATTGCATGCATGATTTTTCTCCAAGTCAAAATTTGGCAATTCTGGGTCCTGACATCAGACTTGGTCAGCACCTGACCAGGAGGGCAAGGTCGAGAGCCTTTCAGGCAGGGCGGGGGAGCATAGGCAGTGTCCGCAGGAAGACAGGGGACTTGTTCCCTGTGTTCCCAGCAGGAATTGACTCAGCTGGGATGGAAAGCCCAGGCCAGGACAAAGGGTGCCGAGGGACAGAAGCCAGCCACTCCTGCCTTCCTGGAAGGAGCTACCGAACTCTCACCCCATGCTGCTGTGTTCATCCTCACCCCTCCACCCACTCTTGGTTCCCTGGTCAACACATCCCCCTTGGACCACTTTGCCAAATGCTGCCTTGAACCTGACTTTCCCTTGAGGTCACCATTACCAGTAGCCCTCTCCAGTGCCAGCGCTCACTTCCCACACTTGGTGAGCATGTGACGGGTGGACTCGGGTGCTCACTCCAATGCCATTCCACCCTCTTCCTCTCCACCCCAGCCGTGCCATCGCCCCGTCTCTCAGGCCTTGACCTCTCACTTCCTCAGCCCACTGCACTCTGGCTGCAGCAGCCCTGAAATCTCAACCGCACACATCCCGCTCCGGGGCCCTTGGTCCCCACAGCCCTTTCACTTGTCACTCCCTCTGCTCCTGTTCATCATCCTTTCCTTGACCACCCCCCACGCTCTTCACTTCTTTCCTTCCTTTGCCTGAGCCCCTGGGAGAGCGCTCCAGCCATTCTTTTAGCAACATCCTCTCCTCCTTTGCCCCAGTGCCCTCTGTTTCTCCAACCCAACCCCACCTCTTAATCAATCCTGCTGCCCCTGTCTCCACCTCTGCAGTTACTAAGGGCTGCTAGGACAAGTCACACGGTCCTGCCAGGTGGTGCCCCTACAAATGAGTCCTCTCCACCCCTGCTGGGCCCAGAAGTGCATGGCACTTCATGTAGCCACAATCTCCTCTCTTCCAGAGGGACCGCCTCAGACGTTCCTGTCAACATCAATTTCTTTTCCCTGCACCTGGCCCATCACCTTCAGCAAAGACCATGACCTCTTGCTCCTCCACTTAGAAAACAGAGCCTGAGCCATCACAGGATCTCCCTCAACATCCTGCCATCCTGCCTGAAAACACTGCCACCACCCCATCCCTCTTCACTGCTGTCATGAGGGAAGGACAGTCCCTCCTGGTCCCTAAGGCCAGCACTCAGCGTGCTCTGGGGGCTCTGCCTCCTGCCTTCTCTGGAGCCTCATGCCATCATTGCCCATTTCTCCTCCATGTCTTTCATTCACTTCTCCCTCTCTCTCTGCCTCTCTCATTCTCCCTCCCTCGCTTGGTTCTTCTCTAGCATTTAAATAGGCTCAAGTTTCTCCCATATTAGAAATATTTTTAACCACTCCTCCAAGGCCATACCCCTCATGAGTTGCTACCTAATTTCTCTCTATTCCTTCACTGCCAAGAAGTGCTTTATTTGAAAGTCATCCACTCTTCCTGTGTCATCTTCTGCATCTTCCACTGGGTGTTGGTCCTCATCATTACACTCAAGCTACTACAGCCAGCACCAGCAGTGACCTTCTTCTGCTAACCTGCTTTTCAACCCGCTCTAACTTCCCTGCAGCATTTGTGGCTATGGCTTTCCTTGTCAAAACTCATTCTCCTCTAAGTTTCTGTGGCCCCACTATCCCCAGGATTTTAGTCTAACATTCTGCTGGTCCCTACAATGTCCCTAACTGTCTTGTCCTGGCCCAACACCTCTCCTCAGTCTCCTTGGGTGGTCTCTTCTGTCTCACAGCTTCTTTCACCATCTATGAGCTGTATTTCTGGACTAGATTTCTCTCCTGAACTTAAGACCCATGTAGCCACTTTCTGCTGGACTTTTCCACCTGGAGGTCCCACCAGCACCTCAACGACAGCACGCCCTAGTGGTGACCCTCCATTCAGACCTGCACCTCCCACTGCATTCTTGTCTCAGTGAAAGCACACCCAAGTGCCCAGGCCAAACCTTCAGCATTGGAGACCCCTGCCCCTTCTTTCACTCCTATATCCTCACTTCCAGTATGGCCTATGGCTTTTTCCTGGGTTTCCTGAATCTTTCTGCCTCTCTTTATCCCCTCTATCTGTGCCCCATCCAGGATGCCATGAAAACATCTCCCAAATTATTTCGAGCCTCCCACCAGAGTGGAGGTTCCTTGGAGGTAGGGCTTGCATCTGCCTTGGTCTCCATTGCACCCCCAGTGCCCAGCACAAGGGCTCACACTAAATAGACACTCAAATGTTTGCTGAGGACTGAATGGTCTCACTGCCTCCAGCTTGCTGCCCTCAGACCATTTTCCAGACAACAGTCAGAGTGATCTTTCTCAAGTACGAAACATTAAACATTAAAAAGAATGAAACCTTGTATTGACTCCCCATTGCCTGCTACCTGAAGTCCAGTCTCCTAAGCAGATGGCACAGGCCCTTTCACGGGCTGCCCTGCCCACCAGTGCCTTTCCCAGCCTAATCTCTCATCACCCTGAAGAAGGGGCTTGTAGAAAGGCGCATGGCACAGAGCTTGAAAGCCTTAGGGCAATTCATACCACTTAAATTTGGATCCCAGAATCACCACTTCCTAGCTCTGTGGCTTTGGACAATTACGTGCCATCTCTGTGCCTCATTTTCTTCGCCTTTAAAATGGTGAAAATAGTACCTAGTATACAGGGTTACTATTATAAGGGTGAAATTAGTCAGCATACGTAAAGTGCTCCGAGTGGCCACCAGCACGTAATCAGTGGTAGAGTTACTAGCTACATAACTAAAGCTTAGTTGTGATCATAACTCCTAGGTGGTTATTGTCATTGTCACTGCTATATTGCAGACCCCCAAACAGTCCTACCTCTGGGACTTGCATGGATTCTGCCCTCCATCTGGAGGGGCCCTTCTTCTCTCTCCTCACCTGCCTTTCCTTTCACCTTCCTGGCTCCTCCACTTTATTCAGGCCTCAGTTTAGGCATCACCTCCTCCAGGAAGGCATCCGTGACCCGGGGCTGGGACTAGGGTGAGGTGAGTGAGGCACTCGCCTTGGTGCAACATTTGGTGGTGGGGAGGGCGGAGTCCAAAAACTGACTAATTAAGATAAATTATATTTTAATGAATTTTTTTTTAATTAAGGTTAATACAAAATATCCATAATAAAAGTATTAACATTTTAAATAAAGACAAGCTCCAACAGGGCCAGGGCAGGGGTGAGATAAGAGCGATCAGGCATCCAAGTACAGGGGTGGATCCAGCCTTTATTTTAAATGTTGGCATTTTTCTTTATTGTGGATTGCATTTATATGCGTTAATTGATTTTTGAAAAAAATATTGCACCAAGCTATTATTCGTCTTGATTGCTGAGTTTTTGGTGCTCCGTGAAATTTTGTGCACGAGGTTGGAGCCTCACTCCCCACACCCTACTTCCAGCTAGTCACTCCCACTTGGAGTCAAGTGCTTCTCCTTGACTTCCACAGCATGAATCACCTTGTCATAAATACCATTTCCTGTCTGTTCACTCCTTGAAAGCAGAGACCACATCCAGATCTCAAGAGTCTAGCACAGGTGGGGACTGATACACAGTAGGTGCTTATTATATGCTTGTGATTACATTGACGGCAGGAGAATTCAGTGGGTGCAGGCATGCATGAAGGGCTGTGTCTGCACAGCAGGAAGCCTGGGCAGATTCCTTCCTTCCCCTGAGGACGCTGTTCTTTTGAGCTGATCACAGCCTCAGACTAGCTGCTGTGGGCAGGGACACAGGCAGACATACCCCATATGTATACTTTCTACAACATGGTGGGGCCTCGCTAGGTGCAACAGACATCATTCCAGAAGCTTCTAGGTCCTGATTGACTCATTCTTGAGGAAGCTAGCCCATTATGCCCGCTGAGCCCAGGCCCGAGAGCTACCTCGGGGAACCCACTTCATGTCTGACACAGCCCTGTTGACTCAAAAGTGTACTTAATGAGTCATTTACTTCCTTTTACCTGCTGCTGTCTCAAATTGAATTAAAAAAATATCTTCATGAAAGTGCTTCCATATCAGAAGGCGGTGACTATTGATTCTCACTTAATCTCTGGTTTGTCATGAAGGCAGGCAGCAAAGTTCTGCTGACTCTCGGCTCAAGCTTGCCTTTGCTGCCCAGGGAGGGACTGTACTTAAGAGCCATCGAGTGACATTAGTAATCCAGATGCCAGGTCAAGTGCAGTAAGGAAGTCTCTCAACTTTGGGACTTGCTAGCTCCTGGAACAGGTAACTACAAAGAACATATACCCACCTCCTCCAAATGAAAACATCCAGCCATCTATGCAGCACTCTGTGTCCTGCTCGTGTGGCTCTGAGCGTTACTCACGGTGGAAGGGCAGCAGAGCACATAATGTGGACCTCCAGCTCCAAGAGAGGTACGAAGTCACCTTTGTCTCTGTTTTCTCATCTTCTTGTCTTTCAGAGATCGAGCAGGGCAGTTGCGGCGACCCTGGCATACCTGCCTATGGCCAGAGGGAAGGCTCCCGTTTTCACCATGGTGATACACTCAAGTTTGAGTGCCAGCCTGCATTTGAGCTGGTGGGACAGAAGGCAATCACGTGCCAAAAGAATAACCAGTGGTCGGCTAAGAAGCCAGGCTGCGTGTGTAAGTGAGCAGAGAGGAGGTGGCGTCAGGGTGTTCACATAGAGGCAGGGTGCCTGTTTCCTACCTAGTCCAGAGGCCCCATCCTTGCAGGTTGTAACACAGATTCACTCTGGTGGAAGCTTCTATTCTTTGGAACGTTGCTGGTTGGGTTCTCATTTCTGGCAGTAATGCACACTGTAGCACAGAGAGTGACGGCTCTTGATGTTTGGGGACCTTCTTCAATGCCGTCTTACCCTCCATGCGATCCTTAAGAGCAAGGTAGAGACCACTGGGGCTTGGCCTGCCGGGCTCAGACTCAGGCTTTTCTCCTCGCCCCCACTGCTGCCACTGACACTGTACAGGGTGAAAAGGACTGGCGAGTTTATAAGATTGTAGACTGTGTACCAGCCTCTGGGTACCGCAGGAAACCATGACCTTGCCGGGATATAAAAAATTTCCTAAAATCTCTTCCTCTTGTATTGTATTAAGGGAGGGATGGGGGATTGAGCTATCTTTGGATTGTTGATCTTTTGGGGAAGAGGTTTCTGTTGAGTGGTCTGTGGCAATAACAAAGAAGCCCTTCTTCCTTCCTCTTGGATGATCTAACCGTACTTTGCGGCGCAAATGATACCTTAAGTCTTTGGTCACAGGGGTTGGCAAGTGCGAGGGGGCTGTGTGTAACCAAGGGAGGCCCAGGCGTAGCCTCTGTTGGGAACTCAAAGGTCCCAGCTTCTCCAGGCTGTCACCTCTTCTTCTCCCAGCCTTTGCCACTCTGCCTCCTCCACCTCTTTCAGTTTGCTTCTCTCAGGGAAGGGCAGACAGCCTGACCCTCTGATCCTTCACCCACGTTGGCGGGCTACTCAGGGCCTCTGACTTC
This sequence comes from Cynocephalus volans, assembly GCF_027409185.1. Classification (NCBI taxonomy): domain Eukaryota; kingdom Metazoa; phylum Chordata; class Mammalia; order Dermoptera; family Cynocephalidae; genus Cynocephalus; species Cynocephalus volans. The sequence continues at coordinate 26,856,841 of NC_084467.1, read as the reverse complement.
TGCATTTCTGCATACTAGAGAATGAAGGCCCCTTGGGGCTGTGGGAGGAATCACCTGGAAGGCTATCGGGGTCTCTGTGATGATAGAGAGTGGTGTATGAGTTGGTGAGTTGGGTCATACCACAGCGATTACTTTTCAAATAAAGAAAAAATCACATCTGACAAAGCATTTTTGATGACATGTGAGTTTATTTATGTAAAAATTCTTATGAGCTTTAAAGATCAAGTCAGTCTTAGATATACTTTAAACAAATCACCCTTATTAAAAAAAAATTGCATGAAATCTTCCCATCTCTACTCCCCCACAGGGTTAGAATACACTGATCAACTGCACTGGCCTGGGAGCACTCTGGGAGCCGTGGAAACCTGGAAAGGCAGAGAGGGTTATCAGGGAGCAGCTCAGGCCAAGCAAGAACAAAGGCTCTGACCTTTTTGGAGAGACCAAGCCCAGGCAGGAATGAGCAGAGCAGAGGCTGGTGGGATTGAAGTGGGAAGCAGAACCAGCCTGCTACTTAGGACCAGGATAAAGTTCCCTGCCCACATGCTGAGAGGGGCAGGTAGCAGAATACTACCTAGGCAGTGGGGGGCAGTTACTGCTCAAGTCCTCCAAGAATTTACTAGGAGTAGTTTTTGAACATCTTTCCAAACCTTCACTAAGGGCAGAAGACCTTGAAGTGCTACTCAGCAGGTCTCCATTTCTAGGAGCAGAGCCAGCAGCCCCCTGCAAGCTGGGCACTTGCAAATACTGAGAGGAAAGGAGGACAGAGCTGTCCCAGCAAGCAGGGATCTGTGCTGTCTGTGGCTTAAAATGAGGATGAGGGGCCTGAGGCTTATTGATGAGAACCATGAGGCAGGCACTCTGGGGGGCCGACATGGCATTTCTTCTTCCGAATGATTCTGGGACAGCAGAGGACAGCGTCCCCAGGCGCTCCCATCACTCAAGTTTGACTGGACATCCGGGAATAGCAGAACACAGCTTGAGTCTCAGGGATGCTGGCTTTAGTGCAGGAGGCCAGAGAGAGCCAAATGGCCTAATGCCTTTGTGCAACATAGCAAGGTTGCATTTGCATTTCATGAAGGTGAGGGACTGCCATCTGTCCCCTCTCTGCTGGCTACCCAGCCCCTAAGCTGGTGCTTCCTGAGGTCCTGGGCTTTGTCCTCAGGGAGCTTGTAATCTAATTGGTAGCAAAAGGATGGTGATAAGAAAGGCCTGGTGCAATGAGAGAACTTTGGATTCAAAATCTGGAAACCTGATTCTTAGCGCCAGCTCAGCTTCGTGACTGCAGCCGGGGCATCTCGTCTCTGGGTTTTGGTTTACTGGGCAGCACTCCATTCTGGCTCCAAAAATTCTAAGCCTCTATGATCATATTTATAGAAAAAGATAACTACGACATGAATAGTCTTACATTTTCCACACACTACTTCTAAAGTGGACCATTACAGAGCAGGTCATACTTTGAGAAACAGTAATAAACTTTGGTGTTCTGCTCCTGACTCTAGGTCGAATATATCATAGTGTGTGATCAATAGAAAAGAGACAACATCTATAAACATCTATAAAAATATAAAACAGTAAGGTTGGTCTCTATGATCTATAAAGTGTTCATAAGTGTACATACAAAAGCACCTCTAGCAAAAGTCAGCAGAAGTGTCCTAAATTTTATCACGCATTAGTCACAATAAATATTAATACAATACTTTGCAAGCAATACTGCTCTTTTCTTCTCAGGAATCAGAAGGGGATGGAGGAAATTATTTTCTCATCTCAAATTTCTTTGAACAATTGTCCAAAGTGCAAAGTGGTACATTGTTCTTCTCCTAAAGAATTTTCTTCAAAACAAGCCTTTGCTAGAGAATTGCCCTGCCGAGACTACACAAATACATTCTGCCTTCATGTTCCAAAACATTTTCTTTAGCAAGCAGAGACTTCAGAATCATTTTGTTGGCTTTTGAGCTGCCCTCACAGTAGTAGATGCTCAATAGATGGTTTTTTTACATCTAGGTTTTCAAGAAGATGATGTATCTCACAGTGAAAAGCATTAAGAAAGAAAAGATGGAGCCAGCTTCTTTCCTCTTACTCTCTGGTCCTCCTTGGTAAATTCACATCTCCAGGGACCACTGTGCAAAATCAATTGGAAGTAGTACCACTTTGCAAACAGTCCAGGATATTTACTGAGTGTCTACCCTGTGCCGAGCACCGTGCATTAGATTCAGAGCTGTTCAGTCTCTGCCTAGGAAATTTGCTCAACCTGGCTGTCCTAGTGAGGAAGCTCTGGCTGGTGGCACACATTCCTTACCTTCCAGAAACTGCCTGCTTTACCCGCTTTCTTACAGAAGAGTGGAGAGCCTTTCCCATAGAGCCATGTCCAGTTATTCCTCCACCACAGAGATACAAAGGGAAGGAAGACACAAACAACTCTGATGGTGCTTTGCACAATAGGTGATGCTTTGTTGACAGGCTAGCAGAACGTTTCACACTTCATATGGAAGCCAGGAAACCAATTATCAGTCCATTGGCAGCCACTTTCAAAAGAAGTTTTGAAACAGCCTTCACCAGAGACATGCCAAGACTGTAAGAATGCACACTTTTCTTCACCATTTTGTAAACCACCATAAGAAGCGGGAATCCCAACCGCTCAGTTCTTAATGTATGTGGCATTTGTGTGAAGTGTGAAGGCAGGGCCTACTGGGATGTATGTCGTTTAAGTTACAAATCAGCAGCCAAATCTTGAGAGGTGAAGGGGGAGGGAGAGTTATGGGAGCTCAAAGAAAATGTCACAGAGGATACAGGGCTTCAGTTGGGCTTTGGAGAGTTGGAAGGTAAAGGAGGGTGTTCTACACAGGAATGCTACAGGGAATGATCCTCTCCTATGCTCCTCTTGTCCCTTCCCCCCTGAATTCTTCCCCTTCCCTCCCTCCCTCCCTCACTCTGGACACACACACACACCTGCATTTCTGGATAAAGGGGTAGATTGGGTCATAGGGTCTTCAGGAAGCTGGTCTGTCCCATGGACCATTACTCTGGGTAAGGTTTCTCAACCTCAGCACTATTGATATTTTGGCCCAGATCATTCTTTACGGGTGGGGCAGTCTTGTGCATTGTAGGACATTTTGGCAGCATCCCTGTTCTCTATCCACTATAGGCCAGTAGCACCCACCCCACACACTGGCTATGACAAGCAGAAGTGTCTCTAGACTTTGACAAATATTCCCTGGGGGAAAACCATCCCATCTTAAAACACCACTGGTCAGGCTAACTTAGTCTTGTCAAATTCCAAATATGAAAAATTCTGTGTGTTTGCCTTTTTAGCAAGGTTGTGATTAAAGCCTACAGCATTACGACAGTGAGAAAGCACGGGCTGGGGAGGGTGCCGACATTTATTAAGTATTTTACATCGTTGGGAAGACATGAATCTTTCCTACAACTTTATGGAGTATTTATTCTCTCAATGTGTAGATGAAATAAAAGTTCAAGGGGATAAGGTAACTAACTCAAAGGCTACAGAACCGTTAAATGATGGGCTAGAATTTAACTATTAATTGACAACAGCAGTTTGAACCCAGTTTCTACTCCAAGTCCTACGATTTCTCTATGGCACAAGATTTCCAGAATCTGAGGGAACATATGTGAAAGTAAGGACAAGGAAGCCTTAGGACAAAAATACTAGGCCAGAGTACAGAAGCAAACTGTTGGCTGAGTTACCCCCATGAAGTAACACACGTTGACAGTAGTTAAGCAAATTCACAAAGGATAGATCCATGACCCTTCCTGGAACTATACCAGTGTTGTATACCAGTATGCAATATACTGGTGTTGAAACATTTTCCCAATGTTTAATTTTTCTTGTTCCTTCTACCCATCCATTTATCTATCTGTCTTGATTTATTGAACACCTACTATATACAAAGTCAGCTGCATAAGACTTTTTTGGTATGGATGTTGCTAGTCAAATTCTAAACTGGAGGGCCTCTGGGGCTGAGTCTGCTCAGCTTGCAGGAGTGATCTCTTAGTGCCATGCCCTATATAATGTGCTATAACTCTATTTCAAGAAGTACCTGGAGCTGAAGGGCCAATATCCAACAAGCTTTGGGTATATTTTAGTATTTTAACAGTTTAAATAAATTTAATAGTTTAAATACATTAAAAATTTAAATAAACTACTCTTAATATCCCTTCCTTAAACCAAAAATGATTTCAAATTTGGCCATTCTTTTTTGATTCTTCCTCATCTACGCACATATTTCATGTGGTCTTAACCAAAGTAAACATAGCATATTGCATTCAGTGTTTTAAAGTCCACAGTATGTCATATATCTTACCATGTTGCTACACGTCTTTCATAGTTATCGTTCTTCAGATCAATGGGATATTCTGTCTAGTGATTGCACCATGACTTATTCAACCAATTATGTTCAATTATTTTATGCAAGATTGTAATGAACATCCTCATGCATTTGGCTTTTTTTTTTTTTTTCTCCTAAATTATTTCCTTAAGATAAGTTTCGAGGAGTGAGGTTATCGAGCCAGGGTTTTAAACAGTTTTATAACTCTTGATTCCTACCGTTATATCACTCCCCAAAATGTTGTACTAGTTCACAATGCTAATAGCAAAAGCTATAAGAGTAAGAATAAGATTTTATCCAGAAACATGGCATATCTCTCTTTTATATTTGTCTGCCTTCACTTTTCTAAATGATAACAACTTTGTGGTTTTCTTTGTATAGGTCACATACATAGCTTGTAACATTTATCAGGTTTGCTAAACCTCAAATATTTGTGTGGCCTTTTAAAAACTGCTAATTCAGTAAGTGTAAGTTGAATATATCCCTACAAGACACCCTAGCTGACTACTGTAAAGTGCCAAGTGTTATGATAAGTGCTGCAAGTCCAGAGATGAATTGGGCATAGTCCTTGACCTCAAGGAGCTGTCTTGATGTGGAGATAGACACAATTATGTAATTTAAAGTGGTCCCTTGTGGCTTAAAATTTAGTTTCTCAATGGGAAAGCATTGGTGATACAAATACATTTAGGTTCATTCTTTTTTTTTTTTTAACACATATTTATTGAGCACTGCAATGTGGTGCTGAACAGAAGAACCCCTTTTCTCATAGAGCATAAGCCTGACATCATCTCTGTTAGAGTCATTGGCCTTGAAAGCTGGGACTACAGAGCTGGGGGCCCTGAAGGAATAGGAGACATCCAAGTGGCAGTAAGGGGGTTCTGAGAGAAGCCATAGGGTTTGGGCCTATGCAAAAGGGAGAGGTTCCGTGGATACATTGGTGCACATACACACACACACATGCACGCACACACTGCCAGTCTGGGGACTTGGGTTTGCAGTGGTTCCTAAAAAGGTTGGCTGCTGCCAGATAGATGAGAACAAAGAAGGGAGGTAGGGTTCATGGAGCTGAGTATGGAGAGAGGCCTGTTGAGGCAAGAGATATGAAAGGTGTCGGGAGGCGTGCAGGGTATCCATCACTGGACACTGGGTGGGCGCCTCAGTCCTGGTCTTTCCCCAGCTGGCCTGGGTCCAGCCCTGTCCAGCATTTGCTATTTGCAATCCCTGTGTTATGACTGTACTGAAATGTGGCTATTAGGGTGCTGGTATTTTCCTTTCCAGTTTGAAGGTGCTCTTTCTATATTGTGGATATTTGATATACATATTTTCCCAATCTCATTTTTTTTTATTGCTTTGCTATTTTTCATGGTACAGTTGTTTTACATTTTTGTATAGACAAATATCTCAATATTTGTGATTTCTTTTTAAAGCTGACAAAGTTATTCTGCCACAAATCAGAGAAACAGTTCTATTTTGGGTTATTTGTCAGTAATTTAATTTTTAAAATAATATAATTTGTTAATCCATCTGGAGTTTATTTAGATGAATGTATAATATTGTCCAGACTATTATGCAGTTTTCCAACACAGTTTATTAAGTAATTCATTTCCCTTTTGATGTGAAGGAAATGAATTGTTTATCACATACCAAATCCTCAAATGTAGTTAAGTCTATTTCTTGAGTCACCACTCTGTTCCGCTGCTCTATTTCTATCTCAGCACCGGTACTGAATAATTTTAATTGCTGTTTTATAATATGTTCTAATATCTGGCAGAGCTGGAAACAACTCCTTCCTCCCTTAATTATTTTCTCTTTCAGAATATTCATTGTTATTCTCATCTGTTTGTTGTTCGAGATTAATTTTAGAATCATTTTGTCAGAGTGAAAAAAAATCCTTCTGGGATTTTGTATGTGCATTCCTGTTAAACTATAAATTAACTTGAAGAAAATAGGCATTTTTATGACACACAGCCTTCCCATCGAGAAACATGGCATGTCTCTCTTTTTGTGCATCTGCTTTCATTTTTCTAAATATAACAGCGCTGTGGATTTCTGCATATAGGTCACATACATTGCTTGTTACCTTTATTCTTAAATTGGCAGGTATTTTTTTTCACTTTCCCTCCCACTTCGACCTCAGTGCCCCACGCACAGGTGAGGCATGCCCCATTTTCCCTCCTCTTCGTGGCTGAAACCTGGTATTCCCTGTAAATATATAATTCCAGATTTTCCAGGACAAATGCAACTTCAAACATCATTTTCTTTGGCCCAGAAAATAAGATCACAATAGCTAGAGCCCTTAGAAATTGCTTTTCTTCAAATGTTTGGAGCCAGAGTTGGGATCAGCCAAGGTTTGAAAGCATCAGCCTCAGTGAGGGGGATAATATTCCTGGGAACTGTTTGTGATCAGGACAAAAGCCATGATAAGAGCTTCCTCTGCTTGGTATAACATTCTCCTCATTTCTTGAGGCTTCCTTCAAGGTCCTATTGGGCCATGGGTGACCTCAGAAAATAAGCAAGGAACTTGGGGAGTTTCAGGGCCCCCACCCTCTGTTACCCAGTCCTCAAGAACCTGGATGCTGAAGACCTGTGGTCTTGTTTTTCTAAGGATGTGCAGAGCTGGGGAGCCTGCTCTGTAGAAGGGCTCCCAGTGATCCAAAGAAATCATTGCCTTGAGCAGGAAGTCCATGGTGTAGCAGGAGGTGGGGAGGGTCTGTATTTGCTCCTGCACTGTAGAATGGGCACTACAGTCAAGGCCGTGAAGTATCCCAGGTCCATAGGGGCAGTCTGGGGAGGGTGAGCCAGATTTGAGGATTTGAGGGCACCCGGGGCTAGGAGGTATGACTCACAAAGGACATTGCCAGGCTTGCAGAATGTCCAGGGAAGTAGCCTCAACCCTTGTCCTGCCAGGTCAGTGTGGTTATGTGCACCACTTGTTACCTTCACGTTTAAATAGGCAGATACTTTATGGGGGAAGGAGGTGTCTTTGGTGGCCCTGCCTAGTCTAAAATAGACCCAAACCCATCTAATCTTTAGAGTCACTCAAAGGCCTTTCAAAATACAGAATTCCTGGCCTCATGCCCAGAAATTTCAATTCAGGTTCAGGATAGGGCCCAGGAATTGTAGTTCTAAAACCTTTCTAGGTGATCTAGATGTTAGGCTACTGTATGGAACACCTACTGTAAGCGAGTTGCTTGGGGGGAGTTTTGTGTCTTTCCTGAGGGACCAGTCCTTTGACAAGGCGGCAGCCCCACAAGGCATGGGGCTATGATGCATGTGCTGGTATGTTGTGGTCATATGTTGTTGCTGTGAGGCTGACCAGCCTGAGGCTGGCACAATTCAAATATTATGAAGGTCGTGGTCGTGGAATGTCCATCTCCATGTTGATACTCCAGCAGGGAGTGGGCTGCTTGGTCCAATACTCTGACATTATAACTTGATGTTGCAATTGCCTGCCTTTCATTTCATCTAAATGCAGCAAAATGTGGAGGGGAGGGGCTACTATGTACTGGGCATAGTGCTCGACAATGGGCAAGTAACAGGAATGATTCTGAATGGTTCTTGCTCTGGAAGAGCTCATAGTCTAGTAAGTGAGATAAGCACCTACTGTTATTATAAAGCAGTCTCTGAGTTATTTTGCAATAATAGATGTGGTCACAAAGTGCTACCAGAATGTAGAGGAAGAAAAATGTATTCCACTTGGCAGATTCTCAGAAGTCTTCTTGGAGGATTTTAGCACAGGCAAAATTTCAGTCCAGTCCAGCATAGAAATATGTCCAGAACAAACTGTGAATGTAGCCTAATCCAAGGCCCAGTCCAAAGGCCATGTTCCTACAACTAAGGGTCCTGTCTAAAGTGTATGAGGACCACAGCTACCTGGGTTGAATGGGCACTGGGAAAACTGACCAAGCTTTAGGAGTCTAATCCTGGGCTGTGACTTCTACCTGTGGGGGAATGGGGTATCTGTCATTCTCTCTTCAGCTTTCACCCTTGGGATCAAACCAACAGGTTCTTTTTTCTCTGTAAAACATTCAAAGTTATTTGTGTGTCTTCTCCACTGTGCTGTGCCCTGTCTGACTCAGAGAGCTATGGAGACAGAAGTAGTTTCACCAATCAGTCTGTTTTCATAGCTGCTGGCTCAGGAGCTGGAGCTTGAAGTTCTACAGTACCCCCTTCCCCGTTCTTTGAGGCTCTTGGTGAATCTATCATCTCGCTTGGACTTAAGTGGGTGGTGGTCTGAGGCAGCCCTGGACCATGGCTGGTTCTAGACTCCCCGAGTGAAGATGCTCTGAAGAAACAGCCTTGGAAGACATGGTAGACTCTCTGCGAGAGCTCAGGGGCCCAGACAAAGAGGACGAGCCCCTGAGGCCTCAGAAACCCAGTGGCCTGGACCTGCCATCCTGGGAGCACTTCTGAGCTCTTGGAGATGTAGTCCCTACACTTTCCTGAATTTCTGTGGGCTAATGGGAAGGCTTGGGCTCTTGGATTACATTGCTTCAGGATGGCTTTCTCCCCAGCTAATACCTGTGTCTGGCTGACCAGTTTAATAAGAGCCACTGAAGCTAATCCCAGCTGAGCAGACTGGAATCTGCTCCTGTGGGCAAGGATAGGACCCTACAAATATTACTTAGAGATCCCGGGGCTGGGCACAGGCAGCTTGGAATCTCACTGGAGTGAGAAGAACTTTGGGATAGCCGTTGCTTGGGATATGGAAGAACTGGGTCACCAGGGCTTCCATCTTTTATCCCACATGTCAGAGTTCATCAGAATCCCACAACCAAACTCAAGACTGACAGAATACCCAACACTCAAGTACAGAGCTGTTCAGCACCAGGCACCCCCTTGCAGCTGACCGAGCATCTCTCCTTTCATAAGTGGGTCTTCCCGCAGAAGGGGTTACACCAAGTCACAGTTGACAACCAAACAATCAATCATTCTTGCAAAGAAGCTGTCAGAGTCTTCTGGATTTGGAGTTTTCTGTTCATTCAATAAGGAGAAGAGGGACGGGGGACCGTTTGGTCAGGGGTCTTGTTTGGTAGAGGCTGTGCTAGGGGCTGAGTGGGGAGACACCCCTCTGGCTGCCTCAGTAGGCTGGTTGAGACCAGGAGATACATTGAGCAGAAGCTTGAGTGGGGATACAGCTGTCAGCAACAGAACTGGGCCACACGCCTTGTTTTCAATGCATCAGAGATTGAATGCTTACCTCCCACGTGCAGGCGCAATGCCGCACCTCTTGCCTTCACCAGCTTCGTCACATTGAGTCTTCACAGCAAAGCTGTAATTTAGAAGTTATTCATCCAATTTTTATACATGTGGAAGAAGATTCAGTGAGGTTAAGTAGCTGCCCCTCCCCCAAAAAGTGTAAAGCTAGTAAGTGAAAAATGACATGCAAACCCAATTTTTTAGGAGGATTCACATTTGCTCCAACTTTAGGATGGTGGCTTGGTTTGACTACATATATTTTCCAAAGGATTTCTGGTCTGGTTTTGACAAAAAATCTGAGCCTCCAAGAGTGTGGACTGAGCTGCCTCCCAGGAGCACAGAGCAAGGGCCCTTCTCCATGCTGTGCCGCATAAGTATCAGAATCTGTGCTGCGCACTGGTGACATGAGAGCCTCAGCCAACACCGAGGAGTACATGACTATCCCAGTTCAGAGCCTGGCCTTGGCAAGGCCTCTGAGCGTCTTGATGAAGAGGGCCTAAAGGCTAGGGTAAGCACCAGGAACGATTCCGGTGGGCATTATTCCAGAGGTGTGGCAAGAATCCATCATGGCTCCAGGTAAATTCCAGGCAGTGGGTAATTCCCAGAGGTTGTGCTGACAAGCAGTCAGGTAATTTATGCCAAGAATCTAACTAACCTCTAAGTAGTATGGAGCACAGAGTCCAGCCATGGCGGGCAAGACTTAGCAATTGTCAGACTCCCACCAGTGGGATTCAGTTTAGGATTCCAATCCCAGATGGGATTGGGTTGCAAATGAAGAAGTTAAAGCAAAAGCTACTTCCACAGGATAAAGGATACTTTTGTGGGAAGGAAATAAAAGGACCATGAATGAGTAAGGTGACCGTATATCCCTATTTGCTTAGGACAACCCCAGTTTATATCTTTTGTTCTAGGTAATTATTAATGGTGCCACCTTTCATTTTCAAAAGTGTCCCAGCTGGGCAATATGTTATGTGGCCACGCTAACTATGACCCAACAGACTTCATGCCAAGAAAGGGAGTGGGCCTCGGCTTAATGATTTGGATGCCAAGGGAGATCTCTGAGCAAAAGGTCTATGAGACTGTATGTGATTAACCCCTTCCTAGCTCTCTGCCCTCTTCCCGTGCCACTCTTTCTCTCGGAACTCTTTCCTACCTCAGTGCCTTTGCACTTACAGTTTACCATGTGGAATGTCCCTCACGAGGCTGGCTCCTTCTCATCATCCCTCTACTGTTGCCCTCCCAGAGAGGCCCTCTCTCACCACCTTATCCAGGAGAGTGGTTCTTCACTTTTTATTTTCTTCATGCACCCTTTCATAAGTGTATTAGTCAACTTTTGCTATGGCATCAACAGCCCCCAAATCTCAATGGCTTGCAGCAGTAAATATTTCTTTCTTGCTCACATTCCATGAGGGCTATAGGTCGGTTGCAGTTCTACAGGGCTTTGCTGGGCTCCATGTAGCATCTCATTCCGGAACCCAGGCTGAAGGACCAACCTGTACCTAGGGCATGCTGTTCTCATGGCAGAAAGCAAAAGCTCCAAGGGACAAAGCCAAACCACCCAAGCACATTGAAAAGCTCTGCTTGGAAATGCCTATGTCATGTCCACTCACATGGGCTAAAGCTAATCACAAGACCAAGCCCAAAGTCGGTGGGGGTACAGAAGAGGGCTCCACCTAAAGGTATACATGGCAAGGGCAGGGAGGGAACAAATGATTGCAAACAAATAATGTGATCTACCACAGTGATCGGCGCTGATTTTGTTTGTTGATGGTCTGGCACCCTCACTGGACTGTAAACTCCTGAGGACAGAACTGTATATGTCTTGTTCATTGCTTTGTCTCCAGCACCAACCATATAGCAAATTCTTAGAGGGTATTCGTTTCCTATTTTTGTTATAGTTATTATTAGTAATATTAGTATTGGTGTCATTATATAGACAAAGCCCACATGGTAGGAGTGGGAGAGGATTTGGTTTGGAAAATGCTTGGCCACCCAGGGCCTCTTAGCAGCAGGATTGTATTTTACGGCCCTCAGCTAGCTGGTGGAGCTGTGGCCAAAGGGGGCTTTGGCAACTTATGGGATAAGGCTGATATACAGACTCCATGACTACAGCTAGGAAGGATAAGTGAGGGCTGGGAGGGACCCATGCCACTCAATCAAAATGATGCTTAACAGTTTTGCAGGTAGATAGGAAGAGAGAACATTCTAGAAAGAAAGAAAATAGTCTGGGCAAAAGCACAGATGTGGGGTTAGCCTTGCACATTTACAGAGCTGCAAGTAGTCTCATCTGACTGGAGTGTAGGGTGCAGTGGGGAGGGGGGAGGAAAGTAATGATAAAAGAGCTTGCCAAGGGCCTTGGGTCATTGAAAGTCTTTTGTGCCCCTTTGAGGAATCTAGACTTTATCCCCTGTGCAATGAGGAGTATTTCAAGAGCTCTAAACAAGGAGGTAACAGCGCAAGAATTTGTAATTTACGTAATTGACCCTGGAGCCAGTATGGAAGATGGATTCAAAAGGTGTGAGATTTAAAGTAGGAAACCAGGTAGACAACTGCAGTGGGAAGAGGACCTCAACCTAATAGGGGTGTGATGGGGATGAGACAAGTACAAGAGATACTGAAGAGATAGAATCAACAGAAGTTAGTTACTGTTTGGGTATGCGAGCGAGGGAGCAGGAGTTGATACATTTTGCTTAGGCAACTAAGTGTTGTCATTTATGGAGATAAGGAATGAAGGGAGTTTAGGAAAATAGATAAAGAGCTCAATTTTGGCCTTGCATTCGAGGACCATTGGGATCTCCAGTGGAAATGCACATCAGACAGTTTTGTATCAAGACTGGAATGTGGCAGGAGGGTCTGTGCTACCAGCATTTGTTTGGGAGGCAGTGACATAAAGGAGGAGAGGGTGGGGAGTGAGAAATGGGCTTAGGGAAAGCCCACACCTGGGTGATGGCAGAGGTGAATGATCTGTTGATGCCAGGGAACATTCTAAGTCCTAGAATCTAGAACCAAGTTTGGGGAAGACAACTAGGAGTTCAGTTTTGGACATATTTAGTTCAATTTGCTGTGATGATATCCAAACCTTCTCATGGTCCTCTCCACCTCTGCCATCCCCTCCAGCTCATCTCGCGTTCCTTGCTCCATGGATCACCGAGCTCTGCCATGCGGCCTCCCTCCCCCTCACATCCACTAAGCTCATTCCCGCCTCAGGGCCTCTGCACTTGCAATTCTTCCCACCTGGGTGGCTGGCTCCTTAACACCAGGCCACAGTCCAGAGGTCCCCTCCTCAGACAGGCCATCTCTGACCCCCTTTCTGAAAGTAGCCCATCCTCACTCTATTCACTCTTTTCCCCTTCGCCCAGTCTTATTTTCTTTGTCACCTATTAGAATGTAAACTTCACAGGGGCTGGGGACTTTGCTTATCCTTCTTTTTGGCTGCTAATCTTGTACCTAGAACAGTGACTGGCACACAGCAGATGTCCCTTGCTCCACCAGTACTCAAGCCAGGTGGAGACTTTTCAACTAAAACCATTGGCTATACAGGTCTGGAGCTCACAAGAGAGATCTGTCCTGAAGATACACATTTAGGAGTCACATTGGGGGCAATATGCCCTAAAGAAAACATGTACTGTGAGATGACGATCCTGAAATAGATCCTTTCATGTTTCAAAATGTAAAAGTCATGTGGAAGAGGAAAGCTTTCAAATGACTGCAAAGGGACAGACAGAGCTAGAGCTGGAAAACCTGGATTGGCTGTCATGGGAGACAGAACAAAAGTGTTTCAGGAATGAGAGGGGTCAACTCTGTCGAATGCCCTGCTAATTTGTCTCAGGACATCAGTGCCCAAATCCTGCCAGTCCAAGAGGTGGGCACTGGATGGAAAGATGAAACACAAAAACTTGAGCACAATCCGTGGCTTTTCGATTGGATCACATCAAGCACGAATTTAAGAGGACGTACCATGTGCTCAGGAAATGCATAGCTAGTATTGTCCATTTTTCTTTGATGCTCCTTAAATGTGTGTAGTTTCTAGAAGGCATCCTCAGTTTTCTCCTCAGAGAACTGAGCCTAAAGTTAACTTAATCTTCTTTATGATAATATGAACCCTGATGGTTGACTAGCTTCACCCCTGACGTATGTGACCTTGAGAACTTCACATAGCATGGTTGGGACCAGCGAAGTTAAATGATAACTTTCACCAAGCTCCAGTGCCAAAGATGACATTAAGATAACTGGGATGGAAATTTACATACACTGAGCTTCTGAGCAGAAAGAGAGGGAAGAAAGTTAAGGTTGGGTTTGTAAAGCTCTGCTTTGAGCTCAGCTATAGCATTAATCAATCAGCAGAGCTGCCTCACTTTACTGAACCAAGACACAATGAAGCAAGAACAATCTGATTGGGCCACTTCTGCTTGAGTGAGCATTGCTGGAGAAAATCGCCCAACCAAGCAAATTGGCGCTGCTATAAATTCAATCTCACCAATCTCAATCAAGCCTGCAACCGTGCCTGGCAATCCATCTGTGTTTCTCAAGTCAGTCTATTTTCCACTTCTCTATGGAAACTACCCCAAGCATTCTCCACACTCCTAAAACCCATGAACAGCCCCCTCTCCTCACCTTACACTCGAGAGTGACCTTGCCTCCCACCTCACAGGCAGCACCTTCAACTTCCAAATACTAGATGCCACACCTGCAGACCCATACCCGTTCTCACCCTTCCTCCACCCTTCCCATCTTTTATAATAGAGAGATGATCAATTCTTTCTCCCATCAAAAACCAATTCCCTTATAGATTATACATCAAGAAAAAATTTTTAAACTCCCCCATGTAGGCTTTAGATCAGGGACCTTCAGATACCTCTGACATCACTGTAAGAAATGCATTTTCACATTGCAGCTCAGGATGCACTTGCACGTAATTGAAACTCACATTTCAAAATCAGCACTTACCTTTACTACCTACGATGAACTCAGATTATTTTCCATTCCCTCCCCATTTTTTTTGGTTGTTTGTTTTTTGTGGGGTTTTTTTTGGGGGGGTAGTTTTGTTTTGTTTTGTTTGTTAACATCCAGCCCATGACCCACCCTATCGATTTCATGACCAGTCACTAGTGGGTTGCAACCCACTGTTCCATACGTTTTGCTATAGTTTCTCCCTCGTCTCTCCTCTTCCCAGGAATCTTATGCCGGTATAATTCATCCTCCTTCTGCATCTTTAGCCACTCCCTCTGCCACTTCCTTCCCATCAACGCTTAAATTGTCTCAGGTCTTTCTTCACACTTCACGTCTCCTTGCAGGCTCTCTGACACTCTTTTACATCCAAACTTCTCTGACAGAATGTCTACCCCTGCTGTGTTCCTTCCTCACCTCCCAGTCCCCTGCCACCCCACTCCATTCTGACTTCCATGTCCACTGTGTCTCTGAAACTGCTGTCCTCAAGAAGATCCTCTTGTTGCTGAAACCTAGGGATCATTTTCAGCCCAGGGGATACATGATGCTGAGCAGTCTTGCAGAACAGATGGCCCTTCCTCCTTCTGGAAACACTCTTTCCTCGTCTGCGTGACACTGCTCTTCCAGTTTTCCTCCTACCTCTTGCCTGCTTGGTCTCTGTCTGCCCTGCCAGCTTCTCTCCTTTCTCTCGAAAAGTTTCATGCTCTCTTTTTTTTCTTTGCCAACTGGATAGCCCCGTTGTTTTAAGTTTTTGTTTTCTAATAATATTGTACATTTTCCACATCTTATTAACCAACGTTATTTATTCTTTTGTTAGTTACCTATTAATTTCCTTGGCAGATATTTCTGTGTTGAGTGTTTATCTTTTTATGGAATTACAGTTCTTTATGTAGTTAGCATAATAAATATTCAGCTGTGATAACTTGCAAATATTTTCTCTCCTTTTGTGCCTCAGTATTTAGCTTTTGTTTATTGTGATTTTTGAAATCCAAAAGTTTTCTATTTCAGTAGTTTAAAATATTGTTTCCCTTATGATTTCTAATTTTGATATAATGCTAAGAAATTCCTTTCCCACCTCTGAGATTATACAAATATTCCATATATTTTCTTCTAGTACAGGTTGAGTATCTCTTATCCGAAATGCTTGGGATCAGAAGCGTTTCAGATTTCAGGTTGTTGTTGTTGTTTTAATTTTTGAATATTTGCATATATATAATGAGTTATCTTGGGGATGGGACTCAGGTCTAAATAAAAAATTCACGTATGTTTCATATATACTTTTTACACATCGTCTGAAGGTAATTTTATACAATATTTCTAATAATTTTGTGCACTCATCTCATGAGGTCAGATGTGGAATTTTCCACTTGTAACATCATGTTGGTGCTCAAAAACTTTCAGATTTTGGCGCATTTTGGTTTTTGGATTTTTGGATCAGGGATGTTCAACCTGTATTTCTATGGTACATGGAATGGGATGTGGATCTAATTTTTTTCAGCAACTGGTTACCATTTGTCCTAGAAACGTATTTTTTTGTTTGACTGCTTTTTTCTGTTTTCTCTTTAGCTAGCACCATGTATTGATCAATTGACTGTTCCCTTGCTAATTCAACCCCCCCCCTTATATACTAATTTTTATTTCTTCTTACATTCCTGTGTCCATTTCTGGACTTTCTTTTCCAGTTCCATTGATCTCTCATTTGAAACTAATACAATACTGATTGTATTATCTCAGCTTTATAATATTTTAATATATTATATTTAATATCTGAGTTGGCAAGCCCTGCCTCCACTGGGAGGAAATAGGTGTTGGGCTCTGGAACCAGGCTTAGTGGTTTATTATCCCAGTCTCATCACTTACAGGCAGTGTGACCATGGGCAGGTTTCTTGGACTCAGCTTCTCATCTGTAAAATAGGTTAATATTAGTACCCACCTCAGAGGGGTGCTGTGAGGGTTAATGAGTTAAAACACATGATGCTCTTGCAATGCCAACTAGCACCTCATATGCTATTATTCCTTATCTATCCCAAGGAGAGCTTGATTATTTTCACCTGTTTATTTCAACAGATGGCTCTTAACAATAGTTTTGTCCCAGAAAAAAAAAAAAAATTAGTGTGGATCCTGCCTGGAATTGTGTTAAACTTATACCGTGGTTTGAGGATAATTGTCATCTTGGCAAGATGAACTTTTTTCATCCAGGAACAGTCTGTTTCGCCATTTTTAAATAATCTTCACTATCAGAAAACTTTTGTTACTTTTGTTATATAGGTCATGTTTGTTTATTATTTTAGGGCTGAATTTGATTTGCTAGCACTCTGCATATAGGATTTTTTTTTTTTAACCATGAAGGTACTTCAAAAAGTTCGTGAAAAGATTCTTTTAATTATCTTTTAATTCTGTTTTCCACAAACTTTTTGAAGTACCCTGTAGGTGTGTCCGTGTGTTAGTAGGTGGGTGTGAGTATTTGTATCATACGTACTATCATTATGGCAGTATTTGTATTAATAAAAAAATTAATGAAATTAATTTTAAAAGCATGGCTTTTATGAGTTTAGGATGTTAAAGTACTGGCCATGAAACCACCTACTGCATAAGTATTTTCCAGTTTCCTCGGCTTTTTCCCTTCATGCTAATTTTGGTAATTCAAATTTGTCTGGGCATTTCTCCATTCTGTCAGGATTTCAAATGTATTAGTATGTTATGCGTAATATTTTTTTATAATTGGATTGTCACCTGTATTAGCTCATTTCTGTTGCTTATAATGGAATTCCTGAAATTGGGTAATTTATAAAGAAATGAAATTTATTTCTTACAGTTTCAGAGGCTGGGAAGTCCAAAGCCCATGAAACACCTCTGGGGAGGGCCTTCTTAGTGTGAACTCTCTGCAGAGTCCTGTGGCAACCAGGGTGTCACATGGGGAGAATGGGCTGAGCAAGAGAGAGCTAGCCGCCTCACTTGCTTTCCTTTTAAGTCATCAGAACATGCCCATTACTCCATGAATGAATCAATCCATTCACAAGGGCATAGTCCTCACAATCTCATCATCTCCCAAAGACCCCACTCTTCAATTACCATAATAGGATTTCCCACCCTCTTAACACTGTTGCAATGGAGATTAAGTTTCCAATACATGAGCTTTTGGGCGACACATTTGACCCATAGCATGGATTTTATACAGACTTCCTTGTAGCCTAATGTAAGGTACATTTTTGTAATGTTCCATGGGCACCTGTAAAGAAGATTTTGTTCCTTAACTGCTACAGAGTTTCAATTAACACATAGACACCCATATGATAATATTTTTCAGATCCTCAATATCTTTATTTGCTTTAGATTAGTATATTATATTTTGTCTGTTTCAGGGCTTTGGGGCATAAAATATTATAACTGTCATATTTTCATTTTGGAATGTGCCGATTATCCATGTTTTGACTGTCATCTTTGGATTTTGTTTTGGGTCTTTATCAGAATTAGTGAGGACTCCCTTTGCTTTGTCAGGCCCTGAGTAATTGAATTATCATGTTGAAAGCAGTGAGGCCAGCAGTGAGAACACTATAAGAAAAACAAAGTAAACGAGGGTTCTTCAACAAGCCCCTTTTATCTTCTACTCAAGATCATATTAAAGAATAATCCAATATTACACACAGTAATTACACATCCTCTTATGAATGGAGCTTCCACCTTTATTATTTTTCAAAAGCCTGAGCCATGTGAGAGCCCTCTGACTTAAAGCTTTATCCAGTGTCGAGATCCTTGAGCACAACCTGGTAACTACTTCTGAAGGGGAAAGTGCCTGATCTCCCTCTTTTAACCTGGGTGATTGATAGGGATGAGATCCAATCACAATTCTTCTTTGGCTCCTCATTTTTCCTTTCCTGTTTTCTAATAGAAATGTTATCATGTAATATGCATACATAATTTCCCAGAGCAGGAAAGATTTGAACTTTGTAGGACAATGAACTCTTCCTTTTCCTGGCCTTGTTGCAACAGGTCTGAGTTATCTCTTGAGATGGAAGAGTTTTTAGGGCCACATTATTGTTCTAATAGTATCTTCTTCCGGTGTGAGAAGAAATGTCTCCTGGTAGCTATCCAGAAGACTTTAGGCTGGAAAAAAAAACTCCTTTTTTGTTGTTGTTCACATTTGCTTCCACCAGCAGTTCTCAAACCCTGGCTGCAGTCTGGGACCACCTGGGGAACTTTTAAAGTCTGCGATGCCCTGGACCCACTCCACCAGTTAAGTAGGAATCTCTAGAACTTGGGCATCGGCAAATTTTAACACTCTTCTAATGTGAAGCTGGGCCATCTTGCCCATTCCTTTACTTATGCCTATTCAGGTTCACTTTGTTTTAGCTGTGTGTCTTGTCCCCAAGTGAGAGTTATATTTTACTAGGAGATTAACCTGTATACATTTATCGTCATAAATGACATTTTGTCTTTTATTTTTTTAGCATCTTACTTTACAGTTCCTCTCTTTATGCTTCCTTGTTGTTTCCTTTGAATTCCATTTTTTTTCTAAATTGACTGCTTTGCTTTTTCCCCTTTGGTAATTTTGAAGATATGCTATTTCATATTATATTACTAATTACATTTAACATCTTTAAAAACATGCTCTAACCTATATTTCTCTAATTAACCACAGAAACTATAAAACAATTCCTTTCAAGATGAGGAAATTAGCATATCTCCTTGCTCCAAGTTTACTATTTATATCAGTATAATCTGGGATATTTTACCCTGGGGTTCGGATAGGAGTGATAGAGTGATTTTCTCTTCCAAAGAATATTCGTTACACTCACATTCCATTTTATATAACTACGTTTATAGCAATTATTTAGATTCATTACTATGTTGGTTTGTTTGCTTGTTGCCAACCTTTTTAAAAAATTTTTTATTAGCCGTAGCTTTCTGATACTTGAGTTCTTCGTTTTGATACATCTCTCGGTTGGATAGAAAACATCTTTAGGTAGTGTTTTATGAAGGTTATGTGAATAGTATATTTGTTGAGGTCTTTGATATTTGAGAGCAGCTTTCTGTTGTCTGCTGTTTAACAACTTGTCTGGGTCACTCCCTTTTCTACTCTAAATTACTTAAGCACACATCTGCACTGTGTCTATGAGAAATGGGTGGAGAGTCATGGCAGAGTATTTTTCCCAAGTTTCCAGAACTGAAGCAGGTGTTCACCTATTTTTACAGACTTTGGTCAGCTCTTTCAGTTGAGATTTGGAGTGCTATGGGGTTGTGAGGTCCATGTGCTCATGTCACCATTTTTTCGGATAGTCTCAACCGTTAGATACTTATTGATTCATTCAGCAAATATTGATTGAGCACCTACAATGTGCCAAGCATTGTGGGAGCCATTAGAGATTGAGCAGAATCAAATGGACAAGATTTCTGCTGTCATGGAGTATCCGTTTGTATTGGGAAATGGGAGGGACAGACCATAAACAACTAAACACCTGAACAAGATAATTTTAGAGATGATAAGCAAACTTACTGTATCTTGCTGTTCATATTCCAAAGCGGTGTCCCTGGAAAAGGCTGTAAGGAAAAAAGAGTAAGGTAATGGATTATGGGGTGGACGATGGGGTGGGGGATGGGAGTGTTATTCGTCAAATTCTCCTGTGCAGCAAGTCCATTTGTTCACACGCTCACACTGCCCCGGTCGTCTTTCCTCTGAACCTGTGGCACTTTTCTTTGTCTTCAATCCACCTTGGACTTGTTCGGCAGGCCACATAATTTGCCGTCTTCTGTCTTCAAGGTTGTTGCCCTTGGGTTATGTTTCCTTGTTATTCGCATCATGCTCCCCACTGGATTACCACAGAGCTGGAGACTGTGGCTGCGTCTAGTCATCCGTGTCTGGCCTAGAGCCCCCCAATTCAGTGCTGATGTCGTGTTTGGGGTCCACAGTTGGATCTTCAGCAGATTTGAGGAGTGTCTGAGGTCAGACTTAGACCCAATGGGCAGTATTGTTCTTGTACTGGGAGACAGATTTGAGGGGTGGCTAAGAGCTTGGTCCCTGGAAACAAACTGTATGGATATGGATTCAATGCTACCATTTACTAGCCATGTGACGCTGGCTAGTGACTTAACCTTTGTGTGCCTCAGCGTCTTCATCTTTCAGTGAGATTAGGGACAGTACCTCTCTCGTAGTGTTACTGTGACAGTTAATTAAGTAATTGATAAAACGTGCTTGAAATGGTGTCTGTACTTAGTAAACCCTCAATAATATATAATAATCACTCATATTAATTATATCTTGCAGTGCTAAAAGCTTTTTTATGTCTTCCTCTCCCCTTAGTTCTAATTCTTTCTATACTTATAAAATATAGGGATGACAGAGACGAGACTGGATGCGTCTTAGTTACCAGGCTTACTTTGCTGAATTTGATGGGAGAGCTTTCAGCAGCAGTTGGGAAAGAAATAACTCATGCAAAAAAGGGAAAGATGCATGGAGTAGGGAACATCAGGAAGAAACTCACTGCAAGGAGCCACCGATTCCTTTGTTTTGTGTGCTTTTTTCCTTTGGCAAACATGATTTCATTATTATTTTTCATCTTAGCTTCATTATAATTAGTAAGTCAAATATTATACTCACTTCATTGTGAATACTACCACCAAACATTAATATAAATATTATGGAAGGATTTAAAGTTTTCCCATATTCATTTTTATCTTCTTCACACTTTTATATATTAAAAAACTGTTTAGAATGAGCCTATAGCATTTTTACAATCAGAAGAACTAGATTTTTTTTATTTTGAAAAAATATCACTCGGAAACCTACAACCCTAATACAATTTTTATTTGGGGGCTCATGTCCAGTCTCATTAATATATAAACAAATATTTAATAGCTATAATTAAAAGTACACATATAATTTTATGATCTACTGTTTTACTTAAAATGACATCTAACAGTCTTTCTACAGGGACGTATTTCTCACTTTAATGATGGCATTCAAACTGCATCACATTAAAGGCTGTAATTTACTGCACATTATTGGACTGACATATAGGTTGTTCACATTTTTTCTCTGTAATAAAATTATGTCACTGTGACTATCTTTGTCCATGTGGCTCTTTTTCTTTTGAGTTAATTCCTAGAGATTGCTGAATATCAGAGTATTTGTGGCTCTTGATAAGAATTCATATTCTCTCTTCCAAAAGGATTATAACACTTTACTCTGCAACTGGCAATACATTCATATCTTGAGTTTCCATGAAGCCTCAACAATATTAGGTTTTATCGTTTTTCTTTATTTTTTTCTAGTGAGATAGACTGTGTTTTCCTGTGAACTCTATTTTCTCCCATGTGAATCCTCTGACCATGTGCTTTGCTCATCTTGGTGATGTTCCTATGTAAAAGCTCTAAATCAATATTAATATTTTCCCTGTGTCATAGTTGTTGCAATTATTTTTTTATTCTATTATTTTCCTTTTACTTTTGCTTTAGTGTTCGTTTGTTTTTCCATTTATGACACTTTTCTTGCCTCATCCTTGTTCCAGGGTCTGCTAGTAATTGGCATGAAAAGGGTTTAAAATAAGGGTTTTCAGAAGAGTGGATCCTTAGAGGGTAACAGGAAGCAAGCAGGGCATCAAGATGAGACCCTGTCACCTTTCTCACCCCCTGTCCTTAAAAGCTTTGGTCTCTGAAAGATGGTGCTTCCCTGGCACCTCCTTAGCAATAGTGTTGTAGCTTCAGGTTGTCGGAATCTTCATGGCATACTTATTATTTCCCCATTAAAAGCATTTAAAGGAGAGAAATGGCCTTGGACTGTCTCCACCCTGGTTACCATCTGGGGGGATTACCGTTGTATCATTAAGCAATGCCCTTTCCAACTGCTGTAAACCAAGCTGAGAGGGGTTAGGGACTGTGACTCTACTTTAAGCTTGAACGATGGTTTTCCCTAACCCAAGAGACCAAGAGCATGCAGACACTGCCTGGACAAGTGTCCTGAAAGGGGGAGGGACCAAGAAAAGACCAACTCCACCACAGCTGCCATTTGCCAAAGGGACCCTTCCCAGCGCCATGCCCAGCATGGAACCCAGCATGCCTCCTGCCTAGATCCCAGAGCCCAGCCAGTCCAGCCCAACCCTTGTGCCACCCTTTTCTCTATTGCTCTTTAAACTAAGAAAACGCTTCCCCTGCCAGCCCTTGGTGGCCCACGTGGAGTGTTGGGGGCACTTACTGACGTCCACTGCTCTTCTCTTGCAGTTTCCTGCTTTTTCAACTTCACCAGCCCCTCTGGGGTCGTCCTGTCTCCCAACTACCCAGAGGACTACGGCAACCACCTCCACTGCGTCTGGCTCATCCTGGCCAGGCCCGAGAGCCGCATCCACCTGGCTTTTAATGACATTGACGTGGAGCCTCAGTTTGATTTCCTGGTCATCAAGGATGGGGCCACCGCTGAGGCCCCTGTCCTGGGCACCTTCTCAGGAAACCAGCTTCCTTCCTCCATCACAAGCAGTGGCCACGTGGCCCGTCTCGAGTTCCAGACTGACCACTCCACGGGGAAGAGGGGCTTCAACATCACCTTTACCAGTGAGTCCTCCCCTTGTCGCCAGCTGACCATGCCTCTGAGTGTCCCCCATGGAGAGTGTTGATGGGCCAGTTCCAAGGGCATTGCTGGGCTGCAGTGCCCAGGCATGGAGCTCCCAGCAGGACCAGGAAAAAGCATAAAGCTCTGGCTGCTGGGCAGGGGGCTCTTTTCTGTGGAGTCACTCTCTTTGGAGCATTTGTTTCCCATAGATGTGATATGCGATGTACAAGGAGACTGGAACCTCATGTTTGCCTTTCACTTGCCCCCTCCTAGAAGGCCCAGCTAGACCTGGGGAGGGCCCAAGGGAGAGAAGACC
The DNA here is from genome assembly GCF_027409185.1 of Cynocephalus volans. Lineage (NCBI taxonomy): Eukaryota > Metazoa > Chordata > Mammalia > Dermoptera > Cynocephalidae > Cynocephalus > Cynocephalus volans. The sequence continues at coordinate 26,833,497 of NC_084467.1, read as the reverse complement.
TCTGTCATTCTCTCATTAGCTCCTGGTTCCCTCTCTGATGTGCTGCCCCAAATCCCTGAGTTCCCGCTTACTGTTGACCTCTGGTATCTCTAGTGGGGCTGCTCACATTCTGCTTTGCCCAGTTCTCATTCCCATAGCCAAATCAAAAACAATGATTTGGAGCCGTGTTTGGCTCCAAAGGCTTCTTGGAGCCAACTCTTAGGGCATATCTTCATAGCCCTTCCCAGAGCCACAGTCTGAAAGTTGTTCCCTGCAGTTTCAATCCCAGTCCTCTTTTCTAGAAGCAGTCTGAAGCTCAGTGATAATTATGTTCATTTCTGTGTCTCATGGTTACAGTGGGAACAGGGGTAGGGGCTGAAGCGTGGAGATAGCTAGCCACCAAAGAAAACGAGAAGTGGCTATCAGATTACAGAAGCTATAAAGCTGGTGAACTTGGCCACTGCAAATCATCCTGTGGGGCTGAAGCTGGGTCTGCCTGTGCGGTTAGATCCTTTCCCAGAGGCTGCTTATGAAATGTCAGTCCCCAATTCAAGCCCTGTCCCACGCCCACAAACACATGCATAGAACTCATCTTTTTGACAGCACTAATCTCCATCCCCACTCCCACCCTTGTCACAGAAGCCTTGCCTCCTTGTCCCACCTGTTCCTGGGGCTCAGTTGAGGTGAAGACATTAAGTACTACATGGTGGGCCACTTGGAATCCCAGATTCCAAGGAACCAGCCAGGCTAAAGGCCTGTTCCCCTCACCACCCTTCATCACGATACCAGACTTGCTGGAAACAATTGACCTTCTCAGGTGTGTCTCCTTCGGGGGATTCCTGCTTCCATCATCCGTGGGCAGGAGGAAGTAGAGCCCAGCTCTGTCTTCTTTCCTAATCTTCCTAGTCTAGCACTGAAGTACTGGGTTTTAGCTTATCTGTCCTCCTGCCTGCTCTCCCCATGAGATCATGAGCTCTGGAAAGGAGCGGGCATGTATTACCTTCCATCCCCTCTGCCCAGCACAGGGCAAACATGTGGTAAGGATCAGTAAACGCTTATTGAATGGAAGGACCCACAAAGGACCAAATGCTCTTTCTTACCCTGGCGGGAGCGGGAAGAGCAAAGGTAAGAGCTATCCCAGGGAAGCCCACTCATCCCAGATGACGAGGCCTGGAAACTCTGTGGGTTCAAAGTAGGTGTGGACACTGAGCAGGGACTCGGAGCAAAATGGATTCTCATAGTCTCCGAGGAAAATTGCATCCTAGTGAGCCCCCACTTTCCAGGAAAGGAGCACATGCTGAGTAGATGGGAGGAGGAGACCAAGTTGTCTCAGAGGGTGAGTTTCACTTTGAGGGCAGCACACAGACCTGAGAACCCACCTTACTAAACATTTCTCTCCAAGGTTTCTCCACCATTGTAAAAAGATACACAGCCAATATGTGAATACTCAAAAAGGGGACAGGTCAAAGAAGAAATGTTAACTACACCCTAAATCCCCCCAGCCAGAAAAGATTCTTGCCAACGTTTGGTGAACACTATTACAGATATCACATATTTCTCTATGCACTTATACAGGTAGACAGTTGGATGGATAGATAGAAATAATTTTTTTAAAATCTGGACCCATCCTAGGCCTTCTGAATCAGAATCTCTAAGGGGATGAGGCCCCAGAATCTACATTTTATTCAGATGCACCCAGCGAAACAGTGGTCAGTGGACAAGTGTTCCGGAGCTAGTGTAGTCTCCCCCGCAGGCCACTCGTCTGCTCCTCCCGCATCGCAGCTGACGATCATCGAGGCAGAGCGTGAGCATGCCGCTGTCAGTGAGCTCACCTCCCAGACGGCATTCTCCTCGGCTGGCGAGCACTCACTGCTGTCCCTTATGTTGACTTGAAACCTCTGTCCCTGCAACAAGGACCAGTGATCTCGTTTCCACCCCTAGTGCCCTTGGGCATAAACCTACTCCTTCTTCCACGTGGAGCATACTAGACAATGATGATAGTAGCTACTGTTTATTGAGCACTTACTGTGTGCCAGACCCTACTCTGAGCACTCTACAGTCATCACTCGTAGCCACAACAAAAAACCCATGAACTAAGATCCCTTTTCATGCCAGGAAACAGAGGTTGGAAAAGGCACACAGGTAAAAATGGGAAGTGTTTAAATCCTTCACTTAAAGCTTTTGCTCCCAGATGTTGTAAATAGCTCCATATAACTGCTGTGTATGTGTGTGCATGCATGGATCTGTGTTCATGTGTGCATGTGTGCCTACATGTGTTTGTATGCATGTGTGCATGTGTGTGTGTGTGGCTGGTAGGCTTTTGAAAAGAAAACACTTGCACTTCTGGGTGCCAAGCACCACTTTTCTTCCCATTCCATATTTCTAAATGTCAGGGCAACTTCATGGTCACAGTTCCTAATGAAGAAAGGTTGGGAGGCTGAAGTCTGGGCTGGCCTAGATTTTGCGTTTTAGAGGGAAGGGCGCTGAAGCCTCAGCTGAGTCCAGGCATGGGGGCATTACAGTCATCTCCATGTCAGGGGCTTCTGCAGCTCATCTGTAGTGGGAAGGAGCACCAACTTTGCAGGCCCCTTGCATCCAGAAAAATCCAGCAGCTTCCAGGGCCGCGTCTGCTCCTGAGTGTGCAAGTGTTCCCATCTCTCGGGAATTTCAGAGACCTGTAAAGTGGGTTCTTTAAAGTAGCACATGCCCATGCAGCCATAGAGCCTAATTTCCACCAGAAACTTGCCATCCTTAAATCAGCAGGGATGCAAATCGAGCCTGGCTTCAGAAACATTTAGTGCAGGAACTGTGGCACCCCCTCTGGTGGAGACAGAGCAGGAAAATGTATGTTTCCATGCAGGGAACAGAAGAAGGAAGGGAACTCATAGTTGACGAGTACTCACTATGCATCAGGTGCTGCACCAAACACTCGCTGCTTTCATGTTCATATCAGCTTTCATTTTATTTCTATCTCGGAATGACCCTGCAAGTGAAGTATGACCTCCACATGATAGATCAGGAAACTGAGGCTCAGCAAGATTACAGAAGTTGACCAGGCCCACAAAACCAATAAAATTAAATTAAATCTACACTGTTCTGACTCTTTCCTCTCCCCTCTCACTGTTTTATCAATTGCCTGAGCAGAGTGAGAGGCAGACCTGACAAGAGAAAGGAAAGGAAGGAAATGGCCTCAAATGGGGTCAATTCCAGGGCGCCTACTTTCTGACGCTTAGTGTCCGTCAGTGTCACAGGACTTACAGTTCAGCTCACCTGCAGCATAAATGATCCCATAACTGTCTGAAGTTAGGGCAGCATGGAGTGGATTTAACATTGAGGAGACAGATCTCCTCCTTAACAACATTGAGCCTCAGTTTCCTCATTTGCAAACTGGGGTGGTTATATCTACTTCATAGAATCATAGGGTATAAGTGAGCTAACATGAGAAACACTCAGCTCACTGAATGATCTATAAATGTCCATTAGAATGAAGTTGGATTAGGTGCTCAGGAAGGCAGGAGATTAAGTTTAACCAGCATCTGCTTTGTGCCTAGTGTGGCATGTCAGTTACAATCCTGGGGTCCCAGGTTCTAGGGTATTGAGCTCTCTCTCCAGCATGATAGGTTCTTGAGGAATTGGGGGAGGTCTAGGGTTTACCATCATAAAGAAGTTTATTTCTCTGGGGGTCTGTCTGCACACCAGCTCTGTCTAATCATGTCCTTGACATCTATCCACACAGCCTTCCGACACAACGAGTGCCCGGATCCTGGTGTTCCAGTAAATGGCAAACGGTTTGGTGACAGCCTCCAGCTGGGCAGCTCCATCTCCTTCCTTTGTGATGAAGGCTTTCTGGGGACGCAGGGCTCAGAGACCATCACCTGTATCCTAAAAGAGGGCAGCGTGGTCTGGAACAGCGCCGTGCTGCGGTGTGAAGGTACATACCTGCAGGCTGGGGCAGTGGCTGTCAGCCGGAAAGGCTAGGGAGGGGAACCAAGTGACCCGAACCACAGGGTCCCTTTCTGTATCCATCCTTCCTCTTCTCCCAAAACATGGGGCCACCCTCTCACCCTCACACTGGGATGGTAGGGGCTTTATATATATTTGGCATAGGAATTTGAACTGTAACCAGAGATCAAACTAGAGAAATGCTGGCTCTGGACTGTCAGACATCAAAAACACCTCTTCTTTCAATTGGAAACTCTCTATAGCACAGCCATTAGGAGGCTGTTTCCAGCTCCTGCCCAGGGGAGCTTGGCAGCTGAAGCAGCCTTGGCAGTGCTGTGCATTTCTGAGTCTTTCAAGCTGCCTGCCACTCTTCCCTTCTCCACATGCTTATTTCCCCCAGTCCCCTGGATATCTCACAGTCCCGGCCTTTGTGCCCCTGTTAAATGCTGCCTTGATATCCTTGTGGTCAGTCTCCAGGAGGCTCAGCACAGACCAGCCAGAAGAAACTTAGTCTGAAGCAAGCGCAAGGCTTCCATCTCCTCAATCCACCACCCGCCCTGCCACACAGGACAGTTTGTGACTCAATTTCAGAGATCAGACATCTGTTCCACCAAACTGCAGACATTTAAAACACAGGCTGAGCTTCTTGAGGGCAGGAATCATATCAAATTTGTGTACAAAGCACAATGCCTGGCCCAGAACAGGTGTTCAATAAATACTTGTGAATAGTGGGTGAATAGAGAGGACCCCAAAGCCCCATTTGGGGCAGTGATGTTGTCCAAGGAGGCAGGGGCTGTGGTTCTCTCTTCCTGAGAGTCAGAAAGCATCTTCCTCTATCTCATGTGGCAGACAGAGGATAGAGACCTAAGTGACCTCTCAACTTACCCAATCCCCAAACCCAAATCTGAGCACCCTGGCCACAAGTGGGAAGGACAGGAGAAGGAAGAGAGGAGCGTGCCTTAGAGCTCTGCCCCAGAACTGACAGCTAAGTGGATGGGAGATGAGAGATCACAAGAACACATTGCATGTGGCAGTGGGTCCAGGCGGGCTTTCAAGTCGGAGGGATCTGGGCTGGAATCCTGGCATAAAGTAATTCCTGTAAATAGTATCTGTGCCGTCACTGGTGTGTAAGCTCCAAGAGGTTAGAGAACCTTCGTTGGCCTCATATCCCCACACCTGGCATACTGTTTGACACTTGGTAGATGCTTAGTCAATACTGGTTGATGAATCGCTGAATGAATGAATGACCTTTTAACTAGGCTAGAGACTCCCTGGAGACATGCCGATGAAAGGCTTCCATAGACCCAACTCTCACCAGACTGGCTGCTGTCTCCACCCTGCAGCTTACCAGCCAAATCACCCTGGGCAGGCAACTTGACTTCTCTGTGTCTCAGTTGCCCCATCTGTAAAATGCAGGTTAATAATGGGACCCTCTCTGCAGGGTTGTCGTGAGCACGCACAGCTCTTGGAGCAGTGCCTAGCAGAGACGTAGCACTCAATAAGTGTCGGCTGTTAGTGTTATTTTAACTGGTTTTTAACCATTTCTTCCTCGGATCAATCAGATCAGTATTTGTTGCACTCTGGAGCATCAGGTGGTGCATTGCCATCCTTCTAGCTGCCTGCCCCAACCATGACATGAACAGACTTTTCCTTCTGACTTATGAGGTCCCCACAATGTGGTCCACACACCCTCATCTGCCATTCTTCCCCAGTTGAGTCCACATTTTTGGAAATAGCATAAACTTTGCAGTCAAAGAAATAACACGAAACTCGCAGTTCCAGCCCCTTCCACCTGCAGAACCGATAGGTTTAGGTTAGGAAACTCCCTAGACTTCAGTTCCCTACTTGGCAGCTAGGAATAATCATGCATATCTGATGGAGTTCGTGGTTGAAACAGATAACCATGCAGAGCCCAGTCTGCAGGGCCGTCAGTCGCTGGTCATTCACCTTTCCTTCAGGCCAGCCCCTCGCTCTCTCTAGCACTCGTCAATCTCCTCGGATTTCTTTGTTTTTCCTCGTGTTGGTCTGCCTTGTCCAGGACATCTTCCGTGCTGTCTCTAGCTCACCTGATCTCTCCCTTTTCCTCATTTCTATTGTTCTTTGTCACCACCACTGGACCACTCTATCGGACACCTCGTCTCGCCACTATGACATTTCTCTTGACCAGTTCCATGGAGCTTGGTTCTTTCTTCCTACCAAGATTGTGGGTAGTTTCAGGGCAAAAGCCCAGATCCCAGAGCCCCTGAGCCTGCAGGGACTCAGTTCGCCATGAGTTGACCCCACTGAAGAAGCCTCAGGACTTGGGAATTGCCGGATCTTCCTCTTCTCTCCACTCCCGCTCTCCCGAGTCAGGTGCTCCTAGACCGTGGCCTGCTGTGCAAGGAAACACCATGTATGGATGTGTGAGAGGGTTTGACCTTTGTTAATGGATCTTAAAGCAGCTCACTATTTCATAGGCAAAGTCCTAATTTTGAAATTAAGATGGTCCTATTCATTCTGTCTCTGTGGAATAAATGCTGTAGGTTTGGGGACAGTCAGCACCAGAAATAAGGGGTGCCTGCTGGAGACCCTGACTTGGCACGGGAGAAAGCTTACTCTGTTTTCTCAGAGTGATGAGACTTTGATGTCGGCCTGGTTTTCAGGGATCTGGGGAGCAGCATATGAAAAGGCAGAGCGAGAGCCAGATGCTGTCTGGGGAGGCCGAAGCCCAGCATTAAAACCTTAGGGAAGGTGGGGGAAAGGAGCCCCTGGGAACCTGCCCCTCTTTGGCCCCTTTCCCTCCTTTTGTCCGAGCCTTGGGAGAAACCTGCTTTGTAATCAGCATCTTTGTCTTTTCCATTTTTTCTAGTTTTGTTTTTGATTAAGTATCCCCACCTTGTGGACAATTAAATGCAGTAGCTAATGGTCTTTTATAAAATCTTTTAATATATGCTAAGAGCCACTTAGCTTTTGAGAGGCAATAATAGGACAAGAGAGAAAATGGCTTCTTCCAAATTTAGAAAGGATGATCATCTGGAGGATCTAAAACAGAGCATGGCAAACTTTTTCTTAAACAGCCAGATAGAAAGTATTTTCAACTTTGTGGGCCACAAGGCCCCTACTGAACTCTGCCACTGTAATGCAAAAGCAGCCTTAGACAATACACAAACAAATGAAGGGGCCAGATTTGATCCTCGGGCTGTAGTTTTCTGACCTCTGATCTAAAGTATAGAGGACATAGGGGGTCCATTTGTTTAAAATCAGAAATTTCCTGAGAAAGACTTCCAGGTAGGGAAGGCAGCTACATGGAAGTGTTCTCTCTTCCCCACGTTCATCTCTTCCTTGTCTCACTTAAGGAAGAATCAGATAATCATACTCCACTATGATAAGTGCCTTACAAGTGTCGCCTCATTTCAACCTTGCACCAGTCCTAGGAAATAGGTGTAGTTATTAGCCCACTAGGGCACAGAGAGGTTAAGTCAATTGCCCGGGGTCCTCCCGGCTTATAAGCAATGGAGACAGAATTCAAACCCAGCCTCTGGGCTGCCCTGTTACTGCATTTTTCTTGAATTTCATCACTTAAATTTCCACCATGTTTATGAAAGATGTAAAAGCATCCACAAATAGAATGAAGAGCAGGTTTTTCTACTTTGCACATCCCAGTAGAAAATTAAAACAAAAGGAAACATATTGCCTATCGCCAAAGACAAAGAAGACAGGATGCCACATTGAAGCTTCAGAAACTGACAGCATAAAACAAAATAGCAGTGGAGAGACAAGATATCCACTATGACAATAAAGGAAATTCAACTCCCTATTAAAAGACAAAGACTCGCAAACTGAGTTTTTAAAAAATTCTGCTTACGAGAAATACACAGAAAAAAGGAGATAAATGATCTACAGTGAATATGTATTTTCATTTTACATTTTTAAAGGAATACTTAGTGGTTGTAAAAATTTCAAACAATGCACAGTGTGATAAAGTTCAAAGTAGATATACTTGTTTCCCAGTCCTACTCCTCAGAGGAAAAATGGTTTCACGGTTTGGTATAAACCCATCCACATATTTTTCTCTATATGTACATCAAATGTGTTACTTTTATAATCAGAAAAAAATCAAGTTCTGTAATAAAGAAAGAAGGTCAATTCTAACCCCCTTAAGAGAAATCTAAGTGATGTTGTAGCTCATTTAGGCATATAAGGAACAGTTATAAGGGTAGTTATTAAGTTTCTAACATTATCTCATTTAATCATGTCACTCATGTGAGAAAGATATTATGCTTCATAAATGAAGAATCTGAAAAGCAGTAAGGTGAATTGACTTGCCCCAAATCACCCAGCTAGTAATAATTGCACATAGCACTTACTATGTGCTCAGTACTAGTACAAGGGTTTTTCATACATTGTCCTATTGAATCCTCATGGCAACCTTATGAGATAGGTTCTCTTATCCTCATTTCACAGATGAGCAAACTGCAGCACAGAGTGGTTAAGTAACTTGCCCAAGATCACACAGCTAAGTGAATGGGAGAGTCAGGATTCAAATTCAGATATTCTGATCCCAGGACCATCGCTTTTAACCACTAAATTGGGTCTGTCTTAGTCTATTCTGCTTTCATCCTACCACAGAATGATGGAGGATGGCTGGTGAGGGGCACGGGTGGGTGGCGGGGGGCGGGCAGGACTGGAGGGAGTAGGAGACCACACTTCCAGCCTCAGGGCTGAATAACTCCAGAGTCACTCTGGCCAGAGGAAAGGGCTTTTACTACTTCTGGGCATTCCTACTGGACAACTAGTTGACTAAAACCCTTTGAAGTCAGCATGTGACCCATCACAGAAGCAGTGGTCAGGGCAGACGTTCCATATCCCACCCGCAGTGGTTACAAACATGGTCTCTGGAGCCAGACCACTAGCTGTTTTGGGGCACCGGTCACCTAATCTCTTTGTTCCTCAACTATGTTTTCTCATCTATGTACTGAGGCTAATACCTGTATCCACCTTATATGGTGTTGTGAAGAGTTACAGACAGGTAAAGAAAAAGCACACATAAAGTACAGTGTCTGGCACATTGGAAAGGCTCAGTGGGTGTCTGTTCTTTGCTTTATTCTACTCTGTCACCATTCCCAGTCCCCTCCTTGCCTAGTACAACTTTAGCAGCAGGGGTCAGGAGAGGTGGCTTATTCCTCGCAGGGGACACCAGCCCCTCATGAGAAGCCCAGTGTATTAGTCAGCCAGGGCTGCCATGACAAAATGCCACAGACTGGGTGGCTTACATAAGAGAAGTTTATTTTCTCATAGTTCTAGAGGCTGGAAGTCCAAGGTCAAGGTGCTGGTAGGGTTGGTTTTTCTCTGTTATTTTTCATTTAATATTTTCAGACCACGGTTGACCACAGGAAACCAAAGCCGTGGATGAGACAGACAGGAACTACTGTACACCCACTATTCTCTACCGTGCTTTTCTTCACTTAACAATATATCCTGGGCACCACTCCGTGGCATTTATATAGAATATTTCTCATTCTTGTTTTTTTGGTTTTGTTTGCTTGTTTGTTTGTTTTTGTTTTTGTCATTTTTGTGACCGGCCACACCGCCCTCAGCCAGTGAGCGCACCGGCCATCCTTATATAGGATCCGAACCCGCGGCGGAGCGTCGCTGCGCTCCCAGCGCCGCACTCTCCTGAGTGCGCCACAGGGTCGGCCCTCATTCTTGTTTTATAGATACATAAATAGTCCATTTTGTTGATTATTTATTCAGTCAGATCCCTATGGCTGAAAATGTAGGCTGTTTCCATTCTTTTGCAGCCTTGTATAGCCTTGTACAAATATATATATGTTTTCTCACATTTTTGCCAGTGCATTTTTGGGGTCCAGTTCTAAAAATAGACTTGCTGGGTTACAGAATATGAATTTTGCTGGACATTACCAAATTCCTCTCCATAGTGCTTGTGCTGTTTAGCGTTTCCACCAGCAAGGTACTAGAATTCCTAGTTTCTTGCAGCCATGTGTGGCATCAGACTTTAGGTTTTGCCTATCTGATGGATGAGAAATAATATCTCACTGTAGTTTTAATATGTATTTTTCTTCTTGAGAGTGAGGCTGAGCATCTTGTCAAATGTTAGAGACATTGCCTTTAGGAATCCTCCCCTCCAAAGCCCTGCCAGGCAGCTGCCACTCCAGAATATGAAGATGAACGATGGAGAGAGTGAAGGACTGAATGAATAGAGAGGTCATTTGACAGTCACATGGGCACAAGAAGAGATTAACAGAGCTGGGAAAGAAAACTGAATGGCAGCCACCAAAGGAAGGAACTGAGTTTCCCTCTCTGGAGATTTTAGATAGGGTTTTGTTGATGTGTATGCACTGAGTGATGAGTGGCCTAGGCAGGCAGTAGTGACTGTGTGATCTATGGCTTCCTGCAAAGTAAATGAGCAGATCGCAGTCCAGTAAGTGGAGAGGCTGGGCCTGTGCTGAATGGAGCCGAGAAAGAATCCCTCCTCACTGCTGAGACTGGGTACCTGCATAGGAACCCCGGGACGTCGCAACAGCCACTCCCCTCCCCACCTCCAAGGCCTCACATGTCCATTGGAGAAATAGAGGAAAGCATTAGTAGTTTCAGTGAGTTGGATGGATGGGTCTTGAAAACTGGGGTTACCCAGGAAGTGACAATACACATATGCAATTTACTCTCTCGATGTTTGGTATAGGTGCTGTGTAATTGCTTAGTTCCTCTAAGTCTCAATTTACTGAAAATGGGATACTAATCTCCACCTATAAAATGAGGATAATTTATGTATGTGCCTTTTTGTATTGCAGTTGTCACAAGGATAATCCGCGTCAAGACCTGGCACATAATAAGCTCCTGATACACATGAGCTCATTACTGTCAGTCATGGTTGTAGTATTGTTATGTGCTAAAGGGGGATTTAAAGGCAGAGGTCTTGAGGTTAAATCTCAGCTCCAACTTCATTAGCTCTGTGTCCTTGAGCTTGTCTCTTCACCTACTTGGCCTTAGTTTTCTCCTCTGTAAAATGGAAATAATAACTTCATGTGTACATTTAGATGAGCTATACATGTAAAGCAATTAGAATAGTAAGTATGAGTTGACTATTATAATTGTTATTATTGGTATCTTCTTTATTAATTAAACTTCCTAATATTTTCTATTAAGAATGCTTGACAACTATTTTAGATAATTCCAGAAGGTTATGGAATTGAGAGAAGAAGGGTGTGGTACATTTGACTATATTTTATGAAACTGATTTTCTTGACAAATCTACAAAACTTTGCAGGAAGAGAAGTGCTATATAGCTCTTTATCCCCTCCCCAGTCCTGTTCAGGGCATTTTTGGCATCTGGTAGCTCCACAGTAAGAGGGTCCAAGAAAGCAGAGGTTCCTTCAAAACTGGGTGATTGCTCAGCTTCAGATCTCTGGATTTATGCTGTCTTGCCTGGGTTTGAATCCTGACTCTGTGACTTGCCAACCCAGAGCTAGTTACTCAACCTCCGTAAGCCTCAGCTTTCTTAGGAGATAATAATAGCACCAACCTCTCAGGGGTTTTGGTTTTGTGAAGAGTGAGCATGATTACATATGTGAAGTTCAATACCTGACGTGGAGTCAGCTCTCAGTGACAGTGGGGACCACTGTGGTGGCAGCGTTGACATGCAGAGAACATCACGCTCCACATCAGCCTTGGGGAAGTGTGCTAGTCGGGGGGTTAGGTTACACTGTATTAGCAAACAACCCCCAAGTCTCAGTGGGTTAAAAACAGAAGTTTATATCTCACACAGACCATGCAAGTTATGCTTTTAACACGAGTGGTCAGGGGGGTCTGCTTCTGTGAGTCACTTAAAGACCCAGGCTGATGGGATTTCCATCTTGACACTTGCTTCCATAATCACCGTGGCAGGAAAAGGAAACTTCACAGTCACGCACTGGTTCTTCAGGTTTCACATGGACATGACATGCATCACTTTGGCTCTCATTTTATTGCTCAAAGCAGTCACATGACCTGGCATAACTTCAAAAGGAGCAGGCAATGAAATCAGACCATGTGTCCTGGAGGAGGAGCACTGGAATAGCTCTCGCGACAACCACAGGGGCTAGGGGCTGGTTGCAGGAAGAGGCTGGAGTGGTGGGAAAGATGCAGGTGAGATGGGGAAGCTGAGTGATGGAAGAATGGGCCAAGGGAAACCAAGGGAGACAGGCTTTGCAAGATCAGAGACAGCCAGGAGATCTGCCTAGACCACACCATGTCTCATGGAGTTACTTGCCGTGGACTTTATTCATTCATCCTTTCATACATTCATTTATTCACCCAACCAATAATCATTGAGGGATGACTGTGCCAAGCGCTCTACTAAATGCTGGAGATTCCAAGTTGTGTAAGACAAAGCATGCAGTCCGTGCCCTCATAGAGTACCAGTGCCCAGAGCAGAGCCTCAGGGTTCTGACCACTCTTCAGTGTTGGACATGTGGAGGTTTGCTGGGTTGGTGCCTCTGCCTCAGGCCTGACAATTGAGTGGGGAACTAAGAAAAAAACAGTGTGACCCAAATATTAGCTGTACTTCAGCCCTTTTAAACAAAAGGACTTTGTTTAAGGGTTTCTTATCATTTCTTCCCTCTGGGCTTTAATACAACTCCAAATGATGTAACTGGACATATCCATAAAGGTCCCAATAGACAAAACTCACAGTTTATAACTTATGCAGTTTTCCATAAAAATAAAAACAATACTTGTTGGCTGACACATTTTATAGAGAGGTTTTTTGTTCATTTGTTCATTCATTTGTCCCACAAGAAAGCTGCTTCTCTCCTTCTGTCCTCCAGCTCCCTGCGGTGGTCATCTGACTTCGCCCAGCGGTACCATCCTCTCTCCAGGCTGGCCTGGCTTTTACAAGGATGCCTTGAGCTGTGCCTGGGTGATTGAAGCCCAGCCAGGCTACCCCATCAAAATCACCTTTGACAGGTGCTTATGACCATGGCCTTGGGAGAGAGGGGTGAGGGGGTGATTTCTATGGGGCAGTATCGGAGAGAATCTGGAGTGAGTGGGGGACCAGCACCAATGCTGAAATGTCAGCAAGATCAAGGCACTGGAACAGATTGCTCTGGGTGGGGACAGATCTCACTGGCTTTGCCCTTGGGCTTGGTTTGTGCTCTTTGGGTGACTATGACTGCAGGGGAGGAGAATGCTTGGGATGTAAGGGTACCACTTGGGATGTAAGAGTCCTTCCCTCCTTCTAACCCCCAAGGAGGGACAGTGGACAGATAGACACCATCAGATGTTAAAGCATGGCATTAGCATCTGAGGAGCATAGCCCAGAAATTTCCAACATGGGAAGACAGCTTCCCTGACCTCTGGCCCAAATCCTGCTCATATGTGCCACTTCTAGCTCCCACCTAGTTATGCACCCTGGGCAGGGAAAGTAGCCGCCCAAATATGAACACAAATTTCTTCCAGACAAAGCATTCATGGCCAGGCATAGCAGTCTGCAAACTTTTTTGTGAAGGGCCAGATGGTAAATATTTTAGGTTTTGTGGGCCACTCGCCCACTTGAAGATCTCTGTTGCATATTCTTTGCCTTTCTTTTTTTTTTTTTTTAACATCCCTTTACAAATGTAAAAACAGTTCTTAGCTCTCCAGGCTATAGATAAGATCTGGCCCTGGGGCTTTAGTTTATTGACCCCTGGCCTAGAGCATTCTGACCTCCATGAGCCTAGCCATTGTACTGCTCGATCTTAAGATAGGTCATGGCCTGGCCATAGAGAGCATGAGAGAGCCACGTCCTACTGCAGGAGAAGGAGGTTAAATGCAGTAGAGTAGGTCCTTTCACATCACTAGTGAATTTGTAAAGATTATATTAAAAGATCCCAGCCTGCCAAAATCTGGTTGTTCAGAAGGCCTGGGTCAGGCAAAGACTTTGTCATTTGCAAATTAATAAGCCTTGGGTTTCTCAAGAAGTCTTCATCTCTGTCATTTGGCAGATTTAAAACTGAGGTCAACTATGATACACTGGAAGTGCGAGATGGACGGACATACTCAGCACCTTTGATTGGGGTTTATCATGGGACCCAGGTCCCGCAGTTTCTCATCAGCACCAGCAACTACCTCTACCTCCTTTTCTCCACTGACAAGAGTCACTCAGACATTGGCTTCCAGCTCCGCTATGAGAGTGAGTCTTGGGGGCAGGCATGGGAGGCAGATGACCAGGTTGGCCCAGGTGGGCAAAAGGCCCGGGACTCTGCTCCACTGTTGTCCCCGGCTCGGCGCCATCCCATGGCCTTCTCAGTTGGGCTGTGCTCCCTCACTCTCAGCATCCCTTGAGGGTCATGGAGCTTAGAGTTGTTCATGACCTTCACACGGGGTAACATGGGCACACCACGCAGTCTCTACTGTGTGTAGATGATTGGGTAGACACCGTGCTGGGCACTCTGGGGACAGAGTATTTGAGTGAGCAGGAAGTAGAAGTGAGATGGCATCTCCTGCTCACAGGCCCTCTCTCATCACCTTCTGCATGCATCCCTCTATGGAAAGGATCAACGTCACTTCACTTCTCTGCAGACCAACATAGAAAGTTATGGTTGAGGGCATCACGAGGACAGGGGCATTCTCTCACTCGTGTTTGTATCCCTAAGCCTTAGCAAAGCACTCGACCCACAGCAGATGCTCAACAAATGTTTATTGAATTGATGAACACACAAACAAATGGCCAAGCCAACTCGTTTTCTCTGAGAGATGAGTCTTTACATGCCCTCTCAGCAAACACTGACAGTCACATTTCATGAGCTGGAAATTGGCAACTTCAGCTTTTTATAAGGCAGGGCTCTCTCCTCCTTTTGTGAGTCAGCTGGGGTCCCTCTACGGTAACAGGGAGCTGTCTGTCCCAGCTTGGCCTCTCTTTCCAGCTATAACACTGCAGTCAGACCACTGTCTGGATCCAGGCATCCCTGTAAACGGGCAGCGTCATGGGAATGACTTCTACGTGGGTGCACTGGTGACCTTCAGCTGCGACTCAGGCTACACATTAAGTGATGGGGAGCCCCTGGAGTGTGAGCCCAACTTCCAGTGGAGCCGGGCCCTGCCCAGCTGTGAAGGTGAGACACACCATGAGGGGGCGCAGAAGTAGCAGATTTCTGCGCACTGACTCCCTCATCCCATCAGTGAGGGCTGGGGGTCTGAGAGGAGACAGGGGAGGGGGTCCAAGGTAGATCATGGGGGGATCTCCCTGAGCCAGTCCATTCTCTCACTGCCCTCTTGGCTCCTTCTGTAGCTCTCTGTGGTGGCTTCATTCAAGGCTCCAGTGGGACCATCTTGTCACCAGGGTTCCCTGACTTCTACCCCAACAACTTGAACTGCACCTGGATTATCGAAACATCACATGGCAAGGGTGAGTGTTTAGACCCATTGCAGGTACTGGGAACTGATGTAGTCACGGTCCCAAGTTCCCCATGTCAAGGACCTCAATGGGGATCTCCTTGTATCGTGGCCTCTGGGCTTAGTCTGAATTTTTCTCACCATCGAGAAAACTTCCAGAACCTTCCCATCTCTTTGAATCACAGAATTCATTCAATAAATATTGTTGAGAATCTGAAATCTCCATGCTGAAAGAGATCTTAGAGGTTACCAGCTATCAAATCCCACTGAATGCGGGAATCTTCCGTAAATCACTCCCCACAAGATGGCAAAACACCATTTGCCTAAACACCTCCAGTGGTGGGGAGGTTGCCAACCCAGTTCACAAGTGGGGACCTACTATCATTTTTTGATAGGTCTGTCTCCCCCAATGGCCTATTAGGTGCCTTCATCCTTGTACTGTGTCCTGGGAGAACATAGGATCTGTCTGCCTCCTCTTCCTCACGTCCACCCTCAGATACTGACGCATAGCAATCCCCTTCCTGTGTAACTCAACTCTTCCTGGGTGACATGCTTTTATAGTCCCCACCAGCCTGTGCTGTTGCCTCAGCTTCCCTTAACATAAGGGTCTTCGGGAGACCAAGCTCAGAGTAAGGATGTTGGTTACAAATAAGCATTAATTAATACACTGTTTCATTCAACAAATATTTATTAAATGCCATCTATGTGGCAGACACTGGAGCTGGGGATCAGCAGTAACCAGGAATATACAGCCTCTACCCTCAAAAGCTTATCCCAAATTTCATGTAGAGCCATGGCTCTTAATCAATGTGCAATTTGGTAAATACACTAATACTTAGGCCCCACCCTAGACGTTTTGATTTTCTACGTTGAAGGGTGAAACCAAGCATCTACGTTTTTAAAACACTTCACCAGTAATTCTGATGCATGCTTTTCATTAAGAATCTCTGATCTATGAATAACATGTAGAAGAGCTAAGAAAAAATTTTAAAAGAAAGAGAAACCCTTCCAGGTATTAAAATGTTGTTATGGGCTAAAATAACGTTAACAGTGTGGTGTGAGTACAGGAGTGGATGTGCAAATCAAT
This sequence comes from Cynocephalus volans, assembly GCF_027409185.1. NCBI lineage: Eukaryota > Metazoa > Chordata > Mammalia > Dermoptera > Cynocephalidae > Cynocephalus > Cynocephalus volans. Next base: position 26,817,140 of record NC_084467.1, on the reverse strand, counting down.
GGAGAAGAATGAAGGTCCAGAAATAAATTCCTCTGTGTGCACAGACAGGTGTACATGCTTGTGTATATGTGACAGAGAGACAGACTTTAGTATATGATGGAATTGTCATTTCAGATCCATTGAAGAGAGGATGGATTATTTAGTAAATGGTGTTAAAACACTGGGCTTAATCCTTTGGAAAAAAAGAAATCAACAACAAAATCCATACCTCTCACATTAACCACATAAATTCCAACACTAAAAGAATATGAATACCTAACTTCAGGTGGGGATGCACTTTAAAAAGTAACAACAAAAACAGAGTCCATAAAGGCAAAGACTGTTACACTCCATTAAAGAAAACTTAGAAAGGACTTACATCAAAAAAAAAAAAAACCTCCTTTAAAATTCAAAGTGAAATAGTAAATAGACAGAAATATTTGCAACGTGTATAATCAACTAAGGGCTACCAACCTGATGCATAAAGCTCTTAAAATCTTTAAGAGAAATATGCCTGGCCCACCAGCCTGCAAAATGAGTGAAGGTATAAACTAACACATCATATTACAGGAAATACAAATGAAAAAGCATCAACCCCACTAATAATTAAAGAAATGTAGCTTCAACCAGTAATGAAATACTATTTCCCTTTTCAACTCATCAAAGAAAATCATAACAGCAGCAGGGGCGGTTGTTGATGTGAATCCAAAGCCTTAAAAATATACATACCTGTGGACCCAGCAATTTCACTTACTGGAATTTATCTGAAGAAAAGGAGTAAAACTGTACATCAAGATTTAACTGCAAGGATAGCCCCTAAAACATTTATTATATTGAAAAATTAGGAACTACTTAAATGTCCATCAATAAGGAAATGTTAAATAAACATATGGTACAGCCATAGAATGAAATATGGGGCAGCTAATAAAAGAAATAATGTGAAAGAATATTTAAAGACCTACAGAGGTGGTTGCAATACATTGTTAAGTAAAAACAAGAAGTTTGCCAAAAGAGTATATTCATTTTATGAAACATCCTTGTGTGCATAGAAAGCAGTCTGAAAAGATATACCCCAAGATGTTAATACTGGTTGTCTCTTATATTTTCATCTTTTGGCTTTTTTTCTAATTTTGAGCAATAAACATATACTCATATTACACGTAAAATATACGATTTGTATAAAAAACAAAATTTGAAATATGAAAAAGAAAATTTGAAAGAAAAGTCATTTATCATCCTACCATATGTACTTAAGTGCTCCACTTTGGACTTTAGTAGGCCTGTCCTGGCCAGGACTAGGATGGCCCAGAATTTCTTGGGGTAAAGGAGGACTCTCCAGGCAGTCAAGTCCTCTTCTCACAATATCACTGCTGCAGAGGGGAGGAATGGGGCAGTGTCTTTGTGCATCCTGCAGAGCTGTTTCCACCAAGCCTGATCGGAAGAGGCACTGGAGGAGCCAAAGCTACTCTGTAGCATCAAAAGGGACAGAAGGCAGCCCCTCATGATCTCTAGAGGGACAACCCCAATGGTCACGATTTTCTCTGTGTCTGGACATCTGTGATTATAGGGGTGTATGTGTCTCTATGCATTTCTATACATGCTTTTGCCTAGAAGTCTATGCAGCTCATCAACTATTTAACAAATGTTTATTTGATGTTTGCACTCCTCAAGCTGCTAGGAAAACACAGATGAACAAGCCACTCTGCCGTTGCCTGCCCTCAGGAAGCTGACAGTCTAGTGGTAGAGATAGGCAGCCTAACCGAAGTCTCAGTAGAGTGGGGCCAGTGTGTGATCAAGCAGAAGGAGGTGGGGAAGCATGCAGAGCCCAGCCCTGGGGCGTGGCAGGTGTCCTGGAGTTGAGGCTTAAGCTAGTCTTCAAGGATGAGCAGGAATTGGCCAGGATGGAAGGTGCTCAGTCAGAGAATCAACGAGAGGTCATGGAAGGATGACCAGGTCACTTCCTCCTTGGAGCCATTAAAGGCTTCACCTGACCCTTAGCGTGGAGCCCAAATTATCAAATAGCCAGCGTAGCCTTGTAGCCCTTGCTCGCCTTCCCTAGCCTCCTTCTGAGCCCTCTCCACTAAGTTCGAGCCACACAGAACTTCTGTCAGTTCCTAGAATTTGCCAGGCTTTCTTTCTCCTTTAGAGCTTTGCACATTTCTATGACTTTTTTCTCTCTGCAATGCCTCCTCTCTCCAAATAAGGGGAATGGTAGAGATTCCCCTTGCTTGGCCAGCTCTTCATCCTTCTGAACTCAGTTTCTCTAATGAGCCTTCTCTTGACCCCCTCGAACCACCCCTGCACCCAGGTTGGGCCCCGCTCCCGTGGGCTCACACAGCATCCCATAGCTCCCCAATTCTGTACTTGACCCTCCTGTACAGAATGTGCATTTTCATCATCTGTCTTCCCAATAGACTGAGCTTTTTGAGAGATGGATCTGTCTTGTTTCCTGCAGTTTCCCCAGCTTCTGGCTCTATGCCTGGCACATAAGGAACTTGAGAAGTACTTGGTGATATGAATTGAATTGAACTGAGCCCAGACACTTCTCTAGAGGGCACGATCCTCAGCCTCTGGTTATAAGAGTATCTCGAGTTAACAGACTATTAGGTTACTGACTTTGAGTACTCCCTCCCAGGCAGAAGCACAGCTTGGGAAACTCAAAACTGTGAAATTCAGAATTGTTCAACTTGCCACATGCCCAGCCTAAGGGAACAGCTAATTCAGGAGTCCCGAGAATGACCTTGCTGAAACCCCAGGACTGACATCTTTTTACCCACAAGGCTGGCTGGGAATTAGATGAGCTGAGCAAAGAGAACACTGACTGTGGTACCCCTGCTATGTGCCAGGCACTGTGCCATGTGCTTTGCATATGCAATCCCAGTTAGTCCTCACTTCGAGGGTCGCCTGTGAGGGAGACATTAGCATCCACATGTTAGAGTCAAGGAAACTAGAGCTCAGGGGGTGCTAAGCACTTCGGCCAAGACCTTCGATCTAGTAGAGGGGCTTTCGATCCAGCCTGTCTTACTCTCGAGCGCACGCCTTTTCCGCCCTCCTGCTCTTTCTGCTCCAGGGTGGTGTTGATGTCACTCGTACGGTTCTGCATGGTTGACTCCAGTGAAGTATTTGTGTGTGCATCTGTCACACCAAATCTGTATTCAAATTCCAACATGAGGCCTCTCTATTTTTGTGACAATGTCTTCATTTTCTCACAATGGCCCAAAAAGCCCCAAACAGCACAGCTGGGAAACCCAGGGGTTTCATCTCAGGGTTTACTCATCCTTGGAGTCCCAGCCAAATGTTGACTCCTTCGGCAGGGCCATCTTCACATGCTAGAAGAATGCAATGCAAAGTGTGAGTGCTCAACCAACTTGCTTCCACCTGGTACCATGTCTGACCCACCCCACCCAACCTGGTGTTTGCACTAGGATGGAAAGGACATATGTTTCCCGAGCTCTGCAGACTGAGAACAGCTTTCTCATTTGCACGTGTGTTCGTGTGTCAGGAGTATAGCATACATGCGGGCACACACGCCCATGAGTCTCCTCAGAGCATGTTCATGCCAAGCCTTGTGCCAAGGAACCCTTCATGCCAAGAATTGTGACCCTGTGAAGCCTTCCGAACCCTTGAGGCAGTCACTCACTCTTCCTCTGTGTCCCACTCTGGATTCTCCCTATTGACTTGTTTGTCTCCTCCACTAAACTGGGAGATCTTTTGCAGTGCTTAGCACTAAGGCAGCACTCAATGCCTGGTACTTGGTATGTGCTTAGGACCTGTATCTTTGAGCAAATAGATAAATGCCCTGTGCCCAGTTGTGCAAACACAAGGCATTTACAAGCTGCATCCCTGGTCCCACCACCTCTACTGGGTTCTGTCTCCTCCAGCCCCACCCATAGAAGCCCAAATACTCTGGGATCACTAGCTCCTATCAATAGGGAGGTAAGAATATGAAAACTAAAATGCTTTAGCATTAGGAGCTTGGATCCAACAATAATTTATCCAAAATGTATCAGTGATTAGCTAGAGAAGTATTTCTGAAACTTTTCTTGTGCCTACACAGCACTTGGGGATCTAGTTAGTATGCAGATTCTGATTCAGTAGGTCTGTGGTGGAGGCCAACATTGTGCATTCCTAACAAGCTTCTGGGAATGCTGGACCATGGACCACACTTTGAGTAGCAAGTGAGTCCTGCCATGGACCCTAGTCTAACCATGTACCTGCCCTGGCACTGTCAGCAACACATATTCCCATGGGCGTGTTCACCTATGAGTGGGCATGCATTTACACGTATGTCCACCCAAACACAACTGCCATCTGGACAAGTTCAAGAGTTGCCTTGGGTGTCAAGATCCTGCTGCTCCGTAACCTTCCTCACTTCCTGATCCCTGTCCCCGCTGGCCGCTGTTACTGCCTGCTCTCTTTGTGCAGTGATTTAGAGCACAGCCTCGGCAGCCGGACAGTCTCAGCTCAGATCCCAGATCCACCACGTACTGCTGGGAGAACTTCGACAAATGACTTCACTTCTTTGTGCCTGTTTCCTTGGAAGTAAAATAGAGATGGTAGTAATTGTGCCCACGTCATAGGTTTACTGGTAGCATTAAATGAGTTTTCATATCTTCTCTCCAAATTGATAGGTGCCGGCTACAGCTCAAGTAATACAAGCAACACCAAAGATCTAGTGCTCAACATTAATGAATATTGTTGTTTTTGTTTTGTTTTATACTCTGAGCCCCTTCCCCATTGGTGGAGCCCTCTCCCCCCCTCTTTCGGCCTCTCTGATTTCTCCTTGCCTGAGTCCCCCACCGCTTCCCTTCTCCCTGTCTCCAATCTTCGGTCACTTCTCGCAGGCTTCTGTTCACCCTTTCTCTGACTCTCACCCTGCCTACTCCCTTCGGCCCTCTTCATACTTGTGGCTTCAAATGTCACTTATTTGCTGGTGACTCCCAGATCTACCTCTCCCGTCTCACCTTAATCCTGAACTTCCAGATCTCTCCTTCCAGTGGCCCACTAGCTATCACTGCCCAGATGCTGAAAAGGCAGGGCGTTCAAAGCTAAGCCCATTATTCTGCCACAATCTGTCCCTCCTGTATGTCCTTCCACGGGTAACAAAAGACGTCACCGTCCTTCAGGTCCGGACGCTCCCAGTCATCCTTGCATCTCTCCTTGCATCTGCTGCCTGCTGATTCCTGTCTATCCTACCTCCCTGAGGGCCTGTGTCCATCTCCTGCTGTCGCTGCTCCTGCCAGTCCCCTCCTCTGTCACCCATGCATAACAGCTGTCATTGTAACTGGTCTCTCGGTCTCCTGTCCCTCCACCTCATCCTCCTCACAGCCCCCAACATCTTGCTAAAACTGAAATCTGACCCACTCTGGATAGGATGTCTTCTCATTGCCTCCAGAAAAATGTCAGATCTGGCCCCAGCCCTCCCTTCCAGCCTCAATTCCCGGCATTTCTGCTGAGTGTGTCGAGCCACACCAGCAGCTCACTGAGCCCTGGAACTGACAGCACCTCCATCCCTTTACTTATCCTGGTTCCCTGCCAGGGAGGCTCTTTCTCCTCTTAGAGGGTTAATTCTTGTGCCTCCTTTTAAGACCCAAATCAAATGTTCTCTCCTTAGCGAAGCTGTCCTACACTGTCCTCTTCCTGCTGTAAACTGCCTTTTATTCTGTCCCCCACCCGCCATGGCATGCGGAGCTACGTTCATTATAACATTCATCACTTTGCTTTGTAGCTGTTTGTTTAATGTCTTGCATATCCCCTTGTTCCTAACCCCAGATCCTAGCCCACAGTAAGTACTCAACAAGTATACAAATACTCATTGAATGAATTTATGAAGGGTTATGAAGCATTCTCATAGACCTGGCCATAAATCTCCCTTCCACATTTTGATGTGTGTGAAAAGGTGTCCTTCTCCCTGACTGGATCTTTGGGTAATGGCATGTTCATGTTCATAGATCCAGATGTGCCCGAATCTTCTACCAATGCATGCTTGTACTTATACACAGCAACAGACATTTGCAAATCGGTAACGTTTGCGCTGATCCCGTCTTGCAGCTGGGCTGCTTCAGCCAGCTCACCTGACCCTGCTGCTGTCTTGGCAGGTGTGTTCTTTACTTTCCACACCTTCCACCTGGAGAGTGGCCACGACTACCTCCTCATCACCGAGAACGGCAGCTTCACCCAGCCCCTGAGGCAGCTGACGGGCTCGCGGCTACCAGCCCCCATCAGCGCTGGGCTCTATGGCAATTTTACCGCCCAGGTCCGCTTTATTTCTGATTTCTCCATGTCATACGAAGGATTCAACATCACCTTCTCAGGTAAAGAGGGTGAGGGTCCCTGGGGGGAAGGACCGTGGAGGTATTTGCTGCCAGATGGCCTTCCTAGCAGATGGATATTAATCCACTCTCCAGTCTCTGGGAGAATGAGCTCGATGCTGCAGCAAAAGATATCTGGGTTAGACATAAGGAAGAACTTCCTGATAAAGATCTTGGAAGGAGTTAGCAGGTTCACCAGGGAATCCCCTTCTCTGAAAGTGTTTAGGGTTTGCTCCAAGCATGACCTACCCAGCAAGTAGAACCAGAGGACTTCACGAAAGTCTCCTCCTGCCCTGTTAATTCCAACTTCTTCTCCTGAACCCCAGCAATTAAAAAAAAAAGAAAGGGATTTGTACTTAACATATTGGAATGTTTTAGTCTCATTTGGGATCTTCTTCATCAATGCTAATTCAGTAGTACTAGACTAGATATTTATCTCTGTATTTAGGAATCCTGAAAATAAAGCTCTTTCATTTGGCATTCAGGGAGAAAACAGGACCTTTTGCTCCTCTAGTACTGCCTCGCCCACAGTCTGGTCCCATTGTGCCCCACAGTCTCCTGCCCACCCCCTGCCGTTGGCCAGAAGAAGAGATAGCAGACACATTCCTCCTGGGATGGGCAAGACATATCCGGCCTCTAGGAACTGGGACATGGCCCAGCTTAGCAACGTAGAAGTCACCTGCCCCGAGCCCGGGCTGGCCTGGCCTGTGGGACATATCCAGTCAGTGTGCCTCAACCCATCTGAGAGAGACCCTCCTTCTCACCACACAGTCCCTTGGGGACAAGGGGATAATCACTTGCCCTCTGCCTCAGGTGCAAGCATTGCCAGGATGTAGCTTCAGGCTAAGTGTTTGGAGTCCTTTCGCTCTGAAGTCAGCAGGTTGAATTTGTCTGGTGCAGTGCCCAGAGAGGAAGGCAGGGAAGGCTGTGAGCCCAGAGGCCCAGGGTTCAACTGGAGATGAAGGGAAGAGGACAGAAAGGTCTGGTCATGAGGAACCTCCCAAGTCCTCCAGGAAGCATTTCTCAGAAATGCTGCGCCCCATCCACTGCTCACCCAAGGGGGCTCAGGCGTCCAGGCTCAGGGCCCCCCCCCCCGCATCTCTCTGCCGCAGCTCCTCTCGTCTCTCTTTTCTGTCCTCCTCACTTCTTGTGGACCACCGTGTGCATGTCCTGCACCTCTGCTTTTCTATGTCTCTGGCCCTCTCCCCCTGGAGTTTTGGTCTGTGTGCTCCCTTCGTCTTCGTCTGCATCCCCCCGAGATGTCTCTGTGCCCAACTTTCCTGCTGCCTTTCCAGAGTACGACTTGGAGCCCTGTGAGGAGCCCGAGGTCCCGGCCTACAGCATCCGCAAGGGCTTGCAGTTTGGCGTGGGTGACACCTTGACCTTCTCCTGCTTCCCTGGGTACCGTCTGGAGGGCACCGCCCGCATCACGTGCCTGGGGGGCAGACGGCGCCTGTGGAGCTCGCCTCTGCCAAGGTGTGTTGGTAGGTGGTCACGTGCTTTCATTTTGCTTCACTAACGGGGTGGGCCAAATTTTAGTGAATTGGTGTGAGGTGGTGGACTGCACACAGATCAAGAGGGTGACCTAACCTCCTTCTGCTCCAGCCTCCTTGTCTGTAAAGTAAGGTTGGCAATACCTGCCTCGTGGGGCTGTTATGTAGACTAAACTGGCCTTTCCAAAGGGGATCTGCAGTGGGCACTCTAATGAAGTCGACGTCAATACTCTCACCTCCCCACCTTTAACACACAAACCCATGGCTTCAGGATGCCTCTTGCAAAGAAATCTGGATGGGGCAGTGGGTGGGCCCATAGGAAGCAGATATGACCTTTGCCCATAGGGAGTCCCAATCTAGCAGGGTAGGTGGGTGATTTTAGTAGTCCAAGGAGGGTGCTCACTCCTGGAGAATCCCTGGGAAGACTTCCTCCACTCAACTGGGGAGGAGGGGGGAGCAGGTGTTGGTCACTTAGGGACCCATTTCATGTCAGGCACACTGTGAGGTTCTGCATATACAAAAGTGAACAAAACAGAGAAAGTCTCTTCACTTATAGTCTCACATTCTGATGGGGGACACAAGCTGTATGTATAGGTATGTGTGTTGGGCAGTGTGGAGGGATTCAGAAAATACTTGTTAGCTTAGAAAGTGCTGGAGGTAGGGTTGCTCTATTATAAAGAGGGGTTAGGAAAGGCCTCTCTGATGAGTTGACATTTTAGCAGAGATCTAAAGTAATTCAAGGAGCCAAACATTCAGATATCTCGGGAAAGAGGGAGCAGAGTGCCAAGACCCCAAGCCATGGTGATACTCAGTGTGGGAGGAACAGCTCGGAGCCCAGCCTGGAGCGAGTGACAGGGAGAACGGGAGATGATGAGTTTAGGGAGGTAGCTGGTTGGAGGTCGGAAGCAGGCCCTGCCCGTCTCCTTGCTGGAGCTCTAAAAAAGGCTGCTCAGAGCTCCAGCCTTGGAGGGTAAGCGGAAGTAGGGAGGGGGGACAACTGCTGGCTGTCCCTAATGTACAAGGCTCATGGCTCTGCTTGCCTAATATGGGCCGGATGAAACACAGGCTGAATTAGTAGAGGGCTTACCGTGCTCACTGTTAGCCATGGAACTTGCTTAAAGTGTAATATTACATAAAACCTAATTTAAAAAAAAAAAATGAGAAAAGCAGCACTGCACCGAATAAAACATGGACCAGCATCTTGAAAGCCCATGAGGTCAGCTTTGCCTGAGATAAGTCCACGGGGCTCTGCAGAAGACTGCTTAGATAGGCCACGGGCCAGTCCCTGCTCTGCCACTCACCAGTGGCTAGGTCTTGGGCAGGCCACCAAACCCCTTCAGCCTCAGCTTCCTCATTTATAAAAGGAAGATAACAACACCCAACCCACAAGCTTAATCTAGATTAGATCCCATAATTCACATAAACCAGGAAGTGCCATATAACTGTCATTATTTTCCCAGTAATCTTTTTGCCATTATTTATCTATAACCAAGTGTCATTATTTTGCCAATAACCCTTTACAATCTCAGAAAAGAAGCATTAAGGCAAAGAGTCACCGAATTCCATTTTTGACCAATTAAATAACCCCCAAGTTTATCTGTTCTCCTGGAATCATCCCCCAAAGCATCCACGCACCCTGACCTGGACACACACACACTCAGACACACTTAGAACTCCCCCCAGGGAGGGTCAGCATGTTATCTGGCTGCAAACAGCTCCTTTGGTCTCTGGGAAAACATCCTCAGCTCGTGGTTCTGGGAGAAATTTTTCTTGAATGGGATTGTCCAGGACAACAGATGCACAAGCCCTTAAGCTCTTGCCTCATTGATCTCATTACATTAACTCATTCTTTAACTTATTATTACAATTACCGTTTGTTCATGACACCTCACGATATTTTCATTATTACATTTGTCTTCTGTTTCACATGATATTAATAACGCACAGCAATTATAATCACTTCTAATTACCACCAGCCCTGCTGCAGAGGCTCAGGCTGGAAGTATCACGGGAAGACCCACCGGGGGATGCTCCCAGTTGGTGTGTGCACTGTAGGTGTAAATTGGATGATTTAGCCCATACAGTATTACCATGAACACCCCAGCTGAGAAGGAGATGAGCAGCACTGGGCTCTAATTCATGGTGCGACAGGGTGACACAGCCCTAACCTCAGGAGCCCCTGAATTTGATGTGGAAGAGACAGGACTGACCCCAGGGGACCCAAGTCTGCAGCAGGAGACATGGCCCTGTCCTCGGGAGCCCCAATGTGATAGAGAAGCCTTCACCTTCTGCTTCGGGAGCCCCAGACGGATGGATAAGATACAGCCTCTGCCCTTAAGGAAACCTCTTCTGATGGGGACGACAGAAGTCACAGATGCCTGATCAGAGGCAGCACTTTCCTGTGCATATGATTGTTTGTTTTCTGGAACATTTATTTGTTTTCATTTATGCCTGTGTTTGGCTTCTCAGTGCATCTGCTTACCTCCCCTGTTACTTTGGAAACTCTCCCAGAAGCAAGTGACATGTACCCTCCACACTTCTGTACCCTCCCTGGTGCCCATGACAAAGACCTGGCGATTGGCCCAGAACTGGCCTCCTCTAAAGCTGTCAGCCCCATCACCCTCTTCATAAAGGTGTTGGGCATGTGGGAAAGCTGGGACGGAGATGGGGCACATAGCAAACATGCAAGAAGCCAGGGCAGGGCAGGAGGTCCAGTAATATGCCCAAGCCCATGTTTAAGGGAGCCACCTGTCAGGAGCTAGGCAGAGGGCAAGAGGCATCAGGAACTGTGAGGGCACCGTGAACCTCAGGCAGCTAACACATGCTTCCCATAAGCTTCTCAGACTTGCTGCCAGTCCCAGAGCACAGGTAGTTAGGGCTCCAGAGGGAAGCAGGTAAGCCACATAGATTCACTTGGGATAGATGGGGAAAGAGAGGAGGAACAACACTGGTTGAGGGCCTACTGTGTGCTAACCACACCCCACGTGTTCACCGGTTTCACACACAAAATCTCATGCATTTATTCTACAGTCTTACGAGGATGCCATTATTGTCCAGATAAAGAGACTGAGGTTCAGAGAGTTGATATAACTTGTGGGTCCAACTCCAAAGTCCATGCTCATCCCACTGCACCAGATGCCTCCGCCTAGATGAAGGGGAGGATGTGTGACCCCAGAAAATGGAGAGATGCTTCAGGGGACTGCCCATGTGATGTGCCTGAATAATAAATGTTTAAATGTGCACAGCCCTCGGTAACCCGCCCAGACCTAACCCTTGTCTGAAGGCACCAGGAAATGTACACACTCTAGAAACATATCTCCCTAAATTATCAGCATCCACTGCCCCCAGGGTGCTGTCCACCACTGTCCCTTTAGTTTTGTGCCCCAGATCAACACATTCATTATGATATTTGGTTGTTTTGTAGACAGGCTGAGCTTAAAGTACCGTAAAGCTAGATTTCTCCTCTGAGATAAATAAGCAAGGACCTATGTAAAGTTTAGAAAACTGAAGCTGGTCCCTGAATCCCCAGGGATTAGGGCCTATTGAAAAGTAGGGACTTGGTGGTGGGACATGGAACCCATCTTCAAAGGACTGAGGAGAAGCCTTGGGGACAAGAGAACACATAAGCATATAACTAACCCCCAGGAGGCTCATGAGAATGTTTCCATGGGCTCTCTCTATGCTGCTTCAACCTAGTATGCTCCCAGCTTAGGGTAAGTAGGATTGACTACATGGTCAAAGCAATGGCCCCTTGGTCAACCTCAGGGTCCTCCCAGCAAAGGAGGGATGGTTTGGAAAAAGCAGACTTGCTACCATCAACCTCAGAGATTCAAGACATGCTCCAAACTCCCCATATGTCCAGACAAATAATGGGCCTGCCATCTGGATGTGTATTTATATCCTCCCAGAACCTAATTATATTTAGGACTGTACTTCTTCTGAGGTCAGTGTACTCCATATTCATTCACTCATTCATTTGCAAATATTTATTTTACAGACAATCTGGGTGAAGACTTGGAAATTCATAGATTCATCAAGCATGGCCCTAGCCCTCAAGTAACTCACAGTTTGGGTGGGAGATACAGGCAGGTAACAAGTTGTCAGGGTACCATGTGGTAGGTGCTGTGACACAGAAATGCACAGAGAGGGGCTTCACAATGATTAAAGATCCAAGAGCCGACCGCAGGGCTGCTCAGTGCATGCCCTCACACGGAGCTGCCCTGTTCCATCTGCTAAGCCTGGCTGGCCAGGCATGAGTGGATGTTGAGGAGGCAGGAATATGACCAAGCCCCAAAGAATCCATAGTTCAGTGGAGGGGACAGAAATGTTAACAAGTAAGCTAAGAAAAATATGATGGCTGCTATAAATAAAGGTATGGTAAGAACAGGGAAAGGATGACTAATTCTGGAGGAGGAGAAACAGATTTCCAGAGGAAGGTGGGATTTCATTAGCTGTTGAATAAAACAGAGCTTTGATGGGACTATGCTAAAACTTCTTTTGGAGCCTTGCAGGCCCTAAACTCCAAGACTAAGGATGCTGAGTTCTCAGTCCCCTCCTCTTCATAATTGGGAGACTTGGTCTAAATTGCTAGCTAAGTCCCAGGTTCCTTATCTTTAAGCCAGGGATGATCATTGTGCCTACCTTATGGGGTTGGGTGTTGTGACTAATGACTGAGATGATTCTTGGAAAGTGTCTGTCATCATGTTTTACACATGAGGACTAGCAATTATTATTCGATCTTGTCCTCTCTTAGTTTCTAACCTCTGATACTGAAAGTCTTCAGCTTTACTCACTCGGCTGTCCCCTCCTCCCCTGATGTCCCCCTCGGCCATTTCTGTTGCTATGATACTGTATGAACAGGTGTGGAGAACGGCTGCTGCGTTATGACACTGTGAAAGCGAAGGGTGCCTGGTGGGTTAGTTTCTGTTTCTGCGCAAGAGAGACAGACAAACAGAACAAGAGAGGTAAAGAAACCAGGCAGAACTATAGGTAGGCAGGTATTAAAAAAAATTCGACAGGCAGACAAATGGACAGATGAGCAGGCCTGTTGGCAGATAGACAGGCAAACGACATGTCATCTTTGTCCAGTTCTCCAGAGCACTGAGTTGTTTTCTGGTTGCAGCTGATAGGGGTTAATCTGTGACTATTGTGATTCTCTTTCCAGCTGAGTGTGGGAATTCAGTCACGGGCACTCAGGGTACTTTGCTGTCCCCCAACTTTCCTGTGAACTACAATAACAATCACGAATGCATCTACTCCATCCAGACCCAGCCGGGGAAGGGGATTCAGCTTAAAGCCAGGGCATTCGAACTCTCTGAAGGAGATGTCCTCAAGGTAAAACTGACAGATTTCACAGACTATGTATGTTACAGGATGCAAAGGGTGCTCAGCACTCACCCGTTCATCTCGATGTGAATGCTCCGAACTTTCCCCTTCCCTCCTGCATCCCAAGATACTGTCCTTACTCATCTGGGAGAAAGTGAGGACCAAAAAGAGAGGGGTGTGTGACTGTCTAAGAACATGGTTTTAGAGTTTGCTTCGAAGATGCCTACTGTCAAATACATGCTTATCGAGTATGAGTTGACTTCATAATAAAAAAATAATAATAAATTCAGTTGAAGTAGCCAATGGATCAGGATTTCCGTTGTGAACCCTGACCATCAACATGGAGAATGAAGAGCTCATAGACTGTGTGGATGTGTGCATGTGTGTGTGCATTCGTGTAGTTATGTGTTTATGGATATGGCTATTTTTATATGTATGTTTCCACATGTGTATGCGTCTGTGTCTGTGTTTCTGTTTGGTTTGGGGATCTGTGTGCATACTCGTGTCAGTGTATTTTGTGTGTGCACTTGTGCCTGTTCTGAGTGTATGTTTTGGTACACTAGTAGGCTACTGCAGTAGCTTCAGTGAGTCGTGGTCACAGCCTTTGTGTGGTAAAGAAAATGGATTCAAGATATATGTAGGAGGAAGAAATGACAGTACCTGGATTATAGAGGGGGAGTTGTTAAGACACTGAACATACATGTGTCTTGTATTTCTTTGTGTGTGTGATAAGTGGATATCTTCGATAACGTGTGATGTATGTGTATATAATCAAGGAGATGATTTTGGAGAATTTATGAAAAAGCTGCCTTAATAAAATAGATTGTAAGGAACACCTCACACAGAGTATGTCCATTTTCATCCTAGGCCAAGGGACATTTTTAGCTTATTCTAATGTGGTTTTATTCCCTGTAGCCAGAGAAGTCCTGACATTAGAAACAGTTGAAATAACCATAGGCCACCACTTTGGAAAAGTCCAAAGAGAAACCATTAAATCCCCATCCTTTAGGATTCTGTCTAGATATGACAAATGTGCTGTCCTTTTTATGTGTGGATGATATGCTTGACCCACCCCTAGGGCATACAAGGATACTTCAAAAAGATCATGGAAAATGAAATTAAAGTATAACACGAATATTTCCATGAAATTTTTGAAGACCCCTTATATGTCCTCTGGTGTATATGTGTGTTTGAAAGGTTTTTCTCACTTTTACCTAATTGATAGAGTTTGGATGTGTTGTCCCCTCAAAGCTCATGTCAAAATCTGATCCCCAACTTGGCAATGTTGGGAACGGTTTGGGTTATGGTGGCAGATCCCTCATGAATGGATTAATGCTGTCCCTGGGGGGTAGGTAGTGAGTGAGTTCTCGCTCTTTTAGTTCTCGTGAGAGCTGATTGTTTAAAGGACCCTGGCACCTTCTCTCTCTCTCTTGCTTCCTCTTGCCATGTGATCTGCTTGTACCTGCGGGCTGGCCTCCCATTTTCTGCCATAAGTAGAAGCAGCCTGAGGCCCATGCCAGATGCAGCTGTCCCAGAATCATGAGCCAAATAAACCTCTCTTCTTTGTAAATTACCCGGTTTCAGGTATTCTGTTATAAGCAACAGAAACAGACTAATACAGAATCAAGAATGTACTCTCGAGGTGACTGGGTAGGACTGGGCATGCGTGAAATAGGATAGAACAATGCCATTGAGGAATGAGGGCCTGTCATTGGCTTCTTACCCTTACTTTTCAACCCCACATAAAAACAGTATGTGTCTCCCAACAAAAGAGCACAAAACGAGGGCTTTATCTCTTCCAAGGGCCACGTCTCCAACCTTTGCCCTTGACCCTCACTTCTTTTCATCGGTTTGTTCATTGACAGCAGAACCTCGGAGGAGACAACTGGAACAGCAGGGCAAGAGGGACTTCCTCTCTCATGGTGCAGATGGAAGTGTGAGCTGGGCAAGGCACAGGCCTTCCTGGATGAAGGCCATTAGCAGAAAAAGGCAGCTTGGAGGCATAGGCTACAATTTTTAGATTTTGAAGGGAGTATGAGCAGTGATTCTGTGCATGTGGCCTGATAGGGCACGTGGAAATGGCTCCTAGGTTGGTGGAACTCACTTGGAGTAGGACCAGTGCCTGAGCTTCCTCACTAGGGTGGTCTAGATCCAGAGTAGCACCGAAGACATGGTCAACAGGTGTGCACACCCCACTGCACAGTCAAAGTTTGGGCCTCAGGGTCAGGTGGGCAGCTTAATAGACAGGCAGAAGAGAGATTTTCCAAGGCAGCCAGGATAAGAAAGGAGGAACCTAGGGCATAAAACCTAGGTCAGAGGTCAGGGATGGCTCACACAGGATGCAGGATCCCAGGTAGTCCTGCAGGGTTGGGGGGAGGGCAGGGCGAATTCCTGTATTTCTTAGAGAGGACTTTGCCCAATTCTAGACTTTGTCTCTGCAGCTACCTGCCAGCTGGCCCTGTGACCTTCTTGATAGAGAACATCTTCCTCCTGTGTCTAGGCCTCTTTAGTGCCCTCCTCAGAAGGTCAGGCTGTGGCTTCTGACCTGGCTGAAAAGCCACTCAAAGGACCCTATGAGCACCAGAACTTTTAGGACCAGGTCCCGGAGAAGGAAGGGCAAGGTACCCAGGGAGACTAAGCTGGTATCGTGTACCTCCCTCCTGTCCTAACTCTCTTCCTCAGGGTCCCTTGGACATGAATAGGTACTAGAACTGTAAGACTATACTTTCAGGGATCATTTCTATAGTTCGGTACTAGAACTGTTTCAAAACTAAAAGAAACCCACAGTCGCAGTTTCCCAAAGGGAATTCAGAACCTCCCGGCAAAACCACAGTCAGCTATAGCAGCCCTGCTACTTAACTTGTCTCTCCGGTCTGCCTCGACAGGGATATGTGCAGAAGGAGCCCAGAGCATGAGAGTCACCTCCAAGAACACCTTGCCCTTGCCCTGGTGTAATTGGTCCATCTGCCAGAATGCTGGTGTATTCCTAATCCCAAGGACTTGCCTTTCCCTCCAAAGAAGCCCTGATGCACACCTGATCTCCTGCCCAAGGAGACCTGTCACCTCTTCCACATGTTACATATCTCCCAAGATACAAACATATTTCATGCATCTGACTAACCCTGAAAATCTGTAGTCATGAATTTCTGACCCATGAAATCCCTGTTTTCTTGTATTTGTGACCCCGATCCATTCCTTACCCTCAATCACTGCAAATTTCTTAAACATCACCCCCACACACAAACTCCAGCTTATCTCCCAGAACCACCTGACTCCTTTTATTTTGCTTCCTGCCAGGTGATCCCTGCTGCTACCCTGACATGAGCAGGACAGAAAGGGCCTTTAAATGCAATAATATGGAAAGACAACTTCTGGATCAAGATGGCAAATGAAACACGTGCATTTAACTACATCCTCTTCAGGTTCCCATTAGAATAACTAAAGAAACATAAAAAGAAGGGAATGTAGTCTCAGCCTGGAAAATTAGGCATGGGTGCCTTTCCCATAGAACTTAATGGAAGTTCTGTCAAATGGAATATCCAAGAAAGAATCCAAATTTAAAAAGGGCCTAAAAGTTCATACAAGAGAAGTGAAATCCTGCCTGTGAAGTAAGTGACAGAAACCTTAAGGAAAAACCCACCTGAGACCACCCAGCTCATAACAGCAGAGCCTGGGGGCAAAGATACCCCATGGGCCATTGACAGGGACCAGATTCAAATCCTCCTAGCCCCTCTGAACATGTACTAAGTCTGAGAGACCACACAGAGCCACCATTTCCTCTTGGCATGACTGCTGGCCTTTATCTGGCTTTTGTTGACAAGCTACGAAATGCCATGGCTGGTGCCTACCAAGAGTGTTCAGGCTCACTAGAGAAGGGCTGCCACAATCTCTCTCTCTCTCTCTCTCTCTCACACACACACACACACACACGCTTTAGCAACAGGAATAGGAAATGCTCCTGTTCTGGCCTCTTTGGGCTTAGCTCTTCTGCTCCCCTTAGAGACTATAGGGTGTTTCTGTTCTCCAATGCCATTCTGCCTTTGTAATGGTGTGCCAACAAGAAAATTAACTGGATATGTGTAAATATGCTGTAGATCAGAAGAAGGGGACCTGTCTGAGGAATCACAGCTAATTGCCCCTCTACAAGCAACAAAGAAAAGAAAAATACTTTAAAACCTCCTAATCTGTATTCTTAACAGGATTTGAGAAAATATTATATTTATGACACAAACATAGGCAATAATGAAAACAGAGCAATCCGAGATGAGGAACACTTGAACCGAGATGAAAAACATGATCACCCAATTAAAAAATGGAATGGAGGCAATGAACAGAAGAGGGTAAACCACAGAAAAATGAAATCAGTTTGTTATAAAATAAATTTGAGAACTTCTCCCACATCTCATAAGGAAATGAAAAAGAGGATTCCTTTATATTAATAAAATATACAATCAATCCACAGTAAACATTATGCACCAAATAACACAGCATGAATAAATAAAAACTGCTAGAAATGTAAAAAATTTTAATAAAGTTACAGTGGAACATCATGGAAGATATTAATATGCTTCTGTTAGTCTCTGACATATCACCTAGATTAAAAATAAATAAGGATCTCAGTAGCTTGAGTAATACAATAGAATAAATCCAAAGTAGGAGAAAAGTACTTTTAAAGATAAAGGTAGAAATGTCTAGAAACAGAAAACTAAAAAACAATAGCAATTATCAACAAAGTTTTGAAAAATAACTAATAAAATAGACAAACCTGGCAGGACTGATCAAGGAACAAAGAAGCCACAGATATGTAATATTATGAATGAAAAAAGGGACATAGTAATAGATATAGAAGAGATTATGGAATTAATAAAATATTTAGGAACAACTACAAAGTCAGGAAATCTGAAAGCTCAGATGAAAGGGAAACTTTATAGATAAACGTACAAATATCCAAAAATGAAAATATGAATAAACCAATAACCATGACAAAACTGGAATTCCCCCATATCTCTCAAAAGTTCCAGGCCTAGACTATTTTACAGGTAAACTTTAATAAAAATTCAAGAAACAGTTAATCCCTACAATAATCAAACTGTTTCAGAAAAGACAAAAACAAAGATTCATCTCCCAACTCATTTTTTCTATGGGGCAAGTGGAAACATTGATATGAGAGTATAATGGTGGTTCCCAGAGGCCAGGAGAGAGTTCGGGGAACAGGGAGATGATGGTCAAAGCGTACAAATCCTCAATTAGACAGAAGGAATGTTTTTTTTTCCTTTGAGGTGTGTTGTACAGCATGGTGAATATTGTAAATAACAGTGTACTATACATTTCAAAATCACTAAGTATATTTCAAATGTTCTCACCACAAAAAATGGTATTTGAGGTGATGAGTATGTTAATTAACTTGATATAATTATTCTACATTGTATGTATAAGTAATAACATCACTTTGTACCCCATACATATATGCAACTCTAATTTGTCAATTTATAATTTAAAAAATTAAAAATAAAAAAATAAGTTTCCACTGCTAGTCTCACTTATGATCATAGATCTAAAAATCCCAAATACAGTATCAGACTGAATCTAGCTATGTATTAAAACAAAGATGACCAACTAGATTTGATTCCAAGAATGTGAGAATGTTTCAATATTTAAAAAGCTCATAATGTTATTTGTTACACAAACAATATGAAATTGCCAGTTTCATAGGTCAAAGCTGGACAAATATTGGCAATTTCATGTGGCTCAGCCTAGTATCCTGTAAATAGATTAGAAGAGAAAAACACATTAGCCTGCTGATACACCCCAAAATATCATGTGATAAAATTCAATACCCATTTATGTTTCTTAAGAATATCTCATAAAACTATGAATAGAACCTCCTTAATCTGATAAAAAGTTTCTACCAAACACCTACAGCAGACCTTATGCTTCACGCAAAAATAAACTTCCTAAGGATTTCCAGTAATGTCAAGAACAAGACCAGTAGTCCTACTCTCCCCAACAGTATTAAGCATTGCACTGAAAGCAAACAATTATATCAGAAAAGATCAAAAAAGCTATAAAAATTAGAAAGAAATGTAGAAAATTGTCTCTTTTATCTAGAAAATACAAAGGAATCAACCAGTAAACTATCAGAACCAATAAAACAGTTCAGCCAAGCTTCTGGTGTTTCTACAACCAATTAAAACATAACCGGGTTGGGGGAGGGAATCTCATTTCTGTTAGAAACAAAAACTGTAAGATACCTAGGAATAAGTCCGCCAAAATGTGTATAATCTTTACTGAGAAAATTATAAAATTTTATTTTGAAGGTGATATAACTAAAATAAATGCAGGGAGATTTCGTGCTCATGGATGAACAGAGGATATGAGCAGGCAATTCACAGAAAAGGCCAGTAGAATGTTGATAAACATACATAAAGGTGCTCAACCTCAGTGGTGATCAAGAAAGCACAAATTAAAATGAGATACCATTTTATACCCATCAAACTGGAAAAAATCATAATGCCTGAAAATACCAAGTGTTGGTGAGGCTGTAGAGCAATGAACTCTGTCATAGGTTGCTAGTGAGAGCAGTCTGTCAATACCTAACAAAGTTGAGGATGTGACTTCCCTGCAGCCAGCTTCTCCATTCTAGATGTATGCCCTAGAGAAACTCAAGCACACATGGGCAAGTGGACATGTAGGAACGTGCATAGAAATTATGCTCACATTGTTTGTAATTGTGTGTCAAAAGCTATCCACTTAGCATATTCATTTTGACACCAGCCATCTTGCTGAGCCGTCTTATTGGATGTAACGGATGTGCGTAGATTCTCTTGGAATTAGCAGAGAGACATTCCCATCACCTTCATATAATGATGAACTGGACCATCAAGCAATATCCTGCTAGGAAATAAATATACACAAAAGCCCAATTTCCAATAGAAATCAAAAGTATTTAAATATCTAGAATTAAGTACAGAATTTAACTGAGAGATGTAAATAACTTGATTAAATGAAACCAGACACCATGTATATGGATAGAAAGACTTAATATCACACAGATGCATTTTTCTCAAATCAATCTGTACATTTAATGTTAACTCAGAAGCACACAAGTTATTTTTTCAGTTTTTATTTTGTTTTTTAATTTGGGAAAATTCTTCTTGAGTTTATCTAGAAGAGTAAATATGGGAGAATTTTTTTCTAAGTTAAAAGAAGACAAGTGAAGACTTCCCTTACTAAATATTTAAATGTATTATAAATTATAAATGTATTATATGTAAAACAGTGTGGGTCATGCACAGGAGTAGACAAATAGACAAATGCAACATTAAAAAAATGATAACTATGTGAGGCGATGGATATGTTTATTAGCTTTATTGTGGTAATCATTTCACAGTGTATACTTATATCAAAACATGACATTGTACAATGTAAATACATGCAGTCTATTTGCCAATTATACCTCAGTAAATCTGGAAAAAAAATTTAGAAAAGAAAAAGAAAGTTGATAAAACCAAATTTATATAATTACATGTGAACTATATATATGATAAAATGGATTTAAAATTGGTGGAATTGGTGGGTGGAATATTTCCAGATAGGGTTTGGTTAAATGGCTAATCAACCAGGGAGAAAAGGTAGAATCTTATGTCATATGCCAAAGTAAGTTCCAGGTGGATTTAAAGACAAAAGTACTAGAAGAAAATATTGGTTTATTTACCCATCATACATTTATTGAGTGCATCTTATGTGTCAGAGCACACATTCTGGAAACTGATACATGAATAATTATATTGTGGATTGAGTTAAATTTATGATGGAAATCTCTGCAGCTAATAAACACTGTTGAGGAAAAGATACTAAATGACTTGAAAAATATACCATTACATTAAGACAAAGAGCAGGTGCCATATATTTCAATCTTGTTTTTATAAAAAAACATAAAGAAACAAATGTGTGTAAAGAAAGAAATGCATAGAACTAAGAAATGCATAGTCACCAAAATGTTATGAGTGCTTGTTTTTTTCTTTGTGCTTTTCTGTTTTATAAATTTTCTGCAGTGAATATTTTATTGTAATGATACAAAATCGTTTTTGTTTTTAATGAGTTAGGATGAATTATGCTGTGAAATTAAGGAAAAATCCTGTTCCCATTATACTTTTTATTAATTAACAATAATTTCTTAATACTATTATATATCCAGTGAGTGTTCAAGTTTCCAACTATCTCATAAATGTCATAATATTTTTTAAATTTAGTTTATTTGAATCCAGATCCAAATAAGTTTCACACATTGGATAAGTTGTCTCGTGTTTTTAATCTATAGATTTCTCTCTTCATCTCTTTTCTTTTCCCCTTTGTAATTTATTTGTTGAGGAAATCAGGTCATCTATTCAGGGGAATTTTTCACATTCTGGATTTTGCTGCTTACCTTCCCAGGGTATCATCTTGTATGTTCCTCTGTCCTGGGTATTTCCTGTAAGTTAGGAATTGGGTCCGGTGGCTTGATCTGATCAGGTTTGTTTTTGGTTTTGTTTTTGGTTTTTTGGCAAGATAACTTCATAGGTGGCGATGTGTCTTCCATTAAGAAACACATGATGTATGGTTGCCTTTCTTATTGTGATGTTAGCAACCATTGATGACTAATGCCTTGATCCATTAATTTTAATATATGTTTTTGTTTTTTTGTTTTTTTTTTTTTTTGAATGGCAAGGGGATCGCAACCCTCGGCACGGTGTGGTCTGCACCACGCTCAGCCAGTGAGCACACTGGCCATCCCTATATAGGAATATATGTTTTAATGGGTAAAAATATTTTGATGACAATTTAAATGCAGCAGTGGGCTAAGCTCTTTAAACTGGTGTCCTCTCCATGTCTGATGGAACCCCAGAATTCTCTCAGCCTATCAGTGATATAAAGCAATTACACAGAGAATCTGGAAACAGACTTGAGGCTCCCAGGAGCCCAAACAAACCTCTGTAATATACAGCACTGTTAGCTTGAAGGATGGCTTCTTTTAGAAAGCTTTGCTTCATAAATAGTAGGATGGAAATATTGTTCCAATTTGCTGGCAGCTGGTACCACATCATACACTATGCACAAATATTCATCACCCACCCATAGATCCCATCTTTGATATTTACCAAAGCTCCAGGGGGTCTTTCACTCAATCACAACTTCTGTTGCTATTTGTACAATTATCTAGAAAGGAGCAGCAACCTCAAAACCTAGGGAGCCAGTTCATTATTCTGATGATTGTTGTCTTTGCTGGTGCTCAGAAGTTCAGGGGACAGATGGGAGTCAGGGAAGCCAGATGCCTGCACGATTCCACCGTTGGCAAGCCCAGCAGGCCCTAACTGGAGCTCTCATTTTAGGAGGGAAGGGGCAGAGGCTGAGGTTGAGGAAGGGAAATTCACTGTGACACACTGGTCATTTTAACTCCATCCTGCCTGGATCCCAGGGATCAAGGCTGGCAAGAGTGGTCAAGACAGGCCACTGCAGCAGTGGGGTGAGATCAGGTGGGAGGATGTCTGTCTTATTTGCTGGAAGGACAAGACTGGGTGTTTAGCAACGTAGAGCTGTCAAATGCTTTCAGCCTGCCTGTCTGCCAAAACAGATGGCCTGGGAGTCAGGCAGCCCCAAGCTGGCCTCCCCAGGCTGCTGAAGAGTGAGCTGTTGCCATATGGGAGTTGCGGGAACAAGATCAGATCTCCACTGGATAAGTTAGAATAGCAACCAGTTGCCAAAGAACTGGATATCCACACTGGAGATGGGCTGGGCACAGAACTGACACCAAGTGGAAAGGAGATAACTTGCTCAGTTGCTAGCTTCACTCTGCTGTCCTCCTGGCATCTGATGACTCACTGACCCTCTAACAGTGGGGCTCTGGGAATGGGTGTTAGAAATAAGGCCGTGCTGACGACATTGGGTTGGGGGTCTCTCCTGTGTGCAGGTCTATGACGGCAACAACAATTCCGCCCGGTTGCTGGGGACATTCAGCCGCTCTGAGATGATGGGGGTGACTTTGAACAGCACATCCAGCAGTCTGTGGCTTGATTTCATCACCGATGCTGAAAACACCAGCCAGGGCTTTGAACTGCAGTTTTCCAGTAAGTCTTTCTTGCATCTGAGTCGACGATGAAGTCAGGCCTTCCCATTTTATTCATTTATTTGAGCTTCTAGTTGCCCACTGGATACAAAGAATATGCTCTTACAGACTGTTTTACGACCCAACGAGTATCCATCAGCTGATGACTGGAAAAACAAAAGTGGTATGTCCAAACAGTGGAAGATTATTTGTCCATAAAAAGGAATGAAGTGCTGATATATGTTTCAACACGATGAACCTTGGAAACACTACACTAAATGAAAGAAGCTAGTCACAAAGGCCACAAATTATATGGTTCCATTTATATAAACTGACCAGAATAGCAAATGCATAGAGACAGATAGTAAATGGATAGTTGCCTAGGGCTGAGGGAGTTGGGGGAAAGTGTGTGTAGAGCTTCTGTTTGACCTGATGAAAATGTCCTAAAACGGATTGTGGTCAGAGTTGCACAACTATGTGAATATACTAAAAGACATTGAAGTGTACACTTCAGGTGGGTGACTGTATGTGAATTATGTCTTAATAGAGCTGTTAGGGAAAAAAAAATACCCAATGAGTATACTCAAAATCTCCTTGCCTGGGCTCTAGGCTGTCTGGCAGAGAGATCTCTGTCTATTACATACAGCAGGTAGGTTAGTGGAAGAGGGTTAAATAGAGTCACCTTTGAATTCCATTTCTGTAATAAAAATTGGGAGTTTGGAACAATTTCGTTAACCTTCCTTCTATGTTGTAAAATGCAGATAATTATACCTACCTTAAGACTCCTGTGAATAACAAATGAGAGATAACACAAACACCATATAGCAAGAGTTCTGTACAAGTCTGTTTCCTTCTCCAGCCTTTTCAACAGAGTATGTTTAAGCGGGACATAATCGAGCTTTTAAACATACATTTAATGTCACTTTTCCATATTACCCTCTTATCAGAGTGTCTCAGTGAGCAAATTGGAAAGAACAGCTCCCACTAGCAAAATGCTAGGAGGCCAAACAAAAAATAAAAAAGAAAGAAAGAAAATCCAGACCCTAGGCCTGAAAACGATTAAAAGCTGAAATCATTTACATATAGCAACAGGGGAATGAATGCTCCTTAATATACCCTCAACCGAGCATAGAAATGTGGAGGGAGTCCTGAGTGGTGAACCCCTCAGCAGCTGCGGTGGCGGCCAGGACATCATCCTCAAGGACATGGGCTTTGAGGAAGCGGAGAAGCGTGGTCCCTGCCTGACAGGTCTTGCTCACTGTACCACTTTTCTCTTCCCCAGGTTTTGAACTCATCAAATGTGAGGACCCAGGAACCCCCCAGTTTGGCTACAAGGTTCATGATGGAGGTCATTTTGCAGGAAGTTCTGTGTCCTTCAGCTGTGACCCTGGCTACAGCCTGCGGGGCAGTGAGGAGCTGCTGTGTCTGAGTGGAGAGCGCAGGACCTGGGACCGGCCTCTCCCCACCTGTGTCGGTAGGAGGCCTCCTACTCTTCAGGGGACCCGGGTCTCCCCTGACCTTGAGCTCGAGCTCTGGTCTCATTCATGTCGGACCCCATGCTCCAGGGCCTGGGGGTGTCTGTCTGGACTGAACGCTCTCATTAACAGGCACCATGGCTCACGTGCCCCCTTCTCCGTTTCCTCACTTTCACACCTCATTACACCATGCAGCAGCGCAGTCAGGCGGGTGGCTTGCATTGTCACACATTTAGCAAGTGGGATCAGAGCCAAGTCATGCCCTCAAAATTGTAACCCTGGTGATGGAGAAGAGGTGGGAGAGTCCATTAGAAAGGGAGACATGGGGCTTTTGCCTGGGTTCCAGGGTTTCCTGGAACACCAACACTCAAACAAGTCCCTAACTCACTCTGGGTCTCAGTTTCCCTATAGGTAAAACGGGATGCATGCTCCCTTTTCTAGGGGAGTGTCGAAAGAAAGAGTAAGATAATGAACCAGCATCAATCTCACTCTTAAGAAGGAATATAGTAATGAACTTGCATCTTCTTAAGCCTGTGGTTCTTCTGGAATGTCAGCAGAGGCTCTCTGGAGGCTCTATGCATGCTCCCTTGCAATAATTTTCCTGGGAAGCAATAGGCTTCTTCATCATTTTACCATCCACCCACCTATTCACTCAGTGAACATTTATTAAGCATTTTTAATATGTCAAACATTATCCCAGGCACATGATGTGCAAATATGAGTAAGACAAGGTCCCTGATGCCAAGGAACTTCTAGTCTTGTGGAAGAGATAGATATGATTTTAATAACATGTTACACATGCCATGATAAAAATCTGTTCACTTTATAATAGACACCCAAAGGAGGACATTGTTGACTCTATCTGGGAGGTGAAGGGGTGTCACAAAATGTTTCTAAGGGAGGATGTTTGTCAGGTTGTCAGTTCAAGTAGAGGCATGAATAGGCTGAGTTGCCTGGGTTTGTGAAGTTCATCAGGCTTGGCTGGACCAGGAGGTTCAGAGAAGTAAACAGAGAGGCCCCAGGGAGCCATTCTGGCGGGTTCAATGGGATCTACTGAAGAGTTTGGACTTCATTCCAGGAAGAAGGTTTTAAAGCAAGCAGTGGCATGTTTGCATTTTATAAAGGCCCCTCTGGTGGCACTGCTGGCCTATAGATGATGAGGCCTGAGCCAAGGTTCTAGCAATGGGAGCAGAGTAGGGTCAATTGTGGAAAATGTCACAGAGGTTCAGGGACTGGGTCTTGGAGGCAGTTTAGATGTTGGGGAGGAAGAAGAAGGCCAGGAGGAGCCACCAGCTTGTGACTTCAATGGCTGCTCTGATGGGGAATATAGGTCTCTTCACTGTCCCCCTTGCCTCCAGTTTCACCCCTTCTGTACCCTTCAGACTCTACCACAGTGATATTTCCAACATGCAAAGTTCACTAATGTGTGAAGTGGCCCATTCGCTCATGTGTATAAACACTGCAGTTCTTCCCTATAACAGAGTAGCTATACAGCAGCCCAGCCTGGCGTGCAATGGCCTTCAATGTACAATGCTTGCCCAGCTTTCTAGCCCTGTCTCCCACCACTCCCCACCTCATATCCTGTCCCCCAGCCCGCCATGCTGCTTCTCACCCCCAGGAATTTTGCACCCACACTCTTCTCCCAGTCTGCAATGCCCTCCTCCTCCTGTCCTCCCCATCCCACCCCTCCCACCCAGCCAACCTGATCAACTCTTGCTCCTCCTTCAAGGTTATTTGAACCCAGGGCCCTTCCTGACTCTCCCAGCCCTGTGCTATGGGAAACAGGTCCCTTCTTCCTGTGCACTGCCATGTGCCATGAATGTGCCTCTGTGCAGGCACATAGCACACTCTGCACTGTCTCCTCCAGTGACCGTAAACCCTGTCACATGAAGTACAGTGTCTTGTTGGCCTCTGTCCTCTTGGCAGCTAACACAGACCACGTTGCTGTCAATGCGCAGGTTCGATAGCTGCATGTTCCTCCCTGGGAGTCTTGCAGGAGTTTGGTCAGAGCAAAGGGACGTTTTTTTCCAGCAGGTTGATTGTGATATAATTCACATACTATGCAATTCACCAATTAAAAGGTACAATACAGTCTCAACTGCATCTAGGCCATCGAAGCAGATGCCAGCTGCACTGTTGGGTAAGTGTCAGGGCCCAGTTGTTCAGGGCCACCGTCACAGGGTTGTGCAACCATCATCATAATATACTTTTTGAACATTTTGTCCCCCCAGAAAGAAGCTTCGTACCTAGTAGTGGTCATTATTCATTGCCCCCTGCCCCTAGGCCGTGGCAACCACTAATCTCCTTTTTGTTTCTATAGATTTGCCTGTTCCAGATATATCATATAAATGTAATCACACAATGTGTGGCCTTTTATGTTTGACTTCTCTGACTTAGCTAATGTTTTCAAAGTTTATCTATGTTGTAGCATGTATCAGAACTTTATTCCTTTCTATGGCTGAATAATATTCCATTGAATGGATGTATTATAATTCATTTATTCGTTCATCAGTTGATAGACATTTGGGTTGTTTCTAGTTTGGGGCTACTATGAATAATGCTGTTATGAAGATTTGTGTGCAAGTTTTTGTGTGAACATGTTTTCATTTCTCTTGGCTATATACCTAAGAGAAGAATTGGTAGGTCATATGGTCACTATGTTTGACATTTTGAGGAACTACCAAATTGTTTTCCAAAGCTTATATTTCCACCAGAAATGTACAAGAGTTCCTGTTTCTCCACATCCTCACCTACACTTGTTACTGTCTGTCTTTTGATTATAGCCATCCTAGTGGTGTGAAGTGCTGTCTCATTGTGGTTTTGAGTGGCATTTCCCTAATGATTAACCATGTTAAACATCTTTTTATATGTGTATTGGCCATTTGTATATCTTGTTAGGAGAAATGTCTATTCAGATGCTTCACCCATTCTTTAACTGAGTTATTTGCCTTTTTATTGTTTAGTTGTAGGAGTTCTTTACAGGTTCTGGATACAAATCTCATCCAGGGACCTTTATACACGCTGTGCTCAATCACCTGGAATGAAGGAGAGGGACCCAGGGGCACACAGGCAACAGGAACACAGAGTGACAGCGGGCAGATCAGGCCACCCCATGAAGCTCACTCTCTTGGGATTTCTTTCAGCTGAGTGTGGAGGGACAGTGAAAGGAGAGGCGTCGGGACAGGTGCTGTCACCCGGGTATCCAGCTCCCTATGAACACAATCTCAACTGCATCTGGACCATCGAAGCAGATGCCGGCTGCACCATTGGGTAAGTGTCAGGGCCTAGTTGTTCAGGACTGCCATCACCAACATTCTCATCAGGCCACCCAGCTGATGCCTGCCCCTCCCCCCACCTGGAGGCCCTTGTGATCAGCAGTGGTTGCCATGACCCCAGGCTGGGGCTGGCTCCCGTGGAAAACCTGGAAAAGCCATTCTCAGCCTCAGAGGGCTGCCTTCCATGTCCAGGCAACTCACTGGCCTACCCAGCACAGTTACAGCAGAGCAGTGGAAGGCATAGGCTTGAAGCTGTACAGATCCCAGTTTGAATCCCGGTTCTTCCACATATGGTTTGCAGGACTTTGGGCATATCCCTTCACCTCTCTGAGTCTCACTGTCTCCTGCTGTAGAGTGTGGTTCTCCAGATAAAGCACTGGAATGAGATATCGCATGTAATGTGCTGAGCGTAGTACTTGGAACATAGTAAATGTTTAGTTGCTATAGTTATTTCTCTGACAGTAAGTAGGGGTCAGCTTAGAACTGCAGCATCCCAGACAGACTGCTTCCCTTTCTCAGTCTGTTTCCTCATCTATAAAATGAGGATGGAAATGCTTGTGTTTTAGGTTTGTGGAGGGAATAAACAACAAAAGCCCATCAGTGTCTGTACTTGGTTACATACACCCTCAAAATATAACTTCTTTCCCATGTAAGTGACTGACAACAGGAATTCCTTATTGGAGTTCCAAGGAGCCAGAGAAGAAAGGGGCATCATCATTTATCAAGCTCAGGGCCTGTCTTATTAACTTTTCACAATAGCCCTATTGATAATGATGATGGTAATAATAAGCCCTAATAATAAATAGAGATTCTTATTATTCCCATTTTACAGAACTGAGATTCCAAGAGAATGCATAGCATGTCTCAGTTTGCACGGGGAATCACAAAGCTTGGACATAAACTCAGGTCTTTCTGCCTCTACACTGTGTTACACAGATGGAGAAGCTGGGCCTTGAGCTGTGGCTCGGATGAGTTATGAGGAAAGAGCAGGTTGGGGTAGGAGTAAGAGTGGTAGTGTCAAAAGAGGATCGATCAAGGGAATTTGGGAGGAAAGAATCTGGCCAGAGTAGGGCATACGTGTGGGTACAGAATGAAAGACAGAAAGAGTTAGAGTGTGGCCTGGTTATGGAGGATCTTAAATGCCAATAAATAAGAGGGAGCCAGGGTAGCTTCTTGAGCAGGGTTGGTTCACCAGGGTTATTTACAGTGCAGAGAGCTCACGGGAAAGCAACCATCGGGAGTCTGTTGCAGTGATCCAGGAATGAAGTGTTGATGATTTACAGTAGTAGGAGTCAAGAAAAGGGGCAGAAGTATAGCTAGGAGAAGACCCTTGAGAGTTTTCAGTTAAGGAGAACTGGCTGAATGGGTGTGTTGCTGCAAGGGATATAAATATTCACAGATTCACTGATGTACATATGTCTTTAGACTCGGTTCAATTAAAATTAATGTGTTAAGTGTTTGCTATGTGCAGGTTTTTGAGCTAAATCCTATGCAAAATGAGGTCATCAGTGCTCTTGGGGACTTTGCACTATTAGGGGAACAAGTTAAGATACTTTGATCCTGCAAACCACTCTAGGGTAGACTTCTAGAAGCGTACTTGATCAATCTGCCCTCTGGTTAGAAACCTTCCTTAGCACCCTGTGCTCACAGAATAAGAGCTAAATATTTTATCCTGGCTTTCAAGGCCACCATGACCTCAACCTACCGTCCCAACTTTATTTTCCACCATTTCTTTTCAATGTCATTCCGGCACAGCTAAATTACTGGTGACCCCTGAGCATATGCTCATGGACTAGCTCTGTGACTTTGTTTCCATCTGCCCTCCACCTAGAGTGTCCTCCCCCCTCCAAAGACTTGTATCTAAAATTCCCATCCCTCAAAGTCAAGTGCAGATTTCATCTCACCCAGGAAGTCTTCCCTCATCCCCTCTTTGGGGACTCCTAGGAGTCATTTCTCCCTCTTCTGAACTCCCATTGCCTGTTGCCTATTTCCCTTCTGACACTGACCACGCTTTTCTCCTTTATTTATGCTCGTGCCTTACCTCCCCTTCTAGAGCTGTGGTTTCTGCCTTATTTATCCTTGCAAATCTCCTGGCTGTCAGCACAGTGCCCCCAGCTCAATTGTTTGATAAAGGAAGAAAGGAAGGAAGGAAGGACCGACCCAGGTATTAAAGTAGTTAGTTCTATGACTAGTGGGTCTATGGTAGTCTCTCAATAAATATTGACTGAACAATGAGTGCATCAAGAGCACAGTGATGATTTCACTTTTGTGTACACGTATGCAAATCAGGAGAAGGTTTTCTCACTTTCCTAACTTGGAGCATCATTCATTCATTCCCTCACATACAATGATCTGTTTGGTTACTACATGGCAGTGCCTGAGCAAGGTGCTGGCCTAAATGAATGAGACCCAGTCACTGTTCATAAACAGGAGACACGCATGTATGCACAGAACAAGGTGGTGGCTTAAGGAGGAAGGGGAATGAAAAGGTAGGACAGGAGGAAATCAGAAGAGCTATCCTGGAAAAGGTGACACTAGAGCCAAGTCCTGCAGGATGGAGAGGAGATTGCCAGGATAGCCAAGGAGGAAGGTTGGTGGGAGAGGAAGGGCCTCCTCAGCAGGAAAGTGGAGCAGGGGGGTCAGCCTCAAAGAGCTGGAAATGATTCCTCTGGCTGGATGATGACCTGCAATTTGGCAGGTGGTGGCAGCCATGGGAGATGAGGCTGGTGGAGCAGGCTGTGGCCAGAGCATGGAGGGCCCTGGGGGCTGTGATGCTGTGTTTGGGCATCTCCTGGCCACTTTGTGGAGAATGGGTTGGAGGGGATAGACTGGCTCTGGAAGCCCCATGAAGAGGCTGTCTCCTACATGGCTGGGGATGAGGAGGCCTGAACCCAGGTAGTAGCAGTGGAGCTGGAGAAGAAGGGACAAGTTCAGGGACATTTACGTGGTCACACCAAGTGATCTCACTCTCCTCAGTAAATATGGATATTGAAGTTTCTCCTCTTTCCTCGTTTTTTAACTGTGTGACATACAATATGTAAAATATGCAGAAAAGTTGGGAGAACAGTACACCAAGCACCTGCATAGCTGCCATCTAGACTCAGCTGATGGTAATATTTTGCCATATAGACTTTCTCTTTTTTCTTCTCTTTCAATCCTTTTTTCTCCTTTTTGCTGAATCACTCAAAAGTGCATTGTAAACATGATGCTTCATTCCTAAATACTTTGGCATGCATCTTCTAAAGAGCAGGACATGCTCCTCCACGACAGCAACATCAGCAAACCTAAGAGGTGCAGGATTAATTCTCTGGGAATTAAGGTTCAGGACCAGGGCTGGAGGAGAGCAGAGCAGATCTGGAGCAGCTGACATCAGGAGAGTGTAGGAAACACACGAAGGGATTTCTGGGCAGAAGTAAGGATGTTTTCACTCAGGAGAATGACAGGCATGGAGGTGGAGGGGAGACGGGAGGCTCCTTTCCAAGCCCTCTGGAAGACAGGATCAAAACAAATGCAGGAAACATCCTCTCCAGAGAAACACAGCAAGAAATACGAAGTCATGCATGGGGACATGCTAAGTGTCTATGTGCGGAGCCCAAGGTGAGAAATAGCAGGAAGAGTGTGAAGAAAACATCAACTCTCAATCTGGAAGGTTCCTGGGAGCCACAGCCACCTCAAAGGAGCCAATGCTAAGGGAGCAGGGGAGGTCTTGCCTGCATTACAGCTGCTGAAAGATGCAGGTGGAGTGACAAGGCAACTTTCCTGTCCTCGTTCTGCTCCCCACCCTGGCCAGCCAGGGCAAGTGCAGGCACGTGCTCCCTGGCATGCTGGCAAGCTCCCCCACCTGCCTCTCCTCCACGCCATTCCTCTCCTCTCTTCCCTCCCTTCCTCTTCCCTTCCTCCTCTCCCTCTTTCCCTCTCCCTCCTTCTCTCCCTCTGTCTCTCCCTCTCCTTTCCTCCCTCTCTCTCTGGCTCTCTTTCTCACCCTCACATGCACAATACACACACACACCCCGCACTTGAATAAACGGTAACAAAGTAAAGGGAATTCATAATTAGACAAACATGAAAAGCCCCTTTGGGGTTTGAGTCCTTATTTAGTTATTATTTTTTTACTGATAAAATATAGAATTTTTCTATAAAATATATACTCACTTTTAAAAATTCAAAAGGCAAACAATAAAAAAGAGCTACTAATTTTTAACAATTGAAAATGCAAGCAATAAAGAAATTTATAAAGTAGAAATCAAAAGTCCCCATAATCTCACCCTGTAGTCTTACTTCTTCCTGTACTGCCCGTAATAACATAAACATTGACATCCGTTTGTTCTACTTATTGTTTTAGATATTTTGTATGCCAATATGTACATAAAGCAAATGCAATAAATATGGTTTCTTAAACAACGTCGTCTCTATGCATGGCTCAGTAGCTTGCTTTTTGTTTTACCACTTAATCATGTATGATCACCTTATTATGTCAATATGTATAGACCTGCCTTATCCTGTCTGACAGCGACAGAGAATTCTGGTCTATGCTCAGCCATAATTTATTTAACTACTCCCCTATTGACAAAGTGAATATTTTCGGTTTTTCACTCCAATGAACCTTCTTACACAGGAATCTTCAAACGGTTGTCCAATTATTTCCTTAGGATATATTCTCAGAAGGCAAATTTTGATACATGACCTCAAATTTCCCTCTAGATATAGCAGCAATTTTACCCATCCACGGAAAGTCAATGGGAAGGCCTGCCTCTCCACATGGCACCATGAAATTTTGTCAGTCCTTTTAGTTTTTACCAGTTCGATGGACAAAAGGATATTTAATTGTCTTTGCTGCTTCCAGTTCTTTGTATGTTTTTCTTTTGGGGAGTTTGTCTTTTTCATAAAGAGTGTTCAACTGGGTTTGTTTCTAAAGAGTTTACAATTTCCATTTAGGTTTCTTTTCAACCCAAGAATATTTAAGAATTTTTATAAGTTACTAAGTGATATATACTTTGTGTGATCATTTTTATGATTTTTATTTATACTGCATTGTGCCTTTTTTACTTTTTGAATTTTTAGTTTTACTTACGTTTCATGGATATTTCAGAATACGAAAACTATAGGATTCTATATTTCTTTTACAACAAATGTATTATGCTTTCTTTCAAACAAAATTATTATGTCTCTTAATTGCTTTTTTTTTTTTTTAACTCTTCCTGTTGTTAGCTGATCCAATTTAATTGGCTTTGTTTTTTGTTTTTCTTCCAGTGACTTGAAAGTTCTATATCCTGTTTTTATTCTGGCAATGATCTTATATTTTTATTAATTCCGTTTTCAACAGTAATTACTCTCTCTTTATTTTGGAAATCTTGTTTTTGTTTTTGTTGTAATTTCAAAGAGACTGCATTTTCTATTCCAGACTGCTCTTGACAGCCTACTTTTGTTTTAAATCAATATATGATCATCTGCATCTCTTGGAGAATACTATTTATGTTTTGTTTTACAATGTCATCTGATTTCTCTGCATCGACTGTGTTTTGCAGTTGGGCCATTTGGTTTGATTATTCTGCCAGATTCTTTATGTCCCACAAGTTTTATTGTTTGTTCAGTATCAAGTCCTAGCTAAGAGCTGGACTCCAGTACCAGACAGCGTTGTATTAGCCATGTTTCTTGGGAAGCTCTTTAAGCCCTCCGTACCTCAGTTCTCTTAACTGTAAAATGGTGATTAAAGGTAGTACCTACCATATGAGGCAGAGATATGAGGGTTGAGTTAACAGATAGAGATGAAGCACCTAGAACAATGGCTGGCACATCATTCCCAAATGATGAAAACTTCCACCAGGATCTGGGTAGACAGTTTTTCATCTTACCCAAGCAGGACATCCGCTAAGCACAGCAGGCTATAGATCGCCCTTTAAGAGTCACAGGTGGTGTGTGCTGGGCTGTGGGTGGGAGCAGGTGTGCCAGGTGGGAGCAGATGTGGGAGAGCCAACAGGCTAGCCCTCGAGACTGTTTCTAGGGGCACAGACAGGAAAAAGCTTTTAAATGCCTCTCCCTACCCTGCTCCAACCCCAAACAAGCATTGGGGGTGACCAGAGAGATCTGTGGCCAGATTCACCCCAGCAAGCAGGGCAAGGACAGTACCTTTCCAGCAGTGCCCAAGAGGAACAGTGGGTGGCTGCAGGAATCTGTGGTTGGGCTTACCCCTGAGTGTGGTCCAAGCTGGAATGTGGGCCTTTGTGGGTATGCCTGACAACAGCCGGCTACCAGGCAGATCCTTCCCTTGAACCCAGGGTTGTTGGCAGCATTTGGCACATGTTTCTTCCTGAGTGCCAAGAATGGGATGGGTGGGCTGATGGACCTCATCCAGGCCTGGCAGCTCAGAACAGGAAGGCAGACCAGTGAGCTGTCCCTCTGTGTCACTCTTACCTTTGTTGCCAGTACACAGAGCATAGAACTTTCATCCCATGTAGGTGGGACCTCTTCTCAGTTTCCAATGTTGGGTCTGAGCTTTCCTTTCTATAATCTGAGCTCAGACAAAAACTGCAGAAGAAAGGCAAAGTCTTTTGCTCTTGGTCCTGCCCTTCTACTTAACGTTTATCAAATATCTATAGGATACCAGGTTCTGGACTGGTTATTATTGTCCCCATTTTATAGATGTGATCATTGAGGCCCAGAAAGGATAAATGATCTGCCTGAGGTCCCACAGTTACCCACTGATGTGGATTTTGAACCCATTCTGTCTAGCTTTCCAGCCTTTGTGCTTTCCAGTCTGCCATTCTGGCCCTCGGCTAGTTCCATTTAACAAAATATGCATTGAATGCTTTTTCACTTTGCCAGAGGCTGTGATGCTGTACAGTGGGAAACACAAAGATCAGACTAAGGCCGGGCCTTGTCTTCCAGGGGCTCACATCTAGTGGGGAAATACTCAAACAAACAGATACCTCCAAGACAAGGTAGATGCTGTATGCCAACCAATGGAGTTCAGTGAGGAGGAAAGGAAGGGAAGTTCTGCCTGGAGGTGGAGATAAGGTTGCATGGGTAAAGAGGGATGTCTGCAGGACCCTGAAGGCCAAGATGAGAACTCAATGGAGCTCTCAGTATAAAGAGGAGCCGCTGGAACATTTTGAAAACAATAACGACATTCAGTTCAATTAAAAAACTTGGAGCACTTACTCAGTGCCAGGCACTCTGCCAGGCATTGAGGGTATAAATATGAATAAGAAGCAGTCTCTTCCCTTGAAGGTCTCAGTATTATAGATAGAAATTATATCAGTTAGGAATGGAAATAGAAAAACTGACTAAAGCTGGCTTCAACAGATGGGGGTTCATTTTTCTTCTGGAATGAGAATCTGAAGGTCCCATCCAGAGCTAGACAGAATGGGTTCAAAACCCACATCACTGGGTAACTGTGAGACCTCCTGCAGGTCACGTATCCTTTCTGGGCCTCGATGATCACATCTATAAAATGGGGACAATAATGACTGATCCAGAATGTGGTTTGCTATAGATACCTGATAAATGTTAGGTAGAAGGGCAGGACCAAAAGACTTTGCCTCCCTTTCTTCTCCAGTTTTTGTCTGAGCTGATCCACAGCTGCTGAGGATGCCATAACCTTTCTTCTTGCTCTGCCATCCTGAGACTTTCCTCCTCATGGTTACTAGTCAGCTGCTGCAGCTCCAGGCATTATGTCTGAGTTACAGTCTAAACGAAGAGGGAAGAGGAAAGGGCACAGAGCTCTCTCCTAGTGAGGGCTTGCAGATTTATTTGGGAAGAACCACCATCCTTAGGAGACATCTTCTTACATCTCATTAGTCGGAACTTGCCACACTGGGCTGAGGGAAAGTGGGAAATCAATTTTGCTTTGCTTCTACATTCTCTATTGTAGTGATAGACAAGAGGTGTGGAAATGGAGTACAGGTCAGCCAACCTACAGTGTCTGCTGTAGATTATAATATAATGTGATAAATGCTATAGTAGAAGTATGCACAAAACGCAATAGAAAAGCATCTGCAAGGACAGTTCATAATTCTAGGTGGCTGTTGAGGGTGGGGTGCTACAGAGAGGAAGTGCTATTCTAGCTGCACTTTCAAGAACGATAGGAGTTCAACATGCAGGGTGGAGGTGAGGACCTCCCAGGCATGTGAAAGACAGGAAAGCTGCTTCTGGAAGAGCTCATTATTTGGGGTGACACATGACTTCAGGAAGATCCATGCCAGCAATGCGGAGGATAAGTTGACTGAGAAACCAAGGAGGAACCAAGCCTAACTGTTTGGGGGATCCTGGTTACAGTCAGAAGGACTGAGTTCTGTTTCTTGCATACAAATTCAATTAGGGTTGAGAGCTATAGACAGCCAGCTACATGGAGAAGAAAGGAGCAAGGGAGAAGAAACTGTCCTTTACAGGCATGCTTGCCCTACAGGGATCTGAGACCCGTGGAATGTGGAGAACTTCTTGCTCCTGGACACTCTGATTTCTGCTTCTAAAGCCCATAAATGTCCTATTTGTTTAACGGTCTGTATTTGTTCATACATAACTGTAAGGATACTTCATAATGATTAATGCAGAGCGCAAACTGAAAACTCCAATCTTGGATGTTGGTGACCCCACAGCAGGATTACCAAGAAGGGGGCCACGGCTTTGATTAACCAGGACCCCTGCCCAGTGGAGCTTGTCTTCCTGGGAGGATGCAGGACTAGACAACATCTGGCTGTGCCTGAAGCCCAGGTTTCCCTGCTGTAATTTCAAATCAATCACAGGGCAGCAATTCCCCGCTGTGGTCAGTGTTGCCTCCCTCTAACCCACAAGTGGGCAGCTGGCCCAGAGAAGACAGAAGGCACCGAAAGCGAAGCTTGTGTTCACAGCTCTCACCAGGAATCGTGGCTGCAGGTTCACCCACTTCTGGAAGGTTCATTTTTGAGCACTGACAGTGAGTTAACCTTAAACAGAGAAGGTCTGTGTACTCGCACTGTGAAAGCTGACTTCCTGAAGGAGTTGAATGGATAAGCACACACCCAGTGGGGTATTCCTTTGTCAGATTTAAGGTTTCAACACACCGGGGAATAGCCAAAAGGAGCTCAGAAGTTTTTTGAAGGAGAGGATATGGATAGCCTGGTAGGTATAAATGTAGCTTTAAGAGTGGTGGTGCTCTCTGGCAATTTAGTTTTTCACAGATCACCTCTTAAAAAAGAAACACAAACTATTTCAAATTATCCAAGTATATCTATCCAGCCGTACGACACCAAGTAGTTGAATTGGTCCAAATGCATCAACTTGACTGCCAGTTTATAATCCCAGGAATGAATTCTGACATCTCTTGGGAGGAAAATAAATAGTTCAGCCAAAGAAATGCACCCACCTTGTTGGTTAACCACACTGGACCAGGATGGTCCCTTTCAAAAGATAAGTAAACAAATAAGCAAAAAATAAATAAAATAATAAAATTGTGTGATGCCACTTAAAACAAACCATTGTAAATGAGAGAACCATTTCCCTAAAGAAAGAAAAACATTTTTTTCTGAAAAGGATTTTAAGTAACAGGCAGAAGAAAGTTGAAGTGAATATATACATAATATTCTCATTTAAATATAAGAAATATGGATAAGTAGAAGATGAATGATGAAATGGGGGAGGGGAGCTCCTGAGATAGAAAGACAGAGATGGAGATACTAAGGAATGCAAAGAAATTAACTACGTAACTAAAATCCACGGTAGCAGCATGTGCCCTGTAGAAATAAAAGCACTGAAGTAGGAAAGAAGCTAGAGAATCTGTCTAAAACTGCAGAGAAAAAGTATGATGATGAGGAGTAATGAAAGAAAAGTAGCCAGACATGGAAGACAGAGTGACAATCCAGGTGGCATAAATGAAGAAGAATAGTGAGCAAACAGAGCAGACAGAAGAATAAAATACAGATGTTAGCAAACTCCTCTGAGCAGGGAGCAGGGGTGGAGTGACCAGTGCTGAAGTGTTCTCAGTGAACTGAAGGATTCATTGAGTTCCAGGCAACATGGGTTAGATACAACTTGATGAAAAGTGAAATCATTCCAAGGATAGTAAAAAATCTCTACAAGCATTTGGCAAAACACATTCACACAAGTAAGCACACAATCAGCCCTTGTCATATAATAAAACAGTCATTTACAAAAGAACAACGACCACAACTAATCCAACCTTCTTAAGATTTCCTTTCCATAATACCAAACGTCCAAAGTCAGCAGTATTATTAGTCCCAAGAATTGGGACTAATAATTATATATCCTGCTTCAGCCAGGATATATAATTCACTTACAAAAGTAACAGATTGTTTTAGATATGCACAAAAGCCACAGAAAATTGGCACTCATAGGCTTTTTGAGGAACTTGGGAAAACATAGTAGGCTGAATGATGGCCCCCAAAGATATCAGGTCCTAATGCCTGGAACTTATAAATGTTACCTCAATTGGGTAAAGGGTATTTGCAGATGTGATTAAACTGAGGATATTGAGATGAGGAGATTATCCTGGATTATTTGGGTGGGCCCTAAATGCAATCACATGTATCCTTTTTTTTTTTTTTCTTATAAAGATGACCAGTAAGGGGATCTTAACCCTTGACTTGGTGTTGTCAGCACCATGCTCACCCAAGTGAGCTAACCGGCCATCCCTATATGGGATCCAAACCCATGGCCTTGCTGTTATCAGCACCACACTCTCCCAAGTGAGCCATGGGACGGCCCCACATGAATCCTTATAAGGAAAAGGCAGAGAGAAATTTTATACACACAGAGAAGGTGATTTGAAGACAGAAGTAGACACTGGAGTGATGCAGCCATAAGACAAGGAACACCAGTAGAATCAGAAGTTGAAAGAGGCAAGGACTAGAGTCTCCTCTACAGCCTCCGGAGGGAGCACAGCCCTGCTGACACCTTGATTTTGGAATGGTGACGCTTATTTCAGATTTCTGGCCTCCAGAACTATGAAAGAATAAATTTCTGTTGATTTAAGCCATCAAGTTTGTCGTAATGTGTTGCAAAAGCCACAGCAAACTAATACAGACATAGAATTGTTAGCCTACTGAGATGTTTAGAAAAACTATACTAAAAACTGATGACCATGAAAGATTGTGTTTGACGTGGGCCTGTAGTCCCCGATTATACTGTCAGTGGTTTGATAGTTGGGGGATGGTGTAATAAAGTTAAGGCTTTTTTAGATTTACTGTTCTACATAAGGGGGAATGAAATGGTATCTTGTTTTTCTTAAAATTGATGATTAGATAAAATGCAAGTTTAGCAGTATTTTTGAAAATGCTTAAAGATAACCATTAGTAGAATTAAAAAGAAAAATGTATACTTTGCAAATCACTGAAGAAAGATGGAAAACTAAGAAATATTATAAAAAATGAAAAATAAAGGAAAAGCAAGAAAATATAATAAACAAGCATAAAACAAGATGATGAAAATGAGCTTGTATTAGTCAGCAGTAATAGCTAACTGATTTTAACAAATAACCCCCAAATCTCAGTGGTTTAACACAATACAAGTTAATTTTTCACTCACTTCACAGTCTAATGCTGGTCTGCAGTAGAGTTCAGGGCCCTGGGTGTGGGTGTAAGGGGGATGGGGGAGGATGCCTGCTCCACAAGGTAATTCAAGGCTCCAGGCCTTGTGTGACGTAGAAGGGAATGGGGTAGGGGAGGAGGGAACAGAGGCAGCCTCTGAAGCAGACAAAGGTTATAGGATCTCAGAATGGGAATATCCATTGATACAGGGCCCAGAGCAGAGAAGTGCTATAGTCTGAGGCTTCATTGAAGGATCAGCAAAGAAACAAGGTCAAGTGGGTGAGCAGATTGCAAGACTCAGATGCTGAGCAAAGAGTCTGCAAAAGGAGCAGGTAGGAAATCCCAGAGAAAGGTCCTGAAATGATGGGAGACAGAAAAAAGAAGACTCTGTTGTTAAGTGGAGCAGCTTCTGACCAACCAGTGCGCAGGGAAAGAGGGCACTGTAAGGAGCCATGAGCTGGTGCCCAAGTGCAAGTCAAAGATTCTCAGGTTGGTTAAAAGGAAAAAAAATTGCTGCTAAAGAGAAAAACAACAAAATATTAAAAATAAAAGGTTAGGACAAAAGAATAGCTTTAGAACACATAAATAAAAAGCAGGGGTCAAAATACTGCGTTTCTAAAAAAGGTAAAATTCAAGGTTAAAAAAAATTTTTTTTAAAGGGACAGAGGGAATTCTTTCATATAATATAATGCATAGTCCACAATAATGCTATCAGTCATGAATCTCTATGCACCTAACAGAAAACATAAAGCGAAATCTGTCAGAAATACAAGGAGAAATTGACAATTATTGTAGGAGACTTTAACATTTCTCTTAATCAAGTAAAAATATAAATAAATAGAACAAAAAGGGAATTTGTTTTAGGTGATTTTAACATTTGTTGATTCTTTATACTACGTATCAATCTCAGTGCTATGTGCTTTGTACGTGATTTTACTTACAACAATCCTCTTAGCAACACTGCTCGATAGATGGATGGATTGATGTTACTGCCATTTTACAGAGGGGTAAACTGAGGCTCTGCAAGGTCACCCAATTAGCTATCACAGAACGAGTATTTGAACCCAGGTCTTTGACTTCACAGCCATTGTTTTTTTTTGTTTTTTTTTTTTTTTATAGAAAACATTTCTTCCAAGGACAAAGATACATTTGCCCTTACAGAATCCCTGACACGTACAGGACAGGCTCATCTAATGATGGGCAATCTCAGAGCCAGTTACAGGGTGACGATGAAGAAAAGGCAACTGGTCCAAGGTCACCTGGCAAGTTAGAGTGAAACACAAGGCAAAAGCTAAGTCCAGAACAGCAGTCACCTCCCTAGAATGTTAGCAGCTTTTTCAGTGAACTGAAGCCCAGTTTTATTCTTTCATCTTTGAAAATAGCCAAAGAATCTTTATTTTTCTTTTGAACACCAGCTGGCCCTAGGACAGAAGAGCCTCTAATTTTGCTCTAGACACCAATGCGGGCTTTGGGCTTTGGGCTTTGGGCTTTGGGCTGTCCTCTCAGTTTTTGCTCTTTGAATAGCATGATGCTTTAATTATTATTGTCTGCTATTATGATCATGATTTAATTGTTGGTTTGCAGCTCGGGTAGCTCAGAAGGGGGCATTTTATAAAACAAGTATTATTTTCTTATTGTCATTTCCAGTGTCACTGAGGATAATTTAAGCTGCATTCTCATTTGAGGACCGGAGTGATTTCTGACCCATTTTCCCCCTGTAGCAAATATTCATTCACATGCCATTTTCCCCTGATGTAACGTTCCGCTGTCATGACTCATATCGATGCAGGGTTCATTCTATTCATGCCGTGATGACAGTTGCTTGGGAACATCGAAAGCCCTTTCGTATTCTGAGGCCCTAGTCAGAAGGCAAGTGAAATCAACATGTCAAGATGCCATGGATTTTTTTTTCTCATTTTTGCATGTCTTTCCAAAGTGCAATAGATACAGACGAACCACCTGTAAGCAATGAGGTGGGAAGTATCCAAAAAATGCCCAGTGTGTTCAAGTTTCCTTTAGACTGAGAGAACTGAGCACCCTAATCCCAGAAGCAAGTTTTGCCTGTGGACAGCACTAGAGAGGGGCAGCTCCTGCAGTGAGAACCTGATGTCCTCCTTGCTTCTTAGGTTTAGGTGCTGGTAGAAAACTTCTCCCTCTTGTAGAAGCTAAGTATCATGAACCTTACACCAGCCTTACCAACAAAGCACTGTGGGGCCTCAGTGGTGGGCTGGTGCAAAGACGTAAGGGAAAGAGAGCTAGGTGGGACACCCTTACCTGTGGACCTGCTATTGGGGGGTGGGGGCAGGAGTGTCGTGGAAGGTGGGACTCTAGAAACACTGTGTGGAAGAGGAGTATGGAGATCTCAGACTTGAACGAGGACAGCCCCACGACCCAGGGCACCCCTGCAGTTGAAGCAGGCTGCAGCCAGCTGGGAAGTCAAGAGCCAGCCCCAGCAGAGCAAGCAGCAGTTCAGGGGAGCCCTGCAGGGGAATGGGAGAGAGAACCAGGGACCCAGTGAAGCCCAGTTACCTGAACTGGCACCCTTGCTGGGGTCAGACGGCAGGTCACCACTAGTGCCCAGGCTACAGCACAGGCAAACCAGACACCAGACTTAACACTGAGGCTCCTCCTTTGGTAGGCCCCCTCCTTTGGTGGGTTCCTCCCTCACTGCCCTCAGTCCTGCCCCAGTACCAGGGAAACTGGCTCACGGGGACCGCAGGAACCCTGCCTGCCTCGCTTCTCCACAGCTTGGACATCGCTGCCATTCCCTGAGACTCTCAGCTCTTGACTTCTGTGGCTGCATTTTTGCCTGGCTTTCTCTCCACTTCCTCTACTCTTCGCTCTTAGTCTCCATCATGGGCTACTCTTCCCCTGCTCATCCTCATGCCACTGTCTCAAGAACTCCCTTCTCTGTGTGCTTCTCATGCTGCATACTCTTTGGGTGAGCCCACACAAGCACATGGCTGCAGGTCTCACACTCCTGCAGCCTGTGCTCTGCCTTCCTGAGAAACTCACAGCTCCCTGGATGTGCCAGTCTCTCTATCCCATCTGTGTCTGTGCACGTCCTCTCTCCTCTGCCTGCATTCCCTATTTTCTCACACTCCTTTCCTACCCCTTCATCTGGACCTATCCTGTTCATCTCTTGAGACTCAGCTCAGTTGCTACCTCCTCCAGGACACCTTGCCTCACCCCCTTAGCCTGAGTTAGGAGCCTTCTCTGGTAAACTTTTAGCATAGTACTCATCACCCTATATTTGGGGCAGAGGTGTGCCATATTCCTATCTGCATCACTAGTGCCTGGTGTGCAATCTTTATGTAGCACCTGCTATTTATTGACTGAATAGTCTCAGAGAACCTATTCTGGATTTAAAGAGTGTGAGACCATGGTTGCAGTATCCCCAAGTTCTGCTGGATTCAGACTCAGCAGCCAGCTCTGGCCCAGGGTCTATGTGGCTAGATCCTATCTCTTTGGTAGTGATAGAGCACCAGAGATACAGGTGTGAGGTCCAGGGGGCTGGCTTTGGGCAGTGAAAGGAAATATCGGAACTTCTAGAGAAATAGGAAGTATCTTCCTTAGTACATAGAATTTCCTCCAGTTGCCTCTTGCTGAACAGCACATGCTTGGTGAGGACAGTGGGTGAGTTTCCCTGAAAGCTGGTGAGCCATTCATTCATCCATCAGTGGAATCAAACAATATTCCCCAAGGGAGAATGTGGGTCATGCCTGGTGCTGGGGACCAGAGACATAGAGGTGAATGAGACACAGTTAAGGAGCTCACCAAGACAGTCGAGTCCAAGGATGACTCTTGACACAGCAGAGCATAGAGGGAGCATCTCAACGGACTGGGGCTGGGCAGATATGGAGAAGCCTGTGTAAAATCTCCCCACTGGGTGTGGAGTTTCTATCAGCAGGCACTAATCAGGTGGTATATTAGTTTATTTCTAGAGCCACTGTAACAAACTGAATGACTTAAAACAACAGCAGCTTGTTTTCTCATGGTTCTAGAGTCTAGAAGTCCAAGATCAAGGTGTTGGAGGGCTGTGTTCCCTCTGAAGCCTCTAGGGAAGGCTCTGCTCATATTCTTCTCCCAGCTTCCAGGGTTTCCAGCCATCCTTGGCATTCCTTGGCTTGAAGACACATCACTCCAATCTGCCTTCGTCTTCACCTGGTCTTCTTCCCTGTGTCTCCTCTGTGTCTCTATATCAAAATCACCCTCTCCTTTCTCTTATGAAGACATTGGTCATTGGATTTAGGGCCCACCCTAATCCCGTATGACCTCATCTTAACTTGATCACATCTGCAGAGATCCTATTTCCAGATAAGGTCACATCCGCAGGCACTGGGGTTAGGACTTGACCATATCTTTTGGGGGGACACAATTCAACCCACTATAGGTAGTGGGGGGCATGTGCAGGGGTAAGAAACTTCCAGGTGGAGGGAAGGCCCAAAGCAAGAGAATAAGAAGGAAGGGGGTGAAGGGTGAGGGTTGACAAGCGAAGGCAACTGGAGCCGCTCATCAGGGACTTGATGCATCTCCTGGGAAGTCTGACTTGGTTCTGCAGGGAAAGAGGAGGGGTTGGGTCAGATGTGTGGTTCAGAAAGGTGCCCCCGGCCCTGGTGGAGGAGGCAGACTGCAGGGCTGAAGGGAGCCTGGGTCAGGAAGGCTCGTTACCCCATTTATGCCTCCGCATATGCTGTTACCTCTCTTAGCATCTTCCTCTCTCAATTTCTTCAAGCTTTTCTTTTGTTTCTTCAAAGCTGCTTCAAAGACATTTCCTCCTTGAAGCCCGCCTTGCCTCTCTCAGTTAGAAGAAGCAGAAGACGGTGTGAGGGAAAGACCTTTGGTAGCAGACATGCATGGTGAGGAGGTGGCTCTGGCCCTCCCTTGCTGTCTGACCACGGCGAGCTGCTTATCTTAGCCCCTCGGAACTTCAGTTCCCCCTTCTGCAAAATGGAGAAATAGACTCTACGACGCAGGGGGTGTAGGAGGGTGTTAGCCAGCGTGTGGAAAGTAGTTGGCCCATAGGAGATTTATTTTACAAATGCTTAGCTCTCTTTCTTCTTTGGCCATTTTATTTGCCCCACTCTTTTAGCACCTAATGCACATATTGTTATGCTTTGTGTGTCTCTCCTTCTTTGATCAGCAGCATGCTGCAGGGCAAACAGAGCCAGCCACACACATTTCCGCAGCTCTCAACACAGAGCTGGACACACAAAACGCTTCTTCCATTTTCCCTAGAAACAGCCTGTTTTGTGTCTGTTGCTCAAAGAAACACACACACGCACACACACACTCACAGGCACACGCATGCACACACACACACACAAGGCATCAGTAGGAAGGAATTCCTTGTCACCTCCTCCCTCCACTTTAGTACCTGCCCACCTGGGGGAACAGTGGGTGAGACCTCAAACTGTTTTCGGTACATCAAAAGACAGAAGAAGACCAGACGTTCACCTGCAGGGGAGCTGCTCAGACAAACAATCTTCAATGAGCATTCATAAACTTTAGTTTCTATAAGATGAGAAAAGTATTCAACA
Source organism: Cynocephalus volans (assembly GCF_027409185.1). Lineage (NCBI taxonomy): Eukaryota > Metazoa > Chordata > Mammalia > Dermoptera > Cynocephalidae > Cynocephalus > Cynocephalus volans. The sequence goes on along the minus strand of NC_084467.1, from coordinate 26,772,142 downwards.
GGAGGCTTCATAAATGTGGTCAGTGTGGCAAACCAAGCCTTTACTGGCCATCATCAAGGGTTTATAGTAAAAGAGGTCTCTATTCTCCTGCAGCAGCCCGCATGCTAATTTCTCTGCATCCACCCTTGCCCTTGCCAATCTATTCCCGTCCGGGCAGCAAGAGTGACCTTAAAATGTAAATCAGACCCTGTCAGGGACTTGATGTGTCCCCTGGGAAACTTGACTTGGTTTTGCAGGGAAAGAGGAGTGGTTGGGTCAGATGTGTGGTTCAGAAAGGTGCCCCCGGCCCTGGTGGAGGAAGTCTCAGTTTAAAATCCTTTGGTGACTTCCCTTAGCTAGTAGAAGAAAATCCATACTTCTCCCCCAGCCCACAGAGTCCCACCAGGCCTGGCCTCTGCCTGCCTCTCTTGGCCCAGCTGAAGCCTCATGGCCTTTCCATGGCTCACATGCTCTGGGCTGGTTCCCTTTTGGGGCCTTTGCACATGCTTCCCTTTATTCAAGGAAAGCTTCTTCCCGTCACTTGCCCTGCCTGCTCTTCACATGGCTGGCTCCCTTTGAGCCTGTCATCTTGCTTAAATGTCACCTCCTTAGACAGGTCTTCCTGGCCACTCTGTCTAAAGTGGTTACTCTGTCTCAGTACTCTGTCATTTCCCTCACTGCATTTGCCACAGCTGATAATCTTTTAATGGGCTTGTGTATGCACGGGTATTGCCCATATCCAGCAACTTCTGGAAAATGGCACCGTATCTGACATCTTCACTGTGACATCCCAGCACCCAGCACATAGGAGGTGTTTAAACAAATGGATGCTGTGAGAGGCTTGGAACTCGAGCCTCTGTGTTTCTGGTTGCCAAGATGTATTGTTTCTGCATACAGAGGCCCTCAAGCTCCCTCCTGTCCCCTCTTTCTGGCACTTCTCTCCCCTTCATCAGTTCCAAGCCTTTGACTTTGTCTGATTATCAGATTAACTAAACAAATGCAATGAACTGGCATTTTTAATTCATAGTCTTGAATATCAGCCCTTGATCCTTGTGTATGCGTCACATGTAAACTGTTGACAACAGACAGAGCCGCTCCAGCCCATGCCTGGCTCCCAACCACAGCCTCTTCCTCCTGGAGGTGGGGGCAACATTGTCAGTGGGAAGTGTGGGAGTGCTAAAGTCTGACCTGGGTTATAATTATATTATGGTCATTCCGGCTCCCTCTCTAACAAGCCCTTGACCTTGAGCAAGTTACTTACCTTCTCTGAGCCTCAGTATTCTCATTTTTAAAGATGGGACTGATGCTACCTACAAAATAAAGGTGCTGTGCGGACTCAATGGGATAATGTGAAAGTGCCTTATACGCAGTGGTTGTTATAGAAACGTGATTTCTTTCATTTCTAGTTTCCTTATTCTCACTTTTCTCAGCCTCCCGTCAGACTATTCCTCCTGGGATTTCATTCCTTCCTTCCTTCAGCTCACTCACTCATTCATTCAGATGTTCACCCTCAGGGACTTCAGACAGTCTCTAGAGCCGGTCCCTAACTGCAGGAGGATAAAGCCCAAACCCCTCTAGCTAATTCTGAGGCCTCATTCTCTGCCCTCTCTCAATACAGCTCTATTCCCTCTGACATCCTCATGCCTCCTGAATTCAAGTATGAAGTTGCTTATCTTCCCAGACACCTTAGGGGGCTGGCTGATTAGCTCAATTGGTTAGAGCATGGTGTTTAACACCAAGGTCAAGGGTTCTGATCCCAGTGCGGGCCAACTGCCGAAAAAGAAAAATAGAAAATCCCAGACACCTTACCCTCCTCTCTGCCTCCTGGTTTTGTCTCACGTTACTAAATCCAAGGAAAACACACTTCCTCTCATGCCACCCCAACTTTAAGTCTCCTTTCCTCCTCCCTTCCGTGACAAGTGCAGCCATGCCGACCTCTCTTTTCAGAGAGCACACACAACGGCACTGCACAGCTTGCTACTTGGTCCTCTCTTGTGGTCGGCGGCTGATTTCACAGCACATTGAGCAGCGTGGAGAAAGCAGAGAAGGAGGGAACAGCTTGGCACAGCAGTCAGTCCGCTCGTCTGCTGCACCTCCCGGGGAGCTGCTTCCCCCTCACACAGCTTCTCATATCGAGAAATCTCCACCTATATACATGAGACGGCCTTTCTATGAAATCCAAGGGATTCACCTGGATCCAATTAGCACTAATTGGTGACTGAAAATAAGAACCACATCCACATATATTTCCAACAATAAGTAACTAGAAAATGTAACTCAAAATGAAATCTCATTCACAATGGAACCAAAAACCATAAACTTACAGACTGCCAAAGAATGTATTTAACAAGAAGTATGCAAAGACAACCATAACAAAGAAGAAAATCATAAATTTTTGCCAAACTACATAAACTAATTTAAGATATCTACGATGTTCCTGGCTGGGGAAAATTAGTAACATAAAGGTATCAATTCTCCCAAAATTAAGCAATAAATGTGAACAATTTCAATGAAAATTTCAATGGGATTTTTTGAAACTTGGTAACCATAAAGTTCATCTGAAAGAGTAAATTTGGGAAATTAGCTAAGAAATTTTGGGGAAAAAATATGAAGAGATACTTGTCCTGTAAGAATATTAAAATATGAGAATATGAAAACCTCAGTAAGCTGAGTAACTGTGCTCTCGGTACCACAGATAGAATCTAGTATAGGCAAAAGAGGGAGCACTAAAGCTGAGAGTCTAGAAACAGACCCACAGCCAAGGGAACATTTCAAACCAGCAGGAGAACCTGGATCCTTTAGTTACAAGTGTGCCATCATCCCCCCAGCCTAAGTGTCAGGCACATCTTGGGCCCTGGAGCTACAAAAGTAAACAAGACCTGGTCCCACACTCATGAAAATTATGTTCCAGTTGGAGAGAGGGTTAGCAAACAAATAAATAAACTAAGTGTAGACTAATAAATGCAAATGAGGAAGTAAGCAGATGTTTTGATAAACAATATGTGGAAGAGCTACTATAGATAGGTGTTGGGACAACTTGGTGTTCATTCTGAAAAATAATGAACCTTAAAAAAATGAAACTATACAAGTTCTGGGAAAATACTAAAATTTTGGTTTTTTAATCATTTTGAGAAGGAAGGAGGTTTACCCAAGTATAACATGACACCTAGTATACTTAAAGGAAAAGATTAACATAGTTGATTACATAAAATGAATAACTTCTATACTGAAATAGGCACTATATAAAAAACTTAAAGGGAAAAAGGCACCAGACACTAGGAGAAAATGTTAGCAACAAATGTATTCTATAAAAGGGGAATCAAATTACATAAAGATAAAAAGTAAAACATCATAATGTGTAAATAAAATCTTAAAAGACCAGTAGCCCAATTAAAATGGATAAAGGATAAGAAGAGATTACAAATGCCCCAAAAATACATGCAAAGATACCCAGCCTTACTGAATTATCTAAATCCAAAACACCAGTGAGATTCCATTTTGGTCTAGCAGATGGGGGTATATTTTAATATAGACTATATTTACAATATCATAATATCTGATATTGGTGAAATGAAGCTTATAATGAAGAGTCACATTAATACTGTTTAGTGGGGATATAAATTAATACAATCCCTTGAGAGAACAATTTAGCAGTATTTATTTAGAATTTTTTAAATAGATACCCTTTCCCCCCCAAAAAAACTTATTCCTACACATCAACTGAAACATTAACAGAAATGTACAAAGCTACATAAAGATGGGAGTGTTCCTTGAAGTTTTATGTAAAATGGTAAAATACGACAGTGCTCATTTCTGTAGGTAAAAATGAAGTCGATGTATATGTCATAATGTAGTATTAAGTAAAAAAAGAAAGTCACATAAAACTGTGTAAAATGTGGTCCCATTTGGGGGGAAGAATATGTATAAGCTCACCTTGAAAAAAACGTCTGAAAGGATATACACCAAACCTAATATTAAGTGAAAAGCTCTGGAGAACAGGTTGGTTGTGTGAGAAAGAGACTTTTTAAAAATTCAGTACATCTGTATATTGTTTGCCTTTTTCTGCCTTGAGCATGTCTTATTTTTATAGTTTAAAAAGATATTTTTTAAAACAGATAGTGATAAATGGAATGGATCCTGGAACAGAAAAAAGGCGTCAGTGGAAAAACTGGCGAAATCCAAATGAAGTGTGGAGTTTAGTTCATAGTAATATACCAGTGTTGGTTTCTTAGTTGTGACAGATGTACCATGGAAGTGTAAGATGTTGACAGTGGGAGAAATGGTGAAGGGTCTATGGGAATTCTCTGTATTAGCTTTGCAACTTTTCTGTAAGTCTAAAATTATTCCAAAATAAAAAATGGATTAACAAAGAGAGAGTCACACAGCCTTGTATCCAAGGCATCTTTGGCTGCCAGAATCTTTCTGTTCCAGAAGAATTCAGGTTCCTACAAAGCTGCTTTGCCCTGAGAGCTCTGTCTGTGGCCTACAGTCTCCCCACACATAGAGACCCTTACCTGGCCTCCTGAGGTTTACAGGGATTATCTAAACCAAGCCTGGGTGTAGCTGATCTCCCCCGCATTCTGCTCTGGGAATCAGAGAAGTAGGCACACCCTGCCTCTGCTGCAGCTGGGCCAGCTTCTCAGAGACCCCACAGCTCCCAGCACCTCCTTTTTTTGAAATCTGTATCCTTTATCTAACAGGTACCCTGCCTTCTCAGCATCCCCTTCCAGTCAAGAATAGTAAGGATACGGCTCAGGAGTGAGGTCCGGGGCCGTGTAGGTGTAAGGAGAGGTGTAAGGGTCTGACAGTGGCAACGTGGAGCCCGTAATTAAACAAGATGCACAAAATCTGCACCCTCTCTCACCCTTGACCTCATTGCTAGTGGCCCTGGTGGGAGGAGCTGGCCAGATGGCATCAGGAGCAAGCTGCCAGACATTGCCTTCTCTCGGGTCCTGCAAGTCTTCCTAGGTGCAAGGCCTTCCCTGACCGAAAGCGCCTGGGGAGAAGGGGCTGAGCACAGGGTGACCACGTGCCTCTACTCTATTCAGGCTCCACTTCCTGGTGTTCGACACAGAGGAGGTGCACGACGTGCTGCGCATCTGGGACGGGCCCGTGGAGAGCGGGGTTCTGCTGAAGGAGCTGAGCGGCCCCACCCTGCCCAAGGACCTGCACAGCACCTTCAACTCGGTCGTTCTGCAGTTCAGCACCGACTTCTTCACCAGCAAGCAGGGCTTTGCCATTCAGTTCTCAGGTCTGTGCTCACCCGCTGCCAGCCCCCTCTCCATCTGTCCTGCCACTGGACACCCACCTCCCTGATTCCCTCCTTGCCTCCATCTCTCCATTCATGTGAAGATGTTTATTGAGCACCTGCTATGTGCCTGGTACCTGATTAGTGCTTATTCAAATATCCGTGCTGAGCTTACTCTGATGGGGAAAACAGGCAGGTTAATAGACACTTACATACAAACTGGTAAGTATCTGGATGGAGAAATATAGGCTACAATGGTCACCTTGGAGCATCAAGGAAGATGTTCCAGAAAAGGAGATGTCCAAACTCAGACCTGAGGGGTAAGTAGGAATAGAAGTTACTCAAGAAAAGAAAGTATTTCTAGAAGGGAGTGGTCATCTATGACACAGAAAAGTGCCAATGAGTGGACCCCTATGAAATGGAAAAAAGAGAAAAGAGCATCCTAAGTGCAAAGAACACATGAACAAGCACAGAAGCAGGAAAGTGGAGGGCTGTCCCTTGTGGCTGAAACGTGGGAGCGTGGAGGGACGCAGGGGAGACACAAGTCAACCGTGGTTTGGGGCATGGTTATAAACGAGCTGAGACAACTTGCCCACGCTCAGGTTCTCTGTTTAGTGTGGGTCTCAGTAAGGACTGGAAGCCAAACGCTAGTAATCTAAATTCAATTAATTACGTACTGCAGTAGCCAACTATGGAGGAGCGTGACAACGGGCTACCCAAAGTGGGCAGTGCTTAAACACTCAAGTCCCAATATTAGATGATTTCTATATTGGTCTCCCCAGTCATATGATGCCTCTCCCCGGAATGCATCATCTCTTCTCCTCTCAAGTGCCTCTCCATCATTCCTCCCCCAAGCAGCAGACGCTCCCCGGCTTCTGCTTACATCTATTCTACAGCAGCCATCTATCATTATCACCATCTCCTTTCTCCACTGTGGGGGGAGGGGAGTTCCGTGGTGATTCCGGGGCAAGCCCGTGTGGCACCTGTGCTGTGGCTTTACCCACACACTCTCCCCCAAGTTGGTGTATCAGCCAAGGGTGGTTACGGTACATTCCTGGTATCTGTGAGGCTGTAACAGCGTTGCAAATCCTATTTCTAGCTCTTTTCTGCATCTGTCTTCTCCGTAGAGATGAGCATTTAGCAGTGTGGGGGCAGATGTGGGTCTACAGGGTCACATTCCTCTATACTTATTAACTTGCCCACTTAACACTTGTGCAGGCTTTCAGCCTAGTATTTTCCCTCTGTTCCCAGGAGTTCCACAGAATATTAATTGGTATTGCAAGAAAAAGAAGTTTGCGTGATTAAGTAATGTCGGGAAAGTACTTAGGTGTAGGCAGGCCTAAAGAAATTATCTGTAATGTGGGGCCTCTGAGAACATTTAGTATGCTAATGAATATAAATTCAAAAGGTGTCTGGTAGGTCACAATTTCCAAACATATTTGACCGTGGATGACTTTTTTTGAGGCCATCTCAAGAGCTTGGCATTTCATGCAGCAAACTTTGGAAATTGCTGGGATGAGTAGTGGAAGGGTCTCCCAGCAGCAAGGAGGGTAGAATGCTGGAGACGTGGCTCAGTCCACTCTCTGGGGAAAGGAGTGTTATAAATAATTAAAGCCAGCCATGTATTTTCTCCAACTGTGCCCAAGCTGATGGGTATGGCTTTAAAAAAAAAAAAAAAAAAAAAAAGTCCATAATTGTACTGACAAATTCCCCCACAAATTTGCATTATCTGACCTCCACTGCGTCCTCAGTGCAGCCACGTGGGACAGAGTCCCTGGGTGCTCTCCTGCGGCTGTGCCTTCACTCAGGCTGTTTTGTCATGCATTGCCCAGCTTGGAGAAGTCCTGTTCATCCTTCAAGGCTCATCTCAGATGTCACTGCCTCCTAATCACCCTGTTCAGAATAAACTCCTAAAGCCTGTGGAACCTCCAGCACTTTCCTTCTATTTCTTCAGCACATTGTCAATGTCAGACATTATGCCTTGTCTTGGAGCTGGTCTCCTATTTGCCATCCCACCAAAAGCTCTTGGAGGGTCAGGGCCACATGTCCCTCAGACTCCCCCATAGCGTATGCATGTAGCAAGGGCTCACTCACTGCTTAGTGAACAAATGGGCACGTGAAGACGTGAACATAAGAATGGACGGTTTTCTCTAACACGAGGGTCTCCCTGGGCAAGCTGCCCTGAGCACTGCTTAAGCCCACAGAGAGTGGAGCAGTCAAAGCTACCTAGCCTGGGCTCCAGAAAGGTCATGACAACCTGGCCCAGTGTTCCGGACATAACTGAGGTTTGGGAAAGGTCACCTTTCCTGTTGCTGTCATTGGTTAGCAAATACCAGGACTACTCTAGGGAGGAGAGAATGGCTCACCCCATGTTAACTTTATAGTGTGTGTGTTTGACAGGGGATTGTACAGAAATGCCAGAGACGATTAGTGCAGCCTTGGCTTTATTAAGTAAACATGACTGTGTAACATCTAACATCCTGTCTGTACCACATGGATCCAGCCTTTCCCTGGGGGCTTTGCCAAGCAGCTCAAATTCAGGAGCATTCAAGAGAGAAAGTGAGAACAAAAAAGGTGAGCAGGAAGCAGTATCGCAGCCATCTACTGAGCGGGCACCACGCTAAGCACTCCACTACATCGTTTCTTATAATTTCACAAAAACATTAAGGTATGGGCACCATTATTAATCTGTGTTGCAGATGTGGGCTCTGAGCTTTCTCATACAAGGTCATCTAGCTAATAAGTTGCAGAGCCTGGATCAAAACCAATATGTCTGATTCCCAAACCTAGGCTCTTTATCATTGCACTCTATTACCTCCTATATAAATAATCTTTCCGAGTATGGTCAGAACAGTGAGCTATTTTTCTTCTAAGACATCATTTACATGTGTACAGTGCACTGTAAAGATAGAGATGAAAGCTAAGTCTGTTTTTAATTGAGAAGGAAGAATATTGATTCTTATTTGACTTCATAAATAAATTCAGGAGGTGTCAGCTGGTGATGATTTGTTCGTTCATTCATCTATTCAACAAATATTTACTGAGCACTATTGTGTACTGAGTACTGTTCTAAACCCTGGGGATACAGTTGGGAGAAAAACAGCCAAGGTCCCTGTTCTCCTAGAGATACAGGAGTGGTTTACAGTAAAGAGGCAAACAAATAAATTAGCAAGATTACTGCACATTGTGCTGTGAAAAGAACAAAACAGGAGAATACGATGAAATTGATGGAAGGGGGTTAAGGGAGGATTCTAGAAGAAGGTGATCAAAGAGGCCTGTCTGAGGAGGTGATATTAGAGCTAAAACTGAATGACAAGATAGAGCTGGCCTGGGAAGGTCTGCAGCAAGTGCAAAGGCCCTGGGGGGAGAAGGGGAAGGGGGAATTGAGCTTGCAGTGTTGGAAGACTTTACAAACGTGTCTGGAGCATAGTGATAGCAGATTGTTGATGGTGTTAATTATAAAAGCTGGATAAAGGCAAAGGAGAGGTTTTAAAATGTAATCTCAAAAGACAAGTGCTTAAGATAGGATACCATATACCAGGAGTTGGCAAACCTTCTTTGTAAGAGACTAGTTAGTAAATATTTCAGGCTTTGTGGGCCGTATAGTCTCTGTCATAATAACTCAGCTCCAGCATGAAAGCAGCCGTGGACGATATGTAAACAAACTCACTGTGTTTCAATATAGCTTTATTTACAGAAACAGGCATAGAGCCAGATTGGGCTGTGGGCTGTAGTTTGTCATATACTGCCTTAGGGGCCATTGAGTATAAAGTATTAGATCCTATAACTCCAGACTTGTCCACACAATCCTAGATCTCATAATTTGTGACATTAGTATGTACAGTGACATAGGCTGGTGCTTCTCAGACTTCTCCACTGAAATCCTCTTCATAGCAGAAGAGAATGGGTGCATATCCCCAGGAGGCCTGGAGGGCATAGCAAGCACAAAATCTCTTTGAGGCTTCATGTTGTTGCTTAAAAACTCATGTGAATTTCACTTTCTACTTAATAAAGTTTTGGGTTTTAGTGTAGAAGTAATTTTTCCAAAAATTTTTGAGAAAAACATTGCAAGTAAATCCCATGGACTCCAGCACCTCTTGTCCCTGGGGTCTGCCAACTGACGTGTATGACATGGCTGGGGACCAGGCCCTGCTGTCAGCTCCGGGCTATGGAGGCAGCTGGGGTCATTGCAGCTGTCTCAGAATCCTTTCTCTGGACTTGCTCTTACACCGTTTCCTCTTGTGCATTTCCTCACGCCGTATGTGTTCATTCATTCACTCACTCAGCTCTCCTTTATTCCTTCCTTCCACCATTCATTCAGTGTTCACTTTTAAAATACCTGCTCTGTGGTAGGCCAGGTTAGGTACTAGACCACAAACATCTAAATTCCTGAGGTTTTTGATTTTTAATGCATCTCAGCTACTTATGTTTGTTTTGAACTCTGCTCTGCCACTTGCTACAAATACCAGGCTTTCCTTTGAACATGTTTTCATTCTGATGGATCCTTGGTTGTTTCCCATGCAAGAGAGAGTGTGGTCTTCACCCAATTTCAGTAACTGCCTGCATCTTCACAAGCACTGCCCAGCATTCAGGCAGGCCAACTCCCAGACTCCTTCTGATTGAGAACACAAAGTTTTTACTTAATTATCTTGTCGCTCCCTTATCCTGATCACGTTAGTTACATTACCCAAAATCGCAAAGCTTTGTCCATGTAACAATGCTTGTATTCTTAAATCAAACTGAACTCAACTCTACAATCCTAACAATGCAATCATGCTTAACTCAGGACTGGTTGACAAGAGTAATGGGGAAGGCACTGGGAGAAGGGTGGTGGTGACATCAGTGAGAGTGACAGTGTGTGATCACGAGTGGTGGTGGAGGCAGAGACAATAAGGGGGGTGAGAATAGTGGCTCTGTTGCTGCAGCTGATGGTGGCAGGCAATGGTGGTCACAGCAGTAGCACTGGTGAAAATATCAGTGAGGATGACAAGCTGGGAGCCTCGCTGTCTGGCAGACATCTAGGCAACCCTCCCTCTTCTGTTTCCTTATCCCAGTGTCCACAGCAACATCCTGCAATGACCCTGGCGTGCCACAGAATGGGAGCCGGAGTGGCGACAGTTGGGAAGCGGGCGACTCCACGGTGTTCCAGTGTGACCCTGGCTATGCACTGCAGGGAAGTGCAGAGATCAGCTGTGTGAAGATCGAGAACAGATTCTTCTGGCAGCCCAGCCCACCAACGTGCATCGGTACAAAGCAACTGCCGGGTGCACGCTGCCCTCTGTTCTCAACGGTTGTGTGCTCCAGACCCCTGCACACGAGGGGCAGCTGCCTCTGAAGCCTGGGGCCAGGAGAATTGGAACAGCTAAAAGTTGCAGAAAACCCAAAGTTTACCCTGCTTTCCCTGCATGTGGGGGCACACACACTCACATTCACACGTTCACACCCCATACACACACAACACTACAAATTCTTCACTTGCTAAAATGGTCCCAAAGATTTTCAAGCCCAGCAGGTATGTCTTTTTCTCTACAGCCCAGGCTGTATAGATTGGAAGGGGGATGATGGGTCACCTTGGGTGGTAAGTATCAACAGGTTCCAAAATGACCCTTCAATTACCTGAAGCTCTAGAAGGGCACCCACAGGCTCAGGGTATAAAGGAAAGAAGCTTTCTCTTCCTCTTCTCGAGGAAATTATTGCTCGAGGGTTTTGGCTCTGTAGAACTCTCCTCAGTCTTGAAATCTTCCCATTTGACAGATGAAGAAACAGAGGCTCTGAGACTGGTCCAAGGTCATGTAGCCTGTAAGGGGTGGGGCCTGAATAGTCCTGCTCGCTAGCTACTTGAGACTGGAAGGAGGAGGGAACTTGAAGGGAGAGGGGGACAGGAAAGAAAGAGAAATAGATGGAAACTCAGGTGCTCACTGCAACGTGGCTCTTTTTCTCAGGTGAAATAATGAACACATGTGGGTTTTAGAAGAGAGGAGAACCAGTGATCGAGTCCTTACTGTGTGCCACTCCATACTGAACATTTACCTAGATAACCTCATGTAACTCCCTATGGCTTGCTGAAATTAGCACCATTTCCTTATTTACACTTGAGGAAACTGAAACTTAGACAAATTTGGATATCTTGCCCCAAATCACAGAGCCAAGATTCACGCCCACACCAGCCTAAATGCAAAGTCTGTCATTTTCCTACCTCCCACGCCTTCTTGCCTGCTGGAGATGGGCTCAGGGGGCTTTGGGAGACATCCCCAGCAGCGGCCTGCACCTCCTTCCCCACACACGCCCAATGAGAAGTACTGTCCAGGCATCTGAGGACTGGCCTGTGTCGGTCATGGCTCTGAGGCCTGGCCCTGAAGGTGAGACACTAGATCTATGTGGCAGGAACACACTGAGTGTACAGGGACAGGAGTTTGAGACCTGGGCCCCAGCACCAGCTGGGCTCTTAGCTACCTATTGTGATGTGCAGGAAAGAGCACGGGGGTATTCAAGCAGACACAGCTGGGTTTAGTTTCTGGCTCTGCCATTGACTAGTTCGGTGGCTTTGAGAAAATTGCTTCAACTCTCTGAGCCTCAGTTTCCTCATCTGTGAGGGTAAATATACTTCCCTATATCATTGTGGGGTAAGGACACCTGACCCTTATCCAGGAAATACTAATTTCCTTCCCTCCTTCTTTCCTTCTTCTCTCCTTCCTCCTTCTCTTCTTTGTTTTCTTTTCTCAAGTTTTTTTTTTAGTATAAGATACTGTATTCACTCAAAACTATTATCACTGTAATAATTTAATGCTATAATCAAAAAAATGCAAATGGTCAACTTTTTGGACTCACTTCTCCTTCCTGAGCCAGAATTACATCTGGTCAGGCCTGAATCAGATGACCTCTAAGACTCCTTCCAAATTCAACGTTCTACAAGGCTGTGATTCTTTAGATTTACTGCACAGAGCAGCAGGTCCGGAGACGAGAGCGTCCCAGGTGGAGAAGGATGCCGAGTGTGTTAAGCTGATGGGATCAGTAAATGTGCAGTGAGCGGGGCAGAGAGGTTAATTCAGCTTTCAATGCCCATTCTTCTGCACTCAGCTTCGGGAAACGTTCCTTAGGCAACAAAATAAATATCTTTGTCTCTTCTCTCAAACAAACTGGAAATCCCAGGGACAGGCCCCTAATTTCCAGCTCCCTTGGCAGTCTGCCATGAGTGGATCTAGCTGGCCTTGATAGCCCTTCATGATAGGGAGAAAGCAAAGGAAGAAAACACATATTTATCAAGTGTCGTCCCCATGGTAGGCACTGGGCTGGACGTTTTAGCTACATTATCGCAGTTTAGATCACCATGTGGTGTGTTTAGAGCTCAGGTTCCAGATTCCAACTACCTGGGTTCGAGTCTGCTTCACCACAACAAGCTGTGTGGCCTTAGACAAGTTACTTAACCTCCCTGTGCCTTAATTTCCTCACCAGCAAAATAGGGAAAACAAGAGTACTGCTCATAGGATTGTTTGGAGGAATAAAATAGATAATACTGTGAAGCACTTAGAACCTGCCGCATTCATAGCAAACACTGTGTATGTTAGAAGCCATTACCACTGTTATTCTTTTTTTTATTTTTTAGAAGAGGAAATGGAGGTTCAGAGAGGTGGATGACCTGCCCAAACTCCCACAGCTAGTGAGTGGCATTGTTGGAATTTCAACTCAGGACAGTGTGACTTCCAAATCGATTGCCTTTTCACAGCTCTGGCCCCTCAGTACAACCCGCCCACTTCTTGGACATCTTGGCATCCATGGTTTAGAAAGCTCCACCATACCCCTCACTGGCCCGAAGCAGCTGGTGAAACAGCCCCAGAGTCCATCCATAGTCTTGGGGCACAACTGGCAGAGGGCCACAAAGCCCATGCCAGGGTCCTGGGTATCTGAGACCAGGGAGCCATCTGGAACAAGAGAGCTGTGCCAGGGTAGAGGTCTGGAACCACACAGGTAGCACTTCAGGGGCTGGAGGAAGAGTCACAGGGGCAGTTTCAGAAACACCCCAATTCACCCCGTGTGTGGCAAACTTAAGGGAAGAAACCCAAGCTGGCAAAGGGAGGTCGAGCCTGGTAGCCCTTGCCCAGAATGGAGGCATCATTGTGGCCCTTGGGAAGATTCTCTGTTCTCACTGACTACAACAGACCCCATTTCAGGGCTGACCTGGGTAGGGCCACTCTCTGGAGTGGGCCTTGCAGTCTTGCTTTGGTTAAGTTCAAGGTTTTATCCAGCCTGTCCCATTTATCCAACCCACTGCTCCAGAAAGGGTTCAAAGCAGAAGAGGCAGGTGAGATCGAAGCAGATGGACTCAAGGAAACATCTTCACTCCTAGAAGCTGTTGCAGCTGGGGCTTCAGCCCCACAGGCCAGCAGGAGGAGCAACCCTCACTACCCCGCTTCCACCAGCGACTCAGGCAGGTGTAGAAGAGTGAGAAAACAGCGGACCTGGGAGCCAGACCAGGGCTGGAGTCTCAGAGGGACTCTGGGCAAGTTACTTAACCTCTCTGGGCCTCACTTTCCTCCTTTATAAATCAGGAAGAATAATCCACAGTTCACTGAGTTGTTAGTGAGATGTAAATGAGATAATGTATCTAAAATGCCATACGCCATGACTGACATGTAACAGGTGCCTATGTGAGTGTTTCTGGTACACAAGCTTCCAGATATATTTTCCAGTGGAAAAAACACAGTCCTCATGACCATTTGGGTTTTATACTCAGCAAGTCAGGGCTTTTATGGCCTGACCTGAAGACCTACCATTTTTTAGAGACCCTGTCAGGGACTGACAGCCCTGAAGCCTCGCCCTGAGTACGAGCCACAGCGTGACACAATAGAGCTCAGCTCTGCGACCGGCAAGTGCTGCTTCGGAGCTTAGACACACCTTTTGGCTCCCTACTTGCTGTCCCATCTTGGACTTTGTGGCCACCCCTGAAACAGCTCTCTGGGCTCCTCGTGGGCTCTCCATTTGCTGATTCCACAGCCAGCTTCCAATAGTGTCCTGCCAAACCAAGCCACGGTTATAGTCTCAGCCGTCTTTCCTTGTTAATGACCCCACACACTTCCCAGCTTCCGCTCTTTCCAGCCCTCATGCCCGAGGACAACAACAGCCCTGCCATTTAGGGGCAGACCTGGTTCAGGATCTGGGGAAGCTGCTCAGAAGGTGCCTGGGTGAGTAGCTTGGTGCATCACCCAGCCACCTTCCCCTCCTGCCTGCTTGAAAGGCCTGTCATCTCAGGGAAGGCCACCACTGTGGACTAATTGGGGATTTGTAGTATTGCCATGTAGCTGAGGTACATACTCTTGGAAGAGACCGTCTGGAAAGTTGGAAGTTATCTGTGGCCCCAAGCGGGTGCCAAGAGCAGTGGCCATGTGGGAGGCCCACCACGCTTGGCAGGGGAACATGGTCGTGTTTTCCACTCCTCCTGACCCCGAGTGCACTGGAACTCACCACACATACCCAGAAAGTATGCCTGGGAAGCGCGTGTGAGGCCGTGGAGGGCACCATGTATTTCATGTGTCTGAAAGGCAGGGAAGCTCCATTATCAAGTGTTTACACCAAGTGCTTTAGCAGACATCTCCAGTAATCTTTACAACCATCCCACAGAGAAGATATTATCTCTTTTTACAATAGAGGAAGACTGAGGTCCAGAGAGGATAGGTATATTCTCTAAGATCATACAGCCAGGAAGTGGCAGAGCCAGCTATTTTTAAAAATAATTTATTGAGATGAAATGCACATAACGTAAAATTACTCATTTTAAAGTGAACAGTGGCGTTCACAGTGTTGCGCAAACACTACTGCCGTCTAGTTCCAAAACATCTCCATCTCTCCAACGTAAAACCCCATCGTTCCGCCCTCTCCTCAGCCCCTAGAGCCAGGTTTTAACTTAGGCTCATCAGACCCAACCCCTCCTCTACTGTTCCTTACCAATGCACGTGACAATGTGACCAGGAGGAAGGGGACAGCTTTACCCTTGTCTTCCTCTCTCCTCAGCTCCCTGCGGGGGAGACCTGACAGGACCATCAGGAGTCATCCTGTCACCAAATTACCCAGAACCCTACCCGCCAGGCAAGGAGTGTGACTGGAAAGTGACCGTCTCGCCAGACTACGTCATCGCCCTGGTATTTAACATGTATGTACCTTTCCCCCAGGTGGGAGACGAAGGGTTCAGAGCAGCTAGGGGGCTCAGGACCCGGGTCTCTAGGTGAGTATGCTCAGGTCTGTGAGCAGAGTTCTCGTTCCATGGGAAGTGAAGTTGTCAAAAAAAAAAGAGAGTGAGAAACTAGCATTTATGGAACATCTCCATACCAAGCACTGTGCCCAGTGGTTTCCCATTTATTATTTAATCCTTATAACCACGTATGAAGTAGCTGTTATCATTTCTTCTTTACCTCTGAATAAATAATAATACCAGTGAAGACGCTGATGTTCAGGAAGGATGTTGCTGGATCCCTTGGCCGCTCCCTCCCACATATCCCCCCCTGCTCTCCCCCGTCGACCCCTCGCCCTCCCCGCCCCCCCAGCCGCTCAGCCCCCCCCCACCACCATGCACCCCCAGTTCCTGCACACTCTTTCATTCCTTTCACGGGAAGCTCTGCCAAAGAATGGCCCCTGCTTTCTCTGCTTCCTCGCCTCCTGTTCCCTCTCGACCCACTGGAATCCGGTTTGTGCCTCCACAGTTCCACTACAAGTTCCTCTGATAAAAGACACCAATGAAGTCCTGGTTGCCAAACACAATGTATCTTCCCATGTTTTCTCCTACTTCACCTCTTGATCACTCCCTCATTCCTTAGGCTGCTTTTCCCCTGATGTTTGTAAAGTTGCTCTCCCCTGGTTCTCCAGCCTCTTCTGGCACCTGACATGTACTTTTTCCTGCCCCTCTTCCTTTGCCAGGCTCTGTCATGGGGTCCCCTTCTCACCCACACCCCCTTCCTGGACAAGCCCCTGCCCTCCTGTGGCTCCACAGTCCTCTTGTAGGTGGAGACTCCACTCCGCCACCCTGACTTTCCTCTGTGCTGCTGCTGGACATCTCTGGTGCCTGCAGAAGGCATCTCAAACGAAACATGCACACAAGCATGTTACTCCCTGAGCTCTGTCCTGAACACCAGGGAGTGTCACCGTTCCCTACCCTCACTGCGTTACTTAGTGACCAAGGCGTGGAACCTCTACTGCGCTAACTGTCCTCATGTACTTTCCTCTTCTGCATCCCACCAGCTACTGTCTTAGTTCAAGTCGTTGTCATTTCCCATCTAAATTACTGCCATAGTCTCCTAACTGGTTCCCCTGCCCCCATCCTGCCTTCTGTGCCAATCTCTTCTTTAGCTAGCTGTCAGAGTGATCTTGTCACTCAAAAATGCTGAAATAACCACCCCATTTTCCATTTTAACATCCTATAATGATAGTGCTCAGCAATAAAAAAAAAGAATGAACTACTGATACATGCAACAACGTGGATGAGTCCCAAAAATATTATGCTGAGTGAAAGAAGACAGGCACAAAAAAGCACATAATATATGATTCAACTCATGTGAAATTGTAGGATTGGCAAAATGAATCTATGGTGAGGAAATCTGATCGGTGCCCGAATCTGAGGGTGGGGAGGCTGGCTGGGAAGGGGCACTGGGAGCCTTCTGGGGTGGTGGGAAAGTTCTAGGTCTTGATATGCTTGAATCAAAACTGAGAGTGGCACACCTAGAGCTCATCATCGTACGGCGTATAAGTTATACCTCGATTTCAAAACAAAGTAACAAACAAGTAGATTATTTTAAAATCCTGCGATGGCTCTCTCTTGCCTGCAAATAAAGGAGCAGAATTTTGAGTTTCATTCCAAACCATCTGGCCTCTGCCTCCCCCTGCACTCAGTCCCTCCACCCCATCTTGAGCCCACCGCGTCCTGAGCCCTGAGCTCCAGCCACACTGAACTCTTCGCAGTCGCCAGGGTTCTCAGGCTCTTCCATGTGCTTGTGACTTCGCCTCTGCTGTGCTGTCGCAGCAACTTCCTCTTCCCTCTTTGTCCAACCTCTGAGAGTCTCTCATCTCCCAAGACCTGACTCAAGCGTGACCTCCTCTGTGAAAGCTTGATTTTCATGCCCCCGCCCCAGGAACCCTCGTGCTCCCGCTCTGCCTCAGGTACATGTCGCGCTTCACCGCGTTGTTTATGCGTCTGTCGCTTCCTACAGCACCGCCAGCTGCCTGCAGGCAGCGGCTCTTCTGGCATACCCCTGTGTCCTTGGCACCTTGCACAGAGTCTGACATATTGAGGGTACCCAAATGAAATTTAGTGAAGGAAGTTAGGGACAGACAGAAGGCAGTTACTTAACAAGTGGCAGTGCCATAATTTGTGACCAAGACTGACTGACTCACTCACTCTCACTCTGAAACTCTTCCCTAGTTACTTTTGAGAAAGCTGAATTATGGAGACAAGTATCACCCAGCAATGGTGGGGCGTCCCTGCAGTTGACACCAGTGTGAGAGGGTGGGGGCCGGCACACACCTGACTCTACACCCCCTCCCTACTAGGCCCCACCTGTCTGTCTGCCAGCTTTATCTCTTTGTCCTAGAGATGCCATGGCCCCCTCTCTCCACCACATGTCTTAGCTAAAGGGTAAAACAGCCATTTCATTCTCAGTCCAGCCAAAGGGAGCATCTGAGTATCCCAGCCCGTGGCTGGGCATAAACAAATTTGCATCAGAAATCTGTTCTCTGCACTCAT
Organism: Cynocephalus volans; assembly: GCF_027409185.1. Taxonomy (NCBI): domain Eukaryota; kingdom Metazoa; phylum Chordata; class Mammalia; order Dermoptera; family Cynocephalidae; genus Cynocephalus; species Cynocephalus volans. The sequence goes on along the minus strand of NC_084467.1, from coordinate 26,754,191 downwards.
TTACTTTTCTATTGTTTTCATCTTTGCATACTTGACTGGTATCAATTTGCCTTTATTAGATATATGATTAAGAGTGGAATCACTGCACCATAGGGCAGACATATGTTCAGATTTAGTAGATAAAATGAAACAGTTTCCAAAGTGGTTATACCAGTTCGCACTCCCACCAACAGGGTATGAGAGCCCCAGTGGCTCCACATTCTTTTCAATACTTGGCATTTTCCATCACTTAAACTAGCCATTTTGGTAGGATAAACTGCATTCCTGAATTCTAATATTCAATTTGCTAAACTAAGACAGATTTTTAAGTGGACTTTTCCCCTGCACCAGGGTCAGGATGGCTAAGAGAGAGGCACACTGTGGGTGCTAGGTGCAGGTGGTGGCGCGTGCAGAGGAGAGCTGGAGAACTGGCTCAGGATAAAGGAATGAAGCTGGGTGCTTTGTGGTGACAAGCCCCTCCTCCCTGGGAGTGGCTCTTTCCCTGTTAGAAAAGGAGGTGCAGAATAGCACAATATAAGAAACGTTGAGGTCAGGTAAGAGACTTGGTTCTGGACCTGCCTAGGCTGACCACTTGGTGTCTGGGGTTGGCAACTCATTTTCCCTTGCATAAGGAGCACATTAGGTTTTCAGTTCTGGATTTTTGGACACTGGCTCTGGAATCTGTCTCCTCTGCCCCTGAGCCTGCCTTATCCTTCTTCTCGCTTGCCTGGGAGGTCATCGGGGCTTCATCCTCTCCCTCCCCACCAGCCAGTCTGCAGGGGTTGGTCTCCAGTGGGATGGGGGGCTCACTCTCTGGGGGGCCCCATCCTTCGGTGGAGCCTGAGGCCTGAGCACAGCCTTTATTTGACCTTAGTGGGGTGGGGGTGGGATGTTTTTGTTCCCCAGCTTTAACTTGGAGCCTGGTTATGACTTCCTCCATATCTACGACGGACGGGACTCTCTCAGCCCTCTCATAGGAAGCTTCTACGGCTCTCAGCTCCCAAGCCGCATTGAAAGCAGCAGCAATAGCCTCTTCCTCGCCTTCCGCAGCGATGCATCCGTGAGCAATGCTGGCTTCGTCATTGACTACACAGGTAAGGGCCCTGGTGCCAGAGATGTTTGAGGGCAGGGCCCGCCAGACCTGGCAGAGGGGGAGCAGTGTAGGGTACTGAGGAGAGCACTGAATTGGACCATGGGGAGCCCATTAGAAGCCAACTGTTGCCACCTGCAGAGGACCTGCCTTCTCCGCGGCCCTCCACATGGCATAGTCTTTTACACCTATAGGCCCCAGGGCTAGGAGAGAAGGGGCCAGCATTCCTTTGCACCCCATTTCTACTTCCAAATCATTATTCCTCTTCTCCCCTTTTCCTATGAGGGTCATGTCTAGCTCTACTTCAGTCTCATAACCTCACTCCATACCTGTCAGCTAATATCTTCCTGGCCACTCCCTGCATTAATGAGGGTTCTGATATAAGGCTCAACCTTCTTCTCTACCCTAAAGCCTCCTGCTATCCTGGGTAACTTTAATTCCCATACGGGCAGCCCTTCTAATCCTAGGATCACAATGCTTGGACCTCTGTCCCAAGGACACTCTTTGGCCATACTCTGTCACCTTGTCATAGACTGGTCACTTTCCGATACTCTCTGATTTCATTTGCTTCTCCTTCCAGCTGTCCCAATCTCTTACTCACTGTACCTTTGAATTACTTAAGAAAAGCTCAGTAGTACAGGAGTCAAAATGCAGGACTCAGCTCTGCCTTTGTAGCACCAAAGCAGCCACAGACAGAGCATAAAGGAGCAGGTGTGGCTGTGTTCTAATAAGAATTTACTTACAAGAGCATAGACTGTCAGATGAACTGGGTTGAAAGTTCATGTTTACTAATTAGCAGTTGTGTGACTGTGGACAAGTTATTTAACCTCTCAAAACCTCCTTTTCTTCATCTAAAAAATGATGGCAGGAAAGTTCCTGCCTCCCAGAAATGTTGTAAGGATCAACAAGTCCACCCATGAAAGTCCTCAGTACAGTGCCCAGCACAGGTCACACGTCCTAGAATGTTCAGATGGTATTTGTGATGGGAGAGTAGTTCCAGGCTCTCAACAACTCCATGTTCTTCTACTCTGTTATTCTCTTTTTGACCTTTTCTTCGTCCCTAATTATCCCAAACCGCGTTATCCAACTCCTAGCTCCACTTTTTGCTTGATCTGTGAGCTTGGCAAGTTATTATCTCCTGGAACATCATGTATAAAATAGTCAAATTAATTATGTTGCAGAAGGTTAAGATTAAAAGGTGTTTTATACATACATATCATATATATATATATACACACACACATTAGTATAATGCCCAGTATGTACTAAACACTCTACAGATACTCTGGAGATGATAGATTTTGTTATTGTTACTATAACCCAAGTTCACCGAGGCCTCATCAGACTGTGTGTACAAATAGGGTCGCATTACCAGTTAAAATTAAAAATTCTCCGGCTCATGCTTCCCACCTGCATAATGTAAGACCTCAGCCACCTTTTAAAGTGTCTTTTAATTAGGTGTTTCTAGCAACCCCGGGAACATCTCACATGAGCTCACAAATAATACTAATCATATTAATAGCTAATTTCATGTGTACCAACTGCCAGCACTGCCCTAAGTACTAAGTACTTTATATGCATCAACTCACTGAACTCATAGCTATCCATCGTCTGCTGTTTGTCAGCTACAGTTTTAGAAGATACTTGGTGCACAGAATAGAGAGCGTTTTGCTTGCAGTCTTCCCGTGTCCTGGGGAGCAGCTATTAGCCACCCTCTTCCTCTGGACACCTGCCATTCGTCCACATGCCGATGTCAGAACAAATGCGGTCGGCCGTTTCGGAATTCCAGCAGAAGCACGACCTAGACCAGCCGGGGCCCTCCACTGCTCACCACCACTGTCCCCACTGCCATGTCATCGTCATCACTTCTCATTATTTGTCTTTTTATCCACATTCCCATCAGTGCCCTCAACTTTCCTGCCCCCAGTCCTCCTATTGCATAAACCCTGCAAAACTGCACCCTTTGTTAAACCTACACTGTAATGGCTAAAGACAGCCAGAAAAAATGTCACAAACATGAGACTTAGAGCCACTACAAGTGATGTCCTTTAACCCCAGCCAAGCCTTAGTAACCACCAGAGCTGCCTCTGACTTGTCCCAGGCAGAGAGTCCAAAACTTCACCCCAAATGTCACCACGGTCAACCTCATTCTTATAATAGCCCCCTCTACATGGGGCTAGCCCAGTGGAACATAGTACAATTTCTTTTCTGTTTACTGAACAAAGTGTGAGCAAAATATTTTATACACATGTATGTATGAGTGTGGAATATTTATAAAAAGATTTATTTCATCTTCCCTGGATACAGTAAGATACTTGAGTAGAAACTCCCTCATCTTCCTCCCCATCACCTTGTTCATGGCGACCTGGCTGTGGCCGCCTCTCCCCCAGGTCTGCTCCACTGAAATTCATGGGCTGAGATCCACACTCGCAAGTCCTCTTTCCAGAAGCTGTTTCCAATTCCAGCTGTTGGTCCAAAATGGTATCCAGAGGGGTCCTTAGGTCCAACCCGTAGCCCAGGGAATAAGGCCTTCCCAGCTGCCATCTGAGCCAGCCACATGGCTGATGGAAGAGGAATTACTAGGGAAAGTGGGGAGGAGAGGCACAGCCTGCTGACGCACCCCCACACCTCATAAGGATCTGGAGTACACGTACCAAGATAAACGTCTGTGTCTGGGGGGGAGGGGGATGCCTGGTTAGAACCTCAAGCTGACTTCCTTCCAAGTCCTTCCAAGACTGCACACTTCCTAGTATTAGTCATTCCTACTAACTCCCCAGGTCTCTGGTCTGATAGCCCATTTGCTGAAGCCCAGGGACCCCTGCCTTATGCTATGGTCTCCTTCTCCCTGTCCCAGAATCCCTGGATTCCTGGAATGGGTCTATTCTGCTATCAGAACCATGGCCTTGATGATATTCTCCCATGCTCAATATCTTTGTAAGTGTAAGCTCCATTGCTTATTAACTGGTGGCCTGAAACAAGTTGCCTAACTTCTCTGAGCATCAGCTTCCTCACCCATCAAAGAGGGACAGTGCTGGATGAGTTGTTGCAAAGGTTGGTAAAGAGGTACAGCGCCTAGCAGAGTACCCCATGCCAGTAGCTACCTGGCACGTAGTTTGATCCACCCTCTTCCGTCTGGTTGCCTTCTTCCTGTGTAACTGGTACTGCACTCACTGTGCCCTTGTTTGGAAAGGAGAAGTGTAGGGACCCTTCTTCGTGGGGCTAGCCTAGTGGAACATAGTACAATTTCTCCTCTGTTTACTGAACAAAGTGTGAGTGTCATGTTTTATACACATAGATGTATGAGTGTGGAATATTTATAACGTGAATATTTGTGATGTGTATGTGTGTCCTGTATACTCTGCAGTCCATGGCAAAGAATGGAGACACTCTATACTCTGCAAGTTCATAGGGCACCATAGCTGGAGATGTAGCCTAATGAGGACTTACACACTGAGGCAGGTCTGGATCCTTAGGAAGAGAGGAATTGGCCTGATCCATCCAGAAGCTGTGTATGTCTCTTTGTCTCTTAGAAAGATCCAGGGCTCTGCCAATGCTGAGGATTTGGGTCTCTTAGGAGCTGTGGCTTCAGGGGTCCTGCTTTGGGAGGTAAGGGGAGGCTATGAGAACCCCACGTAGAGAGATGTTGCTAGACCCAGCTGGGCTTAGCACAGTGAAATCCACTCTATGAAGTCAACACTTCTGCTGGCCCAAGACAAAGAGACCAGGAGCCTGGTCTCCCCACATCCTGCCAACTTCTCAAGTGGGAAGCAAAAACAGAATGGATGAATCTTAGGGAATATTTAGTTTCAAATTAAAAAATCCATTCAGACCAACTTATTCAAAAAAGGGGGTAATCAATTATAAGAATGCAAGAAACATAAACCCACTCAAACAATTTGAGACCAAAAGGAGATTTTATTTTAAGAAAGCAACTATCAACCAAACGAAGTTAAGCTGAAAAAGGATTCTATATTTTAACAATACAGATAATAAAAACTCACTCTAACTTAACACAAAAAGGTAAAATACATTTAGAGTACAAGAGCCCAAGGGCAGGAAACTCCCAAGGGTCTGAAGTTAGGATGGGAGTTGCAAGGGCAAGCGGCAAGGGCAGATCGGGCATTTTTATTCATTTGTTCATTCAATAAATATTAATTGACCACCTACCCTGTGCCAGACATTGTTACAGGGGCTGAGGACATGGCAGGGAACCAAAGTCCCTACCTCCATGGAGTTCACACTCTAGTGATATCGAGACTGAGAAAAATGGTCATGGTGTCTACCCTAATGCAGCTTAAAGGTTAGCAAAGGAAACAGACAATTAATAAGCAGACAAGCAGGAAACGAGAAGTTAGGAAAGAAGAGAGAAGGCTACTCTGAGATAGGAAAATGGGCACCCACTTCCAAATGGCTGATACAGGCCTCACTGAGAAGGGGCCATTTAGACAGAGCCCAGAAGGCTCAGTAGAAGCCCTCTGTCAAGAGTGACGCATGGGGGTGTTTCAGAGGGAAGACTTCAAAGCATATGGTCAGAGAATCTGAAATAACTCAGGAAAGGCCAAGGCGAGTCAACTATTACAAGAATATACTAACAGATGTCTATTTTCTCTTTCAAGCCCTTGAAAGTAACACTGTGAGCCTGGGAGCCATGACCAGATTTCCACACCCACTCCCACCCCACCCCACCACCCGCCACTCCCACAGGTCTTTATTTTTAAATTCAAAATGGAAATATCTTCATTTTTGCCTATTTTTATAGTAACATATTTCTCAGAAGAATTCAAACAATACAGAAGCATATAAGATGTACTCTAAAAATTTACCATCCCCCCAGTACTTTCATCCCCCTAATGTACCATTCTTAACAGTTTGATATCTCATTTCAGATATTTTCTATAAATATAAAGTAGTGTAAATTCTATACCAAACTTTTTCTATAAAGGGCCAGAGAGTAAATATTTTACTCCAGATGATCTCTGTTGCTGCTGCTCAGCTCTGCTGTTGTTGTAGTGCTAACGTAGCCATGGAAACTGTTATCAAATGGGCATGGCTATGTTCCAATAAAACTTTATTTACAAAAGCAGGCAGTGAGTGACCTGCGGGCTGTAGTTTGTCAAACCCTGTTCTGTATGAATGAGATCACACCATATGTACTAATCTGTAATCCGGTTGTTTTTGGTTTTTTGGTTTTTTGGCCCAGTAATAGGCCTTGGGCATCTTCCCATATCAGTATTCAAAGACTTGAGCTATCCTTTTTAAAGGCTGCTTGTATTTCAGTGGATGGCTCTAATCCAACCTTTTTAACCCGTTCTTTACTGATTAAATGTTGGGGTTGTTGTTTTCAGTTTTTTGCTATTACATAATTTGGAAATGGGCCTCATCTAATAGGACCAGAGAGAAGCTGGTTCTTTTAATTTTCCCATTTTGCAGGGCTTGGGTTTTATTTATTATTATCATCATGATGTTTTAGTCATTTAGTTTTATCATTCACAGCTGAGCTCTGGTTTGGCAGACTGAAGATCTGATTTTGGTCTTAATTCTACCTCTTAATAGCTGAGTGGCTTGGAAAGCTCATTTAGCCTCTCTGATAACCACATTCCTCATCTATAACCCGAACATGAGCATGCCTGGCCCTGCCTCCTGCAGAGGGTATTGTGAGATACAAATAAGACAGCAGATTGGAAAGTGCTCTGAGAATTATAAAGTGATATTCCTGTGTAAGGGGCTGTCATCATGATCATTAACCTTATCATCATTATTAATGTGATGACGCTTGGAAGGGTGAGCTCATCTTCCTCTGACATGTGAGTAAATATAGAATAGAGTCTGTAGTTGGAATCAATGACGTGATTGTTGATTTTCCAAGCCATGAAGTATTCAGCCAAACAATTCAGCAGCCAATTTATTAAGCCTCTATTATGTGCCAAATAGGGCCAGCCCGGGTGCCAAGTTCTGTGTGAGTTACCCGGGTTATGAGAAGACCAGGTGATGCTCCCCGTCCACCAGGAGTTCAAAACCCACTGGAAATAATACAATTACCCAGCCTATCAAGATAATGTGATACATGCTATAACCAGGGAAGGAAAAACATAAATTCTACCAGGAAAAAACATAATTCCATCAGAAAAACATAATTCCACCAGCAAAGTTCAGGAAACCTGCTCAGAGAGGGTGGCATTGAAAAGCATAGGAGTTTGCCACACAGAGAAGGGAAGAAAGGATATTCTGACATATGTAAAATTCTGGGGCAGTCGTACCCAGCTTGGACTCAGTGCTAGTGCACCCTGGTGGAAGTTTATTCTCCTTCCTGTAGAAGAAAGCTGGAGGTTGGCATCCAGGGCTGATGAGGGGCTACACCTAGGCTCCTTTTGTCTTTCTGCTCTACCATGCTAATTCATGGCTGTCATCCTCAAGGTTGTCTCGGATCCAAGATGGTGACTGGGGTTCCAGCCATCACGTCTGAGTTCTAGACTGCAGAAAGGAAGAAGAAAGAAAAGAAGGAAGGGACAATTAGCATTCACTCAGCTGAGTTACCTTCCCTTAAGTAGGCTCTCTAGAAGTCCCACATTTATCCATTAAAGATATTTATGGAGTGCCTACCATGTGCTAGGCACTGAAATACAGCAGTGAACAAAACTGAAAAACTGCCCTCCTGGAACCTACATTCTAGTGGAGGGAGATAGAAAAAAATAAGGTGAATATATAGTAGATGAAAGAGTACTAATCACAGTGGAGAGAAATAAAGCAGAGAATTTGGCACTGGGGGTTCAAGGGAGAGGAGTGATGCGGTTTTAAATGGCTGCTCAGGGAGGTTGTCACTGAGATGGAGACATTAAGCTGTCCTGAAACAGTGAGAGAGGGAGCCGTGCAGATGGCATGACGTTCCACGCACAGACGCTGCAGGGGCCAGAGCACAGTTAGCAAAGAAACAGCAGGAATTGAGATCATACAGGGGACGATTGGGGGCAGCAGGTGCAGACTTTGTAAGCCTGGAAGGATTTTGACTGAGTGAGACAGGAAGCTATTGGACAGTTTTTCAGCAGACCTTATCTGACTTGTGTTTACATCTCTTTGACCGGACCAAGCTGCCCAGGAGGCTGGGAGATGTAGGATTTAGCTGGCATCTTGAGGCTATGGGTAAAATCTGGGTTCCACTATTGAGGGATGAAGGGGAAAATGGATATTGGGTGCCACAGGTGTTTCCACCTCTTATAAGCTGTGTGAATTTGGTTCCAAGTTACTTAATTTCTCTGAACTTCCATTCAATTGACTACTTTGAATTTATGAAAAGGACAAATAGAACATAAGACATGATAGCACTTTCCTGTATCTCTGTGATTCACATGTGGGTCACCCAGTCATCAGTTACATTCTGGCCAGAGCCACCAGGCTGATGGAGGGGACGGGATCAAGGTGACACATGACAGGGCACACGATGAAACAGCTGAGGGCCCCTCTGTGAGCTGAGAGACCATTTTCTGGGTCACACTTGAGTTTAAATGCAGTAGTGCATCCGGGACTGCTCCACCCTCATCCGTGGGCAAAGACTTAAAGAACGGGATGGGACTAAGGGCTCAAACACAAGAGCGGCTGGACTGGACAGCACCACAGCCTCTCAGAGTCTCATGCATCAGTGACAGGCCAAGTGGTGGCTGAGTGACAGCCTCAAGCAGTGCTGCTCAGGTGTCCATATCTTAAAGATACTAGTGACGGGAACCACCCCCAGCACATTCCTCCTGAGCCGACATCTCTGAACTCTGACCACTTCTAATCTGGTTCTTTCCACTTTAGCTACGCTCTCTGAATTTCTGAGTCCTTCCGCAAGGGCTGTCAGCACCTCTTTATGAGCCCCCGTCTCTAGACCTCTCTGTTGCCCCCCATAGCGCAGCCTGCAGGACTCCCATCAAAACCTGATACGTGGTAGCATCTCTGTGCTACTGACTGGCCTCAGCTGTGTCCTGCCACTGCCCAGCCCTGATGACAGACCTCTTGACCATGTGTGATCTTAGAACAAGGAGGACTGAGGAAAAGTGGTAATGGATAGGAGTGAACAATGGCTCCCAAGAGCTGCTCAGGACTTCTAGCTGATGGTGAGGGAGGCTGTGGAGCATTCTCCAGAGACTGAGGGACCCAGCCAGTACTCCCAGTCCTCAGGCAATGTCAAGTACAGGCTTGTCCAGTATGGAGGGATGGAGTGGTGCCTGTTATGCACACCTCCAGGATGCCTAATTGGGAAGACAAATGGATCAATAGCCAAATGGAAAAAAATACTGCTGCATTAAGAAACTGGCAAGCACCCAACACCCAATACAAAGCCCTGGAAAACTATGTTGGAGACCTTGACTTATCCCATATAACCCAACCCAGAGGTGAAAATGAGGTTTCTACTTCCCCCTGAATCTAAGCTTTAGTGCCCATGTACACAGAAGTGCCTGCAAGGCACAGACATGACGGGGCCTGCAGATCAGGTGCCACAGTTGAGGCAAGAGCAAGAGAGGAAGAGAAAGAGCAGTCTCCAAAAGCAGACTGTCACCCTGCTTCCCAGCTGGAGATGAAAAGCTGAGGAGGCCTGCCATGCTGAGCGTGGGGCGTCAAAGAGGAGCAAAGGGGTGGACTGTGCCTAGGCACTGACCCTTACCAGTGACCCTGCCACAGCTGAGGTGTGGGCCAGGGACCACCAGCTCCAGGCAGTCAGAGTGATTCATGCTTCCCGAGGGGTAGGAGGGCCTCAGAGGGGCAGCTGGAACTCTTCTCTCTGTGGGTCAAGGCAGGAGTGTGGGGAGAGGAGGGGAAATTATCCTCTTCAGTATGATTCCCAGCCCTAGATTTCTAATCAAATTTAGAGAAGTTTCTAGACCTGAAGTGAAGAGGACCAGCAATCTCACATCCCCATGTGCTACGTAGCTAGAGTCAGGTTCTCCTCATGGGTTCTGTGCCACAGAAATGGGCTACTAATGAGCCGTGTGTGTGTGTGTGTGTGTGTGTGTGTGTGTATTTGTTTTTCTTTTTTCTAGAAAACCCACGGGAGTCGTGTTTTGACCCTGGCTCCATCAAGAATGGGACACGAGTGGGGTCTGACCTGAAGCTGGGTTCCTCCATCACCTACTACTGCCATGGGGGCTATGATGTTGAGGGCTCCTCCACACTCAGCTGCATCCTGGGGCCTGATGGGAAGCCAGTGTGGAACAATCCCCGGCCAGTCTGCACAGGTGACAAGAGCCAGGGATGGGGGGTCTGAGGAGCTGAGGGCTTGCAGGGGCTGTCGGCTAGGGGAAGGGTAAGTGGGACATGGTCCTCAAGGCTGGCTCCTCTAAGCTGGGCCTGGTTAACTTGGGTTTGCTGTGAGTGAGAATGGCTCATGATTCTCCAGGTGTGCCCGTCTCTGTCAGCATGTCATCTCTTTCAGATCACTGTATCCCCATCCCCGTTCAGATAGATCCTGTGTCCTCAACAGAGGCCTCCAGACATGCCACACCAGGGCCTCACATCTGGGATACAGGGGGTTAAAGGTGGTCCCTGGACTTTTTGTAAGCAGAAAAGCTTTCTAAGGTGCTCCCCAAGGCTGTGCCTTCAGGGACCAATGCCAGTGTTAATAGTCAGAGGGCAAGGACTAGCATGTGCCCAAGAGGGCTCTCAATAGCATCAGGATAGGTTCTAGGCCATTTGCCGGACCGAGGATGGATGTCCTTGGGCAGGGCAGGGCGGTGTCCACAGAACTCCCCCTCTCCGCGCTAGTCACCATCTACCTCCAGGCAGCCTCACCAGGGCCAGAAGCTCGGGCCAAGAGCAGAACAGAGGATGGACAGCTGATGAGAGTCCCACAAGGTCACCTGGCCCTCTCTCTGTTTTCTCTTTCAGCCCCCTGTGGGGGACAGTATGTGGGTTCAGATGGAGTGGTCTTGTCCCCCAACTACCCCCAGAACTACACCAGTGGACAGACCTGCTTGTATTTTGTCACCGTGCCCAAGGACTATGGTATGGGATTTTTTGTTTATATGTCTTCTGACTCTTCCCCCTCATTCCAAACTGGGCAACTCCTCTGGCCCTGCCCAATTATTCACTCCCATTGTGGGAACAGTCAGAACAGCCTCCCAAACAGGACAGCTGAGTGCTGGTGCTTTGGAACAGCTGTGGGACATTCCTGACACAAGAGGGAAGAAGGGCTCAAGTGAGGCCAGCCAGCACCCCAAGGTCAGAGTTGGTAAGGAACGGGCCAGCAGAGGGAGGGTGAGGAGGTGCCTGGGGGCTCCCTAGTACAGCCCAGAGTGCAAGGAGGGAAAGAATAGGTGGAGCTGGGCTCAAAAGTGCAGGCAAGGGAGACTGGGAGCCACAGCATTCCGGTGTCCCATCAGAGAGCCAGAGCCTGGTGCAGCAGCTATAGGTAGGATGAGCAAGAAAAAAGTGAGAGGGCCCTGAGAAGACAGAGAAACCTCCAGGTTCCAAGAGGTCCAGGCAGAAAGAACCAGGCTCGTTGGCTGGTTGGCATTCAAGAGTCCCGCCAGCCCTGGAGACATTCAAGAAGATCCTGAAGAGCAACGAGGTGACCCTCCTGGCTGCCTTCTTCCTGGGTCTAACAACTGCTTCTAAACCCAGTTGATGTTGGCTGGGGCAAAGGGCATCTCCATGTCCTGACCATTCAGAGAGCTGGCTACTTATTCCCACAGATAGGATGGGGGAGCACAGGGCAAGGCCTGACGCTACAGTCATTCACCAAATGTTTAGTAAGCACCTGTCAGGGGCCATGCACTCTGCCGTGTCCTGGGGCTACAGTGATGAGAAAGACATGCTCCCTGCCCTCTGTCAACTCCCAGTCCCATCTTCACCCCTAGCTCCAGCCATGCATGCACCCACTCTTGCCCCAGCACCTGCACACTTACGTGCAGGTACACATATTCCCCAACGTACTTAGGTGGCAGGAACTTTAGACCTGCAGGATCGCAGTCAGGAATGTCCTGAAAGGTTGTCCAATCCAACCCGCTATCCAGAGCAGAGTCCTTAATAGGTGGGCATGCAGTTCATGCCCAAGTTCCTCCAGTGATAAGCCGCCCATGCCTTTGCAAGCAGCCAACCCCACTGACCTAAAACCTGTATATGGAGAGCTGGCTCTAGGAAGGGTAGTGATCTGTCCCAAGCATCTTCTCTTCATGAATGATGCTAAGCTCAGGGATCAGGGGCAGATTTTTCCCTCTGGGTCTGGACTATTTGTCCCCCAACTCAGGCCTCAGCTCTGACATCATCTTCTCAGAGATCTTTCTTTGATCCCTTATCCACCCTCTTATTCTATCTTATTACCCCCAGATCTTAACACTATCTAAAGTTATCTTATTTATTTATTTGCTTAAATGTTTGGAGTTTTGGGATTTGAGGGATTTTTTTGACGGTCTCTTCCCATCATAATGTACACTCTGTGAAAGCAGGAATCCTGCCTGTCTTATTCACTACTGCAAGGGACAGCAAGGTGACACCTGCCACCAGCCCCAGCTCTGTAGCTATTTTCAGGGCACGGAAATGTGCTCTTCCTCCTTCTCCTCCCTTGCTGCTCCTCCACCCATGGGCTGAGAGCTAAGAATCTCTCACTCCATTCACTGCTATACTCAGCATTGCAAATGCTTTTTTATCAGGGAGTTAGCTCCATGGCCTGAGTCCCTGATATGTGCGTGTGTGCATACATGCATGCGCACACACAGCACACACACACATCCCACCTCCTACATGCTCAAGGCTCTGAGCCAAAGTAGAGAAGGATCTGCCCTGGCTCTTGCCCTCAGACGCACCAGGCCAACTGGGAAATGGGTGCAGGCAGAATGAACTGGGGTCTGGCAGACAGCTTAGTGGGAGATTTGCCCACTGAGGCCCAGGAGTGACCCCAGCCCCTCCAGCAGTGACTGGCAGAGAGGGGAAGCTGAGGAAGCCCCTATGGTTCATAGTTGATGGCCTGAATAGCCATCAAACGGCAGAGCCCTTAGGCCTTATCTCATCTGGGAACTCATAAGGGCAAAGCCAACCAGGTTTTTAGTCCCCCTCCTCACGCTAGCTGAGCGGCCTTGGGGAACTCAAACTCTGAGGCTCAATTTCTTTGTCCATAAAATATAGATACTATCTGGAAGAGTCATGGTCAAAGAAGACGATGTACATGGCAGGCACGGTAGCTGGCACCCACTAGGTGCTTAATAAATGTCATTTTCCCCTCTCCCCCGGGCTGTGGCAGAGGGCCATAAGGTGGAGAGGTCTGCCTGCTCCACGGACAGTTGTCACTTCCCCAGCACTGGCTGCCACACAACCTCACGCCTCTTCACGTGGGAAATCTTGTATCCAGGGCCTGCCCTGGTCAGCTTAGACCTTTAAAGAAAAAGCAGGGGAGAATGTGAGGTCCTGAGAAACACCCCCCATGGGTGTTCCGTGGGGTCACATGGAAAATGGGGGGTGTTACCAAAAGCCCTTTCATGGCCTCAGGAAGCTGCTGTAGCTGCCGTCCAGGGAAGGAATAAGGTTAGCTCAGCACCACCTCCACTAACCTGACCTCTGGGTACAGTCAGCCCTTGATGTCATCTTGATCCACGTGGAGAAGGGCATCCAGGCCTTCCCAGCGCCCACGCCCCTGGGCCTGGGTGTCTGGCTCACGTGCTGCTCAGCCAGCAGGAAGACTCAGCAGGCAGCCCATGAACCAACGACTTCCTCTGGGCTGCGCTTCTCCTGGCCTGTGGCTCCGACCCCTGTGCCCTCTCGCTGCCCCCAGCATGCCCATGCAGTCTTTCACGCTGAGATCCCCACACCATGTCTCCTCCGCAGTGGTGTTCGGCCAGTTCGCCTTCTTCCACACGGCCCTCAACGATGTCGTGGAGGTGCATGACGGCCACAGCCAGAGCTCCCGGCTCCTCAGCTCCCTCTCAGGCTCCCACACAGGTACCCAGGGCTCTGCCAGCATGGGGGTGGGGGCTGACCGGGCATCACAGGCCGGATGAAAGGAAAGGGGCCCTGGAAGCACAGCTTTGTGTCTGTCATGCTCTGGTGCTGTCTCTACCACACGATGGCCAGCTCCTGAGAGCCCACACACAGCAGGGGCCTTCGGGAGCCACCCTCACCCAGACTATGTCTACACTGCCCCCACGTGGTGGAGTCTTCTCCTGTTGGTTTATATTCAGACCCAACTCCTTTTCCTAATTGTAAATATACTGCATTTTCATTGCAGAAAACTTTCGGACAAAACAAAATAATTGTATACAGAATTAAAATAAAAACTACCCAGAAAGAACTGCTAAGATGTGGTGCATTTCCTTCTAGTCTTTATATCTTTAGACTTAATCTTTTCTTTTATGTATTTTATTGAACCAATCAATATACATATTTTTATTGAAAGTCACTGTGAGCTCTTCTCTGCCATTATTTTTCTTCTATAGTAGAATTTTTTAAATGCTTCATAGTAGTATTTCATATAGTTATTTAAAATTTATGTAATGAATTCCCTACTATTGAACATTTAGATTATTTCTAATTTTTCACTCATATGAACAGCAATTCAATATATTATCCAAATATCTTTATACACATCTCCGACTGTTATCTTAGAATATCTACAAGTAGAATTGCCAGGTTTCAAAAAATATGTGAGATGTTTAAGGCTTTTTATAGAGATTGTCAAATATCCCTCCAGAAAGATCTTGCCTCTTTGTTCACCAGCAGTGAGTAAGAGGGCATGCTTTATTCTCATAAAAACTAGATAATTAAAAAAACAAGTGTCATCAGTTTGAAAAGTGAAAATGGTATCTCATTTTCTAATTTGCCTTTTTGTATTACTAGTTAGGTTAAAACCTTTTTTAAATGTGTTTATTGGCCATGCATTTTTTATTTGTGGGCTTATTTGTAAATATGTGTAGATTTTTCTATTAGCACTTTTTTATTACTTATTGAGTAGAGCTACATATTATTATAAGCTATCTATGTTATGTGCAATAAAAACTTTTTGTCTGTATTATATGTTATAAAAAGCCTTCCCCTCCAGTTTTTCATTTGCTATATAATTTTCTTCAGGGTGCTTTACTGTCAGAAAATTTAAATTTCCCATGACATGAAATCTGTCAATGTCTTTCTTTATAATTTTCTCCTTTGCTTTTATGCTTTTATTTATTTATCAAATAAATATGCCTCTGTGTTTTCTTTACTTCTTAGTTTCATTATTTTGCTTTAATACCTTCAGAATTTATTTTGGTTTATTATTTGATATAGGAAACCTAACCATATTCTTTCAAATATAGTTAATCAGTTGTCCTAGCAGGATTTCTAAATACCAGATTTACATATACTAAATTTTTATGAAGTTAAGTGTCTGTTCCTAAACTTTTTATCCATTTCCTCTAAGTGTCTGTTTATTCTTGTATCAATTTTGATTATTGTAACACTATAATAGTGTTGAATATTGTAATAATTTTAAACATAAAGGGGTACTTCGAAAAGATCATGGAAAGATTCATATTACCTTCTAATTCTATTTTCCCACAGACTTTTTGAAGTATCCTATTATAAGTCCCCATAGTCATTATTTGTTTTGAATTTTAAACTGGCTATTCTTGCTTACTTTTGCATCCAAATAAAATATAGAAATATTTTGTCAAAGTGAAAAGCATTGCATCAAAGTTTTGACTGGAATTTTGTAGAACTTAAGATTTTTAAAATTTTTATTTATTTATTTATTTATTTTTATTGGAACATAGTTGATGGTACATGTCTGTGGGTACAGCATTGGACAGCAATACCTGTGTGCAATATGTGATGCTCAAATCAAGATAATTAGTATATTCAACATTATTCAATGCAATTGATTTTCATGGCCCTTTACCAATTCCTCCCTTGCCTTCCTCCGCCTTCCTCTTTCCCACCTCTGATAACCTCAGCTCAGTTCTCTCCTTTGGAAGATTTGAAGTATTATTGTGATTGTTGTATCTTTCTTTCTTTCTTTCTTTTTAGCTCCCACTTATAAGTGAGGACGTGTGGTGTTCCTCTTTCTGTGTCTGGCTTATTTCACTTAACATCATTTTCTCTAAGTTCATGCACGTTGCTGCAAATGGCAGTATTTCATTCTTTTCTGTGGCACAGTAGCATTCGCTTGTGTAAATATACCATATTTTCCTTATCTGACAATGGACGTTTAGGTTGGTTCCAACTCTTGGCTATTGTGAATAGAGCTACAATAAACATGGGAGTATAGTTGTCCCTTCGACATGATGATTTCCATTCCTTTGGGTATGCACCCAGCAGTGGGATTCCTGGATCGTGTGGCAGTTCTATCTGTAGTTGTTTGAGGAAACTCCATACTGTTTTCCATAATGGCTGCACCAATTTACAGTCCCACCAACAGTGTAGGAGGGTTCCACTTCGTATGCATCCTTGCCAGCATTTGTTATTCTCTGTCTTTTTGATAATGGCCAGTCTAACTCCAGTGAGAAGATATCTCAGTGTGGTTTTGATTTGCATTTTCCTGATGCTGAGTGATGTTGAGCATTTTTTCATGTGTCTGTTAGCCATTTGTGTAGCTTCCTTTGAGAAATGCCTGTTCAGCTCCTTTGCCCATTTTTTAAATGGGTTTTTTTTTCCTAATTTAAATTTTTTAATTTTGTTTAATTTCAATATATCAATATACAATGTAGTTGATTTTCATGTCCCTTTACCAATTCCTCCTTTTCCTCCCTCTCGCTCCCCTCTCCCCTCCATCAACATCATATCTTTTCACTCGTCTTAACAAGTTCAAGGAATTGTTATTGTTGTGTCTTCCTTCCCCTGCCCCCACCCCATTCATTTGTATATTTACTTATTTATTTTTATTAGCTCCCACAAATAAGTGAGAACATGCAGTGTTTCTCTTTCTGTGCCTGGCTTATTTCAGTTAGTACGATTTTCTCTAAGTCAATCCATGTTTCTGCGTGGGTTTTTTTATAGCAGAGTAGTATTCCATTGTGTAGATGTACCACATTTTCCTTATCCACTCATCCGATGATGGGCGTTTAGGCTGGTTCCAACTCTTGGCTATTGAAAATAGTGCTGCAATAAACATGGGAATGCAGGTATCCCTTCGACATGATGATTTCCATTCCTCTGGGTATATACTCGGCAGTGGAATTGCTGGATCATATGGTAGATCTACCTATAATTGTTTGAGGAACCTCCATACCATTTTCCATAAAGGCTGCACCATTTTGCAGCCCCACCAACAGTGCAGTAGGGTTCCTTTATCTCCACATCCTTGTCAGCCTTTGTTATTCTCAGTATTTTGGATATTAGCCATCCTAACTGGAGTGAGATGGTATCTCAAAGTGGTTCTGATTTGCATTTCCCGAATGCTGAGTGATATTGAGCATTTTTTCATGTGTCTGTTGGCCATTTGTATGTCTTCCTTTGAGGAATACCTATTCAGCTTCTTTGCCCATTTTTTTAACTGGGTTACTTATTCTTTTGCTGTTAAGTTGTTTGAGTTCCTTGTATATTCTGGTTATTAATCCTTTGTCAGAAGTACATTTTGCAAATATTTTCTCCCACTCTATTGGTTGTCTTTTCACTCTGTTAATTGTTTCTTTCACTGTGCAGAAGCTTTTTAGTTTGATATGATCCCATTTGTTTATTTTTCCTTTGGTTGCCTGTGCTTTGGGGGTCATATTCATAAATCTGTACCCAATCCTACTTCCTGGAGTGTTTCCCCTATGTTTTCTTTAAGGAGTTTTATTGTTTCAGGACATATATTTAATTATTATATCTATTTTGAGTTGACTTTGGTATATGGTGAAATGTACAGGTCTAGTTTCATTCTCCTACAAATGAATGTCCAATTTTCCTAGCACCATTTGCTGAAGAGGCAGTCTTTTCCCCAATGTGTAGTCTTCATGCCTTAGTCAAAGATCAGATGGCTGTAGGTTCATGGGTTGATTTCTGGATTCTCTATTCTGTTCCATTGGTCTGTGTGTCCGTTTTTATGCTAGTACCATACTGTTTTGGTTACTATAGCTTTGTAGTATAGTTTAAAGTCTGGTAGTGTTATGCCTCCAGCTTTATTTATTTATTTTTTATTTATTTATTTATTGCTCAGGATTGCTTTATCTATTTGTGGTCTTTTGTTCTTCCATATGAATGTTAAGATTGTTTTTTCCAATTCTGAGAAAAATGTCCTTGGAATTTTGATAGGGGACTACATTGAATCTGTAGATCATTTTGGGTAGTATGGACATTTTCACAATGTTAATTCTTCCAATCCAAGAGCAAGGATATCTTTCCATCTTCTTGTGTCCTTTAATTTCTCACAATGGTGGTTTGTAGCTCTCATCGCAGAGATTTTTCACATCCGTGGTTAAATTAATTTGTAGGTGTTTTATATTTTTGGTGACTATTGTAAATGGGCTCACTTTCTTGGTTTCTTTTTCTGTTAGTTCATTGCTGGAGTATAGAAATGCTACTGATTTTTGTGTGTTGATTTTGTATCCTGTAACTTTGCTGAAATCATTTATTAACTCTAAGAGTTTTTTTGTAGAGTCTTTAGGCTGATCTATATATAGGACCATATCATCTGCAAACAAGAACAATTTGACTTCATCTCCTATGTGGATGCCCTTTATTTCCTTCTCTTCCCTGATTGCTCTGGCTAGTACTTCCAACACTATGTTGAATAGGAGTGGTGAGAGTGGGCATCTTTGTCTTGTGTTCTTAAGGGAAAAGTTTTCAATTTTTCCCCATTCAGGATGATATTGGCAGTCAGTTTGTCATATATGGCTTTAATTGTGTTGAGAGACTTTCCTTCTATACCCAATTTATAGAAAGTCTTTATCATAAATGAATGTTGAATTTTGTCAAATGCTTTTTCAGCATCTATAGAGATGATAATATGGTTGGTCTTTGATTTTATTCATGTGGTGTATCGCATTTATTGATTTGCCTGTGTTGAACCAGCCTTGCATCCCTGGGATGAATCTCACTTGATCATGGTGTATATAATTTTACGTATGTGTTGCTGTACTCTATTAGCTAGTATTTTATTGAGGATTTTTGCATCTATATTCATCAAAGATATTGGCCTGTAGTTTTCCTTTTTGTTGTATTTTTGTCTGGTTTTGGTATCAGGATGATGTTTGCCTCATAGAATGAGTTTGGGAGAATGGCCTCTGTTTACGTTTTTTGGAATAGTTTGTAGAGAATTGGTACTAATTCTTCTTTAAAGGTTTGGTAGAATTCTGCAGTGACGCAATCCAGTCCTGGGCTTTTCTTTGTTGGGAGACTGCTGATTACTGCTTCAATCTTGTTGCTTGTTATTGGTCTGTTCAGATCTTCTATGTCTTCTTGGCTCAGTCTTGGTAGTTTGTGTATGTCCAAAAATTTATCCATTTCCTCCCAATTTTCAAATTTGTTGGCATATAGTTGTTTATAGTAGTCTCTAATGATTCCTTGTATTTCTGAGGTATCAGTTGTAATATCACCTTTTTCATTTCTAATTGTTATTTGTGTCTTCTCTCTTTTCCTTTTAGTAAGCCTTGCTAATGGTTTGTTATTTTTATTTATTCTTTCAAAAAACCAACTTTTTGTTTACTTGATCTGTTGTATCATTTTTGGGGTTTCCATTTCATTTAGTTCCACTCTGATCTTAATTATTTCTTTCCATCTACTAACTTTGGGTTTGGATTGTTCTCATTTTTCTAATTCTTTAAGGTGAAATGTTAGGTTGTTTACTTCTTCTGAAGTAAGCATTTAATGCAATAAATTTCCCCCTTAGTACTGCTTTTGCAGTATCCCACAGGTTTTGGTATGATGTGTCACTATTTTCATTAGTTTCAATAAATTTTTTGATTTCCTGTTTAATTTCTTCTTGGACCCATATGTCATTAAGTAGAATGTTGTTTAATTTGCATGTATTTGTATAGTTTCCAGAGTTTCGTTTGTTATTGATTTCTAGTTTTAATCCATTGTGGTCTGAAAAAATACATGGAAAAATTCCAATCTTCTTTAATTTGTTGAGACTTGATTTGTGACCCAACATGTGGTCTATCCTGGACAATGTTCCGTGTGCTGATGAGAATAACAAATATTCTGAGGTTGTTAGATGAAATGTTCTGTAGATATCTGCCAAGTCCAATTGGTCTAAAGTGTTGTTTAGATCTTGTGTTTCTCTGTTGATTTTTTGCCTAGATGATATGTCCAATGTTGAGCGTGGGGTGTTATACTATTATGGTATTAGTGTCTATCTCTTTCTTTAGGTCTAATAGTGTTTGCTTTATAAATATGGCTGCTCTGATGTTGGGTGCAATATATTTATGATTCTTATGTCTTCTTGTTGGATAGATCCTTTTATCATGATATAGTGGCCTTCTTTATCTTTTTTTATGGTTTTTAGTTTAAAGTCTATTTTATCTGATATAAGAATAGCTATTCCTCTTTGGTTTTGGTTTCCATTTGCATGGCATACCTTCTTCCATCCTTTCACTCTTAGTCTATGTGTGTCTTTACAGGTGAGGGGGGTCTCTTGAAGGCAGCATATTGTTGGGTCCATCTTTTTAATCCAATCAGTCAGTCTTTGTCTTTTGAGTGGTGAATCCCTTCCTTTTACAATGAGTTCTTATTGAAAGGTATTGATTCGCTCCTGGCACTATATTGATTTTTGTTTGGATGTTTTAAGTACCTTTTTTCCTTTCTTTTTGATTTACTGTTTGTCTTCCATGTTTGTTGGTTTCTTGGAATAGTAGAAAAACTTTTTTTTTCACTTTATTGTTAACATTTTCTTTTACTGGTGGGTATTGTTCTTTCTTAAGTGTTCACAGTAGTGATGGTGGTTTTTCAGGTACCAATCCCAGTACTCCCTTGAATATTTCTTGTAAGGCTGGTCATGTAGTAGTGAACTCCTGCAGCTTTTGCTTGTCTGGGAAATATACTATTTGTCCTTCATTTCAGAAGGTTAGCCTTGCTGGGTAAAGTATTCTTGGCTGGCATTTTTTGTCTTTTAGTATTTCGAATATATCATCCCATTCTCTTCTGGCTTTTAGGGTTTCTGATGAGAAGTCTGATGTTAGTCTGATGGGGACTCCCTTGTAAGTGACTTGAACCTTTTCTCTTCCTACTTTAAAGATTGTCTCTTTGTCTTCGAGTTTTGCCAATTTGACCATAACATGTCTCGGAGAGGACCTTTTTGGATTGAATCTTTGGGGATCTTTGAGCTTCCTGGAACTGAAGGTCTGTATCTCTCCCTATAGCTGGGAAGCTTCCTGCTATGATTTCATTGACAATGTTTTCCATGCCATTTCCTTTTTCCTACCCCTCTGGAATACCCATGATTTGGATATTTGAGCACTTAAGGTTGTCTGTTATCTCTCTTAGATTTTCTTCAAGTTTTTAAATTCTTGTTTCTTTCTTTTTTTGTCCACCTGTGTTATTTTGAACAAGTCATCTTCAAGGTCAGAAATTCTCTCTTCTGCTTGTTCTAGCCTACTGGTTAAGCTTTCTGTTGTGTTTATTTCATTGAATGAATCCTTCAGTTCCACAAGCTCTGCTATGTTCTTTTTCAGGGCATTGATTTCTTTGTACATTTCCTCTTTCAGGTCTTGTATGCTTTTTCTCATTTTGTTGTGCTATCTAACTGAGTCTTATTGTATCTCATTGAGACTGTTGCTCAGAATTTCTCTCCAGTTATTTCAAGGACTTCCTGCTCTACAGGGTCTGGTACTTGAGAATTATTATATTCCTTTGGTGGTGTCATGGTTTCTTGTTTTTTGTTTTTTTGCTGAGAGGGTTTGTATTGCTAATATCTGTACATTGGTGTTAGTCATCTGGTAGAGCAGTTGCTTTTTCTGGTACTCTGGAGTAGGCTTTGAGGAGAGGGAGTTCCACTTGTAGATTTTTTGGATGTTTTAGTGTTGGATCCAGGTAGGTGCAGTAGTATAGTTTCCGTGTGGGTGCTTTGGCCAGATTCCTCCATGGCCTAGTTCCAGGGGCACTTAGTAATTCTTTGCTGAGGTTGGTGACACTGTGTTGGTTCGTCCAGGATTTGGGCAAGCTCTCGAGTTTTGGGGGGAAGTGCCTCAATGACCTATCACTATTTGGCTATGGCAAGTGACCTGCATGGGCCTGTTGGCACCCTAGCTAGCTCCCCCTGACCCTGATAGGTGCACTGGTGGATACTGGTGTTCCTCGGTTTGAATGGGTGACCCTGGGTGGGTTTTCTCTCTCTTCTTTCCTATAGGCAGAGGCTCCTCCTGGGACCCTGCTTCCCTCAGTTGGGGGGGGTGGATTGGTGGTGATTGGGAATTTTCTTCCTCACTCTGTTTGGATATCCTACATTTCTGTACTCTCAGGGTGTTCCACATGTGTCTCTACCCAGATGAAGTCAGTTCTGTGGGCTGTGCATCTCCCACCCACAGGTATGCTACCACATATGGCAGCGTAATTCTCCTTGTGGGCTGTGCTCACTTCTGACTCCTTCTGTCTATGCTGATGAGTGGTCAGCAGGCCACATATAAGGAAGCAGTGGCTGCTGGTGTGGCAGCAAGCCACCTTTCTGGTGGCAGTTGTGGTAGTGGTGGCTGTCATAGACCTTTTGTTCAGCACCAGTGTCTGCAGCAGCAGCAGGGAGTGCCAGGCTCACTGACGCTGTCCGTTGGGGGACTGGCTGATGGAGACTAAAACTTATAGATTAAGTTGGGGAGAACTCACATCTTTATTACATCAGCTCTTCTTCCCATCTAGGAACATGCTATGTCTCTCCATTTATTTATCTTTTGTAACCTTTGAGAAGGTGCTATAATTTTCACTTAGGCAGTATTCATTTTTTGCTAACTTTATTCCTAGATATTTTATGGAGGTTTTTGTTGCTACTGTAAATGGGTCTTTTTTTCCTCCTCATATTTTCTAACTGGTCTTTGCTAACTGGACTGGCATTTTTAGTATATTAATTTTGTATAGTAATTGAACCCTCAATAATACTGAGTTGGAAAAAAAGAAATGGTCCTTTGGCTACTGAGAGGACCTCATTTAATCCCCAAAGCAGAAAAGTACAGGCCACATTCTCTAACCACATGGCAATAAAAATAAAAATTAACCCAAAAGTTTAATGTAACAAGAACAAGAACAAAATCCAAATTCTTAGGGGAAAAGAAGAAATGTTCTTAATCAACTCTTGCACAAAAAGAGAAAAACAGCACTATCATGGGCTAACTCCACCAACTAATTCTCCTGTGTCCTCTAGGCAAAAAGCAATATCATTTGCAGATAAATTTGTCTTACTATTTTATCTCCTTTCATGGTTATTGGTCTATTCAGGTATATTACTTTACTATCAATCTTGATATTTTATCTTTTAGTAAAATATTCGTTTCATCATTTTTTTAAAAATTTAGCAGCATAGTGTATACAATATACTGTGATAATGTTTAACATCCTTTGTATTACATCCCCTGTCTTTATAATGTTGAATGCTGTATCGTGGTCCCCTTTCTTCCCAGCTGTACCAGAGGGTTTTTGTTTGTTTGTTTAATTTTTATTGCTGCAATTTATCAATTCTTCTGTGAAGTTTGTTATTTTTTAATTAAACTTTACCTTCATTTTGTAATTTCCTTCATCTTTTTTTTTTCTTCAAATTATTATGTTCTTCCTGTTCTAACTTCTTGAATTGATAGCTGTGTTCATTATTTTCTCTGCAATAAACAGCAGGTTTACAGTAATATATTCACCTCTAAGCATAGTTTAGGCTTCATGCCATAAATTTTGATATGTACTATTTTCATCATCATTACTTTCTAAATAGCCCATGACAGTGTTGGTTTACTCTTTTTGCCCAAGAGCTGGTTAAGAACATCTCTTCTTTTCCCCTAAGAATTTGTACTTTGTTCTTGTCGTATTAAACTTTTGCGTTAATTTTTATTTGTATTGCCACATGATTAGAGAATGTGGCCTGTACTGTTTCTACTCTGGGGATTAAATGATGTCCTCTCAGTAGCCAAGAACATTTTTTAAAATTCCATAAGTATCTAAGAAGAATGTTTGTTCTTTGTAGGGTGGAGAGGCAAGGATGAGCTCAGGCTGTGCATTCACGCTGGATGGACTCTAGTCTCAGCTCTCTGACTAGCAAGGTGACTTTCAGGCACAATACTTGACCTCTCGGATCTTCAGTTTCCTCATCTGTAGCATGCATAGAGTAAAAGTTCTACCTCCTAGAGTTATTGTTAGGAGTAAATGAGTTTTACAATAGCTTTGAAG
This sequence comes from Cynocephalus volans, assembly GCF_027409185.1. Taxonomy (NCBI): domain Eukaryota; kingdom Metazoa; phylum Chordata; class Mammalia; order Dermoptera; family Cynocephalidae; genus Cynocephalus; species Cynocephalus volans. The sequence continues at coordinate 26,729,911 of NC_084467.1, read as the reverse complement.
TCAATCTTACTCAATTTTATTATTCAGATCCATTATACCGGTGATTCTCAATCAAATGATTTTTCCGTACCACCACCCCATGTATACACACCCAACCAAGAGTGTAAACCAGGATCTCCTGGGGTCAGATGCTTTTTCAAAATCTCTTGATAGACAGATAGGGAGGGAGGGAGGGAGGGAAAGAGAGAGAGAGAGAGAGAGAAATAGACAGATATAAGTGTAGCTATAGATACAGAAGTATAAGTATAGATATTGGATCTATAGGTAGAAAGAAAGAGATGGGTATACATTTAGGACCTATATATAAAAGTAAGGATATAGATATAGGAACAGATACAGGTGTACAGGACCAAGAGAAATAGAAAAAGAGAGAGAGAGAGAGATCTATAGATGTAAATATCAATATACTCAGAGTCTCTTATTCCTTATTTGGAGAAACACTGATAATGAGCCACTGGTACTGATGGGAGTGAACTGTGTCCCTGTCCCTGAGGTGTGTGTGTTGGCACGGGCGGCTTAAGGACCACTACTCACCAATCTTCATTTTATTTTCCCCTTTGATCTATCAGTGGTTGAGAATGTTGCATTAAAATATCTCCCACTACAATTGTTTGCTTGTGTTTCTAACAATTTTTATATCCATGTTTGCCTGACATGTCTTCCCTCACATTCTCCAAGAGTCTAAGATGAATTTTACATGTTTATTTTACAAGCGAGGTATTTGGTCTGATATCTGTCATCTTGTTTTGTTCTTTCTGGGCTTCTGTTTGTGTTGTTCTGACTTTGCTTCCTCGCTTTTCCATTCATACCTGACCCACCTCTAATTTCCAAGCTTTTGTTGGTATATTTGGACTTTTATATTAATGTTATTAGTAATTATCTTTAAATTATGGACTTCTTTCCCAAGAACAAGTTTTTATGTTTACATTTAGTTTTGTTACCTCTTTAACAATAGTTATTTGGGGTTAACCATACTTTCCTGGTTATTTTTATATCTGCTAGTTCTTGAATTTCCTCCTTTAGTCTTTTTTTTTTCAGTAGGGCTCATAAGTGCAGTACTTTCTGTCACCTCGTATGTATGAGAATGCTTTCCTTTTGACATATCATATACATGGCGACTTGATTGCAAATTAGATTATGGATCACAGACTTTACCTTTCAAGACTGCAGCAATTGTTCCAGTCTATTCCAACATTTCATATTACAGAAAAATTGGGGTCCAACCTGATTCTTTGTCCTTACAAATAACCGATGCTTTTCTGTCTATAGAGCTTTTATTCTTTTTTTTATTTTTGAAATTAAAAGCCCAGTAGGATGTATTGTGGTAGAGGTCTCTTTACACTAATTAAGTTTTAGGAAAAATATCTTCTATCTTAAATTATTTTTTCCCCTTCAATTTCTCTGTCTTCACTCTCTGGAATATCTGATGTATGCATATTGGATTTTTTTCATTTATCTTCCATGTCACTTGTCATTTCTCTCATTATTTTAATCTCTTTATCCCTCTGTGGAGTCATTTCCACTTCACTATTCCATATCTGCAGAGCCCAGCTGCCACGTGACAGCACTTCTCATCTCTTCAAAGATTTTTGCTTTGGCACCTCTTCCTCCTCTGACTTCACAAATGCAGTGCTAGATTTAATCTTGTCACAACCATGACTGAAAATCTTCTGAGATTTTTGCCTGTTCTTTGCTGTAGTTCACATAAAAACATTGGCTTTGACTTCTCAGGTGGTCTTTTCCCTTAACACTTTGAAATCTTTTCTTATGTCCAGTGATTTTTACTATGCGCTTTCCCATGGAGAGGGAGGTCTGCATGAGTCCAGGACTGAAATTGACATGGTTTCCACGAGAGATCACTAGGGCTCTAATCCACATCTGTCAGGCCAAATGATAGGAGCATGGAAAAGTTGAGTTTTGCTTTGCTTACATCCTTTGAGAGGAGGAGCTAGAGACGGTGGTGATAAGAAGGGAGGCTTCAACTTCATGACTTTCTTTTTGCTTTGACAGCCAGACACTAGCTGGGGCAATGACTCCTAGCCAGGGTCAGCCATCAGTTCATATGTAAATCAAAATGCTCTGTGCAAAAGGCTCTTCAATCCCCCAACCCGTAGCATCACATGGGCTCTTTAGAAGCACTGATGGACCTCCCAGTGGCTCCCAGTGGCTCCTCGATGTGTCCCAACTCCAGCCCTAACCACAGAGGAGATGTAGCCTGGCTCTCTGTTGCCCCTACATCCCACCTGAGGCTGTGTCAGCGGCTGTTCCAAGCTGTGCAGAGGGGCAGCAGCAGAGTGGCCACGCAACTGCCTGCCACCCATGCTGTCCTTGGGCTTCCACAGGAGGGTGCTGATGGGCAGGACTACGCTTCATAGCTGCACGTCCAGTTGGTGCTCTTTACCCTTGCCCATCTGTGCCACATCAGGCAGAAGATGTACCTTTATCTTCTTCTGCAAAGGCTGTCAGCCTCCTCTAACTTCCGTGTCCATGCAGGTTTTCCCCCATCTGTGTGTTATTGGTTGGGTGACAATACTTTCTGGTTTGCCTGGGATGGTCCTAGCTTCCACTTGGTTGTCCCAGCATAAATGTTAATAACCCGCCCTTTTACTCTCAAAAGTGTGCTCATATGAGCAATAAATTATATGATCACTCTGGTTAACGATCATTTCACAGGGGACTGGGAACGGCCAGTTGCTCTCAGATGATCACATCACCCTCCTTCCCAGAAGCTGGTGTAATTTTTTTTTTTTTTTAATCAAATTGATGCCAGTTTTCCATGTAAACTACCAGCCAGTTCAGTAATGGCCATTCTCCCCATCCCTGTGTCTCAACCCATCTTTAGTAACTTTCTCCTCTCCAGGCAGATCATTTTATCTTTCTGAACCTCTCTTTCTTGCTCTGTTAAATAAGGGTACTGAACTCTGTCATGCCAACCTCACACTGCCCACAGGTCAAGGTAAGACCACAGATGCAAAAGCCTCTGTAAACCGTAAACTGCAAAGTGCAGTAAAAATGTGAGGCTTCATTTCAGGAAGGCCTAGAATGTGGAAAGGGCTGCTGCGTGGGTGGTACTGGCAGCCCCTCGTCCCTGTTCTGGGATTCGATCTGCTGGGCCCAGCCGCTGGACTCACTGTCTTCCTCTCCTGCTCACCCCCTATCTCGGCAGGAGAATCGCTGCCCTTGGCCACCTCCAATCAAGTTCTCATTAAGTTCAGTGCCAAAGGCCAAGCACCAGCCAGAGGCTTCCACTTTGTCTACCAAGGTATGCAGCACGTTGGACACCAGAGGTACGAAGGTGATCCCGGGTCTTTGGTGACTCAGTGACAGAGAGAACAGGGATCTTTGACCCCTAGTTTAAGCCTCTTTCTCAGAGTGTTTGGGAATAGTTACTAGTTTGTGGGGCAATTTCCTGAAATTCAGTTGAGTTTTATACATTTGCTTACCCAACAGACATTTCTTGGACCAAACTTTATGTTGCATGAGGAAGGAAATGAGACATGGCTAATTTCTTCCCCTGCCCCTCCTCGCCCGGTCCCCCCGCCCATTGTCTGGTACAGTCCAGTGGCACTGGAGAGGCATCCCAGGCCTCTCTCCAAGACTCTCTCCCATGGAGCCTGGTTTTGTCTGCAAGGCACAGTAAGGGTGTGGGGAAAACACAGACTTTGAAGTGAGGTGAACATGGATTTGAATCCCAACTCCGCCACTCCACCTGTAAAAAGACAGGATTAAAAGAGTTCACAAAGCAGCTGGTACCAAGCAGGTAATCAGTGTTCACTCCCTTCCTTCCTGGCCCAGAAGGGCAAAGACTTGGTGCATCCCGGCTTCCTCCTGCAGGCCCCAACCTCCCCTTGTGCAGGAGAACACCCACTTCTATAGGCCCCAGGTTCTCAGCACGGTCCTGTTCACTGGACTCTGCCCAGGATGAGCTGCATCTCCTTGTGCAGGGGTAATCCTGCTCCCAGGGGTGCCATCCCTGGGGTCTAGGTCAGAGGGTCCCATCTGCCATTGTGGGGCAGGGAGAGAAGAGATTCAGGTCATGGAGAGCAGGGCCCTGGGCATGGAGAGGAGAGGCCAAAGGCAGGGTGAGGGCACTGAAGGTGAATGAGGAAGGGCCATTCTCTCTGCTGGGGAACATGGGACCCTGATCAGTGAGGGGCATCATTGGGAAAGCAAAGAACAAAACTGGGCCTAAAGTCTGGAACCAGGAGGTTCACACTACCTTCCATGGTTTCCAGAAGCTGGGCTGCAATGTTGTGTGTCCAACTGTTTCAATAAAATGGACATCAGCCTAGTCAGCCCCTACCCCTGCCCTAGGGGGAAGTGCCCAGAGCCTCTCAGGTTCCCACCCAAACTGCCTTTGTTGCAGTCTCATTGTGTGTTCATCACCGGGCCAGTTTCTAGTGGGGTGAGGCCTGGCCCTCAGTGCCCTTGTCCCCTGCAGCCGTGCCCCGAACCAGCGCCACACAGTGCAGCTCTGTGCCAGAACCCCGCTATGGCAAGAGGCTGGGCAGTGACTTCTCGGTGGGGGCCATCGTCCGCTTCGAATGCAACTCCGGCTATGCCCTGCAGGGGTCCCCCGAAATCGAGTGCCTCCCTGTGGCCGGGGCCTTGGCCCAGTGGAATGTCTCCGCACCAACGTGTGTAGGTGAGCGCCCAGACAACCAGGACGGGGGCAGGAGCAGCACACAGCCCTTTCTCCCTGAGGGAGGCAGCAAGGCCCGGCAGAGGCCCCGAGGCACACAGCAGCCCCTTCCCACCAGCAGCAACTTAAGTGGGATGCCCCACTCAGGCCACATCACTAGGCCTGTGGCTTGGGTGTGGAGACAGCGAGGAGGAGCAGCTGGGGGTCCTGGGGAGGGACACGTGTGAAGGGAGGAGCCGAGGGTCCTAATCCCTGAAGGAGGTTGTGTGGGGAGAAGTCACGGGAAGAGACCAAAAATGGAATGAGAAGGCCGTGAAGGGAGAAGCCAGCAGGGGGAGAGTCCCAAGCCGAGGCCGGGGCTGAGGAAGGAGCCTGTCTGGGAGGCCCCCTGGGGGAACCGCACAGACAGCCAGGAGGGGCCTCTGACCGGAGCTGCCTCCCCTCCCAGTGCCGTGTGGAGGCAACCTCACAGAGCGCAGGGGCACCATCCTGTCCCCCGGCTTCCCAGAGCCCTACCTCAACAGCCTCAACTGTGTGTGGAAGATCATGGTCCCCGAAGGTGCTGGCATCCAGGTAGGGGCACGAAGTCTCCTCAGTCGGGCCAGGGGCCACCCACAGATGCTGGTCATCGCCAAACCCCAAGCCAGGGTGAGCCTGGAGGAAACATATCAGCCCTGTGCCTGCCCCTGTGGCTGAGGAGGCTCAGTCCAAGGGTGCAGATGTGGCCACAAACAAAAGCACAAGAGCTCATGGGCTCTTTGGAGGGCAGCAGGGGAGAGGCGGGCACTGGCTCGGGCCAGCAGCAAGGGCTAAAGGAAGGAGTGGGCCTGGAGCTGGAATACGAAGATGGCGGAGGAGTCACGGGAGGTGTTTTTCAAATAGCTTGAGGGGTTTAAGACTTCCCGAGATGAGCAGAAAGCCAGTCAGACTGACGTTGGCCGCCTTCCTGGAATTTCTTTTCCCCATTCTCTACCTTGCAAGGTATCCCACTGTGTTACAATCGTGTATTTCACATCTCTCTTCCCCACCAGACAATGAGCTCCTCAGAGTAGGGACTGCATCTGGCTTTTATTGGAAGGACCTAGCACAGAGTAGGTGCTCAATGAACTGAATTAACTATGGGAAGGGAGGAGAGGGAATGAGGGAGGGAGGGAGGGAGAGGCGCAGGCTGCCCGACTGACAGTTCGATCCTTCTGCCTCCCCAGATTCAAGTCATCAGTTTTGTCACAGAGCAGAACTGGGACTCCCTGGAAGTGTTTGATGGCGCTGACAACACTGTAACCATGCTGGGGAGTTTCTCAGGTAAGCTGGGGCTTCCAGAGGCTTCCATCTGGAAGGCAGCGGTAGACATCATCATCATCATTATCACCATCATGTTATTATTGAGCTATATTTCACATGCCATAGAATTCACCATTTTAAAATGTGCACTTCAGTGGTTTTTAGTATATTCACAAGTTTCTACAACCATCACTACTATCTAATCCCAGAACATTTTGATCACCCCAAAAAGAAACCAGGCCCCCTTCTGCACTCACTCTCCATTCCCTCCCTCCCACCACCCCCACTCCCAGCCCCTGGCAACCTCTCAGCTACTTTCTATCTCTATGGATTTGCCTCTTTCAGGTATTTCATATAAATGGAATCATACAGTATGTGCCCTTCTGTGTCTGGCTTCTTTCACTTGGTACAAGGTTTTCAAGGTTCACCAAGCTGTAGTGTGTATCAGCACTTCGTTGTACACATATATACCATATTTGCTTTACCCATTCATCAATCGATGGATATTTGAGTTGTTTCCACTGTGGGGATTTAGTGTGAGCATATGTTGTCAGGTCTCTTGGGTATATACCTAGGAATGGAATTGCTGGGTCATATGGTAACTCTAGGCTTAATTTTTGAATTAAATGGTGCAGCTGCCAGACTGTTTTCCACAGCAGCTGCACCATTTTCCATTCCATTAGTGAACTTCTGACTGAGGGTGCTGAATGTTTTTGCTCAATGACCAGGGCAATTATCTGAATCTTTTAGGCCTGGGAGCCTATGCTGCTAAGATATAAAAAGGAGTCCTGTGACCCAGATAAACTGTCTACACTGCTGGATTGCCCAGATAATAATACATGTCAGAGTCATTTGGAAGATGGCTGGGAGGAGACCAAACTCACAGGCCACCTGAGGAACCCCCCTCCTGCGGGCCCACAGCTCTGCCCGCTCATCTCGCGGGACGGAGTTTGGAGTCTGCCCTCCCTCGGCCACTGGAGATCTAACCCTCTGAGGGGTGCTAATTTGCTGCTTAGTGAGTTTGATAATTGGGGACATTTGGGGGCCTTGGGAGCAGAATGTCAGCAGGTAGCAGGAACAAAAGGGAAAGGGAGGAGCTCGGGGGCCTGGGGAGGCTAAACCTAAGTGACAGCTGGCTTCTTGCCCTAGGGACAACCGTGCCAGCCCTTCTGAACAGCACCTCCAACCAGCTCTACCTCCATTTCTACTCAGATATCAGTGTGTCTGCAGCCGGCTTCCACTTGGAGTACAAAAGTGAGAATCCAGGGTCTTGGGTGTGTGCGGGCTTCAGGGTGGGAAATGCACCGAGTCCCCACTGTGAGCAAGGGTTGTACTGGGGCTGTGTATTCTCTGTCCCACTCAGGCCTTGCCCCAAATGTAGATGAGGCTGCTGACGCTCAGATGAAACCTCCTCAAGGCTGCCCAGCCTGCAAATGGTAGAGCTGGGTTCTCACCCAAGTGTCTGGAACTCAAGAAACCTATGTGCTTCCTCTGTGCCCACACCAGGAATGGGAAGGGAGCTTGCTCATTGGCCTAGGCCCCAGTATATAATGTGAGATGTAAGAAAATGGAGGGGTTTCCTCCTCCAGTCCTAAGAACTGGCCTCTCTAACCCCTGGTTCTGTGATGCAGTTATCTTTGAGGTTCCTCCTCTCATTGGATAATTCACTCCTCTTCTACCAGATTCCTCCCTGCAGGCTCAAACTTTTACCTCCTGGCTTCCAGCACCCCTAGAGATCAGAGTAATACTCTTAACAGAAAGAGAGCTGTGGATGTGCTTCCTGGGGAACAAAGAAAGAGTTTCTGGGGAGACTGCTTGCATCCTGGGACTGCCTGTCCCATCCCCTTTCCCTGCTGGGTGTAGGAAGGAGCAGGCACGTAGCAGCACTGTTCCACATTCATTCAGAAAATACTCACTGAGCGTTTGCAATGTGCCCAGTGCTATGCCAGGTTTTGCTAAGATCAGGTGAGATCAAAGTGGGTCAGTCCCCTCAGAGTCTGCTAGAGAGAGGCAGACACGTAGAGAGAGAAGTGCATTAGAGCATTACATGGATGTCTCTAGATGGTAGAGCAGTGAGTGGTTCAAAACAGAGAATGGTCCTTTCTGCCTGAGGCAGGTGGAGAGGCGAATGTCATGAAGAAACATTGAGCGGCTGCAATGTGCCAAGCCTGGTGTTAGGTGCCCACAGAACAGAGAGGAATAAGACGTGGTCCTTGCCTTCAAAAGCACAAAGTCTAGGGAAAGAGCTAGACATGAAACAGTCATTTTAGTGCAACTTGATACACTAAGGTACACAGAAAGGGAGCTAGACCTAGCCAGGTAAGGCCTTGCAGAAGGGGATGCCTGAATTAGTTAGGAATGAGAAGTGAGAAATGCAGGAAGGCGTGGCTGGCTGGACCACCTGTGACATTCTGGGCCTGTGCAGGCAGAAGGCCTGGTTGGTGCTAGAGGCCTGATCGGGTCAGCACTGGACATTATGCAGATGCCCATCTGGGTCTCCAAAACGAATGAACTTTATCCAGGGGGTTGGGAGAGGACGAGCTGGATCCCAGGATCCTCGTCACCTGAAAGAACTGACGTGCGCACCTGATAGGAAAGACCTGGGACAGCTTGAGGCAAAGACCTTGTGGGGTAGAGGATAGGACAAGAACCTCTGGGACCTTCCTCCCCCAAGACATCTAAGGGTTTACTCAGCCGGTGGAGCGAAATATTCCTGGTTTCTTGAAAAATCACATTTTTCCTTTTACCCTCTTTTCTCTGTTCTCTCCAGTTCTGTTTCTTTATCCAGTATTTTAACTTGAGTCCTTAAATGTTCCCTAGAATTTTCTGGGGTTTTTTTTCTTCCAAAGATATATTTTCTTCCTGAATCTCTTTGTCATTCTACTGCCTCATTCCCATGAAAAATTCACCTCTTCTCACTTCCATTTGTCCAAGGGAACCGACAGTTTTCTCAGCAGCTGAGGTGTCTTACACACTCCCCTCTCATGGTGGGAAGAGCTGGGGGAAAACAGAGGTCCCCACTGTACTTGGAGACTGAAATTCTTAGGAGCCAAGACCCTGTAGTTACATTTTGTTCTGTAGATAATCTACAAAGAGGGCGCAGAAGATGGAGAATTAGGGCCGGCCCCCCGCGGGTTCGGATCCTATATAGGAATGGCCGGTGCGCTCACTGGCTGAGCGCGGTGCGTAGAAGCAAATGGCTTTGAAGGGTACTGAAAAGTCACATCTACTGCTATGACTCATATTTAATGTTTATTTAATGGAAATGGAGCGATATGCTTTCAAAAATAATAAATTACGTATGATAAAAAATGATTTTTTTTTTTGTTAAGTGTGGTTTGAATAAAACCAAGCTGTGCAGTGTAAGAGAAATTAGAATGAACTTTTCTCTGTCTCCCTTGTTTTCTCTCTCTGGTCTCATCTTGCCCCCCATTCTATTTTTCCTCCTACCGTGTGCTTTTGCTCTTTCTCTGTCTGTCTCTGTCTCTCTCTGCACCTCCTTCTCCTTCTGTCTGTCGCTGCCTTTGCAGTAAGTAAGTAGGTCTCCAGTCACTAACTGTGACCACCCCACTAAGTACTGTGCTGCATTCTGCTTGGAGTGTGGGGAGGAGAAAGACAAGGTGACAGCCAAGATGAAATACTTCAGATTCAGTTTGGGGATTGTTTTAATCCTTGTCCTTGGGGTCTCTTGTCTCAGCTGCTAAGATTTTTGAACATAGGCCAAACAGCCTTATTTCTGAGCACAGCATTCACGTCTTAAGAGCACAGGTAGGACAGGAATTGCCTGGGAAGGGTGTGAGGAAATTTCTGGAGTGATAGCAATGCCCTGTAGTTTTCATACACGTTTGGGTTATAGGGGTGCAAGCGTTTGTCAAAACTCAGCACATGTACGCTAATGGTTATGACAAACTTGAGGATGACAACATGTACACGTATGATTTGTGCATCTCGTTATATGTAAATTTCCCTTAGACAGAAAAAAAAAGCACTTGTAGGTATCAGAGTCTCATCTCTGAATATGGCATGAGGACTCTCGTCAGCTGCTGCACAAGAAGATGGGCTGGTGACTGGTGGTCCAGGCTGAACAGTCCTTCCCCAGTCCTTTTCCACGAGCGCCTGGCTCCCTGTAGACACTGGACAGACGTGGGTTCCCCAGGGAGCCTATATCTCCCAAGGGTGCCACCAGGAGGGCCGAGGCTGCAGCCTTCCAAACTCTGGGAGACTGCAGGTACCCAGCTCAGACAGCCACACGATCTGTTAGCCTGTCCGCCCTCCTCTCCTTCCTGTGCCCTTGGGGAAGACCACTTTGGAGTGGGTGGAGACCCCATTTACTGCTATCTCTTTGCTTTCTTGTGAGTCTTCTATCCCTTGCCCCTGGAAAACTGCAGTCCAAGTCCAGTCCACCAACACCCAGGGATCTATTTAGTGCATCCTGAGTGCAAGAAGGGAATCAGCCAGGGAGGTATTCAAAGCAGGATGAGGAAGATTTCGGGAGAGGAGGCAGGGAGAGCAGGGGACAGGGTCAGGCGTGAGCTCAGGTGGCCTCGGGGTCGGGCCTCCACTTGGGTGGATCTGGGATAAGACTGGGATTGGTCTGGATCCCAGCTCCGTGGCTCACTAAGGGCATGTGTCTGGGTTTCTCTCAGCCTGTGTCCTTGTCTGTGAAATGGGATGTTAAGAATGGTGTCAAGGGGACGAGATGATGTGTGTGGCTCTCCTGCCCCAGCCTTGCTCATGGGACGTGCTCAGAAGGGCTGCTCCTGTGATGATGGGGTGGGTGGGCAGGGAGGAGGAGGGTTAGGGTGGATCCTCTGGCAAAGCTCCCACAGTGCTGGGTATATGGTAAGGACTAAATGAACGCAGACAGAATTTGGAAAAGTCAAGAAAGGAGAGTGAAGGAGGAACGTTTGAGATCCCACAGAGGTGACCTTGAAAAGGGAGCAGGCCAAGATTATGAAGGCTGTAGAACATCAGGATGAGAAGGTTAGAATTCATATAATAGGTGATGGGGACCTGCTTCAGATTGGCAAACACGGAAGCCCCGTGATTCAAGGAAAGGTGCATGTGCGTACAGGGTGGACCGGAGCAGCAGTGGCTTGGGGTAGGGGATGAGACGGAGGCTGTCACAGGATCTGGTATTGATTAAGTGTCAGAGCTGACCTCGGGAGGTGAAGTGGGAGGAGCCACCACTACTGCTCCCAGAAAGTAGCTGGCCTGACTAGGAAAACACAACAGGAGAAATAAGGCAGCAGAGAACCCTATCCACTGGCAAATTTTTCTCAGGAGAGTCTGTTCCAGACAGTGGGACTCTAATGGTGCCCCTCCCTGAGCAGCTCTGAGATGCCTTCTCTGATAACTGCTCTCCTTCCTTCTTGGCTTCTTTGCCTCTTCTCAATGTCTTAGCCTGCAGGAATGGTCTTCTCACAGCAGGGAAGACTGAGGGAGGTTGGGGGTAGGAGGCAGAAGTGATGCGGAGGAACCCAGGCAGAGAGGTCTGAGGGTTCACAGCCAGGGCTGGGAGCTCCCTGGCTCTGAACTCAGTGGGTGAGCGGGGCAGCCAAAACCCCCAGGGTGACATGCCCCTGCCCCAAGGTGCTTTGCTCTGTTGAGCTTCTGTGCCATATAAATACTCTTATTTTTGTCTGTGTGCTGCAAGGTGAAAAGGGTGGGAAGCACTGGTCTAAAGGCCAAGAGAGAGCCCAAATTGCAGGCACCCCTTCTAGCTGCCACCAGCCTTGCCCTCAGCCCACTGTCACATTGACCTGCTGGGCTTGTCCCTTCTCCTTTCCGTCCATCTGTCCTGTCTAGCGGTGGGCCTGAGCAGTTGCCCGGAACCTGCTGTGCCCAGTAATGGGGTGAAGACTGGGGAGCGCTACTTGGTGAATGACGTGGTCTCTTTCCAGTGTGAGCCGGGATACGCCCTCCAGGTACCTCCCTCGACACCCTGGGGCAGGAAACAGGTGTCCTCTGAGAGGTGATTGGCCAGCCTTGTGCAAACAGAGCTGCAGTCACCAAGGAACCAGGAGCAGTCCCCAGTTCTCCTGGGGACTATTATCTACTCCCGGAGCTGCTCATGCAAAAGACAAATTTTGCTGACTTTAACAATTTGGCACAAGCCAGCCTCAGATATGTTTCTGCAAAGTTGGGCTTGACTCGACTTTAAGAAAATTTAATTTTCCTTTGAAGGCTATCAGGGCATTTGGTAATTAAAGGAGTCTCACAAGGAAACCTTTAGTAATGAGAATTCTTCAGTGATGCTTGTTAATCATTGTCCTTTCCAAAAATTTCTCTCCATCTTACCCCCTTCCCACAGTGGATCTATTTATCTTTGTGCATCTTGTCCCTTAACAAGAGACCCCCAACAAGCCCCCTGTTCTGGTTTGCACATACAATTGTGCCCGCAGGGGCAGCTCGCCCACCCCCTTCCTGATTCTTCCAGGGCCACGCCCACATCTCCTGCATGCCCGGAACCGTGCGGCGATGGAACTACCCTCCTCCGCTCTGTATCGGTAAGGGAGCCCAGACTTTTTCTGTTCATTTAAATCCATTTCCTCCCAGGGATTTGAGCCCAGGGGCATATTGTTGAGTTCAAGTTCAAATCAGAAGAAAGTGTGGTATGCTGGGTTTGCTTTTAGTCAGTTTTAGACTGTTTTTGTAATCTGCAGCTCTCACTCAAGGCTGTCATGGTTTGCAAACCTCTGCCCACCAAATGTAAAATTGCAGAAGGTTTGCCTATTTGAAAACATTGTAATGACCATTCTCATTCAAGATAATCAATCACACCCCAAAGGGAACTTCTAAGCACTTTGGGCTTATCCCTGTGACATTTTGTGGGCCAGACAGATAAATCCTGTAATAAAGAAATGTCAAGGGTTGCACATGAAACAAAGACTTAGCTTGGCTTCACTTCTTGTGCTGTGCTAGCAATGATAAGCTCAACAGATACAAGAAAAGACCGGGTCTCCCCCTGCAGAAGCTTCTGGTCTGGTTAGGCAAGGAGGAAACCAACATTTATTGAGGGTCTTCAATGTGCTAGGCTCAGTGCTAGGCTCAGTGCTGAGCTCAGTGCTCTGTGTTTCTTCACAGCAGATCTTCAGGGAAGGTATCATGATCCTAAATTTGCAAAATCAGAAACCTAAGTCTTTTAGGATAAAAAAGAAAGTGCCAGAGTCAGGAATGGAAACCTGAAGTTCTCTGGTGCCCAGCCAAGCATAAAGTGCCCTCAAAGCTGACCTTGGGACAAGAAGTGAGGGGAGTCAAGCGAGTGTCACCTGGGTGTAATGGCATTTCCCTTTTAGGATTTCATCAGAATACATGACAGTTCCCTTCCTTTGTCCTCTTTCTGCAGTCTTGGAAGAGTTGATTGGGCAGTGAGGAGAGGGAAATTTGGGGAGAGTGTAAGACATGCTGGAACAGACCACTTTCACTTGCCTGCGTGTCCTCACTCGCAGAACTGGCCTGTGAGGGGCCCGATCAAGGTCCAGGGTCCATAACCTGGGTGTGTGGACTCCTAGGCAGTCCTAGGATGTGCTTCCCTTCCTGAATTTACATACTCAGTTTTGCCCATGTGTATAATTTTGGGGGGAGATTTCTTTGGATTCTCAGAGGGGTTTGTGACTCAGCAAAGGTTAAAAACTGCTGCTCTGAGGGAGTTTGGAATGTTGGCATGGCCCCATATTCTCCCGGAGCTTGTCCTAACCCTTTGTCTCATCTCATTGTCACAGCACAGTGTGGAGGAGTAGTGGAAGAGATGGAGGGGGTGATCCTAAGCCCTGGCTTCCCAGGCAACTACCCCAGCAACATGGACTGCTCCTGGAAAATAGCACTGCCCGTGGGCTTTGGTAAGTCTCTGCAGTCCCCTGGAGGAGACAGGGGCTTCACGCCCAGACCAACTGGGCTGAAAACATGTCTGTGAAATCTCTCAGCATAACCTTGGCCAAGTCAGTTTCATGCTCTGCCGATTTTCTCATCTGTTAACCTCTCGTACAATCGTGAGGATTTGTTAAGAATGGCAGAGATGAAAGTATGGGAGGGAGAATCTTAGGGGCTGCCATTATTGTCATTTGAGTAATGGTATGTGGCTCAATTTCATTAGGGTACTAAATGGCATATTGGAGTTTAGAGCACAACTTAAGATCCAGGAAAGTGAAATGAGAAATTGCTCGAGGATGGTTAAAAAAAAAAAAAAAAAAAGAAGAAGAAGAAATCTATTTTACGGAGACTGGACCTCAAGTTGTGCTTTTAACTCCAATATCCGATTTATTATCCTAATTACATTGAACCAAAGTCAATGTGAAATTGAGTTTCCATTCTTCATACGCACATTCTAGCTGTCCTAGAGGCTGGGAGGGATTTGTTTTGTTTTCCATTTTTGGAGATGGAGTACGCCAGGCTTGCGAGGCCGTTGGAGTATGGAGGACATCGATGTGGGCACAAAATTTAATTGCTGGTAATTCATATATTGTGCACTGGAAATATAATTTAACCCCAAATATCTCTGTTGTAAGGATAGAGGCTTTGTGCTGATATGAAACCGATGGGCTGTCCATTGTGGGTCATCTTGCTCTGCTCCTAGAAAAAAAATGTCGCAAGGGACATTCCTACCAGGCCTGGGCTCTCCCAGACTGTGAGCCTCAGAAATGAAGATTGCCCATTTTGTCCTTTATTATTCAGTCTGGAGTGTGCCTTCTCATTAGAGAAGGGGCTTCCAGGAGAAAGCAGTCTAACCAGCCTTCTCTAGATCTGGTTGGAGCGGAGGAGAAAGATTCCAAAGGAGGGAGACTTCCCTTTAGTACCACCTTCTGAAGTAAACTGAGTACAAAGTGGTGACAGCGTTGGCAGCCTTGGGAGACTCCAGATTTTGAGACATTGAGCAAAGAAAGAGGATCTGGGAGACCCTATAGCTCTGCATCCAGTCTTGGGGCAGAACTTCAGATGATAGAGTGTGGGGAGAGGTCAACATCCAAAGGCAAACAGAAGTTTAAATGGATGATTGTTCTCTATAAGTCCTTATGTTCAGCCACCAGAGTTCTCTTTCACTAAGTCCTGGGCACTTATCCAGGCTCTGGGGAATAAGTCTACTGCAGGGTTCAGTGGCAGAGGCCAGGATCCCTTGCTTGCAAGGTCCCTAATACGGCCCTTGGTTTCAGTGTGTGAAGAGCCACTGCATTTACATGATGCTGCCACTAGATGGCGCTCACAGTTCGGTTCTTTCTACAAAATTTCTCAATTCAGAAATTTTGCAATTCTTAAAAGAGCCCTTTTGGTGGGCATGCAGTCCACAGTGTTTTTGTGTAAAGGGATGATGTATGGGCCATGGAATAGAAAGCAGAGGTTCCACAGATGATATATACAAAGATGTTCATCACAAAATTATCTACAATTTGGAAACAATCTGCATGTTCATTAATAGGGGAGTGAATTGTGCAGTCAGATAATTCATAAAGTTGAATTAATATGCAGTTAAAAATTAATGAACTATACTTTTGTATATTGATATGGATGGACTTTGAAAAACACAACGTTGAGTAAAGAAGTTTTCAAAACTGTATATACAGTATGATATTATTTATATAAATGTTTAAAATATAAACTTAGATATGTAGTTAAGAATCTAAAACCATGAACTGGAAGGATATCTTCCAACTTCATGACAGTGATTGCTTCTGTGGAGGCAATGAGGGAAATGGAACAGGACAGGAGATGAAGGGTCTTCAACCTTATATGTCAAGTCTTTATTCTTTAAATAATCAGATGCAAAAATTATGCATGTGTTCCTTCTAAGCAAATGTAAAAGTACAGATGAGTGCATTTTAACAATTCAGATCTTTTTGTAATCCCATCATGCAGAGATAATCAGCAGCAGCTTAGTCCTCCACCATTGGAATAGAACCCCCATGAAGATAAGGACCTTACTGGTCTAGCTCATACTGTGCGATGCCCACCTAGCACAGCCCTGGCGCATGGCAAATGCTCATAAATACCATTAGCGAATGAATGAATATTCTTCCAGGTTTGTTAATACAAAAATTAGAATTGTATTCTATATACTATTTTGCGATCTGATTTTCACAATTAACAGTGCATTGTGGGCATTTTCCTATGCTCAGTAAATATATTTTTTCAATAACATTTTCCATAGTAACCTAATTTTGAAAATCTTATCAGTAAACATATTAAATTCCCACCTCCATTCTCCAAACAGTATATTTAATATGTACATTAAGGACTTAAATAGATCCATTTAACCTGTCACGCTGCTAGGAGATCTTGATTAACCCACTAAGATCCCAAAGTGTAAACTTCATTTGGCTTCTTAATGGAACAGGTAGGACAATGTGTACCTCTAAGCTTTATATTTTTGAATTAACTTAAGGGTTTTAGAAAATGCTAGTATTGAAGGTCATGTCTTTTGGTTAGGTGTGGGGGGTGTTATTTTTATGTAAAAAAGCAAAACTGTCTTTATACTGACATTAGTCATATGACCCACCATTAAATCAAATGTTGACCCTGAACTTTGTTTTCAATAAAATAAAATGGACTTAGGAAGGAGCTCTGAAATGGCTGATACCTTTACTTT
Organism: Cynocephalus volans; assembly: GCF_027409185.1. Taxonomy (NCBI): domain Eukaryota; kingdom Metazoa; phylum Chordata; class Mammalia; order Dermoptera; family Cynocephalidae; genus Cynocephalus; species Cynocephalus volans. The sequence goes on along the minus strand of NC_084467.1, from coordinate 26,713,409 downwards.
TGAATAAATAATATACTTTTAAGTTCAGTCCTGCCTGAAGACAAGAGACCAAACTGGACCAGCCTCTCCCAGAGTGTGTCCTGGGAAGGGTGACTGGGTGGGGAGTCAGTGGTAGGGACTCGTGGGCTCTGGAGGAGATGCTTTCCCAAGGCGGCACACTTCAAGCAGGACTGCGTGGCTTTGGGCACTGTCTGCCTCTGTCTTGCTCCCAGGAGCTCACATCCAGTTCCTGAACTTCTCCACCGAGCCCAACCACGACTTCATAGAAATCCGGAACGGCCCCTACGAGACCAGCCGCATGATGGGCAGATTCAGCGGAAGCGAGCTCCCGAGCCCCCTGCTCTCCACGTCCCACGAGACCACCGTGTACTTCCACAGCGACCACTCCCAGAACCGGCCAGGATTCAAGCTGGAGTACCAGGGTAAGGACAGGAGTGCCTGTCAGCTCCTCTGTCCACCCCCGTCTCTTACCCACAGCCCCTGACCTTCCCAGCCTTCCACGTGGGGGGAGGGAGGCCTCTGGGGATGAGGCGGGGGCTATCCACGGAGGCTTCCTTCTGGTGGCCTAGCTCTCTGGCTGCTGAGACTGTCTAACCCTTTTGGGCGGCTTAAATTCTCCCACAGCCTTTTCCAGAATGCCAGGACCAACAGTGCCCTCTGAGACTCCACTCTGTCCAGACCAGACAGCTACCAGCTTTCTCTGGGCAAGTGGCCCATTCCTTCCTGCTTTTGCATCCCACATGTCCAGCCAGCCACTTCTCCTCGGGCTTGAGAAGCTTAGTGACTCCCTCTGGGTCCTTCTTTGAATGTCAGGCCCTGATACCCGCAGCAGAGCTCCTGCTAGGACAGGATGGAGGGTTCCGGTAACAGTAACAAGAGCGCCCAGTCAGACTTGCACGATGAGGCAGGGTTTTCCTTTGCGAGGCCCAGCCACACTCACCTTCCTGAGGTGAGATCCTGTGACCGGCCCCGCTCCTCCTGGTACACTTTTCCTGGAAAAAGCCCCATCCACTCCATTTCAGTCTTCCCCTGTGGGTTTGGAGATTGTGCCCAACCTGTGCAGCTGTCCATGGCGACCCTGAGCAGGCTCACCTTCTCCCTCCGATGCTTCCCTAGTGTGACAGATGGAACCATGTGTTCTAACCACTTTCTCAGATTCTTCTACTGGTTTTTTTTTTGGGGGGGGGGTTGTTTTTCATATTTTTAGGTTTTTTTTCAGTACTAAGAGATGGTTGTGAAAGAATTAAAACATTACATATGTTTTTATGGGCACATAGTCAGCTCAGGCTGTTATAACAAAATACCATAAACTGGGTGGCTATAAACAACAGGAATTTATTCCTCACAGTTCTGGAGGCTGCAAAGTCCAAGATCAAGATGCCGGCAGATTCCATGTCTGGTGAGGACCCACTTCCTGGCTCATAGACAGCCCCTTCTCCCTGTGTCCTCACAGGGGGGAAGGGGAAGGTAGCTCTCTGGGGCCTCTTTTACAGGAGCACTAATCCCCATTCATGAGGGTGGACCTCCAAAGGTCCCACTTCCAGACACCCTCACTTTGGGGATGAGGCTTCAACATATGAATTTCACAAGGACACAAACATTCAGGCCATAGCATGCATCATAGAAAGTCAAAATTCTCCCATAAGCCCACCCCATCACTACCTATGCAGAGTATCAGCATTTAACAATTCAGTGTATACTTCCCCATTTTTTTCTGTACATATATTGTTGTAGCTGTATTATTACATTTTAGCCAAAAATGGACCGTGCTATAAATACTGTTTTCCAATTTTCTTTTTTAAAATTAATTTTTAATTATACAAACAATTCACAAACACATTCACCTTGTTAAAAAAAGGAAAATAAAAAGAAGGAAAGAAATTAAAACATTACAGGTAAAGCCAAAGCTCTCTTTGTCTGCAGACTCCAAACCCAGGATTATTCCCCGGAAATAACCACTGTTGTTTTGGTGTGATCTTTCCAGACCTTTTTCTATGCCTTGACATACATGTTATATGTACCTGTGGAAAATATGTAATGTTTATAAAATTGTTGACCATGTTTTCTGTATAAATAGAACCATACTATATGTAATTTTCTGAGACTTGGCTTTTTCATTCTGGAAATAATACGGCATGGAGCTCTTCCCCTGTCAGAGAGAGAGGCTGAGCGAGCATTGGGCTTGTCACTTAGGGAAAGCCCTGAAGGGCATCCGGTGAGGTGAGCGCAGCTGAACCAGCCATACAGGGGATGCCTCCTCAGAGGCTCGTGTCTGTCTTAGGGGAAACTTGGGTGAGCATGGCTGGGCTTGTCACCACGGGAGGAGCTGAGCCTCACACCCATATGGTGCTGCTTCACTGGTGGTGACGAAGCTGCCACACCCAGGGGAGCCATGTGTGGGCTCATCACAGAGGCCAACCTTCCACAAGAGCGTCTGTGCCTTTCACGGGGGAGGCACAGGCCTTTCAAAAAGGGTCACAACTCATCAGATAGCCATAGTCTGTCACAGGAGAGACTTGGTCCCAACTACGTTGTCAGTGTTCCTCTCAGGAACAGAGGCGGCACCTGCCACCCGGGCTTGCCCTGTGTGTTAGTGTCCTAGGACTGCCATAACAGAGTACCAGAAACCAGGTGGCTTCAACAACAGTTTTATTGTCTGACAGCTCTGGAGCTGGAAATTCAAGATCAAGGTGTCAGCGGGGTTGATTCCTTCTGAGGCTGTGAGGGAGGATCTGTCCGAGGGTCTCCCCAGCACCTGGTGGGCTGCTGGCAATCTTTGGCACTGCCTGGCTTGGAGAAGTATCACACCAGTCTCTGCCTTCGTCTTCACATGGTGTTGCTCTCCCGGTGCCTCTGTCTCCAAATTACCCCTTTTTGTAGAAACACCGGTCATACTGGATTAGGGCCCACCCTAATTAGACCTCATTCTAATTTAGGTAAGACAGGTAAAGATCCTATCTCCCAATATAGTCACATTCTGAGGTACTGGTGGCTACGACTTCAACATGTGGATTTTCGGGGGACACAATTCAACCCATAACAGCCTCTGACAGGCCTAAGTATTCTTTCCTAGGCTTCTCCTCTCTCATAAATATAAATATTGACGCCACCTTTGTGACAGGGACAGCTGCTCCAGGGCCCCCCCCACACACGATGCCTTACCCCTAGACATGCACAGCCCTGCACACTGAGTCCGCGTGTGGGACCAGCCACTCTCCCTGCGCTCCCTGCGTGGTACTCCCGGGAGTACTGTCGCACTGGGAGCAGCCTCAGACTTCCCATTGGCTACCCCCCCAATGTCCCCCAGAAGAGACCTAACTACTCCCATGGAGCCCTGGCCTTGAGTTCACACCCAGCCCCACTCACCAAGCCTTCCTTTGGGACATGCTCCCACCGAGGCTGTCCCACATGAGGGCCCTGCTATCCCTCTGGGGCTTCCGGGACCACAGGCCAACACCCCAGGTTAGCGTTTCTCTCCATGTCATGACTGTTACTCCCGTGAGGTTTCAGTGTTCAAGGCACCCAGTCCTCAGGATTTTCCCTGTGTGAGGAAGGCACGGGGGGCTCAGCGTGTGCCCTCCTCAGACCCCAACTGTGTAAGAAACCCAGCAACATCCGCCGGGGCTTCCACTCTGTGACGGGCCCCTCCTCCCGCTCACGTCTGGACTTGCCGTGATGCCCCCCTTGAGCCACAGGCCCAGGTACTTGCTCTGCACCTGCCCGTGTGCCAGTCCTCACGGTGCCTGTGGAACCTCGCACAGTGTCGGTCACCTGCTCCCCTCAGACTTGAGCTCGGCTTCTATTAAGGCTTCTTGTTTGGCATGATTCCAACCTCGTGGACTAGGCTATTTCTAGTGGCAGAGGCCCAAGTACTCCCACTGAGGCCTCCCGGTTTGTGACAAGCCCAAACGCTCCTCCCTGACCAATAGGCCCACATTCTCCATCTGTACCTTCCCTCAGCCCCATGGAGTTGTACCTTGTAAACAAGCTCTGACCACTTTCCCAGGTTTCTCCTTTATGGAAAGACCCAGCTTCATGAAAGAGCCATCTGTCCCCACCGAGGCTATTTCTATGGAGCAGACCCAGCTCTCTGTGGGCCTCGACTTTCCCTGGAAGAAGTCCAACTCTTTACTTTCTCCAAATTTCTCCAGTTGGACGCTCTGAACGTCCCAGCTGGGGCTTTCTTTTTCCTTCTTCAGGTAAATATTCCCATAAAATTGTTAGGAATTGCATAATCTATTCCTACCAAGGACCCCCAGTCTGACAGGCTTAACTTACTCCATTAAAACTTCTCAGGAGGATCGTGTTTATAAAGGACTTAGCAAAATGACTGAGACATATAATTGTTCCAAAATGTTAGGCATCGTCATTCCCAGTGTTTTAAATGACAGCACTTAGAAATTGTATCTATTCCCACAGTGGCATATTGCTTTGGGACAAACCTGACTCCTCTCCCTGAGGAGTCCTTCTTAGCAAGTTAATGTCTCTTCCTCTTAGGGTTTTTTCCTGCCCTACAAGCCCAACCTCTGTCTTTGAAGCTTCTGGGGAAATGGGCTCTGAAATTTTTCTCAGTATGAAAGGAATCTAGGTGTTCTCACTGAAGTATCTGTCTTTTTGAAAACCCCAGCTCCTTCTACTTGACGTAATTTCTGTAAAAGACGCCAGCAACTGTGGTGAAGGCAGCTCCTGACTTCTAACACGTGGCTGCCATCTTCAGGCTCCTCACCATCTCTGTGTCCACATAGTTCCCAATGGGGCTTTCTTTAAAGGCAAACCCATCCCATTGGGTCACCTCCCTGGGCAACAGACTCCCTGCTTTCCACTAAGGCTTTCACCACCTAATTGCCCAAACTCCTTCTACTGACAGGACCACATCTGTCCTTTGGCTGCCAGCCCACCCAATGCCACTATGGCTCCTAGATTTTTGGCTCAGTTTTTGAAACCTGCCCAGTTCTTCCCACCGAGACTTCCCTGTGTGACTTTGAATGTAAACACATGACTCAGCCACTATCACAGAGTGAGTGCTTAGGAAATGTGAGCTTCCAGATCATCATTATGTATATTGTGATTACGTATGATAAATGCATTCACTTCCACGAACCACTCATTGGGTTTCAGTTACTCCCATTAAGAATTTCCACTGCAAGAACATTCCATCTCCTCCTACCACTGATTTCCTGCCATGAAGGCTGTTCTTTGTCCTGTGGACCCAATTAACGGAAGGCTTTGCTCTATAGGATGAGCTGAGCAAACCCTCAGCAACCTGTCCCTGTTGGCCGGTCCTCAGCTACTTCCATTAAGACATCTTTTGAATCAGCTCCATTCATTCTCATGGATGCAATTTTCCTGCTCTTTGGAGGGACTTGCTTATATGACATCACACATTTCTTTTATTTCCTCTGGGAAGTTTCTCTTTGCCACAGCTTTGGCTTACTCCCACCAGATTTCTTCCTTGCTAATTAGGGTTCTAATTTCTCAGAGTCGGAAAAACCCAGCTCAAATCCTCATCTCCCTCCTTCCTGTGTTTGTGATCTTGATCACTGCTGTGAAGGTTAAATGAAATAAGCAACATGGAAAAACCTAGGCCAACTCCTGGCCCCAAGTCAGAGCTCAGTCAATAGTGGTGTGGTTCAGCAATGTCTTCCCTGAGCCTCCTTTTACCATGGAAGTACTCATAATAGATAACATTTATTGAGCTTTTACCATGTGTCAGAACTGTGCAGAGCTATGCATGTATTATCCTCAGTCAATAACCACTTTATAAATAAGAAAACTGAGGCATAGAGAAGTTAAATAACTTACCCAAAGCCAACAACTTGTAAATGACAAAGGCCCATCTGAATCCACGTCTTGGTGCTTCACCACTATGCTAACTCTCTATTGCTCCTATATTCTGGTCAGGGAGAAAATACCCAGAGAGAATAAAGCAACCTTTTCTCCTGATCTTTTCCAGCCTATGAACTTCAAGAGTGCCCAGACCCAGAGCCCTTTGCCAGTGGCATTGTGAGGGGAGCTGGCTACAATGTTGGGCAGTCAGTGACCTTCGAGTGCCTCCCAGGATATCAACTGATTGGCCACCCAGTCCTCACGTGTCAACATGGCACCAACAGGAACTGGGACCACCCACTGCCCAGGTGTGAAGGTATGTCCCTCCCTCATCCCTGGTGATTCTTCCTGGGGTTGTCATGGAGACTGATCCCCAGCAGTCCCACATTCCACCTGCCTGCTCCATGGGATTGCCAGTGCTGGGAGGTGCAGGGGAGCATTGTCCATCCTGTTTTCATACAGATGTGACCCAGCCTAGCCAGAGAGAGCATCCTGGTGACAGAGCTCTGAGCCAGCACTAGGGAGGACATAGAGGAGATGTGGGCCACAGCCAAGGGGAAGATACACCCAGCCCTTGGAAAGATCCAACCTAATGGACTCCCCGATCCTGTGTGGAAGGGAAGGCTCCACATGAGAGTGTGGGCTCCCAGTGGCGTGCCGAGGGGCAGAGAGGTAGAGTTAATGATGGCACCTTCCCAAAGGGAGAAGGGAATGAAGACTCTCTCTAAGAGCTTTCTTGTTTCCCTCTACCCCTCCCATTAGTCTCTCCTTCCTACATGTGTCTGGAGAGAGCTGAGCTGATGGTGTCAGGGAACTGGAGATGGCACCTTCTTGGGTCTTCTTCCTTCACCAGAACCAGGATGGACGATGGCTGAAAGGTCGTGCTGCCTCTACCCCCATCAGTGCACCGCAGTCCCATTTTCCTTCCTTTTTCACTCTGGCAGCCGAGCAGTCTCCTGGAGGAGAAGCTGGAATTTGTCTTGGAAGGGGAAGGTGTGGCAGGGGCCACAAATCAGTGTAGGGTGCCCTGGCTCTGGGATCAGATCAGCCCGGGCTCCGTGCCTGAACCATGTCGCCTCTTGAGCTTCGGTTTCTCCCTTAGTAAAGTGGGTCTTCATCTCTGTCTCCCAAGAGCTGGAGGATTTCACAGACGGCTCGCTCCCAGACAGCGAACTCTCAGTATTAACTCTCCACAGAAAAAGAGACCCTGTCTGCAGAACTGAGCTGCTCTGGTGTTGGAATATAAGACTGTTTTTTCTTAAACTATTAAACTCCCAATTAGTTTTACAGATTTTCAGAGCCACACTGTGCATAACCAGTTGAGGGTTCAGAATTGTTGGCTGATCACGTGCTGCGTGACAAGCTTCACTGTGGACCTCAGTCCCTCTTACTCCTCGTTTGTCTCCAGGTGGCACCGTGGGGGGAGGAAAAGGGCAATTCTTTCTCAGGCTGCTGTCCTGAGCCAGAAGCTCCTCTCCCCTCTGAGAAACCTGCTTCTCCTGATTTCTTCGATACCATATTCACTTGCTTTTCCAAATACCTTTTTGCCTGTGCCACCTTTTTCGTTCATCTCTTCCTTTGTCTGCCCCTTAAGTATTGTTCTCTGGAGTTTTTTCCAAGACCTTGTCTCCTTACTAAATATCTTTACTTATTTCAGAGATATTTAAATCCAAGCATATTCAAAATTGAACTCGTCCTCTTTCTGCCATTAAGCTGAAATCCCCCTCTAGTGCCGGGCACCCCTAGTCACCTGGTTACTCAGCCCTTCCTTTAGGCACCTCCTTTCTGCTCTTCTCCCATGCTCACCAAGTCCTGCTTTCTCCATGCTAATCACCTTGCGAATGCATGCGCATTTTTCTCTCCACTGCCTCTACCTTAATCCAGGCCACCACCTGGATGAGCCCCTCACGGGTCTACCTTTCAGTCTTACGCTCCTCGAGACATTCTTCACAGTGTAGTGAGAATGAGCCTTCAAAACCATCAGTATGATTTCCATTCCTTTGGGTGTATACCAGAAGTGGGATAGCTGGATCATGTGCAAGATCTATCTGTAGTTGTCTGAGAAACCTCCATACTGTTTTCCACAGTGGTTGTAGTCATTTACAGTCCCACAGATGGAGAGAACGTACCGAGGGATGCACAGTGGAGTGGGGGAAAGGGGGATGGGGAGGGAGGTCAGGGATAATTGCGTGGGGGACATGGGTTATAATCACAATTTGGGGTAATGGGCATGCTGCCAGTATGGATCTGGCCATCACATCACGGACATGAGTGGTGGCAATCAGCTTTGTACCCCATGAATATTCGTAACCAATAAAAAAAAAAGAAACCAAGAAATCATCAGTGTGCTCCTGCCACGCCCTTGCGTGGAAGCCAGCAAGGCATCCCCGTCTCCCTTGGGGTACTTTCCAAACCCTTTAACGTGGCGCACCATGTCCCTCCGGGCATCCTCCACTCTGCACGGACTGTATGCTGCAGCTCAGCTGAAATACTTTCCACTTTCCCACTGCGCCATGTTTTCTTGCCTCTGGTTCTTAGCACATGCCGTTCCTTCCTCGTACAACACTCCTCTCCTCTCCTACCTTGCCGCCTTAGCCCTAGTCTTCCCTCGGGTCCCAATCTCAGTGTAAATTCTACCAGGAATCCTTCCCTACTCTCCCAAGAGCAGAGGAGGGGCTCTGCCGAGCGTCCCGCAGCATTCCACGATGACGGCAGCTCCACCTGTGCTGCGGACGCTGCTGCATTTGGCTGTGTCCTGGTGGACTGTGAGTGCCACGGGACAGAAGTAGAGCATCGTGCTCCCCGCTGTCTCCCCGGGCCATGCCTGGCACATGTAGGAGGGATGGTGTGTCCGTGGGCACTTTCGGGATGCATTTGCATTCACAGGAACCCCGTCCTCAGTCTGGTCTGCCCCATCCAGATGTCTGTTTGATGCCCCACATCAGCCAGAACCATGCATTATTTTGGACCACGGTGTTTGGAGGGTTTTTTTGCCCAGCATCCTTGTTTATTCTCCTCCCTGGTGACTGAGTCTGAACACCATGGAGACTTCAAGGCCCCTTCATCCACCTGCCGAAAGCCTAGATCAGACTGAGTGTAAAATTGGGTGTTGCTTTGGGGAATAGGAAGGTAAGGAGAGAGGATCATATCTGTTCAGCGAATGTCTCCTCTGTGAGCAGGGCACTGGGCTGCTGCACATTTTACATGCAACATTCTGCCTCATCAATGCACAGCGCCATGAGGGGCATTCTTAGCCCCATTTTACAGGTGAGGAACTGAGACTCAGAGAGACTAACCTACCTGTCTGAGACCCGCTGGTCAATAAACGGCCTAGCCATGATTTGGGCTCGACTTTAGCTTCGCCACAAGAACCCTCAACTCTGAGTCAAGACCAAGCACTGCTCTAGAAAGAAAATTGAAGAGAAAGAAAAGGCTACTTTTATAACTTCTTAGCTCTTCCCAGCAAAAGACTGTAGCCCTGACCCTAACATCTGTCCCTTCCTGTTCCTAGGAAGGGAGAGGGCACAGCTTCGATGTGTCCTTCCTTCTTGGCAGGTCTGTTCCATGAGAAAAGGAAGGAGGGGCTGAGGTTGAGTCAGACCCACAGACGCCCCTAAAGTAAAGACTGGGGGCCAGAAGGGGGGTGGCGTGCTGGCACTGGTGGGTAGAGCCCGGCACGGCCATCCTCAGCCCAGTCACCCTCCCCATCCCTCCCGACCTCCTTGCCAGGGTGACTTGTGCTGGGAGCTGAGATTTCGTTAGGAAGGCATCTGAATTCTCAGGTGGGTGGTGCTCTCCAGCACTCATCTGTGTGTTCATGTTCCCTCCCTGGCAGTGCCCTGTGGCGGGAACATCTCCTCTTCCAATGGCACTGTGTACTCCCCGGGCTTCCCCAGTCCGTACTCCAGCTCCCAGGACTGTGTCTGGCTCATCACCGTGCCCATTGGTCATGGCGTCCGCCTCAACCTGAGCCTGCTGCAGACAGAGCCCTCCGGAGACTTCATCACTATCTGGTAGGGCCAGGTGCCATGTCGGCAGCCATGAGAAAGGAGCATTTGCAGGGCTCTACCCTGGGTCACTCATGTATTAGTTCAGAAAGCCAAGAGCTGAGTGGTTTTAGATGGCGGTCATCCTCCTGGGTTTCAAGTAAACATAATGGAATGAAACCCGGCTTCAATTAGCCATTGTGACTCCTTGAAGGAGAGGGTGGGAGGGCAGGCCTCCCAACTTAGGGTCCTGCTAGGGCCAGTGAAAGTGCCAATGGGGGTATGAATGGGAGTGGGCATGGATACACAGACTTTTCTAAGTATTTCCAGAGTTGAAACCAGCATTCTACGTGTACCTAAGATCAGTTACCCAGTCTAACAGCAGAGGCAGGAGGTAGAACTTGATGAAATCCCACCGGCTATCTCATGCTGAGCCAGCACTGTCCAACAGAATTTTCTGCAGTGACAGAAATGTTCTATATTTGTGCTGTCCAATACGGTAGCCACTGTCATGTGGCAACTGAGCACTTGGATGTGACTAGAGTGACTGAGGCCAATTTTTAAACTTTAATTTTAATTAATTTAAATGTACATACCCACATGTGGCTAGTGGTCACTAAATTGGACAGCTCAGCTCTGAGTTATATAGTTATATATACCATGATGAGTTAATTTTAAAATGAGAATACAAATTTTAGTGGATAATTGCAGTTTTTTTGACAATTTTTCCCGAACCACTGAATCTTTGGACAAAGATGTAAGTTTTAAAATTTTTTGTTTGGAGATTACTGCCGTTCTGAGAATCATCAGGGGATAGTAGGCTACTCCTCCCCAGTTCCCAGGGCTGGATGACTGTTGCAATACTGCCCCAGGTTAATTTGCAAGCAATGGCTAAGCACAGAGTGGGGGTGGGGGGTGGGGGGTGGACTAGATAAGGTTATAGAAATCTTTTGCCCAGAAAGGCAACATGGGTATGTCTCTTTGCTTGAGGGGGACAAGGAAATGGGCCCGGCATGGACAGCAGCAGGAGAGCCCTACACCAATTCTGCAGCCCTGTCCTAGTGCTGCCTCAGGCTGAGAGGACCTGCATGAGACCTGCAGCCCTGCTCCATGGCACTGCATTGCCTCAGGAGCCCCTGGGGAGGCTGGGCTGGTGAAGGACCAGGGGAAAGAGGAATCAGTGTGAGCTTCCCTGACTCTGTCAACTCCCTGGGAGACTGAGTTGGGGAGGTTGGAGAGATGTGTTTAGTGCACTGGGGAAAGAGTGTTGGGTGCAGGAAGAATCATAGCCACCCGTTCCAGGTATCTCTTAAGGCCACTGACGACACCAGGTGGAGCAGGCAGCCATGGTGACTGGTGACATTCTAGGACCTTCTCTCCTCCATGCAGGGATGGGCCACAACAGACAGCTCCACAGCTTGGAGTCTTCACCCGGAGCTTAGCCAAGAAAACGATGCACAGCTCTTCCAACCAGGTCCTGCTCAAGTTCCACCGCGATGCAGCCACAGGGGGTATCTTCGCCATAGCCTTCTCAGGTCAGTATGGAAGTCTGGCCTGGTGGAAAGGGCCAGGCTCTGAAGTCAAGGTCGGGCTTGACTCCTGGCTCCACCATTCGCTAGCCATGTGATGCTGAGTGAGTTGCAGAGCCTCTCTGAGCCTCAGTTTCCCCAGAGGTATGAGAAGTAAGTGTACTGGCTTATGTGAGCGCTCGCATACAGAGTTCCTTAAGCGCAAGTTCTCCTGCGCCCCCACACAGCCAGAGCAGAGCGCCACAGGAGGCTGAGCCCTGGTGCCAGGTCCACTCACTCACGCCAGCTCACTGGCTGGGCTGTCCTTTACCTGTGTCCGGCTTGTCTCTTAGCACCTTCTGGAGGCTTGCCCCCCCTCACTTCAAGGGAACCAGGGCCTCTGCTGTCCTCGCAAGGAGTGCTCTGTTTTTGTGCACAAATAAAGGCATAGTGATTTCAAGCAGAAGAGCATAAACAATTCAAGGTGGGTTTGTCCTTATCGGGAGCCTGTTTTCTTCTAAGAGTCCAAAGTAATGGACCTGGATATTTCTTCATTTTTGTTTATAGCAAACACTGCATAGAAAAACTTAAAGAAAGTTCTCTGTGGTCTTGTGCCCATCTACAGAATGATGTACATGTTTATGGTTTACAGGGCATTACATATATTTGAACTGTAAATCAGAAAAGCTGGATTTTATTCCTGGCTCCCCCTTGGGCCAGGTATGTGTGGCCTTGCCCAGGTCCCTTCCCTACTTGAGACCTCAGTTTCCTCGTGTGTAGAATGAAGGGCTTTGAGTTTGTGACCTCCAAGCATTCTTCGAGGTGGATATTTTACCCCTGTTTTACAAGTGAGGAAATGGGGGCAAAGGAAGGCGACAGTACTTGCCCAGAACTTTGTGGACAGAATTGGGAATGGAGCTCAGTTCTTCTAATCCTGCAACATCTGCTCCAATGCAGTGGCTCAGTGCTGTTGCTTCACGTGTGCATTTATAGAAACTTGAACACATGCAGCCCTAAGCCCGTGGAAGAGGTAACAATAGAGAAACAGAAAGAGACAGCAATTGTCATGTAAAGATCATAGGCGGCTCTGGCTGCCATTCCCAGGAGCAGTGGCCAAGGGTGAGTGTGACATGGAAATGAGACTCTGCCCTTTCGTCTGCCCCAGTCCCCATGTCCGTCTTGTTGGGCACTCCCCACTAAAGGGACCCAAGCTTTAAGGCTATGTCATTTTGACTTGTGACTTTCCCACAGAGTGATGGAGTGTGGACTCCAGAGTCACAGGTGTGGGTTCAAATCTTGGCTCTGCCACATATAAGCTATGTGACCTTGGCCCTGTCATTTCACCTTTCAGAGCCTCAGTTTCACTATCCACCAGATGGGAAGAATATAAGTGCCTAACCTCATAGAGTTAAATGAAACAATGCACAGAAATTCTTAGCTCCAGGCACAGAATACAAAAGATACTCAGTAGATGGTAGATTCAGTAGTCATCATCATCATGACTATTTTTATTATGTTTAGATAGTGACAGGTGCAGTGTGAAGTCACCTTGGTGCTAGGCCAGATCTTTTTTTTCTATTCCTGAGCCTTCATCTGTGCCAGGAACAGGTAAAGGGAGCTTAGCACAGCCCTACGCCATCCTGTTCCCAAGTTCTCCTAAGTAAGTCTCCCCATGAGAGCACTTGCTTCAGGGTATATCCTGGGCACGGTGCATCTTCTGCCTCTCAGATGAGATATGAGGCTCTTGCTATGGTCTGAATGTTTCTGTCCCCCCAAATCCATGTGTTGGAATCCTAATCCCTAAGGTGATGGTATTAGGAGGTGAGGCCTTTGTGAGGTGATTAGGTCATGATGGTGATTAGTGCCCTTATAAAAGTGACCTGATGAAGCTCATTCCCCCTTCCACCATGTGAGGACACAGCAAAAAGACAGTTGTCCACGAACCAGTAAGGAAGTCCTCACCAGACACCGAATTTACCAGCACCTTGATCCTGGACTTCCCAGCCTCCTAAACTGTAAGAAGTAAATTCCTGTTGTTTATAAGCCATCCAGTCTATGGTAATTTGTTACAGCATCCCAAATAGGCTAAATCAGTCCTTAAGTATCAGCTGAAACCGTAGTCCAAGTCGACCAGAGGAGCAGGCAGAGGCCTGGGCAACAGAGGAGCCACTGCTGTACGCAGGTCAGCAGGCTCAAGTGGGAGAGGCACCGTGCTCGGGCGAGTGCGTGAGAAAGGCACACTCCATGCCTCCTGGAACTTGTGATAAACAGTGGAATATATCATACATATAAAAAGTGGAAGTAACATGCATGTGCGGTTTAAAGGATAATAAAATAAACACCATAACTAAACCTAAGAAGAAGAACACCCAAGTCTTTGAAGCCCCTGTTCCTTCCTCAACACATTCTCCATCTCGACCCTGGAGTTAACTGTGATCCTGAACTTCTTGTTAGTCGTTCATTGCTTTTCTTTATAATTTTACACCATATGTGTGCGTCTCCAAAAATATATGTTGTTTAATTTTGCATGTTATTTCTGTTTTGTAAAGAGAATCATTCTATAAATGTTTTCCTGTGACCTGCTTTTTTCACTCAAAATTAAGTTTCTGAAATTCATGCTGATGCATGTGACTGTACTTAGTTCATTTTTCAATGTTGTATAATTCTATTGCATGAAAATAAAGCGATTTATCTCGTCTACTGTTAATGAGTGTTTAAGTTATTTTATTTCAAACAATGTAAACATTGTTGTAGATTCCTTATTGTAAACACGTACAACAGTTTCTCTAGAGTGCCTGCCTGTGTGGAATTCTGAGGTTGTAAGAATCCACATGTTCAGTTTCACTAGGTAATACCAAATTTATCTTACAAAGTGGTTCTAACGATTTACACTCTTCCCAGCAACTAGTTCCATTGCTGTACATCCTTGCACACACTAGGTTTTATTGAACTTTTTAATTTTTATCAATCTGGTGGATTCAGGAAATGGCATTTCACTTTTATGCTGATGAGACTGAGCATACTTTTGTATCTTTATTGACCATTCATGCTTCCTGCTCTGTGAAATGCCTGCTTCCCATAGAGCTTTCTTCCTCCAAGGAGAGAGAGATTATAAACAAGTAAGTGGACAAATGAAAGCTTTTCAGTGTGTAATATGGGCTATGAAAGAAACAAATAGGAGGCTAATATAGTGAACAAAATGGAGAATCTTCTTCATGTGGAATAATTGTGGAAAATCTAAGAGGTGATATGTGAGACAAGAACTAAAGAAAAAGGAGCTAGACTTGCAAAGACTGAGGAGTAGGAGAATTTTTGCCTTTCTATAGGCAAACATTAGTGCTAAATAACTTTCTTTTTTCTTTTTTAAATTATTATTAGCATAATAATTATTACAAATCGTGATTTTTCTTTATGCCCTTTACCCAACCTATCCCTCCCCAAACCCCCTTCCTCACCTCCCCCATGTCCAGCAACCTCAGGTTTGCTCTCTCCTTCTCAAAGTTCAGTGAATCACTGTGGTCTTTTCTTTCTTTCCTTCTTTCTCTCTTCCTTCTTTCTTTCCTTCTTTCCTTCTTTCTTAGCACCCAGTTATAATTGAGAACATGCTGTATTTCTCTTTCCTTGTTTGGCTTATTTCATTTAACATAGTTTTCTCCAGACTCATCCATGTTGCTGCAAATGGCAGAATTTCCTTCTTTTTATGGCTAAGTAGTGTTCCGCTGTGTATATATACCACCTTTCCCTTATCCAGTCATCTGTCGAAGGACACAGGCTGGTTCCATATTTTGGCTATTGTAAATAGAGCTGCAATGAACATGGGAGTGCAGGTATCCCTTCGACATGATGATTTCCATTCCTTTGGATATATACCCAGTAGTGGGACTGCTGGATCATGTGGTAGTTCTAGCTGTAGTTGTTTGAGGAACCTCCCCATAATGTTTTCCATAGTAGCTGTGCTAATTTAAATTCCCATCAACAGTGTAGAAGAGTTCCCCTTTCCCCACGTCTTTGCCAGCATTTGTTATTCTCAGTTTTTTTAATAATGTCCAGTCTAACTGGGGTGAGATGATATCTCAATGTGGTTTTGATTTCCATTTCTCTGATGACTAGTGATGCTGAGCATTTTTTCATGTACCAGTTGGCCATTTGTATGTCTTTGGAAAATGTCTATTCATCTCCTTTGCCCATTTTTCGATTGGATTATTTGTTTTTTTACTGTATAGTTGTTTGAGTTCTTTGTATATTGTGGATATTAATCCCTTGTTGGATGTATAGTTTGCAGATATTTTCTCCCACTCTGTAGGTTGTCTTTCCACTCTGTTGATTGTTTCCTTTGCTGTGCAGAAGCTTTTTAGTTTGATATAATTCCATTTGTTTATTTTTTTTCTTTTGTTGCTTGTGCTTTTGGGGTCTTATTCATAAAGTCTTTGCCCAGTCCTACTTCCTGGAGTATTTCACCTATATTTTCCTTTAGTAATTTTATGGTTTCAGGACTTATATTCAGGTCTTTAATCCATTTTGAGTTGATTTTGGTAACTTCCTTTTCATATAGGGATCAATAAGCAGAAAGGAAAAATACCTTTAAGGAGACCTCTGAGAAGATTATTATATGACATTTTTAAAAAATAAGAAAAGAGAATTTGAATCGCAGAGAAAAATACCCTTGAAAAAATATGTAGTTTAGGAAATAGAAGTAAATTTTGGAAAGCACCTGCTCTACTGTAGAGTCTAGATAACTTGTACTCGAAATAAAAGGCGAGATGTTAAGACAGCAGGCAGAGAAGAAAAGGGAGACCTGGCCAGGAGATAATAAAAGAGAGCTAAGTCTCTTTCCTTCCCTTCCTGAACAGTTCAGTTCTAAAGCTGTTGGATGGGAAGGTAGGCATTCACACCTGTCAGGGTGAGGGGGAATGGGAACCTCTGTGGCCCAGGCCAGGAGCTCAGAGGGTAGAAGGGAGTCCACACTGAGGAGCTGCCTGGCATGGGCAGTTGGAGCCCATGAGGGTTGAGAAGTGTTCTGTACAGGGAGGGGACTGGTGTGGGGTGTCAGAGCTCTAGAAGGATGAGTAGACATCTGTGTAGGGTTTGGGAGCCCACGCAGAGTGAAGGGGGGCTCCAAACAGAGGACCAGTCCAGCAAGAGGGGTCAGAGCCTAAGTGGGCAGGAGGAAGGGTGACAGCAGAAAGGGGAACTTGGCTGTATGTAGTGGTTGATCAAATAATATACCAAAGGCAATAGAAGGCAAGTTTCTCTCTGTCGGAGAAGAGGGTTGGGAACATCGAAAGAGCAGAAATTAAAATACACCCAGTGATGCTGGATTTAGATTGGACGTATCACTGTAAGCTTATGGTTTTCAATATGTAGAGACACAGAAGGAAATAAGTGTGTGAGTGTGAGTGTGTGTGCGTGTGTGTGTGTATGTGTGAGTGTGAGTGTGTGCGCATGTGTGTGTGTGTGCGTGTGCGTGCGTGTGTGTGTGTGTGTGTGTACATACACATTCCTTAGATCTTTCCACTGAGAGCTCTTTGAAGCAGTGACTCCTCAATAGCAAGGAGCACATCCAGCCACAGATCTTGATTTCTAAATACCATTTTCCACTAAAATGGGCCAGGCTCCATGAAGAAATGGCTGATCCCAAGGCTAGGGCATAAAAAGTACAGCCAGAAGCATCTTATGGCAGAAAGTAAAGAAGTGCCCAGGAATGATGGAGACATGTCAAAAGGATGTGGAAGCTGGCTCGAAAGGGCACCTGCTGACCATATTGGGGATAATTTGAGTATCAAAGTCATTAATGATGGTAACAACTGGTAACCTGCTGAATAAAACAAGACACCGTGCATATCCATACAGATATTAATTAATTAATTAATTAATTAATTAAAAGTTTTATGAGAAATAGGATATTTACATAGCCTCAAACCACCTTGTCACACAATAATAACAAAGGGAAAAGAATAGCTTTATGGTGGAAGAGCCCGGAAGACACCACCACATCATCGGTAATGGGACAAATTGAAATTTTACCCCAGCTGGAAAGATGCAGTGAGAAAAACCCAGCATTGCTTCTGTGACAGTCCAGTCAAAGCTGCACGACCTGAACCTAACCATGAGGAAGCATCAGACAAACCTAAACTGAGGGACATACTATAAATTCACTGTCATGTAATCTGCAAAAGTGTAAAAGTCATGAAGGTCAAGTAAAGACTTTGGAATCATTCCAGACTAAAGGAAACTAAGGAGATATGACAGCTAAATGCAACATGTGATTCTCAACTGGATCCTTTTGCTATTCAGAACTTTGTTGGGACAAGTGGTGAAACCTGAATGGATATGAGGATCACATGGCCGTAAGGTATCAGTGTTAATTTCCTGCTTTTGATGGTTGCTCTGTGGTTATGCAGAAGAATGTGCTTGTTTGTACAAAATAGACGCTACAATACTCTGGAGTTATGGAGCATCATGTTGGCAACTTATTTTAAAATGGTTCAGGAGAAAAAGAGGTTTTTGTACTATACTTCCATTGTTCCTATACCTTTCTGACTGTTTTGAATTAAAAATTTATTCACAAGGGGAGCTAAGTAATAAAAATAAATAAATGCAATAGCGCAATCTAAATCAGCACAAGAATCAGCAAAGAGCAGAACAGACACTGTGGAAACACAGTTCAGAGACAGGGAGGACAAACCTGAAAATCTCAACACAAAGAGGGGGAAGGGCAGAGATTTGAAAGCAATAGGGAGAAGATGGTAAATAAGATAAAAAGCATTTATGAAGAAAAGAACCAAATGGATACAACAGAAATAATAAATAAAACTTTTCTGAGGTGAAGGAAAACCCGTGTATATAGAATAAAAAGAGCTCACTGTATACCAGGAGAAATCAGAAACAGCCTGGCAATTTTTTCAAATTATAAGGATAAAGGTTAGGGAAAATCTACTAGAATCCAGCTGAGAAAGTCCCCTCCAAAGGATCCGAAATCAGACAACTCTCAGACTAATTTTTGGTGTTAGGTTACAGAAAATAAAGGAGGTATTTCTATAGATATCTAAGGGGGAAAAAGTTGGGGCTTCACATGTGAAGGCAAGAGATAGTCACTTGCAGGGATTCAGAAGCTTAAAATTAGTGCCCCGGTCGCAACCTGAATGTAACTCCAGGATGTCATCACCCATCAAGGGATGAACCAGTCACTCAAAATAGGGAAGATGTGTAAGAGAAAACATAAAAGTGGGAAGCATTGATACTAGCTAAGCACAGACGTAAGTCTAAGTAATAATTGAAAAGATAAGTTTAAAACAGAATGCAAATACAATGATAATTCTTAAAAGACTTAAAAATAATAATCTTGTATTAATAAATGCCCCAGGAGATGGAAGAGTGGGGGAATGTCCTTATTGTGCATGGCGGTGTACTCCGTAGACATTATTTATTCAGTTGTTGACTTTGATAATTAGAGGAATGAGGATTTCGAGGATATAATTTAGTCACTAATAAGTTTAAAATGAGTATAATACTTCTAAATCACTTAAAGAAAAAAAGTAAGTAAAACATAATCCAAATATAAAGGTAGAAAAGAAAGGAAACTGTTTAGGAACAAATACAGAAAGCACAAAATGAGACAAAGCAGTAAAAATCATTCAGTTATTATGAAAAGTGCAAATGTATTAAATTCCAATTCCTTATTAAAAAAAAAAAAAAAAACAAAGACTCTTAGATTAGGCTAAATAATGCTCAACTGTTATTTTCTATGTGAGGACCAGAACTTAGACAAAGTGACATTGTTTAAAGTAAAACGATGGCCAGTGATATACTGGGCAAACACAAACAACAGAAACAATCAAGAAAAAAAGTAGAATTCAAAGCAAAAAGTGTTAAATGGAAAAAGTGAATTATTTTTTATTGGAGAATGCTATAATCTGTAATGATAATTTAAATTTTTTTTGTTTCTAACCATGGTAAAAAATACATAACTTGAAATTTGCCATCTTAACCATTTTTAAGTGTGCGGTTCAGTGGCATTAAGTACATTCACATTGTTGTCAACCACCACCACCATCCACCTCCAGAACTTCTTTATCTTGCAAAACTTGAGCTCTATACCCATTTAACAACTCCCCCACCCCCCACCCCCCATCCCCCCACCACGCCCCAGCTCTGGGCAACCACCATTCTACTTTCTGTCTCTATGAATTTGAGTAGGTACCTCATGTAAGTAGAATCACACAGTATTTGTCTTTCTGTTACCAGCTTATTCTACTTAGCATAATGTCTTCAAGATCTATCCATGTTGTAACATGTTTCAGAGTTTCCTTTCTTTTTAAGGCTGAATGATATTCCATTGTATGCACAGACCACATTTTGTTTATCCATTCGTCTATCAATGGACACTTGGGTTGCTTCCACCTTTTGGCTACTGTGTGTACTGCTCCTATGAACATGCTTGTACAAATATGTAATGATAATCTTTAAGATAGCAATCCTATTGGAAATCCTATTGCAGGAAGATGCCTGAGAATACATATCAAAAGCCTTAACACAGTGGAATTAACTATAGTTGAAACATTTTGCCGTGCCTGCACCGCTCATAATGATGTCCTTAACTGCCCCTCTGCTGTGAGAACTTGGCAGCTATGTTTGTACACTGTGACACCCCTCTAAGCACAACCTTGCCCCCCACCACAGAAGCTGAAAACAAAGTGGGCACCTGACCTGAATGCAGCAGGGGTAATCAGATATTCTCTTAGGAACTTGAACTTGGACCTACGCGAGTCTACTTCTGCCTGGACTCATCTCTAGAAGAGAGAAGAAATAAATCCAAGTGCCACAGGTTCCCTCTCTCCTACTCTCCAGTGGACTGAGAAGCAGAGCATTCCTGTGTGCAGGAAGAGAATTACTGAAGAACGTGGAGAGATTTTCCTTGATTCCTGATGGCCCTTCAGTTCCTTGTGCTCTATCTTGATGAATCTGGTTGCAAATCTACCCTTGGATTTTTCTGAGAAGCTTTTTTGCTTATTTTAGCCTGAATGGATTTGTGTTATTTGTATCCAAAAATTCTTAATTAATACAACAATCTAGGACCCAGCAATTACACTTCTGGGATTTGTGCAAAGATTTGTGTATAAAGATATTCCTTGAAATGTTATTTATAAAAGGGAAATTAGAAATGTAAAATAATAGGAGATTAGGTATATAAATTATATACATACACATAGGCACACAAATGGGGAAAGATACAGTCATTAAAATTCATTCATTCATGTAGACTACAATCCACTGATTTAGGGAAATGTTTATTTTATATCATTCAGTGAAATAAAGCAGGTGATTTTTAGGGCTCAGGTGATGGTATAACCAGAGGAGGCAGTCATTTTGGACTCCTACCCTAGACCACAGCCACCCTTCCTTTTGAGGTGCTTGAGAAAGAGATATACACAAGGAACAACGGCAAAGGAAGGCATTTTAATAACAGCTGGTCTTGGACTCCAAACTCTAAGGCAGAGCCCTGAGCCATCTGGTAAACTGAAGTGAACTATGTGAGACACCTTTTTCCCCTAAGCTAATGTGGCATTAAAAGCTTCAGATGAAAGCCTAATAACCCATCATACTCATCAGCCTGAGGAAGAAATATACCCAGAAAGTGACGGGAGAAAGAGTACGATGTGTTATTGTCCACAATGGCCATTGCTGAGCTGACTGCTGCTTAACCTAAGCAGTGACCCCCACCCACCAGTTAACATGTTCACATGTACTGGGGTTTGACCAAGCTGTATCAAAAGCTCACCCCCAAAAGGAGCAAGGGGGTCAACACAAAATGAGATGGAGGAGTCAGTCTTGAATATCCTGCCCTAGAGTTTGGTAGCAGTAACAGGGTAGACACAGTGGGATGCCTTCAGTGTATTAAGACTGGGTATGTTGGGCCTGCCCCGTGGCTCACTCGGGAGAGTGCGGCGCTAGTAGCACTGAGGCCGTGGGTTCAGATCCTATAAAGGGATGGCCGGTGCGCTCACTGGCTGAGCGTGGTGCAGACCACACCATGCCAAGGGTTGCAATCCCCTTATAGGTCAAAAAAAAAAAAAAAAAAAAAAAAAGAATGGGTTTGTTGAGGGGGGTGGGCAGGTTGTCCGTAAATGATAGAAGGTCATACACCAAAATGTTAACAATAGTTATGCCTAGATGGTGGGATTGCAGGAATTTTTGTTTTGTTGCTTTTCAGTATTCCATAAACTTTCTGCATTGAGCAGGAAAGTGTAAATTTTTTAAAAGTAATTTTAAAATGCAATGGGAAATCATCCCAGTCAAAATAGTAACCTCAAAATGTAAAATACCCAGGCTGGGTTTAAGTGGATATTTCTTTTTATTTATTTATTTATTTTCTTAGAGGTTTTAAATGTGTATGAGGCTGAGAATGGAAGGTATCAAATAAAAAAAACTGTTAAGGAAAATGATAATTGGCTAAATAAAAGTGTGATACTTCTTCAGATCAAAAGAGTGCTTTAAATAAAATTAAGCAAATGATAAACTGTGAAAATGTAATTAAGGAGCTAAGGCCAATATTGAATATTTATAAAGTTCTTCAAATTTGTAGGAAGAATAGTGGCAAAGGACATGAATAAATAGTTTAAAAGAGAAATGCAAATAATCCATTAATATATGAAAAAGTGGTTGGCCTAATTAGTTACCAAATGCCAATTAAAGTAAATGCTACTGTCTTTGTTTTTTTATCAAGGTGACAAAGATTAAAATTGATGACCTTCTCCTCCAGTGGGCTGTAAGTTCTATGAGGGCAGGGATGCTTCTGTTTTGCTTATTCTTACATTCTCAGCACCCATCACAGTGCCTGACCCAGGGTGAGACCTCCGTAGATAATCATTAAAGGAACTGGATGAAAGAACGATGGTGCTCAGTGCCGGAGAAACTCTCTCTGTTGATGGCATCAGTTGGAGCAATTGTCCTGGAAAGCAAAATGGAAGCGTGCATCACGCACAGACATGGTCCTCCCTGGTCTATGTTAACTCAAGGTTAAACCCATCTGGTTCCCTCAAAAGTGCCTCTGGGTTTTCACACTCACACTTCATAAAGCTTGTATGACATTTTAGCCAACACATCTGTAGAAAAAATTTAAAGTTAGATCCCCAAAACATAATACAATATTTTTTGCCATTTATATAGATTTTATTCTTATGTGTTTGAGTTATCCAATGATAGTTATCCAATGATAGTTTTCAATGGGTTAGTTTACAGAGTGTAACAGCAGAATTTTTAAAAGGTGAATTAAAGATGCACTCTGAGCTATTTAGTTTTAGTAAATAACACTTACTCTGAACTTAGAAAGCTGCATAATGTTTTACATACGCTTTATACTAGTTTTTTGGACCATTTAATGTTTTTTTTCACGCTTGAAATATAATTGATTATATATATTTATGGGGTACAGAGTTGACTATCAGTATTTCAGTATGTGTGTACAATATGTGATAATCAAATCAGTATCATAGCATGTTCATCATTGCAATTTGTAATCGTTGTTTGTGTCCATTACCCGATTTCTCCCTAACCCCTCCTCCCCCTTTCCAACCTCTCGTGACCATAGATTTGTTCTCTCTGACAGTTGAATATATTATTGTGGTTGTCCCTTTCTTTCTTTCTTTCTTTCTTTCTTTCTTTCTCTTTCTTTCTCTTTCTTTCTCTCTTTCTTTTTCTTTCTTTCTCTTTCCTTCTTTCTCTCCTTCTTTCGTTCTTTCCTTCTTTCTTTCTTTCCTTCTTTCATTCTTTCTTTCTTTCTTTCCTTCCTTTCTTCCTTCCTTCCTTCCTCCTTCCTTCCTTCTTTCCTTCCTTCCTTCCTTCCTTTCTTTCCTTCCTTTCTTCCTTCCTTCCTTCCTTCCTCCTTCCTTCCTTCTTTCCTTCCTTCCTTCCTTCCTTCCTTCCTTCCTTCCTTCCTTCCTTCCTTCCTTTCCTTCCTTCCTTCCTTCCTTCCTTCCTTTCTTTCTTTCTTTCCACTTATGATTGAGGACATGCAGTATTTCTCTTTCTGTGCCTGGCTTATTTCACTTAACAATTTTCTCCAAGCTCATCCAAGTTACTGCAAATGGCAGAATTTCCTTCTTTTTTATGGCTGAGTAGTATTCCATTGTGTATATATACCACATTTTCCTTACCCAGTCGTCCATCAATGGACATTTGGGTTGATTCCATATCTTGGCTATTGTATACAGAGCTGTGATGAACATGGGAGGGCAGATGGTAAAATGTCAGAATCTTTTGTGAACATATGAAAAGAAGCACAATTCCTAATGGGGACATGCATCTCAGATGCTGCTGGCTCTGAGAGGTGTCACATTGTACTGTTCATTGTGAACAGTACTCTACCACCCAGTACCTGTCCTGCACGAGTTCCCACCAAGTCTTTCATATTTAGCCCTTGTTTCTGCCTAGGGTTTTACCATGTCTCAAGCTGAGAAAGTTCCCACAGTGCACTGAATGTTTACGGTACAGTATTCAAAGTCTGTGTGCTACAATGCACAGAGCCGCTGTTTTGTTACAACCATAATAACTGTTGGGTGATCATGAGTGATATTTTAAGTATTTAACTTCTAGCATAATGGTTTGTTGCATATACAAGGGTACTTCAAAATGTTTGTGGAAAAATAGAATTAAAAGATAATGCTAATCTTTCCATGAGCGTTTTGAAGTACCCTCGTATATAAGTATTTTATAGGATTTTGATTACTTTTTGTATTTTGAGTTGACGTACAATGCATTATAATTTTTTTCTAACTTAAAATAATGGGAAATAGGCTCCAAGTAAGAACATCTGATTCCCAAGAATGGATTGCTGACATTCAGCAGAAAATGCCTATACTTGTAAAAGGTCACACACTTTAATTACTCCTAGTTATGGTTAACAATACAGTATCTGTGAAATAAACTCTAGTAAATCTGTACGATGAAATCCTATAAAGCCATTTCAATCATATTTTTTTTTTTTTTTTCCGTGACCGGCGCTCAGCCAGGGAGTGCACCGCTCATCCTTATATAGGATCTGAACCCGCGGCGGCGGGAGCGTCGCCGCGCTGCTAGCGCAGCACGCTACCGAGTGCGCCACGGGCTCAGCCCTCAATCATATTTTTGAAGAAATTTAATTATGTGGGGAAATTCTTGCAATATAATAGTAAGTGTGCAAGGATCAACACAAACTATATAAAATATGCAAGTCTGTAAGAGAAAAATGTTTATATATGCAAAGAATAATCATTCCAAGAATTTACAGTAAAAAAGTTAACAGTGGTTATCTCTGGGAGGGCAATGGATGAGTTTAATTTTCTTCCTACTGCTCTCATGGAAAATCCCAGACTTTCTTTAATGACAATGTATTACATTTGCAATTTTTTTTAAAAAGAACACGATTTTTTTAAAAACATAGCAAAAGTCAGAGTAATTTTGGAAATAATAATAATAGCAGCTAACATTCATGTGGCAATTAACTATGTACCAGGTAATAAAAGCCAAGTTGTGAGCCCACCCTGAACTTCACCTCTAACACCATCCTGCATCCAAGCACCAACGGGTCTCTGCCCATAGGGAGGTGTTTGAAGCTAGGAGTGTTTGGCCATAGGTCAGAAGGGAAGCAAGCTGACTTCGGTGGGTGCTCTCAGGAGCCACACACACAGTGTACAGAGGCTAAGTAGTAGAATATGGGATTTGGAAGCAGCCAGACCTGGACCAAATCTACCTATGCCACTTAATTCCTGTGTGGCCTTGGGGAAGTAACTTCACCTTTCTGAATCTCGCTTGCTTACAAATAGAGTAAGAGCACCTCACAGGGTGAAAACTAAGGAGGTAACAGCCTGTGGCAGTGCCTGACATATAGGAGGTGCTCAGCAAATGGTCCTCACCTTCCCTTCAGTGCTGGTCACTGCCACTGGGTTCTTCTTAGATCCTCTTTCCTTTTTTAATCTTAAAATATGGCTGCTGCTTTTTGCATCAAAAACAAAGAAAGGATGATAGAAGATAAGCAAAAGAGTACTTGGCTGTCCTCTCCCTGTGGACAGATAGATACTCACTAATATCTGTTATGTGAATGAATGAGGAGTGGGAAAGTGAAAAGCTAAACAAATGAATGACTGCCTGAAAATGATGTTCTACCCTGACTTGTCCGCTGTCATCTTTTCAGCTTATCCACTCACCAAGTGCCCTCCGCCCACCATCCTCCCTAACGCTGAAGTCGTCACAGAGAATGAAGAATTCAACATAGGTACCACCTCCCAAACCAGCAAGGACTGTGAGCCCAGGGCTGGCGGGGAGGGGCTAGGCAGAGGGGCTCAGCTCTGCCTCCTGTCCATGGAGAGAGAAACAATGGGCCCCGTGCAAGAGCGTTGCTATTCTGCAACCTGAGTTTGCATCCATAATACAGTCACGCTTCCTTTTAGCCATACTGAGGAAGAGGAACCAGGAAAGTGGTTTTCTTCTGTGATGCAAGCTGCATGTTTTTGAGAAATAAATCATGCAAGACAGTATAAAGATTCTTGGAATACGAAAACATTCTCACGAGCCGTGAGAGGAGAGAAGCATTGGTCTGGGCTACTCAATTGGAGTTGAGCTAATTATTTGTCTGAACAGAACATGACCTTCCACTGGTTGTCTTGCCTGGAAGTGGGTTCCAGGTACTAAGGGGTGCTGATCAGTCCTCCCCAGACTTCCTCAGAGAATCTCCAAGTCGATCTCTCTTTGGCAGGTGACATTGTACGCTACAGGTGTCTTCCTGGCTTCACCTTAGTGGGGAGTGAAATCCTGACCTGCAAACTTGGAACCTACCTGCAGTTTGAAGGCCCACCCCCGATATGTGAAGGTAATTGCACTGAGCCATGTCTCTGTCGGGCCTGGAATTCTTCCCAGACAAAACCCTTGTTTTCCTCCTCTTCTATTCCCAGGTCTTAGCTCAGTCCCTGCCCCACGGAGTGAGAGGTCACGTGGTGGGTGTTGTTTGAGGAATGGGTGATCAAGTGAGGAGTGGGTGGGTGGGTACTGATTTTCAGTAGTACTGGTTTCCAATGGTTGTCTTTTGCACCAGGGAAAAGCAAATGTGGTGGCCCTAATTCCACCTTCACCCTGCGTACCTGGTACTTCTCTTTCTTTCTCCAAGTGCACTGCCCAACGAATGAGCTTCTGACAGCCTCCACAGGTGTGATCCTGAGTCAGAGCTACCCTGGAAGCTACCCCCAGTTCCAGACCTGCTCTTGGCTGGTGAGAGTGGAGCCCGGGTATAACATCTCCCTCACCGTGGAGTACTTCCTCAGCGAGAAGCAGTATGATGAGTTCGAGATCTTTGATGGTAAGCCAGTTAAGTGCTGTAGTCCCCTGCTGCAGATGGCATGGACTTGCTCCAGAACCCTGGAGCCTCTGATGCAGTCTTCCTATGAGGGCTTGCCAGAGGCACCACGTGATGTCTTTCTCTACCACAGAAACCCCAAGACCATGGGATCTGACGGGTTGTATGGCCCAGGCAGCAGCACTACTTACATTGCAGCCTGGACCTGCTATACAACCCTTTCTTACTCTAGCCCCACTCAAAACTAGCACCCCTGAAGGTTAACCAACAAGCGAGTCATAGCAGTATTCCCAAGTGAAGAGTATGCTGCCTCCAAAACTCAAAGAGGTCTACCAAACGTTGTGCTGCATCTTTGGTGGCAGGAGGGAAAAGGTGAGGTAATTTGTTCTTTCATTTGGAGGAAGTGTCTCAGCATGTCCCGGACCACAGGACCCTGACAATTTCACTGCAATCTTTGTAGGATTTACCTCTTACTCTGTGGAACACGTGTGTCTTGCAAAGGTGTCTACACTAATCACTCCCCTGGCTCATCAGATCCAATATTATGATGTCATCAATATAGTGAACCAATATGCTGTGTTCTGCAGGATGTCCAGATGGTCCACATCCCTTCAGACTGTATTATGACAGAGAGCAGGAGAATTAACGTAGCTCTGGGGCAGAACCATGAATATACACTGTTGTCCACCTCCTGTGAATGTGAACTGCTTCTGATCCTCCCTTCTGATGGGTCCAGAAGAGGATGCGTTGCCAGATCTATAGCTGCATTCCACATGACCAAGACTATGTTAGCCCACTCTAATAAATACCCTGCATCTGGCACAGCTGCTGCAGTCAAGGCCACTACTTGGTTAAGATTGTGCTGTGAGATGCGCCTGGGCCAGGACTCCATTTACTACCCTCCCCAACCCTCACACACCCCAGCTGTAACAGAGCAGCCACCCTAGTGCTTGGGAACCCCAGGTAGCAGCATCAGTTCACACCCTGTACCCCAGTCTCTGGTGTATCTGGACCTGACATTTTCTGTAATATTCAGTTATCTGAGTAAATAGTGGTAGGTCTTTGGGGGGAAGAACTGGAGGAATCACTACTATGTACAATTGGTGTCATTTTGCAGGGTCCTCTTTTGCACAGACCCTGTCTCTCCTTCCGTCCAAGGGTTCTAGAATGGGAAATGAAACCTGGCTCAGGTCTGCAAACTGGGCAAAGGATTGCTACTGTCCCCTGGGGGTGGCTTTCCTCACCCTCTGGTTATCTACTCATGATGTTTCGTTCATGTATTTATAATTTGGGGGCAGCCCTCTTTGGCTGCCCATCTATCTTGCCCTTAGGAATAACGTGTTCTCTGAGCCATCTCCATAGATCCTGCAGGTTAGGCTGCCATTTTAGTAACTGTGCTAACCTAGCTCCTGACTAAATGCTTCCACCTGGTGGCCTCTGCACTCTGGGGTCTTCTCATCCTCAATGCTACTAGGGAGCCAGGTTCCGTGACAGCATCTCCTCCCCTCGGTTTCAGCCTACCGAGGACAGCCGTTACTCGGGTTTTCATTCATGCTGGTGCACACCCCCTCACCAGTGCACTCTTTATTGCTTTAGTCAATTGAACGTCCTCCAGGCCCTGCAGATGAATGCAGTCAGCTGGAAGGCATTCCGCTCTTCCACAAGAGAACTATTCTACCCACCGCTTCTCCAAGCCTGTTGAGCCCTCCCTTCACAGTTTGCCACAGCAGTTCTGATGACTCTCCTCTGTATAATGTAGTCCATTACTTTCTCCAAGCTTCTAAGAGCTGTCTCAGGAGCATACTAGAACCTTCACTCAGGGCCTTTTTCAGGGTGAGAAATCCTGCATTATGCATTATCCAGCTTTACGTCCTGCCTGGCTTGAGCCGGCCCCTCAGGATGCAATCCCAGGCATTTAAGGCTGGACAAGGGAAGAGGGAGGCCTTTCTTGAAGAGGCTTGGAAAGGAATATTGAGGGGCTCTGTTACTTATGACTCTGAGACATGATGTTTTCCTCTAGCGTTATTGCTATATATTCATTCAACAAATATTGTTTCTATATGGCAGGCACTGAGCTGCTTTTATGCACAAGAAAGATAGGGTGGCCAACAGGAAGAAGCCCCCAGTTTGAAAATCAGCTCTTCCATTAACCAACCACTTGACCTTGGTCAAGTCCCAAAATGGCAAATAGATTCCATTTCACCTGTCAACCCCTATAGGTAGGCAGGGACTTCCTAGAGCACTGCTCTAGAGCTGGGCTCAGGAGGAAAGAGCACCGTGAGCAATGCCTGCGGATGCAGAGAGAAGGGAATGTACTAAGGGTTTTGCTGCCCCTGAACAAGTTACCCCACCCTTGAGCCCTGGAGGC
Organism: Cynocephalus volans; assembly: GCF_027409185.1. Lineage (NCBI taxonomy): Eukaryota > Metazoa > Chordata > Mammalia > Dermoptera > Cynocephalidae > Cynocephalus > Cynocephalus volans. The sequence goes on along the minus strand of NC_084467.1, from coordinate 26,684,399 downwards.
TGTCTGTGATCGCCATGACGGTCTGTATTACTGCATCCTTCTCTCCTCAGGACCCTCAGGACAGAGTCCTCTACTGAAAGCCCTCAGTGGGAATTACTCAGCTCCTCTGATTGTCACCAGCTCAAGCAACTCCGTGTACCTGCGCTGGTCATCTGACCATGCCTACAATCGGAAGGGCTTTAAGATTCGGTATTCAGGTAAGTAAAACATGAGGACTCCTGAGAAGGGCCCTGGCCCCAAGCCCCTTAAGTTGCTCACCCAGAACACCCAAAGAAGCCAGGGACTGGCTTCTCATCAAGGTATCAAGCCCATCTCCTCCTCTAAACCTCCCTACCCACAGCTGAACAAGTGGTCCTTGGCATTTTCCTACCTCCTCTTCTTCTAGTCCTTTCCCCACTTTTAACTTCTCTCTATTCTTCTCAAATTGCCAGGTGTGTCTTTAGGAAAAGTTTAATTATTATATATGATCTGATGATGCCTAAAGGTGATCTTATCCCTTTAGGAAATGTAGGACATGTTAATAAAAGTTCCTTAAAACTAAAAATCCCTAGGACATGGGTCGCTAGCTGGCAAATGTTAGACAAGCAGCAAAGATGGGCTGTATTTTAGGTCCAGGAGCTTCTCTTCTGCTCCGCAAACCATATCCCAAGGTCAGAGTCACATCAAAGGCCAGGCCCACCAGATGGCTGACCCCGGCAACAATCTATAAGGAGCACAACGATATCCCGGAGTGCAATGAGATGGAGAAAATTGAATTTATCTGAACTCCCATCTCGGGGATTACTGTCTGGGGCTGGAAGAAAACTTGAGAAGCTGCTTGATGCCCACTTTGAAGGGGGTGGGTCCAGTGATCTGCTGGCTGGGCTCTGCCAGCTCAGAGGCAGATATGAATTGCTTATGACCCCGGGGGGCTCCACTGTGCCCCAGTTTCCTGCTTCAGTTCCTCTTCAGCACTCTTTCCCCTGGCTGCATTGGTCTACATTCCAAACAAATGTTGGGCAAATTTTCAAAGAATATTGGTCGGAAGGGATGTCAAATTACAACCTGTCAGAGGTACCACTGGTCTCAGTCCAGCTCTTCTTACAGGCCTCCTACTTGCAAGGCCAGCCCAGACTTAGAGGGCGCATGTGAACAGTCCTAAAGCACCCCTGGGTGTGCTTCCAGGGAAGACCAACCGGGTGACACTGAGGGTGTCTGGGAGGAGGTGGATCTTTACTATCAGAGTCCGTTTCCTCTGCAAAGCCCACCCAGACTCTCCTTTCTCTGCTGCACACAGAGGAGGAGGGTGGCTTCATGACTGGGTGCCCCAGGGTCAGTGACTAGCTCTGTCACTAGTTCCTTCAGTTTTCTCATGATGAAAAAGAAATCTTAAGGTCTCTCTCAGAGGAGAGTCAGGCTGAGTTCTTGGCAGCTGCTCACATAAAAGGGAAATACAACCGTTTAGTAGTAGTTCACTATGCTGTTTGCTAAACTAGGATCTAAAAGCCATTAAGAATTGCCATTCCCTTGATGTTCTAAAGACTAACATGTTTGAGAGTAATGAGTCAATTGTTATTACAATACACGTGCCATGTAGAAAGGGAGTTAATTACATGGTGCAACAATGAGTACTTAATAGTTAAAATACAGTAGACTCATGTAATTTGCACATGCGTCTATCACTATGACTAAGTATATTTCCATAACTGCAGTTCTTGCTTCTGAGTGAAGTAGGCACGTAGGTACAAGGCCACAGGGCACAGCAGGAGCAAGGCCACACATCAGGCTTGGAAGGGAGGTTTTGAAAACACCCACAGAGGGATGTAATCACCAATAAGGGGTCAGAGGACCTCCCCATGGGAGGGTGTGAGAGAAACCTGCACCCTCATCCTGCCTCACCCCTGTCTGCCAGGAGACCCAGCCAGGGACTCCTAGAGCAAACGAAGTGGGTGTTCTGCTTGGCCCTCTAGTCATCCCTCTTTCCCGGCCTCACAGAACTGAGGGTCCCCAGTAGGGTTTGTAAAGTGAGTTCTCGCAGGCTGGGATTTTTGTCTGTTCTGTTCATTCCTAGCACTTACGACAGCATTTGGCACATAAGAGACACTTGGTATCTATTTGTTGAGTAAGTGAATGAAATGAGTTGAAGCCACATGTTGAAGGGAAATTAGCACTGTAGGGACATTTCTGTCCTGGATTGCCATGAGTTCATGTCATCCCATTCCCCTACACAACAGAAAGAAGGAGAACGACCATTTATTGAGCACTACATGCCCTGTGCTGTGCTGGGGGCTTTACAGACACGGTCTCATTTAAATTGTCGAAAAACCTACAAGGCAGGTATCACCAGACCAATTTATCCAGGAGAAAACTGGGGCTAAACAAGCTTCAGTGACATGTCCCAAGTCACAGACCTGGTAGGAAACAGGACTCAAGCCCAGGCTTAACTGGCTTCAATATCTGTATCCCTGCGGTCACACCTTTCTGGATCCAAATCCACCGGCTTCTACCGCCAGGTCTGTCTGGGAGCTGAGGGGACTGGCGTGCCTGGACTTAGCTGTTCAGCCAGTGCTGCCTTCAGGCTGCAAAGGGAACCCAGTGCTTCACGTGGCTGGTTTTCCATTTTCATTTGTCTTGTTTTGGCTTTACTAAACTGACCAGCTGCTTTTCAAAATCAACCTCTCAGACCGTCCTAAATAGCAGAGGATCTGGTGGTGGCAAAGACAAGCAAATGGGGGGAGGAGACAGGGGAAGTGGCCTACAGGAAGGACCATGTCTGTCTTCGTACTTGAACTTGGTGCCCTGAGCCTTGTCTCATTGTTCAGCCCCTTACTGCAGCCTGCCCAGGGCTCCACTCCACGGCTTCGTCCTGGGCCAGACCAGCACCCAGCCCGGCGGCTCCACACACTTTGGGTGTAATGCCGGGTACCGCTTGGTGGGACACAGCATGGCCATTTGTACCCGGCACCTCCAGGGCTACCACCTGTGGAGCGAGGCCATTCCTCTCTGTCAAGGTGAGGAGCAGGCGGGAAGGGTGTCACAGGGTGGTTGGATCCCACTCACATCTTGGGCTTGTCCCAGGACCAGTCACTTCCAGTGTGGGTTTCCCCATGGAAAATTAATCTGTTCTTTCAGCAAACATTTACTGAGTATCCTTGACAGCTTGAGCCCTGGGGATGACATATGCATAGCAGTCTCAGTATTTTCAGAGCCATGGTGGAGGTAGGTATGTGGGCACATAAATGCACAATGACAGAGGAAGGAAGTGCTGTAGCAGGAGTAGCAACAGTTTTATGGGAGCCCAGAGATGCCAAGGGGATAACTTCCTCCTGGACAGCTGGGGGGGGTTGCTCCCCCCGGAAGAGGGCATGCTCAGACTTGGACTCACGGAGCAAGTGAGTTTATCAAACACTGGATATGCACCAATCAGTTTGCATGCATTATCTTTTATAAAGTATGAGGTTTTTCTTCCTTAAAGTAAAATACATTCAGACTAGGAATCTGGGGGGAAAAAAAACTGCAGATAATGCAAAAGAAAAAAGTGAAAATGACCTATCATCCTATATCACCTGGGATCGCCACTGTTAACATTTCAGCACATTTCCTTTGCTCACATATATTGATTTCAAAAGTAGGCTCATCAGGCAGGAGCAGGGGGAAGCCAAATCCAGCCGCAATGAGATAAAGAGCACACCAAAAATACCATTTCCACACGGGTGGCCCACCATAGTCACTGCAGTAGCCACCACTGCCAGAAAAGCAGCTAGTGGCTAAAGCCATCGTCACAGCCACCATGAAGATGGCACACCAGACTCTCAACTGCATTGAGAGTCACTAGTGGAGACCAAAAAGAAAAAAGGAAAAAAAAAAAAAAGAAGAGGTCCTCTCTTCCCACAAAGCACACTCCAGAGTAAAAGAAGCAGCAGCTGCTATACGATAATAGTGGGAAACCTGAACACATTTCTCTCAGTACTGGGCAGATCATCTAGGCAACAAATCAACAGAGAAAGTTAATCTATCAGAAGGAGAGAACAAATCTTTGGTTATTAGAGGGGGGGAGGGGGCTGGGAAGAGATTGGATAAGGGGCATAATGAATAAGTCTGATTTGTAATAATGAATATGCTAATAAAAAAATAAAATAAAAAAATAGGCTCATCAATGCACAAAGCTCTTATTATTTTGTTACATCTTTCACATACTTAAATACCTGCACTTCCTTATTATTTTCAATAATTGCATAGCATTATGGGAAACTAAGTATCATCATTTGGATTTCTATATTTTTGCTACTATAAACTTGTAATTACATCTTTATGAACGTCTATATTTATTTTCTTAAAATAAATTCACAGAAACGAGGTTGTTGAATCATAACACATGCAAAATGTGTAGCTTTTGGTACTTATTGCCCTCCAGAAAGTTTGTCCTCATCTATACTTCCACCAGCAGCACGTGAAAGTTGTCTTTTCTCCCACAGTCTCAACATTATGTACTGCATTAAAAAAGAAGGCAAGAACTTTGCCAATTATATACACAAAAACAGGAAATAACATTGCTGTTTGATTTTGTTTTTCTTTGGTTCCCAATGTGGTAAAGTACCTTTTCATGACATCTATCATCTCTGATCCTCACAACCTTCTCGCATGTGCCTACACTTTCCCAAAGAACATAAACAACGTGTTATTCATGTTCTATTATAAGTCCTGAGCAAAGGTCACAAAGAACTGACAGTCCACAAATGGCAAACGTCATTTGGCTTCAGTATCCATGTCTCTAACTGCATCAACACAGACAAGTCTTTATTCCAGAGCTCCAGCTGGATCCTACCAAGCCTCTCTGTTATCTCTTGTCACCACCCAAAGTTAAGCCCCCTTAGACTTCTGTCCACTCATCTTGCACCCTAAGCTTCCCACTGATGCTGTCCCCCTCGGCCACCCCCTCTGTGTTTTCTGGAGCAACAAGCCTACACCCTTGGTCACTACCCAGAAGGCTCTCTTCACTTCCTCCATGCAGACTGTGCCTGCCCTCTGAGGGCGTATACCGTGGCCCTTTCAAGTGGAGGGTGTTACTTCCTCCCCTCCTCCACTTCCCACATAACTCAGGGCCAGGAGGGCCTGGTGTTCTTCCAGTTCTCAATGGCTGCTTCCAAACCATGACTTCTCCACCACCATTAGAGATTCTGTGCCTCCTGACGCTTTCTCTCTCCCTCCCGCTCCCCTCCTCTCACTCCACATAGTCTCTCCCTCAGAGATCTCTTTCCACCACTACCTTCAAATACTTTGTGGTCATATCCCCTCCTCTCCTACCCACAGGAAGCATCCCTCGTACCTCTTGGGTTTGAGGAACACTGTTTGGCATGGAGATCATAATACTCAGGCTTTTAGTCTCTCAGGCTGGGAAGTTATCTTCTGTCCTCTAACCACAAGAGCAGGGTCGGTGAGAAGTGGCTGCCCACTTCTCTCTCTGGCTCTCTCCAGGTTAAGTGTCCATGCAACATGTCAGTGGGGATCGAAGTATTTTTTTGCAAAAGGTTTAGGAAGCACGGCAGTTAGTTGATCTGATATGACAATTTGAATGAGGTAGGACCACTGAAGGAGCTCAAAGGCTTGCTGTTTAGGCATCAGAAGAATCTCTTGTTTAAATGCTCTCCTGTGTCCTCATTCCTTGTCTGTTCCTGATCCTCCTCCTCTTTTGGTCCCATGTCCAGCCTCTGAATCCTTCTTCCATCTCCTCTCTCCTTCTGGATAGTCCACCCTTCCCCATGTCATAATGGAGCCCCAGCCAATGCCTCTTCTTAGTTCTGGGAATTACAGTAGCATCGAGGATCATTGTTAGTCAATATGCGTGGGATTTTCCTCTGCTCAAGTTTATTCTGGCTCAGCGTGAGGGGGGTCTGAGCTCTAGGCTAGCTGCCAGAGGGAGAGGGAGATGAGAGACAGTAGTGGATACCTTGATTCTGACTAATCTCTTCATCCGCAACAGCTCCTGAACTATCTAAGGGCAAGTATGGTTTGAAGACATTAATTTCTTTCAAAGACAGCCATCTATTCTTGCCTAAGTTATGTATATTCTTCCTATGAACATAATGTTGACCCTCCTCCCTGCCATGTGGCTGCACACATTCCTCTCCTGAGCTGTCACTTTGAAATTCCTTTTCTTTGCACTCCTGAGTTAGTTCTATCATTTTTCATATCACATATCTCGCCCTTTCTTGATTTTCACCCTCTTTTTGGTACAGCACAGCTTTAAGTAAATTCCTCATGAAAGGTTTATGAGAGGCAAACATTCTGAGTCTTTAAATGTATAAAAATGTCTTTATTTTTGCCCTCACATTGCTTGGTAGGTTGACTAGGTCAAGTTCTAGGTTACAAATCATTTCCTTCAGAAGTTTGCAGGCTTTGTTCCATTGTCTTTGAACACCCATCTCTTCTCATCCCTTCAGAGTGATGGCATATTTTCTCTCTCTCTCAGATCTTGTAGCACCATCTCTGTGTCATTGGACTTCTGAAATTCCATGTGATGTGTCTACGAACGGTTCTCTTTGTGACTCTTTGGCTCCCTTTCCACCTGAAGACTTGTGTCTCTCTTTGGCTCTGATATTTTCTTCCGTGATACCCTTCCGCTTTCTCTGTTCTCTCTTTCTGGAGCTCTGAACAGCTGGATTTTGGACCTCCTGGACTGATCCTCTGTGTTTTCGGTCCTTTTCTCTCATTTTGGGTGTCTCTATTTTTGCTCCATATTCTGGGAGGGTTCATTTAATTTTAACCTCCAACTCTTCTATTTAATGCTTATTTTGGCAAACATATTTTTAACTTAAAAGAGCTCTTCCTTGTTCTCTTTTTGTTCTTTTTTCAAAGCACTCTGTTCTCATTTTATGAGTACCATATGTCACCTTGTCTTTCTCAAGATACCACTAATCAGAGGTATAAAGATTATCTATCGCTATTTCCTGAATTTAATCTGTTTCCTAAAGGAGTTTTTTTTCCATTTTTTAATCTTACCTTTGTTTATCTCATTCACACTGCTGGGGTTTTTTCATATGTATAGTAATCCTTGATTGTTTATATTTAAAAAGCAAAGACTAGGTTGATTTTTCCAGGTAACAGAGGTAGGTTACCTTTGTTGTTATTATATACAGACATTTTTGCACACTAGGTCTCTCCCATGAATCAGAAGTTGAGTTGAGTATGTGGCAGAGATGAGAAGGCAGAGGGGAAGGCCTTTGGCGGAGAGGACTTAAATCCTAGAATTAAAAGAGTTTTCCTCTGGGATGCCAACCCCACCATACAGGCCTAATTCTAGTTCTCTCAAGGGAGCTCTTGTGTGTGTGTGTGTGTGCGTGCGTGCGTGCGCGCGCGCCCCTTAAATGAAAAAGAAAACCTTATTTTCTTTGGAGAAGAGGTGCTTGAATTCCTCTACACAGTATTCTTGGGAAGGGATAGGGGAGAACTGGTCTCACCCTAAGGCTCCCTCCCATATATTTTAGACTGCAGCTTTTTTGCTCCATTTAATCCATCAACACACTTCTATTTTCAGTCCATCTCTTAGATTTTTTTCTCGAAATCTCCTCGGTTGATAATTCTTTTTTTCTTTTTTATTATGAGTCTTTGCCCTTTTATTAGTTTTTACTATAATTTTACTAGGATCTCAGGGGGAAAAGAAAGATAAAACTATAGTCTCAGAACACCATCTTGAAGCAGAAATGCTCATGACATCTTTTTTCCTTTGCTAGCTCTTTCCTGTGGTCTTCCTGAGGCCCCCAAGAATGGAATGGTGTTTGGCAAGGAGTACACAGTGGGAACCAAGGCAGTGTACAGCTGCAGTGAAGGCTACCACCTTCCGGCAGGCACCGAGGCCACTGCAGAGTGTCTGGATACAGGCCTGTGGAGCAACCACAATGTCCCCCCACAGTGTGTCCGTGAGTCCCTGGGCAGTGGAGGCGGGTGTGAGGAGGGGCTGGGTAAGAAGCTGAGAAGATTTCTGCAAGGAATGAGCTAAAAGCACAGTAATGAGGAAAAAACATGTACATGGAGATTGGGGAATTCATGGAAAGGAGACGGGTAGGTGGTGTCATCTACCAACTTGGGATCCCATTTGAAGTTGCTCTCAAAGCAATGATAGTCCATCGTGCCTTTAGATGTTTCCATAAACCACCATAGAACTTAGGAATGACCCTGTTCACTCCATTTTAGATGGAGAAACTGTCAAAGTTTGCATGAATGTCCCTTGATCACAAAACTCTAAAATGACAACTTTTAGATCAGAGTCCCAAACTGGAAGCCTTAGGGGCCATATTCCATCAGAAGGTATAGGTTTTTATTCTGTTATGTTTGGCCTACACTGCACTTTAAAAAAAAAAGAATTGAATTTCTTCCCATTATTTTAAAATCAGGAAATTTTACAAAAAAATCCAGATTTCTGGCTTCCCTTGAAAAATGAAGATCTGACCAAATGGAACTTGGATTCTCACATCCCACAATCGCCATTAACTGAGCACCACTTCCCCATTTTGGGGGGCAGATCTCCACTCCCCAGTTTGCCACATTCCCCACCCAACCCACTTCATTCATTCCCTAACCTGCCTGGGAACTGGAGATCCTTGGATTCATCATTACTACATTAAGGTCTCCCAGTTCCCAGCTCTGGATTCTTGCAATATCTTCCATAATTAATTAATTACTTTCCTCCCTGCTCCTTGTTTCCCCAGCTGTGACCTGTCCAGATGTCAGCAGCATCAGCGTGGAGCACGGTCGATGGAGGCTCATCTCTGAGACACAGTACCAATTCCAGGCCCAGCTGATGCTCATCTGTGACCCTGGCTACTACTACACAGGCCAAAGGGTCATCCGCTGTCAGGCCAACGGCAGATGGAGCCTCGGGGACTCTATGCCCACCTGCCAAAGTAAGCCCAGGAGGGGAGTGTGGGCAAGTTTGGCACAGTGCCTCCTACCTGAACTATCTCATACATGGGACGAAATGGGGAGGGGGACTAGAGGGGTATCACCAGGGTTTGCAGCATACCTCTTTTTGGACACTCACCAAGAATCAGGAGCTGGGAAAATGCCCACTCCTTTAAAGAAGTACTTCTCAGCATCTTTCATCTTATTAAAAGCTGCCTTTGTCCAGTTGAGCATGCACTGATTCATTAATTCAACACTCACTAGGCCCCTACTATATGCCAGGTCCTGTAGAGGTACAAAGATAAAGCATTGTGGTTCCTGCCCATAAGGAGCTTATAATCTACTGGAGAAGCAGGCAGATAAGGAGGCAATGATAATGTGGTGTGATAAGACCCACAATGGGAATATATATAGGAGGAATGAGGATAGCACAGGGGACAGGCCACCTAAGTCTCTCTGCCTCTCCTTGTTTATTGTTAATTATTTTTCTTTGGTTCTTTAATATAGCTTTAAAGGTCAGGGTCCCCGGGAGGCAACTCTGAGACAGAAGTTTGTTAGGAAGTGCTTTTGGGATCAACACCTCCAGAAAAGAAGGGGAGGGGAGGAGAAGGGAAGGGAAAGAAGCAGGAGGGGAAGAGAAGGGAGCAGGACTCGGCAGAAGGAGAAGCTGAGCTCTGATGCAGCATCAATGAAAGCCTCAGCTGACCCCCAGGGAGCTCGGAGGCTGGAATCACCCTTCAGAATTGTCACAAGTTGGTAACAGTAAAAAATAAGTAACCTGACTAAAAAATGGGCAAAGGAGCTGAATAGGCATTTCTCAAAGGAAGACATACAGATGGCCAGCAGACACATGAAAAAATGCTCAACATCACTAATCATCAGGCAAATGCAAATCAAAACTACACTTGAGATATCACCTCATGCCAGTTAGACTGGCCATTGTCAAAAAGACAGAATAACAAATGCTGGTGAGGATTCAGGGAAAGAAGAACCCTCCTACGTTGTTGGTGGGACTGTAAATTAGTACAACAACTATGAAAAACAGTCTGCAGATAGAACTGCCATACGATCCAGCAATCCCACTGCTGGGTATATACCCAAAGGAATGGAAATCATCATGTCAAAGGGATACCTGCACTCCCTTGTTTATCACAGCTCTATTTACAGTAGCCAAGAGTTAGAACCAACCTACATCCATTGTCAGACGACTGGGTAAAGGAAAATGTGGTATATATACTCAATGGAATACTATTCTGCCATAAAAAAAAAAAAGGAAATTCTACCATTCACAGCAACAGTGATGAACTGAGAGAAAATTATGTTAAGTGAAATAAGCTGGGCATAGAAAGAGAAATACCACATGTCCTTACTCATAAGTAAGAGCTAAAAATAAAAGTAAACAAATAATTTTTTTTTTAAAAAAAGCATACAACAATCACAATACTACATTGAACTTTCAAAAGAAAAGAACAGAACTAAGGTTACCAGAGGTGGGAAAGGAGGAAGGGGAGTGGGGGGGGGGTACCTAGAAATTGGCAAAGGGCCACAAAAATGATTATATTGTATAATGTTGAGTATACTAATTATCTTGATTTGAGCATCACCTATTGCACACAGGTATTGATATTCAACACGGTACCCCACAGATATGTACAATCAATTATGTTTCAACAAAAAAAAAAAAGAATTGTCACAAGTTGGGGCAAGGAAGCCTTTTAACCCCCACACTGACCAGTCACTGGATTCAGGCTGGCCCAGGAAGGGAGCGTGACCTTGGGTGGGAGGACTCTTCAACCAAAGCGATCCGAAAAAGTCTAACAGCAAAGGGTTGTTTGCCAGCACCTGGGAAATAAGTCCTTCGGTCCTACAGGGGCCTCTGAGTGGCTCACCATAGCATCCACCACCATAGGGATATGCTCATATTTATGTAATTAATAGGGATGTCACAGAGGCAGTAAGTGATTGTAATGGGGTGGAAGGAAATAGCTTGTCAGTGAGAAGTGGGAGTTGAGACTGGTGGAAGGAGTGGTACCTTCTATCGCCTGTGGTCCCGTGCACTGCTGTCTTTTGCACTGTGGAGCTCAGTGGAATACAGCCATGTGTGTGGCAGAGTAGAAGTCACGAGCATGTTAGGCTGTGACTGCAATGCAGCCGCTCACACTTCAGTGCAACCATCAGGCCCCACCTCACATGTTGGCTAGAGGCCATCAGCCGAGCTCTGTTGAGTAGGAGTGGGAGGCTGCTGCTAGGCCCAGCACAAAAGGACAATGACATTGATTTGTAGTGTCTGCCTGAGCACTAAGGACGGTACCACAGAAGCGCCATCTCTTCCTAAGCACAGTGTACATCTGAACTGCCTGAGGAGTTTTTTAAGATCTACATGCCTGGGCCTTATCTCTGGAGTGTGAGTCATAAGTCTAGAGTAGAACCTGGGCATTTAAAAAGCTTCTCGGTGCTTCTGGAGACACCTCCAGATGGGGCATCCCATCACATGTGTCCGGACCACCACCCACAGTCTGGTCATGAGTTCCAGTAGAGTAAGGTTAAAAGATCTTACTTTGTCATTATTCTTGCTAAGCAGAAGCAGCACATGTCCCTCCTCCTGGGGCTGGCTCACTGAGCATGTTATGATCCTTTTAGTCATCTCCTGTGGAGAGCTCCCCATCCCCCCCAATGGGCACCGCATCGGGACATTGTCTGTCTACGGGGCAACAGCCATCTTCTCCTGCAACTCGGGATACACGCTGGTGGGCTCCAGAGTGCGGGAATGCATGGCCAACGGGCTCTGGAGTGGCTCCGAAGTCCGCTGCCTTGGTAAGCAACCACCCAGGCCTATCCTGCTCATTTTTCCCCCTCAGGACAGGTTAGATCTTTCCAAAGCTGGAATCCAGTCTTTGAACAGTATCATTTTAACTTCGTAATGAAATGTTTAACCCAAACACCAACTCTTAGGCATCTAGTATGATCAATACCCTGAACTACCTTCTCTCGGGGCACCCAAAATATGAGAACTTCAAATCCCATGAGACAAGCCTTTGAGGGTTTCTCATTCTGATCAGAAAGACAATCCCTTCTTATTGGCCCTTGTATGATAGCGAAGCCCCAGTCTCCACCTTTGGGAAACTTGCAGAGACGCATTCCTGTAAAACACCTAAAATACCTTTTGTATTGCATATTAGCAAATTTTCCTTATGTATATATGTACTAAAGCAAATGACAGAAGCGTAAAAACAACCTGGCTTACAAAGTTATCGCTTCTGCCATAGTAAATTCATTCCCTTCCTGAGCCTTAGATTCTAAGGCTCTCTCTCCTCTCACCCCTTTCTTGGACCACTCAAGTCCAAAAGAGGATCCCAGCTATACAAACCTAACAAGATATATTGGATGGTCTGTCCTGGGGTGAACAGTGCTGCCCTCCTGCTGTCTAAGGCCCCTGTTAAGGACAGTCACAGGGTATTTCCACGCAGAGCCAAAGGAACCTGGTGGAAATGCCAGGAATACACTCTACCCAAACCTCATTTGATAAAAATAATTCACCTAAGTGCCACTCAAGAAGAAGGGAGAATGAATTTAACAAAACCATCTGTTTTTGCATGGTTGTTTTCAACATAACTAGGCTTTCACTGCCTTCATGTTGACCATGGTGTCCTCCATGCAATAGACCCTCAGTCAATTCTGGTTGATGAGAAAAGGAGGGGGACGGTCCCAGAAGCAGGGAGATAACAGTGTTCATTTTTCACCTGTGTACAGGCCCAGAAACTAAAGCTCAGAAGTGGATGGCCACTTGAGATGCAAGCTTGGGATATGGGGTTGCCAAGTCCTCAACAGTGTCTAGGATTCCTGAAGTCACTCCTGGATAGCTATTCTCAGGGGGAGGTTGGAAAAGTGATGGTGGTTGGATAATTGGTCCTTTTCCCCACCATCCCTGCCTCTCCCCACCTTGACCATGCTCCACCTCATTTTATATAAACTCATCTTTGGTTTTCTCTTTTCCCCCATTTCCAACCAAAGCTGGACACTGTGGGACTCCCGAGCCCATCGTCAACGGACACATCAATGGCGAGAACTACAGCTACCGGGGCAGCGTGGTGTACCAGTGCAATGGCGGCTTCCGCCTGATCGGCATGTCTGTGCGCATCTGCCAGCAGGACCATCACTGGTCGGGCAAGACCCCTTTCTGTGTGCGTAAGTATGTCATCCATTCTCCCTAGTCATGGGGCTCAGATTCAACATGGATTTTCTCCCTTGTTCTCTTGATTAGGTTTTGCGTATTTGTTAATTTTTTTCAAAGATGTAATCATTACATCTCTGTTTTCAGTTCTCTGCATCATTAGTTACTGCTTTCACCTTTACTAATGTCGCCTTGTGATTTCTTTTGGTTTATATTTTTGTTCATTTTGTAGCTTTTGAGTTGGGAATTTAATTCATCTATTTTTATTCTTTCACTTGTATTGATTTGGATATAAGTGTTTAAGGCTATAAATTTCTTCTGATCACTGCTTTAATTGTATCCCATAGATTGTCATAATGAATATTTATTATTTATTAAAAATTCTGTAATTTTGATATTAACTTCCCCTTTCACCTAGAATATTTTAATAGAGGAGTATTTTTTTATTTCTAGGTGGAAAGGCCTTTTTTTGTTTTTATTTTGTTATTTATTTCTAATTTTATTACATTACATATAATATTTCTACTTCATGGAACTTACTGATTCTTTCTTTGTGACCCAGTATTGATCAGATGTTATGAATGTTCCATGTGCACTTGAGAAAAAAGGGTATTAGGGTATAATGTTCTATATATAAATTCAAAAGAAGTATCTTATTGATAATATTGTTTGTATCCTCTGCATTGTTACTTATTTTTTGTCCACTTGATCTGTTTTGTTCTGAGGTATGCTTAAGGTTTCCTATTATTAGTGTTTCTATTTTTCTCACATTTCCTATAGTTTGTGTTATAGAAAGATAGCTGCTATGTTATTTGGTGCATAGATATTCATAACAATTATATCCCCATTGCAAGTTGTGCTTTTCAGCCCTTGAAAATGTCTTGTCACTTTTAATATTTTTTTTAGCTCAAATTTTACTTTGCTTGATATGAAGCTTGCAATCCCTACTTTTATCCTTTTGACTGATCTAATTTTGGCCATTTATCTATTTTAGCCTTTTTGAATCTCTTTAGTTAGCTATGACTCCTGCATACAGCATAGATTGGGCCTTGCCTTGTGAGTCAATTTGAAAATCTTTTTCTCTTAGTAGGTTAGTAAAACTCATTTACATATATTGATATGACTGATATGTTTGGTATTAATTCTGTCATGTTTTATTATGTGTATAATTATGGTATTTCTCTGTATATTTTCTCTGTTTTTTAAAAATTTCTCTTGTTATTTAGGAAAGTTTCTTTGTTCTGTTGTTTACTTTTGTACTTGAAATATTTGAGTGCCATTAGCCCCTGTTTTTTTATTAACCTTTATTATCTAGCATATCAATTTTTAGTAGTATCCATTGGCTTTTACCTATTGGCTATATAATAAATTTACTCTACTTTCCTTTTCCCTCTCCCTTCTTCTCCCATTTTTAGTTACATCATTTCTACTTTGTCATAACATAAGACCTTATCCTGTTCATATATTATTGTTCTACCCTTTTTCCTCACTTTGACTTTACTCAGAACTACAACTAAATATATTAAAAGCTCACCAATTCTGCTGAAGTTTTCCTAGTTATCCCTTAGTAGGGTCAAGCCCAGTGTCTAGTAGATTCCTTAATAAGGCTTCCTTTGCATAATGTTGTCCAAGTTCTTGCATATTTAAAGTTGTTTTTCTGTAACTTAAGACTTGAAGGACAACTGGATTTGATATAAAATCTTTGGTCACCATTTCTTAAACTTAAAAATGCTCTTCTATCGGCATTATTTTGCTTTACATGATACTTTTTTTTTCTCTCTTACACCTTGCTTTTCTATTGTGTATATTTAAGGTGTACAATATGTTTTGATATACATATACATTGTGAAATAGTTACGTGTGTGTGTGTGTGTGTGTGTGTGTGTGTGTGTGTGTGTGTGTGTGTGTGTGTGTGTGGTGAGAGCACCTGAAATCTACTCTCTTAGGAAATTTTCAGTGTACAGTACAGTATTATTAACTATAGTCATCATACTGTACATTGGATCTCTAGACTTACTCATCCTACTTAATTGCAATTTTGTACCCTTTAACCAACATATCCCCATTTCCCCCACTTCCCCACCATTGATAACCACAGTTCTACTCCCTGTTTCAATGTATTCAGCTTTTAAAAGTGCAAAAAAAAAAAATAGTTAAATTCTATTTTCTCATAGGTTATTTGGTGGTTTTCTGGAGATCCTGTTTACTTTTTTCCCTTTATCCTTAATGTCTAATATTTTTCCTGGGTTATGCTTCAGAGTTGACTGTTCCAAGACAATTTCCCCAGGTATTCTGTGGAACTTTGAATATATAGATTGGGGTCTTCCTTTATTTCTGAAACATTTTCTTGGATTATAGTTTTAAGTACTAGTTGAAACACTATTTTGTTTTCCTCCTTCATCAACTCCAGTTATGTGTATGTTGAATCTTCCTGGCCTCTCTTCTGTTTCAGCCTCTTTCTCTCTCATCATTTTTACTTCTTTCTATATCTCATTTTAATTCCCTTGGTTGTTCCTCTGACTTTCTTTAATATCTCTTATTCAATTATCATTTGAGAATATTCTTCATTGGGCATCTTATAATTTATTTAATTATAATTTATAATTTATTTCTCAGACAATTCTGTCTTGTTCCTCTATTTTCTTCCTGCATGCAATCGGTTACCTTTTCTTCCCATTTTTGTTCATTTCTGCTTTTATTTTTTGGTTTTCTGATTCTCAAGGTCATTTTTCATATCTCCAAATACTTGATAATATTTCATTCAGTTTAAAGTGTTGCTACAGTTTTTATATGCTTTGTGTCTTTTGTTTTTGGTGGGGAGATTTTCATCAGCTGAAATTTTTTGATTCTTTTTAACCTCTTAGAGCTTGGTATAGATTTAAGCTGATGTTTTCTGTTTATTTTGTGGCTTTAGGGTGGTTTACAAGAGTACCCTCTTCTGTCAATGTAACACTGTCTGAACCTTTTTACTGCTTTCTTTATCCCATTTTAATCCCCCTGGTTGTTTGCCGGACATTGTTTTGTTTGTATTTGATTTGTTTTTTCATAAAGGCTTTTTGTGTGTGGTAAGGGAGAGGTTGTGTGTCCTCCATTTTTTTTGTTGTTGTTGTTTGTTTCTCTTTTGTCTTGCAGACCCTAAATTTTCCCCTCATTGATTCTTTTTTCCTTTATCAACCAGAGAATGCCTCTTTTTTTTTTTTCTTCCCGAAGCAATGGGAGAGAATCACACACAATTTCATGTCCCTTTTGTATAGTCATGCACTGACATACCAGTATTCTTTTTTAATATGTTCACATTTAAGGTGGACATTCTCTTTCTAGCAGCCTTTGTAGATCAATAGTAGACCCTTCACCTGTTCCTCTCTTCTCTTTTCCATACAGTCTTGCTCTTCACAGAAGCATGAGAATTAGCTCTGCCTGGGTTTAGTGTTTATTTCTCTACTTACACATAATTTAAAGTTTGTAGCATTTTCTGTCTTGTATTTATGCTGCAGGCCTGGGTATCTTATTTTTTCTTTGTTCTTCTGGTTAATCTGCATTTTTTGGATTTAGATGACCATCATTATCCTCAGCTGCCTAGAAGTAATTTGGATAATTCTCCACTTTTCAAAGTTTCCCAAAGTGAGCCTCGATGTAAAGGGCAGATTTTTGTTCTTATTCTTTGTAAGGCAGGTTTTTGTTTTTAATTCTGCTTCATTTGGCTTTTCATATATGGGAAGAGGCAATAAAATAATGACACTTGCTCCCTAAGCAATGCATGAAAACTACTCTTAATAACTTCTCAATATTAGGTTTACAGAAAGCAAGATCTACATTCAGTCAGTTTTTCAGATGTCTAAACAAAACATATTAATTTCATCCAGAAGGTGCAAATTCAAATGCCTTCAGGAAATTGGCACACAACATGCATGAAGAGATTTAGTTTTTAAATAATAGGAAATGTTGGGGTCTGGATGGAAATGTCTGCCTGGAGTAATGACAGTGAATCTCAGGACCTGGACCATATTAAAAGGCAGTAGAGTAAAACAGTTAAGACACTCAGGTGTGGGCCTAGGTACCCTGGGTTTACATCCCAGCTCTACCACTATATATCATGTAGCTATGTGACTTTAGATGAGTCAGTTTACTTCAGTAGGTCTCAGTTTTCTCACCTATAAAAAGCAGGTCCCTCAAAGATTGTTGTGAGGATTAAATAAATTAATACATGTAAAATGGTTAGAATGGTGCCTGGTGTGGGTGTTAAGCAGCTGCTGCAGTGATGACAATGGGGGTGGTGGTGGTGGTGGTGGTGGTGGTGGTGGTGGTGGTGGTGGTGGTGGTGGTGGTGATGCCGCCACCCTGTCACATCACAGAATCCAGGATCTCATTTACCAAGAATAAAAGAATAAATATTCATAAGCGTTTACTCTGTGCTAGCCACTGTGTTAGCTGCCATCACATGTAAATCCAAGGTTTCTAACATCAGCCAGACTCAAAACTTTCCAGCTCTCCTCTACATGTCCTCCCTTAGCTTTCTTGCCAATTCCCTACACAGCCATTTCACATTCCTCTGGTCACCCATATTCTACCACCTCTGCCTATATTCTCAGCAAATAATGAACAGTTAAGATGGCCTGGAACCGGAGCTGCTGGGTTCAAACTCACATGAGCCACTTTGGAGCTGTGCTCCTTGAACAAGCCTCTTGACTCCCCTAAAATTCTGTTTTCCTATGGGGATAATGACAATGCCTACCTCATAGGGTTGTGAAGATGTGAATCCCAACAGTGATTGCTACTGGTATACTATCCTTTCTATTTTGCAGAGATGATAGAAGCCATCAGACAATCATTCCTTCCCCTTCCTGCTTCCCCACCCACACACCTGTCCTGACTGCATCCATCCTTCCCTCCCGCCCCACCAGAAGAAGAATCTCTCTCTCAGCCCAAGGCTATCTTTCCACCAGTCTCTGGATCTCCTTCCTTCCGGCCTCCTTAGTGAACTCTCTCTTGTTACCAGTGACCTTCTCTTTCTACTGTTTCCCTCAGCCTATGAGACCATACCCAATAAACATTTCCTTAGCACCTACTACATGCCAGGCACCCTCTTAGGTGTTGTGGATAAACATGAAGTGAATGTGTCATGTCACTGCCCTCAAGAAATGTAGATCTAGTGGCCCCTGTGCTCAAGCCCCTATTCAGTTCTCAAGCCTCATCAAGACCCCTGCTTTCCTCCTAGTGATGCCTTATCTTTCTCTCTTTGCAACCTGTGTTAGTTCAGGGTGCTGCAGAGAAACAGAACCAATAGGATGTGTGTATGTGTGTACAGAGAGAGATTTATTTTAATAAATTGGATTATGCAATTGTGGAAGTTGACAAGTCCAAAATTGGCAACTTAGGCAGACAGACTGAAGACCCAGGAAAGAGCTGCAGTTCAAGTCTGAAGGCAGAATTCCCTCTTATTCCAGGGAAGTCTGTCTTTTTAGGAAAAGTTAATAGTTAGGACTTTCAACTGATTGGATGAGGACTACCCACATTGTGGAGGGTAATCTACTTTAATCAAAGTCTACTGATTTATATGTTAACTTCATCTTTTAAAATGTCTTCACAAAAACTTCTAGAATAATGTTTGACCATATATCTGGGCACTGTGGCCTAGCCAAGTTGACACACAAAATTAACCATCACCCAGCTGTGCTGCTTGAAAGAGTTGCCTACACTAACTGCTCCCACCTTTCCTCTCCCGTTAGCAGCAAAAGCCACTGCGATTGGAGTTCTGCCCCCACCACTTCTCTGCTCTAGCCAGGAGGAACCAACCTCCTCTTAGTCAATGAGAGCTCTGGTCCTAGGCCCGGATGCAGAATCCTCAGAGCCTCTGCTGCCTGAGAGCTGCAGGGCAGGAATCTGAGATGTGCCAGACAAAATTTTGAGGCAGACAGCAATCCTAGGACCCAAAGAGAGCAGCAGGAACTTTGTGGGGGCATAGAAGATGGAGCCTGGTGGCAGTGGATGCTTCTGCTCCTGCAGCTCCTTGAACAGGGCCTATAGCTTGAGAATATGTAGGAAGCAGGAGCAAGAGCTCCAGCCAGGCAGGGCACACTTCCCTGCCACCAGCGTCCTACTGTTGAATCTGATGGGAGCTTTTCCATCTTCATCTTACTTGACCTATCAGGGGTATCTGACATTTCTTGAGACTATCCCCACAGGTTCTGTGACACTACCTCTTTTGTCCAGTTCTGCTTTACTACTTTTCCGACCGATCCTCAGTTTCCTTTGCAGGCATTTTTATCTATCTGCCCTTATAAAGGTAGTATTCCCACAGGTTTTAATCCTCAACATGCTTCTTCTTTCACTTTATACAAGTGGTTTTTAACCTTTGGGGAGGGGGTCATGACCTTTGCAAATCTGGTGAAAGTGTTGGATCCTCTCCCAAGCTGCTTGCATACATGCAATTCTTTGCATATAATTTCAGTGGGTTCACAGACCCCGCAGAGCTTATCCCCTCTCCCACCCCCTCAATGACCTGGCAAAGCCCCACTCACCCTGGAGACCCAGTTCAGACGTCATCCGCTCCCTGTGGGAGCCCTCCTCAGCCCACTGTCTCCCCAGAGGAGGACAGATGCCGCTCGTCGGCATCAGGCTCCTTCTTAGCACCAGCCCGCTGTGTCGTGGTGTCCGCTTCCCCGCCTGCTCTGCTGCACGTCTGCAAAGTGAGCTCTGAGGTCAGGGACCACATCACGTTCTTCCCGTGTATCACAGCCCACAGCAGAGTGCCTGGCACATGGAAGGCACTCAGTACACATCTGATGAAAAGTAAAGATGTGAATCTATTGTCAAAGCACCCCTGTGAAGTGCACATCAGAATCCCTCCTTTGCAGCCATGGAAACTGAGGCTCAGAGTGAATTATCCTCAGACAAAAGTGAGGAAGGTAGAGCTGAGTCGTAGCTCCTGGTCTGCTGGCCTCCTAGCCCATTCCCATCCCACCTCGCTAGGCTGCTTTGAACCCAGGTGGTCTACTAACAGCATGCCTCCCGTCCTGAGTCAGGGATGCTACAATAGAGATTGACCAAAGAGGACTGGCCCAGAAAGACACCAGAGCTGGCCACAGCAAAGATTGGTCCAGCCTCATCTTGCACCCCCAACCCCAACCACAACATTTGGGTTTTGGATGGGGTCCTTACAGCTCTAAGAAATCCAAGAGGCTAAGAGAAATACCTCATGGTTCCTCATCCTCTCACAACTAAGACCCAAAACAAAGGGAAAGACCTGGCAAGAGCATCTGGTGGAAGTTCCATCCAAGGAGACTAAGGTAACAGGCAGGTACTAAATAGAGCTAAGGACTGAGGACCAAGGCAGAAGCCCGGGCATTCGTCCATTCCTGCACTCACTTATTGGTCACTTACTCAGCAACTATTTATCACGTTCCTACTATATGTCAGACCCTGGTACACACACCAAGGATACAGCAATGAGCAGAATGAGGTCCCTGCCCTCAAGGAACTTGCATTCAGGTGAAGGGAGATAAGCAGCCAACAAATGAAGTAGCACGTGTACAGTGCGCCCATTGATGGGTGATGGTGCTATGCAGAACAGCAGGGCAGGGCCCAGGTGGCAGTGCTGGGGACCTAGTTCATGAAGTAGTAAGAGAGGGAAGACCTGAGGATATGAGTGCAGGAGCCAAGGGATATCTGGGGGAATGGTGTGCTATGCAGAGAGAAAAGCAAGTGCAAAGGCCCTGGGACAGGAACTTGCCTGCTATGTTCAAGAAACCTCGAAGAGGCCAGTGGAGCTGAGTGGAGCAAACTGCACCACTGGGAGGAGTGGGGAGAGTGGGGATGAAGGGGTGAGCATTAGCCCTCTGGGACCAGGCCTGCCTCTTCCCTGTCCGTGTCTGAACAAATTGTTAAATGAAACAGACTGGTAGATGTAGGTCAAAATATCACCCCTATTACTAGTAAAAGCAAAATTGGGAAATGTAGCTTAATGGGAGGGCCTGCTGCATGAACCCCAGAATGAGGTGGATTCACCCACCCAATCGGAGGCAGCACTGCACTGGGGCAGGCGGTGTTGGGGAGATCAGCCAATAACAGTACTCCCTGCAGGCAGCTGGGTCCCCAGAGGAAGAAGGCAGAGCTGAGCCAAGCGTGTCAGCCCATTCTCCCCAAATTGCACAGATTTGTCACTCTACATTTCCTGGGCAGAATAAGTGAAATAACACCGAGAAAGGCCAGGAATTACATTAACTGAACTCCCTTCACGTGCAAAGAATGGAGGGTAAGGGGTCCTCTGTTAACAGCAACTCTAGTTCCCCACAGTTTGCCTGGGCCGCTGGTCTAGCACGGTGACTGAACGCTGCACCAGGCTTGGTTAGTATTGACTCCAGCTCAGTCAAGCTTGGCCCAGGAACTGGGATGGATCTGAATAAGCTGATGGGTGGTCATCGGTATGTCCAGCAATGAAGAGGGGAGACGGGGAGCCGAGGGGATCAGAAGTGGAGGAGATAAGTCAGAGAGCTACAGTCCAGGCCTAACACACTATGGGAAAGCATAGAATTATTTCTGTCAAGTTGTCCAGGCTATGGACATGCCCTGAAGGAGGATGGAATGTGCCCACGATGATCTCAGGAAACAAAGGTTTTATAGCAAAAGAGACTGAAGTTAGACTTAGGGCTGAACTTCACAGATGTGCATGAAAGATGCCAGGTGAGGAGAGGGTGCATTTGGGGGGGTGTGGAATCATAGGGAGGGCTTACCTATCTTATCTTTTGGTTACAGCAATTACCTGTGGACACCCAGGCAACCCTATCAATGGCCTCACTCAGGGCAACCAGTTTAACCTCAATGATGTGGTCAAGTTTGCTTGCAACCCTGGGTATGTGGCTGAGGGGGCTGCCAGGTCCCAATGCCTGGCCAACGGGCAGTGGAGTGACATGCTGCCCACCTGCAGAAGTGAGTCACCCTTCCTCTCCCACACTCTCTGTCCATGACCTCCCCCTCTGTGGTTCTGCAGCCCAGGATCAGAAGCCAGTGAATTCCGTTGTGGCATCATTTTGACTCAAATAGGGAAAGCCTGGGGCAGGGAAGATCTTAACTTGAGACTTTCTCAACCCCTAGATATAGCCATGTAAAATTTCACCAAGGGTTATATAAGGAAAGCAAAACTTAATTTCATCTTCCAGGTCTTCTTATTTACACTTCATAGAACAAATAATTTATCATTACCATATAAAACCCCATTCTTTTTTTTAAATAGAGGTTTATTTTTTCTCACATAAACAATAAATCTAAAAGTAGTATCCTTCCTGCAGCTGCTCAGTGAGGTCAGAAGCAACATCTTGGTCTTTCCTCATGGTTGCAAAATGGCTGCTGTAGCTCTTCTGTAATGACATTTAATAGAGCCCCATCCTTGATGAAAATTTTTTAAAAATCAGCAGACTTGGAATGAAAAATCAAAAGCAGAGAGTCTAAGGGTTGAGATAAAGGGGTGGGGGAAGGAGGTACAGAGAGGAAATCAAAGACCCAAGAGGCAGACTGAGTAGAGGTTATTCTGGCCCCATTTGGACTATTTAGCTTCTAAAGCTTTTAAAGCCTTTTTACAGAAGTGCAGCCTCAGACAGTCTCATCAAACATAAGGACACCCTCTCCTTTAAAGGCTTGTCAAAGATAAAAGAAAATAAGTTCCCTGCCCACCTCATAAAATCAGTATGAGACTTCAAGGAAGATAATGGATATGAAGGTGTTTTGAAAGCAGAAGCCTCTGTTATGGTTATGAATAATATTGTCATCATTCTGAAATCTCATTGTAATTTTGAGTTAAGCTGCTTTGGAAACACTTTAACATTTTACAGTCAAATTTCTACAGGGAGATATTACTGTCTCCCTGAAATACTCATAAAAGTGATTAAAACAGTTTCCAAGAGCCCAGCCCCTGTGCAAGGCAGCTCACATGCATCAGCTTTGCAACTGACGAGCTCTGCTGTGGAAGATACGTTGTGCTAGTGCTAGGATCGGGCACTTGGAAGGAGACATTCACGCCCTCAAGGGATTGACATATTCAAACAAATCACAATCTAGGCTAGTGATGTCCACAGTAGAGTTTTGTGCAAGGGAGCGCTGGAGAAGTAGGGGCTCACCAGTCTGGGAAGAGGTGGGCAGGCTCCTCTGAAGGGGTGATGTCTCGCTGGACATGGAAGGGGGAATCCCTTGATCAGGTGACTGAGGTGGGGGAGAAGTTTAGCCACCTCAGGACCAGCTCACCCTCCCAGGCAGCTTCTGCTTTATTGCCTAGTTTTGGTCTGGAGATTTTTCTGTACTGGGAATACATGCCTTTTGGACTTTGAATTCTCATTGAAAAGCTTAAGAAAATCTTTACGTCCAGTTTCTGCCTCTAACTGTCTCATTCACTTGCAGTCATGAACTGTACAGATCCTGGGCACCAAGAAAACAGCATTCGTCAAGTCCATGCCAGCAGCCCACACAGGTTCAGCTATGGCACCACCGTGTCTTACCAGTGCAACCACGGCTTCTACCTCCTGGGCACCCCCGTGCTCAGCTGCCAGGGAGATGGCACATGGGACCGTCCCCGCCCCCAGTGTCTCTGTAAGTACATGCTGTCTGCTCAAAATGACTGATGGGGTGGTCCGTGTCAAGGAATGGTCCTCCCCTCTGTGCACGTGTGTGTGTGTGTGTGTGTGTGTGTGTGTGTGTGTGTGTGTGTGTGTGTGTGTGTGTGTGTGTGTGTGTGTGTGTGTGTGTGTGTGGCATGACAGTGACAGTCACTCTGGCTGCTCCTTGGATATCAGAGCCACTTGAGCTCTAGTGGGTTAGTTGCCATACCAGTTCACATGCTCTCTTCCTTCCTGGCTACAGGCCTGTTCCTTTTCCTCTCTAGTACTGCCACCAACCTCTTTAGCCTTCAGGTTCCCTTCCTTCAGAACTGGCTGCCTACTGGGACATTATCTCCCCATTTTACCACTTCCCTGATTTGGGGGAACAAGACTGATGTCCCAGCTCAAAGACAGGCAGCTTTTTGTTTTATTCAAGCCTTCTGGATTGGGTGAGTCCCGCTCACACTGGGGAAGACAATCTGCTTTACTCAGTCTGCCTATTCAAGTGCTAATCTTACCCCAAAACACCCTCATAGGTAGATCTAGAATAATGTTTTACCAAATATCTGGGCACTTTGTGGCCTAGTCAAGTTGACACATAATATTAACCATCTCAGCAGGGATGGCTCATTTGGGCCCCATGCAGCTCAGTTAAGACCGGAGGATCCAAGATGGCCTTACTGTCTTGCTTGTGGCCTTGGTGCTGGCTGTTAGCTGAGGAGGCTGTTCCTCCAAGTGGCCACTGTCTCCAGCACAAGATGGCTTGTTCTTCTTTACTTGGAGGCTGGGTTCCTAAAACAAAAGAGGACATTATGAGATCTCTTAAGGCCAGAGCTCAGAACTCTTAAAACCTCATTCCACTACATTCAGTTGAACAAAGCAAGTCCCGAGGCCAGCCTAGATCCAAAGGGAGAGGAAATAATGGGCTCCACTTCCTGGTGTGGAGGTGTGGCATGAGTGCACAGGGATGGGAAGCATTGTCAGTGGCCATCTTTGCAGATGGTGTTCCACAGTCAGCCCTCCGGTCACCACAGTTCAGATCCTTCCCTTGTGCAGTATGCAGCCCTCACCCTCAAGATCTCCAACATTGCAACTTTTGTGTTTCACTTATCTATCATAGAACAAACCACCCCAAGACGTAGTGGCTTAATGCAGCAACCATTTTATTGCTTATGATTGGCAATCCAGGCAGGGTTTGGTGGAGACAGCTCACCTCTGCTCCACATGTTATTGGCTGAGTCTAGGAGATCCAAGATGGCCTCAGGGACCTGGACACTGAGGGTCAGCTGGGGCATTGTGATTGTTCACCACATGGTTCCTCTTGCCACTTGCTTTCCTGTCATTCGGGCATCTAGGCCACACTTCCTTACATGGTAGCAATAGTATTCCAACAAATGAAGGCAGAAGCTGTCAGCCTTCTTAGGCTGCAACTGGCCCAACTTCCACTGTATTCCATTATACGAAGCAAGTCACAAGACTAGCCCAGATTCAAGGCAAGGAGAACAGGCTCCACCCCTTGGCGGGAGGAATTATTAGCAGTAGTCTTTGCAGATAATCCACCACGAGCACTTAAGACAGTGTTTGACACATATTAATGCCACCATGAAAAGTAAAGGCACCTAAAAGACCTATTCTTGCCATCCTTGTACCCGACAAAATTTCATGATCAGGGCAGCATTGGCCCAACCCAGATTTTATCCATTGGTCACCTGTCCTGGTCAGTATTCATGCTGTGCCCTGCTCCCTTTCTGGGTACAAGCTATGACAAAAGTCTCCTACCAGACCCAAGATTTAGTCCAAGTCATTATCATCTCTTCTTGAACTACTGCCACAGCCTCCTCTTTCTTGCCCCACCCTGGTCTTTTCCCCACACAGTAGCCAGAATGATCTTCTTAAGATGTAAATCAAATCACAGCCCACCCCCAGTGGCTTCCATCATGCTTATAATGGAATCCAAATTCTGTGCCATGATCTGCCTGCTAGTGGCCTCTGCGGCCGTGTCTTCTCCCAGTCTTTCCTTGCTCTCTCTGTTCCAGCATCCCTGGCTTTCCTGCTCTTCTCATGCACATCAAGCTCATTCTGCATGGCGGGCCTCTCCACATCATCCAAGCCGCTGCTCAAATGTCTCCCACTCAGAGATCCTCCCTGACCACCCTACTCAAAACTAGCACCTTCACCTCCCCGCTAGATGCTCTTCTCCTGATGCAGCTTTATTTTTCTTCATAGCACCCCTGGCATTGCCTGTTTACTTTCTTATTCGTAGTCTCTCTTCCCCTCTAGAATGTAAGCTCCGTGAGCACATGAAGTTTGCTCTCCCAAACACACAGACTGTGCCTAACGCGTAATAAGTGCTCGGTAAATGTGTGCTGAGTGAGTGAGAGAACCTGGGGTCCCCCGGGGCAGGAACAATGGGAAGGCCAAGCCCAGCGACACTGATGGCATCGCTCTGCCCTGCTGTACGTCTCAGCTCTGGGCTTCTGCTCTTATCACCAGTTTTCAGTTACACTTCAGTGTTTCAGGAAAGGGAGCTTGCAGACTGAAGGGGACAGGCTGGGAACAATCAATGGGGCAACTTAAGATGCAGCTGGAAAAGGGCTGTAACTGGCCCTCATTCTGAAATCTGTGGCCCATGAAGACGGTTTTAGGCTGGCAGATCACCCATTTTCTCTTATGTATGTGATGTGTTCCTCCTTTCTGCCCAGAGACATCTTGGGTATGCCCTATGGCAGTGAGGAAGCAGGGAGGGGAGGGCACAGAGGCAGGAAAGAAAAGAAACCAGTGCTGTCGCACACTCGCTCAGCGTTTCACTTCACAGATGTGGAAACTGTGCAGTGAGGGGGTAGGTGTGGTCTGCTGATGCCTGGTGCATTTGCTGGCAGGAAGTTTGCTTCAATAAGGACGCGAGGGCTTTTCTTCCCTGCCTCCTGCCACACGAAGCCTAGCCTGGGTGTCGTGTGATGACGACCCATCCCCATGCAGAGTTGCTGAGATGTCTGCTCTTCCCCACAGTGCTGTCCTGTGGCCATCCTGGCTCCCCACCTCATTCCCAGATGTCCGGAGACAGCTATACTGTGGGGGCAGTCGTGCGTTACAGCTGCACTGGCAAGCGGACTCTGGTGGGAAACGCCACCCGCATGTGTGGGCTGGATGGACACTGGACTGGCTCCCTCCCCCACTGCTCAGGTACGGAGCATGGCACTGGGGGAAGGGGTCCAGTGGGACACGTGGCTGATGGGAGGTGGACGAGCTGCCAAGGTGTGAGCGTGGCTGGTGGATGGAGGGAAACAGACCTTTGAACCCTCGGTCCTTCCCTCGTGGGGTGGAGAGCACGGCTAGAAGAGGTCCCAGCTGGACTTCAGCCTTCGGTGTTCTGAGCCCAGCTTCATCCCTTAGTCAGCTCTGGCCAAGCCCGTACAGACAAAAGACTGTAAGTTGAGGCAGGGCACAGCTTTGTGAGGTCAGCCTGTGGTCACACTTGATTCCGTGAGTTCCTGGGAACAGTCCAAGCCTTCCTGTTGATCAGCCCAGATCCAAACCCATTCCTGTGCTCTTTTTCTCCCTCTTTAAGGCTTCTAGGCCCCAGCCCGCCTCCCCTTCCTTTTTATTACTGCCCCTCCCACCCACTTGTCCTGCCTGGTGGGGTACAGTCTTCCTACTGCCCCGAAACACCAGTCCCAGACTTTTCCTGTTAATAAATTCGTTTTACTGCTAATGTCTATGAGGACACTGACATGCTGTCAAAACAACAAAAGGAGGGAAGATCCCGCACTCCTATGTCCATATTATCCAAACCAGAAGTTCTGTGTGGTGTCGTATCACAGAACAAAATATTTGAAAGTGAATTGTCCCACCCATAACAGAAACCACCAAGCTAAAAAATTAGCACCCTGAAGCTTTGTCATCTTTGAGGTGAGCCTGCCTGGCCCTAGAAAAGTATCCCATACAGTATGTTGCCCTCAAGAGGCCGGCTGCTCATGTAGCTTGATGTTCTTTGGAGAGCCCACCTTGGCGTTGAAATTAACCCCAGTGCCACATCCCTTCTAGAGGTACGTATCTCAACCTCCTCATAATACAGAAGCCTCATCCTTCATGTGGGAACTCATCCATGAGATGTGCAGCTGTTCTTGCAGTTTCAGGTTCCCAGATGAGCCCGTCTCCCAAAATTTAGGACACTGCCAGAATATTAAACCAGATATTTGTTAGGTCTCCCCAAAAAGGAAAGAGTCTCAAAGCCACTGTTTCAAAGGGCTATATGTTGCCCAGGACAATTCCAGGCACATAATTCTATATGGCCACCCAGCACTTTAGCCCCTCCCCCCTATTGATCTCATTAATCCCCTAGTCGATGAACTGAGCAGGACTATATGTGAGCTGCGACGACCCCTTCAGCCTGGACTAAAGAAAGGCCTGCCAGCTGAGCCCCTGACTTCTTTCTGTTTGGACTTCTGTTGGAAGTGACTCAGGAAGGATGGCATATTGAGGACAAGGCTCAGGTACACTGAGGCCTTCTGGGCATCCTGAACGTAAGTCTCAGGAAGAAGAGGCATTCCAAAGAGGAAAGGGACCCAAGCATGCACCTGCCCTAGTCCCTTCTGTGATAAACCCTTTGCATAAAGCTCCTCCCTCTAGACACTTCCCCAGGACATTGGGCTAATGGTATTCTTTTTTTGTTTTGTTTTTGTTTGGCAACTGGCCGGTATAGGGATCCAAACCTTTGACCTCGGTGTTACCAGCACCACACTCTCCCAAGTGAGCTAACTGGCCAGCCCTAATAATGTTCTTAAAATCAATTTTATCTACTTTGGGGATCTTTGTTCTCCATGGAAAAGGAAGTGCAGGGTAGGGGAGAAAGAAACCAGAAAGAAAGATTTGAGCATCTCCTACCCATCAGCACATGCAACCAACTACATTGTCATTCTCCTGGTGCATGGCACAGAATCTAAAGTCTCTTCTATCCCAAACTGTAATTTCCTTTCTCTGAAGTTGTGTTAGTTGTCACAGAGACAATTCTTGTCTGGGATAGACAACTAAGCTAGAAAATCTCCAGAAACCTTTCAACTCTGAGATTTCATTATTTTGTGACTTCCTAAGTACTGGTCCTGCATGTGGAGGAAGGGCCTCTTCCTTGGCAACATCAAAAGTTCACAAGAGAGACTGGAAACAAGCTGACACCTTGGGAGCATGAAAAAATAAGAAGCAGAAAAGGAAGCTTCAGAGGATATGGACTCCGTTCATCAGGGGATATGCGCTTAGCTGTTTAATCCCTGATCTCGAATATTCTGAAGAATATTTAGCAGTCTTTTTTCTCTCGTGTATCCATCAAAGATGACACTTAGGGGACCAGAATCATAGGTAGAACCTTCCTGGAGACCTCTGAGGACAGAAAAATGGTTTGTGCCATATCAGAAAGGATTCTATAAATGCTAAGGCTGGGGAATGAGTGAACCTTAGATAAGGAAATAAGAGATGAGAATAAGCAGTCACACTAGGCATGCACCAGTGAATAAAGTAAATATCGTTCCTCCCTTCCGGAAACTTTCAGATGTCATCTTTTGCAACAGTGTCTCCTGCCAGTCCTAAGAAATACACATTTCTTACAGTTTCAGGTCAAATTTTTGAGCCTCATCTGTGCAACCAGTGGACCCACAGTCTCCTGAGTCCTTGAGTCCTAAACCCCTGGGCCACCAAGGACATGCAGAGATTTCTGGAGTTTGAGACCTACTTTGTGAAGTTTGTTGCCCTCCTCTCTAGTACGTCATCTCTGCCAATATACCTCTGCAGTAAAGAGTAGCCATCTGCTTCCTATGCTCCCCTGGTGTGACATGCTGTCCCATACTCCCCTATATCATTGAAACAGAAGCCCCAACACTGCAGTGGGGGCCGTTCTGCTAGAACAAGCCCCTAGGACTGGAGCGCTCCACCCTTGTGCCTATTTTACAACAGTGTCGGCTACAGATGAGGTCCGCTAGCCAGTGTGGGAGTGAGAGCTACCCACCATCAAGGTCGCCTCCCAGGGGACCCGGTACTGCCTGTAACATGAGCTACATTCTGAAAACTACAAAGGATAAGGAAAGCCAGCCAAATGTGATGGGCCCTCTTTTTACAACTGTTTGAGTTGAGGGTTAAGTGAATCCCCTTCCCTTGGTGGGGAGCAGAATGGGGTTATATAGTGTTCTCACAGTGTGAGACTAGTTACTGGAGGCTGGGAAGAAGGACGGGGGCATAGGAACAGTTGGTTTACAGATACAAAATTACACCTAGATAGGAAAAATAAGTCCTAGTGTTCTATAGTAGTGCTAGGCTTCTATAATTAACAATAATTTATTGAATGTTTTCAAATGGCTAGAAGAAAGGAGCTCAAATGCTGTCATCACAAAGAAATAATAAATTTTTGCAATGATGGATATGCTAATTACCCTGATTTGATCATCACACATTGTATACATGTATTGAAATATAACCCTGCACCCCATAAATGTGTACAATTATCATGTGTCAATTAAAAAAAAGAAAAAAAAGAAATAATATTTCCCAAGCTATTACAGTTTAAGAATGTACAAGAAAAAAAAGAAAAGGAAATAATTCCAAGCTTGAGAGAGTGGAATTATGGTAAGTGGCGTGGTATGCATGACTTAAACATTTATTGACTCCAACCAACTAAATGTGGCCACTCAGATGTTACCATTTGATGCCACACGTGGGTTTATGAGGATACAGATTCCACAACAGATCTGTGATTTCCCTCCTCCTTCCTCATGCTGACAGTGGCCTAGTCTGATCTATGATATGTCGTACGCATGTCTGTGTTGTGAAGTGTGCTGGCCCTGGCCAGCACTAGATCCTGTGTCCCTGTCTCCTGTTCTCTACCCTCCTTCACCTCCTGGGTCCTTAGCACTGTCTTAGGTGGGTTGTGCAATATCAGAAGCCAGATCATGTGGAAATGAAGCAAGAGGCAGGGGGCAAAGCGAGAAGGAAATGAGAGGGCTCAAGACATTTAATCTAGAGCTCAGCTGCATTGCATAATTTGTGAGCAGGGAATCCCCAGGATCAGTCACCTCAAATTTGTATCATTTCTTAGTGGTGAGAGCATTTAAAATCCTCTCTTATAACTAGCCATTGTAAAATACACTGTACATGTATTGAAATATCACATTGTACCCCATCAATGCATATAATTATTATTTGTCAATTAAAAATAAAATGAAACTTTTAAAAGGTCATAAATAAGTAAATCAAGGCCCAGGATCAAGATTCAAGCTGGGCTGCTGAGAAGACAAAGCTGTGTTAAGGACTTTATCCTGTGGGCATTGGGAAGTCAGTAGAGATGTCTCTACAGGAAGGAAACAAGATCAGATGGTTGGTGACTGTCCATTGTTAAGGGGTGAGGATAAAATGGGAGCTGCATTAGACGGAGAGTTTAAGAGGAAGGGGCATTAGTTGGGAGGCTCCTGCAATAATTCAGGCAAAATAATGCCGAGCATCTAAGCGAAGACAGTGGCACTGAGCGTGGAGAGGGTACCACAGAGTCAGCAGGTGTTGATGGGCAAGAGGTAAAGGGAGACGGTAAAAGGTCCCATCTGGACCGCTGACATTCCAGATGGTGGCACATGCCGAAGAACAAAGACAGGACTTCCACCACAGAGCCCCCCTCTGCCTCCTGCTTCCCTTCCTATGTGGGTCCCAGGGACCTACCCGTGAGCTCAGATCTTTGTGACCATTGAGTAGTGAGGTGGGAGCCTGCCCAGGAAACTTGGGCTAGACACACAGTTGGTTGTCACCTCCCTCATTCGTGGGACCCACTGCTTCCCCTTAGCAGCAACCCAATCTCTTTCTCTCTCCCACTCCTCCACTCCCTGTTCCTCCATGCAAAACAACAGGGTTTGTTTGGTTCTGGTCTATAGGAACCAGCACCGGAGTTTGTGGTGACCCTGGGATCCCAGCCCATGGCATCCGTTTGGGGGACAGCTTTGCCCCAGGTGGTCTGATGCGCTTCAGCTGTGAGGCTGGCCACATGCTGCGTGGATCGTCCGAGCGAACCTGCCAAGCCGATGGCTCGTGGAGTGGCACCCAGCCTGAGTGTGGAGGTAATGTATGTGACCGTTCTGCTTCTCCCCTCTGCCAGCCCCAGCACTCTCCCCCACTCCTCCTACTCCCAGCACAGGGAAGATCCATGGCCCCACTTGAACCCGTGGCCCAGTGAATAGCGGACATCATCAGATAGTACGTGATCGGTTTCATTAGTGACCCAAAGACAAATATATTCCCACTCCACCTAAAAAGGGAAAAACCAAAAAGGACTAAATTTAGCCCATTAATTCACCCATTTCCTATATAGTTCATTCAACACCTATGTGCCAAATGCTGGAGTATGTGCTGCAAATACAGCTATGACTAAGACAGACACGCTGCTGTGATCTGAATGACTGCGTGCTTCCAAAATTTCTATGTTGAAACCGAATCACCAAGGTGATGGCATTAGGAGCTGGGGCCTTTCAGAGGTGGTCAGGTGGTTAGGAAGAGCCCTCCTCCATACCATTAGTGCCATTATAAAAGAGACCCCGGAGAGCTACCTTGCCCCTTCTGCCATGAGAGGACACAGTGAGAAGGCCCATCTATGAACCAGAAAGCAGGCCCTCACCAGACACCAAGTCAGCCAGCCCCTTGACTTTGGACTTTCCAGCCTCCAGAACTATAAGAAACCAATTTCTGTTGTTCATAAGCTGCCCAGTTTATGGTATTTTGTTATAGCAGCCAGTGAGACGCGCATTTTGCTCTCTTGCAACCTACAGTCTAAGGGAAGAGGCTGTGTTAAACAAACATTCAAAGTGCTAAAAGAAAACAAGCCCAATATTTTAAAACTCTTTCAAAGTAATCTAGGCCTTCAATGATGTTTCCCAAGGTAGCACCAGTAGGGGAAATTTTATCTTTCTGCACACTCCTAAATTTCTGGGGGAAATCTTTTTTAAAACATCTTTCTCCCGCTGCTCCCCAAATCTCTCTGTCCCTCTTTCTGAAACACAGCCTGCAGAGCCCCCTCCTAGTTAGGAAACAAATGCGCCAGCTGAGAGGGAGGCTGAGTGAGCAGCTGTGGAAGAGGAAGAGGAGGATGTGAAGTGATCGCCTAGGGAGGTGGGAGCGGGAGTGGAATGGGGGTGTGACAGCCAGGCAGCACTCGGGCTCGCTGACTTAGAGCGAGGCATCAGTGACTTAAAGTGAGAGCAGTCAGCATCAGGCTACGTTTTTGTTCAACCACATTTTGCTACGTAGATGCAGGCACAGAGTAAATGGTGCATTGGGTTTAGGGTTGAGGCTTGACCAGGCAACTAAGACATTGGCAGAAAGTGGCAAAGGAAATGAGGGGAATTGCAAGGTTGCAATTGTGGTGGATGCTGGCATCTAAGCTGGGTAAGGAGGGAGCGGGTTTATGAGTAGACTCAGAGGCAGTAAAAACGTGGTAGGATCAATGGATTGTAGGGACCCATAAGACCGAAGGATCACCAGAGAACAAACCCCAGAGGGTGTGAGCTGAAGAGGTAAGAGGCAGAGGTCAGAGAGCAGGCTGCGTGAAATTGAGATTGGGAGCGGTCCTGCAGAGCGAGGGCAGATGTTCTGGCCTGTGATCAGGGGACACCTGCCCAGGAAATGAAACAAATGGAGTCAGAGCCCTCTTCCACTTGTCTGCCCAAAGGCCGGCCTTTCTGGGGGTGCTAGTGCAAAGTTAGTTCCTATAGAATCCTGTAGGCTTAGCAAGAGAGGTTTGTGATAGTGGCAAAGCATTGTGCAAGGGGAGAATTTAGTACATTCTCAAACATCGATGTGACCCACATCCCCTTTCATGCCACACAGTTTCCTGGATGGAGTCAGTCACCAGGTCAGGAGGGCTCAGGAAACAGAAAGTGGGTGGTTAAGAGTTTGGACCTAGAAGTGAAGGGTGTGTGTGTGTGTGTGTGTGTGTGTGTGTGTGTGTGTGTGTGTGTGTGTGTGTGTGTGTGTGTGTGTGTGTGTGTGTGTGTGTGTGTGTGTGTGTGTGTGTGTGTGTGTGTGTGTGTGTGTGTGTGTGTGTGTGTGTGTGTGTGTGTGTGTGTGTGTACGCATGTAGACAGCTCTTTATCACTTTGCTTGACAAGCTTCTACTTATGCTTGAAGTCTTCCTCAAATTCTTATCTCCAGCTCCAAAAGGCCTCTCCCTTCTTAGTGCTTTTCTCTCCTTCAAGTATAGCACTTATAATGTCATATTTTAATTCACCTGTTTATAGGTAGGTTTCTTAGGATAGACTGAGCTCCTCAAGGGCAGGGGACAAAACTTGGTCATTGTTGTATTCTGGGCACCTAGGCAGCACAAGTTTTTGTTGAATGAATGGATGTCACAGCCTACCTGTTGTGTTCTTGTTATATAGGAATTAGTTCATAGATTTTACTTTGGGACCACATAAACATTGTACATACTTACAAAATTAAATGAAATCAAAGATTAAAAATATGCAATCTTTAAATATCAAAATCCTAATGAAAACAAGTGAACCTATTTATCTAGTTGGTGATTTAATAATGCAGTGAATTATTTCAACTAAATTGAAAAAAATGGAATTTTACCATGGTGTATATTCTAAGGAAAAAAAACACTGCAAAGAAATCTTAAATGGTTTCCAGCATTCATATTGTTAGTAATAACATTGGTATTACTATTCTGAAACTATTATAAATATATCATAACATATGGATAAAACAAAAAAATTTTTATTATTAAGAACCAAGATTTTCAGCATAAAAGAAATATGTAAATAAAGGACTTAAGAAAAATATCCTTAATCCTAAATCTGGATTGGTAATACCAGTATAAACTTATAATGTATTTTTAATTTAAAAAGTTATTTTCCCAGCCCTATTTAAAAAGTCTAGATTCAGTGACCTGCTCAGCAGCAATGGGCACCATTAGTGTCCAAATTGTGGCTTCCGAATCTATTCTCCATTAGAAGGAATCAGACCTTTTTGGGAACATGGCTGATTCCAGGTGTGGGGCTGGTTATATACAAGATAAACATGGAACACCTTGTCACTGCAGCAAGGAATCTACCAAAGACAACTGAAGTCACCTCAAAAGAACTCAGGAGCCAACCTGAAGACACTCCCACTGGCCAAAGGTGGGATAATTTGAGCACCAGTGAGGATAATCATGGCAACGATGGCATCATAGTAAATAAGTTTAAGTCCATGAGTTCAAAACGATTCTTAAATAAATTCATTGGTCACCTTTGGAGTTTGCTAGGAAACCAACTGCTTCTTCAGACATTTGAAGAAGCATTTTTCAGCCTTCCTATATGAACTGTATTTCAGGGTAAGCAAATATTTGATGATGGGAAAGCTCTTCATTAAAGGACTCTAGCTAAGGCAGAGAAAATGATAGAATATCACCATTTCCCAATCCTTAATAAGTCTAACCAGTGATCTTCCAATACTGCTAAAACCAATAAGTGAAAAACGAATGACCAGCCTCAACCCCATGAGCAAGGAAACACCCAGACATTCTGTGGCTCCTGATCCAATGCAATAGGAAAGACACAAAACCACCTACTAAGTGCCCTTGCCTAGAAGTAGAACTTGACTACAGGAACTACAAGGGACAGGGAAACATGTTAAACTATACCTCATTGATGCAGTTAGCAAGATCCAGAGAGTGAGAGGTTCCACAGGACAAATGCCCTGGTTTCTATAACAAATAAATTACAGGAGAGGGAACAATGATCTCTGGATTCAAAGAGGGTTAGAGACGTGCCAACCAACCGTCATGTGTAGACCTTGTTTGGATCTTGACTCAAACAAATCCACTGTAAATAAAATAAGATAATTAAACACTGATTGGATATTTGGTGATAGTAAAGGATTGTTTAAAATTTCAAGTATGATAATAAAACAGATATAGTCTTTAAAACAGGATTTTTTTAGAAATTTTTTAAAAATTCATACAGGTCTCTCCTTCCTTCTAGGGGTGACATGATCAGGCATGAAAGCAACATGAGAGGCACTTCTGTCCTCAGGGTCCTTGTGCAGCATGTGGCTTCCACTCTGGGCAGTTGTCAATCCCCCAGGTGACACCTGTCATTGTTCTGGTGAAAAATGTGCTCTTTTGGCTTCCTAGTGATCTCTTGTGGGAACCCCGGGACACCAAGCAATGCCCACGTGGTGTTCAGTGATGGCCTAGTTTTCTCCAGCTCTGTTGTCTATGAGTGCCGGGAAGGCTACTACGCCACAGGCCTGCTCAGCCGTCACTGCTCGGTCAATGGCACCTGGACAGGCAGTGACCCCGAATGCACAGGTGAGAGTCCAGACCCTCTGGGCTTCATACCAAAGAAGGAGGCAGCCCATGGGAGTCTGGGACAGCTGGTTGGAGTGGTGGGACTTGACCTTGGATGAGAATCAGATGAATAGCCTCTATTTATTGAGCATGCTCTGTGTGGCTGCCACTGAGCTAAACGCTTTATTTCTTATGCATATGTTGTTTGATTCTCACCACACCCCATGCAGTCGCTTCTGTTAGCCCCATTTTATATATGAAATGACTGAGGCTCAAAGAGGTTGAGAATATTGAATGGCCATTTCTCAGGCTCTAGCCAGTTCCTTGGGCTTTCCTTTTCTTATTTAGGGCGAAGCCCCAGGGCTCAGCCTGATTGTCTCTTTCCTCTTTAAAGCTGCTGCCACCCACCATCCTTGTCAGTTCCTTCTCCTCTGGACCTGTCCCCGCCCTGGCCTGGCTCCGGAGCATGGCGTAGCCTCTCAGCTCCCCTTTCTTGCTTCTCGCAAGGATAGTTCCAGACCTTTTTCTCCTTGGAAAGCAAGTCACTGCAGGGCCCAGACAGAAGGAAGAACTAAGATGAGAGAATCTGACAATATTCTCTCTTTCAAAGTTCTAGTCTGTGATTTCAGGCTCCACCTGAAATCCCATGTCAAGTTCACTTTCGTTCTGAGACAAGAGCTCACCAAACTCCACCCTTGCTTGATACCACAGCATAGGTATGATTATCACATAGGTCATAAGACCCTGCTTCTAGGGTGTTCAGCCTACACAGGCCACCTAGGCACAACAGCAGGTGATGAGCCTCTCAGCAGACAAATTATCTTGTGTGGTCCCTTAACTCACCTTAGGTTCTTCAACCTGGAAACCTCCCTCTCCCTCGGCCCTAGCCTCATTTGGGAACCAAGCCCTCTGGATACTTCCTCTTAGAGGGGTGGGCTTGAATTAGAAGGATGGTCTTCATAGCCAAAGTTACTGGAGTGCATTAGGATGGTATGGTCAAGAACAGTGGGGACATGGCAGGGCTGATGTGGGAGACTTGACCAAACTGACTTTAGAATGAGCAATGCCCAACTGAGAGCCTGGAAGGAGACAGGGCACCCCTGATCTGACAGTTTTCCTTCCTGGGTGTGTGCCAAGAATGATGGGGGTGGTACTGGAATACTGAGGAGAAATGAGGTCTGGGCTGGGAGTAAACAACGCTGTATCTCTCTTATCCTAGTCATAAACTGCGGGGACCCTGGGATTCCAGCCAATGGCCTCCGGCTGGGCAATGACTTCAGGTACAACAAAACTGTGACATATCAGTGTGTCCCCGGCTACACGATGGAGTCACATAGGGTGTCTGTGCTGAGCTGCACCAAGGACCGGACGTGGAATGGTACCAAGCCAGTCTGCAAAGGTGCTTCTGAGGGCTGCAAATGTGGAAGGGGGGCCAAAGAAGATGCAAAAGTGAGACGTGGACCTTGAACATCTAGAAGGGAGGGAGGTGACAAGGCAGAGCCCTAGCATCTTATCAGGTGTGCAAGGGGAGAACTGGTCCCTG
Source organism: Cynocephalus volans (assembly GCF_027409185.1). NCBI lineage: Eukaryota > Metazoa > Chordata > Mammalia > Dermoptera > Cynocephalidae > Cynocephalus > Cynocephalus volans. The sequence continues at coordinate 26,646,933 of NC_084467.1, read as the reverse complement.
AACATCTGCCAGGAGGGAGTTAGAAGGTACCACGGTAAGGCGGAGAACTGGTCCCTGAACATCTGCCAGGAGGGAGTTAGAAGGTGCCACGGTAAGGCCTGGGCCTTGAACATCGAGAGAAGGGCCGAGCAAAGAGAGGACTGGCTTGTGACACTTGAAAGATGGCATCGTAAGGTGCAAAAAGATCAGAACTCCCATAGTAAGAGGGGTCCTTTCTGGTTCTCTCTGCCTAGCACAGACTCCCGGCAGGTGCAGGCTGCCTGATAGCACAGGTAGCCAGTGATATCAATGGTGGTGACTAGGGCTGGTTTCCCCAGGACAGCACCAGAACTCAGCCTACTCTGGTCTCCCCCCCCTCCAGCCGTCATGTGCAAGCCACCTCAGCTCATCCCCAATGGGAAAGTGGTGGGGACCGACTTCATGTGGGGCTCGAGCGTGACTTATGCCTGCCTGGAGGGATACCAGCTCTCCCTGCCCGCCGTGCTCACCTGTGAGGGGAATGGATCCTGGACAGGAGAGCTGCCGCAGTGCTTCCGTAAGTGGTCACACGGGCCTTTGGTGCTTCCCATCTGATGGTCCCTTCCCCCTCCCTCCTCAGAGCTCTGCTGCTGCAAGGTCTAGAGTCCCCTCCCCCATATCAGGGACAAAATCAGACCCTTGTCAAGACACTATTAATGAGGAAAGGAAGTATAAAGGAAGAAGACAAGAATACCTTAACTGAGCCCTGAAAACAAGACACTTTCTGGAAACACAGGGGAAGGAAATTAGCTAGAGATAAGGGAGGTGTGTCTTGAACTGCAGGATTAACTGGAAGGGATTGTACCCAAAGATCTGTGGGTGCCAGTGCTAGAAACGTGCCTGTCTTCATGGAAAATACCACGCACAGAAAAGACTTCTGGAGAACCTGGAATTTTCTGGATTTTTTTATTTATAAAATTTATAGAAATTTTTTTATTTCCTATCCACTTGGCCCAGTTGTTTCCTGAAGAGCCTCAAATCCATTCTAGGCCTCGTTCCTCACTGAGGTCCCCAGAGAAGCAGGTTCCAGGTCTCTTATTCTTGTCACACCCCATGAATGGGCTCTGAAATATTTTCTCTATGCCCTTGCTTTAGACAAACAATAGCACCTATTTTTTCTTTCTACTTGGCATTTATCTAATCCTTCGAAAACTATTCACATATTCATGACACTGTTTGGGTACCTCTAAAAATTTACTTCAATTTGAGAATTTTAGGAGAGATTAGGGCCAGCAGCTCAAGAGTAGACACAAGCATTTGGTGCATGGTTAACCCGTCAGACCTTCGCATGCCACCAGGGAATCATTAGGAAGGTAGCAAATCTCAGGGTTGAGTCTGGACTCAGCAACTTTACTTTACCTCTTGAGAAACAGCAGAATTGCCTTTGAACAATGTATTGTGGTCATCGTAATAAAAATTTTGGACTATATTAGAAAATACAAAGAAGAAAGTAAAAATCATTTGAACCTTTGCTTCCCAAAGATAACCGTGGTTAAGCTTTTGATTGTGCCTCCACATGGAGCACTATGCATTTTGCATATATAGCCATATGTATACAACTGTCTATAATAGTATTGGATCATGCCGTACATACTATTTCATAATTTGTACTCATTGGTAGGCCACCAACAACACCTTTCCCTCAATACCTTTCCATCAACACCTTTCTCTAGCAATACATACTAGCCTACACATCATCATTTTTAACGGCTTTACAGAATTTCTTTATTGCGGATACCACAGCTTGTTTAATCTTCCCCTATTGGTGATGAATTTAGGTTATCTCTAGTTTAGTCATGTTAGAAGCAGTTCTGCAATTAATATCCCTGCAAATAACCTTTCTTTAATCTTGTGGTAAAGTCCTAGGAGAGAGAATTCTGGGCCAACGGGCAGGCATACTGTACTTCTTGACATGTGTTGCCAAACTGTCTTCTAGAAAGAGCGTCCTAATTTACATTCCTGCCAGCAGTTTATGAGAATGTTTCTTGATTCACACCTTCAAGAACAATGGATTTTGCCAATTTTTTAAAGTATTTACCAGCCTGAGGAGTTTTAAAAGACGTATAGTTACTTTAGTTGGCATCACATTGCTTATTAGAAAGGCGAGCTGCTCTTTCTTTACTTGTTAACCATTCATATTCTTGTTAAGTTGCCTCTTCCTAGGTTTGGTAATTTCTCATCAACTGGGCGTTTAACTGACTTCTAATTGGTCAGCCTAGACTCCCCAGCTTCCAGGGCATAGGCTGCAGGTCCAGCTTCCATTTTATTTTGCATATGATTATGAACCTCACAACTCTTTGTACACGCGCACACACACACACACACACACATCATAGCATAAAGAGATGCTTGAAGAAATGTCAGGGGAAGCTTTGCCTTTGGTAGTCAGTTTTGAATGATACTCTCTGATGTTAACACGACCTGCATGAAATGGGCATGCTCACATACCTCCCACCACAGCATAAATACTCACCCTTAAGAAAGAAATTTGGCAGTACTCATCAAGACCTATGAATACACTCAAGCCTTTAAAGGTTATAAGTCCACTCCTAGAAAATTCTCCTAAGAAAATAATACAAGTGAAAGAAAAGTCATATGTAACTTTACGATAATAGAAAACGCCTGATTATAAGGTTTGTGATAAAATGTAATTACGGTACAACCACGCATTACAAAATTGTGTAGCCAATAAATGATCATGATGTCATAAACATGGAAAATGTTTACAGGATAATGTTCAGTGAATGAAGCAAGATTCACGATCACATGGACTTTGGCTTTGCACGAGCTCACACACAACTGAACCAAGACAGGAATGTGCATGAAAATGGAAAAAAAAGTTCTGGAGAGTAGGATTGTAGGGCTTTTTACTTTTATTTATTTTCATTTTCAGTATTCTAAACTTTCTGTTCATTACTTGGATGATTACTAATAAGAGCTTTGAGTGTGGAAGGAAAGGAAGCACCTAGCAGCAGCAGCACTGAGGCAGGTGTAAGCGCTTACCTCGGCTGCCTGGTTCCCAGAGTTCAAGCAGAACCAGGAGGGAAAATGTACAAAGAACAAAGGTGGGCTGGGGAGTGGCAGCCTGAGTTCTAGAAAGCAACGTGGGCCTGCCCTTCTCCGTTGTTTTCCCAGCTGTGTTCTGCGGAGATCCTGGTGTCCCACCCCATGGGAGGAGAGAGGACCGAGGCTTCTCCTACAGGTCATCAGTCTCCTACTCCTGCCTTCCCCCTCTGGTGCTGGTGGGCTCTCCACGAAGGTTTTGCCAGTCAGATGGGACATGGAGTGGCACCCAGCCCAGCTGCATAGGTGAGAGGTGATCTGGGGAGGGAATGTCCCGGCTGGTGGGCAACCTTCTTTTGGACCCAAGATGACTTCCCTGTCTTTCCTGTGGTCTCATCTGCAAAAGGAACACGTCCTCTTCCTCTGAGCATCTTGGAGCAGGATGCAAAATAGGCAAAGCTAATGTGCTCCAGGGAATCCGCCAGCCAGGGCTGTCATTCAGGTGGAGATCTCACAAGGCAGGGAAGTCAGGCTGTGGTACTGTTTTCTTCCCTGCACCTATTTCTCAGAGCGAGCCAAGGCAGTGAAAGCTTATGATAATATGGTCTGTGTCTTTGTTTTGGCGATCCAGATCCGACGCTGACCATGTGTGCAGATCCTGGCGTGCCACAGTTTGGGACACAGAACAGTTCCCAGGGCTACCAGGTAATGGGGTCAGTGAAGACCGGGCCTTCCTACCTCCTGTCTCTTCCTGTTACTGTCAGCATCAGAAGACCCAGGGACCTTCTCTGGGACAGCACAAGGGGAGTACGAGACCTGGGAAACCAGAGACAGAAAGCACTCTGCCTATTTGAACCATGCTCCACAGAATCACCCACCAGAAACAGGAAGGCGTTGACATCCGTCAAAGGAGCTGATGTGGGACATGTGGCATTTAGTTCCACGAACACTTCCAGCAACCCCAGTCATTGAGGCAGGGCATTTGTGAAATAAAGAAATGAGCGAGACACCCACACCCTACCCACAAACGCAGGTTCGGTGGGAGCAGCAAGTGCCACAGTGGGGCAGGTCCATCCGTGTGCCCATCCCACCAAGACGCAGGCTCCGCGGACATATCTCAGGATGAGCTCTGAGAGAGGGAGAGGATTTGGACAGCCTGGGGTGGGAAACTCTGAACAGAGATGCGGAGCAGGAAAGTGCGGGTGTGTTCAAGGCAGGACAGTGCCCAGTACAATACATATCAGGGACTAACCTGGGAATGACTGGGATCTAGTCAAGCAATGTGATGTATTCACTCTACCTGTACTTACCCAGCAAATATTTACAGCCTTGAACTTTTCTAGGTACTAGGAAGACAGTGGAAACAAGACAGGCTAGACTCTTGCTCTAACGGAGCTGCCCGGCTGATGACAATGAACAAACAAAAAAGATAATTTCTGAGAGCGCTAAACACTGCGCAGAGTGATAGAAAGAGGTGTGAACAGGGTGGATTGCTAGTTTAGGAAGGGGGTTTAGGGAAGAGCCCTCTGAAGTTAACATTTGAACTGTGGGCTTCCATGATTAGAAGGGCCAGCCCTATGTAGAGTTTGGTGACTTTCCTGGCTGAGCAAATGGCAGGGCAAAGTTGTGCAGAGGCAGGGAAGTGCTCAGCAGGGTGGGGACTAGAAAACAGGCCAGCCAGCAAGTCTGCAGCATCGTGAGTGAGGAGGAAATGAAGTCAAAGAGCTGGGCTGGGTTTCAAAACACCTTGACACTGGCTTGTATAGTTAGACATTCACACACTCTATGACCCACAAGTTTCACTCCTGGAAATATACCCCAGAGACACTCTTGCACATGTTTCCAAGAAACAAGGAAAAATGGGGTATAGTCACACGATTAATTATTATACAGCAGGGAAAATGAATGAACTACAGCCCTAGGTGACATGGATAAATCTTAAAACGTAGTGTTGAGTGATAAAGGTGGTATGACACTATTTTTATGAAGATTAAAACCAGTAAAAATGTATTAAATTGTTTAGAAATATATGTGTACACATGTGTGATAGAATTATTTTTTAACAAGGCAAGGAAATTGAACACACAAAATTTAAGATTGTGGTTACCACTGAGGAGAGCTGAGGTGGAGCAGGGAAGGAGTTCATTGCAACTGTGTCCCTAATGTTCCAGCTCTTAAGCTGCCTGGGGGACTCAACTTCAGGTGTCCATTTTATTACTACACTTCACGTTCCATGTATTCTTTAGTATGCATCAAATATCACACCGTAATTTTTGCAAAGAGGCAGGCATGGGCCAGGTCACACAGGGCCTTGAGCATGATAAGTATTTCAGATTTTATAACTGTCATTGGAAGGCAACTCAATCTGATTCATCATGTGAAACATAACTCAGGCTGCTGAGTAGAGAACGAATCACAGAGGGTTAAGAATAGAAGCAGTTAGACAAGTAAGACACTATTGTTGTGACTTGGGTGAAAGGTGAGTGTGACATTGTGTGAGGGCAGTGATAGTGCAGGCGGAGAGAAGTGGAGCGTTCAGGGCGCATTTTGTAGGTAGAACCAAGAGGACTTGTTGGCAGGTTGGATTGAGGGGCTGAAGGGATCGAAGGCAACTTGAGGCTTTTGATTTGCACAGCTGGGTGGATAAAGGTACCGTTTGCTGAATCAGGCGATGGCACCCAAGAGAGAAGCAGGTTGGGCGTGGAGGAAGGCAGTGAAAATTAAGAGCTGCACATTGCATCCAAATTTGCTCCAGTACGTAACAGCAGCACATGAGTATCTGGCCGCATTGCACCAAGTGGGTTGGAGAGGGAGAGGTTGTGAGCTGGTGGTTGCAGGAGCGTTGAGTCAGACAGTGAGGAGCTAGTGGAGGGCAAACGTGGGGAACAAAACAGCAAGGGGAGGGCTGGAGGGAGCATGGCATCTGCTCAACAGATATTTACAAAGCGCAGTGCCATGTCCTACAGGGGCCACGTCTGTAAGGGAGACAAGTCTCTCATTTTTAAGGAACACGCAGTTTCATAGAAGAAAGAGACACACTCACAAGTAATAAGTGTATCTGGCACTATTCTTCACATTCTATAACATGCTGTCAAATCCACTGTCACTTTTGAGTATCACAACATTCCAGTGTAGTTGTGGCAGGGACAGTCATCCCCACTTTATACATAGAAAGACCAAGGTTTAGAGTTTCATGCAGCCTGCCTGTCGTTCAGTGAGTAAATGTGGAAGCCTGAACTCAGATGCAGCGTCTTCTGACTCTGAATTGCAGGCGCTCTGTCTACTGTAGCAGTGCGTAATACGTCCAGCAACAGCATCTGTCCAGCTCAGGGGCAGGTGGGGCCTCGTGGAGGAGGCAAGAGGTCAGCTGCCTCTGAGGATAAATGAGATTTAACCAGGCAGAGAGTCGGGAGAGGAGTGCTACAGGCAGAGGCAGCAGCAGGGCCAGGAGTTGGGTCAAAGGAAGGAGAATGAAGCATTGCTGGATGGAAGGTGACGGTGGGACCTTCTGTCCTTGCACAGGTGGGAAGCACAGTGCTTTTCCGTTGTCAAAAAGGTTACCTGCTTCAGGGCTCCACCACCAGGACCTGCCTCCCCAACCTGACCTGGAGCGGAACCCCACCCGACTGTGTCCGTGAGTGCAGACTCACTACTACCCCGAGAAAACTCCTCTTACCCCAGCTGGGCATCCAGGACATGCTCGAAAGCTCAGAATGTCAGGGAGCTCGCAACTTTTCTGGACCGATACCGGTCTCTGTAGTCCTTACCCCTTGGGGCCTCACAGAAGACATCTCCCCACAAAAGCCTTGCTGATATTTGAAACCAATCCTTATGCCTTAGCAAGGAAAAAAATTTCTAGTGGCAGAAAAACTAACAACTACAAGGACAGGTGGCCTCAGGTGGAGATTTTAGGCTTTTGACCATAATTACTCCTTCTTTCCTCAGGAAAAGTGCTGCAGGTTTAGGCTCCCCCTGGCCAAGCCAGTATTCATGTGATCTCCATCTTGGCCATTCCTATAGACATCAAGCCTGGGTTTGGGGTAGTACATTGGGGAGGGGGTGCTGGGCGTGAAAGGGCCTATAAGAGAAAGGAAGGGAATGTTCCATCTAGGAACAGGGGAGTGGTCGAAGAGGCCCCCTGCAGACCCTCATCTCCTCAGGTCCAACAGGGTCTTTCCTCTCGTCCAGCACACCACTGCAAGCAGCCAGAGACGCCAACCCATGCCAACGTCGGAGCCCTGGACTTGCCCTCCATGGGCTACACACTCATCTACTCCTGCCAGGAGGGCTTCTCTCTCAAGGGTGGCTCCGAGCACCGCACCTGCAAAGCAGATGGCAGCTGGACGGGCAAACCCCCCATCTGCCTGGGTGAGTGTGCCCACTCGGTGAACCTCTCCCGGGTGGGAGGCCAAAGGTGACAGCTGAGCTTGAGCTGAAAGAGGGCAAAAGAGAAGGAAGAAATGTGATTTCCAGGAGCTGAATCCTGTTTCTGATTTTCTGAGGTGTTGAGTCTCGAGGAGACCAAAACAGAGCAGTCTAAAGAGGCACATATTAAACCCACCCGAAGTTTTATTTTGCTGCCTTCTGCCTGAACTTAAACCCACTCTCACAGGATTATACTTAATCATCAGACAGAGGAAAGCTCTTTCTTCATTCATTCTCTATTGATTGAGCATTATCACTGCACCATGCTTGTGCTGGGCACAGGGGATTCAGAGGTGAAAGACACAACCCTGCCCTAAAGGAGCTTACAGTACACGGGGGAAGACAGCCAGTTATCAGACATGAGAGTACCTTGAGGAACATAGAGATGCACTGAGTTCTGTGGGAATGAGGAGGAAGGGTGCTAATTCAGCCTCGGGGGTGAGGGGAGAAGTCAGGGAAGGCTTCCTGGCGAAGGTAATGTCTGAGTCCAGGCTTAAGTGAAAGGATCATAGATAAAGGATCATTTTGGTGCTGGAATAGCATTGAACTCTCTGTTATAGGTGCCAATCTCCCAAATGCCGGGCATTGTCCCAAGCACTTTGTATGTATTATTTCACTTAATCCTCACAATCACCCTATGAGGCAGGTGCTGTTTGTACCCCCATTTAATATATGAGGGAACTGTGGCACAGAGAAGTTAAGTGATGAGCCCAAGGTCAACCGCTGGTAAAGGAAAGAGCTGACGTTTCAAACCTTGATGGTCTAACTTGGGGATCTATGCTCTTAACTCCTTTGCTATCCTGCACTTCAGAGAGAGGCTTCAGGGTCAGAGCCTGTATCAGAGCTATAATTTAATAACATTGTCTTATTTTCATTGTATGAATTCTTGTATATTTTTTAATTTATGGAAAGTAATATTTGTTTTCTACATAAAGTTTCTTTTTTAAAGTACATTTATTATCTAAGTTTTTATTGTGGTAAGATACACATAATATAAAAGGTTTTTTTTTTTTTTGATTCACAAAGCAACTTGCCCTGCTTTTATTTTTTTATTTTTTTATTTTTTATAGCAAAATCTTAACTTTATTTCTTTTTAATTTTTTTATTTTAATTTATCAATACACAATGTAGTTGATTTTTCATGCCCTTTACCAATTCCTCTTTCCCCCCTCCCTCTCCCCCTCCCCCCATCAACATCATGGCTGTTCACTCGTCTTAACAAGTTCAAGGAATTAAATCATTGTGATTAAAATGTTAACTGTGCAGTTCAGTGGCATTCGGTGCATTCACGATGTTCACCGTCACCACTGTCCATTCCCAAAACTTTTTCATCATCCCAAACAGAAACTGTGTACTCGTGAAACAATAACTTCTCTTTTCCCCTTTTCCTTAGTCCATAGTAACCTTTGGGTATATACCCAGCAGTGGGATTGCTGCATCCTATGGTAGTTCTATTTTAAATTCTTTGAGGAACCTCCGTACTGTTTTCCATAATGGTGTCCTGATTTACATTCCCACCAACAGTGTATAAAGCCCCCCTTTCTCCACATTCTCGCCATCCCTTACCTTTCATCTTATTGATAACAGCCGTTCTAACAGGTGTGAGGTGATGTCTCATTGTGGTTTTAATTCACATTTCCCTGATGGTTAGTGCTATTGATCACTTTGTCATATAGCTGTTGGCCAGTTGTATGTCTTCTTTTGAGAAATGTCTATTGAGGTCCTTTGCCCATTTTTTAATCAGATTATTTGTTTTCTTGCCATTGAGCTCCTTACATATTTTAGATATTAATCCCTTGTCAGATGTACGCTTTGCGAATATTTTCTCCCATTCTGTAGGCTGTCTCTTCACTCTCTTGATTGTTTCTTTTGCTGTGCAGAAGCTTTTTAGTTTGCTGTAATCCCACTTGTCTACTTTTACTTTTCCTTACCTGTGTCATTGTGGTTTCAATTTACATTTCCCTAATGGCTAATGACGCCGAGCGTCTTTTCATGAGTTTGTTAGCCGTTGTATATCTTCTATAGAGCAATGTCTATTCGAATCTATCGCCCACTTTTAAATTGGGTTGTCTTTTAATTGTTTAGTTATGAGAGTTCTTTATGTATCTAGAATACAAGGCGCTATAAGATACATGATTTGAAAATATTTTTTCCCATTTTGTGGGTCGTCTTTTCATTGCTTGTTGATGTCCTTTAAAGCACAAAGGTTTTTAATTTTGATGAAATTCAATTTATCTGTCTATTTATTTATTTATATATTTGGTTGCTTATGTTTTTGCTGTCATCAAAAAAGCTTTCCCTAACCCAAGGTCACAAAGATATATGCCTATGTTTTCATCTGGAAGTTTTATAGTTTTAGCTCTTAAATGTATGTCTTTGATCCATTTTGAGTTAATTTTTCTATGGTATTAGGTTCGAGTTCAAATCTGCTCTTTTGCATGTGAATATCCAGTTGTCCCAGCACCACTTGTTGGAAAGACTACTCTTTCCGTCATTGAATTCCCTTGCAATCCTTGTCAGAAATCATTTGACCGTAAGTGTCTGAGTTTATCTCTGATTCTCCATTCTGTTCCATTGACCTAGATGACTATCCTTATGCCTTCCAACTTCATTCTTCTTTTTCAAGATTGTTTTGTCTATTCTGGGTCCCCTTTATTTTTAAATAAATTTTAGGATTGGTTTGTCAGTTTCTGAGAGCAGAAGCTAGGATTTCGACGGGAAGTGTGTTGAATCTGTGCATCGGTTGGAGGAGTATCACCATCTCAGCAATATCTTTCCAATCCATGAACATGGGATGTCTTTTCATTTATTTAGAGCTTTAATTTCTTTCAGTGATGTCTTATAATCCTCAGCGTACAAATCTTGTACTACTGTGGTTACGTTTATTCTTAAGTATGTTCTTCTTTTTTATGCTGTTACAGATACTTGAATTTTAAATTGTCAAATATTTTAGACGCAGCTGAGTCCCAATTCAGCCCCTTATTGTGTGATCTTGAGCAAGTCCCTTCACCTCCCTGCCTCTCAACAAGTTTCTCTTCTGTAAAATGGAGACGATAATCCCTACTTCCCAACTTTGAAAGCAGAAGTAAATGAGACAACACAAATAAGTGACTGGCACACAAAATGCTTTCTCTCTTTTGGCTCCCTTCATCTTACAAAACCTGAGACAATGAAAGCATTCTGTTCAGAAGTATACCTTCACTGAGTCATTGGAGAATGTCTCCACGGCCTTATGTATACATAGGCGTAAGCTAACCTCCGGAGCTGAAGGGGGTTTGCTAAAACTCTGTGCTATCCCGCCCCTTCGGGGATTCTGCCCTTACTTGGTGACGAGGCAGATTTTCTGTTGTTTCTCTGCAAAAGAAGAAAAAACAGTAATATTTACTGACTGTGACTTTCATGTTCATAACCTCATTCATTCAGCATAGACTTTTGAGGTACATTTTAGTGTTTTTCCACTTTTCAAATGAGAGGATAAAGACTCTGAGTGGCGAAGTGCCTAGTCGAGGTCACACAGTCATTAAGTGGCACTGCTGGGACCTGAACCTAGGCTGTCTGCCTCAGGCCCAAAGCTTTTGCTTTTGCCTCACTGGCTAGTGAGGGCTTTTCAGCCTTCATACCATCACTCCAAGGGAGGGGTGCACTCCACTGAAACCACCACCAGTGCTTAAGGAGTTCATGTTGATGGTGGAAGGTCTCCTTTGTGCAAGACATCTGGAAGGAAAGTAGAGTCAAGGATAGGACTTTTTAATCCAAAGTCCTCAACAGAAGCATTCAGGGGATCTGTGCACTAGGGTGGGAAAATATACATCTTTATTTTCCTCTACCTCTTACTGAAATTTAGCATTTCCTTTGATTTTGTGTGTAGACAACCCATAGTAGCATTAGCAACACCTGTGACTTGGTCACCAGTAGAAATTGCAGAGATTTTTGTATTATATTACAATTGCTACCAATATTATGAAATACTTTTTATATTACTGACTGCTTCGAGATTATGGTTGTTACTAGACTTGCTGTTAGATCCTGTTATTTAATGCAGTAATGAAGAATCATGTATACAACTATCTGGTAGTGCAGTGCCTTGTTTAAAATTTTAATAACTGTAACTAATATAATTGATTTTCTTTGTAATTCTTTGTATTTTATTACTCCGAAAGGGGTCCATATCATCACTAGACCATCAAAGCAGTCCACTTCCTGGCCTAAGAAGATAAGTCCAAAGCAAGATCTCAAAGAGCCTATTGACCTAATGGCAGAAAGGTGGCCATTATTTTTCCAATAGAGTGTGAACCAGAAGCTGAACCTGTTTTTCTTCCATTCTCTTTCCCCAGCAGAGGTCCGGCCCAGTGGGAGACCCATCAGCACTGCCCGGGAGCCGCCGCTCACTCAGGTCTCAGGTATGTATGGTCCAAGTCATTGGCTCAAGAAGTTTGTATTTCTTCCTTCATCTTGTGAGCCAGAAACGTGTATGTGAGTTGCTGAGCACCCAGTGGAAGGGCATGAAAACTATCTATAGACGCAGACAGATTTCCCCACCCATCTCCCAACCCTAAGCAGACTTCAGGAGGAAGTGAGCCTGAAAGAAGAGAGAGCCAGGGCCTTCCAGAAGCATGTCCAGAGCTCCAAGCTCTGGAACCATTAATTATCACAGCCCCTGTTGGCACAGGACTGGCCAGTGTGTGGTCAAACCGACACACAGACCAGGTCCAGCCCAAAGAGCTTCCTGGAAATGGTTGCATTCTTAAGACAGGTCCTGTGTCTTTCAAAGTGTCACATCCAGAACTACAGGTGTGGCCTGACCGATGCAAAATTATTATAGACTCTCACATCGTTTTTTGAACCTTCTACTTTTATTTAGCACATTAGCATGTGTGTTATATGGGAGACAAAACTAGATTTGACATCACAGACTCAGTGTGAGTGCCATTTTGGTCACTGACTAGCTGTGTCCTTGGGCAAATGAGCTTCACCTCTTGAGCTTCCATTTACCTTTTGGTAAAATAGGGATCATAATACTTGCCTTAGAGAATTACTATAAGGATAAATAACAACCCAGTAGCTACCACTCATTGGGTGCTTCTGTGCAACATACAACTTGCAACATTACATCATTTGAGCCCTACAGTAAAACTGATGAGGTAGTGGGAAGGCCCCCATGTACAGAACGACAGGTGTGGCCTGTACAGGTGAGGAAGTGGAGGCTCTTGCACATAATCAAACAACTAAGTGACAGAACTAAGATTAGGATCCAGATCTGTCTAACTTCATTAGCCCATGTTCCTGTCCACCACACTTTACTGACATGTCGGTTTTCTCTCTCTTCTCTCTTTTTCCCTTTCTCCATCTTTTAAACCCCTTCTGTCCTTTTTTCCTCTTCTCTTTCTTTTCTGTCTTCCTTCTAGTTTCCTCCCTCTCTTCTTTTCTTTTTTTATGTTTTATTTTTAATTGACTTATAATTAATGCACCTATTAATGGGGTACAGTGTGATGTTATGATATGTATACATTGTGGAATGATTAAATTAAGCTAATTAACATATCCATCACCACACCTAGTTATCATTTTTTTCACAGTGAGAACACTGAAAACCTTGCAGTTTTGAAATATACAATACGTTATCATTAACTACAGTGACCACGTTGTGCAATAGGTCACTAAAACTTATTCCTCTTGTAAAAGTGAAACTCTGTACCCTTTATCAACATCTCCTCCTCTCCCCCGCCCCAGCTTCTATACCATGATTCTACTCTCTACTTCTGAGTTTCACCTTTTTTAGATTCCATGTGCAGTATTTGTCTTTCTGTGCCTGGGTTATTTAACTTCGTGTAACATCTTCCTAGGTTCACTCATGTTGTCACAGATGACAGAATTTCTTTTTAAAGGCTGAATAGTATTCCACTGTTTATATATGCTACGTTTTCTTCATCCATTGATCCATGGATGAACACTCAGGTTGTTTCCATGTCTTGGCTATTGTGAATAATCCTGCAACACAGATTTCAATTCTGCCACCTGTCCACTCTGAGACACAAGAGGATCACAAGAGGGTCAGAGCACTCTACAAGTCTCCCCACGTGTTAGATGTTGGGGAAAAGGAAACAATCTGTCATCAGGTGGCCCCAATTCTACCAGCACAAAGTTCCTCTCACTTCAGTTTCTCAATTCCTCTAGTTCCTGGGGATGTTTTTGCCAAGAATTCCCTGTGGAAAGGGGCCTATGAGTACCAGGGGAAGAAGCAGCCGGCCATGCTCAGAGTGACTGGCTTCCAGGTTGCCAGCAGCAAGGTCAACGCCACCATGATAGACCACAGTGGTGTGGAGCTGCACTTAGCTGGTAAGGAGAAGGCCACCTCTGTTGAAAGCAGGGCAGGGGGTGAGGGGGACGGGCACACACGCTTTGCAGGGATGAGTCTGATGTCATTGCATCATACTGTCCTGTGAGGCTTGGAATTGTCTGGTGATCAGAGGAGGAGGGAGGGTCTACACATCTTTGTATGAAAAAAGCACCATGGACTAAAGGTTAGATGGGAAAGGGTTAGATGACAAATATTAATAACTTGAATATGTAAACTGTTATAAACAAAAAGAAAAGAGACTGATATCCCTAAAGGTGAACCAAAAATAGGGGCTGAACATTCCCAGAAGCCAAAGTACAATCACTCAATACACATAAGAAAAAATATTTTTCAGCAGTAATCAAAAAAATAAAAGTAAACACAAAATGTGATTTTCCACTTATCAACTCAGAGTTTTTTAAGGTAATAAACCTTAGTGCTGGTCAGCTTCAGCAGGGACGCCAAAGAATAAAATAGTACAGTTCTAGAAAACAATTCGAGAATTTATATCAAAATGTTAAAAATCATTAAATCCACTAATTATATTTCTAACAATTTTTATCATAAGAAATTGATCTGGAGGAAGTTAGACATTTGTGAATAAAAGATGTTTACATTACATGGCCATTTGTATTACATAAATACTGGGCATAGAAAATTTCCCCAAAATGAAGAAATGCGTATTTTAATTATAGTATCTCTGCTGGATAAAATATTATGCCAATTTGGGGGGAAATGCACCCATTATAATCCATTTAAAATATAATTCCAGTTTTTCAAAGGAAAAAAATTATATTAAGAAAGAAAACTGGAAGTATTTATACCAAAACGTTAACAGTGGTTATTTCTTAGTGTTGAAATCAAGAGAGATTTTTTTCTTTATGCATCTCTGCATTTTCCACAATTTCCCCAATTTTCAATGTTTTTATAATCATGAAAACTAAATATCTTAGAAAACAAGTGTTCATTGAAGATGGATAGATAAAGGAATACATGAGTGAATGAACGAACACATTAAGACACAACCACACATACAATCGTACCCACTCAGTCACACATGCACACACACACAGCTGCATGGTCACATCACTCATTTGATGTCACACATAGTCGTAAACACATTCACATACTCCCATGTACATGCCTTCATGCATTCCTGCACCCACCGAACTGTAAACATGCCCATGCATTAATGAACAGATTATACAGATCATATTCTCACATGTGCATGTATAAACAGGATCAAAATCTCAGCCCAGTAGTCTGGTTGTTTATCAACACACACATGCACATTCTTGCATATACTCGTGTGCTGTGTACACAAACTCAGACGCAACACCATACTTGCCTATTTATAGGTATGCAGGGAGTGTTTATATCAACATCTACACGTGATATTCCACGCAGACACTCACACTCACATACCCACAAATTTGGGTCTTGAAATTTTCCCAGATCTTTCAAATGTACCTTCCGAACTTGTTTTTCCCAGGAAATTACAAGAAGGAAGATTTCCATCTCCTGCTCCAGGTTTACCAGATTACAGGGCCTGTGGAGATCTTTGTGAATAAGTTCAAAGATGACCACTGGGCTTTGGATGGGCATGTAAGTTCAACAAACTGATCTCGTGCCCTGCCCCGTCCTCTTTCCCAGATCCCTGGCAGGGAAGAGGAGGACAGAAGGGTGTGGAAACTCCTAGGATCAACATGCAAACTTGGGAGGTTTTCTGTGGGGCCAGGACTAAGAGCAAGGGAGTCCTCATCTGCTAATGAAGTGGGCAAAGGAAAAAATAAAAAGTGCCAGGAGACTCGGAGTCCAAAGGGCCACCACATCTGAGAGGTGGAGTAAGCTCTGCTGTTCGAGCAGAGAGCAACAGATGGGAGGTCAGGGGCATAGGTGTGCACGTGAGCGAGCTGGTGGTGGTGTGGCCGGTGGGAGCCAGGAAAAGGTGCTAAGTCCCACGTGACTACCTTGAACAGTGGCTCACATTTGAGGATGCAGATTGTGGGTGACTTATCACAGCTTGAGAGACCAGGACATGGGGGAAGAGACAGGGGTTTCTCTCATTCCCTTGTAGGAAAGACTTAGTCCATTCTTGAGGGAGAAGCCAAGTCCCCAGGGATGCTCCTCTGCCCTTATCTTCCTAGCTCACAGGTAGAGGAGTTGAGCATAATATCACCTCCCACATCCTCAGCTTCCTTGTCTTGGGTTACTGGAGCTAGAAGAAGGATAGGAAGGAGCAAATGATCATGGTGAGCCAGAGTAGCTGAGAAGTCACAGTGCATCTTTATGGACAGGACTAATTGGTGGAAGACTGTGGCTTTAGTGGCCTTGCTTTATAAGCACATTACGAGAACCAAGTGGCTTCTCCAGGGGCTGGCCCATATAGCTAGTTCCTTGGTGTCCCTATAGGCACCTTATGGATTCCCTTGGGCATCCAAGTATGGGCCAGCTTCTATAGTAGCAGTCCAAAAGCTGTGCAGGAACAGGAGACTCTCCGTGCTGGGAGAGTTGAACGAGGGTCAAAGTTGGGACATGGCTCTAACAGTGCGGGCAAGGGCAAAACAAGAGCGGAGCTCTGGAGGGCCAGGAGCAGCCAGAGCAACTGCCTAGAATGACAGAACAGCCATCGGGGCCTCTTCTATGGCCAGGATAGTTGAGGAGGTCAGCCAGGAACATGTTGGACAGAGGGGGCCTCAGGAATGGAGCGTGGGTGGAGCACAGGTCAGAAGGGACACTAGTAGCATAAGCATCCCCAGAGCTCGCCCTCTGTGGCCAAGGCCACAGGCTACACGTTCGAGTGTTTTTGTCTGTCACATGAGCATCATGGAGGCATGGTGGCAGAGGGAACAGGAAATAGTAATTTCCAACAACCCTCCCAGCCAAGAAAATTAAATAGCTATTGAACTGTGACAAAGTTTCCAAAGGACATTAAGTCTGCTAGGTACATTTTAATGGTTCTGTTTGTCCCATGATGCTCCAAAAGTCAGTTTTTCATCACAGTAATAATAGCTCACACTTATCTAAGGCCTGTTAATTAGGTGTTCTAAGTGCTTTGTCCGTATTAACTCATTTAATCCTCACAGCAACCCTATGACATACGTACTGTTGTTATTCCCATTTAAAAATGAGAAACTGAGGCACAGGAAGATTGAGTAGACCCTACTCATACAGGTAGTTGGTGCCCCTGTCCCACCCCTAGCATATCAGTCATGCTCCGCCCTTGCCTGGAGGTGGGCAGATTGTCAAATGTCTGTGTGTTGAAGCAATGAGTCAGTGGGTGGCACAAGCTTGTCTGCAGCATGTACCTATGAGCGTGTCTCTGGCCTGGCCAGCAGGAGTTCTGGATCCTTCTGGCATGCCTTCCATCTTGTTCTCTCTGCTGCCCACCATCACAGGTCTCCTCAGAGTCCTCCGGAGGCACCTTCATCTACCAAGGCTCTGTGAAAGGCCAAGAAGGCTTTGGGCAGTTCGGCTTTCAAAGACTTGGTAACTCGTATTTGTTCCTTGGAAATGTGAACTCATGGCGGGGAGAGAAACTGTGGGTACTGGGGGAGAGGATTGGTGACATTCAACAGTCTAGGACAGGGGTTCTTAGCCTTTTTTGGATCAGGGACACTTGAGATTCTGACAAAAGCTATGGAATATCTCTCCAGAATCGAGCATACAGCCTCAACATTTCACACTCACGTTGCACACTCAGCCCTTCAGTTGAGAGTTCCCAACTTAAGGGACATTGGGTCTTCAATACAGCCCCCAGCAGCACTATTTGGCTGCCCCCAGGAGTCACCTCTGTCTCAAAGAACAGAGACATCCTGAAGCATTCCAACTCGGGGTCCTCAGGGGTGCCCTTACTTGTGATGCTCTTTCTTCCTTAGTGCAGTCCGAGAGCACCAGGACTGCTGTCCCCATTTCACAGATGAGGAAACTGAGCCTCCAGGAGGCTTCCCTCCTTTGTTCTTCCCCAGCATCTTTACCCTGCGTGCCTCACAGCATCCGTGTCAAATGTCCTCGCTGCAGAGGCTGGCCTTGAGCCACAGCCTCTGGGTGCCCAGCCTCAGACTCCAACGAGGGAGGAGGGGTCCTGGCTTCTCTGAAGCAGTGTGTGGAGAGACAGGAGGCACCCGCGGGCTCTCAAGAGGCAGCTTTGCGCCCCGGACCCTGACGCTGCTGTCTCCAGGGCCCCTGCCTGCCAAGGTGGTCCATTGCACTTTGTCGCAGCTCTGACCTCCAGAAAGTGTCTCCCTGTGTTAAGCAGAACTTGCCTCCCTGTCGTTCCCAGGTCACACTGCTCCTCCCCAGAGTTGCCCTAGCCCACCCCATGAGCCACATGCACTGGGACCTCTCTCTTCCAATACCTGATTCAGTGCCCCTGCCCTCACCCCTGCACACTGGGAAGACCTCAGAAAATCAGGGATCCTGTGGGACCCCACAACCGACTTCTGTCCCCTCAGGCAGAACCATCCCCCCTCAGAGCCCCAGGCCCCTCGGTAAGGTGGGCACTTAGAAGGGGCCGCAGAGTCTAACTGTGTTCTTCCAAGTCCTCCCAGTCTGTGGGGGAGGCCCCGGGGGGAGGAGGGAGACCCTCCAGTAGGAGAAACTTCAGCTCTGCTCCCCCATTTCAATTGAGCAGTTCCATCTTCACATGTTCCATCGGGTGAAAGGCTTCTATGGCCAAAAGAAGTTTAGAAACTTCTAAAGGGCTGCACCCTCTCTGCGTTTTATTCAGAGACACGGTTTCAGGTTCTTCTGTGGATTGGCCTCCCCAGGACTGAACACAACCCTCTGGCTCCGGTCTGATCGGCAGGAGGCGAAAGCACATGGGGCCTTTTGCTGGGAGTGTCTGAGTGTGGCGGGGGGACAGGCGATAGCCCGAGCCACAGCCACCCTTCCCAAGAGTGTGCGGTGGGGGCAGGTAGCCAGCAGGGACCGTATGCCTCAGATTGTGTCTCCGTGACTTGAGCATTATGCTTTGGGACTTTACAGACCTCAGGCTGTTGGAGTCAGACCCCGAGTCCATCGGCCGCCACTTTGCTTCCAACAGCAGCTCCGTGGCAGCCGCCATCCTGGTGCCTTTCATCGCTCTCATCATTGCAGGCTTTGTGCTCTATCTCTACAAGCACAGGTACAGTGGAGCCGTGGGCCGGGAGGTGACACGACGGGCTCCATGCCTATCCCCTGCCTAAGCACACCCTGAGCCTTCTTGGCTCAGGAGCACTGCAAGCTTCCGAAAGGAAGAACGAGCCTCCCTCTCTCCCTCCTGCTCCCCTTAGGTCCCCTGAGTCTCCCTGTCTCTCTCTCTTGTTATGCCATGGTCACTCTCTCTGTTATTCCAGGAGAAGACCCAAAGTCCCGTTCAATGGCTATGCCGGCCACGAGAACACAAATGTTCGAGCCACATTTGAGAACCCAATGTATGACCGCAACATCCAGCCCACAGACATCATGGCCAGCGAGGCGGAGTTCACAGTCAGCACAGTGTGTACAGCAGTATAGCCACCAGGCCTGGCTGCCACTGCCACCGCCACAGAGAGCCCCGCCTCCAGCAGCCGGTGAGATGCAGGTGTGGGAGGCAGACAGGCCGTGATGGACAGACAGGTGTCTGTGCATGCATAGGTGCCCCAAAACATGGAGACACACCACAGACACATCTAGTAAGAGAAGGGCATTGTGCTGGGTATGACTGGGTGCCAGGCTCTGAGCTGGGCACTTTGCACAGGTGACTAATTGAACCCCTACCCCACCTGTGAAGTAGGTGCTATTAGGATCCCATCGAACATGAGAAAACTGAGGTGCAGAAAAATTGATTAACCTGACCAACATCACACAGATAAGTAGTGGGGTCAGAATCTAATCCCAGGCTGGCTGGCTCTGGGGACTGTGCTCTTAACCACTGGGCTTGCAATGTATCCAAGGAGAGAGGATCAGTCAGGGCTCTCCAGAGAAGCGGAACCTATAGGAGAAAAAAATATCTATCTTCTGGGTCAAGGCCAGTCTCTGGAGATAATGTATAGATATATAGAGGTGCATATATGTGAGTGTACTTCAAGAAGTTCGTGGAAAAGTTGAATTAAAAGATAATATAAATCCTTCCATGAACTTTCTGAAGATCCCTCGTGTTTATGTGTGTGTGTGTAGGTATATTGTGTATATAGACACACTCTACACGAAATATATACATCTGTACATCTTTATATAGAGCGATGTTTATAAAAGGATACTTTTAAAAGTTTGTGGAAAATAGAATTTAAAAATAATATGAATCTTTCCATGAACTTTTTGAAGAATCATCATACATATCTCTAGCTATACAGCTATATATATAGATATACAAGGGGTTTTCACAGCAATATTTGACCAAACAACTGGGCACAATAGCCTAGGCAAGTTGACATATAAAATTAACCATCACAAAGAGCATAGGCTCTTTGACAGGCTGACACAATCCCTGTCACTGGTCTGAGTCCCTTGTTACATGGACAGAGGGGCAGACACAAACACAAGTGTGTACACTGCCACACACACACACACACACACACATGCGTGAGCACTCATGTCCAACAGGCTCACCGGGGAGATGACAAATCTGAAAGGTATTGCCTCTTCCTCTGGGACCTGGGAACCTTCAGGAATTGCCCCAACAAGATATCCT
Organism: Cynocephalus volans; assembly: GCF_027409185.1. Lineage (NCBI taxonomy): Eukaryota > Metazoa > Chordata > Mammalia > Dermoptera > Cynocephalidae > Cynocephalus > Cynocephalus volans. The sequence goes on along the minus strand of NC_084467.1, from coordinate 26,626,498 downwards.
AGCTGCTCCCCTCCCAGCACAGTGTCTCATCCCACTCTCTGGGACAGTCAGGTGCCATCTCTCAGGTACCTCCTGCCACTTAGCCTAGCCAGGGCTGGAGGGCTCTGGAGAAAAAAGTCACAGAGCCTAGGGAGGCAGGGGTCCCAGCCAGGCTAAGGAAAGTCTGTCAGGTGGGTCATCAGCCAAACCTTAAGGCTAGTTTCAGCTCTCCCTGCCCATGCTCCTAGTTATGGCAGTGCATGTGACATGTTCCTGGCCAGAGAGTCATTATAAAGTCTCCATCTGCCGAGCACTGACTGCCGGTCCCTGACAGTGTGACTTCAGCCTGAGTCCAGAACCACACAGCTAGTTCACAAGGCAGCACTCGCCGCCCTGGTTTAAACACTCCGCACGCTCCCTCTGTTCTCCCCTCCCCTCTTTGAGGCCACTTTTTTCCTCTCAATCATTTCTGTTCCCTAAATCAAAGTTTAAAGTTGTAAATGTTAAGATAATTTATACGCAAAGAGATAGTTTCAGAACATATAAAGGCAACTTTGGATACAATTTATTTAAGAGTTTTCCCATCCATTTACATCTCTCCAAAACAAACGTTTAGATAGGAGGAGAAATTATTCCACTGAGATTATTTACATGCCAAATGATTCCTGAACTTTCATCTTTATGCTCAATGGGTGCTTTTTCCTACTCAGAACTCACAAATAGAAAGCAAAAGGAAAAAGAGAAATCCCCTCTCATGATGTCAGGCCTTAGAGGTGAAAGTGATGAATGTGCACTTCGGGTCACTGCGTGAATTACTGAACAGTATAAGAAGCAAGAATGCCCGGTGACCCACACACACCCTCACCCTCGCGCCACACCAGGCTCCATGGGGCCCCAGGTGCCCACGTGCACAATGCTTTTACCACTGGCTCTTCTTGGGCTGGTGGTTCAAATCCAGGCAGCTGTCAGCATCACTCCCTCGCCAGCAGCCAGAGCCTCTGAACTGCCGCTGTCCCACAGCTCTCCAGCAGTGTCCCTCCAACTCCTGCAGCCAAAGCTGGGCACAGAGAAAGTGCTGCGCAGCTCATGAGGGGGTGCACGAGCAACCACCCTGAACAGACACACGTGCAAAATGAGTGATTAGATGACTGGATGGTCAGGTCAACTGATGCCTAACAAGAGCAGTTGAAATTAAAATAAAAACTCTACAGAGGGAAGTAGTTGAGGCCTGTGGGTCCGTGAGTGGAGTGCCTGGGAGCCGGGCTGTGTTATGACTTTCGTGGGCACCTTCTGCTATCAAAAAATATATACATTACAAACGATGCTTTACAACTGTGTTGTTAGATGGATAGATTCCAATCTGAATTTATTATTACATGTCTGTTATCATTATGTTCATTTTTTCTTCTGATTTTGAAAGAAACTAAAATTAAAACATTTTCCTGAGCCCCTAAAAGTGCAGTGGCCCCTAGGCACTGGGCCTACTGTGCCTAATGGATAAGTCGGTCCTGCAAGGGAAACAGACAATTGGAAGAATGTGTCCTGCTGTGCGTGTTCCCTACCTACACCCCACCCCCTGTTTGGAAGGATTAAAAAACAAAGATGAAGATGGAGGCACTGAGTTGTTCTTTCCTTCTTCCCAGTGCTCCATCTTTACCTTGCCTTTTTTCTCTTGCCTCTTCCTGCTCCCCACCCCACCCCCACCCACTGCCTCGCTTTATTACAAACTCTGATGTGATATGTTTGTCCCCAGTTCCCCAGGGGGCAGGCCGCAGGCCCCCCTGAGCACAGTGCCCAGTGCCCATCTTCGTCCGTCTCTCTGCCTGTATCTGCTACTGCTGGGACTTGGGCCCTCGCCCTGCCGCCATCTGCGTGCACCACCCTGGAGGGGACTCCCGCTGTGCCCTGACTTGCGGCAGTGAAGGAAGAAGAGCTGCAGACGGAGGAGGGAAGTGTATGGATTTAAAACAGCAAAGCAATTTGTGGATGTGCGGTGTGTGTGTACAGGCCTGAGCGTGCGCGTGCACACACACACACACACACACACAACTCTCCCCTTCATTTACATCCTGTGGAAAAGATCATAAAGACTTAACAAAAGTGAAATGTGTGTGAAAGACGTCCCATGTCCTGTCCTGACAAACACAGAGAAGAGATGAAGAGGGGACAGACATGCCCCCGCCTGTCCCACATGCGAGGACACAGCGAATGTACTAGTAGGATGCATCCCCTGGTGGTCAGTACGTAGAAACCAGCCATCTGCAGATGGACAGTCCCATCTGCACAGTGACAGCCAGGACTACCCCAAGAGCAGGAAAGAAACCTCCAAAAATAGTTTAGAAATTAATTTCTTTATTTTTTCAAACATAATTTTATTGAGTTCTAAACCAAGTGAATTAAAAAGTCATTTGGGTCTTAGGCAGCACTAGAAAAGAAGGGGGAGTCGAGGGGAGGCAGGACGGGCATCTGGCCAGGAGCCCAAGGTCAAATCTGGCTGTCCACTGACAAAGAAGAGAAAACAAGTCTGTGCCCAGACAGGGATGCCAGGTCTGGAGGCAGCAGGGAAGTGCTAGAAGGGACAGGGTAGTGAGCCTGCCCCAGGACCCAAAAAATAATGACCACCGCATACTGGCTTGCTTCTCTGTGCCTGACACTTCACATATATTATTTCTAGTCTATACACAAAACATAGGATTTATTATTCCCAGTTTATAGGTGAACAAACAGAAGCCCGGAAAGCTGAAGAGACGTGAGCCAGAGAGTAAGCGCAGTCAGAATGCAAATCCAGTCGGTCTGACCTCAAAGCCCACAACACCAGCTGCCAGAAACCTAGGTCTAGAAAGGGCATCAAAGACAGGAAGGAGGAACTGGATCTCTACAGGAGCTCTGTGGCCAGGTCTGGCAGGCCAGGCAGGGCATCCATGTGTCCTATCTGGGCTCTGCTCTCTCCACGTGGGCAGCGTCACAGCAAGGACCCAGTACCCAGACCTCCGCTCCCAGCAGGCCCTGCCCATAGCAGACAAAACACCTGGAAGCACCTGAATGAAAAGAATGTAGCAAGTGAAAGTCACACTCTCCAGCTTCTTGCAAGTGGGCTTGATTTATTTTGACAGTTTCATCGTGCTTGGGTATTACATTGTGCCTGAGTACTGCTGGGAAGCTAAGGAACTTAGGAATCAAAGTACAGCATTTAGAACCACTTTCTATGTCCTCTGGAAGGTCTCCATGGGCATAAGCACCTGCGCATGTGTGACATGGTGGCCTCAGATGTTCATATCACATATTGAAATCAGATATAGAAATGTGTGGGAATGGAGGGGCTGGGACACCTGATTCTTAGGCAAATTCTGGGTTGGAACAATTAAAAGATCTGACTGATGTTTAGATTGGCTAAAGTGAGAGGTGTCAGTTTCCAGCGATACAATGAAGACGGCCCACCCCTGCCTGCACTTGGCATCCCTGGGCTTGGCAGGAGTGGACCAATCCAGACAAACACACTCACGCTCTCATCTCTTTCTTTCCCTGGAGACAAGTGCAGGAAGCTCTTTGGCTGCCCCCTTCTCCCTTCTTATATTCCTCTCAGACCACCCAGTGGACTCCCCCAGCCCTGCCTCCACTCCCTCCCCGTGTCTCCTGTGAAGTCCCACGAGGTGCCCAAGGAGCACATGCTGGTGGGATACCCAGGACTCTGCCGTGCATCACCCTCTCCCACCTCTGGCATTTTCTCTCCACCTCCAGAGGACTGGAAGGGAACAGGGCGGATTATATCCTTCACCTGCCAATCGCACCATATCCCCACCGCCATCCCATGAGGAAAAACAAAATAAAACAAAAACAAAAAAAAATCTTTTGTACAGAGATATATTTTTATTATACAAAGTTTGTACAGTACCGAAAAAAGGTGTAAATTTTTTTTCATTATTGTAGGTAAACAGTAGTGGAAGCCTTTTTTGTAAATGTAATAAAATGTATAAATATGGTTTTCGGAAAACATCAAGTGCTGTAAATATGTAATCTACACAGCTTCTTGGCTTGTCTGCAGTATATACATTTAATTTATCTGTCTCTGTATATGAGGCTTCCCCCTGGTTCCCCCTGGGGTCCTGCGTTATGGTACTTTACTGAATTTGAAAGCAATTTTAAATTTTTTGAATTCAAATAAAATATAAATTTTTGCATTGGTTTTCTTACATTTTGTGGCCTCTTTCATGGCTAGGGGCAAGTCTTTGTTGGGGAATGAGACGAAAAACATATTTGGGGCTAAAATCCAAGAGTGAAAATAAAATATGGAAGTCCCTTTCTTTTTTTTTTTTTTTTTTTTTGTGACCAGTAAGGGGATCGCAACCCTAGGCTTGGTGTCGCCCACACTGCACTCAGCCAGTGAGCGCACCGGCCATCCCCATATAGGATCAGAACCCACAACCCACGGCGGGAGCGCCGCTGCGCTCCCAGCACTGCACTCTCCCGAGTGCGCCACGGGGCTGGCCCGGAAGTCCCTTTCTTAACCACTCTGTATTGCTACTGCTACATATTGTTAACTCCCAGCAAACATGAGAGTAGATACGCCATCTACAAAACTTAACTCACAGTGTGTCAAAGATCTACCCATAGGACTTAAAACTACAAATGTCTTACAAGAAAACATAGGTAAACCTTCATGACATTAGACTTGGCGATGATCTCTTGGATATGACATCAAAAGTATAGGCAACAAAAGAAAAAATAGGGAGATTGGACTACACCAAAATTTAAAACTGTGGTGCACCACAGGACACAACCAACAGTGTGAAAAGGTAATCTATGGAATGGGAGAAAATATTTGCAAATCATATATCTGATAAACGGTTAGCATTGAGAATATACTCATATGAAGAATATAAAATATCTATATGATATAAAGAATCCTACAAAATACTTGAGCATTCATTGCTCCAAAGAGAATGTACAAATGGCCAACAAGCACATGAAAAGACGCTCAACGTCACTAATCATTTGGGAAATGGAAATCATAACCACAAACAGATACCACCTCACACCCATTAGCATGGCTGCTATCAAAAAAACAGGAAAAAGTGTTGGCAGGATGCAAAGAAATTGGAACCCTGTGTCCCACTGGTGGGAACGTTAAATGGTGCAGTCACTATGGAAAACAGTATGGTGGCTTCTCAAAAATTTAAAACTAGAATTACCATATTATCCAGCAATTCCACTTCGGGGTATATACCCAAAATAATTTAAAGTAGGGTCATGAAGAGTATTGGTACACCAATGTTCGTAGCAGCAGTATTCACAACAGCCAAAAGGTGGAAGAAACCCAATTGTCCATCAACAGATCAATGGGTAAACAAACAAAAAAAAAATGTGGCTCATGTACAATGGAATATTCTTCAGCCTTTTAAAATGAAGGAGATTCTGACACATGCTGCAACATGGATGAACCTTGAGGGCATTATGCTAAGTCAAAGAAGCCAGTTATAAAAGGTCAAACATTATGTGACTCCACTTACGTGAGGTATCTAGAGCAAAGTCATAGAGACAGAAAGTGGAGTGGTGGTCGCCAGGGGATGAGGGAGGGGAATGGGGAATCCCTGTGCAATGGGTACTGAGTTTCAGTCTTGTAAGATGGCAAAGTTCTGGAGATCGGTGGCACAGTAATGTAATGAACTAAACACTACTGAACTGTACACTTACAAATAGTCAGGATGGTAAATTTTATGTTATATGGATTTTACCGCAATAAAATTTTTTAAAATTTATTTTGGAGTCCAGGTTAGCTCAGAACAGGAAGCTGAGGACCAAGAAGTCACTCCCCATCAGGGACGGGGTTGGCCTGGACTGAGGAGGTCAGCATCTAAGGATTGCAGTCTGTAGGGCAGGTGGGTTTAGGCAGCAGAACATCTGCAGTAGAGAAAAGCCAGGCCAGGGAGGATAATCCAGGCAGGACGGTCACTAAAGGAGCAGAGAGGAAGGAAAGGAAGGACTGGCGAGAACTGGGAACCTATTCTTCTCTAAACGCATAAGTTAGAAGGTGTCATTTTATGTGGAAAGTCACCCAGACCACTCTCGGTTTTCTGACGCCCACTGCCCTTCACTTTCGCACTCTACCTAGGCCCCAGCTGCCCCCTTGTCACCTCAAGAACCCCATTTAGATCAACTTTCCCAGTTTCAATAAAGGCATTTCATCTGGGACATAATTCTGGTATTTATCACCTGGCCACAGGGAACCAGGCATATCCGAATTGCAAGCATCCCTACTGTCATGCTTTGGGGCCATTGCTAAGGAAAATGAGGGTTACTTGGACACAAGCACTGACTCGCAGGCGGGTGGCATATACAGCGTGGATGCTCTGGGCAAAGGGATGATTCACGTCATGCTACTCAGAAAAGAGTACAATTTAAAACTTATGGATTGTTAGTTTCTGGAATTTTCCATTTAATACTTTTGGACTGCAGTTGGCTGAGAGTAACTGAAACTTTGGAAAGTGAAACTGAATAAGGGGGCACTACTGTAATAATAAAAAAAAATGGATGGAAACATAACAAATATGTTTGAATCCATGAGTTCATAATAACATTTCTTTAATATTTTAACATTTATTTGTACATATTTGTGGGGTACAGTGTTGTTTCAGTACATGCATGTGTACTAAGTGATTCATGTACTATGATTCACTTAAGGCAGATAGCAGTTTTGTGCCCGTAAGTCCACCACTTTTCCTCTCCACCCAGCCCCAGCCCTGGTAGCCATTGTTCTAGTCTCTACTTCTATGAGAACCACTTTTTTTTTTTTAAAGAATATCCACAATGAGTGATATCATGCATCGTTTGCTTTCTGTGCCTGACTTACTTCACTTAATGTGATGGTTTCCAGCTCCATCCATGTTGCTGCAAATGCTAGGACTTCATTTCTTTTAAAAGCTGAGTAGTATTCCATTGTGCATATACACCACAGTTTTTTGATCCATTCATCTGCTGATGCACATTATGTTGATTACATCTCTTGGCTATTGTGAATAGTGCTGCAATGAACATGGTAGTTCAGGTGTCTTTTTGATATATTGATTTCATTTCCTTTGGGTATATACCCAGTAGTGAGATAGCTGGGTTGTGGGGTAGATCTATTTTTAGTTCTCTGCAGAATCTGCATACTGTTTTCCACAGTGGCTGTACCAGTTTACATTCCCACAAGCGATGTGGGAGAGTTCCTTTTTCTCTGCATACTCACCAGCATTTGTTATGTTCTGTCTTGTTGCTAATAGCCCATAGTAACATTTATTTATTTCTTTTAATTTATCAATATACAATGTAGTTGATTTTCATATCCCTTTCCCAATTCTTCTTTCCCCCCTCCCTCTCCCTGCTCCCCCCCCCCCCCATCAACATCATCTCTGTCCACTTGTCTTAACAAGTTCAGGGAATTGTTGTGATTGTGTCTCTTCCCCGCCCCCCTCCCCCACAGTTTGTTTGTATATTTATTTATTTTTAGCTCCCACAAATAGGTGAGAACATGTGGTATTTCCCTTTCTGTGCCTGACTTATTTCACTTAATATAATTTTTTCTAAGTCCATCCATGTTGCTGCAAATGGTAGTATTTCATTCTTACTCCAATGTTTATTGCAGCACTATTTACAACAGCCAAGAGTTGGAACCAGCCCAAATGCCCATCATCAGATGAGTGGATATGGAAAATGAGGTACATCTACACAATGGAATACTACTGTGCTATACCATTTTTGTTTAAACTCATTGGTCACATAAAAAAAATGTTAAGGAACCAGCTTATTATTTAGACAGTGAGTAAATATAAAGGAGGAAAAAAGCAAGCATTTATCCTGCTTTTCTTGTATGAAATGTATCCCAGGGTAACCAAATATTAAGGAGAAGTTTCTCTTTATAGAAGTATCCCAGCTAGTAAATGGAAAAGAACAGAATTCAAGTGTCACCATTTTGAAACCCCTAGAAGAATGAACCCTGGCAATGATCATCAATGAAAAAAAAAAAAAGAGGCAACCAGACAATGTGTGCCTGCTGATAGAAGTACACAACACCACCTATGCAGTATTCCTGCAAAAAAAAAATAAAATCTGAATCTGATCAGAACTCTAGAGCTAAACACCAGTTTACAGGAAACATAGATGCAGAGAAACAAGTTCAGTGATACCACAGGGATGTAATTTACAAAATACAGACTCTGGAAAACTCCTCAGCAAAAATGACCTCATCTTAAATCCAGTTGCAATGTACAACCTTATCTGAATCCAGATTCAAAATAACATTGTTCTTAAAATTTTGAGACAATCTATGAAATGTGAGCACTAACTGAATATTTTAATATATTAATGAATCATTTTTAACTTTTAGGTGTGATAAGGATATTATGGGTAAGTTTATTATTAATGGCATCATTATCTTCTAGAAATACATACTGAAATGTTTTATGGATGAAATGATACGAAGTCTGGGGATTTGCTTTCAAGTAACTTTTAAAGGGAGTGTGACAATATACATAAAACAAGAATAGCCAGGAGTTGATAATTATTGAAGCTGGACACTCATGATACTTTCTATTTTTGTGTATGTTTAAGAATTTTCCATAATAAAGTCCTTTTAAAAAAAGAAAAAAGGATGAGTAATAATTTATATACATATTTGCTCTTCTTGACAAAAATTGCAGAAAGGATGAACCACCTTTACCTATAGAGGATGGGTGGGAATGGGGTGAAACAGTAGGAATGGAAGCAAAAACCTTGAGTATATCTCTTTGTAGAGTTTTTAACTTTTATACCAAGTAAATTTACATATTCAAATATTTTAAAATTAAAAGGTTTTTTAAAATTGTTAAATTTACCTACACTATTCAGGCCTACACTATTTGACAGGGGAATTTCACCAAACCTTCAAAGAATATATAATCCTTACCTTATATAAATTATTCCAGAGAACAGAAAAAAAAAAAAAAGGAAACTGACTCAAACCCAAAAGTATGAAACCACAAAGAAATCCCCAAAATTAAAAACCAAATGAAATAAATGAACCTAACAATATAAAAAACTGGTGAATAATTATTTCAAATGACTTTTGACACAGTGCCCCATCTATACATCTCTGGTGGGATGTACTCTAAGAACAAACAGGGGAGTGAAATTTAGAAACCTGATAAGGACTCTAGCCCACTTCTAGTCCTTACTTTTATTTCATAGAGATGTAAATAACTTTAAAATTTATGATAAATTAATACCGACTTTTATATAAAAATTACAAAGAATAAAAAGCTGTAACTCCAGCATCCTGAGATCACCACATTTTGGTACAGATCCTTTCACAGTGTCTTGTGCCCACACACACTTTTGAAACATTACTCTTCTCAGCTAACGATTTATTGTGGGCATTTTTCCATGCAGTTGTTATATGTATCTTTTTTTTCCATTTTTAAACGGCTGCTTAGTTTTCTGTTGCCTGCTGGTAATTTATATCGCAATCCCCTTTATTGGATGTTTTGATTAGAAAATGTTTTGTCATCAAATAGCTACCAGGAACAACCTCATAGGATGATCATTGGACGTTGTTTAGGACCTAATCGTCCCTGAATTTATTATGGTACCAATCTTACTGAATACATCAATTTTCTTCCAGCAAAAGTCAAATAGCATGAACATGGGCAATAAAAAGGATTCTTTCACGATTGTGCTTATGCCAGGCAGGTGTAACAAAGACAGCAGTAAGAAATGCAAAGATATTGGTAAAAATGGTTGAAATTCTGAATTATGGCACCTAAGCAGGGTAGGAAGGGATATGAAGACAGGAAGGAGGGGACAAATCGAGGAATAAAGGGGACTAGAGACCAAAGATCCTCAGATGTATTTTTCTCAGCTGCAAAGAAGAGGGAACCAAACTAACTTAACAAGAAAACGTATTGGCTGACATCACAAAGTGGCAGCTGAGTGGGCTTTGGGACTGGCTTAGTCATATCTCCAGCTCCCTTTCCCTGGGATTCCCTCAGCTGTGCCCTGTGTGTGTGCCTTTGGTTCCTGGCAGGCTTTTCTCAAGGTAGTAAAATGAAACTGATTTTCTAGCTCCGCCCATCAACCTGCTATTTTATCTCATTGGCACAAGTTAGGTCATCCATTCCTGTATCAATCCTTGCCGTCATGGGAAGGTCACCACTGATTAGCTTATTGTGTTCCTAGATAGAGAATGGGTCGGGAAGAATGGGATTACGTTTGGACAAAGCAAGCCCAAGTCTGGGATGGGGAGTAGAGGAGAAGCACATGGGCGTCATGGGAGGAACTAGTTACCTAAACGAAAACTGCAGGACTATTTTAGGAAGGAAGGCAACCAGCAGCATCCACCACAGACACTAAGAAATAAACATGTATTAACAGATTGTGAAGAGGAAGAACGGTGGGGGTGGGGAGGAGGGGATGATTCAGGTTCAGCTAGGAATTAAGGACTGCCTTTTTGTGACTTAAATTGAGATCTGAAAGATGAGTGGAAGTTAGCCAGGTGATGAGTGCAGGAAAGAACATTCCAAGTGGTGGGAACTGCATGTGCAAAGGTCGGGAAGGGCTCGGCCTGGTGGAAGAACTGAGAGGAGGCCAAAGTGGCAGAAGTATGGTAAAGTAGGAGGAATGGTGCGGGACAGAGGCAACAGCAAAATCACATACGTGTCATGGAAAGCCGAGCAATGTGATCTGATTTAAACTGTTAAAAAAAAAAAAAATAGCATGCTGCTGTTGGAGCTTGGGTTGGAGTTAGCCAAGAGTAGAAGCAGGAATACTAGTTAGGAGGCAGCTGCAGGTGACCGGGTGGGAGTAATGGTAGCCAGGAAGAAGGCAGTAGCAAAGGGAATGGAGAGAAATGGGTGGATTCAAGATATCTTTTGGAGATTTATTCCACGTGACTTGGTGATTGATTGGATGTAGAAGCAAGGGAGAGAGGAGATTCAAGAGTGACTCCTGGACGTCTGGCTTGAGCTTCTAGGCAGATGATGATACTCTACTGGAATGAAAAAGAAAGTGGTGGAGGGCTGGGGAGCAGGCTCGTGGGGAAATCGGTATGGACCTGCTGAGTCCCAGAGGAAATGGCAAGTAATTATGCTAATCTGCAGCTCAGGAGAGAGGTTAGTGTCTGGATTCATTGAACCGGTGATATCGGTGGTGATGGGTTAAAAACTAGGATGTGGTTGAGCTGGAGTGGCGGAGACAGCCATGAAGTCAAAGGTGGCCATCCTCATGGCTCTCCTGCAGACGTCTGAGTCACCCAGGGTGATGGCAGGAGTTGGGGTGCAGAAGAAGACTGCTGGTCAGAGGAGGAAGTCTTCGGCTAACGCAGGAGGATGTTCAGGAGGTGGGAGCTGACACATACTGGATGACACCAGTGAATGGCATCAGCCTGGAAGGAGTGGGGGCTCCCAGTGGACCTCGGGCTCCCGGGGACCTCCTGTAAAGTGCTGGTGAAGAGTGCGGACCTGGAGCCGACTGCTTAAGCTGGAATCTGGGCTTTCCCGCTTAACCTAGCCGTGGAGCTCAGGCAAGTCACTAGCCTGGGCCTCCGTGGCCCCACGATAAAATGGGGATGATCACAACACTGTCGCACTGGGTTGTGGTGAAACTGAGGCTAAAATTATGTCATCCACCTGAGGTCCTTCGCAGAGTGCCTGGCCCTCAGGCCTTTATGGCTACTAGCTCCCAATTACCAGTCAAATGACTGGGGAGGAAGAGGAGTAACATCTGGATGCGGCAGCAGCAAGGAGGGAGACCAGCGGCGCTGCCTCCCACCCCGAGAGCAGCTTGAGCCGTAAGCCAGTGAGCAGCGTCTCCTGAGGGCCACCAGGCGGGCGGGATGCTCTGGAGAACGCCAGCTTTCGGTAAGGCCAGCTGGCACGGAAAAGCTTCAGTGAAGCCTGAAGGCTACGGGGGCTGGGGGATGTGGCTGGAGGGACAGGTTTGCGAGGGAGAGCAAGAGTCTGAAGAGGCTGGCTCAAGGAAGCAGCAGCAGCCTAGTGCATGATGAGAGGATGAGAAAATCAGCAGTCGCTGGCAGGCCTGGGAGAGGTGGGTAGTCCTGACGCCAGCACGTCAGTCTCATAGAATTCATCTACTGGTGAATTGCTTCTTCTGTGAACAGTAAGAGGAGGTCCAAGAGAAGGTGTGGGGCAGTAGTCCCCTGCAGAAGCACACGCAGCATGGGCAAGGAACCAGAGAACTGAGTTGGGTCATGCAGCACTCTGGGGTGGGCTTTAGCCCTGACTCAGTACATAGCTTGTCTGTGTGGATGGGGCGTTACTGCCCTGTGTGTCTGGGGTGAGGAACGAAATCCATCTTCCACACCTTAGAATCCCACAGATACGGACCAAGAGCAAATCAACCTTAGAAAGTCCTGAGAGTGGTAAAGGCACACACTAGTACTCAATGACCTTTCTTTTGATCCTCTTTATCGTAGCCCCCTGGCTTTTGCTAGTGAGGAGACAGAGCATTGAATCAGCTGTCAGGAAGCCTGGCTGAAAGGCTTCTGCTATTCTAGCTCTGCCTTCATCAGACTGTGGGCCTCTGGCAAGTTCCTGTTCTGAGCTTTACATTCCTTATCTGGAAAATGGGCATAACATGTTCACTTAAAAACTTCACACAGGTAGGTTCCAACGAGATAAACACTGAAAGGTTTTGAAAATCATGATGTGACATATAGACTGTGATGTGACATAACACTGTGAATTTGACTTTTCTTCCCAGTTTCCAGCACCAGACCCAGCTCTTTGATCAATTACAGCCCACTGACGAGGTCAGGTCTGCTACTGCTTTCAACCGGCCTTCCCTACAAGAGCAATCTTGGGGCCATTTACAGCCCTGCACGTGTGAGAAGAGGTAGATGCGGGGGCAGCAAGCGTATCTTTCGTGCCTCTCACATGATTACAGGGCAGCTACCTCCTACACCTGTGCATATGAGATACTGGCTACGTCCAGTCCACTTGAGTTCATGGAGAAATCCCTGCACTGATGGAATCAACAGGTCTGGATCCTAGTCCAAATGCTGCTACATTTGCCTGGTGACCATGAACAGGCCTCTAGGATTTAATTGCCTCATCTATAAAATGAGGATTTCAGGAGTCTTTTCTAGTTCAAATGCCTTAGAACAGTGCTAACAATAGAAATATAATATAAGCCACAATTATAAGTGGTATGGGTAATTTAATTTTTTAATTACTTTTTAAATTTTTCTAGCAGCCACATTATAAAAGTAAAAAGAAACATGTGAAATTAATTTTAATAATTTATTTTATTTAACCTGATATATCCAAAATATTATCATTTCAAGATGTAATCAATACACAAAATAGCAAGATCTTTTGGGTTTTTTTTCCATGTAAGACTTCAAAATCTGGTGTGTAGTTTATATATACAATACATCTCAGTTCAGACTAGCCACATTAGAGGGCTCAATAGGCACATGTAGCTGGTGGCTACCATCTTGGCCAGCACAGCCCAACAATTCTTGATCTTGGTTGCTATAGAGCCCAGGGCATAGGAGACTATAACAGGGGAAAGACACAGAACATTGAACCAAGCAGTTCAGCCCTCCATGTCTCATTTGCCTCCTGTTTTTCCTGCTTCGTTACCCCCTCCACCTGCTCCAGTTCCTGCTCTCTCCTCTTTGGTTCTGCCTGCCCTTCTCCCACCTGTCCTGCCTGCCAACTACCTCACTCACTGGACACCCGGGGCAGCTGACCCCCTCTCTACCTCGTGCCCTTCCTATCTTCCACTCTTGGTTGGCTCCTCCCTTCCCTGTCCCTTTGCTCCTTCTCTGCCCTTTTCTGTTTCTCTGCCCTGCTCATCCAAACACCTCCCTTTCTGACTTGCTCCCCTCTCTTCTCTCAGTCCTTCTTTTGCCCCTGACCTAGCTCCTTCCCCGAGCTTCCTGAACCCTGTAACTATCAGGTCTCTCACTCCTCCAGACCTCAACCCCAAAGATGCCCCAATCCCACTTGATGATTTTCACTGCCTAACTGAGGACTGGGTGTCCCTGCCAATTGGATTCTGGTTCAGCCCAGAACTTCTGGCAACATGAGCATGTAGCAGCTTATTGACATGGGGGCTAACAGATAGCCAGCCCCAACCCACGAGGCATCTCTCTCAGGTAGGGTTTTTTCCTAGTATTACATGCTCAGTCATACTGGCCTTGGCCAGCTCTTTGGCCATCTAGATTGGACCCTTTCAGATAACAGGGTTGTTCTTGTTCCTGCCTAGATTGGCTGGCCAGCCCTAATGGATCCCAACATTTATAATTGGCCTCTATGCCCTGCGTACTTGTGGTCAAACCATGGATAAAAGCAAGAGCTTGGACAAGGAGGACTCAGTGGCCTCTGTCCTGTCTTCCAGGAAGATAAACCCTGTGGGTCTGGTCAGTATTGCAGCAACTGCTAGACAGAAGTTACATGAAAACATGTGAAAAGACCCAGAGCTCACTCCTCAGGGTGACCATGAGTCATTTCCTCCAAGATCTCATCTTTGTCCCAAGATGTGCAGAATATTAGTGCATGACAACCACTTCTACCACCTACAATTGAGAGTCTGAATCCTGTAGGAAAAAACTGGTTTCCAGTGGATTCTGAGCAAACTCATGTCAAACTCTGAAATATTGTTTTCTCTACCAATTAATGATCAGAATTCAAGGATAACAGGGTCTCCAAGGCAGAGTCGCCTATATCCCATTCAACAAGGATGAAAGAGTGAATATTTATTAGGAAACTTCAGCCATGAGCTACAAATCTTCTGGATGTTACCAGAAGTAAAATGGGTGGAGGAAGGAGGGAAAGAATCCCTACAAAGACCCTCCAGCTCTCCCCTCCTTCTCAAGTACAAAGTGCGTCAGCTCTGTTTCTGAACCAGAAGCAGATCAGAAGAGTCAGGTAAGATTCTCTCCTCTGGGAACTCCTTCCTTTCTTTTCATCCACAATCATCCTTGTGTTATTTGGGTCCCACATACCTCAGCCTGGCACAGAGATCAAAACAGATGTGTGGACCATGGAGCCATTTGTTATGAGCAAGAGGCAGACTCCTGAGGTGTGTACATGTCTGAAGAACCGTGGAAAACATTGAAAGGAAGATGCCCGTCTAGCACAAGGAACTTGAGATCTTGGGCCCCCATCTCCCTGACAACCCCACTGTGTCTTGCTGATTTTCCCTCCTCCTTCCCTTCATGCTTTTGGTGTAACCAGGAAAATGCCAAACAATCCAAAACAAGTTCCTTTGGGGGAGCAGTAGTTTAATATAATTTATTAATCTATCAGGCCACTCCATCTCCAAATAGGATTTGACTAGCTTTAAGAGATGTACATAATACCATAGGAAAGATAATAAAGGACAAGGAAGTGAAAACAAAGCCAGATAAAATGAAGCCAGGGATTGGTACACAAATTGTAAACCAAAAGAATATGCTCTGTTTTTAGAATTAGACCTTAAATCCCTGAGCCAAAATTTAAGTCCCCGGTGACTTAAATTTAATCCATTTTAATTTCACAGTCACCAAGAGGGAACCAAAACCAATCACAAATGTCTAGTTTCCATAAGAAGTTAGTTGGTCAAGAAAGGTCCCTGGATGTTTCCCCAGGACACAACAGATTGGCTTAGTGTGAGCTCCTGCCCCTAGTACTGATGCTGGACCTCCAGCCAGCTAGCCTCATGTCCTCCAGCTGTTTCTGGGAAAGTTCAAGGGCAGGATTGGATGGTCATGAGCAAACCCTTATCAGGTGCCGTCCACGGAGATGTTTTGCCCTGGCCCTGGGTGAAGTTGACGGTGGGTTTTCAAAGAAGCTTCTCACCACTTCCTCCTGCTGGTCTCTGCTGCCTCTAAATATGCAGAAGCTACTCTGTGGTCTATGACTCCTCCAAAGCAATGAAGCCAAGCCACATTCTACATGGAAGGAAGAAGACTCCTTTCCCCTCTGTGTCACATTTGTCACCTGCCACCAGGTGAGGGATCCTGAGCCTCAGTGACTCTCAAGATTTAGTGACAACTGCTCTGTCAGCCTGGCCTGTGGCTCCTCTCCTCCTTGGGCTCAGATGAGTCTGTAATCCTGCTGCAGGACTAGCCTTAGAGAAAGATCCTTGTTTTCTTAATCTCCCTGCCCACGGTCCTCACCCTCTAGGTGGCACGACTGTGGGATATTTTCCTATAATGAAAATGTGAGAAATAAATGTGACTTCAGAAATAAGTATCATGTAATGGCAGACACGATCAGAATAATCTTTACATACAAAGAGAATCACTAACAGCGCCCTGATTAGAAAATCAATGTCTATGTAATCCCTATTCTACTTGTACAGTGAGTTTAGGGAAAATTACTCAATTGGATTTTGCCCTTTACTGTTGATGCTCTTGACTTAACCAAGTGGCTCTTAAAGAAGCTCTCAGCTTTGAGAAGTGGGAGAACTGACCAGTCGTTCACTGGAGAAGAACCAAGACCTCTTGAGCTCTCTGCCTCTTCCTCCAAGCACCATAGGATGGGGTTTGTGGGGTGCAGGCTCCTGCTAGGGTTCCTGATGGGGAGCAGGTAAGAGATATAACAGAGGGAAATGAGGGACAGAGGCCCTCCGCTCAGCTGTGGTGTGTGGTGGGGGCCATAACAATGGAAGTAAGGAAAGAACCTGCCTTTATCCACCTAATGCATTTGGAGGTAACTGTAGGTTTGCCAAAAATCAGAGTGAGGGGAAAAATTATGCTTTAACATCATTGTGATCTTTAGACATGCTCGTCGTAATACTGATGTTGGGAGTGTGAAAAGATAAACAGCCGGGAGTGGGGGGTGCAGAGTGGGGAGACTACAATGTCTATCATCCCATGCTTTGAGGCCCAGTGCAAACCCCTCCTCTCCTTCCCTGGCCTCCCACTGCACATAGCACTAACCCCTCATAGCAGATTGGGGCAGGGGCTTAAGAATGGTGTTTGCTGCTACCAGTAGGGGGCTAAGCAATGTCCAAAGGGAGGATGAGATCAAAATTGAGGTAGGGGTGCATGATTAATTTTGATTTTAGGTACTGACTCCATTCAGAAAGAGAATCTCCAGCAGCTGGGTAACCCCAGACCGATTGGAAATGCCCTTAGAAGGGACAATGTGTGGCTGCGGGACTAAGTCCAGGATGAGTCTGAATGTGCAAATGCAAGGCTCACCGGGATGTGTGAAGGCAGCTTGCTTGGGAGCCACTGAGTGGGTCGAAGACAGCTGTGTGTAAACATGGGTGCTTTGAGGGGCCTGGAGTGACCAAAGCAGGATTGGCCAGCAGGGAGCTGGGCTCCTAAGAGGAGAGGCCAGGACAGGTGAAAGATCTGGAAGTCATCAGCATATAGTGGTTAAAAAAAAAAATAGTCATATTGAATGGAGTGAAGGGAGAAGCAAGGCTAGAATAGAACTCTGGAGAACAAAGACCCAGGGCAGCCTGCGAAACATGAGACAACCTGCCACACCCACATCCACTCCAGACATCACTACATTCACCACTTCAAAGCCACACCGTCCCCAAAGATGTTACTCCACAAAGTGACTAAACTCTTTTCTGCACTTCCAAGAGTAGGGGAAAGGGTGACACCCAAGTGAGGAGAGGGCTCCATCTCCCCTCCACACACAGTTCAGCTTGGTTTCCACAGCAAAGGCTCCAGAAAACTCAGGACTACATTGAGAATTCAGGTGTCAGCAGCAAGGGAGGCAGGGTCCAAAAAATGGTAGGAATACTGGGAGGTGGTATGAGTGGGAGTGATCTAGATCTCCTTTGTAGGGGCATCTTCCTCTCCATTTGGGTGCTTCCCAACTTCTGTCCTAGGCCCAATACTTCTTTGACTTAGAACATAATCCCTTTCTCGCGAGTTTAGGTACTATGCATACCTAGATAACTCTCTAGTCCTAACCTCTCTCCTAACTTCAGGCCCAGATATCCAAATCCAGGATATCCAAATCCAGGATGTCCAGTGGTCACCTGGACATCCATTAGGCACCTCTCATTCAAAATGTCCCAAACTAATCATTTTCTGCCCTCCTGCCGTATCTGCATCTCTTGTGTTCCCAGTTCTTGATACTCCACCTGTCACCCACGGCATTCTGGTTTTCCTCTGCTGTCCCTGAGCCTCCCCACTTCAGTGTAACCACTGCTGTGGTGCAGACCCTCACCTTTAACTGGAATACTGCAATAGTGTCCCAACAGGCCGTCTGCACTGCAGCACACCAGAGTTCCATTCAACTGTTAGATGTCGACAACACATATCTGAACAAGTCACACTGGGCCTGGTGTCCAAGCTCCACTCATATATGACCCTGCCCCAGCACCCCTCTAGTATCAGCTCCCACAGTTTCCTACCTCCTGGTTTACCCCCACCCTGAACCCACGCTATTTCTAACCACAGTGCCTCTCTCTGGAACCCCCTTCCTCTCCTTTGGGACCCTTCCTCTCTGCTCACTTGAATTCTACATACCATCATCTTATTGCAATTTCTGACATCTGCTGATTTCAACCCAGGGTTTCTCCATGACCTCTACCCCTCAGAGAGCATGTGTGCCAGGAATGGAAAAGGAGTTGACAGACCCTTATCCCAGGTGGGCTGGCTCTTGGGAAGGGAGGTTCTGAGTCAGAAGAAGGGGTTAAGGAGTGATCTCACTCTGGTGGGAGTGGCAGATCTCTCCACTGACTTCCTCACATATGAATAGAAAGTTTTATTCTTCGAGATTCCATCACATCCATTGTCTGGTAGGTACTTCCCAGGTCTATGTGTCTATGGGCTAACCAGGGTATAAATGGTATCCCAGTGTCATAAGCAGATGTCAGGAGAGGGACTTTTCTTTAAAGTCCTATGGAAACCAAAGTCCTTGGTCAACGTTTTTAAATCCTCCTGAGGAGAAACTCTGGAAGCCAAAGTGCTGCAAACCAGAAAACCATCCTGTGTAAACCTTTCTGATTAAGCCTGTCTCATGGGAGGCTGGTCTTAATGGCCAACATTTAGAAAGCACTGGGTATGCCTGGGTCAAGATGGCTCAGGATAAAATCGTGCCATGAACCTGAAATGCAGAACAGAGTTCAAAGCCTTCTGGAGAGGACCACACACTCCAACACCTTCCACCTCAGTCTTGACATGGGGATAAGGAAAAAAGCTTCTGCCACACCAAAAGGGAAAGGGCCAGAGAGGTAAAACACAGGGATGAGCACTGGCAAGGAACCCCAGCTTCCTGTAAATTTTAACCTATGATCAGCCAAGTGTCACAAGAAGTAGGCCTGGCCCCTGAGGAAAAGGAAATTCTTAAACCCCACTTCCTTATCCAAAGCAGTATTTCATTGGAAGAAACATCACTTTGGATACATATTCTTCTCAGTCTCAACCCACCTACATCTGTCATCCATATTACTGTAAAGATGGAAATTCATATCAAGTGCTTTGGAAATAGGTTAGCCTTGCTCAAAGCACTTCACCAATTCTGAATATTCCAAGTCCTTCAATCTTTAGGAATTCTTGGTCTCCACATTTGCTAAAAGGAGAATTCATTAAGTGATTTTAACAGGAAAACTGGTCTACAAAGTGCTTTGAGATCCTGGCACCTGCCCTAACGTGAAAGGGAATTCAGTAGAGCATTAAGAGCACCTCAGACTCTGGAGACAGACAGATCTGGTTGAATCTTGCCTCTCCCATTTTCAAATGTGTGTACCAGTGCAAGTTACTTAGCTTTCCCAAGACACGCTTTTCTCTGGGAAATGGAGAGAAAAATGTACCTATCTCCTTGAGTTGTTGTGAGGGTTAAATGAGATGATGTATATAAAATGCTTAGCATAGAGCCTGCCAAAGAGCAAATACTCAATAAATACCAGTTATTTTTGCTATCATTAATAATGATTTTTTAATGATGTCTGCTGTTCCTACTCTTTGCTGAGCTTGCAGTGATATGCTCCAGGCCAGCTCCTCTCTCACCACCAAGTCTCAAAGTTCTCCCATGAGGATATGAAACTGTATGGGAACCACTTCTGATGGGGTGTGTATACATGCAGATGGTGTGAAGGCACAGCAAGAGTTTAGAATCACTGCTCAGGGCTACTGATTTAAATCTAATCCCCTAAATTACCAATTTGGCTCAAATACTGATAAAGTTCCCACATGATAGTAAATACAAGGACAGCCTGAGGATTGCGTGTGGGTTTTTTCAGGAGAAAAACTACACTTGAGAGAAAAGTGCCTTCAAATCTGGATCCTTAATATTTGTAATTCATTTCCAAGTCATATGGATTATACCACAATAACTTCCCTGGGTATACACCAAGCTTAAAAATTGGAAGGTTTCTTTCCAGCATATGTCTTATGATCTTGGAAAATGGAAATATACACCTCTCCTTTGTTGTGGGGGGAGGTGTCTCCTATGATGCTTTCCCTCCTGTGTGGGTTCTCCGGTGGGCACTGAAGTGGGAGCTGTTGTTGAAGTCTTTGCCACACTCTGCACACTTGTAGGGTTTCTCCCCAGTGTGGATTCTCTGGTGAATAATAAGACTGGAGCTCTGGTTAAAGCATTTCCCACACTCTCTGCACTTATACGGCTTTTCTCCTGTATGAATCCTCTGGTGAGTAATGAGGTTAGAACGGTCACGGAAGAATTTTCCACACTCGAGGCATTTGTAGGGCTTCTCTCCTGTGTGCACTCTCTGGTGTGTGATGAGCTTGGAGCGCTCACTGAAGCACTTCCCACAGTCTGCACACTTATATGGCTTCTCCCCAGTGTGGGTTCGCTGGTGGTTGGCCAGGGTGGAGCTCTTACTGAAGCTTTTCCCACATTCAGCACATTCATATGGCCTCTCTCCAGTATGGATTCTTTGGTGACTAATGAGGGCAGAGCTCTTAGAGAAGCTTCTTCCACATTCAGAACACTGATAAAGTTTCTCCCCTGAATTGGCACCATGCAATCCAGGAGAATTCAAGTTCTTATTGATACTTTGAGGTTGTTCAGTAGATGTCTCCTCTGTAGAATTCCTCCAATGAGCACTAAAAGATGGGTTTTGACCAAAATTTTCTGCAAGCTCACTGTATTGGTCAGGATTTCCTCCCAAGTGGATTCTCTGATGTTTCAGAAGGTTTGAGCTCTGGTTGAAGCTTTTCCAACATTCCCCACATTTATAGGGCTTTTCCCCTGTGTGGATTCTCTGGTGGGTAACAAGATTGGAATGGTCACTAAAGCTTTTCCCACATTCAAGGCATTGGTAGGGCTTCTCTCCAGTGTGGATTCTCTGATGGGTATTGAGGTTGGAGCGGTCACTAAAGCTTTTTCCACATTCAAGGCATTTGTAGGGCTTCTCACCTGTGTGGATCCGCTGGTGGGCAATGAAGTGGGAGCTCCGACTGAAGCTTTTCATGCATGAGTCACACTTGTAGGGTTTCTCTGCAAGATACAGGCCTTGATGGTCAATAAGTTTTTCTAAGTCCTCTTCAGAAGAACATTCTTCCCATTGTTCCTGTGGCAGATTTCCCCACTGTCCTTCACTTTCGTTTTCATTTTCACTGTCTTCCCCCCAATCATGAGGTTGGCAAACAGCCTCTGTAGTACACTTTGATAAGGTTCCAGGCAAATCTTCGAAAATGTCCTGCTCTGACATCTGATCTTCATCTTCATTCCTCATCTCAAAACCTGAAAAATGGAAAGAAATGCAGTTGTTCATTCATCAGCATTTATTTATATATCTGTATCTTGTGTCTTATGAATTTGGCTAATATGAATTGGTATCTTGTATCTTATATCTCACATCTTGTAAAAGTGACTAACATGAAATTAATCAAGTTTTGGTGCACACATGCATTTCTCCCTTTTTTTTTTTAAAGATGACCAGTAAGGGGATCTTAACCCTTGACTTGGTGGTGTCAGCACCACGCTCTCCCAAGTGAGCCAACTGGCCATCCCTATGTAGGGACTCGAACCCATGGCCTTGGTGTTATCAGCACCACACTCTCCCAAGTGAGCAACGGGCTGGCCCCACACATGCATTTCTGACCTGCAAGACTGAGGAACAGAGCCTGGGACATGGCCCCTATCTCACTATTCGATAATGAACACCTCCTTCTACTAGTACATTCAGTACATCCTATGTCATACAAGATTGAATAAACTCTATAACTGCCCAGATGTATACCTGTAAAAGCTAGACTGACTGACTGTCACATCTGGGGGCTCACGCTACCTAGAGACTGGATAGTCTAAGCAAAGCACAAATTCTCCCATTCAATCTCATTCTGTTTTACTTCAGAGATGAAAGATAATGAGGCTGGTTCTCTCACTCTTCCTACATGCCTGTGGATTTTGTGGACATCCAATTACTCCAGGCTTACCCATGTCTGGGGATTTAGGATGTGGGGTTGGAGGTCTGATGGCATCTTCATCTGCCATCTCACCCCAGGCCTCCTGGTCATCAGCCTCAGTACTGCTCTGCCCAGACCTAAGAAGACCTGTGGTCTCCCTGACAGTCCCCAGGGCCCTGACTGCAGTCCGAGCCCTCATCAGCGAGTCCAGCTCCTCATAGAAGGGGCACGTCCCTGGTGGGTGGCTGCTCTTGGCTTTCCGGTAGCTTCGAAGGAGATTCTTGAATCTGTACCGACACTGCTCCAGGGTCCGTAGGAAGCCCAGTGCACACAGCCGCTCTGCAATGGCCCGGTACACCTGACTGTTCTGGTGACAGGTGCGAAGCTTTTCAGAGAATGGAGACTCACTGAGAATTGCCAGGAAGGCCTTGGTCTCCTCGTAGCCCCAGTGCACACCTGCTGTCAGGAGTGAAGAGTTCAGAGGTGTGAGATTTAATAAGATTTTCCTAGGTTATCAGGGACAGTGGTAACCTACCCTTCCATAATATCTAGAATATAGCCATCTCAGAAACTGTCCAGGTGCCTGGAGACTATCCCTTGCTTCTCAGAGGTGTGCTAGGAAAGTCAGCCAGAACTTCCCAACCCATCCCTTTCTAAGAGATCCTACTAACACTTAGATTCTTGGCTGAAGGAGAGGACTTAGATGGATGGCCCTGTTAATTATATATGATAACCCCACTCCCCTGGCTTCAGCTGACTGGTTCAGGGAAAGGTCTGTAATTGGGATCCATGAGATTCTGCCTATATCCATTCAATATGTGTCCCCTGCTTACTTTATGAATTCTTCTTTTCACAAAACATGTTAGCTGAGAATCCCTAAAGATTAAAGACATAAATGGATTTCAAATAATCCTGCAGTTGAGTCCAGCTAAGGATGTTCTTTCCTCTTTTATAGAGGAATAAAAAGGAGATGGTCTAGTCTCAGTTCCTCTGCAGGTAAGTGATGCAGCCCAGGGAGGCAGCATGGTAGAGGGAAAACCACATAAAACTGGCAAGCAAGAGCCATAGGCTCTGATCCTGGCTCAGCTCCAACCTCCGTGTCTTTAGATATTTCATCTCTTGGACTTCAGTGTTTCCACCTTTACAATGACTGGATATTTCCAACACATTGATTGTTCAAGTCTACACTGTCATGATTTCTGTTCTGTTTATTCAATATTTCACTCACTATCCTTCTTACTTAAATTTACTGTTGTGAAATCACAGGTTGACATGTTCATATACATTAAGAGAAATACAGCCAAGTGTAGCTTAATGACAAGGATACAGTCTGAGATATACATAGTTAGGCCATTTTGTAGTTGTGGGAACATCATACAGTGCATGACACAAACCTAGATGGTGTAGCCTATTACATACTCCAGTTCCATTATAATCTTATGGGACCACCATCGTATATGTGGTCTATCATTGGCCAAAACGTCATTATGCAGCGCATGACTGTACATAACTATTGGAATTAAAAGTTCACTTACGTAATGGCTATGATCATCCCCATACTACCAGTGACACACTTTGGGAAATACTTCATTTGCTATTTTAAGGACCCTTAAGGCTTTAAAAGTGTTTGCTTCTATAACTAAGAAAACTTGTGCAAGGAGACTCGGTCACAGAAGAGAGTAGGAGTTTGAGGATGACCTAAGGAATTTAGCCTTAAGTCAATCCATACTTGCAGTATGTGCCCTGATCTCAGGGAGCAGCAGTGTGGCTGATAATAGGGTTGTAATCTGTGTCTGATTAAACCCCATGTTCTTACCAATACGACTGTGGAGTAGAGCTGGCCCCCCTGCAATCCTAGGCCCCTGGGCGGACTCATCAGGGGCCAGACCAGCACTGTTACAGTCTTCTGCTGTTTCCTCATGCTCCCAGCCACTTTCTTCCTGTTCATCCATTTCTGCATCACTATCCCCCAGCCTGGGGAGAGCCACAGCACCTCCTGAGCCATCTGTGGCTCTCATGGCAGTCCGAGCCCTCACCAGGGCCTCCAGCTCCTCGTAGAAGGGGCAGGTCCCTGGTGGGTGGCTACTCTTGGCTTTCCGGTAATTACGTAGGAGGTTTTTGACCCTATACCGACACTGCTCCAGTGTCCGCAGGAAGCCCCGTGCCCTTAGCCGCTCTGCAATGGCTCGGTATACCTGGCGGTTCTGGTGACAAGTCCGGAGTTTTTCAGAGAAAGGAGACTCACTCAAAATTGCCAGGAAAGTCTTAGTCTCCTCATAGCCCCAGTGAACACCTGACACCTTCATGTCCTCCACATCCCATTGGTACTGTTCTTCCCAGGCCCTTGAATCCCTCCAGGTCAATGCCTGAGCTGGTTTTGTTTGCTCATTATCCAGGCTATAATCTGCAGTGTTCCTTTTCTCAGAATTTATAAGGTTTAGATCCCAGAATTCTGGTCCTTGCTCTCGCTGGGAGGTAATAGTTGGTTTTTCAATTGGAACTCCTATACAAAGGGAAGAAGAGAAATGGCTGAGTAGAAATGATTTGTTGAGCAGAGTGTTTGTCCAAAATGTCTCTGAAACTTACATCATTTCCCTGCAAGAAGCTGGTAACAAATTCCCATGCCAATCTCTTAAAATGTCTGGAGGGATGGGGAGAAGTAACTAAGAGGCAACAGGACCACTTCACCAAAAACATTAAGTGACCTGTTTGTATTGTTCATTTGCTTTGTTATTGTTGTTATGAAACATATCACATAAAATAGTGACTGTTATTGGTCCACATATGGGCACATGACCTAAATTGGCCCAATCAGACAAAATTCCATGGTTGGAGGAAAGATGTGTGTGTGTGTGTGTGTGTGTGTGTGTGTGTGTGTGTGTGTGTGTGTTATGAGCCTCTGTCTTGCTTTAATATGAAGCTAATACAGACAGAGAGAAAGAAAAATGGCAGAAAGAACGTAAGTCCATTAGAACATTGCTGAGCTAATTTGTACTGTGGTTAGCGCATGTCCTCCTCTGAACTTCTAATAGTGTGAGAAAATAAATTTCCTTATTTTAGAACAGCTATGTCTAAAGGACTGCTGTCCCAACAACCCCCAGCCCTAACAAAATAGGAAGCCTTAAATTAAAATAAATATTTGAAGAAAACTACATGAAAAGGAGTTTAGAGCTAAAAGAGGCTTAAGGATAATCTAATTCAGCATTTCCCAAAGTTTGTTCCTTTGAACACTACTTCCCTTAGATATCATGTGTATAAAAGGGGTTCCACACTTAAGCAAGTAGCCCACAAGCTTCTGGTATCTAACTTACCATGAGCCAGACCTATTACAGTCTCCTCTATTTTGCCCCATTCACGTGTTTAACCCCCCGCAAAGTGACCCCAGGATCCACAGGAAAATGGTTCTTTATTACCTGGCTTCCCACCAAGGTGTGCCTACACAGAAAGAAGGCTGAGCTGGTCACATGGGCTTCAAGTATTTTGAGCCCCGTGATAGTTATTTCTCATTGTGTTTAATACATTGGTCTCATGAGGTTAGTTCACTTGAGTCTGCCCCTGACAGACAGATCCTGTTTGGTGCTAAAAAGATGGGATATCTAAGACAGCAGGCCAGACCCAGCCCCTGGACCATGATGAATGTTCTGAGGCAATGAAGGGAATGAGCCCCGAGAGAGCAGGCTCCTGGAAGCCATCCTGCCAGCCTCTATCTAGGCACACTCCATCCCTGCCATCACAGTGTTGGCTACAAAGAGCAAGTGTTCTTCCTATCTCTGAAATTCCAGGGACTTCAGAGCCATGATTCTTAAGGGAGTGGCAGAACTCTTTGGGAAGTGAGTACCAAAAACCTGACATGTTCTTCAAAGGGCACATTTCCTTACCCAGACACACGCTGTTCCCACAGTTGTCTCCTGGGGGGTCCTTGCAGAACTCCTTCTCAGCATGTTTGCCAGGGCCCAAGGCTTCCTGTGAGATGCACAAGAGAAGGACTTCAAATGTCACTGGCCCTTGAAAACAGCCTAGGAACCCACCTCTACCTGGCCCCAGGAAAGATCATGGGAATACAGATACCACGTGTGAGACTAGCACTATAAGGGGTAGCATGACACAGACAGGCCCAGCAGACTGGGGGGTGAAGGGCAAAGACCAGCACCCTGTGCTTTCTGCCCTTTTGCTGAGGAAAGGCCATGAAGAGAGAAGAGGAGCACTGGGGGGAAGAACAAAGGAGCAGTAATGATAGGAAAGGAAGAACAAACAGTAGCTTACCTGGGTCTCAACTGTTACCTCCCAATCTCCAACGCTCCCCATCTTTGGGAGAGTAGGGACTCGAGGAGTAAGAACAGCTGAGGAAAGAAAAAGTCTCTAAAACCCAAGCTCTGGTTCCTAAAAACCACCTCCCTCTGAGATCAGCTTTCCAACAGTCATGCGTGGATCAAACTAAGACTGTCCCAGTGGCCAGTGCAGATCTCCCCTTTTACTTCCCTTCTAGAGTATGTAGCTAGCTCCTAAGCCACCTTGATGTGCCGTATGTGAGATGCCAGCTCTGAACTCCTATAACCACCTGTAGCCGGCACCTGCTGCAAGACTCCAGCTGCAGTAGAGCAGGCTGGCATCATCGGGAGCTTCAACCTCCTGAACAATGCTTACTGACCTTACTTCTCAGGAACCGTGTCCATCAGACACTATCCCATCCTTTGCCTTGAATGCTGCACATCCTTCCTCCCCATGTGCCCTTCCCTGCCTCCCACCCCTCCCACTAAGGAAAATGGCATCATTCCCTGATATTCCCAGATTCCTGGTACTCACCACTCTCTTTCAAGGGCTGTGGTACCATCTTGGCATTTAGGTAATTGGAAAGGTCAGGGCATGTATTCTTCACCCACTGCTTCTGGGACTGTCCCTCAGGCCAGTGATCCATTGGCTGCAGCTGGAAACTCTGAGATTCTTGCACTGCTTTTAAGGACCTGGTCTCTTCTGCACACAATTCCAGTTCCTATACGTAGATGGCCAAAAATCATCAGTTCAATAAGACCCACTTTGGTAGGGGAGGGAATATTGGTTCAAAATTCAGAGGTAGAGGCCAACGTGTTATTTCCTGGCCCTAAAACCCCAACAATATACCAATCTCAATGCTTTATAGAAACACCTTTTGAAAAATGCATTTCAATTTTTTCAATAGGTAATATACTCACATGGTTTACCAACAGAAAATACATACAAGGGTATATTCAGTGAAAATACCTCACCCCCAGCCCTGCCTCTATCCCATCTGCCCAGTTCCTGCCCCCCTCCTCACTATAGGTAACCATATGCTTCCACATTCTTTCAGAGTTCTTTCTATATACAAGCAAATGTAAACTTATATTCTTATTTTTCCCCCATTTTCGCACAAAAGGTAGAGGCTAGATACATTGCTCTGAACCTTATCTTTTTGAACCAAAATGATAACATCCATCTTCATCAACTTATTTATTGAGTTTACCAAACTTAGCTTCAAAAATCTTTTGGCTGATTGGAAAACTCAAATCCACTTTCAAAGAGAGGGATTTTTACCACTGAGAAAATATACGGGAATGGTTCATGAGCATCAAAGGCCATTCCAAATGAGAAGATCCCCCCAATGTTACCATGTGACTTCACAGGGAGAAAACATCTATCAACATTCTTATATGGTCATTTAAAAAAAAACTCACTTTGTTGCAGTTATAATCTGCAGAGGAACGGTGTGACTGGACTGAAAAACAATCTTTACTCCCAACCCCAGCTCCTCTCACTACTACCATCCTGAACAAAGATTCTCATTCCGTGGATGGTAACTGTGGACACAGAAAGAAGTAGATTCAAATGAGACTGAGAAGGCAAAAAATCAAGAGGACAGACTTCTGGTTTCCAGTCCAGCAGGTAAAGAGCCTAGAAGTTGCCACTCCATCCTAACAACAAGTTAGAAGCTGAACAAACTAAAAAATCAACTAGCCTTCTCAGGTCCATCAGCAAAGTGAGGTCACAGGGCACACTGCTGACCCCAAAACTGGAGAGACAGGTAGGTGGATTCATAGAATGACAACTTACCAGGTAGAAACCTCTGCGGGAACCAGTGTAGAGTGTTGGTGGGAGGCACAAACTTTTATGAGTTTTACCTCCAAGGAGCCCTACCAGGTCCTCACAGGGAATATCAGAGAAAAATCCCCTATGTTTCAGGAAGGGGACAGGGAAAAGGAACCAGATTGAAATATGCCAGTGCACTCTTTTCTTCTTAACAAGGCCTGCCCTCAGGAGAAACTGTTTTACCAAAACCTACCCTAACTGACAGAAGGGAAATACTCAGCTCCAGTGCCCTCTACTCTGCCACATGGCAGAGGGAAATACCTGACTGAAGCCCCTCTAGGCATCCTGTCCCACCCGTTGGGGAGGGGTGGAGCTGAGAAGCACTGGTGAAGCTTAGAGTCCAGGAGCACAGGCTTACCAAAGCCTGTGACTAACTGTAGAACTAAAGAATGCTTCCCCTCCCCCCACAATTTATCACCATATTACTAAAGGCCTATTTACCACAGTTCCTTTTACCCATCATGTACATCATGTCTACCTTTTAACAAAAAATTGTAAGTCATACTAAAAGACAAAGAACAGTTTGAAGAGAAGGAGCAAGCATCAGAATCAGAGTCAGACATGGCAGGAATGTTGTAATTATCAGACCAGGATTTTAAAAATATTAATCCAACTATATCAATAATCACCTTAAATGTCAATGTTCTAAATACACCAATTAAAAGACAGAAATTGTCAGAGTGGGTCAAATAATACAACCCAACTGTATATTGTCTAAATATAAAGATACATATAGATTAAAAGTAAAGAAGGGGAGAAGGATATACCAAGCTAACACTAACCAAAAGAAAGTGGGGAGTGGCTGTATTAATTTCAGACACAGCAGACTTGAGAGCAAGGAAAGAAATCAGGGATTAAAAAGTGGCATTACATTATGATACACGGATCAACACTCCAAGAAGACATAGTAATCCTTAATACACACAAGAATTACTCATACACTTAATACTCAATGTACTTAACAACAATGTATCAGAACATAAGAAGAACTAGATTAATCCAATATTTTAGTTGGAGACTTTAGTAGCTCTTTATCAGAAATGGACACATCCAACAGGCAGAAAATCAGTAAGAGCACAGTTGAACTCAACAGCACCATCAATCAGCTAGATATAATTGACATCTACAGAGTACTTCATCTAACAACAGCAGAATACACATTCTTCTCAAGCTCACATGGAACATTCACTCACCAAGACAGACCACATTGTGGGCCATAAAACATACCTTAACAGATTTAAAAGAATAGAAATCATACATTGTCTGCTCTCAAACTACAATGGAATTAAACTAAAAATCAATAACAGAAAGACAGCTGAAAAAGTCCCAAAACACCTGGAGACTAAATAAAATGTTTCTAATAACATGGGGTCAAAGAAGATGTCTAATGAGGAATTTTAAAATATTTTTACCTAAATGAAAATGAAAATACAACATCAAAATTTGTGGAATGCAGCAGAAGTAATGCTTAGAGGGAAATTTATGGCACTGAATGTGTATATTACAAAAGAAGAAAGATCTAACACAAATAATCTAAACTTACACCATAGGAAACTAGAAAAAGAAAAGCAAATTAAAGCAGAATAAAAGAAATAATAAAAATTACAGCAGAAATCAATGAAATTGAAAACAGGAAATCAATAGAGAAAATCAATAAAAACAAAAGTTGGTCCTTAGAAAAGATCAATAAAATCTATAAACCTCTAGCCAGACTAAGAAAATAAGACAGAAGACACAAATTACTAATATCAGAAATGAAAGAGTAGACGTCACTACAGATCACATGGACATTAAAAGGATAATAAGTGAAACAAGTCAGGCACAGAAAGAAAAATATCACATGTTCTCACTTATTTGTGG
The DNA here is from genome assembly GCF_027409185.1 of Cynocephalus volans. NCBI lineage: Eukaryota > Metazoa > Chordata > Mammalia > Dermoptera > Cynocephalidae > Cynocephalus > Cynocephalus volans. The sequence continues at coordinate 26,596,254 of NC_084467.1, read as the reverse complement.
GAGCTAAAAATACATAAATAAATGAACAAAAAACCGGGGGGGGGGGGTGAGGAGGGAAGAAGACATAACAATTACAATTCCTTGAAGTTGATACGACAAGCGAACAGAAAGGACATTGTTGGGAGGGAGGGGGGAGAGGGAGAAGGGAGGGAGGTTTCAGTAGTCAGCCACAATAATCAACCACATTGTATATTGACAAAATAAAATAAAATTTGGGGGGAAAAAAAAGGATAATAAAGGAATATTATGAACAACTCCATGCCCACACATTTGATAACCTGGATGAAAAGGACCAACTCCTTGAAAGTCACAGTCTGCCAAAACTCACATAAGAAATATATAACCTGAATAGGTCTCTATCTATTAAAGAAACTGAATCAATAATGAATAACTTTCCAAAACAGAAAGCACCAGGCTCAGATGGGTTCACTGGTGAATTCTACCAAACATTTAAAGAAGAAATTCTCTATAGTTTCTTCTCAAAGACAGAAGCAGAAGGAATATTCCCTTACTCATTCTGTGAGGCCAGCAGTATCCTATACCAAAACCAGACAAAGACATTACAAGAAAAGCAAACCAGAGACCAGTATCTCTCATGAACATACATGCTAAAATCCATAACAAAATATTAGCAAATCAAATCCAACAATGTATAAAAATAATTATACCACAACCAAGTGGGATTTATCTCAGGTATACAAGTATGGTTGCACATTTAAAACTCAATGAATGTAATCTATCATATCAACAGACTAAAGAAGAAAAATCACATGATTATATCAATAGATACAAAAAAAGCATTTGACAAAATCAACACTCATTCCTGATAAGAACTCTCAGCAAACTAGGAATAGAGGGGAACTTCCTCAACCTGATGAAAATCATCTACAAAAAAACCTACAATTAACATCCTCCTTAATGTTGAGAAATTCAAAGCTTTCACACTAACATCAGGAACAATGCAAAAATTTTCTCTTACTATTCCTTTTCAACATCATACTCAAAGTCTTAGCTAACACAATAAAAGGTATGTAGATTGGGAAGGAACAAATAGAACTATTTTCGTTTGAAGATGACATGAACATCTATGGAGAAAATCTGAAGGAAATGACCAAAAAAACTTCTGAATTAAAGAGCAATTACAGCAAGATTGCAGGATAAAACATTAATATACAAAATCAAACGTTTCCTTTATACCATTAATGAACAAGTGGAATTTGAAATTAAATTTATATTAAAATTTAGATTCTCATCCCCAAAAATGAAATACTTAGGTATAAATCTAACAAAATATGTACAATATCTATACAAGGGAAACTACAAAACTCTGATGAATAACATCAAAGTAGAACTAAATAAATGGAGAGATCTTCCATGATCATGGAAAGATTTGCTATTGTCAAGATGCCAGTTCTTCCCAATTTGACCTACAGATTCAGTGTAGTTCCAATCAAAATACCAGCAAGATATATGAGGATAATTCAAAAAGTTCATGAAAAGATTTGTGTTATTTTTCAATTCTATTTTTCCATGCAGTTTTTGAAGTACCCTCATATTGTGGCTATTGACAAACTAATTCTGAAGTTTATATGGAGAACCAAAAGACTCAGAATAGCCAACTCAATATTGAAGAAGAACAAAATTGGGGGACCAACACTACCTCACTTCAAGACTTACTATAAAGCTGTAGTAATCGAAAATGTGGTATCGGTGAAATAAACAAAGAGGCCAATGGAACAGAATAGAGAGCCCAGAAATAGGCCCACATAAATACAGTCAACCAAACTTTGACTACGGAGTAAAGGCAATACAATGAGGCAAAGACAGTATTTTCCACAAGTGGTGCTAGAACTGGACATCCACATGCAAAAAAAAACAAATCCACATACAGACTTTACACCCTTCACAAAAATTAACTCAAAATGTATCACAGACCTCAAAATAAAACTATAAAACTATAGTTTTATAAAAATGCAAAACTATAAAACTCCTACAAGATAATATAGGAGAAAACCTACAGGGCCTTAGGTGTTGTGATGACTTTTTAGATACAACACAGAAGGCATGACCCATGAAAGAAACTATTGATAAGCCGGACTTCATTAAAATTAAGAACTTCTCTATGAAAGACACTGTCAAGAGAATGAGAAGACAAGCCACAGTCTGGGAGAAAATATGTGCAAAACAAACATCTGATAAAGGACTGTTATCCAAAACATACAAAGAACCCTTAAAACTCAACAATAACAAAACAAACAACCTGATTTTAAAATGGGAAGACATGAACAGACACCTCACCAAGAAGACATTCAGATGGCAAGTCAGCATATGAAAGATATTCAACATTATATGTCATTAAGAAACTGAAAATTAAAACAACAAAATACCACTACATACCTATTAGAATGACCAAAATCCAAAACACTGACAATATCAAATGCCAGCAAGGATGTGGAGCAACAGGAACTTTCATTCTCTGCTGGTGGGAATGCAAAATGGTACAGCCACTTTGGAAGATAGTTGGCAGTTTCTTACAAAACTAAACATACTCCTACAATACAATCCAGCAACATGCTCCTTGGTATTTATCCAAATGAATTAAAAACTTATGTCCTTATGGTTTTTGAAAACAAAAACTTGTCCACATACCTTTACAGCAGCTTTATACATAACTGCCAAAACTTAGATACAAGAAAATGTCCTTCAGTAGGTGACTAGATAAATACTGTGGTACAGCCAAACAACAGAATATTATTTCATGCTAAAAATAAATTAGCTATAAAGCCATGAAAAAACATGTAAGTTAACTTAAATGCATATTACTAAAGGAAAAGACTACCTACCAGTATGATGCCAACTATATGACATTCTGGAAAAGGCAAAACCATGGAGACAGTAAAAAGATTAGTAGTTGCCAAGGGTTGGGGGGAGAGAGGGATAAATAGGCAGAGCACTGAGGATTATTAGAGCAGTGAAACTGTTCTGTATAATACAATGCTAGATACATGTCATTATACTTGTCAAAACCCACAGAATGGGGCCGAGCCCGTGGCGCACTCGGGAGAGTGCGGCGCTGGGAGCGCAGCGACGCTCCCGCCGCGGGTTCAGATCCTATATAGGAATGGCCAGTGCACTCACTGGCTGAGTGCCGGTCACGAAAAAGACAAAAAAAAAAAAAAAACCCACAGAATGTAAAACACCAAGAGTGAACCCCAGTGTAATTTATGGACTTTGGGTGATAATGATGTGTTAATGTAGGTTCATCAACTATAACAAATGTTCACTCTGATGCTGAGAGTAGGGCAGGTTGTGCATATCTGGGAGTAGGAGGTATATGGGAACCCCTGTACTTTCCACTCAATCTTGCTGTGAACCTAAAACTGCACTAAAAAATATTATTCCCTAAAAAACATTACTAAGAAAAAAAATCAGTAGAATACTGTGGGATGGGGAGGCGGGAGGGTAAATAATGAATCATCAAAAATGCCTGTTTACCACACAAAAATATGCATATGGCTGTTTACAGCAGCTTTATTCATAACTGCCAAAACTTGGAAGCAACCGAGATGTACTTCAGTAGGTGAGTGGATAAATAAACTGTGGGACATCCAGACAATGAAGTATTATTCAGGGCTAAAAAGTAATGAGCTAACAAGCCATGAAAAGGTATGGAGAAACCTTAAATGCATATTATTAAGTAAAAGAAGCAGTCCCAAAAGGCTACATACTTTATGATTCCAAATATATGACATTTTGGAAAAGGCAAAACCATGGAGATATTAGAAAGATCAGTGGTTGCCAGGGGTTAGGAGGAAGGAATAATACATAGGTAGAACACAGACGATTTTTAGGGCAAGGAAACTATTCTTTACTAAACTATAATGATGGCCACATATCATTACACATTTGTCAAAACGCATATAACGTACAACACCAAGAGTGAGCCCTCATGTAAACTATGGACTTTAGATGATAATGATGTATCAATATAGGTTCATCGACTGTAACAAATGCACCACTGGTGGGAGATGTTGATAGTGGGGGAAGCTGGGGAAGGGGGGTAGACAGGAACTCTACCTTCTGCTCAATTTTGCCATGAACCTAAAACTGCTTTAAAAAATAAAATCCATTTTTTTAAATGCCTGTACACCTCATGGAGAGAGGGGTTCTGCAAGATAATGATGACAGAAGAAACAAGTTCAAAGTCACAAAATAACAGAACTGAAAGATCCCTTTTAGGAAAATATCCTAGAGGCCATTTTGCCCTGGAGGTGCCAACCTTTTCCAGGTGGTAGTTTACTTTGAGGAAGACAGTTAATATACTTCATCCCATTATTAACACTTGGAAAAATTTTACCTGCACAGAGCATAACTAAGTTAGATACATTGCAATGTAAAATCACAAGCTGCAACATATGTGCCTGAAAATAACCAGTTCCTTTGCTACTTATCCATTTGTTTTGAAATTTGTGAGTATTCAGGAGCAGAGAGAAAAGTTTAAAAGTAAAAATTAATGTCACAGGAAAAAAATACATAATAGAATCTATTTTAGAAGCAGTTCAACCTTTGGTCAACTCACTGGGATATAATTTGAGAACATTTGGTCTAGTCCAACCCTCCTCCCATTTTACAGATGAAGAATCACAGAGATCTTATTCTCATCTCTGGTCCCAAGTTCTTCGTCTTCCAGCTCTGAAACTCTAAGACTTCCATTTGTTTCTTCACTGCCACTTAAGACAAATAGCTGGTTTATTTAAAAAGAAATAATAAGAGGAAGCAGAGTGGTATGTTAAAATAAGGCACACTCTCTGATACTTAGTTCTGTAACTTTAAATATTATTTTCTCTGTATCTTCAATCAGTTTGTAAAGGAATCAAAAAAGTAAAGCCATACACCTTAAACCTTTCTTCCCCCAATCTCACATCTGTATAGAGCTTTGCAGTTTAAATGTACTGAAAACCCCTGCCATTTGCAAGAAACATATTCCCAAATCTGTAATTTTCCTTCAACAAAATGTAGTTACACATAATATCACAAGAATTACTGACTACAACAAGTACAGAACAACAAAGTTATGTTTAGATGAAAGTTCTGGATGGCTGGCTCAGCTTACAGCCAGCTAAAGGATCTATTCTACATATACCAGCTTCAAAGCAGGATTCAAAATTTGTGCGATAGCAAAATTATATATTATATCACAGACCTTCAGGGTCCCTTGCAAATAGTTGAAACTGTGAATGTGAAATCCACAATGCTTTAACTTCCCTTATCTCAGCTCTGTCACTTAGTTATATAAATTTAGACAAATTACTTACCGCTCTTTGTCTCTGTTTACCCATTTGAAAAATGGCAATGATATTGGATTGTTGGGTTAATTAGATAAGGGATATATATAAAAAGCTTGGAACACTGTCTGACAGTGAGTACTCAGAAAATGTCAGTTAATATCTCATTTGAGTCTCATGACTCAGAGGTATTTTAATTCCAAAGGTTTGCAGATGAGGCATCTGTCATGAAGTGGAAAGAACAATGACCTTGGAACCTAAGGATATGGGTTTAGGTTCTGGTTTACTCACTGAGTGACCTTTGTGAACCACTTGACTTTTTGGGCCTTAGTTTAATCTGTAAAATGAAGACAACAATACTATTTCCATCTACCTACATTACTGCTATAAACATGCAAAGGGATCATATATATAAAAAGATTTTGTCAAGTATAAAACAAAATACAAATTGACCATACTGTGAGTACGGCACTGGGAGGCAGTTTAGCATAGTGGTTACCCACACAGGCTTTACAGTCAGACTGCCCGAGTTCACATTCTGGCTCTACCATCAAGTAGCTATGTGATCTTGAACAAATTACCTATCTTTTCTCTGCCTTTTTCCTCATTGACAAAATTAGGATAACAGTACCTATCTCATTAAATTGTCAACAGGATTAAATGAGTTAACCTATGTATATAGTGGCTGGTATATAGCAGTGCTCAACAAATGTTAGTTGTTCAGTAATTATTATTCTTATTGTGATTTTGGCAATTATTAACCTAGTCACAGCCCCACTGCCTTCACTGATTTGCTCCTTGGAGAATAGCCTATTTGCCTCACCCGCTGTCCTGCACCCCGGGCCTCTCGGTGCCAGTCCTCCACCAGGGCCACTGCCTCCTCACCGCTCTCAGGGTGGCGCGCCTGCACCCAAGCCTGGATCTCCCTGGGTAAGATAGTCAGGAACTGCTCCAACACCAGCAGCTCCAGGATCTGCTCTTTGAGGCGGATCTCTGGCCTCAGCCAATGACAGCACAGAGCCCAGAGCTGGCTAAAGGCCTCGTGAGGTCCAGCTGCATCCCTGTATTGGAACTGCCTGAAGCGCTGGCGGGAGGCCTCAGGGCCAGGAACAGGGTCATGGTCCTTCTCCTGGGGTTTAGATTCTGATCCCCACAAGTCCTCCTCCAGTTTCACAACCAGGAGGTCTTCAGGCTCTGGTGTGGGAGAGGCCTGGGCCTGGGATTCCAGGGCCACCGCCATGGTCTAGCCTGGATGTCTCACTTCAGCTGGGCTATCTTCATTCAATGTCTTCCTGCATCTATGGTATGTTCTTCAAGGGACTCCTGGGAGAGGGACTGTTCCTCAAGGCTCTGAAGGCAGAAAGACAAAGGACAGAGTTAGCAAAAGAACCCAGAAGCCTCACTTTTCCCCTTCCACTGCCTTTCTATGGAGATGCTAAGAGATGTCCCTTTCCCACAGGCAGTGGGACCACAATCTGGCACCAAAGCCAGCAGCCAACACACTTTGGAGGAAGACAAGAAAATCCTCTGGGACACGCCTAAACACCTTAGCCTGGCATCCCAGGCCTCCGTGATCTGGCCCTGGTGTAGCCTTCCTCCCTTCTACACATGTCCAAAGTCTAATCTTCCCTCAAGTTTGGCTCCAAATGCCACCCCCTCCCGTAAGGCCTTTCTTCCTAAGCCTTAAAGCTTGGCATTCCTCTAAGGATGCTCTCACTTAAGATTGCAAAATCCCTCTCACTCTACACTCCCCCTTGGTCACCTGGCCCCTTTGGTACTGTTCACCTTCTCTAAACTGCTAACTCCCAAAACTCCAGCCAGGGCCTGGACCTGGACCTGACCTCCAGACCTCCAGACCCCCAATCCAAACACCCACATGACATTTCCACTTGATTGTTCCCTTGGGCACCTCAAACTCAATGGGTCCCAAACTGAATTCATCATTTTCTCCTGCAAACCTGCCCACCTCCTGGAGCTCCCTATTCAGTGAAGGCACCACCTTCCATCAAGTTGCCCACACCAGACACCTGGTCATCACCTTTCTCCACGATCCCCCACACCCAATTCATCACCAAGCTGTGTCCACATGGCATCTACATCCCCAATGCTACCACCTCAGACCAGAGAATCATCATGTCTTTCACTCGATCAGCCTCCTCACTCATGTCCCTGTTTCTACTCCCCTCACCCCAACCCATTTCTCTCTTTGCACAACAACCAGCCTAGATCAAAACCTGACTACATTACCACCCTGATAAACACCCTTCAGGGCCGGCCCTGTGGCACACTCGGGAGAGTGCAGCGCTTGGGAGCGCAGCGGCGCTCCCACCACAGGTTCGGATCCTATATAGGACTGGCCGGTGCGCTCACTGGCTGATAAACACCCTTCAGCAATCTCCCATTTCCTTGAGAATCAAGTGCAAACCTTGCCCAAGTCTCCAGCCTCATCTCTTTATCCTGCTTCCACTAGCCAGGGTGTTCTAGCCACACAGGTCACATTTCCTACATTGTGCTACTCTCTGAACCCACCCCCATGCTGTGGTCTCACTGCAAATAGTCTCCTCCCTTTCTTCACCTAGTTGTGTAACCTTAAGTGAATCTTTGGCTTAAACTGCACTTTTTCCATGAAAACTTCCCTATACCCTAAAACAAGATTTGGTCCTCAGCCACAAGCTTCCATAGCATCTTATATTTTCTCTACCATAATCCTGATCATCCTTTATTATAATTATCTTGCCCACAAGATCATAAACTTCCTGAGGGACCTAGCACAGTGCTCAGCTCACATGGAAAGCACTCAATAAGTAAAAAAGTCATGAATAATCTATTAATGATGATGGTGTGTCATGAAGTAAGGATTACAATCCCTTTCTGTGTACACTAGATTAAAAAAAGAATAAATGGAACCACAAAAGACCCCATATAGCTAAAGCAATTTTCAATGAAAAGAACAAAACTGAAAGTATCACACTTCCTGACATCAAAATATACTGTAAAGCTACGGTAACCAAAACAGCATGGTAATGTCACAAAAAAAGACCAAAAGCCCAGAAATAATCCCACACACAACCAACTGATTTTCGACAAAGCTGCCAAGAATATACAGTGGGGAAAGGACAGCCTCTTCAATAAATAGTGCTGGGAAAACTAGATATCCACATGCAGAAAACTGAAACTAGACCACTATCTCTCACTATACACAAAAATCAACTCAAAATGGATTAAAGATGTAAATTTAAGACCCAAAACTATGAAACTACTAGAAGAAAACAGAGGAAAAACAGTACACAAAATGGGAGTGGGCAGCGCTTTTTTGAGTGAGACTACAAAGGTACGGGCAACAAAAGCAAAAATAAACAAATGTTACTACATCAAACTAAAACGCTTCTGCATAGCAAGGGACACTGTCAAAGTGAAGAGACAACCTAAGAATGGGAGAAAGTGTTTGCAAATTACACATCAGACAGGAGAAGTGGAAGATTAACAGTACAAAACTATGCTGTCTACCCTAAGTGAATCATTGTGCAGTATATGCATCGAAACAATACACTGTATCCCACTAAAATGTACAAGTAAATGTTAAAATAAAAAAAGTAAACATAAACTTAATAAAGGAATAAATGACTTTCCTATTCCTACTAGATAAAATCCCTTTCTCTTCTTTATTTCCATCTCTCTTGGTGACACCACTTTCTACATTACATTAGAGGGATGTATGTAGGTCTCCAAGGAGATTACAGACTCCCTGACGACACCTATGCTAGGTTACCTGAGAAAATGCCCTCTTTGTGTTGTTCCCAACAAGTCTAAATGACATAAAAAATGCCCACTCAAAGGAGGCTATTAGCTGCTTCCAAGTGGGAATGACACAGCTGAATTGAGAATGGAAGGAGGGTAGCGTTTTACATTTTAGGCCATCTGACTGGACTGTATGGAAACAAGCCAAGGATGATGAAAAATAAAGGCTTGTCCTAAAGACCTCCACATACTTGGAAAGAAGCTGGGAGCACAACTCATGGCTACCTGGTAACTTCCTGTTCACCCTTCAGCTACCAGCTCAAATGTCACCTTCTTTGATAAGAATTCCTTGACATGCCCTTGTCATGCCCTACCCCCATTCCTGCCCTCATGAACTGCCTCCTTGATCCTTATTCCCAAAGAAATTGGTACATACCTCTAATATAGGTGTTATCCTACATTATTGTAGTTACCTGTTCCTACATCTCACAGCCCTATTATACTGTATTACTAGGGCCAGTATTGTATCTTACTCATTTCTGTATCCACAGTGCCCAACCCAGTATCTGATAAGTAGCAGGGCCATTAAGGAGTTTTTTGCCTTTCAAAAGCCTAATGGAATATGGAGGGTCCATAATTTATATTAAAAAAATTAACCTTTCATGAGATTTCTTTTTTAACCACAGCCTCACTGATGCACTAGTCCAAACACATTTCTGTTACTCTCTCACACAAGGACTAATTCACCAGTCTTTCACAGAGTACCCATTATGTACCCTGCACTGTACAGGGAGCTAGAGATCCAACAGTAGCTAGGACAGACAGTCCTTGCCTTCATGAAAGTTAACAGTCTAGTGAGAGACACAGTCAATAATCAAGCAAAGATCTTTGTGCTCCTGCATAAAGAGGACACTGCAACAAAATAGACAATTAGCAGTCCCACCCCAGGCCCAATGCCCACAGTCTCAGATAATAGGTAGTTTCTTCCTGGAAGATCTGAAAATCCCAAAGATTAGTTTCAAATAGAAATCAGAAAGCCCCAGGGACCATATATGACAACTTTTTCCACTCCTTGCTTAGACAAATATGGATAGCAGCCTATTGTGGGGAGAGGGAGGTCAACACAGTCAGCCAATAACAGGGTGACTTCATAGAAGTGACTGAAAGAAAATGGATAAGGGCATTCTTCAGTCCTTAGTCTACCAGGAATATCTGGGCCTCATTAGGATCAGCCACCTCCAAGAGTACCCATTTACTGAGTCATAAGGTGCCTGGCAAGGTGCTGAGTCCTCCAGGCAAGCAAATGGAGTGTCATTACTGTTGAGCTGCGTTTCATTGACGTGTAACTTATACTACATACAAAGACCAGAAAGAGAAAAAGCATCATTTAAATAGTGCAATCAGTTCCATTCACTATGTGTCTGTTCAAGAGCGAACATGTGGTGATGAGACCCACGACTTCACTATTGCCAGGTTGGTCTTAGTTCCCTCAGGCCTCTCTTTCCACTGAGAGTGAGTGCAGTGTCTTTCATACAGCATGGCCCCTTACACAAGCCAACTTTTTCATCTAATGTTCAAACTAAAAAACCCAACTGTGCTGGTTAGCTTATTGAAAGACAGAGTGTTGATTTTGAAATGACTCTTTGCCAAAGGATTTTCAAGCTGACTGCGATTTTCGCTAAATGTGATTTTCACTTTCTGTGCTGACTTTAGAATGGAATTATCTGATAAGGTATGACTTCACTACATCCTCAAATACATATAGGGAAACCAGGCTTCTGTGAAGAAGACTCTCTTAAAGTTACACAACTAGCAAGAGGCAGAGTTAGGATCTAAGCCCAGATCAATTTTCTCTGATCATTTTTCTTAACCATATCACATGGCCTCTTCTATATCTGCTACTCATCCAAACTCCTGAGAAGATAGCATGGAAGAGCAGAAAGAACATTAAGGCAGCAGTGAGCAGATCAGGGTTCTAGTCCTACTCCTGCCATTTTTCAGCTGTGTGACTTTAGGTCATGTAGCCCCTGCAGCTGCCTACTAAGGCTGCAGCTTATAGCCTGACCCTAAATAGCAGTTGCCCTAGGTCCCCCACTTAGGATAAAAAGAGTAGAACAAGAGGGCAGGGAAACTAGAATCAGTGGTTACAAGTCTGAATGCCTTCAGGGGCTAAGCAATGCAAATAAGTGAGTGAAGTGAACTGGGAGGAGACTGTGGCTAACTACGGAGCACCAGAGGGAACCCAGAGTGTTCCCAGGCCTTCCAATTTTTCCAAGAGAAGCTAGAACTCTAGATTTTTAAATGTTGGCAACCAACTCAAAATTGTTTCAAACACCATGTAGATTAAATAAAGCATTGATGATGGACTTCACTCAACATGGACATCACTTTGCCCCCTTTCAGCTAAATGATCTCAAAGGTCTCTTCCAATATCCAGGAAGACCTACAAAGGGTACACATTCTCCCATGCAATGAGGAATAGGCATTGACTGCCATTAAAATCAGGATCCCTTTACGAACTCAGAGAAGCTGAGAGGCATCGTGGCTCCTGGGGTAAGGAGTGTGGATGTGGACATTAGCAGGCCACCCAGTGAACAGTAAGATAGGAAGAGAAGATCCTCCCCACTCCCATGGAAAAGTTCAAGATTGGTCTGTGACTTCCAAGAGAAAGAAACTGGGAGCTCCCAAAGGCTGTCAGGCCCACTTGGCTGATGGTCCATCTATGGCTTAAAACAGGCTGACCTCACAACTAAGGGCTTAAACCAGGCAGAACAAATAGGTTTCATTTAAAGCACAAACTTCCATCAACTGGAAGTGACTGCCTAGAGTAGTGTGCTGAAAACTGTGAGTCCCACTGTGAATGTGGGCTGTGACAAATTAGCCATGACTGCTGGGAACACAGGAAGGGGAAGTGGCAGCACACATTCCATGTATTTGACACTCCTGGTTTAAACACCCATCAGCAATGAATCGGCCTCAGCTTCCTACAGACAACCCTCACAGGCAGGAGAAGACTAAACCTCCCGCCCCTGGAAATCCTCTGGAACTAGCAATCTGCAAACCTGGTATAGCAAAGCTTACCCTGGATGGTCTTTATTCACACATTCATCAAGTATTTACTGATTTACTTGATTTACATCAAGTGTTTATTGCTCTGGGCTGGGCAATGGGGACATGGAGGTGACTCAGACACTGTTCCTGTCCTGGAGATGCTCACAATCTAGTGAAAGAGACAAAAAAAAGTCACAGATAATTATGATGAAACACGGTGAATACAGTAAGAGAAGTCATGGGAGCTGGAAGTTGAGAATGACTTAATCTGCTTAAGGGAAATGAACAGAGTAACAATTGAGTTGGTTCTTAAAGAAAGAGTGGTTCTCTTGGCAGAGAATGGGGGAAGAGGGAAAATATTCTGAACAGAGAGAACAGCATATACAATGGTGGAAAACCAAACGGCCTACCCAGGAAATGGATAAAATCTTTACAGCCCTAGAGTGTGGTGTGCACAAAGATGAGGCACCAGAAGGAGTTTATGAAGAGTCTAGAATGTCACGCTAAGGGGTTTAGACTTACTTCTACAGGTGATGAGAGCCAACGAAGGTTTTTAAGCAGGAGAAGGCATCATCAGATTTATGGGTTAAATAGATCACACTAGCTGCAACGTGTTTCTCCACGCTGGGGAAGTGAAAAGTCGGAGGCTTCTTTAAAAACCCTGACAAGAAAGGGGGCAGATTCAAGACATATTGAAGCAATGGAACGATCTGAAGGTGCGTGGATAGATTAGAATGCAAGAGGAATCCGAGAGTTAAAGTAGGTAGGCAGGTAGGCAGGTGGGTGGATAAAGGGGAGGATGTGCCGTTCCCTTCCATCAGGCAGAAGGAAAGAAGTGCAGGTTTGGGGCGGAACACAATAGCCAGTCCCACCCCCTAGGCTCCAGAGGTAACAACCATTAGAGAGGGCATCAAATTAGATATGTTTGTTCTAGGTGGGGAGATGAAGCTTCGCGCTCAGGCCCTCTCATCTTCCCTTCCTGCCAGGACCCCAGAACCGTCTACCCTTTTCTCTGTGGTCTCCAGATCCTTCTGTGACTCTCCCACTTCCAAAACCCCTCTCTCCTTTCTCACCTACAGACCTTTCTAAGAACCCCCTCATTCCCAGGTCCCTCCATCCCCGTCCTCATCCCCGACCCCGCTATGACCCTTCCCATCTCTGGACGCTTCGTCCTCTGGCCGCCCCTCACCCTCCACACCCACATATAAACTTCTTTCTTCCCCTCGCCGTCCTCGGCCCCCCGTGACACCACCACCTCCTAAGTCTCCAGCCCAAAGCCTGAGTCTCAGCTGCCCCCGCCCCGCCACCCGGACTCACCCACCGAGACACCCACTTCACAACAGGGCGGAAGTGCTCCTGAGCTCGCGCAGAGGATGCTGGGACGCGGAGTCCGAACGGCGCCACCCCGGGAATGGAGCGTCTGAGACTACGACTCCCAGAAGGAGCCGCGCGAGCGCGATGGGCGGCCCCTGGTTTGCTACCTTTCAGATATCGTCAGCCAATAGCTGTATCATCGTCTTCCGGATCCTGGCGCCGGAGCAAATAGGAGCAGGTTCAACGCGTGGGGGCGGGGCCTGCTGAAGAGGCGAAGTGAGAGAGTAAACCCAGACATCAAAGCAGAAACAATAAAAAATAGGGAGGGGGATGACTAGAGGTGACCAGAATGGTGGGCAGGAGAGACTTGGACAGTTGTAGGTTCAATTTCCAACTCACAGCTCCATGACTTTGGATGAATTCTGAACTCCGCTTTCTTCACTTGTAAAATGAGCATAATAGCATCCATGTCACTGGGTTTTTGTTAGGCTTCAATGAGATAATATACCTAAAAACGATTAGCTCAGGGCCTGGGTCCTAATTATGCACAGCAAATGTTAGCTATTAATATGTAAAAAAAAAAAAAAGTTAGTACAGAGCTTGGAACTTCGTGGATGTTAGAAGAATGTTAATCATTATTACAGAATAATCTTAATATAAATGTAGTTGTATAGTACCATTGTGAATACTCTGGGGTATGAGCAATCTAATACGGGATTGAGAATGTGGGTTTTGTAGTTAGACACGGATCCAAATGCCAACCCAACTAATTCCTAGCTGTGTGGCCTTGAACAAATTACTGCATCTCTTTTGTCTTAGGTTTTTTCATCTGTAAAATGCAAGTAATATAATAGAACCTACATTGCAAGGTGTTGTGAAGATCAAATGAGGTGATGTAGGTCAAGCATGATTTCTGGAGACGAACTGCTTGTGTCTGAAACTTCTTTCAAATGCAGGATGCAGGCCTTGCTACTCATTAGCTGTGAAACCTGGGGCATATTACTTAACCTCTTTATGCCTCAGTTTCTTCATCTGTAAAATGGGAATGATAATAATGGCATCTTCCTCATAGCGTTGTTGAGAAGAATAAAAAGGAGAAAGTGTGTAAAGAGCTTGGCACATGTGTGGGACACAGAAAGAGTTTAATAATCATTAGCTATTATTATTTTTGTTAATGAGACTTTGGGCAAATTGACACTACCTAGCATATGGTAAGGGCTCAATGAATGTTGGCTAGTGTTAGAATTAGGAGAATTCTATACCTTAATTTTAATGATCCAGTTCAAATTCCTTCTCTGTGAAACATGTTTTGGCTTCTTTATTGTAATAACTCATGTGATTTTACTCAGCAATAGCAACCTATAACACTCCTTATTATTAAAGACTCACAACAGTCCTATGAAGTTGGTGGTATTAGCCCCAATTTACAAGGAGGAAATGGGGGCTTACAGAGATGAAGCGACTTGCTCAAGATTTCATAGACAAAAAGTGCAAGGGCTGAGATTTGAATCCCTAGGCACATAACTCCCAAAAAAGGTCTCCTGTTGGCCCCACACTTCATGAGGAAGAGGCTGGGTGGAGGGGGGTCAGAGGGATACAGTGAAGGCTGGAAACATTTGAGAGAGTGTCAAGATCTGAAGCTGGAAAAGCAGTTGTGCAGGGTCAGGTAAGGATGTCCACTTCAACATCGTCTACCCTGAAGAGGAGGAAGGCCAGGGTGCACAGAGAGAAGGATACCTTTAGGACACAAGAGGGCACCCTCATCCTAAATCCAGCCTGAACTGTTCGATGGTTTCCCTTAGCCTTTGTCTAATTAAAGCCTGGCATTTGACAGAAGAGGAAAACTAAGGAAGACCCCAACAGGCCAAGTCCCCTGTCCAGTGTCATATGGAAATAAGCAACAGAGCCTGAACCAGACCTGGGTTCTCTCTGGTTCAGCGTCCTTGAGGATTTGGTTTGCAAGCATTCTGTTCACAGTTGTCTGTGAAGACCTTCTCTGAGCTGGGCCGGCACTACTAGGCTTCAAAGAGACAGAGAAGAATCAGCCCGGTCCCTGCCCCCAGGGCTTGATCCCCAGACATTCCCAATGGAGCGCAGTCCTATGAGTAAAACATTTTTGAGCACACACTTCCAATATATGTATATCTATTTGCTTCTAAATGATACAGTTTTGTAATAATACCTAACTTTTATTGAACATTTGTAATGCATTATTAGGTCCTGCTCTCAGTGTTTTATACATGTTAACTCATTTCATTCTCATAAAACCCTTTGAGGGAGGGCCCAATAGTAACACATACTACAGAAAAGGAAACCGAGGTACAGAGAGGTTTCGTAACATGCAAGGTGAAGGCTGAGCTGAATCTTAAAGAACTTGGACTTCCCCAGGGGAAAGGTATTCTTCAATGAAGGAGCAGCACATGCAAAGGACCAGAGGCAGGAGTACATGGTGTTCTGGGAGCTACAAGTAATTTAGCATAGCTAGAGCACAGTGTCAAGGGGGCGGGTTCGTACTGCCAGTGTTGCCGTGAGGCTCAAAAGAAGATAGATGTGACAGGACTTCACGTTTTTACTGAGAGAGCAGGCAGTCTGCCCCTCCTCCTGGGCAGCATCCCAGCTTTCTGGTCCTCAGTTGCCAATCCCTCTATAACCCAGATGGCAAAAGGGGCCCCTTCACCCTGGAAGATCTGGTTGAACTTGGCTTGGATCCCATTCCACAGTTTAGGACTGCCCAGAGCCCTCCCTCCTGCCCTGAACTCTCCACGAATTCCCAACCTTATTTCCTCTGGGCTACAGTTTCTGTGACTCTGCCCCTTCACCTTCTGTCTCATGTGGCTTTCCATCAAAAAAAAAAAAAAAAAAAAAATTCAATCAAGCCAAGTACATTTCATACATTTAATAAACTTACTGAGGATTTGGACAACTCGAGATCACATCACATACCACATGGCTCATTCAGCCTCCAGAGCCTTCCCAAAGCCTGTGTTCCCAACATTTGATCCTTCCTGCATGTGCAACACCCCCACCTCCTACTGGAAGCTGAGTTCAGTCTCAGGCACCCACACATACTCACTATCTCCCTGCCTGGCTGGTGGGCTTTTCTTTTCCCCACCCTCCAACACACATGCACCCACCCTCCCCCAACCTAGGTTGCCCCAGCCTGCTCCCCAGCCAAGCCCAGAAGTTGTCCTTTCTTTCATCTTCCTGGGGCCACATGCAATAGTCTCCTCGGCGGAGCAGCCAGGCCAGTCTGTGGTAGCGGGGGAGCTGGTGGCGGGAGATGCGCTCTAGGAAGACCAGCAGCAGCACTGGGGGATGAGGGGCAGCCAGCAGAAGGGAAGTGGCCAGGCGGAGCTCCAGGCGGCAGCGGGGGGTGTGCAGGGCCTGGTGACTCAGCACACAGAGTGTGACCCGGCTGGCTGCCATGCTATCTGCCACATTGTCAGCTATATCCTTGCCTGGCTCAAAGTCCCGCTCAGGGAGGCAGAGGTGCAGCCCCCAGCCAGCTGGAGGGCAGCCTTCCAGAGTGGGCAGCAGCTCCTGCACCACCCAGCCCTGGTCTTGTCTGCAGTGGGACACAAACACATCATAGAGGAACCTCTTGCCCTCACCCCTCTGACCCCTCTGACCCCTCAGACCCTGGAGCCAAGCTCTGAACAAAGCCTGGAGATAGAGGATCCAGGAGTTCCTGGCTTCCTGTAGGAGGGGCAAGCAGACCAGAAGAAACAAGAGGGTAGAGCTGCCCAAAAAGAGTTCCAACCCCAAAGTCTTGGGGCAGTGGCTCCAGAGAAAGGGGAAAAGGGGACTCTTGGACCCGCCCCCAGCTTCTGGCTGGCACAACTGCCGTGATACTATGTGTATGTATGTTCTGGGGGACCGCTCAAGCCAGGGCCCTACCCAGGCATTAGCACACTGGCAGGCCAAGGATGAAGTCAGAATATACAAGTACTGGGGCATCTGGGGACTGTGCTCCTGCAGGCTATCATCAAGCACGAGGCCTTTCTCCCAGTCTAACACTAAGACCTGGAGATTTCCTAGGCCCTGGAAAGCAGCAGCGGACAGTGTCTCCAACCCCGTTTGGGACAGGTGCAGCACCTCGAGGCTCGGCAGCTCACCCACCAGCTCCTCAAGCCTCACTGGGCGGGGCCGAGCTCGGGACTGCAGAGCCTTCAGGTTCAGCTCCCGTAAGCTGGGCAGCCCAGTGATGCAGCAGGGCCTGGGACTGTGCCCGTCCCCACTTACACTCAAGGACCTGAGCCTGGGGAGCTGCCAGAGGAAGAAGCTGGAGGTGTCCTGGGAGCAGAGGGCCTCCAAGCTACTGCCAAGCAGGGAGAGTTGACCAAGGGCAGGGAAGATCTCAGAGATATTCCCAGCCTCCAGCTGCAGTCCCCAGCCTTTTAAAGTCAGGGTCTGCAAGAGTGGAAAGGCGTTTGGAAATAGCTTCCAAGGCTTCATGCCTGAGACTGCGTGAAGTTCCAAGCTTGTCAACCTTGTGGGCAGGGACAGTGTTACCCCAGAAGGGCCAGAGGGGAACTGCAGTCTCAAGTTGCGCAGACTCTCTAGGCCCTGGAAGTCCCAAGATGGGCTCAGTACCATATGGGTGTCTAGCAGGTTTAGGGTGGTCAGTGCAGGCAGAGGAGCCAACCAGCCCTCACTCAGGGCTCCCAGTGGATTGCTGTCCATGTTCAAGGTCTCTAGCCTCCATAGGCCCTGGAATACCTGGCCTTCCAGGCAAACCAGCTGGTTTCCCTGAAGTAACAGCTCCTGCAGGTGGGGCAAACAAGAGAAGGTGGCTGGGGACAGGGTGTGCAGCTTATTGTTGGACAGACCCAGGGCCCTCAGTCCTGACACAGCCCCTGACTCATTCATGCACAGCATGGCACTCCGCAGTTGGTTGTTGGCCAGGTTCAGTCTCTGGAGCCTGGGCATGGCAGCCAGGAAACCTGGTGGCAGTTCAGTCAGGCCACTCCTCTGAAGACCCAAGCTCTTCAGGCTGTGGCAGGAAGCCAGGGCTTCTGGAGCTATGGGCCTTATTTGTTTCGATCCCAAATTCAGTTTCTGCAGCTCAAAGTGGGCAATTGCCTCAGCTGGCAGCTCGGCCGTGTCAGTGTATGTCACAGATAGTTCGTCCAGCCTCTGCAGCCCCAGTCCCACCACTGCAGCTGCCTCCATCTTTGTGTGGTCCAGATGCAGAGTCCCCACCTCAAGGCCATGGAGGGTGCCAGGACTGGCCATTTTTAGCAAACTGTTGTGTGACAGATCCAACGTGTCCAGGGTCCAGACATCCCCAGAGGAGGGGCCACGCACCAGGTCTGGAAATATGTCAGCCAGCACCCCCACATTCTGAAGA
Source organism: Cynocephalus volans (assembly GCF_027409185.1). Classification (NCBI taxonomy): domain Eukaryota; kingdom Metazoa; phylum Chordata; class Mammalia; order Dermoptera; family Cynocephalidae; genus Cynocephalus; species Cynocephalus volans. The sequence goes on along the minus strand of NC_084467.1, from coordinate 26,577,516 downwards.
CAGCTGTACTTGACAGCCAGCTGTCGTACACTGGGAGGCAACCGGACACTCAAGTTCCTGTCCAGGCAGGGGCCCAAGAAAGCAAGGTGCTGGAGGGATCTCAGGTCATCAAAGGCATCAGAGGGTATGAAGAGCAATCCTCCCTTGGGACGAGTTATGAAAGACAGCTTCTGCAGCTGGCCCAAGCCCCGGAGAGCTCCTGGCAGGAGCTGGGTGAGATGCAGACTCAGCCCCAGGACCTTGAGCCCAGGGAAGCTGGAGAAGGCATCCCGAGGCAGAACAGAAATGGAGCCAGAGAGACAGAGTCCCTCCACACTCTGAGGCACAACTTCCAAGGCCTGTGTCAGGTTGGTCACCAAGTTGCATGCAGCAAGGAAGGGCAGGCTGGAGTCCAAAGGGCAGACCAGGAAGAAGCGAGAGAACAGGGGCAGCTGGGAGCCTTCAGTCACTAGGCAGTTGGATACAGTCCAGCCTCTAGTCAGAGGAAGGGACAGGAGCAGACTGGGCAGCAGCAAGTGCCCGCCCATCTCAGCACCAAGCCTGGTCCACAGAGAAGCAGAATCAGAGCCCCACTCTGCTCCCTGCACTGTTCCAAAGCCCACCCTCCCCCTTCACACATACGCATACACAATACTCACAACGATGACGGGATACCCAGCCCCTAGTGTGCCCAGGAGGTCTGGAAGCAGGGTCAGAGGGCCACGATGCTTCCAAACTGTAGAACTGCTGGGAGACTGGATGGGAGGGTGGGGCCACACTAGGAGATGCTTATTGCTGAGGTTCCAAGAATCCGAAAAAAGAAGTACTCTAGTAGTGAGAGAGGGACCGGGTCTCACTTCCCTGTTGTAAGGAAGCAAGCAGCGTTTTTGAGCACAACATTTGGGACCAAAGATCCAGGATCTCACTGTGCTCTTATCCTGGGGGGAGCACTTCACTTCTCTGAGCTTCAGTCTCCTCATCTACAAGACAAACATACTAATACCTGCTTCATAAGATTGCTGCAAATTACACATGGGTGTCAGAATGGGGTTCTCTTGTCAGCACCCCCTTTACTACTTTCTCTCCTCACTCCTAATATGGTTTTTATTAAAGCAGATATTTTGTAAGCAAAATAATACATCAAAATGTTGCCATCATGGACATCTTATAATGTTCCACATGGAAGATTCCAAAAAGCCCAAGCTTCACTTGAGAGGACTAGAGGGCTCCATTCCTGTCCTTCCAGGCTGGAACAAGGAAGGAAGATCTCCATGGCTTTGACCTTTACATGCACTACCAGGATGGAGCCAGGATCCAACATAGAACAGGAAAAGATCAAGAAAAGAGCTGTGATTATCTCAAACAATACATTCAGTGCAAGTCAATATCTGCTCATGATTTTAAAAAATAATAAACTCAGAGAGAAGAAAAATTCCTTGATTTATAAAAAGGCATCTACCCCAGATCTACAACAAACATAATTCTTAATAGTGAACCATCAGTTGCATTCAATTTAAAGCCAGGAATGAGATGACTATAATTACCTCTGTCCATTATAAGGGAGGCCTCAGCCAGGAGAATAAAAAAGAAAAAGAACAGAAATTAAAATTATAAAATACAGGTATTTTAAAGGAAGAAACCCAAGGTCATCATTTACAAGATGCTGTGATGGTCTACATAGGAAAGCCAAGAATTTCTAGAAACAAACTATTGAAATTAAAGAATGTTTAGCAAAGATACTAGATACTAGACACTTTTTAAAAAGCTTTCTAATACACCAGTGCATTAGTTAGGGTCGCAACAGGAAACAACACATACAAATTAAGGTTTTTCTATGAGGTTTGTATGCACAGGGACTGATCACAAAGGTGTTAGCAGGGCTTAGGGATACGGAGGGACAGTTCAGGAACCCAGGCAGGGCCAACAAGCATAGTAGCTGTCACCTCTACTAGAACTGAAGAGATAAGGACCAGAAGTTACCAGATCCTGGAAAGAGAAAAGAGTTTTGTAGGATCAACTATTTTAAGAGGAGTGATGACATTTGATCAAGTCATAAAACCAACCCAAGGGGTCCTCACACCAAGGAAATCAGGAGCACAAATGTCCCGGGACCTCTCCCTCTTATCCTTCCCTCCCTCTAATCTCTTGCCAGGATTAGCCATTGGCCAGAATCAGAAGGGGAAAAAAAACTTAATGCAATCCACTCAGGATAGCTTTCCTAAGCAAAGAGCAAGATGAAGGGCAAGTAGATATGGAGGGACAAACAAAAGAAATGCACAATGACCATCAGCAAACAATTAGAAAATGCACATTGAAAAAAAATTTTCTAATAATAATAGGGCACAAGAATATATACATAAATGGAACAGGATTCCAGAAACAAAGCTAACCATATCTAGTCACCTGATCTATAAAAAGACACCTGTTTAATTCCATTCATCTTTAAAAGATAACTCAAGATACATCATAAGCCTAACTGTGAAAAATAAAACAAAAAATATTTTAGGTAGAAACATAAAAGAATACCTTCTTTGTCTTAAGATAAACAAAGTTTTCTTAAATAGGCCACAAAAAGAACTAGACACTAAAGCTTTTCATAAGTTGGACTTCCTTAAAATTAAGAGTTGTGTTCATTAAAGGATATGACTGAGAAAGAGAAAAGATAAGCCACACACAGAAGAAGGTATTCGTGCTACATGTGTTCAACACAGAACCCATAGTTGTGGAATATAATCAATATAATTTTCAAAACCATAATAAAAATTAGAAAATATTTTAAATGAACAATAACACAAATACTATATAGCAAAACTTGTGGGATAAGGCTGAAGCAACACCCATGGGAAATGTACAGCCTTAAATGCCTGTGGTAGAAAACAAACAGCAAAGCTGAAAATTAGTGAGCCAGGCAAAAACCTCAAAAGGCTAAAAAAGGAACAGTTAAAAAATAAATAAATAAAAAGACTTCCACTTCCCCTATCATGCAGTAACTGGTACCAGACTAGCCCTCCCACCATGAACAACTACAAAACTGGACCAAATATATGAAACAACTGTTTTCAATATTAGAACATTGTCTTAGTCCATTTGTGGTACTATAACAGAATACCACAAACTGGGTAATTTATAATGAACAGAATTCATTTCTCACAGTCTGGAGGCTGGAAAGTCCAAGGTCAAGGCACTGGCAGGCTCAGTTGTCTGGCATGGGCTGCTCTCTGCTTCCAAGATGGCTCCCTGTTGCTGCACCCTCCTGAGGGGAGGAATTCTGTGTCTTCATATGGGAGAAGGCAGAAGGGCAAGCTGGCCAAATGCTGTATGAAGCATCTTTTATATGGGCCTCAATCCCATTCATGAGGGAGAAGCCTACTCGCCTCCTAAAGGCCTCACTTCTTAGTGTATCACACTGGTAACACCTTAATTTTGGAGGGAACACATTTAAACCATAGCACTGGCAATATAGGACAGTGATCCCTGAGAGAAGAGAAACAAATGGGGCAAGTTCTACAATTGCCCTGACTTTGTACCTATAGGCATTTACTGAACCCCAGTACAGGAGGGAGAGGGAGCCCAAGCAGAGCCCAACAGTCTTATTGAGCTGAGAAAGAAGAAAGTCATGACAATTGCAGCTTGTGATACATAGTACAGGAGGGGAGAGAGCTACACAGAGAAATGGAAATCTTCAAGAGGTCCCCTTGGATCTTTGGCTCAACACTAAGTTGAATATCTTTAGGATAAAAGTCACAGGAATGGGCAAGGAATAACTGTTAGAGAGCTGCAAGATTAGTAATTTCCAGAGTTCTCCAAGGATTGGGAGATGGTTAAGTCTGACCAACCAGACATGAGAGACCTTGTTGAATACACAGAATATTTAATAGAGAACAATCAGGTTACGCCTTAGTAATAGGGTTAAACTAGCCTAGAGCATAGGCTTAAAAGGAAGCCTTGGAATTATCAAGGTGATCCACAAATAGCTGCCTGCCAAACAAACAAACTTCAAAATTCTTTAAAGTAAAACAACAAACTCCAGCTTGTCAATAATGTAACATTTACAATGCCCAGCACCTAATACAAAATTATGACATGAAAAAGCAGAAAAATGAGACCTATAACCAAGAAAAAAAATCAATCAACATAAACATGCCAAGAAATGACAGAGCTCACTATGCTCAAAGATTTAAAGGAAAACATGAATGTAATGAGGAAAAGGAAGTTTTTTTTAACTAAACAAAACTTCTAAAGCTGAAAACTTTAATATCTAAAATTAAAATTTCATTAGATAACATTAAGAGCAGATTATACACTACAGAAGAAAATAATTGGTGAACTTGAAGACCTAGAAATAGAAACCTTCCTAAGTGAAGTACAGAAAGATAAACAAAACCTCAGTGACCTGTAGGACAATATAAAGCAGTCTAACATATGTGTAATTGGAGTCCTGTGGCAAAAAAAGGGGAGGAATGTGAAGAAATAAGAGCTAAAATGTTTCCAAATTTACTGAAAACCATAAACCCACAGAGCTCAGAGTTTTAAGAAACCCTAAGGAAGATAAACACAAAGAAAACTACAATAAGGAATGTCATAATCAAAATGTTGAATATAACTAACAGAGAAAATCTTAAGAGCAGCTAGAGAAAAATTACCCATTATGTAAACAAGAGAAAAGACAAGAATTTCTACCACAGTAACCCTACGCCAGTAGAACTACCAATGATTCAGATTTCTCAAGTATGAAGTTTTGGTTAGCCTACTGGGTAGAAGAAACAAGCAAAAAAAGAACAAGAATAATAGTTGCAGTGCTGGATTAAGCCAAATGGAACATGGAAGGGTTATTGGAGAACAGCAATACAATATGAGTCTATCATAAAGAAAAAAAAAGGACTTAGCATATATCTGCATTTTCTTCCCCGTTGTGTCATCTGAATTTTATATTAATTATTATATTTCATCAATTCTAACATGCTTATTTTTTCATATTTTTAACACCTTTGAAAGAGGGCTGAATCCTACAATTAATAGCACTTTGCTATTGCTGGTAAACAGGCAACATTATGATGTGATTACTATTGCCTTCATATTTGCCTAGTTGATCATAGATGTTCATAATATTATCAATTCAATTGAGCTATGTGTACTGTTGGTAATACCCATTTTAGTTTAGTTATCCTTTAACATGTCTTCAAAAATATTACACTACAATTCCACACTGAAATAAAAAGTTATTACAGTATTAAAACACTACTGATTTTTGTATATCGATTTTGTATCCTGAAACCTTACTGAATTTGTTTATCAGCTCTAAGAGTTTTTGGTAGAGTCTCTTGGGTTTTCTATATATAGAATCATGTCATCTGTGAACAGGGACAATTTGATTTCATCTTTACCTATTCGGATGCCCTTCATTTCTTTCTCTTGTCTAATTGCTCCGGCAAGTATTTCCAATACTATGCTAAATAAGAGTGGTGAGAGCAGGCATCCTTGTCTTGAATCCATAAATAAACGAATGAACAAGAGAGAATGACAGAGAGAAAGAAAAAAAGAAATGACAATCACAGTAATACATTGAACTTTTAGAAAACTAGAGCTGGAAAAGGGGAGGTGGAAGGGAGGGGGAGCAAGGGGAGCTAATTAGGAATTGGTCAACAGACACAAAGAATGATTGCATATTATAATGATGAATAAGCTAACTATCCTTATCTAACCACCATACATTGTACACTATTATTGAAAATCAACATTGTACCCCATATGTATGTATAATAAATTATCTAAAAAATAAAAAATAAATTAAAAAAATAAAAAGTTATTGTGTATGCAAAAAGGCATGGAGAAAAGAGCATTAGGGCAAATATTCTTTTTTGGAGAAATAATGTGGGAGGAATTCAGAATAGGACTATTAATATAAAGAAGTTTGAGGAATACCATAATCAATATATTTTTCTTATATTTTAATTTTTATGCATGCACAAGTGTTATATAAGATACAAATCTATTTCTGTGTCTAAATAGATACAAAATAGCTCTAAGTTAAAAGTAATGAGAAAGCATTATGTCATCATTTAATTGGATCATTTTCCTTAATGTTACATAAAACAATGATTTGTTTTGCAACTGATTCTTAGATTCAATCAATGCACTAATATACTATTTTAATCTAATTTTTCTCTTCCTTTCCCTCACTATTATTTAATAATGTGTTGGTGGAGGTTAATTTATAATTTATTGTACAGATTACAGAATTTTGAGACAGGATAGTGGTATTAGCGGAGGAATGACCATCACCCACATGTCATGGACTCACAGCTGGATATAGTTACTGATGAGTAGGGTGGCTCCTTTGTGGACAGATGAATATGTTATCAGTTTTTCAAAAGATGGTTGGTTGTATTATAGTTGGTGAAAACTTTTTATTGAAATATAAGTATTAGAAGAAAGGGATATGTCAGTGGACAGGCAAATAGGAAGAGAATAGTGGACATTTCTTATGCATCTAGCATCTGAACTCCTTTCCTATGCCTGTTTGGTAACTATGTCCACCTTGCCTTTAGTGGGTAAGTGCTACTACTTGGAGTCTGCCACCCCAGAATCCTTTTATCTCTATTGAAATCAGGGAGTCCATTTCAACTGCATCTTCCAGCTTTCTACTGCTACTCCCAGCCTTATAGAGAATAGCCAGACAATGCTTTTCAAAGATGACAGTGCTCCCCTCACTAATGTATTTCACAATGCCTTCAAAAATGGATTGTCTTCTGGGTCCATTCTGCGAATATAATAGGGGATAGGGAACACATTGCACATGGAAATGTACTCAGTATTCCAATCCCCTTTCTTCTATTTTATACCAAGGAATTCATGACATCTTAACTTTGTTTAAACCGTAGGCTAAACTGTAGACCACTGTTTAGTCCAAGATTTAGTCAACCAACCAAGCAAACAATTAGAACCCCTCTGGTTGCTCAAACTAGCCTACTGAAACAAGGATCTCTGGTAAATGTATTTATATCAATAAATTCAGTCCAATCTAAAATTAAGTTCCTTGCTTCTTGGTCTAGCACCCTCAGAGTCTATTTCCGTATGTGTTCTTTAGATTTTGCCAATAAAAATTAGCAAAACTTTATCCTCATTTGTCTCTCCTCTTGGGTTTGACTTTGTAATTGCCTTCCAGATATACTGGCTTATGAATGTAGTTGTACATCTCTTGGCTATAATGATGCTTTTCTTGTTTCTCAGATCCGTTACTCTCTGAACCTCCTCTGTTCCATATCACGGTCAGGCTGTTGATACCTGCAAATTATATTTTCTGTCTTCTATGTGAATAAGAGATTGAAGGACAGGAGAAAAGGAGAAGCCAGGGTATTTCTTCCTTTCCTTCTCTGTTTGTTGACCCCTCCAACAGCAACTGCAACTCTTCCATGGCTCCAATTCCTGCAGGACAGACCTGCCATAGTTCCAGCTTCCACGGGTTGACTCTGGGCCCTGGGCTCCAGTAACACTACCTCTTCTTGTTCCTGCCTCTGCAAAAAATTTGAGACTCTTCAATCACAATCATCTAAGGTCCTTAACTTTTAGGTGGATGCTCGAGCTAAGGAGTTAGGACATGAGCTTGTACAACGTAATTAGAAGCAACCATCCACCTTATGGTCCTCGAAATCTCTGCACTGCTCATACTGCTCTATAGCAACAGCCACTCAGCCCCTTAGAGACTTGCTTTCAAGGGACACTTCATTCCAGGTGACTAGAAGTTTTAACTTAATTGACTGTCTCACTAATGCATGCTTGATCCATTAGAGTCCCATTGTTTGAAGCTGTATTTTCACTGCCCGTGGTTTCAACAAGCCCAAATAACCAATTCTCAGATTCCCCTCTTTTCCTGGGAGTCTATTGTCAACCACAATTCCTTCTACAAATTTCTGCATCGGTCAGGGCTTAATGACATGCAACAGAAACTGACTCTGGCTGATTAAAGCAGAAAAGGAACTTATGAAAAGCACTTTGGCTAGCTCATAGAATCTTCAACACTTGAGAACCAGACCCAATAGCCACACAGGCAGGAAAAAAACCCTAATCATGCTGCAGAGCTGATGCAGTGGGGACACCACTTCTGTTGCTGCTGGGGCTAGCTTGCACTGCCAATCCCCCAGAAATCAGACGCTGGAGCTGCTGCTAGACTAGAAACCAGGTGTAGCTACCTTCTGCCCCTTTCCCCCATTACTAAGAAAAGATTCCATTTGGTTCCTGCTTTTTAATGTCACTTTCTCACAATTCAAATTCAGAGTTAGGTGCATCTGACTGGTAAATACTATCCGTGAGTCTGCACCACAGCTCAAGGGAGGTTGAGAATGCAAGCCTTTGTCATTTTTCATCTCCTCTAGTGAGAAGCAGGCTCTACCTCTCTATGGGTGGGCAAATCCTCTCCTCCAAAAAGACATGTAAAAAGAGAACTCGGATGCTGGGTAACCAAAAAGATGGTAAATATCCACTACGCCATGTGAAACACTGAGTTCATGATTCGTGCTAGAACTGTATGGGTAGGGGAGAGTGCTTCCTACCCACGCCTGGTGTTTTCTTCCATGTGAAGCGACCTCCATTAGTATAACCCTTCTGGCTTGTCTTCACCCCTCCACCCTCCTCAGGGAGGAAATAGGACTTTCATTATTGATGAGTTTGGTGGAAAAGATGAGTGTGTGTGGCTCTCTGCCTTCCTCTTTCTTTTCCCTTTTGGGAGTACATATTTTAATCTGCTCCTTCATGCTCCAGGTTTGGTAAGAAGAGACCCCATATAGGGAAATCTACATATCCTTTTCACTTTCTATAACGATGGATAAAACTAATTCTGAGCTTTACTATTAGGAAGTCCCTATGTCTGGAGCTCTAAGCCATAGTCTCCAATATCAGCTTTACAGTAGTAAAAATGATAGTTTATCTATTGGCATATTTCTCAATTGGTCATAAATCAGGGATGGAAAAGGAGCCACTTCAACCCATTAACGTTTATTAGTGTTACACAGCTAAATGGAGCATAGCCTGTGCCCCTGGGGAGCTCACAGTCTACTGGGAGAGGGATCCATAACAGATCATTATAATACAGCATGATGCCTGGGTCTGTGTCTGATTGTATCAGCCCCTATAACATAATCCAGAGCACTTAAGTAAAGAATGCAAAGCTGCAGGCTTTACCATTTTGGTGATTGCCCATCTGGCTTTTACTTATTTAAAAGTGAGATGAGTGAAATTTGCAGCCAAGTAGAAAGGAAGGAAATACTAGAATGGGACTGCTTCAGTTTCCCTTTGTTATGGTAGCCAGGAGATTAACTTGCTTTACGCTAGTTCCCCAAGTGTGTGGGGTGGGTAGTGGAGAGTGTTTGACGGGATCCTCTTTGAGATTCCTGCCCATACCTCTTTCCTTTCCCCAATCGTCTTTCAGGGGTCTCAGAGACTTACAGACTACCTAAGCCAGAAAGACCCTTTGAGTTCATCTAATCCAATATTTTCCTTTTCAGATGGGGAAACTGAGACCTAGAGAGAAGGGGATTTTCCAGTGCCAAGAAGAAGGCAGGTGGCCAAGCTGGGATCAAAACCCAGTGTCATGGTCAGGCTGGGTGCTGATGGCAACAAGCAGCCACGACCCCCAACCCCGGGAAGTAAAGTGAAGCTCTTAGAGCCCAGAAGACCCCTCCTCCCATACCATCCCCTCCCTAGGCTGCAGTGTGAGAAGTTTGTAGAAGGAGGCTGGAGACAGACCAATTGTCATGTTGTAGTCTGGCCGGGGCTGCCCAGAGAACTGCTCTGGGAAGAAGGAGAACAAGAAGCCAGCTTTGCAAATAAATAAAATGATACATGAAGTAAAATGAAATGAAAATAAATGTCTTTGCTTTGGTCTGGGGGCCTCTTCCTGGAGTGGCCTTTCTCTATCTCTCTATTCACCCATCTCTCCTCCCTCCATGCTTCAGTGGACCCTTTTCCCCACATAGTCTCTTGATCCCTTGTCTCCACCACCTCCTGCTCCTCACACCCAATTCTCCCCAACCCCACCTGGGCCCTCCTGGCCTGTCCTCCTGGAGGACAGACTTCTGACAAACCCAAGGGATTGCCCTCACTGTGAGTTGCTAACTGGTCAGCAAATATAATCTCTACTCATAACACATTTTCAGCAATCTCATTGCATGACCACATTAGAATTCTAAATAAAAAAAAGAAACACTTCATTGACAACTCCATCACCGCCAATTCAAATGGTTTTCACTTGCCTGAGTTCACTTTGGTTCTTGTCCCAACACCAAACATTTTTCATACAACTAACGTTTTGAAACTTCCTATGTGCCAGACAGCCTGATAAGCACTTTAAACAAATAACCAGAAACGTTTTATTTCCCAGAACCCCCTTTTGGTTGGCTACCCAGAATTCCTTTTACTAATAAAAATAATTAGCATGTGCCATACTCTGCTCTCCCTTAATCCTAACAACCCATTCGTGTGTGTGTGTATGTGTGTGTCCCATCCTCTCCCCGCAATTCCCCAGATAAAGAACCATAGCCCAAGGAAGTCCACTGACCTGCCAAGGTCCCCGAGGCAGTTAATTTTTTCTCCGCAAAAAGTGAGAAAGTCTAAGTTATTACTTCCCCATTTGGGTTTCCAGGGGACAGTCGGGGGTTCACTGCAAGTTCCTTTGTTGTTATTGCCCTTGTGGCTTTGGTGTTTTCAGGTGTAATTCCCAGACAGCCTTGAGTGAAGAATGCCCTTGCTTCCTGCTATTTCCAACATCACAAGGATAGACAAGAGTCTCAGCAAGGGCCAGAGAATCAGGAGATATTTTCATTGATTCACGAACAAATGGAGATGCAGCCAGGGGCAGCTGTGCAGAACCATCAGACAAGAGCTCCCTGCAGATCTAGGGGGGCAGCAGCATCAGCCCTTCTGAGGAGATGAGAGAGACCAGGCCGAGAGTGGCCCGCACTACTCTACTGTCTGAGCTGAGTTTCTTTTTGTGTCCAGAAACAGAAAGAAACTCAGACCACCCAGGCAGAATTTGTTAGGGGGATGTGGGGGTAACTCGTGGAACCCTAAATCAGCTGGGCCCAGGGAAAGACTGAAGCCAGAGAGTAGAGCCATCTGAGACTTGCCAGTAGTATCTCCCTCTTATCTCTTCTTCAACTTTCCCCTTTCTCCTGAACAGCCATCTCTGCTTCTGTGTTCTCATGGCTGGCAATGGCCACCTCTCCCAAGGTCTGCCCCTCCCTGATCCAGTCCTACTTGCCCCCCACCCACCCACCACACCTGCTCGAGGTCCCTCCTCCCCTGTGGGTGTTGGCGCTCCTCCCCACCCAAGGGATCCACTGCAGGAGCTCAGCACCTTTCTTTTTTGGGATCATCTAAGAATCTCTCTCCACATGGTTCCCTGTCCATGTGGTGAGCTTAAAGGATGCTCTACTTGGGGATGCTGGGGTTCTCTACAGTTCTAGGGAAAGAAACAAAACATTCTTTCTCTTGCAGGAACAGCAAAGGACACCACTCTTCCATCCCCAAAAAGAGTTAGCAGGTTGGGCTGTCGGGAGTCATTGGTCCTGGTTTCTCAGCGTCTCCTTCCCTTTTGGCCTGCAGATTTCATTATTTAGATGTTCTCCTTTTCAGACAATATACGAGGTCTATTAGACATTTACTGTATTCCCTCACTCAGGGCACAGCTGTTCTGAGCTGGGCACTGGGGTACGGAGGCAAAAGAGGCAAAGATCCCTAGGAGGCTACTGGTAGGTGGAGATGACAAACCCATGAAAAAAGGAGTGACCCAGATGTCATTTTGCTTCTTCCCTTCCGGTGGGCCTCACTTCCCTTTAATGTGAAAGCAGGAACCATCTGAGCCCTCAGCCTGCAAGACTTCAGGAAATCAGGTCTTTTACCAGGTTCCCTTTCCCAAAGGTCTTTGAGAATTCTTACATGTTCTGCCAGTTCCCTGTGGTCGTCACTTGCCACCTCTGTCTGCTCCACTGGACCGACCCCTGGTCTGGACTCCGGCCAGGCCTGTCCTCCGGACTTTCTCTCTCCAGGCTGCCATTTCCTCATCAAGTTTGCCCAAACATGAGTATATTCCCAGGGATCCCCAAGCTCTCTTCTCTCCTCTGCATTCTCTCCCGAGGTGACCTCATCCAGTCTCATGGCTTTTAAAACCGTAAGTTAATTTGTAAGTTATTTCACAATAACTTACAAATCTGTATCATCAGCTCTAACTTCTCCCTGAGCTCCAGACTCTTCTATCCAACTGCCTATTTGTCATCTTCACTTGGAGGTCAAACAAGCACATCAAACTTAACCTAGTAAGAACAAACTCCTGATTTCCTGCCCTGCCATGCCCACCCCAACCTGCTCCCCTCCAAGCGTCTCCATTTCAGGGAAGTTTTGGTCCCTCGCACACCACCGTCCACTTAATTGCTCAATCTACACACCTGAAAGTCATTCCTGACTCCTCTCTTTGTTCATCCCCAGTGGCCAGCCCTGTTGACACCATGTCACAAGCCATCTCAGGTCTGCCCACTCCTCCCCATCTTCATCGCCAGGCCCCAGATCACGTGGCCACCATCTCTTGCCTGGATAACGGTGATGGTCTCCTGACTTGTCTCTCTGCTTTCATTCTTGCCCCTGCAACCCATTCCCCACACAGAATCCAGAGGGAGCTTGTAAAAATATAAACCAGGTCACTTCATTCTCCTGCTTAGGCCTTTCAATGGCTTCCCAGCACACTTAAAATAAGACTTAATTTCTTACTCTGACCTGCAGCGCCCTACCTGAACTGGCCCCTACCTACCTCTCCCATGTCACCGAATACCATCCGTCCAAGTCTCTCTCCCTCTCCCCGCACCTTTGCCAGCCACACTTCACTTTCTCTCTGCTCATCAAAAGGGCCAGATCCATCTCAAACCCAGGAGATTTGCATAGCTGTTCCCTTTGCTGGTAAGCTCTGCCTATCTGTGAGACTTTTCTGTTCTTGTGTTTTGGGAGGTTGGTCGTTCTGTAGATGTATCTGCACATGTGTGCATATGTATGTGCACACCCATGTATGTGTGTGTCTATTTTCACTAACCATGAGTTAACACTACAAAACTGATGGCTTTGCATATGGGTCACCACTGTAGGAGCTTTTTGGCTGAGACAAACAATTCTCCAAAGCCATTGAGAGATTCTGTTCTCCCATCTTATTTTCTTAGCAGATAACATGACTTTGAAACTGAAAAAACAAAACAAAATAAAACACTGTGAAATCTTTCCAACAATGAAAAGAAAAGGCCATAACTTGGTAATATTAAAATGAAAATAAAATTTAAGACCAAATTATTAGAGAGATCAAAGAGGATCATATTGGAATAATAAAAGCTATATTAATAGAGCAACAAAATTCACACACCATAGCTTTCAGGAATGTAAGGAGAAGTTAGCAGAAGCACAATTGAAATTTTCATTTATTCACCCAGCAAATGATAGCCTACTATATATGCCAGGCACTGTTATAAGTGGTGGGGAATAAGCAGTGAAAAAACACATAAAATCCCTGAAATTGTGGAGCTTACTTCTAATGGGAGAAAGTAGACCATTTTTTAAAAGTAAATACATAATATGTAATGTAACCATGAATTCTATGGAGAAAAATAAAGCAATGAGGTGGATGCACAGAAACAGGAGTGGAGGTGGAGTTGCAATTTTAAATAAGTGATCCAGGAAGACCTCTCCAATGAGGTGAAATTTGAGCAGAAGTCTGAAGAACGGAGAAGGGCCATGCAGGTCTCTGGCAGAGGAAACAGCAAGTGCAAAGGCCCTGGAGTGGGAGTGTGCCTCACCAAAAAAGCCAGGAGGCCAGAGTGGCTGAAGAGAAACAAGCCAGGAGAGTGGCAGGATCAGAGATGTCTGGGGGTGGGGGAGGGCTATAGAGTGCTCAGGGTGGGACCTATAGACTGTTGTAAGGACTTTGGTCTTTATTCTGTGTGAGATGTGGGGTCATTACAGGGTTTTGAGCACAGGAGTGACATGATCTGATTTATCTTATAAAGAATCACTTGGGCTGCTATGACAAGAGCAGACGGGCTGAGGGTAGTGGCAGGTAAGTGAGGACAGAAGCAGAGACCTAAGTGAGGAGCTATTGCAATAATTCAGGTGAGCCATAACGTCAGCTTGAACCACGGTGATGGCCTTGGGTTAGGGGTTAGGACATATTAGATGCAGGATGTATCCTGAAGATAGAACTGACAGCACTGGCTGATGAGTTTCACGTAGGATGTGAGAGAAAGAAAACTCAAGGATGAAGCCAAGACTCTGAGAAAACAGCTTTAGGAAAATTAGTTCAACTTTTGAAGTGTTAAGTTTAAAATGCCTATTCTATATCCAAATGGCAGTGTCAAATGATGTAAAGTGCTAGGCATAGGAGGCATTTGATGTGTGCGTATGTGTGTGTGTTCATGTATGTGTGCATGTGTGTGCTGTGTGTGTGCCTGTGTGTATGTGTGTGGTGTGTGCATGTGTGCCTGCATGTGTGTGTGCCTGCGTGTGTGTGTCTGCATGTGTGTGCTTGTATGTGTGTGTAGGTGTGGTTACACTTCTCTCTCTTGGAGGCTTTGTGATCTCAGCATGTCGCTCAGCTTCTCTGGAATGTAGAGATAATCAGGCCTACTTCCTGGGGCATGGTGATTTTAAAACACATCCACAGTTTTTTGACACTCCCCCTAACAAAAGATGGCATCTAATTCCTCTCCCTTTGCATATGGGAAGACCTTAGTGACCAGCTACTAATGAGTAGAATTTGGCAGAAGTTGTGTAATAGGACTTCCAAAGCTTGGAAGTCACTCTGAGGACACATACTTGGAACCCAGCCACTATGTTGTGAAAAAGCCCAGGCCACAAGGAGGGGCCACATGTAGGTGTTCCAACTCATAGCTCCTGCTAAGGTCCCAGCATCCACTGCCAGCCTTGTGAGTGACAGAGCCTTCAGATGATCCCAGCTGTCCCAGCTAATGCCCAATGGAGCAGACACAATATGTTACTGCCACGCCCTGCCCAAACTGCAGATCTGTGAGCAGAATGAATGCTGTTGTTTTGGGCTGGTGTGTTCTGCAGCAATAGATAGCTGGAACACTGGGAAATTGTGAAAGCATTCTATACACTGGAAAGCCATCTACAGAAATGGATCATTAGTCAGCAGACATCTCGAGCTCATCAGGTGACTCAGTTAAAAGTCTTCCTTAGGAGGGTGTCATCTCAGGCCAGGCTCTGACTCCCTCCAGCACCAGGCAGCACTACTGTGACACCTCACAATCATAATCTGGCCCCTGGCCTCCTCTCAAACCCCATCTTCTGTCAGGTCCTCATGCATGTCCCTTGCTACCACCCCATAGAATGTCTTCAACATGCATCCCAACTACAGCTCTGTGCTTTTTCTCATACTGTTCCTTCTGTCTGAACTACCTTGTCCTCCCTGGACCTCAGGAATATCAATTTGCAGCTTCCTTCTTCTCTCTCCTCAGGTGCTTACTTCATCCAATCTCATCTAAGGCAGAATCCCAAACCTTCCTGTGGGGAAGAGCTTCTTCTCACTTCCCAAAAGGACTGAGGTCTAGGGACCACTTCCCAGAAATATTCAGGGCACAGTGACTTGAAGCAGTGAAGTCCCAGAAGATGGGAGAGGGAGGTGGAAAGGTGCTACTACCAGCTGCTGATAACCTCAGCTGCCGATGGAGAAGGGAGAGAGAGGAGGAGCTGAGACGATCTGTGTGAGTCTATTAAAGTGCTTTTGAGTAAGCAGATCATCTCCAGCCTCCTGGAAAATGTCCCCACCAAGTTTTATGGGTTCCCAGGGCATATCACTTATGCTAAAAAAACAAGTTCACTCCCACAGTAGCCCTGCCGCTTTGCTGACCCTGGGGGGGTCTCTCCGCTGGAGCTTACCCAGCCTTCTGGCCCCTGGTTTCCCACAGCTGTTCCTGCTGGACACAGCTGTGGCCCACGGCGCCTGCAGCATGCTCGGCAGTGCAGTACCCCCTGCACCATGGCCAGACACAGAGTGCACAGCTGCCACTTCCTGCTGCTCCATCAGATGCCTGGTCCTTCACACACACACGCACACACACGCGCACGCACGCACACACACACACACACACACACACACACACACACATGCCTCCAGGCCCAGCAGCTCTCTGCAACCCCTAGCTAAGTAGGCATTTCTCTAAGGAAGATATACAAATGGCCAACAGACATATGAAAAAATGCTCAACATCACTCAGCATCCGGGAAATGCAAATCAAAACCATACTGAGATACCATCCCACCCCAGTTAGGATGGCTAAAATCCAAAAGACTCTGAACGATAAATGCTGGCAAGGTTGTGGAGAAAAAGGAACTCTCATACATTGTTGGTGGGACTGCAATATGGTGCAGCCTCTATGGAAAATGGTATGGAGGTTCCTCAAACAATTGCAGATAGATCTACCATACAACCCAGCTATCCCACTGCTGGGAATATACCCAGAGGAATGGAAATCATCTAGTCGAAGGTATACCTGTTCCCCAGTGTTCATCGCAGCACTCTTTACAATAGCCAAGAGTTGGAACCAGCCCAAATGTCCATCATCGGATGAGTGGATACGGAAAATGTGGTATATCTACACAATGGAATACTACTCAGCTATAAAAACGAATGAAATACTGCCATTTGCAACAACATGGATGGACCTTGAGAGAATTATATTAAGTGAAACAAGTCAGGCACAGAAAGAGAAATACCACATGTTTTCACTTATTGGTGGGAGCTAAAAATTAATATATAAATTCACACACACACACACACACACACACACACACACACACCAAAAAACCGGGGGGGGGGGAGAAGATATAACAACTACAATTACTTGAAGTTGATACGACAAGCAAACAGAAAGGACATTGTTGGTGGGGAGGGAGGGAGGTTTTGGTAAGGGGCAACAATAATCAGCCACAATGTATATGGACAAAATAAAATTTAAAAAAAAAAAAAAAGAGCAGGCAATCCATAGGCCTTCTGAAACCTCCCCACCCCCACCCAATCTAATTTAGGTTCTCCTCTCACGCTTTCTTACAGCACCCTGTACTTCCTCTTCAAAGCACTTGTCAAGATATGAGATGAAATAGTTATTTGTGTAACACGGTGGTCACTATCAATTGCCTTCCCAGCAACTCTCCCCTTTCCCTTCTTTTTACCTCACAGAATCCTGATGTTATTCAGATAAGCATGCCTTCCTCATTCAGACCTGTGCTGCATGAAAAGGTGAGCTTAGGACAATTAGATTCTCTCTCGAGAGGGGCTAGCAGGCAGGAGAGAAGCAGCGATGTGACATGCAGTCACGCTGCATCACTGGTGACCTGTGCATCCTGCCTGTGAAGGACCCGCAGCAACCTTGGATCCAGGCTTATCTCCCAGTTCCAATCTCTGCTTTTGGCTTTCCATAGATAGCATCCACAATTATCCCCGCAAATACTCCATCTTTCCTTGGGCTGGTGAGAGTGCACGCCTGTTTCTCATAATCAAGAAGGCCTGGATACAACAGTAACTTTGGGCAATTTGTTCAACAAATATTTTTTGAACACCTATGTCCTAGGCACCGTTGTGTGCACTGGAGTAGCAGGGATAAGACGGACTGCCTACAACATCTCTCTGAGAAGGAAAATCAACGATGTTATTCCTCTTCCTGCTTAAAATTCTTCAATGGCTCCCAACTGACCTCAGAATAAAGCCCTGAATCCTCATTACAGTTTACACAGCAACCTTGCATGATCCAGCCCGTCTACTTCTGGAACCTTGATTCTCAGTTACTTCACCCCAGCCATACCAAATCACTTGCAGGCCTCCAAATGTGCCAGCTCTGTCCTGCTTGCAGGCCTTGGCACACACTCTTCCATCTACTTGAATGTGGTAAGCAAAGGTAAGAAGCAAGGATGAGGATGGTGATGGCAATAGTACTGCCACCATGTACTGCACATTTATATACACTTTACACATGTTATTCTTAATCTTTATAACAATGTCACAAGGTAGGTTCTGCTTTCCCCATTTTACAGATGAGAAAACTGAGGCTTCAGATGTTCAGTAACTTGCTTCAGATCACATAGTTAGGAAGTGGCATAGTTAGGATTATAGTCCAAATCTATTCAACCCTAAAGAACAGGCTGTCTGGGCCTGCTGTGTCTTTGCCATTTTTTAGAACTCAGCCTCTGGACGCAGATGGACCTGGATTTGAATTTGGGGCTCCACCACATCCTCAAGGGGTGGCCTTGGGCAAGTCACTCACCCTCATGGAACTTCAGTTTCCTCATCTGTAAAATGAGGTAAACAAAAGCACCTACCTCAGAAGGTTATTGTGAAGTCAAGATGAAATAACGAATGCAATGTGTTTGGTGTGCGGTGGTCCATTGCATTCAAGAAGGTAGGTATTGTTTCAGTATTGTTATTTTTACCCTCCTCACTTAGGCAGATAGCTCTCTCTCCCTTGCCCTGTCCAAGTGAGAGCTCTGCATCTTGTCACAGACACAGTTTAAGCGCTGCTTCTCTGCAGGGCCTCCTGGGGCCAGACCTGCACTAGTCCGTGGAAGTATGCTCAGGAGGCAGAAAAATAGCCCATAATTGATCCCAGTTAGAGCTGGACAGGGCCTCTTCCTTGGCTGAGGCCTCAGGAAGCAGGCGCTGCCTGATTTATGTCCCTGTTGCACGGGGGATGACCTGGTGCCCTCTCTACGTGTTCCAGCAGCAGACAAGGCCATAAAACAGAATTGGTGCAGTATGTTTGTTCCTTCAGGGCCAACTTGTACACTGTTGCACCCAGCTTAGGTCAATCCCTTGCAGGACCCTCCCTGGGAAACATGGGTGTGTGTGGCCACCTTGTGCGGTCAGGCTGCTGGGAGTTCAGGGACAATGTACAGAAGGAAGGTCACAATCTCCTATGCTCTTGTGGCTTCAGTGACCATCTATTTGCAAGTGACTCTCAATCCACATCCCGAACCTATACCTCCTTCTCGCCTCAGTCCCAGCTATCCACAGGCCTGCTCAATGTCTCCTTCCACGTGTCCCACAGTTCCCAGCCTGAACTCAACTACTTCACCCCTCTTCCTGCTGCTCTCCCCATATTTCCCCCCACTGTTAGCATCACACCCAGCCTGAGTAAGCCACTTTCTCCTGGTGTGATGCAGTGTATTTATACACCTTCTTTATAGCTCTGACCACTCTGTTTTGAAATTAGGACACTTACCACAAGTTTAGCATTATCCATATCCTTCCCTGTCTCCTCAATAGGCTATGAACTCCTGGAAACAAAAGACCAGATCTGATCCACCCCTGTACCCCCCAGTGCCTAGAGCAGAGCCTGGCACAGAGGACATGCCATAAATTTTGATTGAATGATTGAATGAATGAACAAATGAACAGAGATGGGCAGTTTATCAAGACTGTCTTTCAAGGTAATTTTTAAATAAAAAATGGGGCTTCCAAAGTTCCACTGGGAACAGTGTAATTAGATATTAGCATCTTAGAGCTGGAAAAAAACCCTATTTCATGCTCTGAGCCCTACCATGTACAGACAAATGAGACCCAGAGAAGTTAAACCAACTTTCTGAGTCTGAACAGGGATTTAGTGGCAGAGCCCCTGGACCAGCTCCCAAACTTCCTTACTTCCTAGTCTGCAGCTCTCTTCTCTCTTTCTACACACTGAGCTTAAGTGACCTCTTCACAGAGCCCTGAGATTGGCTTCCAAAAACAGGCTGTAGAAATCAGAGGGTATTCCAGACTATCTGCAAGATTGTATTAATAACAACTGGATCCATAGCAGAAAAACTGAGGTGAGCTTCTCAGGAATTTCCAGTTCTAAAAGCAAGTATAAGACCAAATGATTGTGTGGCCCTTATCCTCTCTAAGCCTCAGTTTCCTCATCTGTAAAATGGCGATAATAAGAGCACCTGCTCTGATATGATGCATATTTTTCACTTTAAGCTCTTATGGTATATCATGTTATTATTCCCAACTATTCCTGGACTCTCCGAAAAAGGATTACCCGTCCCTGCCTGTTGCAACAAGTCTTGCATTGCCTCTCTGTGGGAAGAGGATGGGCCCCTTGGTGTCAGCCTAGGCCACTGGCTTCTTTGGGCCAATGGAATGTGAACAGAAGTGATATATGTAGTGCCCAGCAGAAGCTTTAAGAGCCATTGCAAGATCTAACCATCACATTTTTCATTCTGTTTTCAGACTGATATAAGGGCTGCTCCTTCAGTCTGAGACCTAGAATGTGAAGTCATGTAGATAGAAGCTTAAACGACCTGCAACTGTCCTTTAACATAAGTGAGAAATAAATCTTTGGAGTGGTTTCCATGGCAAATACTGACTAACAGTACTAACAGTGCTACCCATATTTTGGTTATAATGTAGACAGAATCATTTGGAGCACTTTAAAAGGAAGGGTAAGGGCTGGCCGGTTAGCTCGCTTGGTTAGAGCATGATGCAGGTAATACCAAAGGTCAGAGGTTCGGAGCCCCATACCAGCTAGATGCCAATAAATAATTAAAAGGAAGGGTGGAGTCTGTGGTAGAGATTCACAAAATGCATCAAATCCCATGTAGCTGTAGGGCTAAGTATTAGTTAGTGTTCAGGGTAAGCCATCATAATAAAGATACTCCAAAATACAAGTGTTGGATGAGATACACCATTATTTCTCTTTCACGAAATGGTACAGAGGTAAGTGCATGGTCCAGGGTTGTTAGCTCTGCTCTGCGAGGTTTCTAACTTGCTGCTCCTGCTACTCCCTGTGGTATTATCCTCATCTACACCATGTCTGCATTCCAGCCTGCAGGAAGAAGGAAAGAGAGAAAGTATGGGCCACCAGCGACCCTTCTAAGGATGTGACAGAGAAATTACCCACATCATTTCTGCTCACAGCCTATTGACCAGACCTTAGTTATATGGCTTTATCTCATATGAGGAGGCTGGGAAATGTAGTTTCTAGCCAAGTGGCCACATGCCCTGATGAAACTCAGAGGGGGCTTCCTATTAGTAAAAAAAAAAAAAAAAAAAAAAAGGGAAGAAGAAGAAGAAGATAATTCATTGGTGTCCTGGAGCCAGCTCATCTAGGCTCAAGAGAGCCAATTGAAAGCATTTCCCCCTCCCCACCCCCTACCCCCAATTCTGCATTCATTGACATGATTTGAAATCAGCCTTGGTGGGAGTATTTACACCACAGAAATTGGCAAACTCTGTAAACCTGGACTCCTCCCCTCCCACACCCTCCACCTCCTAAGGGCCAGTTCTTAAACATTTGTCAGCACTGAGGATAGTAGATCCTGGGAGGCAATTAGCAGTCTCTGTCATGGTCGGGTCATGTTTTCTTGATGTCTCTGCTACCTTCCCCTCTCCTGACTGGCTTCCTCACTTTCTGCTCTGCAAGCAGTCTTCCTTTGGTTCAAAATCGTGAGTGCAGCTTATCTGCTCTTGCCTCTGCCTTGCTTATGGATTGCCTTCCCTGGGGCCAGGCACCCCCACTTGGGCTACTCAGCTATGCCCCGGGGGTGGAGGTGCTGGACCAGGATCATGCATAAAGCTGCCTTCAGAAGAGCTGTGGGCAGAACCAGCACTGTGTGCAGCTGAGAGTGAAAGCTCTTTCTCCCACCCCTACCACAGGGTTTAGCTTATAGGAGAGACCCTCTTTCCGCAGCTTTTCTAATATTCTTTTGTACCTCTTGAGATTAGACGGCTCAGTTTGGTGAAAGATTTACTTATTGAGGTGGCAGGAGGCCTCTAGCCGAGGCACAATTGTGCCCTGTATCACAAGGTCAATTTTTTGTGGTGTAGTCGGAATGGCAGTGATTTGCAGGAAACCTAAGGTTCACATCTATGGCTGAATGAGCAGGGTCAAAACAATCCAGAAATTATAGGTGTTTACAAATTTAAATTTTCCTCTAAGCATTACGTGAGCCCTGCATCCTATAAATTTTGATATGATGTGCTTTGATTTTTATCTCAAAGTACTCTCTAATTTCTCTGTGATTTTTCTTTTTACCCATTGTTTATTTAGGAGAGTGTTGTTTAATTTCCACATATTTGTGAATTTTCTAAATTTTCTTCCGTTATTGTGGTCAGAGAACATATTTTCTATGATCTTAGTCTTTTTAAATGTATTAAGACTTGTTTTCAGGCCAAAAACAAAAAAATTAATAATAAATTTCAGCCATTCTAATGGGCAAAAAAAAAGCCAGAAAGAAAAAACATAGACTTCAGAGTCAGACAGACATGGACCCAGAACCCAGCCCTGTCTCTTCTCAGCTGGGAGACCTTGGGCAAGTTCACCTAACTCTGTGTTCTTCATACACTCTGTGTCCTCAGTGCCTGAACAGTTCTTCCCTTACTTTGGTTAATTCCTAAAGACCTTCAGTAACTCCCTTCTAAAAGTAAGTCTGCATGATTCTCTCCCACAGCCTGGTCTTTCCCTTTGTAGCACTAGTCAGAGTTTGATATTATAGTTATCTACTTACCTCCGAATTTTTCATGTCTCTGCTCTAATCTGAACTCTCCATGTTAGTTTTGTTCAGCATCGCATCCTTGGCACTTAGCCCAGGACTGGCACAAAACTGCCACTATGTACACATTTATTACTTAATACTAAGTACTCCAGTACTTAGTATTCTGAGACTTTACATGAATTAAATCATTAATCTTCACATTAAACTTATGAGCTGAATATTAGTATTCCCTTTTGTATATAAGATACTGAGGCACAGGAAGGTTAAGAAATTCACCTAAGTTCACTAGACTAGTGGCAGAACCATGACAAATCTAAGCCACCTGGTTTGAGTCTCTGCACTTAACCACTGTGTCAATGTTGCCTCTCAAGATGTCACCAGCCAGCCCTGGATTTAGGGAATCAGAATCTCTGGGGATGGAACCTGGGAATCTGTATTTTCACAGATTTTATGGATGATTCTGATGCACAGCCAGAATTCGACCTAAAACTGTGAATCTAAAAATTAGCAGCAAGCCTGGGGCTGTGTGGCTACAGCAAACAAGGTTGTTTCTAGGATTTTAAAGTTTATCTGATTATGTGAACATAAGGCCTACTGAATAATGTTGACTGATTATATCCTCTTTGTGAGAAGGGAACTCAAACCCAGATCAATTACAAAGAATCCTCTGGGGACCTTCAAGCAGAAGGCCTGCCCCGAGGACCTGCCTATGACATGTCTTCTCAAGGGGCTCCAGCTAGCAGGCCCCCATCCTCGGGACATCAGGACTGACTGTACCTGCCCTAGTTCCTGGACTTTGATCTCCCATCTGACCTCTTTCTCACCCCTGCTCTGATCTGACAACTCCTGCTGGGTTGACCCCATCTCTGACCCCGGCCTACCCCAGTTTTCAGCCTCACTGCTACAATCTGACATCTCACATCATTACAGCTCAAGGCAGGACAATATTTGTATCAGCCACCAATACTGGGATCAAAATACCATCTCTTCGAATGATGTAGTGACAAATGGAATGTATATTCATGTCAAAATAACTGTGACTTTGAGAGTGAAATTCAGGTATCTTAAGCCAATTCAGCACTGTCACTGAGCTTAGGATATAGAAACAGTAAGATATAAGCAGCCCTTGGTACTAACTGGAGCAACATTCTTTCATTCATTGAACGAACGGTTATTGAGGCCAATTCCACGATGGTTTTTGAATTAGCACTAGGGGCCAAAAAGATGAACAAGACATTGTCTCTGTCCCCAAGGAGTTCCCCTATGCCCAATTTTGCTGTTGCATCCAGAAATGATGTTTCAAAAATTAGGCGATTAATTGGATGGAAGAGAAGAAAGCCTATAGGATTGCATTTTCAGAGAGCGGATGTTTCTAGCTTTGTCCAGGGCTCCAAAGTCCCTCAAATACTGGACCAGCCTATGGAAACTTGGGGAAGTTGGTGATGAGCCTCAGCACACAAACACCTTTTAAAGACTTAGATCTGTCTGTGCGCCAGAGGTTCAGGTCCAGGGGGGTGGGTAGCCTTCCTAGTAAGTATCGAAGGGCTCAGGACTGGAATTCAAGATACCCCATTCTGCTCCTGGCTGTTTCTAACTTGATGTGTGATTTTAGACAACTCACTTTCACTCTCCGGGACACAGTTTCCTCAGACCATTTCTTTTCTGTCCAAATGCCCAGCTCCTTAAAGAGTGTTTGATAAATGCTTGCTGAGTGAATGAGCAAAGCTCCGAAGTTCTTTTCAGTTTTGATATTGTAAGTCTATGAGCTGGAGATCTCTTTGGAAAAGAGTGGAATTGGCCAAAAATAAAATGGTTGGTCCCATTCCTGAGGGACCCTTAGTCACTCCATTCTGTCAGTGTGATCTGCCCCTCATGGACCACCTCCCCTTTCTCTTCATCCCCTTCCTACATTTTCCATCTCTTCTCCACTCTACCCCAGACATTGTTGTGAGTTGAATTGTGTCCCCCCAAAAGATATGGTCAGTTTCTAGCCCCCAGTACCTGTGAATGTGACCTCATTTTGAAATAGGGTCTTTGCAATTGTAATCAGGTTAAGATGAGGTCATACTGGCTTATGGTGGGCCCTAATCCAATGATTGGTGTCCTTATAAAGAGGGAAATTTGGACACAGATACACTGAGAGAATGCCATGTGACAATGAAGGCAGAATTGGAACAATGCATCCATAAACCAAGGAATGCCAAAGATTGCCAGCAACTGCCAGAAGCTAGGAGAGAGGCATGGAGATTCTCCCTCTGAGCCCCCAAGAAGGAGCCAACCTTGATGACACCCTGATTTCAGACTTCTGGCCCCTGAACTGTGAGAGAATAAGTTTCTGTTGTTTTAAGCCACCCCGTCTGTGATTTTTTGTTACTGCAGTCCCAGGAGACTGATAGACCTATCCAAGGCCATCAGTTGGAAATCACCCTACTGATGCATATTAACAGAGCCCTAAAAAGCTCCAGTGGCCCTGACATCTCTCCAAATGTACGTTAAAGATGAGTCATCGCTGTGTCTAATGTGGATCTCTGAAATCAAGAAGACTGACTCCCCCATGAGGAAAGGAGGGAGGCCTTCCACATGATTATTTAGCAGCAAGAGGATGCTAGGGGGTGGGAAGGAGGGTTGCCAGCTGCTTTTCTTCCCACCAGAGACAGCCCAAGAAAAGAGGAGCTTTCATCACTATGAGAGGATATCATTATCATCTATTTTCACTCATTCAGTAAATATATATGGAGCACTTACTATGCCAGGCACTGGTGGGTGACTGAAGAAAGTGTATACATGGATGGAAGAGGAATGCTACAGAAATATAACACTTATTCCCAGAGTTCTATAAGTCAAGCTGAGTTGGAGACCTGCATATAGCATGATGGGTTATCAGCATGGACTTGGGAATCAGATAGTCCTAACTTAAACCCTGGCTCTGCCACTGACTTCCATTGTGACCTTGGACAAGTTACTTAATCTCTCTGGGCCTTAGGCTATAGCACAAGGCCAGGGTAAGTGCTCAATAAGTGTTATTTTCATTATCAAACAGCAAAGATGTTCAGCAGAAACAGCTCAGTAAAAGAGCAAGGTGATTTTGATCAAGCAGGACCTCTGTCTGGCAGGTTCAGGCCCTCATCACCTCTTGGCAGACATTATCTGATTGAATGTTCAGAACAACTCTGGGAGGAAGCTAGTCTCCTTTTACAAATAATGAAACTATGGCTCAGAGATGTAAAATAACTTGGCCAAAGAAGCAAAGAATGTGGCAGCGCCAGAGTGCAAACTAGAGCTCCCAAACCCACATTCTTCCTATTCCTAGGCAACGTTATTTGAAAGTCAGAAGGGGTTGGAGGGCAGCACATGGTTGAATGAAGGACTAGGGCACTTCACTAGCCTATAAGATGGGCACTGTTATGATTCCCATTTTACAGATTGGAAATTGAGACACAAACAGGTTAAGCAACTTTCCTAACATCACACAGATAGTTGAGTAGTGGAAACAGGATTCACACCTGGTTCTTTGGCTCCAGACTCAATGGTCTTAACCACTGTTCTATATTGCAGCATCTTTTGGGGGGGAAGGATGTACACATAGTGGGGAATGGGGGAGGATTAACACCCACACACAAGCCACCCTTTGGTGCTATTGCTGCAATAAGACCATGAGAAATTTGACCCTGTAGGGTGAATGGCAGGATGGGGGTTGTTTAGCCCTGGGATTCTCTGAGTCAACAGCTTCTCATCCCTGGCTCACTTCCTGAAAACTCTTTGAGCCTCAGCTTTGGAAACCCTTTGAGCACAAAGAGCTCATTTCCTGTGGCCAGGAAAGACGGGACGAGTTCCTGATGACAGCTCATCTCCCTCATTAAGGCACTCATAAAAGTGTTCCAAGGAGCCTGACTTATGGTTCCACTGTTTGTCAAGATCCCCTTCTGCAAGGAGCCACTCCAGTAATTTGGTGCTAGGAGATATGCAAGAGAAACCAGCTCCTTTGAGTCCAGGAATTATTTATGATCCCAAGAAGAGAAAATGTCATTTGGAGAGATAACAAGCCTTCACCAGCACAACAGACCGTTTAATGTGCCACAAGGGATGGCAGGCAGCTTCAAAATTCCAAAGCCAGCTAGAAAGCCTTGAGAGATTCCGTACGTGTGGATTGTCTGTTCCTAGAAAAGCTCCTGGGATAACAGAAATGACAACAGGTAACGATTACGGAGGGCGTACTCCTGGGCCAAAGCCGATACTAAATTTTTTTATACATTAACTCATTCAATTCTCACGACATTTCTATCCTATTTTTCAAATAAGAAAATTGAGACACAGAGAAGTTAAGTAGCTTGACCAAAGTCACACAGCCAAAGAACGGCCAAGTTAGAATTTTAATCCAAGTAGTTCTGCTCCTACGTTTGTGCTCTTAAACATCAGTCACAGTTTAGGAGGAAACTGGGTTTTAAGTCAGTCCAGTAAGGTAAAATGTACAAAATTCAAAATTACCTTAAAGTGGCTGTATAGTTTAGTATATTTAGTTAGAGGTAAAGGGCCCTTTCCAGTAATTCATATATAAAGTTGGAGAATCACTGAGCTTTATACAGATGTTTGTACTTTTAAACTACTCGGCCTTTAGGTGAACTATCAAATCCCCAGGCATAGAAATGAAGAGACAGAGCATTACAGACGCCCCTACTTACCTGGTGACTCTATTCTCTTTTAATATTTAGCATCTGTGACCTTCACATATGTCACTTGTCACAAGATATATTTGCTATAGGATTAAGAGATAACACAGTCACATCTCGAGAGGAAAGAAAGTTCTATTACCAGAGATTCTACAGTCCAAGCCTCAATTAAGTGAACCTGGTACAATGAGACTCCATGAGACTAGCTTTGGAGCCAGATAAACCTGGATTTGAATCCTAAATCTGGTACTTACTATGTAATCTTGGGTAATTTGCTTAACTTCCCAAAGCCTCAGTTTCTTAATCTGTAAAATGGTCTTGGCAACACCACCATGTTGAGAAGATTGAATTTAGAAGTTTCTGAAGCAATGAGTTTGAGTATACTCGTAAATCATGGCAATTAGATATTAAATATTAATAGAAGTTTGACATAAGACAGGTCACATCACCTTTCTGAGTCTCGTTTTCTCTCATCTGTAATATGGGCATAACTGTTCTCCCTACTAACTTTAAAGATCATTGTAAGGAAACAGTAAAGCACTGTAGAAATTATGTATGAGGATTTTCTCAACTGCTTAGTACACCTGGAACTGTGAGGAGGTTCTGGGAGACCCCTGCTGGAGAAAATAACTCAGGAGAGTCCTGGGCCTGAAGTCAGAAAAGGGCTCAGATCTCCACCTTTGCCATTTAGTGTGGTTTGGTATGTGACTTTGGGTGAGTGACCTAAAATCTCTGAGACTTCGCTTTCCCTACTATCAAGTGGCGTTAAAAGTACAGACATCACAGGGTTACCACGAAGAAAGGGTTAGGCACGTGGTAGGTGCTGCAGAAATGTTTGCTGAATCTGAATCTGTCTGTCTGAGCCAAAGTCAGCACCTCTCCATCCGCGGAGTGGGAAAAGTACGCGGTTTCGCCACGCGAAGCTCAGGTAGGGAGGCGCTCCCGGGGCGCCGCTGGGCTCCAGCGCCTCCCCACTCCCCCGCCCGCCCAGACGTTGCCATGGCCACCGGTTCAGGCCCGGAGCAGCACTGAGGCGTGTTCAGCCCAATCCCCGCCTTTCCCGAGTGACCATTGGCTGGAGCGGCCACGTGACGCGCGCTGGTATGCTAATATATGGTAATCACCCCCACGCCCCTCCTCCCCAGGCCGCGTCCGAGCAGCCGGCAGGGTGCGCGGCGCCGAGGCGAGGGGGCGGGCTGAGGGGCGGCCCCCGGGAGAGAGCGGCCAGGTGGAGGAGGAGCGCGGCGGCGACCGCAGGTAACGGCCGGGCGCGTGCGCGCTGGGGCCGGCTCGCGGCGCACACGGGCAGCGCGCGGGGGACACCGGGCGCCGAGCAGCCGGCTTAACCCTTTGGGCACCCAGCTGTCAAGGCCGGGCCGGGGCGCGGCGGCAGGGCCGGGCCGCGCGGGGCGGGGCATTGCCGTGGGCACTGGCAGGCAGGCGGTGGACGGCCTGACCCGGGATCCGCGGCGTGGGGCCCGCGCGGGGACCGAGCAGTCCGGGCCGGTGACCGACTGACCACGCCGCGCCCGGGGCCGGGACCCAGCCGCGATGAGGGCTTCGAGGAGCTCCAGGGCCGGGGCTTGCGGGAGGCTGCGGGGAACCGGCTGAAGTCCCGGCACTCGCGCGCTTTCTCGGGGTGCCGGGGCCGAGCCCCCTCCAGCGTAGAGGCCTGAGCCTCAGAAACCCGTGGCCTTGCGCCGCCTGCGTCTCCGCCCTTCGCCCCGCAGAGTGAGGCGAGACCCGGGGGTCGATCCGAACCGCGGCGCCCCCCCCCCCCCCTCAGCCGCAGCCTGACAGCCCCGCCGCCGGCACTTTTAACCCGGAGTCAAGTCGTGCATGGGGGGCAACAGCAAAGAGAACTGGGGGTTGTTGGAGCTGGGAGGAGAGAACAGTCCCCTGAAGGAAAATCAGGCCCCAAGGTTTGAGAAGGAGGGATGCCAAGGAAAGGCACTGGCACCTTGTTTTCTGTGCTGGGTGATGACCTGACACCCGTGGGAAAAGGTCACTGCTGGACACCTGGACTGGGTCTGTCATGTACAGAGGAAGCGGCTGTTTTACGTGAGTTTCTAACGAATTTCTTATAAGGCAAGGCTTAAATGAATCTTCCTTTCCTGCCCCCCTCTTAGGTCTGCTACAGAAGTATCTTCTTTTAATTATCCCCCGTCCCCCAATTCACTGAGACTGGTGGCAGCTTTAGGCTCACAGTGTAATTTAGCTTTCACTACAATAGAAACGGTAGGATGGGAGATGTGCCACTAATATTAAGCTTGCCCTGGGAGTTTCTAAGAAGTGTGGGGGGCAAATGTTTCTATCACCGGTGGGGATGAAAAACTGGCTAGTGTATCAGAAATATCAATAGAGTTTCCTTTATGAGTCTGAAGTCGTTTCTTCTAAATCAAGGGAAAACGTGGTTACACATGAAAAGTACCAGGAGCCAATTTGATTTTTGCAACTGAAGTGCAAATTGCACTTCCATGTCACTGTCGATGTCTCTTATCACACAACAAACACTTGGTATATGCCAGGCAGTCTGTGTCTTGGGGATGCAAAGATGAATAATATAATTAGTTCTTGCCCTGAAAGAAGTAGTGGAAAAGACAAATAAAATTGCTAATAAAAGTGATAAAAGCATAATAGATGTGTATATAAAGAGCTGTGGAAGCACAGAGGAGGAAACAATTAACTGTCAGAGTAGGTTAGGGAAAGCTTTCCAGAGAAGAACACATTTAAGAGGTGTTGAAGGATGGATAGGAGTCTGCCTTGCAGAGACGACTGAGAAGGACAGGAAGGGCAGTCAAAGCAGAGGGAACAGTGAATGCAGCCACTTATGCTGTATGTTATCTCTAGGAAATGGCTTCATCCTGCAACCATGGCTTTTTTCCTTTGTCTGAAATGTAACTTTCCAGAAGTAATGTAAATTTCTAATTCCTACCACAATTTTCCAATGGTATTTTCCTTCTTATTGTTTTTCTCCCCATGTTTTCATCAGTTTTTTTAAGCCTCACTACTGGTCTTTTTCACCCGTATCTTTCCAAGTAAGGCTGCAACATATGGAAGTAGAAAGGGGGTAGTTTACAATAGTTCCAAGGTAGAGGGCCTGAAAATTGGGCATAATGTTTGGCACGAGAGGCAGCATTCTGGGAGGCCAAATCTAAACTAAACAAAAAGAGGAAAGCAATGCTACGTGTCGTAACCAGACAAGCAGTGCTGGATGTTATATCTGTGAGACCTGGAGAAATGAGTAATAAGACCAGAAGCTGGAAGGATCTAGATTATGAGAGGATTGGACTGTGATATGGATCAGGGCAAGCAGTTCAGGACTGAGACCATGAATGGTGAAAATTTGATGAACCCACTGTTATGTAGTGCCAGCTGTGTAGAACCATGGTGGACAGCTGTTATGACAGCTTCCAGCAAATATGCAGAAAAGGACAGAGCCATCTCTTCAATAAACTATTTCCAGCACCTCCTCCTTTCTGTTCTCTCTCCCTCCTAATTATTATCCTCCTCCTGATCCCAATTTCTGCCCATGATTCACATTTATTTAGCTTCTTTTACTGGGGCATTAGCTACCAGAGCAGAGAAAAATCCTGTTCTGCTGCCTTAGCATTTATCTCTAGAACTATAAATAGTCCGTTTTACTTCATAAGCCACCAACTAGGCAGTCTGCTTTTACCTCCTGATCATTTAGAGGCAGAGCAAGGATGGGCGCGGAAGTAAGTAGTAAGGTGGACCTCATCCCCAAAACTCACCTAATGTTTGAACCAGATAAGACCTTTTAGCTTTGCTCAAACCAAACTTTATTTTTAGAATGAATTGCAGTGAATTTTTAGCAAGTCTCCTGTTTTAAACTATATTACAGATCACGCCATGTAAAGAAGGTGACACTACAGTGATATGCCTAATGTTCTCTGCTAAGTTGATGATTCTGTAAGTGCTAGAAAATCATGGGTAGTATTTAAGCAATCTTCTCAATCAACATATTTACTGAACACCTGCTTGTGTGCAAATACTATGCTGTATTTGTGCTTTGGAGGAGACAGGAAAATGAGAGAGGTGGTATAGCATGGGGGTTATTCTCAGCTAGACAAGGATTTTGATCCCAGTTCTACCAGTTACTTGCTACATGACTTTGAGCAAGATATTTGACTTCAGTTTCTTCACCTGTAATAATGCCACTTACCTCATATAGCTGTGAGGAGTTAATGAAATCACAAATATAAAGCAGTAATTAATTCAGTACCTTTTTGAAGTGCTAAACATCTGTTGTTATAAGGAGTTGGAAAAGAAGGGTGAAAGAGATCTACAGACAGGAAAAGTTATGTTCATACAACACAGGGCCAGAATATAGAAGAAAGTTTTAAGAGGTCGATTGATGAGGTTGACCAGTCTGGCAAGATTAGAAGATTTAAGAAGAGAAGTTGTAAGATGGGAAGGGTTATTTGAAGCCAGATTGTGAAAGGTATTGAATGCTACACTAAAGAGTTAGGACTTCATCCTGTAGATGATGGCAAGTAGAAAATTTTTGGTTAGGGAAGTGGTGGGTCATGAAAGTAGTATTTTAAGAAGATTCTCAAAAGCTATATGGAGAATAAATTTTAGTAGGGAGAGAAAGAACTGAACAACCAATTAGTAGGTCATTTAAATAGTTTAAGTATGAGAGGATAAGGAATTGAATTAAGGTTGATGCAGTGAAAATAAGAGATGGGCCCAATAAGTATTATAAAGGAAAAATGGACAGGACATTGTGATTGACTGGATATAGAGGATAAGAGATAAGGTCACATCAAATATAGTCTTGACCTTGGGTGAAGTATTAGCAGAACTAGGACAGAAAGAACAGAAAGCCAGTTTAGGGGAGAAGAGGAGAACCTAGTGCTACATATCTTGAGGTGATACTGGAACTTCTCAGTAGACATGTCCCATAAGTATTTGGAAGGGGGGGGCTAGTGTTCAGAAGAGAGAAGTCAGGAAGTCTTATATAGAGAAGGCAATAATTGAAGCCAAGTGATTATCTGGGTGCAGCAGTGGTAACAGCATGGAAATAGAAGTATAAAGGACCAAGGACTGAAACTTGGAGATATCCACATTAAGGAAGGAAGGGAGAAGAAATGGATTCAGTATGGTAGAAAATAAGGAATGTCAGAGAAGCAAAAGGACCATCTAACTTATTTATCCAATAATGCATTCTATTCACCACCATCTATTGTGTACCTGAGAGATGCAAAGCCAGTTAGACATGCTATTAACATGAGAGTATAGTATCACAGAAGTCAAGAGGAGAAAGGATTTCAAGCTGGAGAAACTGGTCAGCAGTATGAAATTATGCAGAAAGAGTGGGAAATGTCAGTTATATTTAGTACACAGGAGATCATTAGTAACTTTTTGAAAATGATAGCTTTCATTTAGTAGGGGGTGCCCTATGGGATATTAAAAGCCAGATTAAAGAGGATTGCGGCATGAGATGCAGATAAGAAATGGAGACAGCATGTAGATCACCCTTTGTATGTGTGACAATGACAGGAAGAAAAGAAATAGGAAAGTGATTAGAGAAGGCAGCAGAGTCAAGCAAAAGATTTAAATTTTTAGATTAAAAATTATTTTATTTGTCCTAAAATATTATTCTCTTTTATATCCTTAGTATAAATTCAGCAGTTCATTTCTTAAACTTAATGCTTTGATAACTACCTATACGTTTCATGGAACAGTAATAGTATAAGTACCATTAATTGAGAGCTTACTGTGTGCTAGGCATTATGCTAAACACTTGGTATACATTATTTTCATTATCCCATTTAATCCTCACAGTACTGGATTATAACAACACAACCTTTTGGAAGCATGGAGAGGCTAAATAAATTCCTGAGATCTCACAGCAAGTGAGTGGCAGAGATGAGATTTGGTCCAGCTCAGACAGTAAAGCTCTTCTAGAGGACCATGCTATTCTGTCTCTGAAGGCAGTGCCAGCTTCATGGGCATGCAACCCGCGCAGTCCCCCAGGGCCCTGTGTTTAATGGCTTTATTTAATGCTTTGTTGCTGCTGTCTTGAAATTCTTAATAATTTTTAACAAGGGGCCCTGAATTTTCATTTTGCACTGGGCCCAACAAATTATGTAGCTATTTCTCCCTGAAGGTATCAATACTATCTCCTGAAGCTGGGAAAGATTTCATGCTGTAGCTTTTGTTTTGGTTAGGAAGCCTAAAGTCCCTGCTGTGTCATGGTGCACAGTCACATTTTCCTGTGGTCCTCTCATTTTGGACTACTTGAGTCTGGTGGTATGAAAGGCATAAGGGAGATATTCTGAATTTCAAGTAGATACCCAGCCAGTAAGAAGAGAATAGAGAATAAAGTGGCAAGAAATTATTTACTCACAATGACTTCTGGAAACCCATCTGTCATTTTTTTTTTTTTTTTTAAGATGACCGGTAAGGGATTCTCAGCCCTTGGCTTGGTGTTGTCAGCACCACACTCAGCCAGTGAGCTAACCGGCCATCCCTATATGGGATCCGAACCCGTGGCCTTGGTGTTATCAGCACCGCACTCTCCCGAGTGAGCCATGGGCCGACCTTCATCTGTCATATTTTAAGGGTATTACTGGACAGGGTTATAGTCCTGATGCTATTGTTACTCCCAATTTAAATAAGACATGAGTTCATTTCTATTCCTTTTGTAGTCAGATATACCTGTTTGCTCTTGGAAGCTATGGAGACCATTTTTCAACGTACTGAAACAGAAACTGGACTTGAACAGGTATACTACAATTTGTCTGCCTTGATCTGCTGCCTTTTTAGCCAGACTGGTGCCATCCTTTCACCCCCAAACCATGGACTACTCACAGCTTTGAACTGTGTGGCCCTGTTTACCACAGTTGTCTGGAATGCTCATGTTCTACTCTTGCCTTTGTTGCCTGCTTCGTTCATCTACCCGCATAAATCATGAAAAACAGAAAAACGTGATTTTTTAATATTTTCTCTTATTTTTGGCTTTATAATCACTACTAAGAACTGACAACAAATTAAGTTTTTTTGGTTTCCATGGTTATTGCTCTCTCAAAAACAACTCTTATTCATCCTCTTACTCCTCCCACTCCTGGTCCATCTGAGTAATGATTTCATCAAGTACTGACCAAGTCCTGACACCACTTGACACTAACCACTTGACCAAGTCCTACACCAACCAACCTGGATTCCTTTGTGGAAGAAATCAGGCAAGACTGAGATTGTGTCGCCCCCTCCTATTACCTATCTCATTCCTGTTCAAATGAGAACAATAAGTGCTTGTTCTCATTTTCTGTTCCCAATATGGACCAGGTACACCTAAGAATATGTGAGATTAAAAATACGAAAAGATTTCTGGTATAACCGGAGGTATAAGTCATGAAACAAAGTATAGACGGCTAGGTGTTTTCAATCACTCTAGAATTTATCAGCTTAAAACAATAAATTTCTCTATCGTTTAAGTCTCAATTCAAGCATTACCTCTCAGAAGCATTTCCCAGCTTGCTTTTCATGAATTAGTGTCCGTTCTCTCTCTTCTGCCTTTGTACTTTAGTTCATTATAGCATTTACCACATTGTTGTAATTGCTAGGGGCTATGTCTTTTTCATAACTATAACTTCAATTCCTAAAACTCTTCCTTGAGCATATAAATGCTCAATAAACGGTTGTTAACAGAGATTAAGTAACTCATACCTTTATCTACTTTTGCTCTATTCTTTAGAATAAATACACCCTTTTTCATTTCCCTGTCTATAGGCTCATGTATGATTGTTTTTGAAAGTTAAAATGTAAAGAAACCATTGTATATGTCAAAGACTGCTTGACTTGCCAACTCACCTACTCCAGTGAAGACTTCTTGAACTTGTCTCTATATGTAGGTCCCAGTGCCATCCCTACTCTGAAACCAATTCTGGCCCTTATAGAAAATCATATGGTGAGCCCCCAGCCCCCAAATACTTGGCTTAATAACAAAGTCAACATTGAATCATTATTCAAATATTTAACTATAAACTTTATGAAGGCAAGGTATGTGTCTGGCCTATTCACTGCTGTATTCCCAACAGTAAACACTAGTAGATTTTTAATAAATACTTGGTGACTGAATTAATGGGACTCCATTCTTGATAACTCATGCCCCATTCCTGTTATCTGACTCCTGACCTCTGATCACCCAAAATCTTAGGCCCAATTCATCAATTCATGTGGCCCAGACTTTTTGTTTAGGACCTTGACTCTTCTCTTCAGTGCCTTATCATAGCGGATCTTTAAGAATCTGACTCTTGCTTACACAGAACTGAGGTACTGCTTTGTCTCTTGATCTTCCCCACTAATAATACTGGCCAGATGCCCTTAGGAGAATATTCTTTTGTCTACCTGTAGCCAGAAATATCCAGCATACATTATAAATGTGTTTTAAAATATTTGAACTGAAGAGAATTACATTCAAATTTCTAAAGAAAGTGAACAGGCTCTTTAAGAAGCAAGTTTTGGGCAGAAACCAGGGTCTAAAATTTTGTGAGTCTTTTAGACTGATTAACTTGTAAGCTTCAGCAATTCAATGCAAATTAATTTTTATAAGAACCAGAGAATCAAAGGAGGGGAGGGAACTGAGTGAGTGTGTAAGTATGGTTGCCAAGGAAACTTTTCCCGACAGAAGAGAGAACCTCACAGGAATTTGTACAGGCCCAAAGAAGCAATGTAACCTGATCTTTCTCTGTGCTCTTTCTCATGGGGGAAGAAAAAGATGTAGAAACCATGGACATAGATAAAGATGGCTTTAGACTTTTCAAGAGACTTGAGGAGTAAGTTCTCCCTCTTATAGAAAGATTGAGTGATAGAGTTCTCCAGGGCAAATGAGGCTATTTATAAGGCACCTGTTCCTTCTAAGGAACCATGTGCAAATGCAGAGCTTCTATGAACTCACCTTTGAAATGGTATTAATTTATTCATCAAATATTTATTCAGCACTTTCTAAATGGTTCATTGCCTAGAAAGGAGTATAAGAGGTTGATAATAATTTGAAAGTACTGTATTACACCTAGCTGATGTTCCTTAAATTTTGCCCTAAATTTTTCAAGTAGAGGGTGATATGGATTTAATTAAGTATTTAATGATTTTTAAAAATAATTGTTTCTATAGAAAAAGCATAACACGAGTGTATCTTGTGCCATATTTCTATTCTTTGGTGGTCACTCCTGAGAAAAACTTAATTCATTGATCCACAGTCATACCCCCAAGGTATGAGACATGAGAGCGGCATCTTAATTGTAGGTATAGTACCAGTGAATGACAGATCCATCTCCTTAATGGCCAAAATCACAAGGGATCCTTCTTATTTTAGCTATAGATGATGTGGTTTGAGGTCTTAACATATTGGCTGCAAAATGCATTCGGATTGAAATGTAGAACACTATCTTATATTCTTCTCACTTTGTTTTCAGTTACAAATAAGGTTTGCATTTGTTTGAAGAAAATATAATTTTTAAGCCCTTTTATACTGGAGTTTTGTTCTGTGCAGGGTACCTTTCACTGGCCTGCAGAGAGGCAGTAGAGAGGAATGGTTAACAGCATGGACACTAGAGCCAGAATGCTTGGATTCCAGCCTTGCCTCTATTACTTAGTAACTGTGACCATCACCATCTTCTCTTTGTGCTCCAATCTTGTGTATAATGGAGATAATAGTCCTTACCTTGAAGAATTAAACAGGTTAATACATGTGAAGTACAAGTTTTACCTTTTATTATTTCCTGTGACCTCCTAGATAGTAGAGTTGATTCCATCTGAAGGAAGAGAAAGTTGAGATGTATAGAGGTATAATAACTTCCCTAAAGTTGTACAGTAAGTTTTGGCTCAGATTATTTGGACCCTTAGTTTTGCACAAAAGTTTTCCATTCCACTTAGTAAGAGAGAGAAAATGAGAATTAGTGTAAGAGGGAAAAACGTGGCTTTTGGAGCATTTTCAAATAGAAGTTACTTCATAAAAGATGGTGACACTAAAGCACATGAAAATGAAATTTCCTTCTCAAAGACAAAGTGAATGTGAGAAATGGTTGGAAATAATATAAGATAGGGAATGTCATACTGGGTCAGGCCTGTAGTATATCCAGCCCCAAATTCGGTCTCTCATCATGCTAGCAAGGGACAATTGGAGGGGAGTATAGTAGCTACCAACCATGACAAAATCTTCTAAGTACGAGGATATACTTGCCCATCCCTTACTGTCTCTTAGTAATCTAGTGTCTTGTTCACTCAAGTATTTAAGCTTTATTTCTATTTTTGACCCTTACAATCTATTATTTATTCAACAAACATTTTTAAAGCTTCTGTATCCCATTCTAGTGGCTGTGGATGCAAAGATGCAAAGACCCCAATGCTGGTACTCCAGAGGTTTCTAAAGGAAGACAGACATAGAAACTTTAATTATGGTACTGTAATTAGGGCCATAATAGAAGAATGGACAAGGTGTTTTGAAAGCTTACAGGAGGGATCGTTTAATTCTGCTTAGAAATGTTAGAAAAGGTTTTCTGAAGAAAGTGACATGTGAGATGACAATTGAAGGGTAAGGAGGAGCTTCTCAGGCACACTGGAAACTGTGTGTGAAGGTGGGGTGTCTGTGTGTGAGAGAGCATGTGGGAGACTCCAAACAACCTGCATAACATAAGAGTAGGGTGGTCACAGAAACAAGGCTGCAAAGTGGGCTGGCATCAAATCACAAAATGCTTGGCTTGCCAGCTGAGGAATTAGGGCTTTATGGTGGAAGCCTTGGGGAGCTATCAAAGCCTTTTAGGAGAAACATGATCAGATCTGCTGTTTAGGAAGATCACATCAACAGTGTGGAGGGTGGTTTGGACAGGAGTAAGGCCGGAGACAGAATCATGCAGTTAGAAAGGAACCTCTAATTCAATTTCTCATTTACTGCC
Organism: Cynocephalus volans; assembly: GCF_027409185.1. Classification (NCBI taxonomy): domain Eukaryota; kingdom Metazoa; phylum Chordata; class Mammalia; order Dermoptera; family Cynocephalidae; genus Cynocephalus; species Cynocephalus volans. The sequence continues at coordinate 26,539,439 of NC_084467.1, read as the reverse complement.
AGTATTTTTACTATTTAATAAGTATGTTTATTCATTCAACCCCAGTATATTGATGACATGCGGGTACTGAGCTAACTGCTGGCAATACTGAGGCAAACAACACACTACCCATGTCTTGGAGTTGCCTACAGTGTTTTATTTGTCCTAAACACAAACTTTTTTGAGTTTGCAGCTTTCCTTGTCTATCCTCTACTTCATCTCTGGTACTAGTGTTCTGGGATGTCAAAGTGAGCTAGTTTGTGTTTATCTTGTCTGTACTCTTTGTGATTTTACTGTCCCTGTCATAACTCCTTGCTTGCAGCCTTCACCTCTCCAAAGTGCAAAGGCCTAATCATTTAATAAATTCCTATAGAGAATGAATCTATTACATCCCTTTTTTTACACTTCTGCTATTTAAGTTCTTAATTTTTTTTCTTGTTCCACCCAAACCTCAAGTACTATATATTAGCCCTTTTAGTCATACGTTAAACTCTTTGGGCCCTACTTCTTGTCCTTTACTAGGTTACAAAGCCTTTTCTTTATTCTTTTTTTCCTGTTTCCCCAAGAATATACATATACCAGAATTGCAGACTGCATTATTTTCTTTGCTTTTTCTATGTGATGCCTTCCCCCATGAGGTCACAGTCCCCAAAGGAATAAATTCCCCCACTCCTGAAAATAAAGAAATCAAAGATGAGACAATATTTCTCCTGAAACAAAATAGCAGATGGAGTTGTATTAGAAGTAGTAGTGTTTATTACATAGTAATAATTGTGATTACAATTTATTGAGCACTTGTAAATGCTAATCATCATGCTAGGGCATTGCATGAATTCTTTTTTAATCCTCACAGCAACTCTGTGAGGTAAGTACTCGTATTCCATTTTACAGATGAATAAACAGGCTCAAAGAGGTGAAATAACTTGTCCAAGGTCCAATCACTAATGCATTAGAGAGCCAGATTTTGAACTTAGACCTGTCTGAATCTAGAACCAAAGTTCTTCACTGCTGTGTAATATAGGATAAGTATGCAGAATCTGAGCACAAATATCTATAGTCCTTAAGAGTGAGCAATTTTTTCCAACCTTCCTTTAGTCATAACTGCCATCATCAAATCTAGTTTCCCCCAATTTTCTTGATTCTTACTAGTGATCCTAATAAGCTGTTTTATTTGAATCACAAGAAAGCCCAGAAAGTTTCCAGGAATACTCTCCCTCCCCCAAAGTTTGTGATAAGGGTTGTAATTTTACAGATTTGAGTTTGCATGTTAGCACTGTAGAGGTGTAATTGTTCATTGTGGATGCTATGCTTACAGTTTAGGGACCTACTTCCAGGTGAATGGATTGTACTTTGGAATATGGTTGTTTGTACTAAGAATTTGTTGTAAAGAAAGCTACATATCCTTTAAAAACAAATGTTTATTTTGTGATTTCCACACTATCTCAGTCTGCCCCTAGTGATGAGTGTAGTAGGCTGAATAATGACCACCCAAATATAAGAGTGCTTCAAAAAGTTTGTGGAAAAATAGAATTGAAAGACAATATCAATCTTTCCATGAACTTTCTGAAGTACCCTCATATACATGTAGGATTGTATGTCCTCTTGATGAATTGACCCCTTTATTATTATTATAAAATTACCTTCTTTTCCCCTCATAATATTCTTTTTTCCACAGTCAACTTTGTCTGATACTGATATAGTCACTGCGGCTTTCTTATAGTTGTTGTTTGCATGGTATATCTTTTCTACCATTTTACTTTAACCTATATATGTCTTTATTTTTTTTATATTTTTACAAAGATGATCAGTAAGGGGATCTTAACCCTTGGCTTGGTGTTGTCAGCACCACGCTCAAACAGTGAGCTAACCAGCCATCCCTACATAGGAGTCGAACATGGGGCCTTGGAGTTCTCAGCACCACACTCTCCCGAGTGAGCCACAGGCTGGCCCTATATATGTCTTTATTTTTAAAGTGTGATTCTCATTAAAAATATATATATATATTTGCTTTTTAACCCAGTATGACAATTTCTGCCTTTTAATTGGGGTGTTGAAACAATTTACATTTATTGTAATTATTGATATAGATGGCTTTAAATTGACAATCTTGCTATTTGTTTTCTATGTGTTCCATCTTTTTTTTTTTTTTTGGCCTTATTTTAGATTATTTGAGTTTCTTATTTTCAACTCAATTTTATCTTCATTGCTTTAACTTTGTGTATATTGGAAGAACTTTAAAACTATATACTTCCATTTTTCCCCTTCTGTTCTTTGTGCTATTGTCATATATTTTATTTAATATGATATTATTTTTGCATTAAGTAGTCAATTATCTTTTTAAAGATATTTAAAAATAAGACATGACTTTACTGTTTCAGTCACTTTTCATTCTTTTGTGTTTATTTATTTATTTATTTATTTTGGCAGCTGGCCAGTACAGGGATTAAACCTTGGATCTTGATATCCTTTGCATTTCTGTTATCAGTTTCCTTTAGCCTAAAGACTTTCCTTTAACATTTTTGATAATGCAGTTATGCTGGAATTAATTCTTTCAGTATTTATCTGTCTGAAAAGTTCTATTTTACCTTTATTTTAAGATATATTTTTACTAGGTAACGAATTTTAGATTGACTTTTTTTTTCTTCTGGTACTTTAAAGATGTGTATTCACTGCTTGCTTGCTTGTATAGTTTAGAAGAAATCTGCAGTAATTCTTATCTTTGGTAATCTGTAATGACTTTTTTCTCTAGATGCTTTTAAGATTTTCTTTTTATCGCTTTATCAATTTGATTATGATGTTCCTATAAAGTTATTTTCTTTATATTTACTCTTTGAATTTGGGCTCTTGGAACTGTGGGTTTATAGTTTTCATCAAACTTGGAAGACTTTTAGCCATTATTTCTTCAAATATTTCTTTCTATTCCCTTCTTCCCCGGGTCTCTTTTCCTTCTGGAATTCCAATTTCTTAAATATTAGATTGTTTAATATTGTCCCACAGGTCTCTCACTGATGCTCTGTTCATTTTTATTCAGTTTTCTGTCTCTTCTTTTCTGTGCCTCATTTTGGATAATTTCTAATGCTATGTCTTCAAATTCACTGATCTTTTCTTCTCAAGTTTCTAATCTGTTGTCAATCTCATCCAGTCTTATTTTTCATTCCAAATGTTGTATTTTTAGTCTCTAAAAGTTTAATTTGGTTCTTTTTCTACATTTTTCTTTTCTCTTGTGCCCACGTTTATGTTTTCCTCTACTTCTTGAACATGTGAAACATACTTATTAAAGGTGTTTTAACATCCTTGTCTGCTAGTTCTTCATCCTGTCATTTCTTGGTATGTTTTTATTTATTTATTTTTTCTTCTGGTTGAGGGCTTATCTTCCAGTTTCTTTGCATGCCTGGTAATTTTTTTATTGAATAGTAGGTATTGTGGATTTTATATTCTTGGCTGCTAAATTATGTTATATTCCTTTAATTAGATTTGGTTTTTTGTTTGTTTGTTTGTTTGTTTTCTGGAATGCAGTTAAGTTACCCATAGTCACTTTGATCCGTTCAAGGATTGCTTGTAAGCTTTATTGTGGTGGGTCCAGAGCAGCCAATAGTCTAGGACTAATTTGGCCCCCTCCTCCCACCCCCACCTTCTTTGGCAGTACCCTTCTGAGGAGTCTAATTCCTTGTGTATTACAAGGTCTTTTTTCTCTGACTGATGTGAACACAAACTATTATTTCCAGCCCTGTGTAAACTCTGGAAATTGTTCTGCCTACTCCTTTCCAGTAGTTATAAGTAGTTTTCTCTCATGCATGGGCAGATCAGTACTTGTCCAAAGACTTAAGGGAAGCCTGTCTAGGGGACTCTAAAGTCTTCTCTTTCCTCCCCCCACACCCCCCACCTCCCTACCCCTTCTCTCCAGTTCTCTGTCGCACAAATTCTAGCCACTTTGCCCTCCTAAATGTCTAATCTCAATTTCCTCAACTCAGTTGATAAAAACTCAGCCCAGATCTCTGGGCTGTTTGCCTTCCTCCCTGCATCCTGGAACTGCCTCCAGGAAGTAAGCTTGTACTTTGGTGGGGCTCACTTTGTTTCTCTTTCCTCTGGGATCACTGGCCTGTGTTGTCTGTCAGCTAATGTCTGAAAACCATTGCTTTCTATATTTTGTCCAGTTTTTTAGTTGTTTAAGGCAGGAGGGTAAACCTAGTCCCTGTTTTTTCAACTTCTAAGTAGAAGTCTCAAACAAATTTTCTAGGGACTTACATGTTGACAGATTCCTTTCTTTAAAGAAACTCTGTCACTTAAGATATGGCTTTTGAATAGTTAAAAAGTAGATCTGTGGGCCGAGCCCATGGCGCACTCGGGAGAGTGCGGCGCTGGGAGCGCAGCGACGCTCCCACCTCGGGTTCGGATCCTATATAGGAATGGCCGGTGCACTCACTGGCTGAGTACCGGTCACGAAAAAGAAAAAAAAAAAAAGTAGATCTGTATTTAAAGTAACAAAATCATACATCTAGATAAATCAAGATAGGATTTAGGAGATTTAGATCTTCCCCACACGGCTATCTATCATATGATTACAGACTAATTCATTGTTGTTTGTATGGCAGGAGGTTGAAAAGGAATTTCAAAATAGGGCTAAGGCAGACCAGATTGTGATTTAGGGAGGATTTATGGTCGTGTCTTGGCTATAAACCCTTTAACAGCCCTACTATTTAAATTCTTTGTCAGTGGTCTTCAGTATTTAAATGTTTATTTTGATGCTTCATCCCCATATTCAAACAAAAAGTAAAACATTCAGAGCCATAGAGATAAAGATCAAAACAATAGTGAGAAGGCTAGACAGATTAAACGCTAACAGTGTTTTAACTGCAGAAGCCTCCACTAACTACTCACTGACGCAAGAATGAATATTTTTCTTCATGTCCTTGCTGGCCACACTGAAAATAAGTGAAGCTAATTACAATAATCTGTCCTTGGGCCAGGTTATGTGGGACAGTAAATCAACCTCAACTATTAACCTTTCGTGTGTGTGTGTGTGTGTGTGTGTGTGTGTGTGTGTGTGTGTGTGTGTGTGTGTGTGTGTATCTGTATCTATCAGAGGAGAGAGTGAGAGGGAGAGAATACATGTGCAGGTATGTATGTTCATTTATTTAGCATTTTCTATGTGTCAGGCATCTCAATCTTTATCATAACCCTGTAAATTCAGTTTTTAGGTATACATGTTAGGCATTCAGTGAAAAAGCTGATATCCAGAGATACTATACGGCGTGTTCAGGTTTTTCCAGTAACCATGCTGACTCTTAAAATGCCATGCTGCCTTATCCTCAGTAGCACCCTAACTCAGTTGCCATTAGCCCACAGATACAACCTTGGGCCATTCATCTTGCAATCATGTACTCTAGGCCATAAGAGGCATTATAAGTCAGAGATGGATAAATAATCCTACTTTCTTCCATTAAAAAAATAATCTGAAGTTTATAATTTACATACAGTGGATCAAAACAACAGTAAAGCAGCAAAGATGGTACATTATTATCTACATACTCTAATTTAACTGAAAAAGACTGATCCATCCCCAATACCATACCACCTGTTGCTCAGAAACAGGCCGTTTAGTTTGAGGTTGTAGTCACTAATAGCAAAGTCTAACTGTTTGCAACTCTGTCTTTTAAACTTGTTATCTTCATAAAGATCCTTCACATTTGAGATTGCTCAAATGGAATGATTATTCTGTGGTTGTTTTCTAGCTATACCATTCTGTATAATGTCCTACATCGACTACTTGGCTTGCAGTCTCCTTGATTTCATTCATTGTGATGAAGCTATGTCTGGCTCCTCCTATAGTTTCTCTCTGCCTGTGTGTCAGTGACCAGCGTCAGTGGACTAGCTGTATTTCAAGACTTCGGTATTAGATAGGAGGCTCAGTAAAATGCTTGTTAATTTAGCAATGCTAGTTATCCTATTATTTCTGTTATTCATGGTTTGGACAACCTTGATTATAACTATTTAAAAATCCGTATGTAAAGTCCCTGATGATAACCCTGAGTTTCTCCTATAAAGACATAAATGCTACCAGCTTTTACTTTGGCTTGCATTAGTGCCTCACTTTTGAAGTCTACACCAGTTTTTTAAATTCTGTTTCTGAATTTATCAATGAGCATGCTGTCCGTCATATAAAAGAATGATGCTCCTGATGCATCATGAATACTCTTTCAAGTTTTGTTTTCTAGTATTAGAGATAAGTTGCACTGAACTTGAGTATTTGTCATTTATTGGTGTAGGGGCTAGGTAGGGTACATATATCTGGCATTGTATTAGTGAGGGGTTTTTTTCAATGTGAAATGTCCTACATAAGTATTAAATCTACAGCTTTGATTTTATTAGGCAATCAACAATCATGCTTTTTGTATATAGGATGAGGATTCAGGATTCACATCTCATTTCTTTACTCCTCTTCATCAAAATTTAGGGTGAAACTAGTGGTAACTGAAGAGGAGAAAGGATGTTTATTGTTTGCATATATATATGCAAATATATATATGAGATATATATATAAACATAACCTTGATTTTTAAGTTACCATGTAAGTAATAATTAAGAGGAAGGCTTCAGGGTCAGACTGCCTGGACTTGAATTCTGGCTCTTCTAATTACTAATTGTAATTGTAACTTTGGTCAAGTTACTAAACTTCTTTGTGTTTTTGTATCCTGTGAACTTGATAAATTCACTTTATTTCTAGTAGGTTTTTTGTAGATTCTTTGGATTTTCTTTTTTTTTTAAAGATGACCGGTAAGGGGATTTAACCCTTGACATGGTGTTGTCAGCATCACACTCTCCCAAGTGAGCCACGGGCCGGCCCGTTCTTTAGGATTTTCTACAAATACAATCATGTTGTCTGCAAATAAAGATAGTTTTACTTCTTCCTTTCCAATCTTCATGCCTTTTTTGCCTGTCTCATTGCACTGGCTAGCACCTCCATTTGATATTGAATAGGCAATTGAATTGCCATTCCCAGTCTTAGGGGTAAAGCATTCAGTCTTTCACTAAATAAATGTGATGATGTTAGTTCTAAGTTTTTGTTACATGTCCTTATGAAACTGAGGAAGTTTTCTTCTATTCCTGGTTTGCTAAGAGGTATGATAATTGGGTATTGAATTTTGTCAAAGGATTTTTCTTCATCTATAGGAATGATCACATGATCACCTTCTTTATTCTATTAATATGTTGATTTGCATGACTGACTTTCTGATGTCAAAATTTTTCTTAATATAACAAAAAAGAAATAGAGATATTCCAGTAAATTTTTCTGTGCATTTGTTGGGAACTTGCGATATCTTGAGGCAGTTTGAAATCTCTAGGCTTAGTCTCTTTTGTCTCTCAATTATAAAGGCTATATGTTAAAGACATAATAATCAACAATAATATACCTTTTGGGGGAGAAACAAATGATTACATTAAGACTTCCTAACTAGTGATTTAAATATATTTTAGTTAAATGTAAACCTGTACAAGGAGAATGTAGTATTTATATTAGCTTCCTGATTATTTACTTCTCCCATAATTCACAGAAAAATACACTTAATTCTTCTGAGATCTTTCTTTTTAAAGAAATTAATACTCTAGGTAATGAAACTGGCTAGGTAATACATAATTGGTTTGATATAATTTACTCCATATTTAGAAATTATTTTGGACTAGTAATCATAATAAGCAGAAGTGTTTAGGTGAAGAAAGGCTTGGTTTTTCATGAGGTGATAAACAAAATGAGAACCCCCATAGTCAGTCGGTGCCTTGATTTATCATGTTTGCTCTTCAACTATGATCATAATATGATGTTTGTTCTCTTTATAGGAAGGTATTTTTGTTTGTTACTGGGTATTACCAGGCCTGTTTTATATAGTGACTGCTATTTTTGAAAAGAAGCCATTTTAAGTCATTGTTTAAATATAGTAAGAATGATTCATTCTCCCTATTGCCAGTTCTAGTCCTACAACTAGAAATAGCAGAGGGGGAGGAAGGAAGCGGGAGAACATGCAGGGACATCAGCTGACTTAATCTTCCATTAAGGTTTTATTTGCATAGATCCCTGAAGGCTTACTCTGCCGGTTGCCTCAACGAGCCTTGTGTACAAATAAAATTGAATCCAGCAGATGAGTGAGTGAGTGTGTCTGGATAGCAGCCCTGGAATCTTGCTACCCTTCTCATGTGCAAAGCTGTGTTTCCCAGCCCTCTATGCACACACACAGCCTGTGGGGTCAAGCCCGATTAGGTGCTTTCATCAACTCTTTACAGGATTGGCCTTTTCAGCTTGGAGAAGCAGCATGACCTGTTCCATTCAGCTGCTGTTCTTACCCATTCTTTCACTCTGTCTCTGACGTTCCCATGGAGTGAGGCTCTGGGCTTCTCCTGCACATGCTCTCTGAGAGAGTCATTCACAAAGACAATCTGCTGTCTAAGGTAAAGCAGCACAGCCAGCTGAGGAAGGAGACGAGGAGTCATGCCCACCAGCAGGGAAGAGTAAGACATGTTAAAAATGACATCAGTGTAGTAATCCCACAGGGATTAATACAAATTGAGCTAGTATGTTTTCCCTGGAAATTCCAGCTCATTGCAGGCATTTATTTTTTCTATAAGGGAGTGGGGGCAGGTTTGATTCTCTCCATGGGACAGGCAATTTAGCAGCAGAGGCAGTTAAGCCTTATTGACCAGCATCACACAAAACTACCAAATAGACAACAAACAGGCCTTCCAGAGAAAATACACAAAATTATTATAGTAATAGTTTTCCCTTTAGGTGTTCTTTCAAAATATTTTTATTTAGTTTGCGTTTGAGAGATAACAATGCCATAAGGATATTTTTAAATGGAGATCATTTGGTAGAAAACAATCACATTTTAAGTATGTGACATTCTGTTACCATTATGTGGGTAAATTCCTGTCTCTTAGCAGTCAGTTCAGTTTAACTAACATATATTATGAGCCATCTGCCTACTGGTAGACTAATGCTACTCTTTATTCTGGGAGGCCAAAACTGTATATGGACTGGGTGGGATAGAGGATGGAATTAGGAGAATATAGATTTCTCTGCTAACCAGTGGTCGGTGGATAAATTGGTCCTGGGAAGGGCTGGTCTGAGGTGACCAATTAGATGTATTAGATGTAAAGTAACCCTAGTATATTTTTTAATAATCGGTGTTATTTTTTTCTTATTATAAATTACATTTTCATTATAAAAGATTTGGGGGGAAAAAGTAAGCAAAGCCAAGAAAAAAACCTATTATCCCAGCAATCCAAAGTAATGCTGTTAACATTTTCTTTCATGTTCTTCTAGTTTTTTAAGTTTGTGAGTACATATTTTTTTAAATAAAAAAAGATCTTACCTTACATACTCTTTCATAAATCGCTTTTATTACCTTATTGTAAACTTTTTGTGTGTCATTAAATATCATAATATTCTATTATATGAAAGACCAATCATTAATCCCCTACTAATGGTAAAAGTTTTAATTTCCCCTCTTGTGATGACCACCCATGGTTATTTTTTGTGAATTTTTTGTTTTGTTTTGTTTTTGGCAGCTGGCTGGTACAGGGATCAAACCCTGGACCTTGGTATTATCAGCATCACTCTCTAACCAACTGAGCTAACCGGCCAGTTCCCGTGATTATTGTTCAAGATAAATTTATAAACATGGAATTACTGGTCCAAAAGTTGTATAAAATACTATGGCTCTTGATGCACACATGTACAAGATAGGGTAAGAGACACGGAGGATTCCTATTAACACGCCTTTAATGAAAATCCCAGAAGGTGAGGAAAAAAAGTTTTGGGACTGAGGCATATATGAAGAGATAATGGCTGAGAATTTTTTCTAATTGGTAGAAAACACCAATACTGATTCAAGAAGCCTAGTGAATCCCAAGGTGCTAAATGAAAAGAAATACACAGTTAAACACATCATAGTGAAACTGCAGGTAATCCAGAGACAAATCTTTTAAATAAATTAGCAAATAAACAAACAGATTACCTTCAAAGAAGAAACAGGTAAGCTTGTGGCTATCTTCTTGATAGCAACAATAGAAGCCAGAAAACCAAGAAAAGATTCCATAATTGTTTCTGCAGATTGTTTGTTGTATAAGGCCCCCCTGCACAAAATCTAATCCTCACTCCTGTTTCCAGAACCTGTGCCTGGCTCTGGGCTGCTTCTGCCAAAAAAAGGAGTACCTTTTTTTTTTTTATTGAAACATGATTGTACATATCTGTGGGGTACAGCATTGAATATCAATACCTGTGTGCAATATGTGATGCTCAAATCAGCATAATTAGTATATTCAACATTACACAATGTAATCATTTTTTATGGCTCTTTACTGGTTTACGAGTAACTTTTTCTAATTTCCACAAAGGTAACTTCCACTTGCCAAACCATGTGCCAGTACGGCAGCATCTGTCCACAGAAGGTGCCCTGTTTTAATTCACATAAAATCACCAAATGAGATAGCAGCAGCTCTGCAGAAGAGGGTGGAATAACTTCAAAGTGCCTCAATTAGTTTTGAAGTTATACATTCTTTCTGGTCCTCCCATAAACGCACCCAGCCAGAAGGAAAATTGATCTCAGATGGGTATTCCAGAAGGAAAATTAAAGACATTTTTGAGGCAAGCAGAGTTTGCCACTATTACATTAAATGAAAATGGATTAAATGTTTCCATTAAAAGACAAAGATTATCACACTGTATTAAATAATAATAATTAAACTGCATGCTATTTAGAAGACATACCTAAAATATGTCAGTGGTTTTCAATTGGGCATGACTTTTCCTCCAACAGGATATTTAATAGTGTCTGGAGTTATTTTTGGTTGCCATAACCTGGGCAGGTGCTACTGTAAACTACAATGCACAGGACTGCCTCTCCACAGTGAAGAATTATCTGGCCCCAAATGTCAATAAGGTTAAGAGACCCTGATATAAGTAAACATAAAGATTGAAAATAAAAGATAGGAAATAAGATATACTATGAAAATATATTCCAGAATTAAGTGGATATGGCTGTATTAATGATAGACAAAATTATCTTGAATTAGAAAGTACTTCTAGACATAAGAGGAGTTACTTCAAAATAATCAAAGTTTCCATTTACCAGGAGGATATAAGAATTTTAAGTTTATATGCACCTAATAAAATGGCCTCAGAATCATAAAGAAAAAATTTCAGAATTCCAAGGAAAAAGACAAATTCATAATCAAGGTGTTTTATGTTTATATTCCTCCCTCAGCATTTGATACAATTAGCAGTCAAAAAAAAGTAAGAATATGTAAGATTTGAATAACACAATTAATATATCTTTCTCTAATGGACATATATAGAACACTGTACCTAACAACTGCAAAATACATATTGTTTTTAAGCATACATGGAACATTTGTAAAACTCAACCATATATTGGACCATAACCTAGTCTCAACAAATTTTGAAAAATCCCATTTAGTTATGCTCTTTGACCGCAGTATAAATTATGTTAACATTCAGTAAGAAAAAGGTGACTGGAAAAACCCCCACACCAAATATTTGGAAATTAAGCAGTACACTTCTACATAACCCATGGGTCAAAGAACAAATCACAGTAGAAATTAGAAATATCCTGGGAGTTCCGGTCAAGATTGCAGAATAGGGGGTTCCCAGCGTCACTCTCTCCCACAAATTAACCCATTTACAGCTATAAAAATGTAACATCAGCCAAGCTGGGGCCACTGGAGCTCAGGGGAAGAGGAGGAGAGACCTACGGAGTTCATGAAGGTGGGAGAAACCACGATGAGAGAAAGGAAAAACTGTTCTGAGCGTTTCGGACTGCAGCCACTTTAAGCCTGGAGCTGATGAGCATGTGGAGCAGGATCCAGCAGAAGCTGCAGCTGTGCCCTTCAGATGGTGTTACTTGGAAGTAGAAGGGGAGAAGAGGGCCTTGGCAGCCCCCAGGACAGCAAGAGCACTAATAGGGTTTCCATGGACCCACGCAGGAGCAAGGAGCCAGAACAGCTGAAAAAAGGGAGCCATTCAGAGGCTGGTGAGTCATCACAAGGGACCTGCGCAGGGCCCGTCCCATGAGAACTGTTTGGAGCATGGGTGGTCAGAGAGACAAGCCCACCAGAACACTGGGACACAGCAAGGATAGCTGATCCACCCCCCAATCAGCGCAGAACCACTCACAGGAGACTGGTTGGGAATGAAGAATTGCATGGGGTACAGTTTGACGAAAAAACTCAGGCCCAGATCAGAGTTTCTACACAACCCAGGTGCACCAGGTCTCTGGAGAGCCGGAAGTACCTATAAAGTCAACCATTAAACCCTGAGCTGCGCAAAAAGCCTTCCCCAGGGAAACAGCAGCAAAGCAGCAATTTAGCTCAACCACACAGCTCAAGTACTGGTTCCCACAGGAAGTTCCCCCATTTTAGAAGTAAGCAAAGGACAAAAAATTAGTTCCAGCCCAGGCACACCACCAGCACCTTGGGGCCTGCCTGAGAACCGGAGGCTTGGAGCAGGGGACGGACCCCCCTCCCACATCCAGGCACACCATGCCAGCACCTCAGGGCCTGCCCAAGGACCCAAGGGATGGAGAAGGGGACCTGACCCCCCCTCCCACAACCAGGTACACTGCGCCAGCGCCTCTGGGCCCACCCAGGGACCCAAGGCATGGAGAAGGGGACCAGACTGCCCCCCCCCCAACCAGGCACACCACACCAGCACCTCAGGTCCTGCCTGGGGACCCGAGGCTTGGAGCCAGGGACCAGACACACCCCACAGCCAGGCACAAAGCCAGCCCCAAGGAGCATGCCAAAAACATCACCTCCATGTGGGTGGCCCACCCCAGCCACCACAATAACCCTGGCTGCTGCAAAAATGGCTAGACGCCACGGCCACCACGCAGATATCTGCCAACCACTGGAGTGCATTGACACAAGGAGAGTCACCAGCAGAAATAAAGAAGAGGGTGTCTCTCTCCACAAAGCCCATTTCAGAGTGACAGAAGAAGAAGCTGCTCTATGATAATATTGGGGGACCTGATCACACCTCTCAGCATTGGACAGATCATCTAGGCAACAAGTCAACAGAGTAACCATTATTCTTTCAGAAAGAGAGAAGAAATCTAGGGTAATTAGAGGGGGAAGAGGGGAGAAAGAGGGGGATGGGGAGAGATTGGACAATGGGCGTAAAGAATAATTATGATTTGTAACAATATATATGCTAGCAATATTGATTTAATCAACATATCTCAATGTTGAACCCCCAAAATATGTATAATCAATTTTGATTCAATAAATAAAATTTTTTTTTTAAATTAGAAATATCCTTAACTGAATAATAATGAAAAAATTGTATACAAAATCTTCTGGAATGTAAATAAAGCTGAGCTTAGAGGGAACTTTATAACTTTATAGCTTTTAATACATCAATCTCAAGAAGTTAGAGAAAAAACAGCAAATTAAACCCAAATAGAAAGAAGAAAATAATAAAGGCAAGAACAGAAATTAATGAAGTAGAAAACACTCAGAGAGAGGATATGCAAAGCCAAAAGTTGGTTCTTTTTAAAGATTAATAAGATTATAAATCCTAATAAAGACTAATCAAGAAAAAAAAAAAAAGACCAATAACCAATATCAGGAATAAAAAAGAGGACATCACTGTAGATTCTGCAGACATTAAAAAGAATACGTTTCTATAAGAATGACCTCCAGCTTCTTCTGGGAGTACAAAGCCCTGCATGATCTAATTCCTTCATTCATCTCATTTTATAACACTTTTCTGTCAAACGTGCCAAGTTTGTTTCTCCCTTAGGGTCTTTGTGCTAACTAGTGCAAAGGGATGCATTGACTGCCTCTTTGTAATTTGATCTCAGTTTTATTTTATTTTTTTTAATTGACATGTATGTATTGTACATATTTATGGGGTACAGCTTTATATTTCAATACATATATACAATGTGTGATGATCAAATCAGGGTAATTAGCATGTTTGTTATTACAAAAATTTATTTCTTTGTGATGAGGGCATTTGAGCTCCTCTCTTCTAGCCAATGGAGAACATACAATGAATTATTAGTTATAGATGCCTAGCACTACTGTAGGCCACTAGAACTTATTTTTTTCTATCTAGCTGTGATTTTGTATTCATGAACCAACCTCTCCCTAACCTCTCTCCCGCTCCCAGCCTCTAGTAAACACTATTCTACTCTCTTTTATAAGCTCAATTTTTTTTTGGCTCCAACATATGAGTAAGAACAGGTGGTATTTATCTTTCTGTGCCTGTCTTCCTTGTTTATCAGTGGTACCACAAATGACAGGATTTCATTCTTTTTTATGGCTGAGTAGTATTCCATTGTGTATATACACCAGATTTTCTTTACCCATTCATCTGTTGGTGGACACCTAGGTTTATTCCATATCTTGGCTATTGTGAATAGTGCTGCAATAAACATGGGGCTGCAGATATCTCTTTGGTATGCCAATTTCCTTTCCTTTGGATAAATACCCAGCAGTGGGATTGCTGGATCATATGGTAGTTTTATTTTTAGTTTTTTGAGAATCTTCATACTGTTTTCCATAGTGGTGTACTAATTTGTATTGCCACCAACAATGTATGAATTGCCTTTTCTCCACATCCTTACCAGCATTTGTTATTTTTTGTCTTTTTGATAATAGCCATTTTAACTAGGGTGAGATGATATCTCATTGTGGTTTTGATTTTCATTTCCATGATTAGTGATGTTGAGCATTTTTTCATATGCCTGTTGGCTATTTGGATATCTTCTTTTGAGAAATGTTTATTTAGGTCATTTGTTCATTTTTCAACTGGATTGTTTGGTTTTTTGCTGTTGATTTGTTTGAGTTCCTTGTATATTTTGGACATTAATCCCTTGTCAGATAAAGAGTTTGCAAGTATTTTTCCCATTCTGCAGTTTGCCTGTTAGCATCATTGATTGTTTCCTTTTCTATGCAGAAGCTTTTTAGTTTGATGTAATCCTATTTGTCTATTTTTGCCCTTGTTGCTTGTGCTTTAGAAGTCTTCATAAAATTTTTGCCCAGACCAATGTCTTAGAGTGGTTCCCCTATGTTTTCTTCTAGTAGTTTTATAGTTTCAGGTTTTACATTTCACTCTTTAATTCATTTTTAGTTGAATTTAGTATATGGTGAGAGATAGAGGTCTAGTTTCTTTTTTCTGCATATGGATATACAGTTTTTCCAGCACTGTTTACTGAAGAGGCTGTACTTTTCCCAATGTATGTTCTTGGTATCTTTGTCAAAAATACACTGGCTGTAGATATGTGTATTTATTTCTGGGTTCTCTGTTTCGTTCTGCTGATCCATGTGTCTGTTTTTATGCCAGTACCAGGCTGATTTGATTACTATTGTAGTATATTTTGAAGTAAGGTAGTGTAATGCTTCCAGCCTTGTGCTTTTTGCTCAGGATTGCTTTGGCTATTCAGTGTCTTTTGTGGCTCCATATGAATTTTAGAATTTTCTTTTTGATTTCTGTGAAGTATGTCATTGGTATTTTAATAAGAACTGCATTGAATCTGTAGATCACTTTGGGTAGAATGGTCATTTTGACAATATTAATTCTTTCAATCCATGAACATAGATGTCTTTCCACTTTTGTGTGTCCTCTTTAATTTCTTTCATCAATGCTTTGTGGTTTTCATTGTAGAAATCTTTCACTTCCTTTGTTAAATGTATTCCTAGATATTAGAATTATAACTACCATCATGAAAACACATCAAAATATAAAACTCAGTGGTAGAGTAGATACACAAATAAAAAGGAGAAACAAATTATATCTTATTATTATAAAAACCACCAAACAGCAAAGACAAACAATAAAGAAGGAAGAAGGGAATAAATGATATACAAACAACCATATGACAATTAACAAAATGTCAGGAGTAAAGCCACATCTTTCAATAACAACTTTGAATGTAAATGGATTAAAATTTCCATTTAAAAGATATAGACTAGGGACTGACTGGTTAATTCAGTTGGTTAGAGCACAGTCTGGGTAACACCAAGGCCAAGGGTTTGGATCCCTATACCAGCCAGCCACACACACACATATAAAGAGTAAGAAGATATAGACTGGCTGAATGGATTAAAAAACAAGACCCAACTCTATGTTGCCTTCAGAAAACCCACTTCACCTGTAAAGACACATATAGATTAAAAGTTAAAGGATGGAAAAAGATATTCCATGCAAATGGAAGTCAAAAACAACCAGGCGTAACTATACATATATTGGATAAAATAGAACTTAAATCAAATACTATAAAAAAAAGACAAGAGTATTATATAATTATAAAGGGATCAATTCAACAAGATGATACAACAGTAATAAATATATATGCACCTAACATCAGAACCCAGATATATAAACAAATATTAATGGATCAAAAGGGAGAGATAGACCCCAATACAGTATTACCTAGGGACTTCAACACCCCTTTCTTGGCATTGGACAGATCATCTAGATAGAAAATCAACAAAGAAACATTGGCTTTAAACTGCACTATAGACCAAATGGACTTAACAGACATTTATAGAATATGTTGTACAACAGCTCTAGAATATATATTCTTCTCATCAGTACATGGTACATTCTCCAGGACAGACCACATGTTAGGCTACAAATCAAGTTTCTACAAATTTTAAAAAATCAAAATCATAGTAAGTATCTTTTCAGACCACAAATGGAATAAAACTAGAAATTAATAAAAAGAGAAACTTTGAAAGCTATACAAATACATAGAAATTAAACAACATTCTCTTGAATGACCAATGGGTCAAAGAAGAAATTAAGAAGGAAATTTTAAAAGTCCTTGAAACAAATGAAAATAGAAACACAACATACCAAAACCTATGAGATACTGCTAAAGCAGTTCTAAGAAGAAAGTTTATAACAATGAGTGTTTACATCAAAAAAGTAGAAAGATTACAAATAGCCTAATGTTGCACCTCAAGGAACTAGAAAAACAAGAACAATCCAAGCCCAAAATTAGTAGATGGAAGTAAATAATAAAGATCAGAGCAGTATTAAGTGAAAAAGAGACAAAAAAGATGATACAAAAGATTGACGAAACAAAAAAATTGGTTTTTTGAAAAGATAAACAAAATTGACAAACTATTAGCCAGACTAAGAAAAAAAGAGAGAAGAAGCAAATAAATAAAATCAGAAATGATCTCAGTTTTAAATATAACCTGCCGAGAAAGGCCTTTTCTGGCCACCAATTTAAAATAGCCACTCAGTTACTCTCCATCACATTATTCAATCTTAATTCCCTTAACTAGCTCATATTACTGTCTGATTTTTTAATTGTTTGCTCCCTCCCCTAGATATAAAACACATCAGAGTAGGAACCTTATCTTGCTCACCACTCTGTCCCAGAGTGCACATGGTAAGTGCTCAATAAATGTTTAGTCATGGAGAGGTGGAGTGAGGCAAATAAGGAAAAAAGTAGAAACAGAAAGTGAAAAAAAAATAAAACTATTTAAGAACCTAATGTGTGCAAAAAATGTAGTCGAAAGAAGAGACAAGAAAATGTGCACAAAGGGGTTAAAAGGAGAGAGAAAAATACTTTAATTATATATTATTACTGCTGTGTTTTGGAAAAACTTATTAGAGAGAAAGAACTAACTTCATTGAGCTCCCTTTCTATAGGGGACCTAAATTGCCAGATGTTGTTTTTTCAAAGGTTTTATTCCTACTTAGAGTCATTGCCAAAATAACTTTCCTTATTTTCAACCCTTTCCTAGGAAGAAAAGAGAGTGAATTATTTCATTCTATAGAAGGAAAAAAAGAGAGAGAGAGACTATTTGTTTTCAAAGAGTAAAATTATGAAGGACAATTGGTAGTGCCACTCACTGAAAAAGAATACTAGAAGAACTGTTTTGAGGGAAATCATGAGTTTTGGTTTTGATAGGTTAAAGTTTAGATGCTTTTAAACATCCAGGTAGAGATGTTGACAGGAAAATGGGATACATCCGCCTGGAACTCAGAAGAGAGGTTGGAGTGGGCGATCTAATTTTGTTGTGCAGATGATAATTGAAGCCATGGCATAGATGTGAATGTCTAGAGAGAGAACAGAATATGAAAAAATAAGGTTCCAGGGATGAGCCTTAAGAAGCTCCAATATTTAATGGTTAGGTGGTGGGAGACAAGACTTTGAAGGAGATGGAGAAGGAATGACCAGGAGAATATGGTTTCATAAAGCCAAGGTAAGACACTGTTTCAAGGAGAAGAATGGTCAGGAGTATTGAATGCTGCTGAGACACCAAGGAAAATGAGAGTTGAAAATGTTTATTAGCTTTAGTGATATTGAACTTTTAGATCTCAGTGAAAGTAATTTTAACATAGTGGACGTGGAATCTGAGTCAACCTTAGCTTAGCAGCCATGGTACCTTTGCATAGTGCAGACACTTGATATGTTTTTTTCATTTGTTTTGCCATGAAATGTATAATTATGCAGAAAAAATATATAATGTGTATGTAGTATTTGAAGAATAAAGTGAATAACATTTACCTCTCACCCAAAGTTAGGAAGTAGAACCTTAGGAGACATCTGTATACACCTCCCTGGTTGCATCCACCTTCTGCCTCTCTCCAGAGGTAACACTCTAACTGTTGTAATAAGTATTCCCATGATTTTCTTTATAGTTTTACCACATATGAATGATTCCCTAAACAATATACTGTTATTTTTACAATGTACTTTTTTAGATTTAACTGGTTTTGAACTCTTTATAAATGGAATCATACCGTATCCATTCTGGATCTTACTTCTTTTGTTTGATATTATCTTTTTGAGATTTGTCCATATTGATGCAGGAGGTTGTACATCGTTCATTTTCACTGTTGTATAGTATTCCAATGAATTAGTATTCCACAATTTAATTTTACATTCTGCTTTTGATGAACATTTGGGTCATTATCAGTTTTTTGTTATGAATAACAATGCCACCATGAACATCATCATACATATTGCCTTATAAACATGTGCAAGATTTTACATATTTGTGTAGATAAGAAAAGAATTGCTGAGTCATACGGTATGGGTATGTTCAACTTTATTATGAAATACTAAACTTTTCTAAAGTGATCAGTGATCATACCAATTTACACTCCTTTCCATTCTGTATGAGGGTTACCATTACTTCACATCCTGCCCAGTATTTGATATTATTAGTCTCTAAAATTGTTGCCAGGCTGATGGGTATGACATTTTATCTCACTGTGGTTTTAAGTAGCATTTTCCTGATTATTAATAAAGTGAACTTAAATGTTTATTGGCCATGTAGTATATAGAAATACAGTTCATTTCTGCATATTAATTTTGTAGCCAGAAATTTGCAAAAAACTTTTTAGTTCTAGTCATTTAACTGTAGATTTGTTACCAGGCAGCATGTCCAGGTTCTTGACCCATGAAAGAAGAATATTTCATGGTACCAGCAAAAGGAAAGGAAGGGAGAGACAGAGAAACAGAACATGATAGGGCTTTATTACCAATCAAAGGTATGTGTCAAAGTACACAGGCATCTCTACCAGAGAGAGAAGCACATGTCCCTGGCCTTCAACTTCTTCTCTGTCCCATGAGCAAACTCCTAATGGCCCCCATCCTCTGCCCCTCCTGTTCTGCCTCATGCACAGGTGCTGGCCAGTCTGAATATTTATGAGCACCCTCTCTGGGGCATGTCCCTATTCTGTCCTGACTCAGATTCAATCAGATTTTCCATATATACAATCTTAAAATCTACAAATAATGACAATTTTGTTTCTTCCTTCCCTATACTTTATACATGTGAATTCTTTTTGTTGCCCTACTGTGGTGGCTAGGACTTCCATTACAATATTAATAAAGTGGTGATAGCAGGCACCCAGTCAGTTTTCACCATAAAGTGTGGAACCTCATCATATATTTGAAAAGAATATTGGGAGTTAAATTGGGAGGTGTAGACTAGAAAAACTATATGTGCTTCAAAGAAGAGAGGGCTCTGTTGGTTAAGGAAAGCTCTTGATTGAAACCCTGAAATCCAGACTGTATAGACTTTGCCCGCATAAGAAAGGCATGCCAGGGCAATAGGAAGGGAACAGCAAGAACAGAGGCAGGAATGAGTTTGACATACAGGAGGTAGAAGCCTAAGTGATGACAGCTCATTTTGATAAATCAGCAAATCCTATCAGCTCAACCTTCAAAATATATCCAGAATCAGACTACTTCTGACTACCTTTATCACAGCACCATAGTTCAGACTACCCTTATCTCTTGCCTGAATTATTGCAAAAGCCTACTAAAAGGTCTCTGCTTCAGCCCTTCCCCTCTACAGTCTATTCTCCATGTGGCAACCAGAGTGATACTTTAAAAAGGCAAATTAGATGATGTCATCCCTCTACTCACAACCCTGTAATAGCTTTCTCTCTCACAAAGAGTAAAAGCCAAAGTCCCTGAAATGGCCAACAAGGCCCTATGTCAGGGTTTCTCAGCCTTGATGCTATTGATATTTTGGGCTGGATAATCCTTTGTTGTGGGAGACTATCCTGTGCTTGATGGGATGTTTAGCAGAATTCCAGGTCTCTATCTACTGGGTACCAATGGCACCCACCCCTGGTTGTGACAAAAAATGTCTCCAAAGATTGCCAAATGTCCCTTGGATGATGAATTGCCCTCAGTTGAGAACCACTGCTTTACATGATACAATCTGCACTTTACATGATATGGAATTAGGAAACACAGCATAGCTGGTGGGTATCTGTTTGAATGAAAATTAAGTCATGTCATGGCTCTTCATGTACCTAGTAGCTTCTGGGGTCAGAGTGGTTGAGCTGGGGTCAGAGAGGCTGAGTGGGGTAAAGTGCAGATTGTATCATGTGAGGCAGTGGTTCTCAGCTAAGAGCAGTTTCATGACCCAAGGGACATATGAACACATGAAGCGTGCTTTCACCTCAGGACCTTTGCTGTTCTTCTCTTTGCCTAGGAGGTTCTTCCCCCAGACAGCTACATGGCTCACACCCTTGTTTCTTTCAGGTTTCTGCTCAAACATCTCTTATTGGAGAGTCATTCTGTGACTGCCCTATATTTTAGCAACTTCCCTTACCACACCAGAACCCCTAACCCCTTGACCCTGCTTTACTTTCCTCCAAAGTATTTACCACCACCTGATATTCATTTTCTGTCTCCTCCCAACTAGAATGTAAACTCCACAAGGAAGGGACTTCATCTCTTTTGGTCACTGCTGTATCCCTGGGTGTCAAGAACAGTGCCTGGCGCATGGTTGATGCTCAGTACTTTGTTGAATGAACGAACAGGGATGTTGGATAGGTGGGGCCAATTGGAGGGCAGTGCCTATCATGCTAAGTTGCATGAATACTTTCCTAAAGGTTAAATAATTATTAAGGTCTTTAAGGGACTGAACTGCAAAACCAGTATTACAGAAAAATCAAAGTAGGGAGCTGGAGCTGATGAACTAGAGAAGAGACAATAGAAAAAGGGAAAACCTGTTAGAGGCTTTTGCAATATCTCAACCACATTGTGATGAGGGCCTAGACTAAGGTGGTAAGCAACAGAATGCAAAAGAATGGAAAGGAGATAGACTGGGCAAGAAGCTACTAGGTACATGAAGAGCCATGACATGACAATTTTCATTCAAACAGATACACACCAGCTATGCTGTGTTTCCTAACTAATTCCACATCCTGCAGTGGCCCAGACTTTAATGACCTCATGTTCACATTGCTATTATAACCTCCACATTGTTCTTCCTATGTTTCTACAGCTTTGGTCTATCCCACACGTGGCTGTCGGAACAGTCTTCCTCAAAAAAATGTAATCATATCAATCACGTATTTTTATAAACAAATCCACAATGGCTGTGTGTTACACTTTAAATCCAGAACTAGGTTTGGCCTTTGAGATTCAATACCTGTTCTGTTATCACCCTTCCCTCATTTTTTCAACTCCTGTTCCCTTACTATACTAAGGAAATAATTTAGTTTAGGAAAATCCACCATTAAAATTTATACTCACCATCCCCCCCCAAATAAAATGAATATAATTTTTACATTATGAAAGGATTTATATTTATAATGGAGTCCTTTAATCTTCAGACAGTTCTTCTAAAGCTTTTATTTATTTATTATTTTTTAAATATAAAGAAGAATGATATGATGATCCATTGGTATATTTTTACTAACACAAAGGGTAGTCATCTGAAGCACATTAATACAATCTGGATCTTTTCAATTAATAACATATCTTAGAGATCTTCTCATTTCTATATGTCTAATACTAATTCTTTTTAACTGAATTAGAGTATTCCATTATGTGTGTATGCATGTAT
The DNA here is from genome assembly GCF_027409185.1 of Cynocephalus volans. NCBI lineage: Eukaryota > Metazoa > Chordata > Mammalia > Dermoptera > Cynocephalidae > Cynocephalus > Cynocephalus volans. The sequence continues at coordinate 26,517,104 of NC_084467.1, read as the reverse complement.
ATGTATGTACTTATGTGGATATATGTGTGTGTGTGTGACACAGTGGTTAAGAGCATGAGTTCTGGAACCAGACAGCCTATCTCAGAATCCTCCTCTGCCACCTACTATACTTTAGGCCAGTTTCTCAACCTCTGTGAGTCTCATTTTTCTCATTTATAAAATGGGCGAAATAGCCATGCTTGTATCATAGAACTGGAGTGAAGATTAAGTGAGATAATTCACGTAAAGCATTAGGGCCTGCTTGCCACATAGTGAGTGTTCAATAAATGTTAACTCCCATTATTTTTCTTCTTACTGTTACTGGAATTATTATTCCTACTGCTGAATACTTAGTTTGTTTCCAAGTTTTTGCTATGACAAATAATGCTATGGTGAATATCCTTGTACATATATCTCAAAATATTTCAGGGGGTTGTATATACTTGAATAAAAATTCCTATAAACAGAGTTGTTGGATTAAAGGGGATGTGCCTAATGATGTTTTCTATTGCCAAGATTCCCTCCAAAGAGGATATTTCAAATTACATGCCCACCAGCAGTATAAGAACTGTATTACCCACTTTACATCAGCCCTAGATACTAATTTCTAAATGTTTGTCAGTATTACAATTATTATTTTGACTTACATCTCTTTAAGTATGAGTAAGGTTAAACATCTTTTTATAGGTTTATTGCTTACAATTTTTTTACGAATAATACTGAACTGCTTCCTCATATCTTTTGCCTGTTTTTCTACTAAGTTTTATATTTTTTCTTACTGATTTCTATAAGTCCCTCGTGCCTTATAAATAACAATATTGACACATCAATTTTCAGAAACATAGTTACTGTGAAAATTAGATATAACTGTGAATTAGTTACATTCATTTGATATTATTTTGTAAATATTTTTTTTTATTTAAAATCACTACTAAGAATTAAGTGTTTATTTTTCTTTTTTCTTTTTTTTTTATTTTATTATGTCGATATACATTGTGGCTGATTATTTTGTAAATATTTTAAAGCTACCACCCCACCCCTATACATCCTGAGCATTTCCACCTAAAATTTCTTAGGGTCAGGGACTGTGACTTCTATTCCTTTTTTCCCTCCTGTCCCCTTTTCCTCCAGTAGCACCAGCTTCTTTGCCAAATTCAATGACTGGTGGAGGCACCTTGCTATAGAAATTTCAAAAGAGTGGATTGAGTCACATTCCTAAGACATAAAACACCATCAGATCATGTGAAGTTCTGGAAAACAAGAAAAAGTGTCTAGAGGCTGAGCAGACTCCTTGTATATTTCCAAAGGCAAGTGTGCTTGTCTATTATAGCAAATAAAAAGATTGGCTTGTTTGTATGACATTTGCCAAGAAAACTTACAGCCAATATCTCTGAGCTTTTCAGTATCTATTCACCTGTAATTGTATGGCTCTGTGGAATTTTTTCTAAATGGGGACAATGATGATGACAATGTGAGTATAATGTGGCGCTTGTGAGCTCTGTGCCCAAAGAAATAATAACTACAGCACCTTTGTGGAACACCTACTGTTTGTGAGTACTGTTCTAGTGGTTTTACGTGTACCCTCTCTGTTCCTCATAGTGTCTCTTCAAGGGTTGTTATTTCTACTTTATAGACAAGGAAATAGTGACTCAGTGTGGTGCAGCACCTTGTCCTATGTTACACTGGTAGTGAAGGACAGAGGTGTATATCTTCCCAGCTAAGTTGTACGTTAAGTAACATGTACTTAACAAAAATGGGATTATATTATGTATATTATATTCATAATAAGCTTAGTGTCCTTCCATTTTTACCGATCGTTCCAAATCTACTGATAGCGCATTAGGGGAAAGTCCTCTCCTTCCTCTCTCTGTGATTCAGTAGGGTAGAGGTGGGGTTTAAATGATAATTACACTTACTTAATATAATTTTAAAGTTTACAAAGCACTTCATATTCTAATGAGGAAGCTCAAAGTGCACAGGCAAGACCAGATTCTATATCTGCACTCCAGCCTCAGAATACTTCTGCGGTGCTTTTAAGTTTCAGGTTTCAGGAGGAGAGAGAAGAGAAAGCAGTGCATGCATGAGCCCTGCATCGTATAAATTTTTGATATGTTGTGCTTTGATTTTTTATCTCAAAATGCTCTCTAAATTTCCTTGTGATTTTTCTTTTTACCCATTGTTTATTTAGGAAAGTGTTGTTTAATTTCCACACATTTGTGAATTTTCTAAATTTCCTTCTGTTATTGTGGTCAGAGAACATATTTTCTATGCTCTTAATCTTTTTAAATGTATTAAAACTTGTTTGTGGCCAAAAATAAAAATTAAATTAAAAATTAAAATAAAAAATAAAAAAAAGAAAGAAGTGCAGTCATAGTAAAGCTAGATGATCTAATGGCAGTGCCAGATGGGGTACTGCTTTTAATTGCACATCTATCTGAGGCATTCTTATTAAAATTACTATTGGCTAATTAATTTTTAATGTTTTACATGCACAGGAAACAAAATTTAAAGGATACAAAAGGGTATACTGTGAAAAACATGCCTCCCTCCCACCCTATCTCCCAGCTGCTGAGCCGCCCTTTCTGGTGGCATCACTCACAGCAGTTTCTTGTGTGTCCTCATCTGAAGCATTCTGAATTCAAAGGACAGGAGTTTACAGAGGTCATCAAGGGTGAGACCTTTCCATATTCTCCATCACATCAGTGTCCTCTGCTGAGGTCATCGAGTAATCAGGCCTCATAACCCCCAACAATATTTCAAAGGGTTCTGAATTTCCTCCTTTCAAAGTCTGTGGTGGGTGTATCCCAAGACAGGGTCAAAACCTCCAACACTGAAACCAAAAAAAGGGAGCAAAGCCTACATGCTGAGGGAGTAACACCCTCAGGAGGGCCATGGCTAAATATGGACTAGTCTTAGTCAGGAAACTGAAAGCCTCATCTGGGCTTTGCTGCGTACTGACTGCAGGCAAGTTAACTAACCTTTCTGAGCCTTGGCTTTTGACTAAGGAATCTCCAAATTTCCTTCCTTCCCTAACAGTATAAGACTTAATTGAGGATGACTCAAAACAGTGCTGCTCAAGCTTTAATGTGCATTTGAGTCACCCAGGGAATCTGCTACAATGCAGATTCTGATTCAGCAGGTCTGGGGTGGGGCCCAAGATTCTACATTTTTACCATGCTCCCAAGGACTCAAGATATGACCCTCAACTGCTGGCCTGTGACCTGTTCCAGGGACTAAGCACCTGGGAGTTTAGAGTAATGTTTACTTCAAAGCTAAGCAGCTCCCTCTAGAGAACCCTGGCATTCAGTTTCCTAAGATTCTTACTTGGCCTCTCTGGTGCCTGGTGGTGGTGCTGTTGGAAGGTAACATTCGGTAAGCTCTACTGTATGCCAGGTCCTGTGCTAAATGCTCCAAACACATTCTCTCTTAATCTGAAAAGCTACCCAGTGAGGTGCTGGGATTATCCCCATTTTACAGATGAGGAAATTGAGGCTTAGAGAGTTTAACATGCTCAAGACTACACAGTTGGTAAGAGGCAAAGCAGGCATTCCAACACAGACCATCTGATTCCAGACTCCTTGTCTTAATAACCAACCAAAGAGCTGAATGACATTCTTCATTCCAGCCTTGGAAGTGAACACCATAGGGATTTCTGTATCATGAGGCCTCCTCTTGTGTCTTATGTTAGGAGGGCGACACTGCTGTCTATCAGCTCAGAGTGTCTGCTCCAAAGAAATGCATCTCAGCTTGCAAATCTACCCTCTGCCTCAAATTTTCTTGGTGTCTCTTAAGGGATTCTTACTGCAGCCACATCACTTGTGGGGTAGGAAGGCTCCTTCTCTCTGTGTCGTCAAGAGTATTCCTTGGCTGTGAACAGCACTTAGTTTGTGTCAGAGGAAAGGACATGGGCCTTAACAGGCCACATCCATTTTCATTTACCTTCTGAAAGAAGATTAAGGAGAAAATTCAATTTTGCCTAATGCCTCCCCCAAATGGCTAATTTATATGCTAATTAGCAAGATAGGGATCGATGAAACCGGTAATCAATATGAGATCCAAGGCACCAGTAATGAAATTCATTTTGAGATGCACTGCCAGTGGAAATGAAGCAATTATGCGGAATAAATGGGGCAGCTCCGGGAATAAGGGCCCCATATGCACTTGACTGCATGATTTCCCCTTTTACTCCTCCCCTCACTCTTTCCCCACCCCATTAAAACCAACTGTCCATTCAGATCCTTTGAGGCACCACACACCAGCTTCTTCCTCTCCAAATATCTGATCCTGCGTTATCCCTATGGATTTGCGGTCCACCTTGGGGACATGGAGCTGGAGAAAATTACAGTCTGAGAAGACTAGAGGTACAACCCCTGGAGGAGAATCAGGGGCTAAATAGGAGCTCTTAAGCCATTTCCTTACTTTATAGTGAATAAATACTTTATTCTCACACCTGCTGAGGTTGGTTTAAGGTTTTTCAATTCTAGAGCATAGTTTAGTTACCATATTGCCCAGATTTTCCAGAACTGTCCTGATTTCGAATATCTTGTCCCATGAAACCATATGTCAAATGATGTGTCCTATTTACGTCCAGTGCAAAGTAGGCCATAGTGTCTCTATAAGATTTAGCCTAACTCTGGGAAGTCTTGTTTCAACCTGGACATTTATTCCAGGGTTTCAGATATTTTTTTCTTTTGGGGGATGGGAGAGGTGATTGCAATCATCTCTGGAGATTTAGGGATACAGTATTATTCATTTTATACTTTTCAACTAAGATAATTGAAATTTGTCTTTTATCCTAATGTCTGCTCATTGGAATCACCTGGGGAGTGATCCCCAAACTTTCTTATGAAAAATTTTAAACGTACCAAAAAGTTTAAAGAATTATATAGTGAACATTATATTTATCCTATCTAGTTTTACAATTAACATTTAATCACAATGACCTTATCACATATCTATCCAATTATTCATCCCGCAATCCACTTATCAATTCATCTTTTTTTTCAAAAGATGACTGGTAAGGGGATCTTAACCCTTGACTTTGTGTTGTCAGCACCACGCTCTCCCAAGTGAGCTAACCGGCCATCCCTATATGGGATCCGAACCCATGGCCTTGGTGTTATCAGAACCACACTCTCCCAAGTGAGCCACAGGCTGGCCCATCTTTTTTTTTTTTAATGCTTTTCAAGTAAGTTGCAGGCATCAATATAGTTCATCCCTCAACACTTCAGCATGCAGATCATTAACTACAGTTCAACATTTGTTTATCGTTTCTTTTTTTCTTTTGAGGTAACATTCATGTACAACGAAGTGCACAAGTCTCAAGTACACCACTCTGTAAGTTTTGACAGACATATACACCAAGGTAGTATAAATCCCTCAACATCACCCCAGAAGTTCCCTCGTGGCCCCTCCCAACCACTCCCCACCCCAACCCTCCACTTTCAGAGGCAACCACTGCTCTGATTTTTTCCACCATAGATTAACTTTTCCTGTTCTTAGAACTTCGTATAGATAGAACCATATAGTATGTACTCCTGTAGAGGGCTGCTTTCATTCAGCATAGTGTTTTTGAGATTCATCCATATTTTTGCACATATTAATAGTTTGTTCCTTTTTATTAATGTGTAGTATTCTGTGGTGTGGATATACCGCAGTTTTTTGGCTATTATGAATAAAGCAGCTATGAACATATTTATACAAGACTTTTATGGGCATGTTTTCATTTTGCTTGAGTAAATTCCTAGCGATGGAATTTCTGGGTTATAGGGTAGACGAATGTTTAGTTTTATATGAAATTGCTAAGCCACTTTCCAAAGTGGTGTGCTATTCTTGGGAAACTTTTTAAAAACACCACCTCTCCACCCTCGCCCAAGTAATTTTTAATTAGTTAATTGGTCAGGAGAGGGCCCCAGGCATAGGTATTTCCAACATGCTTACCTGACGGCTGTGATATGCAATTGGAGGTGAAAGTCACTGAAGGCTTAACATTGAACTCCAGGTGAAAGGCCTTTGGCTACCTATGATAAGTGCAAAAAAAATTTTTTTTTTTTACTTTGAAAAGTAGCCTTCTGCTGCCATTCCCTGCTATAAATACTTTGCGGGTATTTTAGGATTATTTAGACATCACAGTGCAGGTTTTAAAGTCAACTTTTAATCCCAGTTTTGCCACTTTGCCTAACTTTGAGCAAGTTACTCATCAATTTCCTCTTCTGTTAAACAGGGTTTCTACTATGTATTCCAAGGTTATGAGGATAAAAGTACCTGACTCAAAGAACTTTCTGAACTTTTCTATAGGACCAGGGTAGGAATAGAGTTATCCAACCCTCCAGATGAGTGGGATTCCTTAGCTCTGCCCTTCTGAATAAAGGCAACTGACAGTCCTTTTCCTTGGTTCTGTAATATGGCTCTGAATGGTGAGGCTGCAAATGTCAGAGACTATAGAGCTGTCACCACCTTCCTATAATGACTGAAGTATAATTACCTCTTGTCTTACAAATATGTAAAAACTACAAATCAGTGGGATAGGGATTTTGAATTGGTTTTCCGTTCCTGATGGTGACTTGGGCTGAACTATTCACTGTCCCCGTGTGACCAACAACATACCTTTGCAAAACTGCTGGTTAGCATTGATATAAAAAGAACAGTAAAGCGCTCTCTAGCAAGTGAGGTCATAGTTTATTCTTGCTTCATTGGCTCTTGATTACTGGGCATTGAGTCAAGAACAACAAAAACAAACAAACCTACTGACATCTGATCCTTACCATCTGAAGCCTGGCCCTCTCACCCTGAGGTGACGGACTCTGGTTCCATTTTATATGGTGCCGGTCCAGATTTGACTGAACTGGCCTCTGAGCCTTACAGGAAGCTGGTGTGTGTGGCTCCTGGTCAGGTTTTACATCAAATGCTCAGTACTTGTTGGAAGAAAAAAATATATACCTCCTTAAGGGGTCTTATAAGTGATGTGGATTCTCTCATTGTTCAGCCATTTAAATGAAGATTAGGAAGTTAGCACCAGGAAGAATGCAGTTGCAAATAACAGGTTTTCCCACGTGAGATAGACTGGTGTGGGTATAGAAGAGGCTCATGAATCCGCTTAGAAGTGCCAGACTTTAGCTCCTTTCTGAACAGGAGGGCTGAGGAGGATTTTCCTTCATGTCCTCCACAGACAGCTATCGAAAAGGTAGGGTTTTCAGAGTAGCTGGGATTGCTCTGGGCTCCAGTTATAAGTATAGAAATCCAGGGTAAAGGATGGCTGCAAATGAGCCTCTTTTCAAGTTTTTTGGTCTTCCTGAGTGTCTGTCTGTGGAAGCTGTATGCTTTTGTAAGGGGGTACAGGATAGAAGGGGCAAAGGAAAGAGATCAGATGGCCTGCTATCTGAAGCACATGCCTAGCTTCAATACTCCCCTTTTGGGTTGGTTTTATTCTGTAATGTGTCCCCTGAGAAGACAGACTAAGCAGCCTGGGTTACCCTGCAATTTCTCCAAACTATTTGCATGAAATACTGCAGGCAAAAAGTCTAGCCTCTGATTGGCTGTTGCTAGGTAACAACATAATCATCAGGAAATTAGGCTGTCCTTTTTTTTCCAACACGGAGTATGTGTGTGATTGCAGCGTTGTGCAGGAAGAGAGAGGGAGTGGAACAAAGAGAGATAAATGGGATGGTCTTGAAGGCGGGGACACCACAGCCACCAACCTGCATCCCACGGTAGGACAATCTGCTTTGGGTTGGGCTCTTTACTCAGTCAAGCCAATATTGGTACATTTTCCATTTTTATGAGAATGAGAAAGCTAGCAGGGCCTTGCAGACAGCTATGAAGCAACTTTGACATTTGAAGTGATTTTTAGAAGCAGACGTAGTGTTTGATATCTGGGAATGACTCTGAGTGAGGGTGAATAAATGAATGTCTGGAGAATGCGTGCAGGCAGATGAGAATCCATTAGTGTGGCTGTAGAATGCCTGCAAGGAACAGAACGTGAGAAGCGGATGTGAATGAGGCGTGTGACCGAAAGATAAAGCATGCTTTAGGGTGTGGAAGGAAACCCCAAAAACTGAAGTTGAGAACTGTGTCTGTTATAAGTCCGCCAATATTTAGGCATGTGGTTCTAATGTTATTCAGCCAGGCAATCCTCAGCCTACCCTTCTGCCTGGTTAGACTTGGTAGGTAGAAGAAGAGGCAGTAATATGAAGAGAGCATTTGCATGTGTGTGCATGTATTTATGTGTGAACATGTGTGAGCACACATAGCTGAAGCACCTAGTCCATTTTCAAGATTGTGTCCTAGGATAATGTATAGAGCCCTGACAAGTGCACAGCCATACCTGGACACTTCCACTGGGTAATGAATATCCATAAAGACCCTGAGCATTTTCCTTTCCCTTCATGCTAGCCCCAGGTGGCCTTCCCGTCTCTAACTCCCTTATCTTGCCCTCCTTTTGAGTACCCTGGCAATGACCCTGCCCTTACACTAGACCCTCAGTTGCCATTCTGCATACTTTATTGGCTTGCTACAACCCCAGGCAAGCTAATTGCCTTTTGCCATTCATTGTCTGCCAGATTAATGACTCTTCCTGTGTCTGGTTGTCCATAACACCTCCTCTGAGATTCCTCTGTGCACTACTCCCTCCCTGGCTTTTCTTTCCCTTCTTTCGCCCTCCTCAGCTCAGCCTCTCTGAGCTCCACACCTGAATTTTCAGAAGCCACTTAATTTAAATGCTGAAATAGAAGCACTGCCATTTTTTGCCTGATTGAAGGAGATAGTCCCAGGCATAATGCAGAAGGAACTATTTTGTAGGAGTGGTAAAAATATGCAAACGTATCAGGAGCAAGGCAGAATGTGTGCCAATAACCAAGATGCAGAAGAGAAGATTCTCCCAACCACACAACCCCCACAATTACTTGCTGTCTAACAAGACTGAAAGCTCCTGCCCTGGAGGAAAAAGCCATCACTAACTTATAATGGCTCAAAGTCCCTTTCTCAGTACATATTCTTTTTTTTTTAAAGATGACCGGTAAAGGGATCTTAACCCTTGACTTGGTGTTGTCAGCACCACACTCTCCCAATTGAGCTCACCGGCCATCCCTATATAGGGATCCGAACCCGTGGCCTTGGTGTTATCAGCACCACACTCTCCCAAGTGAGCCGTATTCTAAATGGAATGAACCTGGTGTTCTGCAAAGCCTCCAGGCCCTGAAGCACAGATTCTCTTCCCTGTCTATCTCCAGCAGTGATTTTCATTACCTTTCAGTTCTCAATTCTTCATCACAGCTGTCGTATATGTTAAAATAGAGAATAATCTCTGTTCCACCTCTGCTTCCCCAGCATTCTCCAAGACGGTGGTTCTCAAAGTGTGGTACCTGGGCTAGCAGCATCAGAAATCTGGGGTTGGAGCTCAATAATCTGTTTTAACAAACCCTCCAGGTGATTCTGATGTATGTTAAAATTTGAGAACCATTGTGGGCCCGAAATTTTGTATTCTTAATAAGTTTGTAGCTAATTTTGACCACTCTGAAAATCTCTGCTCTAAGAATAAACAATGAGAGACCATGTGTAATGGTAATGATCTCCTTCTACCTAGAATTCCTCCTCCCCATTTCCAAAGTCACAATCAAACCCATCTTTAAAGACCCAGCCCAAATGAAACTTCAGCTGATTCAACCTAAAGTTATCACTTTACACCTTATTACATTTCAGGGGTCAGCAAACCAGGACCCATGGGTCAAATCCAGCGCATAACCTGTTTATGCAAAGCCCTCAAGCTAAGAATAGTATTTACGTTTTTTTAAATGGTTGGGGGAGGAGGATCAAAGAAGAATATGCAACGGAGATCATATGTGGTCTTCGAAGCCTAAACTATATATATACTATCTGGCCCTTTACAGAAAAATTTTGCTGACTCCTGTTATGTTTATTTATGTACTTTTCTTATTTCTTCTCTTAAACTGTTACTCCTTGGGAACACAGTCAATATCAGAATCATTTTTGTATTCTGTTGAGTAACTAAACACATAATAATTGTGCAGTAAATATGGAGAGGAGGGATGGATGGGGGTTGGGTGAGCTAGTTAGGTGGCTGACTTGTGTTCAAAAAAAGATCAACTTTTCTACTTAGCCACTTTGTGGCTGCCCCATCCATGAAGTAAGAACAATGGTTTCCTCCACTTTAAGTAGATAATGAGCATCAGGAAGTTCATACTAATGGAATTTATTCTTTTCATTAGTAACTAGAATGATGAAAACCAGTTAGGAGCTGCCCTGCAGCTTGAAAAACAAGATTAGCATTTAATGCTCATAAATGGAAAAGTTAAAAAAAAGTACAGGTGGATTTCTGGTGTCCAGTAAAAGGTCTTCATGGAATTGTATACTACCAGTGTTAGAAGAGACCCTAGAGGCAATGCTGCATGAATTACACCTGCCGAGTGGTTGCCTGGCCTCTGCTTGAACACCTGCACCGACCAGACACTTAATTCCTCATGAAGCAGCTCATTCCACTTAACAGTTCCCGTTGTTAATAAGTGCTTTTTTCTGCTGAGTTTAAATCTACCTCCTTATAATTTCCACCCTGTAGTCCTAGTTCTGCCTACCTTAGTTATCAAAATTAGTCACCTAAGTTTTATTAATATGAGAAAAGAAGTAAGGTAGAGTTATACTTGACTGGAAAAATTGTGCAGGGTTGAGGGGAAACTACCCATTTAGATCACTTTCCCCTGCCAATAGTAGAGATTGGGTTACAAATATTAGAAGCTAAAAGCCTATAGGTATGCCGAGGGAGAAAAAGCGAACTTATGAGTATAAAATAGAATAGAACATTCCAAGTATGATAGAAAGCAAAAGGCTGGTAGCCACAGTAGGTCATAGGCTGGCCACAGACATGCAGTATATTTCTGCTAGAAAGGAATGTTAATAGCAATTAAAGGCTATTATTTGGGACAAATGAGAGTAAGGAGGCCCCAGAGCTGGACCTGGGGGACTCTGGAATTGCTTTGTGATTCCAACACTATGAAATAGCTGCCATGACAAGTTGCTGGGGCAGAAGCAGAGCAGGAGAAAGCCTCAGGAATGGCTGAGTCCCCTAAATGGTGTCTGGGCCACAGCAGTGAGGGCCTTGAGAGGGAACTGTCCGAAGGAAGAAGGAAGAAGGGAGTGGAGACAGGAAGCTAAAATATCAAGTCGTACACCTGTTCACAGTGCATTCTAATCTTAATATTAATTCAGATAACTTGAAAACTGATAAATCAATCATTGCGTGAGAAATAGCCCCAAGAAGAGTGCTTATTGAACGTTCACTTCCTCTCTGGATTTCTAAAGCACCTTTACTGCACAGCTTCGAGTTTTGTGGAGAATTTAATCTAGTAATAGCAATCGCCAACTAGCTTCTAGCATCTCGCTTTCCCCCATCTTCCCAAAACACATATGTACACGAGTGCACTTATGTGAACACCTGTGCTATGGGCTAATGTCGGAATCCTGTTCGTGATGCCAATTATAAAGCTACGTGACCACACCAGTTGTCGGGCTCTTTTACCTGCCGGTAATCTTGCCAACTGGGCCGATTGTAAAGCTAGGGTTGGGTCTGGAGCTCACAGAACCCTCAAGTATCTTTTTTCTCTGGGGAAAAAGAAAGCCTGAGCTGTGTTAGATGTTTTAAGTGCATTATTTCACCTATTCTCTAAAACAAACTAATGAAATCTGTACTATTCTGCCCATTTTACAGAAGAGGAAAATGAGGCACAAAGAGGTTAAGTAACTTGGCCAGGGTTGCATTCATATATACGATGCTTGTGCATTTTCATAGTACTGAACTTCTCTCTCTTCCTAAACTCTCTCTCATGACACTGCATTTGTGTTATTCTTGTTTCCAAAATGCTTTCCTGTATCTATTTTGTATCATTTTTCCAAAAGCTCTATGAGGTGAAAGGTAAGGTATTATCATCTCCACACTCTGCTGATGCATCACTCCCAGCTAGTAAATAGTACAGCTGGGTCTAGAACCCAGACTTTATGACCAGAAGCTTCTACATCTACCCTCTACAGTGACCAGAGTCCCCATACCCATCACTTCAACACCTCGTATCTCTCATTTTCCCCTTTTGCTCCATTCCCAAATCAAAATTTATGCATCCTGGGCCCCATTTATTGAGAGTAGTAATCTGGACCAACACATCTGAGTAATGGTGTAATGGCTACTAATAGTTTCAAAGGTACCTTCTCAGATGATGCTGTATTTTCACAGGTGCTTCCCTGTCTTTAACCTAGGGGTCCTCATCAGGGGGTTAAGATCTACCAGTAGAGCTTCAAACTTTATTCATTCCTCACTTAACAAATATTTACTGTTGCTGGCCAGGCACTATGTTAGGCATTAGGGATCTAAAAATAATAGAGCCATTGCTTGGTGAGAAAATCAGTGGTCTTGCTATGTCATCAAAGTTCAGAGGAAGGTACCAAATCCAGCTGGGTAGAAAAGGGAAGCTTCTAAAAGGAGTGGACATTACAGTTGAATCACAAAGGATGAATGGGTTCAGGCCAGGGAATACTCAGGCAGAGGGAACAGTCTGGGCAAAAACATAAGACAAAGACTGTGACTAATTCTGGAATCTGCTGTATGTGGGCACACAGTAGGCGATGAGGCTGTAGAGAAGCAGGAAGTTCTCTAAACTGAGTGCTGCCAACATTCTCGCCTTTCCCCATGGAGTTATTTTGGAATTTTTATCAGGGAAGAAACTGTTTGGTAACTCCCCCATCCCACCCCCTCCATCTCTTTCAGGAACTTCGTTATGGGCATCAGAATCCCCCAGGGGGCCTGTGAAAACACAGGTTGTTAAGCTCCATTTCCAGAATTTCCAATTCAGTGTGTCTGAAGTGGGACCCAAAACTTTGCATTTTTGGAGAGTTGCCAAGGGACCATATTTTGAGAACCCCTGCTTTGGAGCATGCAAAGCTCTTACGTTATAAGGCTGTTTTTTGTGTCTTTGCACTCTTTTTTTACCATTAGTTTCATTTGACTTCTTAGGGTAGTATTTAGATGCTAGGATTTAGTATCTGGCAGTATATTAGTGTTATAGGACTGCTGTGACAAAGTATGTACCACAAACTGGGTGGCTGAAGATGACAGAAATGTATTGTCTCACAGTTCTGGAGTCTAGAAATATGAAATTATGATGTCTCCAGGGCCATTCTACCTCTGAAATCCTTTTTCGCCTCTTCCTAGCTTCTGGTGGCAGCTGGTGGTCCTTGGCTTGTGGCAGCATAACTCCAGTGTCTGCCTCCATCTTCACGTGCCTGTCTTCTCCCTGTGTGTCTGTCTCTTCACATGCGTTCTTTTATAAGAACACAGCTCATATTGGATTAGGGTGCATAGAAGATACAGGATATATATATTGCCCTGCCTTAGAGCACTGAGACTAAAGCTGCCTGAGTCTAGACAAAACTCACCTTCCTGCTCAGTCCGCAAACATTCAGCATTTGCATAATGTGGCTTTAACTATATATCCCTTCCAAATGAGATCAAAACCTTTCTTCCTCATATTCTTCAACCAAACAGCACCAGCTTATAATATAAATACTTGATATAGTCTGCCTTTTATAAACTTCGTGGAAAACAGTAAAGTTTCAGAGTTTATTCATTAAATTGATGGTGTTCTGTTTCATATGAAATCATTCTGTTTTGATTGGTAGGACTATATGATCAGCTTTAAATTCTCATCCTTTACTTCTGTCTTTGTTGGCCTTCATCTATTTACTTTATTTTCTAGAGACACTAAAGGTGGCAACATGCAGAGGACTAGGGAGAGAAAGGGAATTTTTGAGGAGGTTTGAGCAGGATCCATTTGGACCACTCCCAGTGTGTCGTAGCTTCAGTCTGCTGCCAGTGGCACATTAGACTGGTGCAATTCAGGATACTTATGTTCAGCAGCAACCTGGAGGTGCAAGGAGGGCTCTCCTAGCTCCCCTAAGTCTAGGGAATCTGCACCTTCTGCTACTATTGCCTTGTGCCCGTGACAGAGAGGCAACCAAAGAACAGAGGCAGAGCCACAACAAAGGAACACCCTCACCCTGCCTTTTCAAACTCGCAGTAGTAGTGAGCCTCTACAGGCATGACAATACCAGCAGGCATTATGGGGCTGAGTAGACCTCCCACTTCCTGTCAGGCTCTGATTCCATTATGAAAAATCTCACCCCACCCTACCCCAGGGCTTCAGGCTAGATTTGGAGAGCTCTGTTCTCAGTATCTTTCTCTTCTGCTTCACTGGAACCTCTATCAGGGCTATAATCCATACCAAATGGATTTCCCTGACCCAGGGGACAAAAGCCTAGTGTTTCCTAGACTTGGCGGCTCCTGGGAGGGCAGAACCATCAGCATTTCTCCACAGCTGGGCTCAGGCCCTGTGGGCAGCAGAGACCAGTAATAAGATCACTATTCAAGCCAGTTACAGTCAGCACATCATCCAAAGTGGTCCCTTGTGGCTGAGAAGAGAGAACTGACTGAAACAGGAATCACAGCCCTTCAGAGCGTGGGCTCACACAAAACAACACAGTGAGTTGGAACCCAGAGAAAAACAGACTTCTAGTTCTGGATGTTAGCCATTAATGAGATTTGGCTGTGGTTCATGGTGGGAGTCCACAGCGATGGGTGGCCTTGGCAAAGAAATAAGGAACTAGTTAGAAGGAAGAGAAGGGAGGAATAAGAAGAATTAAAAGGAAATTGAATAGGGGTGGGTAAAATGCTTAAAGTCTAGATACTGTGAAAGTTTGAAGGATTCAGATTTTCTAATGTGGGACACCAGAGGGCAAGACATAATGAAAGTCCACAGATGCTTCAGTAGCCCTTATGGGGATTCCAGAAAGCTTCCTTTACTTCTCAGCAGCCCCGAGCTTTGAGGTAGAAGGAAGGTGGAAGTGGGGAGATATGAAAACTTTGGTTCCAAGAGGGAAACTGTAGAAGAATGAGTTTGAAAGCTACCATATTGGTCCACACTTCCTAATTAACTATGTTTCTTTCTAACTCAAGTTCCCTTCCACTAGGAGACCAATAAGAAAGTGAAATATAGCAAACGCCAACCCTCTGGTTCAATAAGTCCCTACCACCATGAAGACACTAGGTTTTCTAGGAGTGCCTTCCATGGTACTGGAGAAGAGTCAAAGGAGCCATGTCACCTTGAGTAAGTCACTTTCTTCCCCAAAAACTGGGCCTCCGCTTTAGCATAGAAAAAACAAGGAAGATTATGGTAATCTTGATATGCTTGATGGGTACACATGCATATTATCCTTTATATATATATTATATAGAGAGATTATTTTTTAAGTAAAATATTTAATGGACATTAACGGATAAATAAGGGACTAAATTCAGTGATCTCAGTTCCTTTCCAACTCTTAACATATAGTATGCTCTGACATGGACTTTGCCTAATGTCATTGAAATAATGGCTCGAGGTGAGGTTATGGGTGAAGTTGCAAAGAGTATCACAGGAAGAACACTAGTTTGGAGTCAGACCTCATTTTTCTGTGATAACCTCAGATAAATTACTTAGATAAGTTTATCATTGACAAAATTGGGATAATAATACCCACCATATAAGGGAGGTTATGAGTATATAAAGCAGCTAATATAGTGCTTGACAAGTAGTAGGCATTCAATAAATTGTCACTATTATTAGTATAGACACCATGGATGGAAGGTACTGAGGTTAAATCATAGATGGTTTATGTTTTAAACTGGTCAGGGAGAATTCTATGGATGAGATGAAAATTAAACTAAGCTTTCAGATGAGTAGGATGTAGTGCATTGCATTTCAAGCACCTCTGTTCAACAAATGTTTATGGAATGAATTACCAGAAAATAGTATATGGGAAAATAGGACATGATCCCTGTTCTCCAGGAATTCAGAGTCCCAGGGGGAAGACAGACTCCCAAGCAAATAGCTTTCTTGTAATATTACATTGTAAGTGCTAGGACAGAGGTAAGCACAGCATGCTGCAGGAGCAGCCATCCAACTAGGTGGCTAAAAGGAAGAAATTAGGACCTAATTTGAAGGAAGCAAGAGAAGAAGAGTTGGAGGAGTTTGCATTCAGTGCATGTTTCATGGGAGAGTCAAGTTGCTTTGAAGATAAGGAGTTAGTTAAGTGAAAAATAGAAGGAAGGCATTTAAGGGGAAGGGGTCGGCGTGAGTAGAGCCACAGCAGTAAGCCAGAGAGGTAGGAAGGTGTCACAACTTCAGGTTGTTTGGAGTGATTCTGAGCCTAGTGAGAGTGTAGTGTGGAAAGGAGTGGAAAATGAGGCCAGGAGGACGGGCAGGGTCAGATCGTGGAAGGCTTCACATACCACATGAGCAGCTTAGCGAGGAACTGTGTGGGCCCAAGAACCAAAGTAATTTAACAAATGGTGTAGGATAGTCATCAAAACAGCCTGGAGCTGGCATAAAAACAGACACACTGATCAATGGAACAGGATAGAGAGCCCAGAAATGAATTCACATGTTTGTGGTTAATTAATTGATTTTTGACAAAGGTGCCAAGAACACACAATGGAGAACGGACAGTCTGTTCAATAAATGTTGTTGGAAAACTGGATATCCACAAGCAGAACAATTAAATTGGACCCCAACTTCACACTGTATACAAAAACCAATTCAAAATGTATTTAAAGTCTTAAATGTAAGACCTGAAATTGTAAAACTACTAGAAGAAAACAGAGGGGAAATGTTCCATGACATTGGTCTGGGCAAAGATGTCTTATATATGACTCCAAAAGCATAGGCAACAAAAGCGAAAATAAACAAATGGAATTGTTTCAAACTAAAAAGCTTCCACACAGCAAAGAAAACAGTTAATAGAGTGAGGAAACAGCCCGTGGGTTGGGAGAAAATATTTACAAAGCATACATCTGATAAAGGGCTAATATCCAAAATACATAAGGAACTCAAACAACTCAATACCAAGAAAACAAATAACCCAATCAATAAAAGGGCAAAGGACCTAGATAGACATTTCTTAAAAGAAGACATATAGCTGGCCAACATGTATGTGCAAAAGTGCTCACAATCACTGATCATCAGGAAAACACAAATTGAAACCACAACAAGATATCATCCCACACCTGTTAGAATGGCTCTTATCAAAAAGACAAAATATAACAAGTGTTGGCAAGGGTGTGGAGAAAAGGCAACTCTGGTGCACTGTTGGTAGGAATGTAAGTTAATACAGCCATTTGGAAAACAGTATGGAGGTTCCTCAAAAAAATAAAAATAGAATTACCATAGGATCCAGTAATCCCACGTCTGGGGATATATCCAAAGGAATTGAAATCACTATTTCAAAGAGATATCTGCACCCCCATGTTCATTGCAGCATTATTCAGAATAGCAAATATATGGAAGCAACTGAGGCGTCCATCCTCAGATGAATAGATAAAGAAAACGTGGTGTGTGTATGTATATATACACAGTGTAATACTAGTCAGCCTTTAAAAGGGGGAAATCCTATCATTTGTGACAACACTGATGAACCTGGAGGACATTATGGTAGTTGAAAAAAGCCAGGTACAGAAAGATCAGTACCTCATGATCTCACTTATATGTGCAGTGAAGTAGACAGTAGAATGATGGTTCCAGAGGCTGGGGGGAGGGAGCAGGTGGGTAAAGGGAAGATGTTGATCACAGTGTACAAAGTTTCAGTTAGACAAGAGGAATAACCTTTAATGATCTATTGCACAGAATTGTGACTATAATAAATAACAATGTATATTTTTAAATTGCTGAGAGAGTAGATTTTAAATATTCGTAACACAAAAATTAAGTATGTGAGGTGATGTATTTTTTAATTAGCCTTATTTAATCATTCCACATTCTAAACATATCAAAATACAACATTGTACCCCATAAATATATATCATTATTATTTGTCAATTTAAAATAAAATTTTTTTAAATGTGACATACTTAAACAATAACAACAACAACAAAAATGGTGCAGGGACAACTGGATATTCACATGTCCAAACACAGAATTATCATATGATCCAGCAATTTCACTGCAACGTATACATCCAAAAATTGAAAGTAAGGACTCAAACAGATACTTATATGCCAATGTTTATTGCAACATTATTCACAATAGCCAAAGGTGGAAACAACCAAAGTGTTCATAGAGACAGAAAGTAGATTAGAGATTTCCAGGGGATAGGCAGGGGGACATGGGGAACGGGGAGTTATTGCTCAGTGGTTACAGAGTTTCTGTTTCGGGTGATCAAAAAGGTTCTGGAAATAAATAGTGGTGATGGTTGCACATTGTGATTGTAGTTAACGTTACTGAATTGCACACTTAAAAATAGTTAATCCCCTAGTCCTCTAGTCAGAGTCTGTCCTTTCCTCCTCTGTCCTTTCCATGAATGATTGAGAGAGAGCCAAAGAGAGAGCGCATACCTGAAAGACAGCTGTAGCTATCAAAAGCATGAGCTGGAACAGAGAGTACAAGGCAGAGAGAGAGCGGGCATGAGCATGCATGAGCATGCACTATCTGGGGAGTGAGAAAATGCCTGTGCATGAATGAAAGAGGGAAGGTGTGCTGACCAGGCTGGGGGAGAGAGATCCTCAAGCAGGGGGACACCACAAGTGAAGACAGAGAGAATGAAGCAGTGTGGCAAGGGAGCCAGTCCCCAAGAGAGCCAGAAGGAGCCAGATGCAGAGGAAGGCCCAGTCAAGGGTGAGTGGGGCCAGGAAAGAGTGTGGGAGAGGGAGCTCATTCATTAGTGAACTGGAGCAATCAGTCAGGATTAATCACACAAGGGCAAGAGGGCAGGAGAGTAAGCAAGAGTGAGGGGGAGAACATGCTGGAATTCAAGAGAGCCAAAGCACAGCAAGGTGAGTGTGAGCACACAGAAGCAGCTGTCAGAGACCAATGGAGAGAGGGCGAGTGTGGGCACAGGTGTAAGAGAGAGTAGGGATGAGGGGCAGGAATAACAGTGGCAAAGCCAGGGGCTGGAGGAGCAAAAGCTAGTGAGACAGGAAAGGCAAGGGTGCCAAGAATGAGAGTGAAGAGAGAAGGGAAGGGCATGCTTGCCGCAGAAAGGAGGAGACAGTGGGCAGGAGAGTTCAGCAAGTGCATTGGGCCTGTGTCCCCAGGCTACTAGGTCAATCTCTCTCCCCAGCGTGGGGAGCAGTGGCTGCCCTTGCTGGTGCAGCATTTCTGTAAAGGAGTGCCATGCTTTCTTTAGAATTTCATCTTGTTTTGTTTCTCAGCAAGAGTTGAGTATACGCTGTCCACAGTATCCACCCTGGCTTCTGCCAGAGGAAAACAAACAGAGCCGAGGCTTGGTCATCTAGAATGTGGATTATCCTATCCTCTTACTTTGCTGTGGCTGCTGCCCTATTTTGCTATATTATTTTTAATGTTTATGAGTACTTCAGTTGAGATTTCCTGGAGTGGGATGGAAAACAAGAACTGAAACCCAATTCTGGTCAACATTTTGGGAAAGGGAGGTGAAGCATTGAACCTTGGGATTCTGTAGAGTATTCCATGTTTGAACGGAACTATCATTTATTAATTTGTTGCTTGGTGATCCTTAAAGTTTCAATTGAGCCTCATCTCTACAACTAGTTTTTCAGTTTCTTCAAGATCAGGAATTGTGCCTTCTACCACTTTCTATTTCCCTCCCTAGAACATAAGATAAGGTGGATTTCAACAGAGCAGGGCACAGGAAATACTTGTTGACTTTGCTGTTTCATTGATTCCTGCATCATTTTTATCATCATAAGCATTCTTAACGAGTGAGAAGACATAATGAGGCCCAGAACTGAGTGCAGCTTAGAACAAAGGGAATTCATGGACAAGAGCCTTTGCCCTGTGGCAGTAAGAGCAGTACAAACATTAGGAGAAATCACTGCTGAAAAACCCAGGTCATGAGCCCAGTTCGCAGACTGTTACACTGCCTTGGAAGCCATAAGCAACTTGCTGCTTGCCACCTGGGAGTGGCTTGGGTTTCCTGACCCCCAACATTCCTGTCTTTCAGCCTTCGCCCACACTTTTTTCAGCCCACAATGAAACCCACCCAGTCTGAAGAAAGCAGCCTGAGGAACAAACCCCACACTGAGCAGCACTGGGGAGATGACAGCAGGACATTAATGACTGTTTTGGTTCTTTGAACTAATCAATGCTTTCATTAATGTGAAAAATCATATTTTCTTCATGTATTAAATTGATACAATCTGTAAGCAAAGGATTGGATGTCTATGATGGGCTGACAAAGAAATGTTATTTTTACATGTAGGAAGGAATGGGTAGAAGGAAAATCTTATAAATAGAAATAAGAATTTTAGGACTAGCATGAAAGAAGAAAAAGAGAGGAATATGAACTAAGATCTGGGTGTGTCTTTCCCACTACACTTTCCTTCTTCCCCAGCCCCACTCCACTCCCAAGCACATAGTCTCAAGGAATGTCCAACTTCCACTTCTGATTGTGAACCATGGGGTGGTCCCTGAAGGGATTTCTGGCACTCCTAACTGACTGAGATAGGAGGTTCCAAGAGGCTCAGCCAATTCCATCTTGAGAGAAGCCTGATCTGTTGGAACTGGACAGTGGGGACCAGGCTGGGGACAATATTAAAAACCAGAATAATAGCCAGTTTTTATGGAGCACTCAGTATATGCTTAACATGGCTGAGCACTTCATACACCGTTTTTTTTTTTAATGCTCCCAACAAGCTGCATACTATCACCTTTGACATATTAAGAAACAGAAAGTCAGACAAATATGACTTCCAAGGTTTCCCAGCTAGAAAGTGTCAGAGCCAGGACTCAAACCCAGGTGTTTCTGAGTCTAAAACCTGAGATTTTAACCAAATTGCTAAATGTAGTAAGTAGCTTGCTCAGCATTAGATTCAGAGAGCACGCAGTAAACACATAATAAAGAAAACGGAGACTTCAAACATACTTGAAGCTCTCCTGGCTTTGAAAACAAAACAAAACAAAACAAACACTACTGTTTATTTTACTGCCTCCTTATTTGCCTTTTTCTCTCATTCTGTTCTCTCTAGATTTTTAATCCTACTTCTTTCACTAGCTGGCTGCATAAATATGGACAAATAAGTTCTCTGATGTTCGGTTTCCCCACACCAGAGAGGAAGAGGTTGATGGGGTGAGAGATGCTTCCTAAGGAGAAGGTTAGAGGAAATCTGCCTCCTTTACTGGTGTTTATCTCCTGTGGCAGAATGAACAGGTCATAAGCTTTAGAATCGGGCAGACCTTGCCCAATTTAATTTTAAATCTTGCCTAGTGAACCACGCCTGGCCCTGTCCTCTGAAGGTAAGTGTGTCCCAAGACCTCAGTTCACAAGTGGCCCCACCTCAGGCTGTTTGGAAAGCTGATGCATATATGGTGTTCTCTAGTAAGCATTTGTTAAACACTTCACTTCTGCCTCTTCCCCCTCAGCATCAGCCTGCTCTTCTGCCATCTGAGCGCCCTGACAGTGCCACTCTATAGGCCATGGAGAATGAGCTGCCAGTCCCACATACATCCAGCAGCACCAGTGTCACAAGCAGTACCAGCGGGGCCAGTAGCAGTGCTGGCTGTAACAATAGCAGCAGTGGTGGAAGTGGTCGCCCCACTGGGCCCCAGATTTCTGTGTACAGTGGTATTCCTGATCGGCAGACTGTGCAGGTGAGATTTGAATCGATTCAAGAATTGTGTTCCTTGATCATCTACAGGGCTAGCCAGGAGGAGGGGTTGGCATGGCCTGGGGAGAATACCTGGATGTTGACTCTGGAATGGGCATATGGTGTAAGTTAGTGGATATATACTTGTGCATAGTTAGAGGAGGGGGGGCAAAGCAAGATGGGTCCAATCAAGGAAGTTTGGAGAGAGGGAGAATGCTTAGCAGATCAGAAAAACTCCTTTCTTGTCTGATGGTTCAGCTCCCAGAGTGCTGTTTTGGGAGGATAGGTGTGTGAAAGTAGAAAGTCAGACAAGTAAAAATAACAAACAGAAACAATGAATAGGCTCAACTCCACTATCTGAATGACCATTGCCCTGTAAGAAACAAATCTAAAGACAGCATTTCAATGACAGCTTTCAAAGACAATCCTTTGTGTTTGCAGCTTTTTATCTTCTTTCCTAAAGCAGCAGTTTGCAAAGTGCTACCCATGAGGCCTTCCAGGTGATTGCACATTGTTCCAAACTGTGATCATAGCCATGTGTTGCCACCCACTGTGTGTCCAGCAATGTGCTCAGCATTTTGCACATTTATCTGCTTCTCCTCCAGCTGTGAAATGACTATTATTATGCACAATTCTGTAGTTGGAAAAACTGAGGCCCAGAGAAGGCAGCAACTTGTCCAAGGTCATTCAAGTAAAGACAAAAAGAAAAAAAAGTTGAGCCTAACTCACCCCAAACCTGTGTTCTTAATCATTAGTGTCTGTTTCAGGTTCCCAGATAATATAGGCAGAAAAGAGAGACCACAGGCGAGAAGTATTTACACTAAGTAATTTTGCTATCACAGTTTGGATATACTAGAAAAGTGACATCATCCTGCTTTGGCCCTAGGCCCAGATAAAGGGAAGAAGCCACAGCAGACAGTGAGAGGGCCTGAAAAATCTAATTACAGAAGACACCATCAGATACTCTGGACTCTTCCCTCTCCCAGCTATCTCTACCTCATAGTTAATACAACCATGTTTCCTGATCCCACCCTTGCCTATCCCCTACCCCCGCCCCTGGCCTCTTCCCCTGACCCCTTCATGCATGAGTGTTTTTGCTCTAGTTTCCAGCAGCTGACACTAGGACCTGCCAACCTTCTACTACTCATCACAACTTTAGGCAAAAGGGATTTGGGGTTTATGCTCTGGCAAGTAGAGTAACCCAAGATCATACCCAAACAGAACCATTAGGGGCTCTTTTTGTTTCTGTTCATTTATATCCTCTAGTGAGGAAGAGTCACAGCCTCTCATCTACTACTGGATGAACTGCTGGGAAGGTCACTTTCAGGAGTCTAAGGAACATAGAAAAGCCTAGGTAAAAGGCATAAGAACAAATAATTCTGGGGAGAACAGGGGATAAAAAGAATAGAGTTCATATAAAACAGGATCTCAGGAGAGTACCCTGAAGAGGAGTGGAATCTGAGGGAAATGTGGAAGAGTTGGGATGGGATGGGGGTGTCTGGGGAGACACCAGAACCCATGGAGAATCTGTGATGACAGCCTGTTTTCACAGAATCCCAGATCTGAGCCCAGGGGTTGTTTTGTCCTAGAGCCACCAGCCCTAGAAATCATGCTAAGCTCCCAACCAGAGGCTCACTTGCTGGGGCAGAGCCCAGGGTTGGGAGCAGCCCTGTCTGTGGCCAGGGACTCAGCAGAGCTAAGGGCAGGAAGAAGACTGAAGCCTGGCCGGGGAGAGTGTGGGGCACCAACCGGGAAGGGAGGGAAGGAGGGCAGCCAGTAAGGAGAAGGGAGGAGATGTGTCTCTGGGCCTCATAAGAAGACTGGGGGAAAGTGTTCACTTTTCTTTGTTCCTGGGGTGAGGGAGGATGGGAGAGCAGCCTTTTGTCATTTCCTCTAGACTGCTGCTCAGACAATCCCTTCAGGAAAGAGGGAAGAAGCAGTGAGGCCAGAGGATGGGAGACAGCAGCTAAAAAGAGCATTGGAGAGAAAGAGAGAGGGAGGGAAAGAATAAAAGAAAAATGTAGCATTCCTGTGGCCTTGGCCTGCTCTGCAAGGCCAAGGCAACCTTCTTCTGAGGAACTGAGGACTTTCCAGGAAGCTGTGGGCAGAACCTGGGAGCTGCACCAAGTCTGCCTTGAAGCCCCAGCCTTCAAGGAGAGGATGTTGCCTTTGCCTACGTTCTGGTTCGGCTGGCTATCACTAAAGCCGGGACAGGCCCCCCTTCTGATGTGGCTCTTTCTTCCCGCCACCTTGCTGAGCTTCACCTCCTCTGAGGCTGAAGAGTGGTGTGGGGAGGGATGCCTAATAAGCCTGGCATGGGACAGTCTCCCGGAGCCTCCCTGCTGCCCCAAGAGTTGGTTAGAGCAGCGCTGTGCTGCTTGGACACCTCACTAGGGCGGCCGACACAGGAGCAGGCCCTGTTGGGGAGGAGCTGAAGGGAGATGCAGGGTGGACAAGG
Source organism: Cynocephalus volans (assembly GCF_027409185.1). NCBI lineage: Eukaryota > Metazoa > Chordata > Mammalia > Dermoptera > Cynocephalidae > Cynocephalus > Cynocephalus volans. The sequence continues at coordinate 26,493,018 of NC_084467.1, read as the reverse complement.
TAGACATTCAGAAAGCCCTGCCACAACTGTCCTCCCACGCCCTGGAGAGTGGCCACTGGTCCTGGTGTCCTTCCTTCTCTGAGCAGTCAGGGAGGGCTGGGGTTGACAAGGCATTGCTGCAGAAGGGGCATGCTCTGTGGCCAGTTGCAGGCAGCAGCATGTCCCCTGTCTCCCGCCCTCTCAGGTGATCCAGCAGGCCCTGCACCGGCAGCCCAGCACCGCGGCTCAGTATCTGCAGCAGATGTACGCCGCGCAGCAGCAGCACCTCATGCTGCAGACGGCAGCCCTTCAGCAGCAGCACCTCAGCAGCGCCCAGCTCCAGAGCCTGGCGGCTGTGCAGCAGGTGAGAGTGGGCATGGCGAGGATGCAGGTGCTCACTGTCGCTGTCATGGCTGTGGAGGTGCAGGGAGAGCAGGCGGGCACTGCATGTGTGCTTCAGTGCACTCTCTTCCTGCCTCTTCACAGAGCCCTGTGAGGCAGGTGCTGTTGCCATCATCTCCTCCTGACAGGTGAGGAGCAGAGCCCAAGGTCACACGGCTAGTGAGGGGAGCAGCTGGAATGCTGCAGAGAAGAAGTACTGGGGGGAGCCCCTTTCTCAACCACATCACTGCACTACTAGGGAAGGGACAGTGGATTCCAAGGAGGCGTTCACCAGAGAAGAGCATTGCCTGTTCGGCTTGTCTGTCTGTTGTTGCTCTCTCTCCTCCTAGTGGCTGAGAACAACACATTCATTCATTCATTCACCCATTCAACAAAATGCTTTATGTAGCTACTATATGCAACTTTCATGTCAGGTACTATGTAGACTGTGGAGCCTGTCTTCTTGGAGCTGATAGTACAGAGATAGCAAGTAAACTGGAACCAAAATAGACAAAGAAACAAAATATTTAATTATCTAAGTTGTGAAAAGCACCATGACTGAATGGTAAAGAGGATGACCTTACTCTGGGTGGTCAGGAAGGCCTGTCTGCTGAGCTAACATTGAAGCTGACACCTGAAGGATGAGAAGAAGCTGGCAAGAGGAGAGGGGCAGGTTGGACACTCCACACAGTGTGTGTAAATTCTCAGCAGGGGAGCCCATGAGCCGGGTGTGATGGAGGGCTGGAGTGGCAGGCTGAGGAGAACTGGAAACACTGGGCAATAGGAATAGCTAGCAGCCAGAGTGCTTAGTGTCATGCTCTGCCTCATTCAGTCTTCTCAGCCGTCCTGCAAGTAGGCACTATTATCATCTCATCTGATGAAGGAGGACACTGGGCATGTGCTCACGGTCACACAGAGTAAGCAAGCTGGGGGTTGACTCTGGAAGCTGCTCTCCTTACCACTGTCCTAGAGTGCTTCCTGTGGAAGATGAGAGCCCAAGAAGTACTGGGAGAGGACTGGGACTCTAGTGACAGGAGTTTGTTCTTTTCTAGGCAAGCCTGGTGGCCAACAGACAAGGGAGCACTTCAGGCAGCAGTTTGTCTGCACAGACTCCAGCCCAGTCATCTTCGGTGAGTAGGATGGGCAAGTGGCAGGCAAAGCCCACAGCTCTGGGACCAGCCTCTTCCTCCTTACCTAAAATGTTCTTGAATCCCAGACCCCACTGTGGCGAATCCTTAGCCAGGTAGAATCATGGCTAGATTCTGTTGCTCTTGACAGAAGAAAACAGTGCATGCCTCTTTCTAACCCTTATATTCATAACCCTCATCACTTTTCCAATGTCAAAGCTCTCTGTTGATAGCTCAGTTCTCTCTACAGTGGATCCTCCCTGCAGCTCTGCACCTAGGCCAGTGATGGGGCAGTGCTGGGGGAAGCTCCAAGGCCCAAGGACCAGAGCTGGTCCTAAAGAAGGCTAAGTAAACCAAGGAACAGAAGAGGGGGAGAGAAACAAATGGATGCGGGGGACACACTTCACCACAACCTCCTGTTTCCTATTGCACGTGTCTCTCTCATCAGATCAATCTGGCAGCCTCCCCAGCAGCAGCCCAGCTCATCAACAGGGCTCAGAGTGTCAACTCAGCAACAGCCTCTGGGATTGCCCAGCAGGCTGTGCTCCTAGGCAACACATCTTCTCCAGCCCTGACTGCGAGCCAAGCACAGATGTATCTAAGGGCACAGATGGTGAGTACCCACAGCCTGGGCCATGGCTCACGGGGGCCGGGAGGACAAAGGCAACATAGCCGGGGGCTGGGAGATTAGAGAAGGGTGGGAAAGAAGTACTAGGGGACAGAGAGCAGGAGATAAGGGGTGGACTAAGGAAGAGTGGGCCTGGAAGGCTGAGTGGGGCTTTGGCACTGGCCCAATAACTCAGGGAAGGGTGGGATTCCAGGCTGAAATAGAGAAAGTTATCCATGATGCCTCCTTTCCTTCTCCTAGAGTGAAACAGAATTGTCCCCTTCTTATCAGAAATTACTTCTCAAAATTGATTAGGGTACACAATGCAAGGGTCCATGCCCAAGTGGTCCTGGACACTCTGGCATGTAAGATAAAAAGACACTGATGTCCATGTGCTCTATAGAAATGGGATCTTCCCCCACTGTGACAGTCCTTGCAAGGACTGGTCACCTCTAGCTCAGGGCCAAGGTGCATTCCAGCCCGTGGTGAAGGTGGCAGCCAGCTTCAGGGCATGCTACCACCTCCACTGCTCTCCCCACTGGGACCCTGTTCTAATCGGGATCAGGTGAGCATGTTTGGGCAGAGTGTCCTCAGAGTAGCACCAGCCCTGGACATGCATACCTAGAATCTCTCCTTTGCACCTGTCCCTAAGGACTGCAGAGGTCCATAGGAACCTAACAGGTTCCTAAGATTTGGATGAATTTCCTAGGAGAACAGCAACATACTCTCTGGGAGGCAATAACATACATACAGCTCCATGTCTGGCTCAGATCACTGTGAATCATAGCTCATACCCCACATTCTGAAGATTTCTCCCCTCAGCCCCTAGACACCATCCTGAAGACAATATAGTCCTCCCCTACCTGTGCTCTTGTGGCCAGAACTTGACACTTGGAGCTTTTCTAATCTTGCTTCTGCATTTTTGTTCTTGGCTCTGAGTTCATTGTGTGAGGCACATCTCCAGTCCCAGGGAATAGCCTCTTAGACACAGCATGAAATAGATTTCATTTCCCTGGGGAACTGAACAGCCACGTTGTGACACCGCCCAGACCTGCCTTTGTTTTCAGCTTACTTATCCCCATGTCCTACTCAGCAGCCCCAGCTGGGATCCTGACACCTGTCTGCCTCCCTCCCTGAAACAGGGCATGCACGTGCAGAGGAATGAGCATGGTGCGTCATCACTGAGTTCTAGGAAAAGTGCCTGTCGTGACACCAGCACATTCACACTGATACAGAGCTAGACACACATGAGACGGGGGTGTCACGCCGAGAACACCATATAACCTGCATCCCTGCAGGATGAGGCTCAGACACCAGTACAGCTCCAGGCAGTCTGGTTCCTCTACTGTTGTTGTCTCTAGGCCCCCCCAGATCTAAATTTGACTAGAAAATGACCAAGCAAATACATCTCATTTGATGCCTTCTGGAGGACAGTCTTGTTCTGACCAGCTCTTGGGTCAGGAGTGGTTAGACCTGGAAATGGTCCTAGGGCATCTGTCAGCCCAAGATCCCTGTTCCCCAGGATGTTGGGCAGATAGTGACTCCAGGGTGTCCTGAGAATACAGTCCCTTCACAGAGGTTCTGGAGGACACTTGACTTGGTTGCAGCCCCAGAGCGGCTCCCCCGCTCCTTCACTGTCCAGCCTGGGTCAGGATATTACAAGCCTCTTGAGAGTTTCAGGTGGTCCCCTTAGTCCCCTCCTTTTCTTGCCTCCCTATTTCTACTCCCTAGGCTTCCCCTAACTGCTCCCTGGCTAAGCTGTTCTGCCCTGTGGCTGAGCCCACATTGGGCAGGTAAAAGGCACCTCGTTTCCTGTGATTCCAGGCCCAGCCAGGTAACCTGGTGCAGGTAGCTAGGAGCCTAGGCGGCACTGTTCCTTTGTCCCCTCAGCTCATCTTCACGCCCACGGCCACCGTCGCTACTGTGCAGCCTGAGCTCGGCACTGGCTCCCCCGCCCGGCCCCCCACCCCTGCCCAGGTGAGGATTCCATGCTTGTGGGAGGGCAGGGGGTTGGGCACCACTGTAGAGGGGGACTGATGCTGGGGTTGGGCATAAGCCCTGGAAGAGCTTTGAACCTTTAGAAAGACTGGGATCTTCTAGGAAAGCAGGTTGGAGACAGGATATCCCAGAACTCCTAGACTTGCTCTTTAATTTCCATCCAGATGTCCTCAGACCCTCTGGACTGTTTGGTTCCCTCAAACATATGTTAAGAGTCAGAGAGCAGCTTGCTGAGGCTAGCGTGATTGCCAGTAATGGGTGGTCAGTGCGACCTTCTGTGCCTTACACCTTCCCCACTGTAACTTATTCTGTTGTTGCTGCTTCGTAAGTGGAAAACCCCACTCTGATTATACACGCTAGCACTTCTAGGAATCAGCAAAAATGGCATGGAAGAGGGAGCAAAGATGAGTACTGGGTTCCTACCTTCTGCTGGGAGCACACAGATGCTGTTGTGGCTGTGAGGACTCTGTGGGCAGCCAGGGAAAGGAACACCCTCCTGCTCCCATCTCCCCCACCCCCATGTCCAGAATGGGGACCGGGAGCAGAGAGGATTTGGTAGCAAGTTTTTCAAAGTCTAGTACAACCTCCATGCGTCCAGCAGAGGGCACCAGGAACCAAACTGAATTAGCATGAAGGCTGTCTCCGAAAGGCCTGGCGTTAACCTTCTGAGCACAAGACCGTCCTTTGCCTCCTGGACCTTGCTGGTCAATTAACTTTTAATTTTGCCCTGGCCTTTTCCAGTGTGGAAAACCCCATGCTCTGCTATATCTTGGAATTATTTCTGCGTGGTATGCAACCAATTCTGATAGTTTGGGGGCGGAGGGTTAGTACCAGAATGTGGAGAGCCTGTCCTCCCTTGCCCTGCCTACCACAGCCTGGGCAGTAATCCCCCTCCGAATTCAATTTCTTCTGCTGATGGATCCAATCACTAGTGATCTTTCTTGTCGTCTTCAGAAACCCCCTGCTCCTGGTTCCTCTTTCAGCCCCTAACTCTTTCTGTTTCTTTCTTTCTTATTTTTCAACTCACTATCCTGTTCAGCCATTCCTGGGTCCATCCCTAACTCTTTCCTTTTAGTTGTGTGTTGTCATTGCTCCTACCCACATTCTCTAGACTCCCATAGACCCCTCTTTTCCAGGTACAGAACTTGACCCTCCGAACACAGCAGACACCAGCTGCAGCAGCCTCGGGCCCTACCCCCACTCAGCCTGTCCTGCCCAGCTTGGCCCTGAAACCCACGCCTGGTGGTAGCCAGCCTCTGCCTACCCCATCACAGGGCAGAAATACTGCTCAGGGTTCCCCTGCAGGTGCCAAGCCTGGCATGACTGACAGTGTGATGGAGCCACTCAAGAAAGGAGATGGCAACAGCAGTGTGCCAGGGAGCATGGAGGGCCGGGCTGGGCTCAGCCGGACGGTTCCTGCTGTGGCTGCCCACCCCCTCATTGCACCAGGTAAGGGCACCAGGAGGAAGGAATCTTAGCCCAGAAAACTGAGGACTATGGGTCAGGAGGAAACTTTCAAACTTTCCTTTTTCCCATGGACTTGCTAACATACCAGTCACTTGTCTGTCTCTCCTCTCTCCCAGTCCCGAGGTGTTCATCAGCTCCTCGTTGTGTTTCATGCTTCTAGTCTCACTTTAAGGAAGGAAGCTACATCAGTTGAAATAAACAAGTCTTTCTTCACAAGGGCACAATGATGAATCCTGGAGTCTACAGTCATAGCTCTTAACCTTGAGTGAGTGGAGGTTGGCAGTTGGACTATTTTGAAATTCTCCAAGCTCAGCAAAAAGGACAGGGGCTAGCCAGAAACATGTGTGAATCACACAGGGAGACGGGGAAGTGGGAAGTCTATTTTCTGACCATACAGCAGACATTTGTTGACACTATTTGCCAATCACGTTGCCAGTTCTGGGTGTGCAGAGATCAATGAGACTTGGGCCCTGCCCTCTGAGGAGGGCACAGTCTAGCTGGGGAGACAGATGAGTACAGTGCAATATAGTGTGTTGAGTGCTGAAGTTCATCTAAGTTTGAGCACTGTCGGAAACAGAGGAGCTATCTAGCCTTGAGGAGAGGAGCCAAGACAACCTTCCCAGTGAGGGTGACACTTGAGAATAAATTCTAGCAGATTAAAGAAAATCCAACTGATTACTTGTGAGGCAAGTTCTGTGAAGGGGATGAGTCAGTATGCTCTGGCTAGACTCCCTTCCTTCCCTACTAAAATTCTCCCAGCACTGCCTATTATAGGCAATCTTTAATGGGAAAATCTGCCAAGAGCCCTAGAAGCCAGATTTATCAGTCTAGGGAACAAGCCCAAGCTGTTATACCACAGAAATAAATACAGTGGTGGACCACATGGCTTTGCATTTAGGAGAGAATCACCCTGGTCTCATCCCTGAGACAACCACTGACCCTCTGTCCTCATCCGGACCATTTTACTATCCAATCTAACCTGCATTTTTTTTCTTGAGAACCTACTATGCGCTTGTCACTAGAATAACCAAGATAATCAAAATATGATTTATTTCCCAAAGGAGTGTACAGTCAAAAGGAGACAGCCAGACATACAAGCAAATCCACTCAATTTGATAAATTCTATTATAGGAGTAAGGACGAGGTACAGTATAGGCACACATGGTCAACTCACTGCCAGCAGGGTGGGTCAGAAATGCTGCCTCTCAGAGGAAATGGCACATGAGCCTCAAAGCATGAGCAAATGACCTGACAGACAGAGTAGGGAAAGCTATTCCAACCAGCCAGAGGAAGTAAAAGCATGTGACACTAGGTTGAGAAGAAACTGAGTTAAAGTTCTTTACCTTTTTGAGGTTTCAGAAATCACCTGGGGCAAAGGGTCAGTCGCTGCCTTCCAGCAGTCACTACTGAGCTGTGGAAGGCACTCCCTGCAGAGGCCTCACTGCCCTCTGGTTCTAGATGTTTCTCACTGTGGCATTGCTTTTTCTAGAGATTGGTCCTCTCCGTTTTACAGAAAAAGAAACTGAGTCTCAGAAGGGTAAAGACTGGGGGATCTTACAATGTGTTGAGAGCAGCTTGGCCTAAAGCTAGGACCCCATATTAGCATTTCTTCTACATTCTCATTCAACCTATAAACCCTAGAGCAGGACTTCTTGAGAACCCCGTTCCAGCCCAGACCAAATATAATCTCTCTCTACATCTAAGCCAGCCCCCCAAATTCCAAGGACTGTTCAAAAGAATGACCAGTTCTTGGGTTCCTCCTACGGCTGCCAGGCAACTCTGAGATCTCAAGAAAACTGGACAGAAAGGGGACTAGCACTTATGGGATTTCCACTATGTGTTAGATGACATGCTAGGCATTTTTGTGCACACCACTTCTCTAAACCTTCAACAGAATCCTGTAAGGTAGGTATTTTTATTCATTTTACAGATTAAAAAACAAACTCAGAGAAGTTTCCCAAGAACTTACTACATACATCACCCAGGGTCACCTGAGTAGTAAGTGGCCCGACTGGGATCCACCTCTGTAACTGGCTGAGTCAAATCCTGTGCTCTTCATCTCAAGCCAGAGCATGCTCTCAGTTCTTACAGTAATGCAGGGCCTTTGCGGCCTTCCTGTTCCTGAGCCACAGCTCAAAGAGCCTGGGGGTTCTAAGACTGTTTGGGGTTTGCAGAGTCTGGTGGAGGGCTCTCCTCTTTGGGGTGGGGGGGCCATATAAACATAAACGCCAATCAGTTACAGGCTGAGGTCCAGGGACCTAGGTTTTGGCCTGAGACTAACAGTACAAGGCTGTAATGCAGTACAGAGGCCACTGGCCCTACAGAATTTTCCATGGAGCAGCTGTGAGCTGCAGTACCACAAAGACCCTCTCCCCAGAGACACAAATCAGTGGGCCTTGCATTATTCCTGCCTCCCACAGTCCCATGCTATTCTTCCTTTCTCTCCCACCCTTTCCTCTCTGTAAGCCCTGTGGTTCCACTCCCCCACGCCCACCTACCAAATGGAAGGCAGCTGGGGAAGTTTTAGGAGTGGCAGATCCTCCTGGCCTCTGGAACAAAAAAGACTGAAATAATTCTTATGACCTGATTGGGGGCTGGGGGGGGGGAGGGCAGGGACAGCCTGGAGCAGCACCTGTCTTGGGCTCCACAGTTCCGCAGGCAGAGGTGACTTCTGGCCTCCTGCCCAGCCAACTCGCTGTCAATGAACCGAGGGATCAGGGAGCCAAGGAGAAGAGCGCGCTTGTGCATGAGAAAGAGAGATGGAGAGTGCCCGTTTTTTGTTTGTTATTGGAGCATTTTTTGAGCTGGCTGGCTGGCTGCCCCCAGGGAAAGTAACCAGTGGAGACTTGTGGGGGGTGGGGGCAGTGGGGGCATACAGCAGAGAAGAATGTGTTCTCCTGGGGGCCCATTTCCTCCCAGAGCAGGCAAACCCTCTAGTCCCAGCTGGGACTGCTCCCACTGACAGCTGTTTGGGGGCAAAGCCCCTCCCCCATGGCAAGCTCCCTGCTGTTCCTGCTCCTGTCACCTTGGCAACCAGCTTCTTTAGGCTCTGCAAATAGAAAAGGTCCCTTATGCCCTGAAAAGGGGGGTGGGGGTGGGGGAGGGGAATAAGGGGAGGAGAGCAGAGCCTAAGGGGTTGGACTTTGGAGGGGAAGGCGACAGGGCTGACTTTGCCCTTCTGAGTGATGTGAGGCCTGAATGGCAGAGGGCAGCAAGGGTCCACTGGGCCTGGCCTCCAGGGAAGCCGGTCCGAAGGGAGCTGGGCCACAGCTCCAGACAGCAGGCTTGGTTCCTGGAGCCCTCTTTCTTGCTGATCAACTCTGGCCTTTGGGTGCTCTCCGGCCCAAAGGTGAGGAGAAAGTTGCTGACCAGGAGGGAGATGCTTTGATAAAAGAGAGCTGTCAGGTCATTGAAAATCCTGGACCCTTTTCACCCAATTGTGCCTCCAGATGCCAGGTCTTTGTTCTCTATCTGCAGCCCGCCTCAGATCTCTGCCGAGGAGAGAGAATTCTCTGTTGGGAAGGCCTGCCACATAGCTGCTTTGTTTTATCACAGAGGGTGTTTGTGTCAGGGAGCAGTGATTTCTGTCTGTGATAGGCTGGACAATAGGATGCTTGCTGAATCTAGGATTCTTGGGTACTGTATTTCCCTCCCAAGGCAGCCTCCAAACTATGGGGTAAACCACACACTATTACTTAGAGAATCTAATAAAAACCAAAGCATACAGGTGGGCCTGTTATCTAGCTGTAAATCAAAATTTCCAACAATTTTGATGTTAAAATCATGGAACCAGCCATGAAGGTCATTTCAACTATCCACTAGAGGACCAAATTTAGATTACTAAGAATCTGTTCTTATATTCAGGGGGGAAAAAAAATCTAAAAGGTATGGGTTATCAATAGAGGAGTTTCATATTTTGTTTGACATCCTTCATCCTGAGCCTGTGCGTGTGTGTGCATGCGTGCGTGCTAGCACGTGTGTGTACCTTTGTGTGTGTGTAGAAAGAGGGAGAAAGCCGACTGTGATACACAAAGGGCTTTGGGGTTGTTGAGCATTCCTTCTTTCCTGAAATTCTTCACCCTAGCCATCCATTATTAACTACTTTCTTGATTGCTGCCAGCTAATAATAATAATTACCAGTTAAAGAACAACCATGTTCCAGGTACTGTACTAAATGTTTTACCTACATATCTCATTTAATCCCAACAATCATTATTCCATTTCACAAATGAAGAAGATATGGCTCAGAAAAAATACTTAACTGTTGTTTCCAAATAGTTTTTCTGTCTCTGTAATTGTTCTGTTCAGCCCAACAAATATTCATTTAGCACCTATGATGTGCCAAACATTATGCTAAGCACTATGGAGATTACAGAAATGGGCAGGAGTGTAAATTCTATTAGGGGTTGTGGAAATTTGAGTTGTGCTTTGAAAAATGAGTAAGCTTCAAGCATGGAACAGAAGGAGGATTATCTCAGCTGGCACTGAGAAGCAGCTAAGCCCAGAGTGGCCATGTGTGCATGTCACCATCTGTGCATGTAGGTGGGACCTGTTTCCCCTTCTCTTTCCCTTGCCCCACTGCCATTAGCCATGGGTCTCCCAAAAGACTCAGTCCTGTGCCCCTTGTGTTTCACTCCTAGAGGAACTTGTCCATGGCTTTCAGGCACCTGCCTTGTTTGCAGATGACTTTGCAATATGCATCCATCCCTGTCCTCATCCCCTCTCACCATAGATATCCAGGTGCCTATAGGAGATTCCTACTGAGCTATCACCCCACCTGCTTACAAGGTTTTTTTTAACTTGGAGAATTCATAGACAAAACAAAAACAAAAATCCTGAAGTCTTCCTCTATGGAAGGTCCCCTTTCCCAGTTTCCTGACCACTGTGCACAATCGTGAGGTCTTCCTGTACCCCAGGCTTGCAGTCTCAGAGTTCATTTGACTTCACTTTCCTTCACCAGGGAGGCAGAGTGTTATAGTAGGAAAAGCATGGGCTTTGGAGTTAGACCTGGTTTCAGACCCTGGTTTCATCACTTATTAGTTTAATGACCATGATCAAGTTACTTAATCTCTGTAAACCTCAATTTCCTCATCCATAAAACAGAGGTGATTATGTTTCCCACAGGCCGTAAAGATGAATGAGATGGCCCGTGAAAGCGACTAGCACAGAAAAAGCTCATGATAGACATTCGTTCTCTTTCCCTCCTTATTCCCACCCTCCAGCACCACCCAGCTATCACCAGTCTGTCACCAGGTTCTGATGCTTCCTCTGTACTGGCTTCCTGCTTTGCTCAAGGCCTGCTGACTGTATGAGGCTTAACTGATCTCCAGGACATCTACTCACAGCTGCTAGAATTATCTTCCTCAAAGACAGTTATCGCTTGTTTAAAAACTTTCACTGTGTCTTTATTTCCTACTTGGTCAGTTGGAATACCTAGTCTATAGCAAGGTCTCACTAAATAGCATATTAGACTTCAGTAGACTGACTTCCTGACTCTGTGTAGGACGTTCAAGACCCTCCCCACATTGCCCATTGCGCCACTCTGATTGCTCATGGCTTCCTCATGCAGACCCTCTGTTACAGCCAAGCAAATATGCTCTTGTCTCTTCCCCACTCCCACCCCTTTGTGACTTACTTGACCTGTCACATACCTTTTACCTCCCTACCTTTTGGCATAACAATCCCTTTCAGGTGTCCATCCCTCCAAGATTACCTCCAAAGTTCTCAACAGCCTGCAACCAGTACTCCTAGGTTTGCTGTATTAATTCATGCTTGCTGACGCGTTATTGTTCACTCAACCATAAGCATTTTTGAACATTTGTTATAAGCAAGGCACCTTGCCTCATCTGTCAAATGAAGTCAATTTTTCTTTAACCTGCTACATTGTAGAAGGTCATTTGGAAACTACTCTCTGTTCTTGCTTATAAAATGAAACACTGCTTGATTGCCTCATAGACTTTGTTAGGAAGAAATGAGATTCAAATTATAAAAATAATTTGAGAAGTTCAAGGCAATATACTAATAGCAGGCACATTTTAAGGATAGCTACCATTTACTGAGCATCTGCTACGTGCCAGGCATTGAGCAAAGGCACATAATATTCCATTTGATACTAACTACCCCATGTGGTATATAGCACCATTTACAAATAGGAAGTCAAGATCCAGAGAGGTTAAGCAATTTGTCTGAGGTTGCACAGCCTATAGGTGGCAGAGCCAAGACTCAAACCCAGATCTGTCTGGCCCTAAAACCCATGCCTTTAGTTACTTATGGTGTACTGCCATCCCTCTGCCAAGGTCAGGGTAGGGGCAGAGATGCAGGGCCAGTTTATTTTTTAATGCTCCAAGCTGCTTAGCAAGGAATCCTGCACACAGTGGGTATTTGGTTGTCTTGCCAGACAGCTGCAGAGCAGTCCTAAAGACATTAAGGCAGATATAGACCACCAGAGAGTGCCCCAGAAGTTGGCAACCCTGTTTTTATAACCTAGTTTCCTCCTATAAGGAAACTTCCATTAGCTCTTGTCTTTTTACTTGTATGTGGAGCTCTGGACCTCTAGAGTCAGCCTCAATCTCAGTTACTTCCTGGAGCCATATCACATGAGACATTTTGGAGATGGGCAGCCTCTTGAAGGTGCTAGCATAATTTAGACTCAACCTAAAAGTGCCTCCTCTTCTGACTCCTTTCCTATAGACCCCTGGGCTTCAGCTGTACAGGATGCCCTGTAGGTCCCCAAATGTTCCATAGTATTGTATGCCTCCAAGTCTTCCCATATGCTGTTCCCTTTGTCATCTTCCTAACTCTGAATCATGTTAGACACTTACTTCTTCTGGGAATGCTTCTCTTCTTTCCTTCCAAAGCTGAATCTCCTTTTCTGTGTTCTCAATAGTTTGTGCTTATCTCCTATCATAACATTTACCAGATCTGGCTGAGAGTATCTGTCTACTATCTGTCTCTTTTACTAGACTGTAATATTTTCTAGGGACAATGTTTTAGCCAGCAACGAGCATAGTACTTAGTCTGTAGTAGGTACTTAGTAAACGTGTGTTGAGTGAATGAATGGTTGAAAATATATCTTCACTTAACTCACTAAATCTCAGAGTAGTGGCTAGTAAAAAGATAAGCTATTGCTCTCCCACAGGCATCCTCCCTCACCCGTAGACCAGGTAACTCCCAACTCTAGCCAATTATGGTAGACTCCTCCTAGAAAAATAGGTGCATAAGCAGGCCTGCACCCTGTGATCAGGATGCTTGCAGCTTCCATGTACTTTGGGGCAAGGGTCCCAGCATTTCTGGGACAGCGAGCTGTTTCCTGCATACTTGAAGCCTTGAGATCAATAGAGATCCATTACTGATCAATTCTAGCAGTAGGTGTAATGAAGAGTGTCTGTCAGTGATCCCTGACAGTCAGCCCTTCTGCCTGGGAGACCTTAAGCCTCTTGTTAGTAACAACCAACTGGTCTGGAAGCAGTGAATTGGCCTCTTCAGATTCTAAGGAGGCAATTCAAGGTTAGAGCACCAGCCAGGAAGTTGAGCATTGCCTAGAGTCTCTGGGTTAGGCCTTAATTTTCAGAGGCCCTGGGCCTGCCCCTCCCCTGTTCCATAACAGAAAGTGCTGATGGGGCCTTCCAAAGCTGTGGTTGAAGTACATGGAAACAACCCCTTCTCTTTCTTATAAGCTACAAACTTCCTAGCAGTGGGAAGAGCCAAAATAAGTGTGGGGAGAAATTAAGCTTCTGGGTCTTAGGAAAAAAATAAAAAGAAAGGTCCAGAGAGATTTCTGTGCTTTAATATTTCACAAACTGTTATACCCCATCTTAGCTGTAGGGGAGAGGGGCATGACCTCTTCTGGTATCATGGCTTCAGTGGGGAATGCCTTCCTTCACCACCCCCAAACTGAGCTGGAAGGGCACAGGAGGGAAAGAAGAATTAATTGATCTTACCTTGATCAGCAGCACACATTTGCTGAGCATCTACAAACGTGTAGAGTATTATATTGGATAATGTGGAAGGTAAAAGAAGCAGAAAAACCTTCCAGTTAAATTAAAGCACATCTTTTCAATTAAGAAAAGTAATAAGACATGTCTTTGATTCAAAAAGCATACAGTCTAATTGGAAAGGTAGGACATATACAAACACACAGAAAAAGCATTCCCATTTCATGTAAACTAAGACATCTCTGATTGTAAGATGCACCATTATTTCATTAACTCTAAGAAAGAAAAACACTGCCAATTAAACTGACATATCATCAGCTGTAATATGCATCCCAATTCAAAAGATGTTAAAATAGGGGGGCAGGGGAGAATTATCAATGTTTAAGAATCAATGAAATATGTAAACTAGAGAGCACATGTTAAGTCACAAATGAATCAAACAAATACACAAAACATGCAGGAATTCTAAGAAAGAAACCATAACTGAGGATTAAGGCAAACAGGGAGAAAACAGGACTGATTTGGGCCAAAGAAGCTTAAACCTTAGGCTGAAGCAGAAGGAAGGCATTCCAGAAAATGGAAGTACTGAAATTGAAGACGAAAAGGCAGAAAAAGGTATGAAGTTTTACAGAACAATGTGCAGATCAGTTAGGTTGTATTGAAGGTTAGTACAGGAAATCGGTGAGCAAAGGTTGGACAGGTGTAGAGTCTTCAATAAACCAGAATGTTGATAAGCCAAAGCGGTGTATGAAAATTACACCTATTTCAACCCATGCTTTGGATCTGAAGAGAACAGGTTTTGTAGGACAAACAAGTCCCACAAATGGAGTCCCACCATATTGTCATTCATTCATTCATTCAGCAATACTGACTAAGCACCTACTAAATTCAAAGTACTTTGGAGGAAGCAAATGACTTACATATATTCTGCCTACTTATGGAGATAAGTCACTTACTGAAATAACTGTGATAGGGATCATCCTTACCCCCATTTTAAAGATGATGACACAGGCACAGAGAGGTCACATAACTTACCCAGGATCACACACCTGGTAAGTGGCAGAGCTGGGGTTCAAATCCAAGCATTTTGACTCTAGAGCCCACACTCAACTGCTGGGCACACTGTGTCTCTGAGGGCAGTGCAAAGCAGAGAAGCCTCAGTGGCAGCTCAGAGAAAGGAAGAGTCCTGGTGGCTGTAAGGGTCGGGGAAGGATGACTAGGATTTGATTTGTGGCACTCCAGATAGTATGAGAAGAGCCATATGCTCTGCACAGGGGACAGTGAGCAGTAAAGATTGCTTAGGTCAAAAAAATAATAAAAATTAAAAGTTTAGTTTGTGTTGTAAAGAGATCTTGAATGCCAAGGGCTTTAGACAACTGTAGACAAAGGAGAGTCCCTGACGGTTTTTAGTCAGGGATCAGATCTGTGCACAGGAAGATTAATTTGCACTCTATCTGTAAGCTGGTTTATAGTGAAAGGAAACCGGAATCAGGAAGACCAGTTAGAAAGTTATTGCAATACTCTAAACAAAAGGATTTTTTTGACTCAGGATAATGCTGGAGTTAAATCATAGTCTTTGCTTTTTATTAACCTTAAAAGGTTAATGATGTATACTCCCCCAGAATACCTTGGGGGCCTCCAGTCTATGATCTTATTTAAGCCTTATGAGCTTTATTTCCAGCCTTGGTGTATACTAGCATTTGTCCTAAAATGACTGCCTTCAGTTTTACATGAGCAGCACAGGATAGGGGAGAGAATAGGACAGAAGGGAAGCACGGGAAAGAGGGCCAGGAGGCCAGCAGTTCCCTTCCCCAGTCTTTTGGTAAAACATATATGTGTATATTGTCCCTAACTATACTCTATGCTCTATAGATTTAGAACCTTTTTTTTCTCTAACCTTTTTTTCCACGTTATAAATCCTGAACTTTAAACTGTTTTTCTATGATAGCAATTCCATCAAATTGTAGAGCTGGGAGAGACTTGTGTGATCACCTAGCCCAAACCTTTTGTTTCACAGATGAGACTCTAAGTCCCTGAGAAGGAAGAGAGCCTCATCTGGGGCCACACAGCCAGCACGCGATGGATGTGCCATTGATCTTGTGAGCTAACTTGACCCAGACCATCTCCATCTCGCATCTCAAATGGGCAGCCCTAGAACACTCTGTGTTCCAGGAGCAAGAATTCATGATTTTCTGTTAAGGGAGAAAAGGTTTGGGTTGCATTTTCAGTGATGATGCCCACGTTCACAGATCATTTTGGCCTCTGGAGCCTCACAAGAGGCCTAACCATTGGGTGGCATTTGCAGTCTCTCTCAGGTGCCTTATCAACAGTCATCTTAAAAACGCCTGATTGTTAAATTCTGAGCTCCTTAATGTGGGGTTAGGAGACAGGGCTTAGATTAGAACCAGGGACAATATATAATCGCCAAATGCCCACTGGCAGTTTCCACAGAGGTTTCACCATTACCTCAAACCCAACACATTTCCCTCAAAACCTCGATGTTCAGATTTCCCAGTTCCATCACTCACTGTCATCCAGACTTAAACCTGTGGTCCACCCATATTCCCCTCTCTGACTACAACAGTCACCAAGGACCATTTTGTTTTTTCTTGTAACACCTCTTGTTTTTGTCCTTTCCTTTCCATTCCTATTGGAATTCTGCTTGAAATTCCATGTTTGGGCTATGATGAGATAGTTGAAAACTTGGCCTGTAAATAGACGAAATTCAAGAAGGGAGGTATCTCCTCTAACTCAGTTTGAAATTTGCTTACTTTGCACCTGTAGCATCACAGGATCCTTTAAAAATGTTAGTTCAGGACCCAGAATTTGCCTTTATCCTTACTGGCTGTGAGCCTTTGGTTGTAAAAATCCATTTGTGAGCTTCTAGCTGTGGCCCTCTGTGCATTTGCATGGCACAGTCTTTTTCTGCTGGCTCTCCAGCTGTGGGAATCTCTTTGCAGGGCAGCTTTTAGGCAGGACAGATTCAGCTGAGCTGCCCTCATCCTAAGCTGGCCTGGATGCCACTAAACAAAGAGTGATTTGCATGAGAACAATCTCTGAGCTGAATTTTCTGACTCCTTACTATATATAAGGCACAAGCTAAACACTGAAGGGATTACTAAAATATGTAAGAATCCTCACCTCAAAGAGTCAGCCTGGTTGAAATAGAAGATAAAGCTAGCAACCCATGGCAACAAATAATTCCAGATCAGGACAATAAGTTTATTTACTTGTAAATAAACTCATCTAATGTCAGGCAGTATGTTAGGCTCTGGATAAAGAGATACATGATAGTTTCTGACCGCAAGGGGTTTATAATCTGGAAGAGAAGATAAATAAACAATTATAATCCACCACAATAAATATTATTATGATAGAGGTAAGCCCAGGATAATTTGAGAACTTTAGCCAAGAGTGAAATGATGTTTATAATTATAGCTAGAAATGATTGAGCAATGACTATGTGCACATTAGTCATTTTCTCTCATTCTCACAGTTTTTTCTTATTTCATCCTTACAACTTTCTACGCAGAAACTCTAATTGTTTCCAATATTTAGATTAGGAAGCTGAGGTCCAGAGAGGTTAAGTAGCTAGTCCCAGCTCCCATAGTATGTAACAAAAGGAACAGGTAGTCCAGCCCTGGTTTGCCCAATGCCGGGGTCTGAGGACTGCTATGTCTGCTGGCTTTTCCTGAAGGAGGCCTAGCCTGAGCACAGCCAGAAGGTCAGATAAGGTCTAGCCACGCAGAACTGGGTTGGAGGTGGGGGGCAGGTGGTTGCAGATATTGCAGGCACAGAGAACAGTGAGTGAAAGACATGGAACAGAGAGAGAGAGAAGCTGACATGTAGAATCCAGTGTTTCTCTGAACAGGTGGAATGGCCAAAGAAGGCTTCACGGAGGAGGTGAGTTTTGAGTTGAGCTTTGAGGGGCAGCCCAAAGAGCCCAGTGTTTCAGCATAGGAGCAAAGCAAGAAGAGAGTGTGTTGGGCCATGGTAATGACCAGGCCAGGCTCTAGGTGAAAGATGAAAGGGATGAAAGCAAGAGGCATTGAGTTTGGGAAGCCACTGTTATTTGGATGGGGAGGGGCACAGTTGGGGGACACAGAAGAAGACGAGGTCAAGCCCTGCTGTTTAACCTGGTCTTTCACCCTTCAGCTTATGCTCAACTACAGCCACACCAGCTCCTCCCACAGCCATCATCAAAGCACCTGCAGCACCAATTTGTGATCCAACAGCAACAGCAACAACCGCAGCAGCAGCAGCAGCAGACCCAGCAAGCACGGCCTGTGCTCCAAGCCCAGTCTCAGCCCCAGTTTGCTTCAGTCCCTTCGAGCTTGTCCCTACAGCCCAGCTCGGAAGCCCATGCCATGCCACTAGGCCCAGTGACACACACCCTGCCACTCCAGTGCCCCACTGCCAGTCTGCACAAGCCTGGCAGCAGTCAGCAATGTCATCCTCCCACTCCAGACGCTGGGCCTCAGAATGGACATCCTGAGGGGGTGTCCCACACCCCTCAACGCAGGTTCCAGCACACCTCAGCTGTCATCTTACAACTCCAGCCTGCTTCGCCAGTGGTGAGTAAGCTGATCCCAAGGTCTAGGTAGCCAGTGGGAAGGCCACAGCTCAGGCCATCAATCCCACAGCCCCCATTCAGATGTGTTTCTGGGGAGGCTGAGTGTCGAAGTCATCTCAGGGTATTCCAGGAAAGAAGAGAGGGCTCTCCCTAATTTGAGGAGACTGAATTTCAAAGTCCTTGCTTGCTTCCCAAGTTCCATGGAAACAAGGGTGGTATCCAAGAAGGTAGAGGCAATTTATGAGAAGACCATCTCTCTGTCCTGTCCCTTAATAGCCCCAGCAGTGTACCCCAGATGACTGGAAAGAAGTGGCACCTGGGGAGAAGAATGTGCCTGAGACTCGGTCTGGCCCATCACCATATCAGCAAGCCGTTGTCACTGCCATGCCTGGTGGCCTACCGGTACCCAAGAGCCCTAAGATCCAGCAGTCCCCAGCTCACGGTATGAAGTGTAGTGGGGCCCTTGGGGGAGGGGAGGTAGTTGGCCTTCCTCGTTATCCCTTGGCACATTTCACTTGAGCATCTAGAATGGGAAAGTAAACTGTTGCAACTAAGGATACAACAAGGAAGCTGGGTAGTTAGAAACAGAAGTGGGAAGTAAGAAGATGAACCCGGGATAAAGAAAGGGGACCCAGAAGATATAAGCATAAAAATGCATAGAGAAAGAAAAGGAGAGTTGAAAATTCTAGAGCCAGACTCTGAGGCCTACATGACATTGGTGTCAGATGTATCTGCATATACATGTGCCAAGTTGAGAGTCAAGGCAGGTGTCCAGTTGTCACAATTCTGTGGCAAGATGGCTGCCATATCTCAAAAATAAGGGAAATGCTTAGGGGGAGCTAGAAGGGGATTCAGAATGAACTC
Organism: Cynocephalus volans; assembly: GCF_027409185.1. Classification (NCBI taxonomy): domain Eukaryota; kingdom Metazoa; phylum Chordata; class Mammalia; order Dermoptera; family Cynocephalidae; genus Cynocephalus; species Cynocephalus volans. Next base: position 26,474,088 of record NC_084467.1, on the reverse strand, counting down.
AGCTCATAGAAAGCATCTCTGAGGGTACAGTGCTCAGCTCTGGGATCCCCAGCTGTGAGCCTATGAGGGCTCAGTTACAAGTGAACTTCTCCATGGCCTGGGTTTCAGGAGACTCTGCCAGATCCCTCCACCCTCATGTGAGAGTCACAGCAGTACCTCTTCCTTCTGCAGTGATCCATTTGCTTTCCTTCCCCTCTCTGCCAGTGTGCACAGCGGTCTAAGCCCAGATGTTAGTGAGAGTCTGAGTCATGGACACCTACAACTCAGGGAGGCAGCTCCAGTCGTCATGCTAAGTGTGTGCTGGGAGCAGGGTGGGGAGAGCCAAGAGAAAAAGAGTTTGGAAATTGAAGGAGAAATGAGAAGAAAAATACTTTGGGACAAGGTAGGGCAAAAAGGTTATAAAGGTTCTGGAAGGATTAGGGGATGGGATCAAGAAAAAGGAAAGCAAAGGAGAAAGAACATTAAAATTTTGAAGACGGGAAGGAGTTCAGCTGTTCTCTCTTTGCACACTTACAATGATAAGGGGTTCAGCATTTTGAAAAGTAGCCCATTCCATTGGGGAATTGCTGTAATTATCAGAAAGCTGCTCTTCAAATTAAGCCAAAACCTGCTCTCCTGGAATTTTCCACCATTCGTGGTGATTCTGTCTTGTGAATTGTAACAGAGTCCATCTCATACAGTGTTTGTGGACAGTTGTCATGTCTCTTGGCTCTCCCTCCCACCCATTAAAAAAAGAGAAAATCTGCAGGCTGAATGAATATCTGAGACTTTTTTCATTTTTTACCTGTGACATGTCAAGACCTCCTTTCTCACCATTCTGGTCATGCTTGTCTATCCATATCTACCTTTTCATTAATTCTTGTAAAGTGTGATCTCCAAAATTAAGCATATTAATTCCACATATAAAAAGCCACTAGCCTTTATAAGCCTGTCAAGGGGCAGGATTGTTTCCTAGATCCATATGGTATGGAAGGGAGCTAAAATTTGTTGAACACCTACTGTGTGCCAGGTACTGTTTTAAGTCCTTTACTCACTCACGATAACCCTGAGAGATAAATGTTATTATCCCATTATTCAGAGGAAGAAACAAAAGCTTAAAGGGGCTCCAGGTCACACAGCTGTGAAAAGGCAGCGCCATGACTCTGGCTGCTAGTAGAATACCTCCTTTCCCCTCCTTCAGGATGGTGCACCTGCACCGACGGCACCACATTAACTCCTCTGACTCCACGGAAACGATGCTGTTGGTTCATAGAGCACTATGTCACCTGGACTCCAAAGGGCTGGGTTTAGTTTGGGTTTGGGGTTTCGAGGTTTCTTTTAACATGAACCACTATCATGCCAGGTCTCCTCAGTCTCAAACCTATACAATTTATATTTTGAACCAAAATATAATTAATTATATCTGTTAAATGTTATTTTGTGAATTTAGCCCATAGTTCCAGCCTACCAAGAAAATAATAATAGTTAACAGCTAACATTTATTGAACCCTCTCTGCCAAGCTTAACATATGTTTCCTCACTTAATCCTGACAATAACCCTCTGAAGTAGGAACTTTTATTATCCCCATTTTAAAGATAAGAAAACTGAGGCAGAGAGAGAATAAGTGGTAGAGCTGGAATCTTTTATATCGGAATTCCGTTATCCATTATTCTAACTTATCTGCTTAACTTTGCCACCCATAAATTATAAAGCATGTTTTCTTCATGTTTTACCAATTTGCTGATATAAGTATTGTATATGACTTGGCTGAGGATACATGCCCTGTCTCCAGGCTGGTGGTAGTCAACATTCTTTGTTCAAATATTTCTTACCCAGCACCCCCTACGTGAACTGACTTGCCTGCCTTTCTCCATCTTGTCCATAAAGCTCTCATAAATCTAATTCTGAAATCTAATCAAGGCGATGTACACATAACAAGCATTCTGTGCTTGAGGACCTATCTCATGAGAGAAGTAAGCTTTGTGCAGTGGAAAGAATCTCCAGCCACTCAAGATGTAAATATTTATCCATTTTATGTATGTTTGAATGACTGCTCTATGCAAAGAACTGTGGGATGGGAGGGAGAAATAAGGTGTGTACCCTACCTTCAAGGAGCTTAAGTTCTGCTGGGAAAGATGAAAAATACACAGGAAAAAAATTACAATAAAAACTAAAATGGGGGGCTGGCCAGTTGCTCAGCTGGTTTGAGTGTGGTGTTGTAACACCAAGGTCAAGGGTTCAGATGCCCATACTGGCCAGCCGCCAAAAAAATAAATAAGTAAATAAAATGTGATTAATTCCATAGAAGGGTTTTAGGTAAATGCTTTCAAAGTTACAAAGAGGGGAAAATGACTGCCAACTAGAGATTATTAGGGTAGGTTTCAGGGAGGAAGTGACATTGTTCTAGAGTAGGGGTTGGTAAACTACAGCCCAAGGGCCAAATCCATCACATTGTGTTTGTACAGCCGCAAGCTAATAATGATTTTTACGTTTTTAAATTTTTTTTAAAAATCAAAAGAATGCTATTTCATAATACATGAAAATCATATGAAATCCAAATTTTAGTGTCCAGAAATAAAGTTCTATTGGAACACAGCCACACTCGTTCATGTACATGTTGTCTGTGGTTGCTTTCATACTACAACCGCAGAGCTGAGTTGCGACAGAGACCTTACAGCCTGCAGTCTCAAATACGTACTATCCTGGTTCCCTCTCAGAAAACGCTTGCCAACTTCTATTCTTGAGGATAGAACTTGACGGATAGGTAGGACCTGGACGTGTAAAGTTAGGGAAAGAGCCTTTCAGGAAGGACTAGTAGAAGTTAAGGTGAGGAGGCAGGAAACTCTGGGCATGTTTGGGGAAGAGAGAGAAGTTCAATCCCATGTTACCTCAGTTTATAAAAAAGAAAAAATGTAAAAGTGTAAAAAATGCAGAGGCAGAGAGCGGAAGAGAACGTGAATATTAATAAAAAAGGGATTCGGAACTTTGAAAATAGTAGAGGGAAAAAAAGGGGAATGGAGAAAAGAGAAAGGGGGAGAAATAAACATTAGAGAATATAAAATAAATGTAAAACGTGGAAACAAAAAGGGGCGAGGCCTGAGGGAGAACGGAGGGTGGAGAAGAAAGAGAAAATGAGTTTAAACGCTGAGAAAGGCAAGAAATGGGAAATGAGAACAGAGAGGTCGGGAACCGAAAAACCGGTCGTCGTCTCTCCAGCAGCCCTCGGGTGCGTGAAACTCCTGTGGGGGTGACCTAGCATATTTACTGAATGCATGTACTTCGCCATGACGGTTCAGGTTAAGCCAGTGGATTTGGGGAAGAGAACTAGCATTCTGAGCCCCAGGCATGGCAGGCCAATCGTATCTATTTCCTCGGTTAATCGCCGTTTTTCGAGGTGTGACTGGGTCCCTTTGGTCATTACTTCACCTCTCCGGTGCTGGGTTCCCAGTGGGGAGGGTAATGACTGCTGGGGGGATTATTGTGAACAGTACGGGAGAGTGCGTGCACGTAGGGCTTGATACACACTGAGCACCCAATTCCTGGTGATCGTTGTTATTACGATTGCCGCCAAGGCCCCCCAGACAGTGAGCTGCGCACCCCGCCGCTGCGGGACGTCTGCTGGGCCGAGGGCAGCCGTCCTCGTGGCGCGACACCAGCCTCCCTAAACCGAAAGCCGGGCGTCCCTAACGCGCCGCGGGCCGCGCCGCGCCTTCCGGGGCGGGGGCGGGGCTCGGTGGCGCACAAAGGAAGCGCGCGGCCCGCTCTCGCGCCGCCCCGCCCCGCCCGCGGCCCCGCCCCCGGCCGCCCCGCCCCGCCCCGCGCCTCGCCCCGCCCCAGCGGAGGCGGCCGCGGGAGCCGTCCTGGACGCGCCGCATTGTCTCCGCGGCGGCTGCAGCCCTCGAGCGCCCGCCGCGCGCGCGCATTCCCGGCCGCCACCCGCGCCCCCACCGCGGCCTCGCGCCCCCGCCCCGGCCTCGAGCCCCGCCGCCCTTTGTTGACGCCGGCCAGGCCGGTGCGGTCGGATGCGCCGCGGCAGCCCCGGGCCCCGGCTCGGAGGCTCCCGGCGGAGAGGAGGCGGCCCGCCCGGGCCCGGGACCCGGCGCGAGGCGGCGCCCGGCAGAGGGGCTGCGTAGGCCCCGCCCGGCCAGGCCCAGCCGGGCCCTGGACAGGTCAGTGCCGGGGCGGGGGAGGGGTTCTCGCCAAGAGCGGGGCCGGGGGCCGCGCTCATCGCACTGGAAACTGGGCACCGCCCTCCGGTGCCACTCGCGGCCCGGGCCTATGCAGCTGCCAGGCCATGCCAGCCGCGGCTCTCGCCCTCTCGGCGCCTGGGAGGTGCCCTGCTCCTCTGCCTCCCTCGCCGGGGGACCCTGCCTGCTCCGCACCGCCCCTGGAAGCTGCTGTGTCAGCCTCGGCGTGCCACACGCTTCCGTGTGTTCCCGTTCCCCCTCCGAGGTCCCGCACATCCCGACCCCAACACGTCGCCGGCCTCCCCGGGAGGGCCATTTCCCGGGATGGACGGGCCGTGTAGGGTCCACACTGCTTTCTTGGTAGCGGACAACCTATCTCGGAGGCGCTTGTGGCTTCGCTGGAGAGTTTTGTTTTTAATCTAGTTCAGTCTCTCGAGGTTTTTAATTGGATGGAAAGGGACAAGCTGTTCTGTGTCTGTCCTCTCTTCCATTTTTAGAAGAGCGTTTTCTCTCCTTCCTATGCCAAATGAAGGTTTACTATATTTGTTGGTTCTTTACATTAAAATCGGGATTTGTGAGGTTCTCTAAATTGAAGTCCACAGAGAGAGAAATTTGCCCAAGGTCAGGTTGCAAAGCGGTGGTGAAGCTACAGTCTGAACTAACCCCTGGACCCTGTGTTGTTGGATGCCAGTTTGTGCCAGCGATATACTCTCACCCTCCCAGCCCTCACCGTCTCACCGCCACCGCCACCCTTGATACCTGAACAGATTTCACTTACATACTTTCAGTTCTGATCAACTTTTCCTTTCCTTTCTAGGTCATACCTAGAATGTTTTACCTTCTTCATGTGCTGTCTATAGAGCACACTCTTTTCTTTTTTCTGCTTTGCAAACCAGTGACAGCTTTCCCCTCAGATAGCTCCCATCCTTGATCCCTAATCCCGTTTCCCATTAGCATATTGGGCCCAGAGGATCCCTTGTGAAATAAGCTACCGACCTAAATCCACCATATGTCCCTGATTTTTCTGGGACAGCCCCAATTTAAACTATTCCATCCCGTTGTCCATCAGCCTGAGTGTCTGAATTTTTGTTTTAGGAAATAATGTCACTTTAACTGTACCAGACCCTACTGTCCTGGCCTTTTCCAGCCATTTGGCTCTGGGGCATAACTAGATAATCCAATTATCATTCACCTGGGATTTTTCTTCCCCTCCTGAGTCAACCCAAATGTTGGAACTGCCGGGATTTCTAGGTCAGCATGAACATTACAGGCTGATGAAGCAAGGAAATTCCTTCTTTCTCTTGTATTTTGTGTCCCCCTCTCCCCCGCTGCCACCCACATCTTTTATTCCAGTACAGGGCAGCAGACCTGTGGCAGTGCCTCTTGATTAGGTTTAGATCACAAGGAATATAGGACTTCACATCATTTTGACTCTAGAATAGAAAGTACTTTACTATATTGGATATAGGAGAAGAGATTCTGTCTCGAATCTTAAGACACCAGCACAGTTAAATAGTTTTGACTTCATTAAGTTAGATTTAACACACCCTTATTAAGTTCTTTCTTTATGTAAGGCACTGTCCTAGGCACTGTGGAGAATATAAAAGTGATTTTAACGCATCACTCTCAACATCTGGATCTGTGTTTAGGAATATCCACACTTTTGAAGCAGCTCATAAACTGTTTTCCACTGTTCATTTCTGCCTCTAAGTTCCAGCCCCTGCAAGGAGGAACCAGAGTTTCTGGCTTGGCTCATTCACAACGGTGGGCTTGTTTCGCAGGGGGTCTGGCAGATGGGGAGTGGTGCTCTTTTGGCACCTGCCCTTTCCAGGCACTCTTCATCATGTGAGCTCTGCCTCTCAGCCCACCCAAGATTTGTTTCCAGGCTTGTCCATACACATGGGGAAGAATAGATGCCTTTTTTTTCTATACATAGTCAAGAAAGTGAGTAGTTTCTTAGTCCACATTTCTGTTGTTCTTGAGTTGATTTCTCAGTTGTTCAACTGCATTTTCATGAGCAATCTCTCCTATTTTCATCCCCCCTTTTCCCCCCTTCAAACTGTTTTTTGCTGACATGTGGCACATAGGTGCTTAATGAATGTTGGTGTTTCATCATGTACTCACCTCCCAGTCCTTTCCACGTCTCTTCCAGGTCCTGTCTTAATTTTTAATTTACCTTTGCCAAGTGCACTCCGTATATATTATTTCTCCTTCTCTCAAAGAGGAAACTCCAGCCCCTCTTTCTATCACACTAATGATTGTCCTGGCTGTAGGTCTCTTCAGCCATTGTTTCTGTGCATTCTCTGCATCCTTCAGTGAAAGATAACCTCTTAGGATGGTGTCCTTTTGCTTCTCCAGACAGATCTCCTCTGTCTTTGACTTTCTAGTCTAAGCTGATTGACCCTGAGATTTCTCTTCCTGCCACCAAGACCCCTTCCCCCAGCTATGACCCTGTGCCTGTGACTTGCTCTGGCTCAGCCCCAGATTCCACCCTTTTTTCAGACCACATCCTTTTTCCTGCCTTACTCATTTCCTGTCTCAGATACTTTGGATCCCTTGGTTCTGATCTTTCAGAGAGAGAGAGAAAAACAGGAGAGGAATAAATGGATAGATGATCCTATAAAATTGAACTGTTCTTGCTTCTGGCCTTTCACGCTCTTATATAGGTCGTCCCTCCCTAGGTTTTCTTATTTAAGGAAAACACATACACACACACACAGAAAATAACTTACTCAAAATTAGGAACCTCTACCCGTGTGTTCGTGAGTATGTTTTTATCTATTTTTTTGTTGTTGTTGCGAATGTATAAAAACGTTGACTTGACTGCCTTAGACCCTTCCTCTAAGTCTCTGTCCTCCCTTGGGCCGTGGGCCTCAGGCTAGGCATTCGGTAACCATTTGCCGAATAAAATTCACCCACCTCCTGTCAGAGTCCTTCACTTTCAGCTAGCGTAGATCAGCAAGCCAAAATAAAATTAAAGTTTAAAAAACTAGGGAATAGGATGGTGGTTCCAGTTCTGCTAATACTGCTCCATGTTAGTATGATATTTACCAAAGGTTTTTTCCCTCTTTGAGTCAGTCTATGTAAAAGCTCTCTCAGCTGTTCAGTATTTAATCTCCACACAGATCTGGTTCCACCCACAAAAAAAAAAATTCTCTTCTGAGATTATCTACTAAAGAGAGAGTAGGGAAATGAATCTTTATAAATGATATTTTCTCTTTTATTCCCTTTGTTTTGTGCCATTTTGCAACTGGAAGATGAAGATGATATTTTTTATAGTCAGGAGGAATCTCACAAAAATGGTTGTAGAGAGAGGCTTTTGTGTATCCCTCAGGAGACTGTCCTGAAGTCCCATGTCTGAACCTGCCCACCTCTCCCACCTCCCCCGGGTTCCCATCCCCATGGAAAAACAGGGTGAGGACTGACTGCCTTATGTAATCTGCTCTGATGGGGCCTTTGTGCCAGTGACTGAAATGACTCTTCAGTGATTTAGAACCTTGTTTGACGGAACTCAAAGCTGGACTATGTCTCAAGGTACAGATCTGAACATATACAAGTATAGATTTATGTTTTAAATGTTTTATGGCGTGATTTAAATTACAACATAAATCAACAGTTAAAAAGACTTTTTTTGAGTGTTTTCTGTTAAAAAAAAAAAGATATGCCTATTTAAGATAACTTTACATATTTACAACTGAAATAGATGTAGGTCATTTTAAGCATTGACTTATTTAAAATTTTTCATTTTGAATTACTAGCTACATCAGAACATTGATTTGATATTTGTTAAGATATTCAGAGGCAAACCATCTTTAATTCTACTTTATGACATGGATATTTTGGGAATTGTTAGGAAAATAATCAATCATTTGCATATCCAAGACAATATTCTTACAAATTCTGGACTTTTTCCCCATAAATAACAAAAGTAGAATGTAATTGGCATGGCCAAGAAATGGGCTGCTTTATAGTTAATCAAGAGTTATAAAATTAAGAATTATTAGTTTTTGAAGATAAAAGTATAGTGAGAAACATAGCATATAATTTAAATAAACTCTTGGTATGGGATTCATTGTAAGACCATGTAAACTTCATAGTTTTTTTTTCCTTCCCTTCCAAGTTATTTATAGTTAGTGAAAAAGGACATGAATTTCCAAATGATATTTTAGGTTAGACAAGTCCAAAGGAAGAGAACATTCTTTCTACATCTGCTAAAGAAATGATTGCTGTTAAACACAGATTGCCAGTGTTCTAAGATGAATCCAGATGTTGAAAAGAGTCCCGTTTGCTATTATGACTTTCTTTAAAGCATAAGCAAATGTTTGTTTCTTAAATGATTTTCTTCTTAGTAGCAAAATTTATTATTTCTGTTAAGAAGAGATGACTGTTAGATGCCATGTCATAACCAACCCTTCTCCAGTAGATTAGGAGCCAGGCCTGATACTAAATATTAGAACTGTTGGCAAGAAAATGAAAGTTCATAATTCCTATGAGTTATTTTTAAAGCTCTAATTGCATGGCTATTATGCCTCAAATACTGTATAATTATCCCTAGTTACTGATATCTTTAGCATGTTTGAAACGATCTATATGTGGCCTAAAGCCACACAGCTATATTAAGACATTTTTAAACAATCGAAGCAAATGACACTTTAAATTAAAACAAAATTAATGTGAAGCAAATTCCTTTTAATCAAAAATTTTTTCTAATCAAATCCACATTTCCAGGCCTCCAGTAATCAATATTAATCAGTTCTGTCAGTTGACTGGTGGTAAAGTAGGGTAATTGAAAGCTTAGACAATGGTTATGAAAAGGAAGGGGTTAATGTATTCCAGGAGCAGAAATTATCAGTAGGATTGATTTGCAAGATAATTATTATCTAGTCCATTATATAGACAAAACAACTGAGGCTTAGAGTTAACACCTCCTGTCCCCCCCCCCCCCCCCCGCAACTCCACCATTTGTCTAATATTAGTGATCATGCTGTTGGTAACCAAAAAAACAAATGTCATCATATTGAGGAACATGGTTGCCTTTCCTTGTTATCAACCTGAAAAGAATTAAGGACCTTACTAAACATTTCTAGATTTCTTTTGCAAACTGGTAGAAATCCATCTTCCATGAGTTTATTTTTAGCCTTTTAAACTGATTTCACAGACTAAATCACCACTGAGCATTACAAGGTCCATTAATTTACTGTTTTCTAAGTAAAGTGGTTCTTTTATTTGTCTCAAAGTTAACTTCTTTTCTGGTTTCTGGGGTTCTTCTGCACTGTTCTTGCTACCCGAGGACTCTTTATGAAAGAACTATAGTTCTTGTATAGGAAGAGAATTTGGTGTTTGTCTTTTTGTCCCTTGGGTTAACAGCCATTGACAGTGAATTGAGACTGGTTTGCCATAAAGGGCAAAAGCACTTCTGTTATGCTGTAGTCAAAGTAGAGGTAATGTTTCTTCCTGAAGCCTGACCTCAAAAGTGCAAGGACAGGACACGCGGAGTAGACCAAGGCATCTGAGGAACACGAATGATACCTCAGTTTGGGCCACAGAAAGAATAGCTCCACTCTGGGGTTGTAAGAGGCCAGGCTCAGTGAGATTAGGGTGGTTTCCTAATCTGCTGAGGACTCAGTGATGTTGGCAGTCCTGTGGCCAAGCCAAGCCCATTCCACTGTGTTGTGCTTGCATTATCTTATCTAATCTTTACTGCAGCCATGTAAGACAGATATTAGTGCCCCACTCCATAGATGAGGAAACTGAGGCCTAGAGTAACTTGCCTGACATTACAAGCTAGGATTTAAGCCTAGGGTCTCTCTGATCCTAGAGTCTTAACTGCCATGTAGCACAGCTTCTACATGTATTCAGTGCCAGGCATTTTACATATATAAAATCTAATATTTACTATAACCTTGCAAGATAGGCAGATGAACCTCATTTTTATAGACAGAGAAACTAAGACTCAGAGCCGGTATTAAGTGCTTGAAGCCACACAGATCATCAAAAATGAAATCAGAATTTGAGCCTAGGTCTGAGCCCAGAACCAGTGCTCTTTCTTGTCAGCCGTTCCTCCTTTCATCTCCTGGGATCTTGGTGTCTGCTGTAGAGCCTGTCCCATTGGTTTTAGACATTTTGCCTTTTGAAATCCTAGCATCTGCCAGAGCACTGTGATGTGAGACTATCTGGGAGCCCTGGGCCTTGGCATTGGATACCTTTGGACCGACCTCCATCACAGTGTTAAATGGAACTCTTTGAAAACTGTGCCTTGACTCAGGGTTAGCTGTTATTCACTGGCATGTTGACCTGTTGGAAGCCGCCCTGTGGTCCTGCAGGTGCTGCTGCTGAGTGTGATCTGAGGCCCCTACTGCAGTACTCAGCCTGGGCTGGGCAGCAGTGCCAACAGCTGTGTGGAAATCCCTCCTTGCTCCCGTTGTCCCGAACTGCATGGGGGAGGGCGGCTGTTTGCTCCATTGATTCCTTCCTTCATAGCTGGGGGTGGCAGCTTGGAAAACATTCAGCTGTTTACAATTCAGCTTATGTACACTTTAGCCGGGGATTGTGGGTGAGTCAGAAAGGCTGCGCTTTCTCCTGAGACAGCGTGAAAGTCAGCTGTATGGTAATGGCTGCCAGTGAGGGAGGAACAGCCTCCCTGACAGATGCCCTAAGCCGAGCTACTCAGCCCACATGCTTAAGATCTGAGAAGCTCTCAGTCTGCTCTCCAGTCCTTTTAACCCAGACTCCACACGGTCATCTTACAGTGACACGGAGGGCAGCTCTGGGGTCACCTCTATCTCTCATTCTGCTGGCCAGCTCCCCTGCAAGGAACCCGGCTGTGGATCCAGGGCCTCACCCTCCTGTGACTAAAAAGTTCGCCACTTTGCTCAGCCAAGTGCTCCAAAGATCACTGCTGTTTCTTCCCTTCTTTCTGGGAGAGGTGCTTCAGAGCAGGCTGAGGAAGGTGCTCTGAGGAGCAGGGTGGTGATGGCATCTGTGTGAGAGCCACAGCCTGCTGTGTGACCGCAAGGCAAGAACATGCCTTGCATGTCTTTTTTTAAAAAAGATGACCGGTAAGGGGATCTTAACCCTTGGCTTGGTGTTGTCAGCACCATGCTCACCCAGTGAGCTAATCGGCCATCCCTGTATGGGATGTGAACCTGTGGCCTTGGTGTTATCAGCACCACACTCTCTCGAGTGAGCCACAGGTCGGCCCATGCCTTGCATGTCTTAGCTCTGTCCTTAGCAGAATTGAAAATGTTTGTAACGTTTGACATTGGTTCCTCCTACCTACTGGTACTCAAAGGACCCCAGGGTGAGAAGGGGCCTACAATTTTCCCACCATAAAAGCTCCTTTTGTGGATGTGTTAGAAGATACCATCTTCCAGATAAAAGGCATTCACTCTTGCCTTGATTCTGAAATGCAGGCTCGTATCACATACAATCTGCACTTGAGATGCATGTGAATGATTGTATAAATTTAGTGTAAAAATTTGTGGGAAAAATGGGTCATCTTAACTAATAGCATTTTAGAATTTGGGAAACATGGTGTTCAATAATATCACGTTTAGCCCTATTGAAGGTTTATGTGCTGTTTCCTTTTAGGCTTCTTGAAATATAGAATCTAGCTTGTGGGTCCTGATTAACAATGCTCAGGGATTCCTTCCTTGGTAGTCCAGGAATCCCTTTTTGGGAATTGCTCGCCTAGGTCATCCTGCCCTTCCCAACCCAAGTGCTGCAGCCCACATCTTATGTCTGGCCTCTGCTTCAAACAGTCCCGGAATGCAGTTTACATTTCCTTTCCTCTTTTCTCGACTACCCTTATGCTGCACCATGTCCCACCCCTCTGCACCGTGTCACAGCCTTCCCTCCTCTTGAGCACCCCACCCAGGAAAATCTGAAGCACTGGGGCCTGGTCTCGGTTCTGCCACTGACTGCCTTTTGTGACCTTGGGTAAATCACCTCACCCCTGAGGCTAAAGTTGCTTCATTTGGAAGATTAAGATGTTAGACTCAGCACCCTTTTAACTCTAAAGGGTCCAAACAATCCAAACAATCACTCTCCACTCCCATCCCCTCCCACCATACCTCTGTCTCTAAATTGGGAGGGAAGCAATCTGCTTGTCTGAGTCAAATAATTCACAGGAAGGTGTGAATGACTGTAGATGTATACTTGCATTTTAAAGAAGGTTGTTAACCAAATGAATCTCTTTAATTGGTGGACTCTGTCGGGGTCACAGAACAGAGCTCCAGCCTGCTTGTCTCCCTCCCCCTCTCCCTCCTCCGGCCTTTCTCCCCCTCCCTCCCCTTTACTTTCCTACCTTCCCCTGGGGAGCAGGGGGAGGATGTCAACAAGTTGTGCTCATGAAATATCTTGCCATCCCCACTTTTGGAATGGCTCAAATTTCTTTGGGGGCCCAAATATAATTAAAGAGACTGTAGAGAGTGGTCCCAGACCTTTCCACAAGGACTCAGTATTCTGCTCTCAGCTTCCTGTGCTGTAGTACACCCCACTGCTGGGCCCAGGTACCATCTGCATCTGCTGCTGTCTGTCTCCTGGATATGGTTTCACTGGGGATCACTTTGCAGGTGTTCTGCTCAGGCACTCTCTAAAGCAAGCAGTTCTTGAGGAACACTGCTGTCACCCACCCTGCCGCATGGCTGGGCCTGCTAAGCTGAGACACAGTAAGCATGACTTTAGTGCCAGGGGCCTGGAGAGAGTGCTCTGTGTTTTATGGGTGACCTTGTTTTGCCATTTGTTGAGCAGAATGTGCTGCAAGGAAACATCCATGTTATCACCTACTCTGCTTCCTTAAGTTATATTACTTCATTAGCTCTTACTCCGACTGCAGCCAACCAGGGTAGTTAGGTATCTTTTAAATTAAAATACAGTGCTCCCTTCTTCTCATGTCTAGAGAAGTGGAAATCAGCCATTGACCAAGCTGAGGGGTAGGAAGAGAAGACCTGCTTTTTCTGTGTTTCCTCCAAAGTCAGGTCTTCAAGGCTTATTTTAGGGTCAAACAGAATGAGTGCTAGGCCATCTGAAATACCCATCACAAAGGTCAGTACTGAACCGTATTCCAGTATAACTGATGATTTTTGTCTTGTCTGTGCATATGGAGAACATCACAACTGGTTCTAAAGTGGCCAGATTTTGCATAGCTGGGAGCAGCCTGACCTCTGTCTGCAGCAGGCTGGAGAGCTCAACCTCTCTGCACTCCTACCAGCTGGTCCTGAGGGCGGGACCAGTTTTCTAGGCACCTCCCTGCCTCTGCCTCTAGAGGTCATCTTGCCTAGCCAAGTGCCCGGATCTGGAATAAATGTTTCAAAAGGGACAGGGAATTCATAGTTCTGGATGTGGACACTCAATTCCAGCCTTTGGGGGCATACTTAATGCCGTACCTCCCTTCTGCTGAGGAAATCCCTACTGTAACAGGAAGAAGTTGACCAAAGAATAGCTCTTCTTCTTCCTTACAGCCAGATACCCAGAAACGCCGCTCTTGTAGGCAGGCTCCAGCCTTGCTGCTTCAGAATGTAATTTGTACACCTCAGTTGGTGCCAAGTTGCTTGTTTTGGTACTGGGAAGGCCTGTGCTCTTTATGTGGACAATGAAGACAGACCATGGGTTCCATACATTCCACTTTAACAAACATTAAGCATCTGTCATATCTTGGATATTGTATTAGTTCCTGAAGATACAGAAGTGGCAGAGTCATTGCGCGCTGACTAGAGAAATCTGCTCTGCTTACTTAGCAGAGGTGACCAACAAACTGGAGCACAGAGAAGGGCCACTGGGTGGTCCTTCCTATTTTATACCACTCCTATACAGACTGTTTCTGCCAGAGCCTGTGAATGAGACCAGAATCAAGAAGCAACCTAGAGGTTGAGACTTATATTATGTAAGAGTCCCCAGGACATACTGTTATGTTCCTTCTGACCTGAATACCTACCCACCCCCAAGCCTGCCCCCACTGAAGCGTGGCTTTACTTCCCTCCCCCAGCCTCTCCTACCCTGGCATCCTGTCTCCACCTTTCAGTTTCAGGTGCCTAACCATTTAAAGGCACTTGAAACCTGTGGGAATCCCCAGCAGCACTTACAGCCTTGGGACTGGTCAAGAGAATTCACTAAGGAACTAAATTCCAAAGATAGAGTATTTCTTTGTCTCTTTTATCTGGCCTCAGAGCCAGCAGAGCAGGTTTCTGCAAGTTTCACTATTAAGTTGCTTTCCCCCAAGCAAGCTGCAAAGCAGTCTGGGAGAGCGGGAAGCAGATTAAATTAATCTCAGTGTGCTGAGCTTGGCAGAAGGTGTTTGGTCATTCCAGAAATAGCCCAGACTCCTTTGTTACTAAAGCAGATGATGAGCTATTGGCCTACAAGATGACTGCAAAGCAAAATAGCTGCAAACCTTTGTATATTCACAAAACACTCTCCTTTCTGTCCCTTGGATTCTGTTTCTCCTGTAATCTACCCCAGAGTTATAATGGAGAGTGATAGTTTCTAATGTTGTGGTGAAAAAGTCTATTTATTTGTTCTCTCTCTAAATAAGATATTTAAAAAAAAAAAAAAAAAAAAACCTCAGATTCTGAAAAGTCTTTGCTTCCCTGAGTTAAGTATTGGGTCTTTGGCCTCTGAGCTGGTGGATATATCTCATCACTAGTGTATGTGGCATGAGGAAAGAATCTGACCTCAAGAGTTAACCTTCTGTCTTGCAGTGTGCATTAATAGGTGCAGATCTGAGAGACAGGAAGGAAGGAGAAGGGGAGGCCGGGGGAAAGGAATCAAGCAAGGATAGAGAGATCCCATAAAAAGAGACAAGGTATCACAGGCTGTTTGATGATGAATATCTTGAAAGGTGGGAGGTGGGAGTGATCCCAAAATTCAGAGGAGAGTGGGTTAATTCCGTAGAGGTATTATAAACTGAAATGCAGGAGTCACTCATTTCCCTGTACCTATGTTTGAAACAAACAAAACAAAAATCCTACAACCAGATCTCTTAGATGACTACTCTTGGTATATTATGTTCTGTATTGACTGGATACCTGACATTAAAAGGTTCAGGCAAAGAGAGACCTAGGATGATGATGAACTTGCAATCTTTTTATATAATAAGATATAGTTGAAAGAGCAGAGGGGGTTTGGCCTGGAAGAGAGAAAATACTGGGAACCTGGCAGATTGGCAGACTTAAATATTTAAAATTTAAAAGCAGAGAAACTTAATATGATTGTGTCATTAACTGTGTCTTCTTAGTTACTCATAGATTGTAAAGGAAAGGTTTTTTTTTTCTTTTCCAATCTCCAAACTCCTTTACAATTTATACTAATTCCAAAAGGGGAAAATTTTTTCATCACTATAGAAGAGTCAAAGCTGTTTCAAATTTTTTTTTTTTCAAATGAATATAGACATTTAAGGGAATTTTTCTAACTCGCTGGTGTGACTGTGTCTCAAACAAAAATTAATTAAAAATTTTTTTTAAATCTCATCAGTCCTATCTTTTGGATGACTTCTACTCAGCTCTGAAGTTTATTATATAGTTGAATTATGGAAGACTGAGTACTAAAGATATGTGTTACAGCCAACTCTTTTTCATTAAAAAAGATTTATCCTGGTTTATTAAGCATTAGAACTACTAGTTATAAAATGAGCTCTAGGGGCCACTACTTGTGACCCAGTTATAAACCTCTTCTAAAATGTGTCTGTTTTGATTTCTCCTTGCTACACAATTAGGCACTATGAATTCCTGTTTCGTGGTGATATTTTGGATCTTTAACATAAAATAAAAACATCTTCCTACAAAATTTTGTACAAAAATTTCTTAAGTAGTAAATGTACTGAAATCGTTTTTAAATTTAAATTTAAATTTATCGCACACACAAACCCCTCTTCAATGGTTTATGCTTACTAGGCTTGTTGCAATAAAGAAATGGCCTTTTCTTTCTTTTTTTTCTTTTTTAGGAAGTTCCAAGTTAAGGCAACCTCAGCTCACTGGGCAGTTGGTGGTGGTAGAGAACCGGCCCAGGAAGGGGGCAGGGAGAGTCACATAAGTGAGGTGATGAAGTCTTGCACTTCTGAGACAGAGAGGCAACTCCCGAGAGCTGCTGTGGAGGTGGAAGAGATCAGGCCCACTGTGGGATTGTGCATAGGCACCTCGTCACACGCTTGGAGCACTCTGTTAGGTCTTTTAGAGGAAGGCCAGCAGGCCCACTGAGGAGCAGAACTTAGGAAAGCTTGTCCACAGAGAGATGGAAGGAGGAGGTGACATTGGCTGTGGAGCTGAGAACTGGACCAGAGGCTTGATTGAGGGCGCTGGGCCAGCAGAAACAGCACAGAAAACCTCAGCTCTGCCTAACAGTTTCCTTGGTGGAGAAAATAGAATATGTGCATATCTTAGTGCAGTGACCCCAAATAACTAGTCTCTGAATAGTCAGATCCACGTGGTAGTGTTTACTTGGGGTTCAGCCTCTAGATTTCTTTGGCATCAGTTTCTGGAGTTCAGTGCTTTGACATTTCACAGGACTTAAAATCTAATCCTCCTCCAAGGAACCTCATAGAAGGTCCATTTAACTTTCTCCCCCAAACTCCATCACACTCAAAGCTCTGTACATAGTTCAGCTTCTCGTCCTGGTTTTAGATGTCACCTTGAATAGTCGATATTCTTCCTTAAACTGAATGTTAATCTGTTTTTCCAAATCAATCTAGACCAAGGTCTTAACTCCTCAAAGACAGAATTCTTGTCTGTTTAACCTGGTTAAAGTGTTCTCAGCACAGTTGGGAGACTAAGAAATACTGTTAGCTTATTAGCTGCATTGTTGCAGAACTGATTATTCTCACACTTGGTGGTGTGTCCATTGAAACTGTACCACTTTTAAATAAGTCATTGAGGGAGGTGACTGCTTGGTTTGCATTGTTGCATTGTCATCTGGCTCCTTGGAAAGAGCCAGGTGTAGTTTGAGACTTTGCTGTCCCTCTATGGGCCTGGACTCTGCTCTGATCTCCTCTGCTTTGTTTTCCTACTCTCCCTCCTGCAGAGACAGGGCAGGGCATTGTTCATGCACTGACCGACCTCAGCAGCCCCGGCATGACCTCAGGGAACGGAAACTCTGCCTCCAGCATCGCCGGCACTGCCCCCCAGAATGGTGAGAATAAACCACCACAGGCCATTGTGAAACCCCAAATCCTGACGCATGTTATCGAAGGGTTTGTGATCCAGGAGGGGGCGGAGCCTTTCCCGGTACGGACTACTTCTTTTCCCCTTTTTTTTTTTAAGTATATTTTAGATGTGTATTAGAATATTTTTACATTTCCATGTAAAATTTCTGAAAATGTGAATAGTTTGCTCTTTCCTTGCTAATTCCCCCACCCGCCTATCCCCAAAGAATGTCAGAGCTGTTTCTTTCTAGGATTGAGTATATTCCCAAGGTCTAGAAGGGGTCAGTGATCAGAAATAATTGGGAAGCCCCCTTGGTTAGAAGGGAGTTCATTCTGGGGTATTTGGTGAGAGATGGTGGACTTTGAGAAATTAGGCCTTGTTTAGTTTTGAATGCCAAAAAAAACTCTGAATGGCAAAACTTTGGCCAGTTACAAAACTAAAGGAAACTACATAGAACAGAGTTCTGAAGCTTTATGAGAAATGAAGAGGGTGGAGCTGGGTTACAGCCTGAAGCTTGTTTCATATAGTGGAGCCTTGAAAGGGGAGTGAATGAAATTGAGGGACACTTAAAAAAGGGCACAACCAAGCATCGCCAGTTAAAGCATAAGACCAAAGGGAAATATTTAAAAAATCACGAAGGTGGTTTATGAAAACAAAGCCTCCAGAGCAGTTTTTGTGCAGTGTGAATTGGAGAACAGGTGGTACTGCTCTGTAGGAGTGGAGGAGCCTAGAGCCAGGTGCGCACCAGCCTCTCTCCTGATGAAAATTATCTGGCGGTTAGAGATACAACATCTTCCTGGGATGCCATCTGCCTTTTGCTCATTCTTTGGATCCATGAGTGGTTTGACTAGTCAGCAGACGACTCTGAGCTTGATTAACTGAGATGGGTGAACGGCCATTCTGAAATGCCAGAAAACAAATATGTCCTCATCCTCTTTCCCTCTGGAGGTTGTTCAAGTCCAGTGGCAAATCACCTGGACCATCTGAGCTATAAGTAGCTCCAGCCCTGTTATATCCCTTCCCTCGTTAGACTGGGTCTTCCTCTTGGTGTCCTAGAGTAACACTAGAAACCAGCTGATCTGGGGCCGGCCTGTGGCTCACTCAGGAGAGTGCGGTGCTGATAACACCAAGGCCACGGGTTCGGATCCCATATAGAGATGGCCGGTTTGCTCACTGGGTGAGCGTGGTGCTGACAACACCAAGTCAAGGGTTAAGATCCCCTTACCGGTCATCTTTTAAAAAAAAAAAAAGAAACCAGCTGATCTTCTCATAGGGTGGATTCAGGCTGAATAGCACCCCAGCATCACCCTAGAGTCAGACACCATGTGATCTGGCTACCAGGCTGCCTGAACAAAAGCAACAGGAGAGTGAATAAAGCAAAAACAAAAGAGTGAACAGGGCAGTCTGGGATCCTGGTGAGCACAGGGCATTTGCCTTCCACAGCTTCCATGGCTGCCTGCACCTCTGGCTTGGGTAGGGCATTGGTAAGGTGGAGAGCAGTAAGAAATCAAAAACAGGTGCTGCGTCTTCCACACACACATTTTCACACAGACTCAGCTCTGTCCCTGCCTGGTGACTTGTGGACACTGGGTCTTGGCACTTCATCTGGAGCTGTAGGAACCCTGATTTCTGCCTCCATCTGTGCCCTTAAACACTTGGAAGAATAGATATTTTCCTAACCTTCTGAGACATCCGTATGTCCTGGCCTGAAGCCATCCTATACCTTGGTGCCCACTGGCATCTTGCCTCATGAGCTAAACAGCAAAATAGGGCCTTGAGCAGGACACACTTGAATGATAATATTGGGGGCAGGGGGGTTTGAGGAGGGCTGGCATCTGCACCTAGATACTTTATACATGTAATTGTGATGAGGCTGCAGAGCAAGGGAGCCTAACCCTCACAGCCTCCATGTCACCTGTCCTATAGGTGGGACGCTCGTCCCTGCTAGTGGGGAATCTCAAGAAGAAGTATGCACAGGGGTTCTTGCCTGAGAAACTTCCACAGCAGGATCATACCACCACCACTGACTCAGAGATGGAGGAGCCCTATCTGCAAGGTAAGCATCTCAAGACTCTGAATCTTAAGGGACGGCAGGCCTCACACACTTCCTTTCTTGGTGTCCATGGAGGAACTCAGAGCCAGGGAGTGTGTAAACAGTTCCAACTCCTGAACATTTTGCCCAGTCCCTCTTCATCCTCTATCCCTAGAAAACAGGAATGGGAGAGATCAGGGGAACCATTTGTCATTGCACAGGAGTGTGAAATGCCTCCTTTTACTGCCTCAGGAGGCTGCACTCGGGACTGGGGGCCAGCTCTGAGGCAGGCAGTGGCCTGGCAAGGACTTTCTTGCCACATGAACCACTAACTGGGACCTGCATAGGCTGCAGGAGTGTAGGCTCCTGGGTTCTGTTTGCCAGGTCAGTAACCAGCCAGATGGATCATGGTAGGGTGGGATAATTCCAGAAGATCAGTTGTGACAGCATCCAGAGTCTTTCCTATGAGCCTCCTTTCTTCTGTGGTTGTAAAGAAGGGCACTGATTCTTCCCCACTTGTGTTTTGCCTTAGGCTCATAGCACTTGGAAGAGAACAAGTGAACAAGGGCATCACCAGACAGCCTTGGGTACTTTCCAGGGGGAATAGCATAGCCCTTCCATAAACAGTGACCAAAACAATTTGACATTTTCCAAGCTAGACAGTTGCTGCATGTCACAGCTGTGGGAACATGAGGAGGAGCAGGAGAGAGTAGGGAGGCTCCATAGTGGGCTAGCCGCAGTCCTGTAGGAATTTGTAATTCTTCACACTCACCCATTTCCATACTTTGCAGAATCCAAAGAGGAGGGTACTCCCCTCAAACTCAAATGTGAGCTCTGTGGCCGGGTGGACTTTGCCTACAAGTTCAAGCGTTCCAAGCGCTTCTGTTCCATGGCTTGTGCAAAGAGGTGAGTGGCCTCAGCCCCTTCCCTTTCCTCGGGATTGCACCTTTGCATCCTGCTCTTCTGTCCTACCTCCTTCCAGTAAGAGTCCACCCAGGAGGCCATGGTGTGCTTTATCCAGCTTCCTATTTCCTTGACCTGCCTGGAAGCAGCAATGTGTCCTTAATTCACCGAGCATGAAAAACCAGGACCCTGAGCAGATCAGAGAGAGAGCAGCAGAGTCCAAGGAAAGGAAGCAGCGCTTTAACTTGGCTGGCCCTCCTGGGTCCCATGGTGCCATTCTCTTTTTCTACCCTTGGCAGCTACCACCTCCTTAGGGTAAGTCTTTCACCAGAAGCTTTGCCCAGAACCACGGCAGTAGTTACAGTGTTCCCTTTGCGTGCTTTTACTCAGCTTAGAAGACTAATGATCATGATAAAAACAACTTATTTATTGAGAACCTGTGTGTGCGAAGTGCTCTGCTACTCAGTTGATATGCGTTATCTCATCTTCAAAATCACTCTGCAAAGCAGATATTACTGTTGTCCCTTTCTATGGGTTAGGAAACTAATCTTGCTTTGCCTCCCATGGATTTGTCACCCCTTTTCCCCTGGGTGACGGAGCCGCAAAGGATTACTCAAAGCCCCTCTCTTCTGAGCAGTGAGAAGCCCCGAAGTGGTTAACCTCCCAGAACCCTCAAGAGAGATACATTCTTTTCATTTGGGAAATTAACCACGAATTGGGGTTCTCTTCCTGCATTTATTCTCCAGACCAGGAAGTTACAGGAAGAGAACATAGGTGGGGTTATAGTTTAACAATATAGGCTGGTAACATTCAGTAAAACAAGTAAGGTCACATTCTATAAGGCAATTTAAGTGATCCACCAACAAAA
Source organism: Cynocephalus volans (assembly GCF_027409185.1). NCBI lineage: Eukaryota > Metazoa > Chordata > Mammalia > Dermoptera > Cynocephalidae > Cynocephalus > Cynocephalus volans. The sequence goes on along the minus strand of NC_084467.1, from coordinate 26,452,985 downwards.
GCTTGATCTTAGCAAACATTCCTTCCCCTACACAGCTTCCCAGTATCTTTATATATCAATCAGTGACTTTTCTGTCTTTGAACCAGCAATCTTGCTGTGCTACAATTCTTCATCTTACCACAGAGACTAGCCTGGGGAAATTTTCTTGTTTTTTGCAAGGTCAACATTTTATATCTACTTTTAAAAAGTTAGACCAAATCTAAAAGTACAAGAAACTAGGCCCTGTGAAATATATTTCCTTTATAGTATACTCCACAAACTAAGACACAAAGGAGAAGTCATTGTGTCTAAAGTGACATAGTTAATAAGTCATAGACCTGGGAATTTAGACTCATCTCACTCTAAAGACCTACGTGGTTTTTGTATCAAGGTAGAAGAGGCAGCTGACCTTGAAGCCTTGACCCCTCAGAAGAAAAGAAAGCTGCATGTCTTGGGCAGAGGTGCTGTGCATGCCAAGCTGGAGTTCGGCCTTGCTGAGCCCTTGTTCTCCTTGGGCTGTGCTGGAGGTAGCCAGGACACCTCTATCATGCTTTGCCCAGCTACTCTCCAGCAGGACAACTGACAGTAGTTTCCTGGCAAAGATAATATTTATAGTAGGATATGTCAGCCATGGGTTTTCATGATCCAAGCTGTCGTGTCAGACATTTTGTAGACATTATCTCATGTCATTGTGAGACCAGTTTTAGAAAGTGAGTGGTGTTACCTCCAACTCCTGATAAGGAAACTGAGGCTCATAGCCCACAGTCACACAGCTAATAATAAGTGATGGAGTTAGGATTTGAACCAATAGATGGACTCAAATTTGCCAGACAGCTGGGCTGGTCTCATTCTGCCTAGGGCCCATAAGCCCCCCAACTGCCCTGACTTCCCTGTTCTCTGTCTCTGACAGGTACAATGTCGGATGCACCAAACGAGTGGGACTTTTCCACTCAGACCGGAGCAAGCTGCAGAAGGCAGGGTCCACGACCCACAACCGCCGTCGTGCCAGCAAAGCCAGTCTGCCAGCACTTACCAAGGACACCAAGAAGCAGGTGAGAGGAGGGAGAGCCTGAAGCTCCTTTCCTACAAGTCCCCACCAACTTCCCTTCTTCCATGACCCTAAACACCCACGTTCCCTTTCAGCTGCTGACTTTTTTATGCTCCGTGGTATTCTAATTTCTCACAGATCTGTCCAGTCAAGCCTTCCCTGTGTCCCTTAATAGCTTCCTTCATTTAGACCCATGGTGCCCACGAAGTACCTTACTCTCTTTAGTGGCCTTGCCCCCGCCTCACTCCTCATCTTCCAGTTTGCCTCCTTCCTTGACCTCTGTGCACGGAAATGGGGTTTCCCCTGACTGGTTCTATGAAGGGACAGGCTGTTCAGGGTACCTCCTGTCTTAATGGAGGGCTAGGCAAGAAGGCAGCCTCCACCCTTTGCCCTGCCACCTTTTCTCCTCCTTGAACATCAGAGCATTGAGTTCTTGAAGGTCTCTACCAGGAACATGGGTATTCATTCATTAAATATTTTTAGCAAAAACTATATGCCAGGAACTCCGTTAGGCACTAAGGCTCTGAGGACAATCTTGCCCTAAAGGAACTCACAGCCTAGCGTGATGTTTCATAACCTTGTATGTACTCTGCTTGTTGTTTTTGTCTTAAACCTCTTTAAGAATCTGATGAAAGCTGTGAGCCAAAATGTAAATACACTAGAAATTTTACATGCTATTTCAAGTGGTTCATAGACCACCTCCTGAAACCCACAGAACCCTGATTTAAAACCCAACATCTAGAAGAAAAAATAGACCTATACTCAGATAACTGCAGTATAGTGCAGTACATGCTACAATACTAGAAGGGACTAACTCTCCTGAGGATCGAAGAAAGGGCAGCACAGAAGATGCAATTTCATCTAGGAATTCACAGATGTGTAGTAGTAGACCACTTAGGAAAGGGAGAAGTGCCTGCCTTTGCCAATCACTGCTGCTAGAGATGGTTTCTTCCCCCATCCTGAAGAAAATTCTCTCTGCTCCCAGCCAACAGGCACTGTACCCCTTTCAGTTACTGCTGCATTGCAGCTGACACACAGCCAGGAAGACTCCAGCCGTTGCTCAGATAACTCAAGCTATGAGGAACCCTTGTCACCCATCTCAGCCAGCTCATCCACCTCCCGCCGGCGACAAGGCCAGCGGGACTTGGAGCTCCCTGACATGCACATGCGGGACCTGGTGGGCATGGGACACCACTTCCTACCAAGTGAGCCCACCAAATGGAACGTAGAAGATGTTTATGAATTCATCCGCTCTCTGCCAGGTAAGGCCCTTGGAAGTTCCATGCTTGCCCAAATAGCAAGGAATGAGAAGTGAAAGACCTCATCTCCCACCACCAGGAAGGATTAGGTAGTTCAGGTAATGGCTTAGGTTCAGGAACTCTGGAGTACAGAGATGAATAAGGTGAGATTCATGCCTGTGAGAGCTTATATTCTAGTGCAGAATGAAAACTGTAAATAATATTCCATAGCTATAATTCAGTATATTTACTGGCATGGTAAGTGGTATGTGTGAAATACAGAGATGGTAATGTAATTAACCCTGTCCCTCTCCTGGGGCATGTTGGCAGGGGAGTCAGGTGAGAGTGTAAGAAATCTGTCAAGGAGAACATCAAAATTAAGAAAATTTAAACCGAGTAACAGTGGACAAGTACACCTTTGCCAGATGGAGAGACTGCATATGGGAGCAGCTTGAGCAGAGGCACAAAGACATGCAAGTCCATGATATATCTGGGCACTATGCATAGCTCTGTGTGTTGAAGTGCACGTGATGTGAGCACAGCTAGAATCTAGAAACGAACCTTGAGAGGCACACTTTATGCCGTTCACAGATGCTTTCAGTGGGACACAAAAGCTTCTCTCCAGTTTTTCTGCCTGTCTCACCCATACAGTGACCAGCTCAGGTATTGATAACCACAAGCCTGTTACTCAGAGACTAGAGTGTGGTTAAGAGCACAGACTTTTGAGTCAAAGAGAACTGGATTCAAATCTGGCTTTCACTTAACCCATATGTTATCTATTGCTACATCCCCAAAATTTATCACACAATTGCTGTGGTTAAGGAATTCAGGAGTGGCTTATCTCAGCACTTCTGCCCCAGGCTCTCTTATGAGGTTGCGATTAAGATGTTGGCCAAGGCTGAGGTCATCTGAAGGTTTTACTGCGGCTGTAGTGTGCTCTTCCAATGTGCCTCACTCAATGATTCACAAATAGGAGATGGCTGTTAGCAAGAGGCCTCAGTTCCTCTCCACATGGGCCTCTCCAGAGAGCTGTGCAAGTGTTCTCATGACATGAGTGGCAGCAGGCTTTTCCCACAGGTAGTGATACAAGACAGCAGGGCAGAAGCCATTACTCCCTCAAAAGTCACTATGATCTAGCCTCAAAAAAAGTCACATGCTGGCACTTCCACAGTATCTTATTGGTCACACAGGTCAGTCCTACTCATTGTGTGAAGGGCATAAGTACTGGGAAGCAAAGATTATTGGGAACCATTCAGAGATAGAGTACTACAGTTCACCACTAGCTCCCAATGATTCATGTTCCTTCCTCATGCAAAATACCCTCACCCCCTACCAAAGTTCCTGAGAGTCTCTCCCCATTATAGTATCAGTGTGAAGTCCAGAATCTCATCATCTAACTCAGGTACAGGCATAGGTGAGGCTCCACAGGTCCAGTTCCTCAAGTACTGTATCTAGTCCATTTCTGTTACTTATAACACAATACCTGGAACTGCATAATTTATAAAGAAATAATATTTACTGCTTACAGTTTTGGAGGCTGGGAAGTCCAAAATCCAGGGAACATATCTGGTAAAGATATTGGTGGTGACAGTCATGCAGGGGTCTCACATGGCAGAATGGCGGAGCACAGAGAGAGATGGCTCCTCATGCTCTCCTTTTAAAGCCCCCAGAACTACTCCCATTATTCCAAGAAAGGACCAATCTATTCATGAGGGGATAGTCCTCACAATTTAATCGCCTCTTCAAGGCCTCACCTTTCAATTACCATACTAGGATTTCCCACCGTCAACAGTTACAGTGAGGATTAAGCTTCAGTGAGTTTAGGGGCATTCAATCTACAGTAAGTATGGTTCCTCTCAATCTGAAGACCTGAGAACTAAAGAGACAAGTTATCCTCTCCCTTCCACAAACCCAATATATAGTGAGGTAAGCATACGATAACCATTGTAGACATGCCCATTCAAAAAAAGAAAAAACAGCATACAAGAGTCACTGATCCATACCAGTTCTAAAATCTAGTGGTGATGGGGAGCATTAATCAGCTACAATGTATATCGACAAAATAAAATTAAAAAAAGAAAATAAATAAAAAATAAAAATAAATAAAAATAAATTTAAAAAAATAAAATAAAATCTAGTAGGGTATATGTTGGCATTTCCTTGATTAGTTCTCGAAGCCTGGAAGTGATTCTCTTTCACTCAGTTCCACCCTCTGAGTTAGCCTGCCTCTTCTTCTGTGGCAGGTAGCCTACATTTTCAATGTAGTAGTTTTCTCAGCCTACTTCCTGCTGCTTTTTATTTTATATTACTGCTGACCCTTCCAGTCTAAGCTAGCAGTATTTCTGCCAATACAATTCTCTTAAAATCTTTGTGGGCCTTCTATGAGTCCTATTGGAGTTCATTCCATTAGATAAAAAGCACACCCAAAATTGTCTTCAAGATAAGCCTTTCTCTACATTGGGCTTCTTCTAAAGCTGAGGGACAGTGTTCTTAAGATTCTTAGAAGCCCTACTATTGAATAGAGAGGATTTGTGAGGCTGGCCCACATACTCATTAGAGAGCCTTTGGATTGAACAGTTCTTTGAGGCATCACCTTAGGTCTTTCTGAAGTCTTAATAAATTATTTAAGCCACTTTTTTTTTTAAAGTTGGCTGGTAAGGGGATCTTAACCCTTGACTTGGTTTTATCAGCACCATGCTCTCCCAAGTGAGTTAACTGGCCATCCCTATATAGGATCCGAACCCATGGCCTTGGTGTTATCAGCATCACACTCTCCCGAGTGAGCCACGGGTCGTCACTGATTGTTGTTTTTTTATGGCAGCATTCTTCTTCCAGGTTCCAAAATCTGTTATTAGTTATCTATTGCTGTGATACAAATTACTCCAAAACTTAGTGACTTTAAACAATAATCACTGTTTATCTTAAGAGTCCTGTGGTTCAGGAATTTAGAGTGGCTTAGATGGGCAGTTGTGACTTGGGGTCTTATATGAATGAAGTCTCAGTCTAGATGTCAGCCAGGGCTGCAACTGCAGCCTGGAGCAGTCTGGAGCCTGAAGATCCACTTCCAAGGAGGCTCATTCACATGGCACTTGGGGCTGGCTGCTGGCAAGAGGCCTCAGTTTCTTTCCATATGGGCCTCTCTCAAGAACTGTTTGAGTGTTCTCCAAGGCTGGCTTATTCCAAAATAAATTATCCAGAAGAGCAAGGTGAAAGCTGCAGTGCCTTCATTATTTGGCCTTGGAAATCACATGCTGTCACTTCCACAGTATCGTATGGGTCACCCAGGTCAGATCAGTTCATGGAAGAGGGCCCAAACAAGGGCATGAAGAAGGAGGCATAGATCATGACTACCTTGGGTAAGTCCCTTAGCCTCTCTCAAGCTACAAAATAAGAATAGCAATACCTTCCTCAAGGTATGGTTGAGGATTAAAAGAGACAGTGTATCTAAGGTGCAGTAGCTGCCAAGAGTAAATGCTGGCAGCTCTAACTGATGCTATCTTTGGTGGTATCCCCCTCAGGCTGCCAGGAGATAGCAGAGGAATTCCGTGCCCAGGAAATCGACGGGCAAGCACTGCTGCTGCTCAAGGAGGACCACCTGATGAGTGCCATGAACATCAAGCTGGGGCCTGCTCTGAAGATCTATGCTCGCATCAGCATGCTCAAGGACTCTTAGGGCTGGCTGGGGAAGCCAAGGTTCTGGCCCAGGGCTCCTCCTCCCGACTGAGCAGAGCCAGACAGACATTCCTGAGGGGCCCAGAAATGGGGCCAGTCGGAGGGAAGGGGCTCTTCCTAGGGGCATGGCTGGCGAGGAGGTCTGGGCACCTCCTCAATGGCTCTCAGGGGCCTTTCATTTCTGTGGGAGGGGCAGAGAGGTAGGTGGCACAGAAGATGGGGCTTTATGCTTGTAAATATTGATAGCACTGGCTTCCTCCAAAGTCCCAATACTCTAGCCCCACTCTCTTCCCCTCTCTCTGTCCCCCCATTTTCCAGGGGGATATAGTCAGGGCTCCCCAACCTGAGTTGGGTTACTTCCAAGGGCAGCCAGCAGGCCTGGATAGAGGCCTTGTAAGCCCTTGCCTTCCTTCCTCCCAGTTCTTTCTCCAGGCCTGGTTAACTCTTCCGTTGCCAGCTTCTCCCTCTTCATTCTATTTCTGCAGCAGCTGGGGGTTCTCCCCGCTACACTTTCTGCAGGTGGAGAGAGAGAAGCTGGGCCCAGTTTGGCCATGCCTGCTGGCACAGACGCCTTAACGCTGTGTGTATGACTGTATGACTGTGTGGGAGCCTGGACTGACAGGCCAAGAGCCACCCTCTGGCATTTCCAGGTGTTTTGTAGCAAACAGCCACTTAGTGCTTTGTTCTGGACTCCACTCAGCCTCAGGATGGGGAATAGAGAAGAAGGGCAGCTTCAGTACAGAGAGGCAAGATCAGAAAGAGATGAAGATAGGAGATTTTCCTTTCCAGACTTGTCAAGATGTCTCTGACGCCCCCTCCCCACACTGTGAAGTTCCCCTGACTGCCCCGCTGTCTCACAAACAGCACTAAGGAAGTTGCGGTGGGCTGGGCCACATAGCCCAGAGAGATGAGCCGGGTTGAGCTTCCTGCTCTGCCTGCCCACTGTGGGAGCCCCAGTGCTGGGGGCCCGGAGATCTTCTAAGGGGAGAGAACAGCTGGAGTTGCTGTTGTGTGAAGAAGACAGCCTTTGACTTCCCACTCCCATACTTTTTTGCCTATAAAACTTCCTAGCAGCAATTTGAGCTACCTGAGGAGGAGGCAGGGCAGAAAGGGCGAGGGCCTGCCTCTGACTTGCCCTGTCCTTTGCAGACTCCTGGGGGTATCCCTTGCAGGAAGGGGATGGGCAGCTTTCTCAGCTTGTTCTATTCCCTATCCACACCCCCAGGCAGGGTTGGAAATGAAGGACTTTTTTTAACCTTTTTTTGTTTTTTAAAAATAAATCTGTAAAATCCGTCTCTTCTGTGCCTTTCTCCCCTACGGATGCCTGTCTCTGAACCCGAATGGCTACTTTTCACCCATAAGAAGAGGGATGGGTCCCTGGGTTGGGGGAGGGACCTTAACTAGACAGCATATCCTCCATGCTTTGCTGGGGCAGGGTCTTGGCCCCAGTTTGTATAGGAGAAGCAGATACCACCTCTGCTCTTCACAGGGTGTCCCTTGGAGGCCCAGAAGCTCCTTCAGCTCTGATCTCACCCCCTCCCCTTCAACCATTCCTACTTGGGAGACATGACTGTTGGGCCAACAGCATCTGGAACACCTGGGACAGAACCCAGACTCCCATCCTCCAACAAACACCTTTGGATGGAGCTGCCAAGTGCTCAGAAATGCCCTTGGGACAGCTTTGGTTCATTAAGCACTTCCCAAGCATTTTTTGGATGCTGAAATAGAAAATGATTAGATGGGAGGAGGTGACACCTAAGCCTTGAATAAAGGAGGAGAAAGGGCGTTCCAGATGCAAGCGGTATGCACAAAAGTGTACGTGTGCATGCGGCAGTGTAGATGAGTGGGACATGAGCTGGCTGGACTGGATGAAGTGGGTGCAGCTAACGGTGACTTGTGTTGACCATATGCTTCTGTGGGCCTGGCCTGAGCTTTCAGAAACAAGGCTGTGGGGTGAAGAACAAAATCGCAGGTCCTCTTGCATGGAGTGAAATCCACCCTGCATCTGTCACCAGGAAAGGGAAAAGGAGGCAGCTTGGTTTCACTGCTCCTTCCCTTCACCAGGTTCTTCTTAAAGGCACTGTTTCTACCTGATGAGAATGTGGGTTTTGAGGCCCCGGCCCTAACCTACGGAATCAGAATGTCTAAGGGAAGATTAAGCACAATAACTTTTGAGAACTTATGTCCATACCTTGATAACTCCTCTCTGGAGAGCCTGTTAAAATGTAACATATTTGGAGAAGGAAGAGAAAAAAAGTTGATCCCCAGAGGGTGGAACCAGGGGCTGGAGGCAGGATCCTGACTGACAGAGAAGAGGGAGGGTGCCCCCGTGGGAGTGAGCCCTGGGGACCCGCAAGTGAGGGGGCCCCGTGTGCTGACTTCCCCCTGGGCTGAGGAATGCAGCCATGTGTGCAGGAGCACCGTCAGCCTCCAGCACTGTGGGCAGGGCTCTTCACTTTCTGGGCCGTGATTTCCCTTTATGGAAGAAAATGAAAACTAGGGTGCACCAGAGTTTGGTTTCTTGTGTGTGGCGAAGGGGGAAGGAACCAAAACGACTCCTAAAAGAGGATATGGTGAATTTGACTTACACCAGTAAGCATTCATGTTATTTCTTTACTTTAGGTGAAAGTTTGAAGGGTGAGTCCTTAAATATATATTTGCTCCTGTTTACACTTTATGCAGAATTTCACAAACCCTTTTTGATCACGACCCACAGTTTAAAAACATTTCCCAACCTCATATATACACTTAAGTATATTTTAACTGAAACAAAAATCTCATTAAACGAAACCTACCCTTATATATACAATACATTCTGATATTTTATTTTCAGTTCTCTTCCTGTTCATACTTTTAAAATCTTGGTCACAATCCACTAAACTGATTTCATGGCCCTCTGATGGGTCATAGTTCCCACTTTAAAAAAACACTGCCCAGGGTACACATTACAGAACTGTTCCACATCCATGATCTTACTTGGTTTTCAGCCTCCTGGATGACTGGTGTATGTACCCCATTTTACTGAGGAAGTAAAGGGCACCATCAGCTGAATTGTCCAAGGTGACAATCAAGTACCCAGTGCCCTTCAGATGTGGCTGGGACTCTGCACAACAGGGATTGCCCAGGGTGGCAAACACCATACCCCAATGCCCAGCCATTCCCTGGAGCAGAAAGACACTGAAGGAATGGCTCCAGGACCCCCTGGGCAGGGAAGAGGAGTTTGTACAAAATAGCCTCAGGCAAACCAGAGGCTGACTGCTCAAATCTACCTCTTCAAGGTGATTGGCCCCAAAATGGTTGCCAGCCCCCACCCAACCCTGGGACCAACTTCCTCCAGTAGGCTCCACCCCAAGCAGTTTCTTGGGTCAAACCATCTCTGACTGCTTCTGTGGGTGTGGTTCCTGAGTCAGAGGGGCAGGAAGCTGCTTTGTCAGCCTTCCAGGAAGAACAGGTCATTTCTTCCCTGGCTCTGAGCTGAATGAGTTCGCTGCAGGCTGTCCTACCAGCTTCTAAATATGGTTGTCAAGGAGGGACTCAGGTGAGTGCAGATGCTGCCGGTGTGGGGAGGAAGAAGGCATGGGGACAACTGACCTAAGAAGGGTCCAGTCTTCCCCCAAAACAGTCCAAATGGGAAGCACCGAAGCTAGCCCACTGAGTACCAGCTAAGGCATAGGTCCTGGGAAAAGGTGACTCCAAGAGGGGACATTGCACAGTGAGTAGAGAGACAGCCCATGCGTGGGGACGGTGGGGTGGAGGAAGACTGCAGGTCTCATAGCCAGTGAAAAGTTGGACTCCTCTTGCTTCTCTGAACTCTGAACCCCCTTGGTGAGCCAGAAAGCAAAGGCTCGGAGGGTTAAGTTCCCCATGTAACTGAGAGCTATCCCTATCCTTGCTGGGGCTGATTGTCCAGGACTGTAAGTGTTCCTTCTTAAGAACTAGCAACTAACTGATCTTTAGCCTTTCTTGAAAGCAAGGAGAGTGGGGAGCAGAGCACAGCGTGGGGCTTGAGAGACCATCTGTAGGTGGAGATGGGGTGGACTGGGTCCTCCTAAAAATATCTGACCAAGGAATGTGGAGGACTGGTTCAGGCATGAGTCTCTGTGGCCTAAGGGATCCCAGGCTGGGGCATGGGAGGCACGGGAGGAGCTGGTGGGTCCCCAACCCAGGCCTTTGTCTCAGCACCCTCCCAGACCTGACTGAGCTTACCTGGGCAACTCAAGGCCAGCTCAGCTTGGCTGCCCTGGCCCAGAGCCCACGATAAATATCAGCTCACCCTGCTCTGGTTGGGAGGGGACTGACAGAGAGTAGGGACAGCTACTAAGGGCAGAGAAAGGCCTGCTCCAGCCTTTTCCTGCCCCTTCAGCATGGCAAGTATCTCCCATAGTGCACCTCCTGAGGCATTCTTGCCAGTTGCCAGCACCAGCTTTGACCAGGCTTCCAGGGACTGGAAAAAGCCCAGCTGCAGTCAGCTCTCCAGGAACTCAGAGAAGAGATGAAGACAGAGTGGAGAGGGGGGTTGGCTTCTTGCAGGAGAGACGCTGCCTGGAAACATGAGGTGACTTGGGAGGAGCCAAGCCTATGGGGAAAAATAACAGCTGGGGACCCTTGTTAAGAGGAGCCTCTGGAAAAAAAAAAAAAAAGAGGAGCCTCTGGGCTGAGCTGGGGCCAGGTCATAAAGAGCCCAAATGCCATGCCAGAAGTTCTGGCTTGGAAGTCAGACACCCCTAAGTTCAAAGCTCAGCCCCACCACTTAACTTTCAGCAGCCTTGTGACCCTGAGCAAGTGATTTCACTTTTCTGAGCCTCAATTTCCTCTTTTATAAAGTAGAGATAATCTCAGCATCTTCAAGAGGTTGTGGTCACACCTGAATAAGACAGGCATAAAAAACACTTAGCAGGGTGTCCAGCTCAGTAAGTGTCTGGGGCTATTAATAAAGAGTCCAGGCTTAATCCTGAAGAAAATGGAGTTTTAAGTGAAGGCATAAGAGTTTGGGAAAGAGAATGAAGTCAAAAGAACCCATTCATAGCTTCACTCATTCACTAAACAAATAATTATTAATACCACAAGTTATGAGTCAGGTTCTGAAATTTGGCACAAAGACTATAAAGTCTAATAAAGAAGAGAAACTCACAGCCTAGTGGGGCAGACAATCGCCTGGTACAGTTTGGCAAGTACTAAAGGAAAAGGTACAGAGGAGCTTGTTGGGGGAGGGGCATTGGAGATGGGGTAGAGGAAGTCTTCACAAAGGAGGAAGCTGGGTCTTAAGGAATTATTCAGAGCTTGTTGGTAGATGGAAAGGAGCAATCTGGCAAACATATGAAGGTGGGGAGGACACAGTCGTGGCAAACTTAGGAAACATCATGGTGCAGGGTGAATGCTGGCAACTGAGAGGCAGGTTAGAAGATTGTTACTGGAATCCAATGACACATGAATAGAACAGTGGGGGTGGACAGCAGGGAGCTTTGGGCACCAGGACAGAGGTAGAAGCATAGAATTTAGTGACTGAGTGCTGTCAGGGGGTGGGGGGAGAAAGGGTCCCACTTGGGTCACTGGGGCCAGTCACTGAGAACACAGAAGGATGAAGAGATCAGGGGAAATGCAAACTGCAGCTTGAGAAGCACTGAGTGGTGTCAGTGGGATGCCCAAGTGGACACAGCTGTCCAGGGAACACATGATACCTGAGGCTAGTGCTCAGCAAGAGGGCTGGGCTGGAGTCACTGGTAGAGAGAAGCCAAGTAGTGAAAGAGGATGCCTAGAGAATTGTAACTGAGATCTGAATGTCAAGAATGACAAACCATGCAAAAGTGAGCTGTAAGCCTGGGCAGGGTGACATAGGAGAGGTCAGCAGGGGCAGAAGCCACAGAACTTGTTAGACCAGGGATGTGGATTTTATTTTAAGAGCAGTGAGAAGTCACTGGAAGACCTTGAAGAGGGGAGAGGCATATTCTCATGTATGCTTTTGAAAACTCATTGTGGAGAATGAATTGTAGTGGGCAAGAGTAGAAGCTGGGAGGTTGGTGAGAGGCTAGGAAGGTTATCCACGTGGGAGGCACAATGGCCGGGAGCAGCATGAGAGGAGGTGATGGCAAGAGCCCCACAGTTTGCTGGTGGACTGAATGTGGAGAATGAGAGAGAGGAGGAACCAAAGAGGATTCCTGGACATCCAGCTTGAGAAATGGGGTACAGAGGTCAATGTGATGTCATTTACCAAGATGGAGAAGACACATGTGGCGATCAGGTTTCCCAGGAAAACCAAGAGCTCCTTTGTGACCATATAACTTTGAGGTTCTGGTGAAACACTCAAATAGAGAGGTCAGGTGGCCACCAATGCCTGCAGGTGCCCTCTGTCACTGTAACCTTGATGCCCAGATCTGTCCCATGAGAGGCTCCAGGAAGTGAAGTCAGATGGAGGTGACCAGAACATAAGAGGAAGTTGGGAGTGTGGCATGATAAAAAGTTATATAGACAGGTAAAGTTATACAAATATACCTTAAAAAGTTATATAGGGCTGGCCTGTGGCTCACTTGGGAGCATGTGGTGCTGATGACACCAAGGCCACGGGTTCAGATCCCTATTAAGGGATGGCCGGTTGGCTCACTTGGGAGAGCGTGGTGCTGACAACACCAAGTCAAGGGTTAAGATCCCCTTACCGGTCATCTTTAAAAAAAAAAAAAGTTATATAGACAATGAAATAATAAATGCTCATTACACAAAGTCAAACATTGTACAAGTGTATTAAGCAAAAAGTTGGAGCCCCCTTCCCCTCCAGTCTCAGCCTATCACTAGCTGTCTGGTGTGTCTCCCTCAAAATTCACACTGTCCAATATGATAGCCAAATGTGGCTACTGAGCACTCAAAATGTGGCTAGTTCCAGTTGAAATGTACTGTAAGTCTAATATACACACTTGATTTAGTATTTAGACTTAGTATAAAACAAGAATGGGAAATATCTCAATAATTTTTATATTGATTCCATGTTGAAATAACATTTTGGATATGCTGGGTTAAATAAAAATATTGTTAAAATAAGTTTATACCTGTTTCTTTTTACTTTTTAAATGTGGCCACTAGAATATTTTTAATTACATATGTGGCTCACATCATATTTCTATTGGACTATGCTGTTCTAAGATCTTTTCCTGCATTATAAAACAACATCAATACACATGATTGTAAACACATGGATACACAGGTATAGGAGCTTCCCTCACAGAAATCTCCCTCTACATATTACTTGTTATTCCCTTTTCCCCCTTAATACATTAGGATCTTTTTCAGGGAGTACATATATATCTACCTCATCCTTTTTTATAACAGCTATGTTGTATCAATGTGCATAATGCATTCATCCAATTCCCTACTGATGAACACTGAAATTGTGTACATCCATTTGCTTTTTCAAGCAATGCTGCAAGAACATTCTTAGACTGCTCAATGTGCAGCCTCCATTCCTAGAGGCAGGAAACCTGCGTCAGGGTGTGTAAGCTCTGACGATAGTACAGTGGAGGAGCAAGATTCTGAAGGCTTCTTGGGCATGGCTAAGAGAAGTGGGCTTTATCCTGCAGTCTGCAGGAAGCATAACACAACTTGGGTTTTTTTGCAAATTGCTAACTGTATTTTTCCTTCACTAGCAAAGGCAATATAATTACATTATAGATAATTAGGGAGAAAAAACAAAAGGAAAAAATCCTACTATAATCTTATTGCACAAACTCTTAAGTTTTTCCTCTTAGTCATTTTCTGGTGCATGTTTTTATTCTTGCTTAATTGTAATCATAGTGCGTATCAATTTCAGGTCTTGCTTTTTTCCTTTAACGTTCCTGCGTAAGCATTTTTCCTTGTGATTGCAGAGTCTTCATAACAAGGTTTATTTCATCAGTCCTTCAGCTGGACACTAAAGCCTTTTTCAGTTATATCTGAGTGGCTCAGATAAAGTCCTTTCCTGTGACTTCAAACATCTTCTCCACGGACACTTTCCAAGCAGCATTCAACCAAGCTCAAGTCTCCCTTATGTAAAAGAAACAAACACCTCCATCAATCCCAACCCCTTGACCCCCTCCAGTTGCCATCTGTCTCTTTTCTCCTTACTCCTGGATAGAGTCCACTCCCGCCACCATCACCCCCGGCCTCTGCCTTAACCCCTGCACCTCCCACTTAACTACCCGCTCAGTCTCCCTCCCATTGCCACCTGGCCCAGGCCCAGCCTCCTCTCCCTCTGTGCTCTCTCCCTCTCTCCCATGACATCCTGCCCTCCTGGAGAATCCCAAAACTCTCTCCTGAGCCTGCCTGCCTTGTGGGCTCCAGCCCCTACCTCCAACCAATCAAGCATCTTCTCTTTTCCAATCTCCCAGCCCTGTCCCTCTAATCAAGGTCAAGTCCTGCCCATTCCACCTCTTGACAGACCTTCACCACTTAATCCTCCCCAGACAGCTGCCAACGCTCTGGTTCATGCCCCTAGTAGCTCCCACAGGTTGGCACCTGGCCCCTCACTCGTTTTCCTGCCTCCAGCTATGCCCTCCCTCCCACCCAACCATGTCCAGGCTCAACAGTTCAGTTGGAGTATTTTTTTTTTTTTTTCCAAATAAAAATCTGACTGTGTCACTCCCTGGAGGAAATACTTGGCCTTCAAGATGAAATGCAAAACCCTGAGAGTGGAATGCGGGCCCTGGGTGACCTCTCAGCCTGATCTCTCACCGCTCCCCATCTGCATTCCACACTCCACTGCTGTGGAACAACTTACAGTTCCATTTGTATTCCAGGCTTTCACTCACCTCCTCACTTTGGCACAGTGTTGTTTTCTTTTCATGGACCTCCCTTCTGCCTCTACTGCCTTCTCTGCCTGGATAACTTCTAACTCTTCAGGTCCTAACTTAGAGGTCACCTCCTCCAGGAAGCCTCCTGACTTCCTCCTCATCTGCCAAGGCTTAGGTGCCACCCTCTAATTTGCCCTCGTAACATCTTGTATTTATCCTAATCACAGTATTCACTGTGCTGTGTTCCCTTCATCTGTTTCCAGTCTGTTATGTGACCCATTCCCTCACTCCCCTCCCCTGACCCCACCCCACGCCATCTTCCTGACTCCACACCCTGACAGGGTCTGTGTCTCATTCACATCTAAATCCTTGATCTAGCACAGTGCTTGATGCTGAGCTTGTGCCCAATAAACATATGCTGAATGCATGACTGAACAGAAACCGGTCACCATCTTGATGTACAGAGTTTTTCCATACTGAGGATTATCTCCTTTGAACAGATTCCCAGAAGCTGGGGTTATTGAATCAAAGGGGATAAATACTGAAAGCCTTCCATTCCCATAGCTAAATAGCTTTCAAGAGGGTGTGGCAATTTACACTCATACCAGCAAGCACAAGAGTGCCTATCTTGCTGTATTCTTGCAGCATGGCTATTTTCATTATGTCTTTTTTTTAAAGTGCTCATTTTATAGGCAAAACATACCACCTTGCTCTAATTTGTATGTCTTTGATTACTGGTGAGGGTGAACATTTTTCCATATGTTTGCATTTCTTCTTTTAGAATGTACTTGTTTGTGTGACATGGAAACTTGAGGCAGGTTGATTTTTTACGAGATGACTCTGGGGGCTGTGTAGGGAGTCGCTGGAAGTAGGAAGAGAGCTGCTGCAGCAGTCCTGGTGATGGATGAGCAGGACAGGAGCACTGTGGGGACCATGGGGCAGAGATCAAGGAGACCAAGCCAACCCAACCTGGGGACCGACAGCAGATGCCAGAGAGGAGTCAGGGTGCACCCAGGTTTCTGGCTTGGCCAGCTGAACAGAAGGAGGTGCTCTGTGCTGAAATGGTGCCCAGGTAGATATATTCACACACAAACAACTGCAAAGTGGTTCTCAGAGCTATTTAACAGATACACTTGCTGAGGAACAGTTAAGTGCAGGAGCAGAAAAGGCAGAGGCAGGAGGGTCTGATTCAGTCAGGCTTCTTAGAAGAGACCACAAGGAACCAGACTTTGGAAGGATTTGTAGGGCAGGGAGTGGAGCTGGGAAGTTGCCCAGGGGATGATGAGGGTCTGTTCAGGAAGAAGGATAATCATCATATCAGTAGCTAAAGTTTAGTAAGTGAGGCCATGTTCTAAGCACTTAGCTTGTGTTAACTCAATGTCCACAACAGCCCTCTGAGGCAGGTATTCTTATTATCCCCATTTTATAGATGAGGAGACTGACATGCAGAGGGCCAGATCTTCTTTGCCCAAAGTCAGACACCTAATAAGTAGTGGAGCTGGAAGTCAAACCTGGGGATCTGGCCCCAGTGTCTGTGCTCCTCGCCATATGGTTTCAGTCTCTCTAGAGACATGAGCACACAGCAGCGGAGGGGAGAATAGGATGAGCTCCCCAGGAGGAGTTTATAATGATTCTCAACATTTGGGGCCCTTCCAAGAAACAGCTATCCTGGACAAATCCCAAAGCCCACTTCCTCTGCATCAGAAATGGGGCCATTGAACTCTGCTGGAGGAACTTGCCCCACCTGGTGACAGAAGCTGTCACAGACATGTGTTCTCTGACCACAGACAGCCCAGCAACTGATCTCTAGGGCTTAGTCAGCTCTTAACTCCCAGCCACCACGCTTCAAGCTTCACTGCATCCTTTCCCAGCTTCTCTTCCTGTCCAAGGTCATCCCACCCAGGCTAAGCACCCCAACCCCTAATGCTATCATCCCCCAGCCCTCCCCAAGGTCGTGCCCCAAAGCACTGCTGGGGAAAGCAAAGAATTAGACACCTAAATGCTCATCAGCAGGGGCCTGGTTAGGTAAGTTATGCTATCTCCAACCAATTGCATAGTAGGCAGCTGGACAAAAGGGTGAGGAAGTTCTTTAAATACTGAGATGGAATAACCTCAGAGAGATAACGGTCAGTGAAAAATGCAAGGTGCAGAATAGCATGGCCACTGTGCTATCATGTGTGGTGGGGGGGAATGAAAGAGAGAGTATTTGCTACCATATTAACATTTGCCTGTATATGAAAAAACTCTCTGGAAGGACACACAAGAAACATGTAACACTGCGTGGCTGCAAATAGGAGACTTTTCACTGTATACACTCTTCGATCCCTTTGAATGTCTGTACCATGTGAATGGAACATTCATATCCAAAACAACAACAATATTAAAATTACACAAATAAATTTTCATATATGTGTGCAGGTATACGTGTGTATATAAATGCATTACTGACGCCCCTCCCCCCCAGGGCCTGGAAGAGAACCTTCTGGCGGCTGATCCTTCTTGCACTTGGCCTCTTGTACCTGCTCCTGTATGGGATCCCTATAGTCAGGTACAAGCCCCTTCTCCAGCACTTGAGGTGGAACCCCAGGGTCAGGGTTAAAGTGGATCTTTCCAAGTACCTCCTCAAAGGATGGTGGGTGGTGGCTAGCTCAGCCTGGACAAGTGTCCTTGTGGGTTCTCCCTCCTTGTAAGGAGTAAAGCAAGAGAGCTCCCGAGCAGGCTGATATGCACCTCACTGCTGCCCCCACCCCACAGGCACCTGGAAGTCCTCATCCCCATGGGCGTCTGCTCTTCGGCCACAATGCTCCTGCTGAGAGACAACTTCACGGGTGTCCTGCTTCCCTGGTAAGGAGCTACCATCCCTTCCATGCTGAGAGCACTCACAAACCCTACAGAGCTCTGCCCCATGTCCCTGCCCTCCTCACATCCCCCACCCCAGCAGGGTTAGCAGCTCCACCTACCAACCCTAGCAGCCCCATGGGACCACACATCTCCCAGTCCTCTGTCTGTGCTGGTTCTGAGTTAGAGGCTTCTAGGAGCAGAGACAGAATCAGATCCACTTGTGGGTCCTTAGGGCCCAGACCTGGGGAGGTGGCAGTGAGCAAGTAGCAAGTAGGTGGATGAATGGAGCTGTCTCCCCATCCCTGCCCTGGCCAGGGCCCGGCCTGAAGTCCTGACCTGTACCTCCTGGGGGGCCCCCATTATTTGGGATGGCACCTTCAACCCAGATATGGCCCAGCAAGAGGCTGGAGAGCAGAACCTCACCATTGGACTGACTGTCTTTGCTGTAGGCAGGTAAGGCCTGGGGCCGGGGAGTGGTGCTGTTCAGGTAGGGAGCAGAAGGGGTGTGCATGCGATGAAGGAGGTGGGGCACCCTACCCTGTTCCCTTGTGCCATGCAATCCCAAAGTGAAGATAGAGACAAAGGCAGCATGACCTAGACTCCCAGGACGAGTGCAAAACCACCCTTCTCCTCCCTGGACACCCACACCATAGATCCCACCCAACACAGGCAGCCAGGGGCTCAGAACTATGTCTAGAAGGAACCTGCCTAGCAGCTGGGGCAGGTCCATCTGGTGGCACCGAAAGAATGATCTGGCTGCAAAGTGCCCTTTGGAGGTCAGCGGCTCAGGTGCAGGCACACAGGGTGGGGGTGGGGGTGGGATGGCAGTGAGGTTTTGCCAAGCAAATCTGGCTGAGGGAGAGGGGCTGAGGAGCTGAGTGGTTTTGCAAGAAAGTGCATCTGAGCTGGGTAAAGAAGTAAGTGAAGAGAGAAGGGAGGTGACAAATACTGAGAAAGTGGCAGGGTCACCAGATTAGAGGACTCAATGAGATAGGACTGTTGCAAGGGGAGGGGTGGTAATCAGAGCTAATGAGCTGGAAGAATAGAGTCCTCACAGAGTGGTGTGGATAAGGTTGTAATTTTGAAGGTGGGACAGACACTGATGATGACCGAATCAAGGGAGTAGCCATGGGGGCAGGTGACCGAGGAGGGTGGAGAACAGAATCACTACAGGAGAGGACATCAATCAAGGAACTAGAGGCCTGGGCAATGGCTGGGCCTCCAGGTGTAGGGATGAAAGGTCAAGGGCACTGACCTCCCCATTACGGATGGGAGGAGGTGTCCAAGCTGGATGTCCATCTGCCAGAAGTGATGCAAAGGGGACTCCTGGCTAAGAGTGGAAATCAGATCCTACAACCTTAAGATACAGAGAGGTAGAGTTCAGGGCACTTAAAGGAAGCATTTCTAATAATGAAATAGGCTATTTGGGGAAGGTAGTGAGAGCTTCCGATCCAGGAAGAAATATTGGAAAGGCTAGAGAAGAAATTCTGTCATACCTCAGACAACTGTTCAAGGCTCTTCCAACTCTGTCCCTCACACTCTAAAAGGGAGAGAAAGCCAGGAGGGCCTCTGAAAGGCAAGAGGGCAAAGAGGACCAAGGGATGACTCATGGACCAGACAGGCAGAACTGCTGGGCCACTGAGGGCCTTGGACTTTCCCAGGGCCTCAGTGCCCCTACTTCCATTATAGATGCTCAGTAGGGAGTTCCTGTAGCAGACCCAGGGGTCAGAATCTCAAGGGGCAGAAATTCTGTGATCCTGAAGTCCTGAGATCCAAGATGCAGTGAGTGCAACACCCTGGGATGCTGAACTTTCCTAGGTCTTTGATTCCAGTTTCCCATAGTTCCATCAGGAAGTCAGCAAATGCAAGCAAAGGTGCAGGCTCCAATACCAAGGTAGTTTCAAACCCTGACTCTGCCACTTATCAATTGTGTACACTTGCCCAAGTCGCTAAAACTCTTTAAATGAGATAATGCACTTTGACTTGGAACTGTGTCTGCCACAAGATACATGCTCAAAACATTAGGCATTATTACAACTATTTTAAAACCCTAAGATCTCAAGGTCTGTTTATATATATATCATACAGTATTCCAAGCTTTCCAGTTACCTATGTAAGGAATGACTACAAACTCAGTGACTTAAAACAACATATTGAGCCAACGCTGTGGCTCACTCGGGAGAGTGTGGCGCTGGGAGCGCAGCGGCACGGGAGCGCCGAGGCCGCAGGTTCAGATCCTATATAGGAATGGCCGGTGTGCTCACTGGCTGAGCGCGGTGCGGCCGACACAAAGCCAAGGGTTGCGATCCCCTTACCGGTCACAAAAAAAAAAAAAAAAAAAACCATATTATTGTATCTCATGATTTTGTGGGTCAGAAGTTCAGACAGGGTTCACAGGAAGGGCTCCTCACTGCCCCCAAACATCTGGGTCTCAACTGCGAGACCAACTGCTGAGGACTGGTGGGGCACCCTCTCTCCCCACACAGCCCCTCCATACCGCTAGCTTGGGAGACCTCGCATCAAAGCAGCACCAACGTTCTGGGACTTCTGAAATGAAGGCTCAAAGCTCTAGAGAGACAAACTGGACAGTCCTCCAAAGGGTCAGCACAGCGTCACTTCCTAGGTACTCTGCTGATCAAGCAGTCAGGGGAAACATACTCAATAGAGGGAGTGCAGCGCCCCATCTCTTCAGGGCACCTCCCCCTCACACACACACACACACACACACACCCTCCCTCACACACACTCCCTCACACACATACACACACTCCCTCACACACACTCTCCCTCAACACACACACTCCCTCACACACGCTCTCCCTCACACACACACACACTCACTCCCCCACACACTCCCTCACACACACACACTAACACACACTCCCTCACACACACACTCCCTCACACACACTCTCCCTCACACACACACTCCCTCACACACACACTCACTCCCCCACACACACTCCCTCACACACACACTCCCCCTCACACACACACTCCCTCACACACACTCTCCCTCACACACACACCCACACACTCCCTCACACACACACTCCCCCTCACACACACTCCCTCACACACACACTCCCTCACACACACACTCCCTCACACACACACACTAACACACACTCCCTCACACACACACACTCCCTCACACACACTCTCCCTCACACACACACTCCCTCACACACACACTCACTCCCCCACACACACTCCCTCACACTCACACACACACTCTCCCTCACACACACACACACTCCCTCACACACACTCCCTCACACACTCCCTCACACACACTCCCCCTCACACACACACTCCCTCACACACACTCCCTCACACACACACTCCCCCTCACACACACACTCCCTCACACACTCTCCCTCACACACACACCCACACACTCCCTCACACACACACTCACTCCCCCCACACACACTCCCTCACACACACTCTCCCTCACACACTCTCCCTCATACACACACTCCCTCACACACACTCTCCCTCACACACACACACACACTCCTTCACACTCTCCCTCACACACACACACACTCACTCCCCCCACACACACTCCCTCACACACACACACTCCCTCACACACACTCTCCCTCACACACTCTCCCTCACACATACACTCCTTCACACACACACACTCACACACACACTCCCTCACACACACACACTCACTCCCCCCCACACACTCTCCCTCACACACACACACACACACTCCCTCACACACACTCTCCCTCACACACACACACACTCCCTCACACACACACACTCCCCCACACACTCCCTCACACACACACACTCACTCCCCCCCACACACTCCCTCACACACTCTCCCTCACACACACACACACTCCCTCACACACACACACTCCCCCACACACTCCCTCACACACACACACACTCCCTCACACACACTCACTCCCCCCCACACACTCCCTCACACACACACACACACACTCCCCCACACACACTCCCTCACACACACACACTCCCTCACACACACTCCCTCACACACACACACACTCCCCCCACACACTCCCTCACACACACACACACACACACTCCCTCACACACTCTCACACACACACACACACTCCCCCCCACACACTCCCTCACACACACACACTCCCTCACACACACACACACACTCCCCCCACACACTCCCTCACACACACACACTCTCCCTCACACACACACACACTCACTCCCCCCCACACACTCCCTCACACACACACACACACACACACACTCCCTCACACACACTCTCCCTCACACACACACACGGTTGACTAGCACCGGATGGTTCTGAGGTTCCATGGCTGCTGTGGGGAAGCCTCAGAAGCGCCCCATCTCTTCAGGGCACCCCCCCCTCACACACACACACTCACCCTCACACACACACTCCCCCCACACACACACACATACGGTTGGACTGTAGCACTGGACGGTTCTGAGGTTCCACAGCTGCTGTGGTCAAGCCTCGGAAGCGCCCCATCTCTTCAGGGCACCCCCCCCACCACACACACACCCACACACCCACACACCCACACACCCACACGCCCACACACACACACACACACTCCCTCACACACACACACACACACACACACACACACACACACACACACACACACACACACACACACACACACTCCCTCACACACACACTCTCAAAGATGAAAGACTGTAGCACCGGACGGTTCTGGGGTTCCACGGCTGCTGCGCGGAAGCCTCGGAAGCGGGGGAGGGGGATGGGCAAGCTGCACACGCCACGCGGGGCGTGGCTTTCAGGCTGACTCTGGCGGCCCCGCAGGTATCTAGAGAAGTACCTGGCGCGTTTCCTGGAGACGGCCGAGCAGCACTTCATGGTGGGCCAGCGCGTGGTGTACTACGTGTTCACCGATCGGCCGGCCGCCGTGCCGCGTGTGTCGCTGGGCGCGGGCCGCCGGCTACACGTGGAGCGCGTGGAGCGCGCGCGGCGCTGGCAGGAAGTGTCCATGGGGCGCATGCGCACGCTGCACGAGGCACTGGGCGGACGGCTGGGCCGCGAGGCACACTTCGTGCTGTGCATGGACGTGGACCAGCACTTCAGCAGCTCCTTCGGGCCCGAGGCGCTGGCCGAGTCGGTGGCGCAGCTGCATGCCTGGCACTACCACTGGCCGCGGCGGCTGCTGCCCTTCGAGCGCAACGCGCGCTCAGCCGCCGCGCTGGCGCCGGGCGACGGCGACTTCTACTACCACGCGGCCGTGTTCGGGGGCAGTGTGGCGGCGCTGCGCGAGCTCACGGCGCACTGCGCGCGGGGCATGCAGCGGGACCGCGCGCGCGGCCTCGAGGCGCGCTGGCACGACGAGAGCCATCTCAACAAGTTCTTCTGGCTGCACAAGCCCGCCAAGGTGCTGTCGCCCGAGTACTGCTGGAGCCCGGACATAGGCCCGCGGGCCGAGATCCACCGCCCGCGCCTGCTCTGGGCGCCCAAGGAGTACACGCTGCTGCGCGACTAGCGCCGCCAAGGGGCCGCCCCGGGAACTGCCTGCCCCCTACCCCCTCTTGGCCCAGCTGCCCGCCTCGCCCCACCAGCGGAGGCACCTCTGGCACTGGAAGGGTGTGGAGTGGGAGCTACAGGAAGGAGAGACCCCGAAGCCAGGGGGACTCCCTTCTGGAAGCTGCATAGCACTTCGGAGGGCAGGGAGATGTTGAAGAAAAAGCCCCACCCTCTCCCAGGTGTACCCATCCGTGGGGGTGGGAGTAGGAGGTCTTGGCCTTTTGGGAGCTTGTCACTTGAAGAGAAAGACCCCTTCCCTCACTTTCGACGGTGACTGAAGCACAGCGCAGTAGTGCCTCTGGCAGGCAGCATATAGGCCTTCCACTTCTGACCTCGCTGAATTCAGCTCCCCACCCCCCCTTTTTTTTTAATGAGAGTGAGGCATAAAGAGGGAACATAACTGCCCAAGGACACAGGGTTACAGAGGATCTGACTGAGTCACTGTGATGTCAGCAGCCGGAGAGCCAGAACCGGCCCCTCAAGCCAAATAGGGCTGCCTCTGGGCATGTCACAGAGGGAGAAACACAGTGGCATTCCTGTCATTGGCTCTGCCCTTTTACCTCCCCTGCCCATAAGCACAGTGTGTACATATTTAAGTACTATGATAATAAAAAGGTTATTCCAAAACAGTCATTTCCTGATTTAAAGGGGAATATAAGGCACGATCAGGAGTTTCCAGGTCTTGGGCTAGGGGCAGCCTTGTGCTGTTGATGGTGACCTTCCTGAGAAGGGGGAGGTGTTCAAGGAAGCTGCAGGGTAGAGCAGGGTGGGCAACCTCTTGGGAATGGCTCTCTCCTAGGGTGCCCAGAGACCCAGGGACAGGGTGGGGCTATAGAGGAAGTTGGGTCTGAAGCAGGAATAACAAGGGAGATAAAGCTCCTTCTGCAGCTACCTCTATGGCCATCAACACTGTCCTCAGCACCTATCCTGAGGCCCACAAGGACAGTGGTGCTCACTCAGTCCCCAGGTGAGCAGGTGAAAATCAGATTCTCAGTCCCCTCAGTGTCATTGCCACATGCAAAATCTTCACCTGTCCCAGCCACCCTACCCTGCCCTGCCAGCTCAGATACAGCTCAGAAATTCCAGGGCATCTTCAGCTGTCCTAATCAGAGATCATTGATCGTGAGGAACATAGATCCACTAGGGCCAACTCAAACAATAGCAATAGCAACATGTACGTTTATTGGATACTTACGATGTGCCAGGCCCTGTTTAAGCATCAGACATGTGTTGAGTCATTTAATCTTCACATCCACCCTGTAAATTGGTTGCTATTATTTACCTCATTTTACATATGAGGAAATCAGTCACAGAGAGGTTCAGTAACTAGCCCAATGTCACAACACCAGCAACCTCAATTCATTGATGTGCAAACAAACAGCCACTTAAACATGGCCAGAGGATGAAGACTGAAAGTCAGGAACTGAGGTGACCACTGGCTCTCGGCCTCTTCTGTCCATTTCTCCTTCTCTCTGCCCCCCTTGTTATTCTGCTTGTGTCTAGCCCAACAGAGCCAGCCCAGCCCCCAGTCTGCAGGGCTTTCCAGTTCAGTTACCTGCCCTTTCCTACTAACTTGTTCCTAATTCGTAGAATGGAGAATCTGATTGGAGAGTCAGCTCCATCCCGTGTTGTGCTGGTAGATGTTTGGCAACTGGCTCTTCTAAGAAAAAGCAAGCCCTGATTTGTAGTGTTTGCCAGTTTCCTGTGTTGTAAATCTCACCATGGCTGATTTCAAGCAACCAACACTCACCAAATGCAGAGCTGGGAAAAGGTGTGCACAATTGGTGCACATGAGCCAGGATGGCCATTATGCACCACTGGCCATGTCTATGGATAGAGTTGCTGAGTCAGGTGTCCACCCCCAGCCAATCAGCTGTAGCTGCAGTTGGGTCATGTGATGCAAATATGGCTGCCAGAGCCCATCCCTTCATGGCACAGCAGTTATGGGAGGTCAATTTCAGAGAAAGAGATGAGGCCTATGAGATTACTGAAATGATGCTAGTTTTTGGCTATGCCACATGCATTCCTCCTTCTAATGGTAACACACTCTGGTTTCCTGTTGGGGAGACGTACTGCAGGTGGGGTTTCACCCTCTGCTCCAGGCTTACAGCATGGGCCCTAAGCCCAAGCCAAACAAGCACAAAGCATGACCCAGTCAGAACCAGGAAGACCCAATTAGACTTTTGCTGAGGCTTCTGGCAGAGACAGAGACTTAATTGCTAGAAACCTGGGGGCTGTGAGGCTGGAGCTGCTGACCCCACAGGAGCCCAAGGGTGTCGGGGACTCAGAATAGAGCCAAGTGGAGAGCTGGACACACTCTTTAAGCCCTGAAACTGGCCTGACCACTGTCCTGTCACACCAACCAATAAACCCTCGTTTGGATTGTACTTTCTATCACTTGCAGTCAAATCTTGACACACAAGGCTGGGAGGGGCTCAGAGGAATGTTCCCGATAATAAGCTACGTGGTGACTCGTGGCTGAGTCACCCACAGTGCTTCCACAGGGCCAGCCTTAATAAACTTTGGGGGAATTAATTCTTTCATTTCCCTCCTAGGTAATCAAAACATTGATCCCCATAGAGAAAAATGTATGTGAGGAGGCCCATCCCCCCCCAATCACTAGAATAGCTTCCATAAATCAAGCACTGATGATGGATCCCCCAAAGGGTTGGAGTGCCCCTTGGGGAGCAGGGGAAGTGAGACTCATTGGTGGACCCAGTACATCTAAACAGACTTCAAAACTAGACATACCCTGCCATTTCACTGCAGCCTGATCCTCAGCCAAAAGCCTCCCTTGGTTTGCTACTTTTAGGGGACTTGTGAGGCAGTCAACTAAAGCACTCAGCTCAGCCCGTGGAGCAAGGCAGGCTCCCAGAGAGGGACCATTTCCTTCCTTCCCCGAGCTGGGGGGCGGGGGAGGGGAGAGGAGCCGTGGAAAGGTGCCCCCCAGCCCTGCCCTCGCACAGAGCACACCACACACCACCGCCACCCGGGTGCAGGTACAGTTTATTCTTCACAACAGAGAAATACAAAGAGCAGAGGGTTTGTAATTCCTTTGTTTCTTGCCCCCTTTAGTGTTGTCCCCCCATATCTGACTTTTATTTTGCTCCCCATCCCCTTGTTTAAATAGAATGCAAAACTTCTTTTCTGAAGTGTCTCAGGGGCACCTGCCCTCACCTCCCTGCCACCAAAATGCAGACTGAGAAGCCAATGACTGTTTTCTCTTTTTTAATAAGGTAACTAGTTCTAAATACGGTGGCCTGGAGGTCCCATAGAAAAAAGCAAAGGGGTGTTAACAATATGTATAACAGCATATTTACAGGGTAGTAACATGCGGACAAAAAGCTACAATACTGAGTATCAGACGACGCAAGTCAAACAAAGGGGTGGGGGTCGGGGCAGAGAACCCCATGGGAAAAGAAACCCCAGGAAACGTTAAACTGGTAAATCAAAGGCGAGTTAAGGCTTAAAAAGTGTATAAAAATAACACAGTTAATATTCAAAACGGAACTCCAGATACAGAATATATAGATGAGTTTCTGTCTAGTTTTCTTTTTTTCCCGGGGGGATGTGGGGGGCTTCTCCGGGCTCTGTACATGGTTCCTATATACATGGACACGCATGGCTTTCAGATTGGGTGTGTCTGTGGGGGCTGGGGGCAGAGTCTGCTCCTGGGACCCTCCTCCCCGAGGATCCCTTCCCTGCCGAGGGGCCTAGGGCCTAGGGCCTGGGCTGGGGATTCCCCCTCCATGGCAGGGAAGACAAACGACCCCTCCCTGGGCACTGCCCCCATCTGGAGGAAATTCTGGAGGGGGGTCCTAGCCCCAGGCCCACTCCCTCCCCATCCCCCTGCCCACAGTCTGGGATGGCGGGAGAGGTAGCCTATAGGTTTCCTGGCCAGCACCGAGGTAGACTGGGGTGGTCTTCAGGGCAGCAGAAAGGGACCAGGTCTTACCCAGCCCACTCTCACCCCATTTCCCTGGGCCCGCCACCCAGCCCATCACTGCACCCTTTGGTCCTGCAGATCTCCCTGCCCCTCTCGTTTCTGCCTCCTGAAGCCCGGACAGCCCTGGTAGCTGCCGTATCCCTCTGCTCAGTGATGCCCAGGGCTCAGCTCGAGAGGTACGAGCTGAGCACCCAGGGGTGAGGGGCTCACTCCAGCTGCCTCCTGCCCCCTCCCACCTGGGGGGGTCCCCTTTGCAGTCCAGAAACCCAGGCCTGAGCCTTCCCTCGAGACCTGAGGCCATGGCAAGAGAAGGTCCCACACTGCCCTCTGGTTCTCTGCATCCATCTGCTTGATTCTTTTAATTTCTCGGTCTTAGCAGCACCAGCTTCCTGGCCAATAAATATCTTTTTTGTTATTTCCAAAACAAACTTATAAAACAAAAAACAAACAACAACAACAAAAAAAAAACAGTGAAGCAAGTGAAGGGTGGGGAACAAAAAGAAAACCCAACAGAGAGGTTCAAAGTGCTCTGAGATCGTCTTTGGATGCCACCAAAACGGTCCAGAATCTTGCAGTTGGCCTGGCCACCCCCAGAGCAGAACCAGGCAGGGCTTCTGTGGACCAAGCTTTCTGGAAGGCTGGGAAGGTCATGAGAGAGCTCGGCGATCCTGGAGGGCCCCTGGAGGGTGTCGGGGCCTGGTGCTGCCTGGGTCTGTGTCTGCCAGTGGGCCAGGCGGGGCAGTGCCTCGGGTGGGCTCAGATGAGGGAGATTCGCACCGGGATACCGGGGGATTCCGTCCTCTGGGGCGAGTGATGGCTCACCAGGTGCTCCACCACCGTGTGTTTGGACATGTGCTTCATCAGGTAGGTCTCCTGTGGGCAGGGTCGAGATTCAGAACATGTAACTACAGGTAAGGGAGGCAGAAGAGGTTGCAGTTCCCATAGGCGGCCACTGAGGGGCTCCTTGGTAGGGGGGTCTGTGGGCGGTGGGCAGCCACAGCTTTGGGGGTTAAATGAGCATCTGGGATTGACTAGGGGTACTGCATTGCTGCCAGGGGTGAGTGCTGGCTCACTTGCTGGAGTCTGAGCTCCCAGAGTGCTGGCTGGAGAACTGACAGGCACCAAGCTTGTCCCTTCGCAGGGCCCACTTGAGACTTCCGAGGCCCCAGCCAGCAGCCCTTTACCCACTGGCTGTAGAGGGGTATACTGGCTGAACCTTAGCCCTGCCTGCCAAATTGAGCATAGCGCCCACATCTGGCTAGCTATCCCAGTGAAGGTGAGGCAGTAGACCAGGATTTGAGCCTCCTTCTGTCATTTCTTAATAGTGGGAACTTGGACAAGTCATCTCATCCCTCTAAGCCTCAGTTTCCTCCTCTGTAAGCAGGGATGGGGAAGGGTTGTCATGGTGATATGAATAAAGCCCTCAGCATGCAGTAAGAGTGGAGGGACCACTCCTTCCCCTGTCTCTACATTTCATTCTGGGTGGTGGCGGGACTCCTGGCCTCTGCATCCCCTCACTCGATCTTCCCTTGGGGAGAAGCTAGCCGTAAGCCCCCCACTGGTCCTGCTACGTATGACCTGAGGCACCCTGACTGAGTGGGCGAGGTGACCCAGGGCTCACTGCAGGCCACAGGCCCTCTCACTGGTCTCTACCAGGAACAGAGGTGGTACTCTGGGCCCCCACCTGCCATTCCTTGGCCTCATACCTCAATATGCTTAGAATCCGGCAGAGGAACCTCTCAAATGTGGTAGCAACATGCTATTAAATGATACCAGAGGGAAGCATTCAGCAAAATCCAAGCTAGGAAACTGTTCTTCAACAAATAAATAGCAAAGATAAAAAAGGGTGGTGGGGGAGCTGTAGATGAAAAATATATTGACCCAGTACAATGTACAACTTGTTTGGACCTTGATTAAAAAATAATATTGTAAATAAATAAAATTATGGTATTCATGAGACACGAAAATGTGAATGCTGACTGGATGTTTGATAAGAAGGAGAAGGACTTTGGTTAATTATTTTTAGGTATTATAAAGGTATTATGGACATATTCCAAAAAAGGAGTCTTTTAGAGACACAAAGTCAAATTTTTACAGATGAAATGATATGATGTCTGGGTTTTACTTTAAAAAATAGGGTTTGGATGAGGCAGGATTAGTTGATGGCATGGGGAGTATCGAGAACTTGAGGCTTGGAGAGGGGCAAGGACCGACCGAAGACCAGCAGCCAAGTAGGGGCTCCCCCACCACACATCCCCTCGGGGCCCTCACCCTGCAGGTTCTGTCTTCTCAGCCTCGCAGCTCTCCTGCCCCTTCAACTCCAGGGAAGGATAAATGTCACGTACTCAGCACTGAGAAGCAGCAGCCCTGGCTGGCACCTCACAAATACTGCCAACTACCCCACCTACAATCCATGAGTCCCCTCCAGCCAGCCTGACCTTTCAAAAATACTTTCCCTCTGATGGTCCCCTCCCACTGGCTTCCCATTCCATTTGGAAAAATATCCAAACTCCTTCACAGGGCCCAAGCCCTGCATGATCTAACTTTCTTTCAGTTCCTGCAACACACCAAGTTTGTTCCACCTCAGGGCGTTTGCACTCACTGTTCCCCTGCACGTAAGTTTCCTTCCCTTCCTCCCTTCCTTCTCCTCCTCATCTAATTATCCTTTCTCAGATGGCCCACCCCCTTCCCACCTCCTCAGTGTCCACCCTGCTGCTGTCTTTTAAAACATGCTTTTCCTTTAGAGCTGTGATTCTCAACCAGAGGCAGTTCTGCCCCCCAGGGGACATTTGGCAAAGTGTGGAGACATTTTTGGTTGTCACAACTTGGGGAGGGGGTTGCTACTGGCATCTAGTGGGTAGAGGCCAGCGGTGTTGCTAAATATCCTCCCATGCATAGGACAGCCCTTTATAACAAATGTCCTGCCCAAATGTCAACATGGACTAGGGTTGAGAAACTCTGCTTTAGAGCAATTACCACAATTTGCCATTTTTTTCCCAAATATTTTTGCCAAATATTTATTTGTGTGGTTACTTGTTTAATACCTATCTCCAACAGCAGTTTCTAACCTCTCTGGAGGCAAAAAGTATGTGTTTTGTTCATCCTGATTCCCAAACAACTAGCCTAAGTGTTCAGTAAACTCTGAAAGGAATAATTGTACTAGCTTAGGTTTATTAGGCACTACTCTGCCAGCCAATAGCCCTATGAGTTAATCCATTTTACAGATGAGGAAATTGAGGCTCAGTGATCTCTATGTTGGAGTATACGTGGGTCTGTTAACCAGAATATTTCATTAACAAGAGTATACACACAAGTGACTCACCTGGATGCCGAAAGGCACTTCTGGGTACCAAAAGGCCCTCGTTTGGAGAATTTCCCACCCAGGGACAGGGCTCTGGATGTGATGCCTTTTTCTGGCGCTATTCAGGCCTTCCCTGAGATGAGGGTGGCTCTGGGCCAAGTCACTGTGCCACCTTGTGGTCATAATGGGGATTGCAGCTTCCCCAGAGCTGAGGCTCTTCTCTCTCCTGGGGTCTGGAGAGCAGGGTGCCAGGCCCCCACCCACCACTGCCTGAGTATTGCCTCGGGAGCCCAGGCTAAAGGCAGGGGAGAGGCTGGGAGCTCGGCCAGGGCAGCCAAAAACAGAAGTGGGAAGCAGAAGCCCTGGCCCTGCCATTCCCTGTGATCTGGGGAGTCAGTTCCCCTCTCTGGGCCTCTATTTCTTTGTCTGGAACATGGGGAGAGTGGGTGGGCACAGATCTGAGGCGGAGGAGGTAGCTGAGGCTCAGGAAGGAGAAGAGGCTCCTGCAGGGCCCAGGCGCGGCCGGCACTCACCGAGGTGTAGGCCCGCCCGCACATGCTGCAGCAGTAAGCCTTGGCGTGCTTGATGGCATGGGCCGAGAGGTGGATCTGCAGGGAGGCGGAGTCCGAGTAGGCCCGGTAGCAGTTGGGACACTTGTAGGGCTTGTCCTTGTTGTGCTGGCGCTGGTGAGACTGCGGGGAGCACAGCAGGGGGTCATGAGAGAGCAGGGCTCCCCCAGCCCCACCCCCTTCTTATGCTCCCTCTGGAGGGGTGAGGCAGCTGGGCACCAGGTGGGCGGAAGGCAGGCAGGCACTCACCTGGAGGTTGGAGAGCTGAGTGAAAGCTTTTTCGCAGCCAGGATGTGGGCACTTGTAGGGTCTGTCGCCCGTGTGGATTCTGCAATGGGCAGCCCAATAAGGTGGAGGTCCCTGACACATACCGCTGGACCAGCTCCAGTCCCCAAGCCCTTGGCTGGCCTGGGCCACATCTCTAGCCCTAGCTTCTCAGTCCCCACTCTCCCCAGTGACTAAGAATGAGCCCCAGGCAAGAGCTGGACACTGCAAATGCCACCATCTCCTTCTTCCTTCTCTGACCTTCACTGCCACTCTGACCAGCAGGCCAGGTGGGGTGGTAACTCAGGTGGGCTCAGATGAGGGAGATTCTCACCGGGATGCTGGGGGATTCCATCCTCTAGGGGGAGTGATGACCCCAGAGCCACCCCACTCCTCACAGGTCCCTTTTGCCCCCCACCCACCACCAGCACTCACTCAGAGACCCGGCCCAGGCCTTCAGCTCATCGTACGGGGCTTCCTTTGACTGCATTCTGTCCCTCTTTCTAAAAAACCCACCCTGCAGACCACCCGTTGAAAAGAACACAGATTCACAGCTTTAGCAGGACCTTCCTGCCCACCCTGCCTCCTTCCCTAAGGAGACATCTCCCTCTAATTGGCCCCTTCCCCAGGTCAGGCCCACGTCCATGAGGGATACACAGTCACTCCGATGACTGAGAAAATACAGGACAGTGCGGCACTGACGCCCAGCCCCTCTGTGTCCTTCCTGGAAGCTCATTTTGTACCCCCTTTCCTAGGTTCTCATCCTGGCTCCACTATTTACCAGGTGGGTGACCTTGGGAAAATCACTGAGCCTCAGTTTCCTCATCTACAAAATGGGTATAAAACTACAGTCCCTACCTCAACAGGCTTTCTGAAAATTACAAAAGATAATATGTGTGAGGGGCTCAGCCTAGTGTTGGCACAAGATCAGCACTCAATAAACGTTTGCTGCTGTTATTTGTTCACTCAACATTTACTACAGAAGGCACCCATGTGCCAGGCAGCATGCTAGGTACTTGGAGTATATCAGTGAACAAAACAGACAAAAACCACTGCCTGGTGGAAACAAACAGAAAACATGAAATAAGTACAGAAATCAGGTGTAGAAAGTAGTAAGTGCTGTGGGAAAGAACAGAACACAGTGAGGGGGACCGTGAGTGCCAGGGATGGGGGGTTGCAGTTCTAAAGGGCGCAGGGAGCCACTGAGAAGGTGACATGGGAGCAGTGACAAGCTTGTCCTTGTCCAGCAGCCCAGGTGGGCAGAGCAGAGGGCTGAGAGATGACGGGGACTGCCCACGTACGGCGGCCCGCTCTGCTCTCCACGCGCCAGCCTTTGCGCTGACCCCTGGCCTTGTCCTGAATCACCTTTTCTGGCAAGTCCTCTGTGCCAAGCAGATTGGCCAGGAAATGCCAGCTGGGCCTGAACCTTGTTTTCCTAACTTGCCAGGGAGCGTGAAGTGGAGGGAAGGTCCAGATTTGGCCAAACAGCGTCCGCTCCTCCCCTCCAACGCCCCAGCCCATCGCGCTGACTGGGTTTGCTCTGCCCATCAACAAACTCATCAAAGAAACCAACGTCCCTTCAGCCAGGCCCAGTGCTGCACTTAGGGACTCAGGGCTGAATAAAAACACTCCCTGCTATCAATAAGCCCACGACGTTGGCTGCCATCACCAATACTGACAGTCCAAAGGCCTAATCTCCAAGGCCTTCCTGGGGGCTCCAGCCTCACTTCCCTGCTGTCACGCACCCTACATCCTAGCCAGAGAACTCTTTCTCACCTGGCAACCATGTCTATGGTTCTCCCCAGCACACCTCTGCCCAGCATGCCTCTGCTCAGGATGCACCACGCCTCTGCTGCATCCTGAGCAGGAGGCCGCCCTGTTCCCCTGCCTGCCAAACGTCAACTTGTCCCTCCCAACCCATCAGAGTGGGCTCAGAGGAGCCTCCCCTGTGCATGCCGCTCACCCCACCTCCTAGGCTCCGAGCCCCTGCACATCACAGCTCCTTGTCACGACACGGACCCCACTGGATTCTCAGGGCTGCCCATGTCTTTTCCCTCTACTACATGGGGAATCCCGAGGGCAGGGACAGATTCCAGCCTTAGGCACAAGGCCCAGGGCCTGGCCCACAGACTGCACCTAGACGTGCCAAGTAGAGTTGGGCTGGCCCCGTTCTGAAAAGCCCTGTTCTGCCTGCACATTTCTGGGTGTCACATGTCTGGGGACATCATCCCAGGCTACTGCACCCTGTTTCTACAGTGGAAGGAACTTCAGAGCTACCTGGACCAACTCCGCCTGATGCCAGCATCCCTTCAATTCTGTCCCATCCTCGTTCCCCTCCAGGGTTGTGGAGTCCACTTGGTCAGGAGTCAGGTGGCAAAGGGGTCAAAGGGTATGCAGGACAGGCACTGCTTTTGTTTTAAACCCCACCAGACCCCACTCCAGAGTCCTCTCCTCCCACTGCTTCTCAGGTCACTCCTTCCCCAGCCCCTAAGCCCAGCCCACAGGCCTCCCACCAGCACCTGAAGCGTTCTGAGCTCTTTCCTGCCTCTGGTCCTTCATCCACACTCTTCCCTCTGCCAGGCACACTTTTCCCTCAGCTGACACCTGGCTAAAACCCACACTCCTGTCCTTAGCATAGAAGCCCCTTCATCAGACAGCCTTCTCTGACTCCCAGACGAGGTCAGGCCCCTGCAGCCCACCCTCCAGCACCGCGGACATCCCCTTCCCAGGAGCAAGCACACGGTACTAATCCTGCCCATGTCTGGTCACTGTGTCTGGGCTGCCTCTGTGAAAGCAAGAACTCGCTTGGTCTCATTCACCACCATCGCCCCAGTCCCTGGCATTGGCTCAATACAGAGAGGACTCCAGAAACAGCTGTAGACTGAATGAAGGAAGGTCAGCTCTCTCTCTGAAGTCCATCATTGACAACAGAAATATGCTCCACATAATCAACAACTTCCATTCCTGAGGCATACTTCATGAATGCTTGTGGACCACTGACCAACAGTCCCCTGGGGACCTCAGATCCTTCCTCAGGGACTCAGCCAAGCCCTCTTGACCAGCAAACTGCCCCTCTGGCCTCCTCCCGTCCAAGTAAAACAACTGCCCCCCTCCTCTCTGGATTCTCAGCCTCAGCTTCTCCCTGCCTGACCTTGGCCATGGCAGCAGCCGCAGGGACTGACCTGGTCACAGCCCTGCTTTGCAACCTCCACTGTCTCCCTCTTTTTCCAGGACAGAGTCCAAAGCCTTTGTCCCAGCTTTCAAGACCCTTCACACTGTGGCCTCAGTTTCTAAAGCCTCCTTTTCTGCTACCACACTCCCCGGCAGGGCACCTACAACCTCCCCCCATGCATGCAGATGCATCCCCAGCAAGCCTCAGAGCCACTGTTCAAGCCTCTGAGCCTTCCCAGACAGAATGTCCTTCTCCCTCTGACAAGGGAGGGCTGTGGACCCTTCAACACTCAACCTGGACGGTCCTCCCCAGCCTCCACCTCACACCTCATGGAAGTTTCCACATCTGCCAGCCTCCCAGGTCAGAGGGGCAGTTTCTTTAGCCTGAGCCAGCCTCTGACCACTGATCTGTCTCCATGCATGGCCCCCAGCACTGGGCAAGCTCAGAAAGGGCTTCAGGGAGTGGCTGTTGGCACATGAAGGACCAAGCTGCCTGTTCCCACGGCACACAAAGTCCTCGTCTTCAGTCCCCGAATTCCAAGTCAGGTCCCAGCTCTCCACTCTAATGTTGGAATCCTCTCTTTGCAGGGTATCTTTCCTCTAGGGGAGCACCCAGCCCTGGCTCCCACATCTGTGGTGATGGGAAGCTCACCCCTGAATCCAGGCAGCCATTCTCCGTGAGGCAGCACAGGGAAGCCGAGCAGAAACCAGTTTCCCTGGACTGACCCCGCCCCACTGCTCCAGTCCCACCCGGGGCCCCACAGGCTTGCTCTGCTTTTGCCTGCTACCTCCCCTGCATGTGACCTTCTTCTGCAGCCTGACATCCCAATCCCTTCCTGCTTTCTGCAGTGCAGGGTGCTCCTTGGTGTGCTACGCTGGGATCTCACTTCTGCTACCTCAGCTCAGTGACCTTAGTAAGTGACTTTGCTTCCTTAAGTCCCAGTCTTCTCATCTCTAAAATGGGTATAATAATAAAAATTATCAGAATTGTAAGAATTAAATGACTCCATGTAAATGGTGTTCATAAAACAGTTTTGCAGTGTTAGTTTTTAATACATTAATTTCTATTTAAGACAAGCAATTTGTGCAAAATGACAAAGAGGGAATTTATTCAATATTTAAATACAATTGTTAAGAATTTGTTAGTTATTACTTTTCATTTATTTCTCAGGTACTGAACTTGACATGATACTGAAAGCCTTAAGCCATCTTGTGCTTTGTAACCAAAACCATGGTAGAGTGAAAGTTACATTCTTTGAGATGATTCCCCCTCCATGGCGTCCTTCAAACTCATGGTCTCTAATGAAGAAATACGAATTCACACTGTACAGGACCTGTATGGCAAAGCACCTTACACAGAGCCAGGCCCATAGTAGCTCTTTGACAAGGAGACGTTGTTGCTGTTGTGTTATTATTACCACTACTAACAACAGACTTGATAAAATAAAATGACACCTTCCCCCCACCATGTCATTATCATGGCACATGCGCACAACGTCACACAGCCAGGAAAAGAACAAAAACAAAAACACTGCATCTTGGAATAAACAAACAAATCCAGAGTCACTCTGTCTAGCACTAGCTCCACAAATAGACACAACTTTGAGCCCTTTCTTATAACTTACTCCCTCCCAGAACAATTTGTCCCTGACTTTTGCATTGCGGTATCTGCAGATATGTGAGGACCTTTACACACGTGCTAATTGCATGAGACAACTGCTGCTTTACCACCAAGAACAGGCTGACTATAACAGAAGATTCTCATTTTCTCTGTACGTACATGTGGTATTGATTACTTAGTGGGCTGAACCTTCTGAAGTCTGGACTTGTGCAACACGTTGCAAGTCACCTACTTTACTTGTGTGCCTTAGGTTCACGCTGCAGGTCCCACTGAGATGCCTCAGATTCACCAGCGCCACTAACTCCGTCACTCCAAGTGCTCCCAGGCACGTCTTTTACGACTCCTAGGATGGATCTTGCTCACCCTCTTTCTAACGCTACGTCTGTCACTTGACCAGGCCTCGTACTATTTTGGACATGACCTTCTTTTCTTCCCTTCGTTAGTAGCAATAATGTTGGGAAGATGGATTTGATTATATGATTTGATGGCTTCTCTGCCAAAGGACAAAAAAACAGGAAAGGGTCTCTGTTGAATAACAGAAAACAAGGAATCTGGAATTTGGTTGCTTCTTTAGGTTTGGCTTTTTGTTTGTCTGTTTGTCTAAAGAATTCTGGGACTTTGGGGCATTTGGGACACTCGCCTCTCTGCTACTGGGTTAGGACACATCAGTTTAATTATATGTGCCAGTGCCTAGTGACTTATAAATTGTCTTCCGAATGTTGATAGAATCCTCTTAGGTTGTTTATTTGGTCTCCTGCCATTATGAACTCAAATCACTCAAAAGAAAAAAAGAGAGAAAAAAATTTGTGCCCTCAGGAATAGAGAGCAATCCCTGGGTCAAGAAACATCTGGCAAAATACTTTCCTTCCAGGGCCTGTTGAATTTTTGTTGCTTTCCTTGGTCGTGTTCTTAAATGATTATTTTTAAACAATGTCTGCTTCTGAAAAAAAACAGAATTCTTAATAATTATGATTACTTGCTACTGTGTTTATTTGCAACTAGACTGATGCTCCTATATTGCCAATTCTGTCAACTTTGTGCTATTGCCTTTCTAAAATCCAGGCCCCTAATTCAGAATAATAAAACTGTCAAGGTGTCTTTCACATGCAAATGCTCTTAGAGTTTCCAGATGGCCACTCAGGAACACCAAAGATTTGATCCCCGACTTTACAAAAAGGGGGATGCTCAGAACGATTGGGCTTGTTTTGTATTCTATATTCTATCTTTCTAATTAGCCAAACTTGAGAGTGAGAGCGGCCCAATGAAGTATGTAGTAAAAGAAAGTTGGCAAATCAAAAGAAGAGAAGCTCGATCTTCCTGGGCTGATTTTATACATATGTAAATATATGAAGTATATAATATGTAATATAAATATATATGTTTTGAGCACTTTTTAAGGTAGACAAAAAACTATTTTAATACAGAGGACTGGCACGGTAAGCATCAACAAAGACATTTCTTTAAAAAGATTCTGTCTCTAGATTTAAAATACCCTTATCCATTAGTGACAATCATAACTCATGCTTTATGAAATAAATTAAAAGACCCTGAAGATGGTCCAATGCCCTTGCTGCCTATAATATGTTCTTAACATGAACAACTGATCATGCATTATACCTTAAAAGAGGACTCCAATCTCCTCCGTTCTGATATTGTTGATTATTACAATAGATTGATCAAAATCACTTAATCTTATCAACAGGTCTGATCCCCACCCCCACCCCCCAACACACACACACTTGCCTAAAAGCCTCTGCTTCAAGCTGCAGGTCAGAAATTGAGTCTTATGAAAGAAACACCAAAAGAATGATAGCCTCAGTAAAGAACTATAACACATAATCTTGGCTCTTCATACTTCAGGGAATAGACAAATGGGTACAGTCTTCCAAGGTGACATCATCACCATGACTTGACACTGCCAGAGCCAAGGTGGGAATTGAGAGTCCCTAGTCCAAAAGCAGACAACTTTGCAAAGTGAACTAACTAACCCAGGAGCAGAGAAACAGGAATTATTACCTGAGATTGGATGAAACTGATTATACTGTGGTCAATGTTCTATTTTCTAAAGAGCATATGAGAAAACCCTTTTTTTCTTTGATCTATTTCTAATCCTCAATTTAGGAGGCTATATTTAACAAACTGGAATAAAATATTCCTTAAATGGTGCCTTGTTCCAGCTAACCCTTCAGAATTCTGGCAGTAGGGGACAGAACTACAAAAATTTAACATAGGTATAAATTAATGTTATCAAGGAAATCTTAAAATAATAATTCTATTAAAAACAACGTATGTAACTGGCCTCTTCTACAAAACTACTCAGAATAATTGCTAAAAAATATTCAAGGTGACTTTACTGAGACCCTTTTCTTTTCATGATCATAAATTCTGTATATAGTTTCAACGGGAATTTGTCCTCCTTCCAAACAGGATATAATTGGATAAATCAAGTTTGTACCCATGACCGTGCCAGAAATGTCACATTTAAAGACAAATCTCATATAATTAGGCATGAGATGATGAGCCTGATAGTAAGGAACAAGGACTATACATTGTATTTGGCAATGAGACCTTCCCAGGTCTTCTAGAAACTGGACTGGACCTGCCCCTGCTTATAGAATGCCAGCCTTTAAGTTTATAAAAAAACATCAATTCCTGCCAGACCACGAACACTGACATACTTGAGAATTCTCCAAAGAGAGGGTACTCCTACTGTTACAGGTTGCATAGGTACAGTCTGACAGAGGTGAATTGGATGGTTCTAGGTTCCTGATCTCTGACAATATGACATTTTTTTTCCCACACACGCGCGCACACACACACACACACACACACACACACACACACACACACACACACACACACACACACACACACGATTATAATTCTGACTCAGGAGCTTTACTAAATCTCCTGACAGAAGTTAATGTTCAAGCCTTTGGATCACATGCTTTCATTTTAAGAACCATATGACCAGGAGGACTGTGTTTATTAATCAATACCTTGTTACATACACCTATGAACATACAACCAGCCAAGTTAAAAAGAAAAACCAAAATAATGGCAAAATAAGAAAACTGCTGAAACAGACTTATGTGGTCAGATCCGTGCCTCAGGAGGCATGGGAGTGAGAAAATAGATGGACACCGCCCTGCTGCCATTCTGTCATTTCTTTCTTACTATCAAGCCTGCACATCATGCCCCAGAGTCAGAGAAATAGACAAGGCAAAACATTTTGCACTTTGAGGTAAAAAATACAAGACAATGGACATAAATACAAAAATAACAATCAACAAAAAAATTTAAAAATAGGATCCTTCCCTACAGCACTAGTCCCCAAAATAGAAAGCCTTGAGCAATTTCTGTAACTAACAAACTCCACAACAAAAACAATTTTATCCCAGACTTTTACAATGCTGATACTGGCAAACACATGACAGTGCTTACAGAAATGATAATCATCATGTTAGAAAACAGTGTTCCTTCCCCTCTAACAGAAGAGAAGCTTGATCTTGGTAACTTTTGGTTTGTTTCTTTGCATGCCTATGGTATTTTTATTTGGTAAGCCAGTCTTCCTGAAGTCTGTACTCCCCTGCACAAACTTTTCTTTCCTTACAGCATCTATACCTTTGAATGTCCCTCTCACAAACTCCACTAGATTATAAGCCCCATGAGGGCAAGGATTTTTGTCTGCTTTGTTCCTGGTTATATCTTTAGCACATAGAATTGTGTCTGGCATAGAGTAGAGGCTCGATAAATATCTGTTAAGTGGATGGATCTTATGCTTTATAAAAACTAGTTCTATTTTTTCCACAAATATTTAACAAATGCCTCAATGCTTATTATGTGCCACACCACACACTGAGGATGTGACAATGGAGGAGACCAAGCGGTTTTCTTCAAGAGTTCCCAATGTATCGGGAGAGGTAGGCAAATAAACAGGCGAGTACATGACAGCCTACCACTGCTGTGACGGGGACACACAGGGCCTGTGGGAACACAGAGGCCGGGTGCCTTACCCAGCTCAGGGGACCAGGGAGGGATTCCTGGAGGAAGCTGGACTGAGAGATGGATAGGATATGGCCAGAGAAACAGAGTAAAGGAGGGGAGGGTGTCTCACGTAAAGGAAGCAGCACATGCAAAGACCTAGGGATGAGAAACAGTGGGAAGGGTGGTGCAGTAGTGAGAGCCAAGGCCAGTGAGGTCCACAAGGGCTGTATCATAAAAGGTCTCAAATGCCAAGCAAAGGAATTTGGTCTTGACCCTGAGGGCAATGGGCACCTAGAGAAGGTCCTTGCTCCTCCCTGCACCAGACCACAGGTGCTGAGCTGAAACGGGCTGCGGTAGGCAGTACCAGGCAGGCCACTCACCTGGTGTGCTGCTGGAGGTGGGAGAGCTGTCGGAAGGACTTATCACAGTAGGAGCAGTGGTAGGGCTTGACACCCAGGTGGATGCGCAGGTGCTGGGCCAGGTAGGAGGCATTGGCAAAGGACTTGGAGCAGTGCGGGCACTTGTGGGGCTTGGCCTCTGTGTGCGACTTGGAGTGGATCTGCATCTCAGACTTGGTGAAAAAGGTCAGCGGGCATACCTTACACCTGTGGGGCAAGAGGCAGGTTCACAGCTAGGAAGATTCCCCCCAGTGCCTGCTTGCACATTTCTGGAGAGACCTTCTACATCAAAGAGACCCTGCCCCTGGGACAGATCTCTCCTGTGAGGAGTGCAGGGGACACAGGCCCACCTCGGAAAGAGAGGGGGCAGACTCCCAGCCTGGACACCCTCCAGTGTGGAGGAGGAAGCTTTACACCTAGGGCATCATTTACAGCAGCCTGCAGGCTTACACCTCATAGGAAATTCGGGCCTCCCCATCCCAGTAAGGCTCTGCCCAGGGCCACTCTCTCGTAGTTCTGGAGGAGCAGGTAAGTAGTTCTCAACCTGACTGTATATCAGAATCATCTGGGCAACTTTCAAGAAATACCAATGCCTGTCCCCCATGTCTCCCATCCCCCAAAAATATACTCAGGATTTCTGGAGGTGCATCCTGGCACTGGCATTTTTGAAAGCTCTTCAGATGATTTTAACATGGCCAGGGTGGAAAAACTGCCTAGAGGGAGGAGGAAGTGGACTCTCAGAGCTCCAGGCCGGAGGCGGGGTCGGATTCCACCCACAGACCACCTCTGATGGGACCAAGGCTCTATTCCCCATTTTGGCCACTCCCACCACCAGGACCTGGGTTGTGGGTGTGGCTTGTCAGGAGACCCTGCCCATCTGGACCCTAGCCCTCGCCCTCAGCCCCTGGAGCCCCTCTTCTTAGCCCCACGTGTTGAACTCCAGGGACAGCCCCAGGCACATGCCCCCACCCCAAGCCCAGTCAGAACCCTGTCCCGCCAAGACCCCCACCTGTACGTCTTGCCCTCCTTGGCAGTCTCGCCCGAGGCCAGGATTGGGTAGGGGACAACGAGGACAGGCGGACCCCCTGGGTTCTCCGCCTTGATCTTTTTGCGGCCGCGTTCAGACTTGGGGGGGCCAAGCAGGCCGTGGCCCTGGATTGTCTTGATGGAGTCCAGGAGGGGGGGGCTGGTGATCCCTGAGATGAGGGTGGGGGACGAGGCGATGAGGCGGCTCTGGCTGGTGGTGGTGGGTGTGGACGGGGTGCTGGTACCCGTACCCGCACTGGACTCGGAGGTGCTCACAGCCGGGGTCCTGGAGGAGAGCCCCAGACCTTCGAAGATAAGCAGGTTGGGGCAGGGGTGAGGGGATCTGCAGAAGCTGGCTGAGCCCCAGCCCACCCAGCTGTGTGACTTTGTCAGGTCACCCCACCTCTCTGAGCTTCCCCTTCCCATTCATAAATTATTACCCAAGGGCAACTAAATGAAAGCTTGCATATCTGTAAGATGCCTTAGATACCGTAAGACTAAATTGAGTTAGATCACAGAGGCACTTTTGAAATAATTCAAACCAGAGAAAAAGACTGAGGCATAAAGATGTTCACTATTGTGTTATTTATAATAGCAAGAACTTAGAGGTAACTGAAATATGCGACATAAGGGACCGGTTCTGTGAGCAGTGATCAATCTCTTCTACTGAACTGCCCATTAAAAAGGAGGTTATGTTTGTTTTAAAAAACCGCATATGTATGCACACACACACACCAAAGTCGGAGATGTGCCAAAAAGTGTTGTGGAAGGTAGAATTAGAAGTAATTTTAAAAACTGTGGCTTAACTGTACTTCTGATTCTTTGACAATAAACTTTTTTTCACTTCTGTAATAAAAGTTATTCTTTTAAAATGAGGGGACTAGAAACATTTACAATATAAAGTTTAGTAGACAAAAGGATGAAAATGCTATTATGTGATTCAAACAATGCTTTTTTTCAAAAAAGAAACCAAAAATATATGCATTAAAAAAGATAATATCCAGAGTTGGCCCGAGTGTATTTCATATCACATACTGGTGGTAGGGGAGTGTACATTTCTGCATTCTGTAGCCTTCATAGAGGGCAGTTGGGCAATAGCCATCAAAATTTTAAATGTACATAACTTTTGACCAAGCAATTCTACTTCTACAAATCTACCATAAGGAAATATTCGCACATGAGCACAAAGATTTGTGTACATGGGCCTTCCATACTAAACTGTAATCAAACAAAATTGGACACAACCTGTTTGTCCTCAGTAGGGGCTGAACAGATGTGGTCCATCCTCATTAAGGAGGGCAGCACGACCACTAAAAAGACTGATGTAATGCAGTGACAAAGAGAGAATGCCAGAATGTGCTGCCAGGGAAAAAAACAAATCACAGACATTATGAGCCCATGAATTTTAAAAATAACTTACACTCGAACTACCTATGTATATATGGACAATATATGCATGTGTAAATACACAGGAATATATCTGAGAAGACAAACACTGAACTGCTAATTGTGGTTCTCTCTAAGGAGGGAAAAGAATTTTTTGGTAAAAAGAGATTTTCATACTTTGTCTATGTGCTTCTATATTATTTGAATCTTTTACCTGGTGAATTCATCCATTTTTTATACCTGTGATTAAAGGATAAAATAAAATAAAATATAGAGAAAACATATAAAATTTAACAACAGTAAGACTAAGGCTAATTTTTTGTACTTTCAGCTCATCTGCAATTCCTAAATTTTCCATAATGACAATTTATGGCTTTTATAATAAATAATGCAGTGACTATTTTTATGATACAATGGTGAGTAAGAAAAGCAAGTTAAAGTTATAGATACAGCCCTGTCACCAACTCAGCAAAACACACGTGCATATTAAAAAACAGCCAAAAAATATGAAAAAGGAAGGAAATGGACCAAAAGGCCTTCTATGCTGTTAAGTGGGGAGATCAGGATTATGAGAGATTTTTTTTCTTAGTTTCTCTTTTTTCCAAATTTCCCTTAATATGCTTATATTACTTTTTTAATATTGCTTTTATAATGAAAAACATAAATTTAATAAAATCATAATAACAAGGGATGTGCAGAGTGCGGCAGGGGCCTGAGGAGGCTCACCAGGCCCCATAATTCTTGGGCATCTCTGAGAAAAGGAGGGAGAGAGGGAGAGGCGGAGGCACCTGGCTGGCAGCAGGGGGTGAGCAGGGAAGGAACAAAGGCCCAGCTGCTGTGGCCTCTGCAGAAAACTCGTCCACCAGGCTCTAAGGAAGGCATGAGGCAACTCCAGCCACTTGACACCGCCCCCAGATGTCCCCCTGG
Source organism: Cynocephalus volans (assembly GCF_027409185.1). Lineage (NCBI taxonomy): Eukaryota > Metazoa > Chordata > Mammalia > Dermoptera > Cynocephalidae > Cynocephalus > Cynocephalus volans. Next base: position 26,409,304 of record NC_084467.1, on the reverse strand, counting down.
CACCCCAGCCTCAACCTATCCAAGACTGAGCTCACCTCTTTCTGCAACCCTTGTTCCTCCTCCAGTGATTCCAGCACAGGGGCAGTGCCCAGGGAGTCTCCCTCATCTCCTCCCTCTCCTCACTACCCTACATCCTGGTCAGCACAAGTCCTGTCCACCCTTCTTCCCCATTGTACCCCAGAGCAGCCCACTTCTCTCTGTCCCCACTGCCACTGCTGATGTCACCCCTCTGGCTGCCCTCTCCCCACTCGAGTTACTGCGCTTTGCCCCGGGTTTTGGCTGTGGCCTGTGGGGCGAGGGGGCCTAGACCACTGTCTTCTCCTGAAGATCTCCCTGCTTCCATGCTTGTCCCCGACAACCCAGTCTCTGCCACACAGCCAGACTCAGCTTTCTAAACCCAAATATGAGCATTTTCCTCCCCTACTTAAAAACCTTTAGTGCTCCCCTGTGCCCAAGCCTGAAGTCCAAATTGCTTAGCGTGGCCCACAGGACCCTTCATAATCTAGTGCCTGCTTCCTCTCAGCCTCAGCAGTACTGGGTATAGATAGAAAAAGGGTTAAAACATGGGCTCCAGAAGAACACTGCCTGCCTCTGCCAGTTTCTAGCTAGGAAATCATGATTTCTCACAGCTTTACCTTCTCTGCCTGTTTCCTTGTCTGCTGAGTGGAGATATTTAAGATGAACCGCACGAAACTGCTGCTTTTATAAGTCATAAACAGTCCATTGTTTAACCTAACACTAACAGCACCCACCTCACAAGGCTGCTGGGAGTGACGGAATGAATACGGATAAATACATACAGGTGCTCAACCGGAGTCAGCTGCCAGCACCACCACCACCATCATCATCTTTTGACACCCCCCCCCCCGTAGCCGGTCCTCTTGCTTTCTACATACATCCTCCCTTTGCACGTGCTGTTCCCTCTTTCTGCTCCATTGCCCTAGTTTGCCGAACTTTCCTTGCATTCCCACTCCTCCAAGGAAGTCTCTCACCCCCAAATCTGCTCAGTGTTGTGCTCCGAATTCCCAAAGTTCTCTATGTTGACTTGGTTTTCCTTGTAAGTCCTCAGCGGACAGTGACCTGCCCCTGTCCTGTCCAGTCCTCCCAGTACAGGGTCGTTGGAAGTCTGGTGGCTGTGCCCAGTCCCAGCAGCTCCAGCACCCTAAGCTTGCCCCCAACCCAGACCCTGCGCGCCGCCTCTCACTTAGCGCGGTCCTAACCCCACCTAGGCCCGCCCACCTAGGCCCGCCCACCTAGGCCCGCCCACCCAGGCCCGCCCACCCAGGCCCGCCCCTGCCCACTCCCGGCCCGCCCCTGCCCACTCCCGGCCCGGGCGTCGTACCTGTGACCGTGCTGGTGGCCGGCCGCGCATGCAGCGCCACGTCGGGCTGCGGCACGGCCTGCGGGTGCAGCCCCGGCACCTGCTGCAGCTTGGGCAGCGACATGACGGCCTGGCTGCTCTCGGCGGGCGCCGGCGGCACTAGCAGCGGTTGCTGCGACGAGGCCGATGTGGGCGGCAGGTGAGGCGGCCGGATCTTCTCGGCCATCAGCTGCTCCTTGATCTTGTTAATCAGGACCAGGTTGTCCAGCTGCGGGCGGGAGAAGAGCGGGGCTGAGGGGGCTGGGTCGTGCCCTGCCCCTTCCCCAGGCCCGCCGGTCCACCTCATCGCCCCACAGGCCACAGCCAAAACCCGGGCAAAGCGAAGCAACCCCAGTAGGGGGGAAGGCAACCGGAGGAGCGACATCGATCTTACCTGGCTGGGCATGGTGGGAGGAGGGGGCCAGAAGTAGGGGTTGTTAAATCGAGGCTCGGCCATCCTGCGGGGAGAAAGCGACTGTCACAGGGAAGAGAGCCCTCCCCACCGGCCGGGGGCCACAAGTCCGGGCGATTGTCTGGGATCCCTGCCCCGTGGGACCCTCAGCCCTGCAGCCAGAGCAGGCCCAGGGAACCACATCTCCAGGTTGAAAAGTCTGGAATTTAGTATCTCCCTCAATGGGCCCTAGAGGGCAAAGGTCTTATATAGATCAGAGTGTTCTCTGTCCCCCCATCCCCCATCACTGTGATGCAGACAGACCAGTCTCCATCCCCCAGGACCCTAGGCTGCAGAGCCAACCCCATGGACCCATGGATTCCACACAGAATTCCCCCCCCACCACCATCTAGTGACAAACTGAGGAGCCCTGGAGCAGCTTTGTAAATGGTCACAGAACAGAAGAAACTGCCCATCCCTGACCCCTGCCCTTTGCCCCGTGTCCCCCTTGAGTACAGACATCTTCGTCAGAGTACAGAGGGTAACCTGGGGTCACCAGATACAGCCTTTCTAAAGGGCAGTTTGGCAGGAGGATTTATGGAGACCCAAATGATTACTGCCCTTTGACTCAAGAAATTGTACTTCTGGAAAGATATCTTCAAGAAACAGGAGAGATATTTGCAGCATTTGACCTACAGGGATGTGTATCAGAATACCGTGCTTAAGGAAGGGACTCAGGAGGCCTGAAGCTAGGGCAGTTTGGGGCTCGTTAATAAAACTGTATGACAATCTGTCTGGTGGCCCTCACCTCTGGCAAGTTTCGGCGAGTGTGGTTAGGCAGGCCTGTGCAGTTAGAAGGCCTTTTCAACCAGGGCAGTATGAAGGATGGGCCTTCAAAGCTATCTCAGTCTTCCAGAGGGTTTGAGTCTTCCTGCAACCCTAGAGTAAGTCAAGAAGTGACTTACAGGGACCATGCTGCACAAGAGGTATTCCATGAAGTCTTGCTCCCTATCAAGTTTCTCTTATCTCTTCCTTACAGAAAGTACATACCTAACTAGTATGGTTGCTTAAATGAAATTGTTTATTCTGACAGGAAAAGCCAAAATTAAGTGCCTTCAACTTATTTTCCTTGTCCTGTGAGTTTGAGATGCTCTGGAACTGTAGGCATAGAGTTTCGGGAGAAAATACTCAACAAGGACACAATATAATCTCAATATTTTAAGAAAAAATTTTTCTACAAATTATCTCTTGTGTTCTTTACTTGAAAAGTAGGAACAAGAGGTATTATTATCCCATTTTATAGAAGAAACTGAGGCTCGGAGAGAGGAGAAAGAGATCTAAGACCATGGGGCTAGGGTGCCAGAGTCAAGACCAGAAATCAGATTTGCTCAAGCTGGTTCCTCTGGGGAATTTGCTTTGCAAACCCTAATCTCTGATAGAGCAAATACCCACATGCAAAGAGCTCAATCCCTATATGCAAAAGTCCTCATTTCCAGCCTGGGGGCTGGTTTGGGTACGAGCCTGGCCAGACTGGGGAATCAGAGTATACTCCTCTGGGGTGGCCAGGGCAGCTACTGCCCTCTATCAGCCCTCCTGCTCCTGCCACCCACAGACACCAAGATGCCCTTCCTTCTGCCCGTCCAAACCCTGCCCTTCCCTTACAGCCCAACACAAGAAGCATTTCCTCCCTGGAGTTCTCCCCAACTACTTCAGAGCCTGGGACTTCTTTCCCAGAAAAACCTCAAAACAATAATAACAGTGAGGGCGCTGCAAGTTACCAAGTATCTACTTTGTACCAGGCACACTGACACTGAAAGGCAGGTACTCTCATCATCCCCCTTTTACAACTGAGGAAACTGAAGTTCAGAGAGGTGGAGTGACTTGCTCAAGGTTACACAGCACATAAGCAGAGAGCTGAGATTCCCACTTTAATCTGCCTACCTCAAAATCCAGCTTATCAGTTCCTCAGCTGTTCAGGGGAAGGACAAAGCGTAGGTTTGTGAACACATGCTGCCTTAGGATGGCATAGCTGCAACCCATGGGTGGGCACCTGTTCACCCAGCAGTCTCAGAACCCCCCCAACCCTGCTATTGTCCACAGGGGGGAAACGTGGAGGAGACTGAACTTTAAAGCCAGAGTGAAGAAGCTCCAGGACTGGAGGGACAGGTTATTGGGAGCTGCCCCAGGGGAGTCTGGGAATTGGGCACACCTGTCTCATTCATCCGGGAATCCCTAGCACCCAGGCCCAGAGGTTATCGATAATATGAGTTGTATGACGGAATGAATAAATGAAGGAATAGTCAATTATTTTAAGCACAATCCCACACAATTATCTAGCACTGCTCACAGTTTACAAAGCCCTTCTGTGCCCACTGGCATCCTCATCAGAACCCCAGGAGGATGGCAAGCAGGAGAGAAGTTTCACCCCCATTTCACTGAGGAGGAAGCTAGGGCACGGAAGGGAGACACCTTGCTCCAGGCCACACAGATGAGAAACAGGAGGCAGCATTGTGCTGCAGTGTTGGGTGTCGGTTCTCTAAGCCTCAGTTTTCCTCATCTGTAAAATGGAGTGAAACAGTCTGCCCGCCTCCTTCCTGCCCTAGCCTAGGACTCTGTCCACTGCACTCAACTACTCCTCAGACAGTTCCCGGGGGGCCTCCTCTCCTCTTCAGTTCAATGTCAAGTTCAGGCTTCTCAGAGCCCCCACTCTGGTCAGAGAGTTCTGAGGAAGAGGGGGGCTTGCCCAGGGTCCCATAGCTGGTATAGAGCTTCATCTCTTCCACTTAGGCCCTTGGTCAGGCAGGGACCACCCCTCACCCTAGTTGGGGAACCAGGCCCTCAGAGGGAAAGGGTCTGCCCTGGATCACTTAATCTGATCTGTACAGCCTCTGCCTGATTTCTCTGCATCCATCTCTGGCTGGTCCTAAGTAATTTAATGATTCAGTGACCCTGGTGTCCACCTACTGTGTGCCACATGCAGGGAAGGCAGGGCAGGGGCTGAACATTTACTGAGCTCTTACTGAGCATGAGACACATTGCTAGCTGCCCATCAACAGTATCTCATGGGTACCCCCCAACAAGCATTTCAGGTGGTCATTCCCTGTGCAACCCTGGGACCTGCATGAAAGGGTGGGTCCTGGCAAGAGGTGAAGAGGGAAGGTGACCAGGGCCAGGCTAAGCTACTCAGACCTTGTCCTGAGGGAGGGGATTGAAGCAGGAGAGACATGGGTGTTTAGGACAGATGGACCAGGCAGAAGGGCATTCCTGGCAGAGGCATGGAGGTGTGAGAGTACAAGGCAGGCTTGGGACAGTAAGCCGCCACCCGCAGGCACCAAAGAGAGCTGGAGAGCAGTGAGGTGGCGAGAGACACAGAGGCCAGTCGGCAGGGCCTTGAATGCCATGCTAAGAAGTTGGGATGGCATGCTGGCGTTAGGGAGCATGCTGGGCCAGGGAGCAAGGATGCAGAGGGGACCACCAAGGTCAGGAAGAAGCCTGGGTGCCCAGTGGGGGTTGGGGGCAGAGGAGCCAGGTGGCTGGAGCTGAATGTCCACACCAGGAAGGGCACAGGAGACATGCTGGTGCTCGGGCAGGACAGGCAGACTGGGTGGGCCCTCAGCACCAGAAAGAAGCCCAGACTCTGTACTAAGAGCCTGAAGACACAGCCCTGATCCTTGCAGAGGGGCAAACAAACTGTCATTTTGTTTCTCTTGTTTTAAAAGGTGGAAAAGTTTGGATGGGTTGTTGAATGAAACACCTCCTAGAGCTGCCTCTGAAAACAGCATCTGGATGGCAGCTGGCCCATCCATCCATCTATTCATACTGGAAACACCCTCTGGGCCAAACCAGGGACAAGTGCTGCAGAACTTGAGGCTAACGGGAAGATCCGTGCCCTCCAGGTGTCCCAAGCTAAGCAGAGAGAGCACACAAGTGACCCACGGCTTTTGCAAAAAGGAACTCCCACCTGTGAGACCTGTCACCCACCACGGATGACCTCCACGTGGTCAAAGCTGATAGGCCACCTTCCAGCCCTATCATCTATGGCCTCCCTGCCACCTGGGCCCTGCCAGAAGACCTGTGTGCCATGACCTCTCTCACAGCTCCCCACACCCTCCCCCCACCAGCTTGGATCCTCAGGATGGGGTGGGAGCCTCCTCCTTCCCACTGGCCTCAGTCCCTGGGTGGCCTGTCCACTCTAGGACTTTAAATACCAGCCAAGCCCCAAGCCTCCACCTCCAGCCCAGGCCTCTCCCTGGAGCTCTGGGCCCAGCTCTCCAGCCGACTCCACCCTGTAGCTGTCTCACAGGCTGCTCAGACTCAGCAGGCCACAGCTCAACTTGGTCTTCCCCTAAGATGTGCACCTCCTCTGGTCGTCCCCAACTCTCAGCAGGACCTTAGAGTGGGACCCCACCTGCCCAGATGCTCCTGCCACAGACCCACAGTGATCCACACTCTCCCCTTCCTCCTCTCCCTCCTCAGACCCACCACCAGCCACACCCTCAGGATCCCATTCTCCAAATTTCTCTAAACCCCCGACACCTCTCCATGAGTCCTAGCCACTATCACCTCAGCTGGACCACGGGACAGCCTGCTTTGTTTGGAGCCCAACAGGCCCAGGTTCAAAGCTTGGCTCCCACTCACCAGCTGTGTGATCTTGGGCAAGTCACTTGCTCCTGCCCCCCCAGTAAGGGATTAGCAGCCCAGAGTCAGGGACCTGAACCATCCTGGAGAGGACCAGAGAGGACTTCCCAGGGGAGGTGGTGCCTGCCTTGGGTCTTAAAGGATGAGTGGGAGTTAGCCAGGCAAAGGAGTGCAGGCAGAGCGGGGGCATTCCCGGCAGAAGCAGCAGCTTGAGCAAAGGCCCGCGGGTGAGAAGAACATGGCACGTTGTGTGAGGGGAGCTACAACGCTCCAGGGTTGACTGAGGGGTAGGCGATGAGCCTGGAGCCGTGAACCCTTGATTCCTAGGCCTGGAGTCTGGACTTGAAGGAGTGGGTGATGGGACAGAACCTGTGGCTTACAAAGATGCCTCCGACTGCTGAGCGTAGAAAGAACTGGAGAGGCCAGGAGAGGAGGAAGCAGGACACCTGTTAGGAGGCCCCTGGAGAACAGAGGTGAGAGGCAGGGGCTACACCTGGGCCAGGGAGGACTGACCAAAGAGGCCTCGCTGTGCAGTTAGAGCTGGAAGCCAAGGAAGTGTACAGGGCCCCTCCCATGCCCCCCAGCCCCCGGTGTGGCCTGGGAGATCTCTGGATGCTGACACGGACAAACACAGCCACAGGAACATGCAAACAGATAGCACCAAACCCGGACACACATGACATAAACACACCTGTGGCCCCAAATGTGGACTGATGGGGACACAGCAACTGTCATGAGCAGGAACCCTCAGCCACCAGGACACAGGAGGCTGCTCCAGGAGGGTGGACACATACCTTCCCCAGGGCAGACCCAGAGGGCGGCAATGAAGGGCACTCGGGGAAGGTGGGATGAATGCATGCCTCAGTCCCCCAAAGAACAAACCCCTCATGGACAGATCGCAACCTGGAAGCACAGGCTCCTTACCTAGAGTGTCCTTTCCCACTTGGTGAACTTCTACTCATCCTTCAAGACCCAGATCAAGTGTTCCCTCTTCTACGGAGCTTTCCCTGAACCCCCAGCCAGCCACTTCCTCTGTGTTCCCAACAGCACCTTGTATATGGGAATAACAATAATAATAACAATAACAATAAAATGGCAGCTATCATTGATTTCAACACCTACTATGTGCTAAGCACTGTGCTGAGTACGTCATGATTCATGTCACTGAATCTTCCCAATGACCCTGTGAGATGTGCATTTAACAGAAGAGGAAATTGCAGCTCAGAGAGGTTGACCAACTTGCCCAAAGTCACATAGCTAGTAGGAGATGGAGTTAGGATGCCACCCAGATCTGGCCCAGCACTACAGGGCCAATCACATGTCAATCACACTCTGCTGCGCTTATCTGTTTCCTGGGTATCTTCCCTGCCAGACTGTGAGCTCTTCACAGGCACCATTGGTGCTCATTCACCTCTGCTAGCATCTAGCCCAAAGGTGGTCCCTTACAACGGGCCAGGAACTGTGCTGGGACATTTTACAGGCATTATTTTACTGTTACAACAGACCTATTGTACACATGAGGAAACTGAGGTCCAGAGAGGTTAAGCGACCTGCCTGAGGTTATAAAGCTGGTCTGTCCATCACCCTTTCTCAGGAGGGTGCCTCCGACACCAGTTCAGCAAGCTCCACGAAAGGGGCACTGGGGAAGAGGGTACTGAGAGAGGGGTATACCAGGTGCCAGGCCCTGTCACCTGGGGACTTTCAGAGCTTGACAAATGGACACAGAGAAGACAGGCAGCCCAGGGTGCAAAGTAACAAGCCTTGCCCACTGCAGGGCAGGGGGTGCAGTTAAGCAACTTAATCCCACCCCTCAGCCTCAGCCCAGCCCACAGACATTAAAAAAATGAGATTCACCCAGACCCCATGGCCACATGGGAATTAGCTCCCAACAAAGCAAATGGGAGACAGCAGTACCCAAAACTGTCCGGACACTATGATTACAAAGAGGCAAAAATAAAAACCTGCTTCAGAAAAAGCAAGGTGCAGGGAACCACGCCCAGAGGGAGTCTGAGAATGCTGAGGAAGGTGGCTGGGGCTGATTTTGTTTTTGTCTTTGTTTCTCTAATTTCCAAATGCTCAGTAATGTCATCCAGTTGTTTTTATAATGAAAACAATAAATTTATTCTTAAAAAATGAAAGAAAGGGGTTGGTAGCTCAAGGGGAAGAGATGGAAGGCCTGGAGGTATGGAGAAGCAGGGAAGGTCAAGGTCAGCTGACCGTGGCCCTCATGACTGCTGCATGCCCTGCACAGCCCCTATCCTCAACGCACATATGACCTGGGGCATGGGGGGCAGGAGAGAGGGCATCAGGAAGGGCTACCTGGAAGAGGTGATATTTCTAAAATACAAATCAGATCACAACCCTGCTCTACTTAGAACCTTCCATAGCTCCCTGCTTCCTTCTAGACAAACTCTGGATTCCTTAGGCCTCCCCATCCAGCCCCTGCTGATCTCTTTGGCCTCACTGGTTGTTCTACCTTACACTCTGCCCAGCCAGACTGAGGGTCCGTTCCCTCAAAGTTCTACTTCCCTTCTCACTTCCTCACCTTCAGTCAGGCTCTGTCCTCTCCCTGGAACCCTCTGCCTTCCCCATCTCACTGGTTAATTCCAACTTTTCCCTTGGACCCCAGGTTACAGGCCACTTCCTCCTGGAAGCCTTCAGGGACTGCTGCACCTCCACCCCTGGGCGGTGCTGGGTGCCTCTGCTCTTTGCTCCCTTTGTAACCTGCATTTCCATTATCAGAGCACTTCTCCATTTTCTGTCTGTTTTCTCATCCATCTCTGCTGCTGAACATGCACTGTCAGAGAAGGATCATGGCTACGTCATTTACCTTTTAAGTCCTGCACAGTATCTCATAAATGTTTGAATGAATGAATGAATGAATGCTTAGGTGGAGGAAACTGAAAGTGACTCGGCCTAGACAGAAGAAAGCCCCCTCCCCTCCACCCTCTCTGGCATTATGTTGTCCCCTGCATTACACTGTTCCTTATTTCCTGTATCTAGCGCTATCTTCTTAATTGATCTGCAAAGGGACTGTATGTGCTCTGTAAAGTCTAGCAGACCCCAAAAGGATGCTAACAGCTAATAAACACAGAAAATGGTTCTGCTTCCCTAGCAGTGAGAATTAAATGAGCTTCGCCTGTCAAAATAGCAAAAAGAAATAAAATGATAAAATGATAACACCTAATACTGGTAAGGATTTGGTGAAACTGGCACTCGTGCACTATTGGTGGGAGTATAAATTGGAACAATCATTTCTGAAAACAATCTGGCAATAATGTGTCAAGAGCTCTAAAACTGTTCAAACTTCCTGGCCTAGTGATCCCATTCTTGGTCATCCATCCCTAGAAAATAACCCAAATATAGACAAAGTTATATGCACAAAGCTGTTTGCTTCAGTGCTTTTTCCCAATAGCAAAAACCTGAAAGAGCCAAAATTTTAAACAATAAGATGTCTCTGTAAATGATGTTACTCAGTGATACGGTCAACGGTCATTAATAATAGCCAGTGTTACTGGCATTGTGATGACTCATTTAACACACATATCAACCTATCAGGAACTCAGGCACAGAGACCTTAGGTAACTTGTCCCAAGTCAAATAGTAAATGTAGGATTTGAATCCAGACAATCGGGCTCTGGAGACCAAGCTTTCCACACTGACACCAGATCCATTAAAATGAAGGATTGAAACCACCCTGCAGCTGTTTAGAAAATACTCGTGATACAACAATAGTCAGGTGCAAAAGGGGAAGATTAAAAAAAAATTATACACATAGATAGAGCATCTAAATAAAAATTGGGTGCTGAGAGAAAAGAAGGGACCAAATGCTAACAGTGGTGGTGTTTGTGGCTTGGGGCAGAGGCGGACATGGGGGTGGGTTTTTATTTATTTCATTTCCCTATTTTGTGATTTTCCTATAGGGTGGTTATGTGACCTTTTTAAGGAATTTTTTTAATGAAACTAAAGTTTTATCAAGCTTTGGCAAAGCAAGATACTCCAATCCCCTGCCTATAGTCCCACACGGGATTCCAGCCTCAGGCCCTGCAAATTAACAGAGGAGAGAGGTGCTCTGATAGGGGCAGAGGCTTGCTCAAAATCCCATCTGCGACCCCAGCCAGCAGAATAGAGTCAGGAAGGGAATGCCCGTCCCACCTGGGGGCTCCAGCAAGGAGGACCAGGCTGAAGGAGAGCATGCCGTGGACACTTACTCTCCCACTTAAAATCTTTCTTGGGTTCCCATTGCTCCACAGCCTGACATCCAAGGGCCTCTGCCAAGAAGGTCCTGCTGGCCTCATTCATCCCCACAGGTACCGCCCCCTCCCCCCCACTGCATCCATCCTTCCAGCCTCACTACATCACCTGCAGGTTCCCCAGAACAAGTGGCTGTCATGCACCATCTTTTGCATAGGCTGTGCCCCTCCATCTGGGGGCCACACCACCCAGCTGTCACCCTGCCATCAAAACTCAGTTCAAGTGTCACCACCTTGGATGAACTGCCTGGTTGCTTGTCTGTCCCCAAGTAAGCTGTGAGCTCCCCAAGAGCAGAGCTTGGGTCTCGTTCTTGGTTACAACCCCACATCCCTACCTAGCCCCACAGCTCACAGGCTCTTCCTTCAGGTCTCAGCTTAAAGGTCACTTTCTGACTTTCCCCCAATAGGAATCAGCCTCCTCCATTCTCCCTACCCCACCTTTGTGTCATCCCTAAAACTCCTCCTGGCCTATTTCCCATCAGCCGTGACCCACAAGGACAGGATCACCGCTGCAGCCCCAGAGCCAAGTGCTGGCCACATAGTAGATACTTAATAAATATTCACTGAGAAAATCAATGGGAGGAGGGATCTTCCCATGTGGGCCTTAAAGACTGAGAAGTTTGCCAAGAGAGAAAGAGAGTGACGTGAGAGCAAGAGGGTGGGGGGGACAGCATTCCCAGCAGAGAGGCAGCATGTGCAAAAACATGGAAAACTGCCAGCTTCCTAGGATAGCAGGTGGCAAGAACTGCATGTGCAAAGGCCCAGAGGCAGGAAAGCATCATGTTTGGTAAAATGCAGGAATTCATAGGCAAAGGAAGGAAATGTTTCTGGGGTAGTTCATGAAGGGCCAGAGTTTTAGGCTATGGTACTTGGATAAAAGGCTATGGGGAGCCATGGGAGATCCCTGAGCAGGGGAGGGCCATGGTCAAAGTTTTCAATGGACAGATCGTTGTGGGGCCAGAAGGATGGCCTGGAGTGGACATGCAAGAGGTCGTCTAGGAGAAAGAAGCTGAGGTTTCCCATTTTGAGACCCCCATGCTCCAAGTTTGCTTCCCACATCCCCTCTGCCCTCCACATGTCCTGACTCCATGTAGTCTAGAGCCCTAAGACTGTACCCCACCCCACCTCAAGACTCTGGCCAGCCCAGTCCAACCTCAGAAACTCACTCCTGGGAACTTCCTGTGAGGAGCGAGGCTCCTGAGGGCCCTGGATCCAATTAGACTGGGTTCCCGCAGCCCTGCAGGTTTGGGAAGGGCTGTTTCATTGTGAGGGTGGGTTGATCAGGGTGGAAGGGGGCAGCGACCCACACCCAGGTCAGTGGGAGCTGGGTTGCTGCCCCTTCCTTTCTCTGTCCTCCCACTCCCCCACTCCCACTCCAGCCACCCAGAGACACCCAGCACAGCAGACCCTCCCTGGAGTCTCAGTGTCCTAATCTGGGGAATGGTCCTTGACACTCTTCTCAGGGCTGAATGTTCTGAAGGATCTGAACACATGTCCCTCTCTACTTCCATTTCCCCTGGGACGCCCAGCTCCCATCCCCACAGGGAACTCCTTCTGCCTGCATGAAATGATGATGATGATGATGATGATGATAAAATAGAAATAGTTACTGGGCACTTCCTCCACACGAGGCACTATAAGATGATTTACAAGCATTTGTTACCCAGGTTCCTAACCCCCCTGTGAGGTAGATGCTGTGAACACTTTGAAATAAAATGCATATTCAGAAAGATGCTCAGAACATAAACGGACACCCACAGCCCAAAGGTCCCTCTCTCCTGGCTTCTAGGGTAATCTCTTCCTTGCTTGGGGTCAAGAATGAGGCTGAGACAGGTGCTATCCTGCCCAAAGTCATGCAGCTGGGGAGGGCAGAGAGAGCAGAACCCTATGGCAAGTCCATTTCCTCTCTGGGCCTCCCTCATCTAAAATGAAAAGGTTTAACTAAATCATAGACAAGCTTCCTGGACTGTCACAGGGGCAATGTGGCAACTCAGAGGTTAAAAGTATAGCTTCCAGAACCAGCTCAGGGCTCTTGGGATTGTTACCTAAATTCCCAAGCAGTATTCTCATCTATAAACTGGGAATAATGATCTCTCCACAAGGTTGTTATGAGGATTAAATGAGGTAATACGTATAAAGTGTTTAGAATAGTACATAGTAAAGACTCCAGAGCATTAGTTCTCATTACTATTGTTGTTAGGTCCTCTAAGGCATAAGGGAGCCTTTCCTGACATTACAAAGACCCGCACCCAAATCTGACCAACCAGTGGTGCCACCTGGGCAAGAGTGCAGTAGCTCTGGGTGGCTTTCAGGACTCCCAGGGGCTGCTCTACTGACTGATGGAGATCCAGGTCTGAGATCCTCTCAAAACAGGAAAGCCAACCATTGAACCCCGGCTCTGGCCTGTCCCCCAAGAGCTTCCTAGACAGGTCCAAGGGATCCTGGGCAGATGGTTGTAAGCCTGTCCCCATGTTGTATCTCAGGACCCTGGGGCAGGCAATCTGTGGGTAGAGACGGGCAGATGGAGTGAGCCCTGAGCAGGGCAAGGCAGCAAAGGGAGAGCTGGGCTGGCTGAAGAAAGGCATGGGGAGGGCCTGGGGGGCACACCAGGGTAGGGGAGACAGGTTAGGGAGGACCTACTACAGGCCCTGCCAGACTAAGCCCCACCACCTCCTCATCCCTTCCACTCTCCCCCAGGTCTCAGTGCTACCACCTTCTCCATGTTCCTTGATTTCTCACCTCGGGGTCTTTGCTCAGGCTGTTCCCTCTGCCTGGAATGCCTGGAAAGCTTCAGGTAACAGTTCAAGTATCACTTCCTCCTAGCACCCCTCCCTCACCCCATTATCATCATTCATGGGCATAAATCTAAAAGCATGAAGCTACAGGGAAGCCCTTACAGAAAAGTAGTTCCTCCCCAGCATTAACCAAAATCTGTCATCATACAATCATTTGTGCAATCCTTTATATAATGCCTGTCTCTCCCTCCAGGGTAGGGACCACATCAGTTTTCCTTATTTCTATCCCCAACATCTATCACAGGGCCTGGTATATAGCAAATGCTCAAGAAATACTGCTGAGGGAAGGCAGGGGATGGAACGACTTGCCTGCTCTACCACTTTAAGCAGATCCAGGTAGGGTGTGGGCACACACATGACTGCAAGGGTGTGCATGAGGGATCATGTATAAGGCCCAGAAGGTGAGGCTATACTCGCATGGGTGTAAATGAGTGTGTGCGTGCAGGACACAGCTACGTGTAAAAACACGTGTGCACAAGTAGGCCTGGGCCAGTAGAGCTGTGTGCCGATGTACAGGCTGCGTACCTTGGGTGTGAGAACACATGGACAAGCAGGCACGTGTCTGCATTTCTGGGTGGGGGTGCACATAGTGTACGCACGGGTGTGTAATCCTGCAGGCATGGGAGTGTGTGCACGTGCTTCTGTGTGATGTTTCTGCACAGTTGTCCCTTGGTATCCACAGGGGATTGATTCCAGAACCCCTGTGGACACCAAAATCCATGGATGCTCAAGTCCCTGGTATAAAATGGCATAGTATTTGCATGTAACTTATGCACATTCTGCCATACACTTTAAATCATCTCTAGGTTATTTATAACACCTAATCAACATAAATGCTATGTAAATATTTATTATACTGTATAGTTTATTTGTATTACTTTTTATTGTTTTTTCTTTTTCTGAATATTTTCAAACTGCAGTTGGTTGAATCTGCAGATGCAGATCCTGTGGATATGGAGGGCCTCCTGTTTGGTGTGTGGACACACACCCAGCAGACACACGCCTGAACTCCTGGAGGCCCAGGGCAGGGAATCTGGGGTGGTATTTCTGAAACAGCAGGGGAGCACCCCCAATTGGCAAAGATGAGGTAGGGCGTAGGGTCAGGGGTGGTAATGGAATAGCTGATAGTGTAAATATGTAAGAATGTGTGTGTTTGAGAGTGTTGGGGGTGTGCCCATCTTAGCCAGGTATCCCCCCACAGAACCCTAGAACCTGGAATGGCTGGATAGACTGTCTCCTCAAGGAGCCCGAAGTCTTTGCCCAAAGCTCAGAAAAGAACCCAGATGGTGGGGACCCCCAAGGACATCCTTGTGGCCACAGGGATGAGGCAAGACCCCTTAACCCCCAGAGCAAATCCCTTGGCCTTCCTCACATGCCTTATCCACTAAAGACATGACTCAGCCACCTCTCCACAAATCCTGCCCAGCCTCCAAAGTCCAGCTCCAGAAAGCCAACCCCACCACAGCCCCCAACCCACTTCCACCACAGCTGACTTCCTCAATCCCACCCAAGTGCCAGGCACAGGCTGTGCAGCCAGGAACACTGCCCCATTGTAGAGGTGAGGAAACCAGTGCTAGCAGGAGCAGCTGCCCAGCGAGGGCCTTCTACTGCCTTTGAACCCCAAGGCAGAACCTGTGGCAGCCTGTTGGCACCTGGGGAGTGGAAAGCCCACCAGGTAAAGCATCAGGAGATGCACATGGCCTTGGACAAGGCCTGCTCCCCTCCCTTCCCACTTCAGTTTCCCCAACAGGTAAAATGAGGTTTCACTAGATGATCTGTGACGTCTACTTCTCTCCTAAGAGTGCAAGACTTTAGATCTCAGATGATTCTCCAAGAATTGTGTATATAAATATCATCAGATATAGACTTTATTGGAGAGAGAACTGCATCTCCTTTCCCTGAGTACACCAAGCCTGTCCTGCACAAGCGCAGAATACAGTGCTACAGGAATAGGAGGAGCGCAGGAAATACTGAGGGTTCATGCAGTCACTGTACACCCATTCATTTGTTCATACATTCAACATGGCGCACCAAGACTGCCTGCCCTCAAGTAGCTTACAATCCAGTAGGGAGAAAGAGGCTACTGAAGCCATAAGGCTACAAGGTCAAAGCAGTGGGAAACCTTAACACTGACATCATTTCCCAGGTATTATTCACCGGGGAGGTGTAGCACTTTATACTTTGAAAAGAAGAAAATCTTCCTAGCAATGAGAACTGTCTGACAACGGGAGGTTGGGAGGCCTCGTGAGGAGGGAGCGCACTGGAGGGGGGTTTCTAGCAAGGATCAGAGGCCCTTTCGTCAAGGATGTGGGAAGGGGATTCCTGATTTATGCAGGGGTCAAGTGAGTTTGGGATTCTAAGGAGAAGTCCCAGAGTCCTGGGTTCAAATCCCACAACACTCCCGATGAGCTCCATGAACTGGGGCAAGTTACCTAATCTCTGTGCCTCAGTTTCCTCATCTGTCAAATGGGAGTAATAACAGTGAGAATTAAATACATTAATATTTATAAGGTCTTTTAGAAAGAACATGGACTGACAGTCAGCTTTCTGTACTGCTCAAAAATAAGGCAGTGAGAGTCCACTTCATAAGATTCTAAATCCAAGATCAGATCATGCTAAGACTCCACATGTCAAAGGTTCTGAGCTGGAAAGCTTCTCAGATGCTAAGGTTCAGAGATAGGAAGAGACTGGGATTCTTAGATTCCATGATTTAATCATCTTGTTATTTCCTAACAACATCTCTGAGCCTCCCAGGGGAAGGAGAAGACAGACCTCAGTGTAACATCATCTCCCAGGTGCTGCCTGGCCACCAGGGCTGCTGCCACACCTGACTCCCCAGCATTTCCTCACTTCTGCTAAAACCCCAGCCACACTACACTGGAACCACCTGCTCACGCGAAATGCGTGTTCTAGTGATGTGTTCTAGTGATGCAGAAGTACAAAGAAACAAATAAATAAAAAGGTTTCAGATACTGATAAGAGCCACAAGAGAAAATAAAAAGGGGCTGATGTGACAGAGAGTGACCGTGGGAAGCTACTTCAGAGCAAGTAGTCAGGGAAGCCCCTTCGAGGAGGCGACATTCTAGTGGAAACCTGTAAAACAAGCAGATGCCAGCTAGGCCAACACTTAGAGAAAAGCACTCCGGGCAGGGGAATGTGCAAAGGCCCTGCCAACAGGCTTTGTAAATTCAAAGTGCAGAAAGAAACCAGTGTGGCTGGGGGTAGTGATACTGGGGGGCGGGCTGGAGGAGCTGAGGTAGAGAGGTAGGCAGGGCCTGGACCGTGAAGGGCCCTTGAAATTTTTTTTCTTCTAAATGCCTAGGAAACATTAGAAGAGTTTTAGCAGGGGAATGACAAGGCAGAACAAGGCTTTCAGGGTCCCCAGATCATTTGGCTCATCCTGAAGCCACCACCATGGTGCTCAAAATCAAGGTAGGGCCTAGGACAGTAATCAGCAATCCACATTATTCAGCTGTTATATACTGAGTACCACCACATGCTCCCAACAACCCATTAGAGATTCACAGAGTACTCCATTTTACAGATGAGGAAACTGAGGCTCAGAGAAAGGAAGAATGTGCTCAAAGTCACAGAAGCCATGTGACACAATGGGACTTGATCTCAGGACCCAGGTCCACCATTATGATGGTCTGTGGAACTCCTTTGGTGTTTTCAAGCCTCCTATTCTCCAAGAAACCTTCCCTGGGCACTCATGCAGGCACCCAGTGAGTACTGCCTTGGCTAGTGCTTTATGCAACTGCAGTCTCACCTCTTCTTCCTTGTTAGCTTTAGAGCCCCGAAGGACAATGTTTGTATCCCACATGTCTGTCCAACCTGGGCTGGGTGAGCCAGGTATTGGATGGATAGATGGACAAATGGACAGACAGATGACTGAAATGACTAACCAATGAATGAATGAATGGACTATGAACGCATAAAGGAATGATCTAGCAACAAATGTATGAATAAGCTAACCAATGGCAGAATAGTGAACAAATGGAGGAAGAAGACATGACTCCTCACTTTACAGTGAGGCAGGGTAGGGAAGTGTCTGTCTAGGGAAGGGCTGGGGCCAGCCTAGCTCCAGACACAGTCCGTGCGTCACCCACACACCAGCTTCCCCCTTTCCACCTGGTTCCAGCTTGCATCCATTCCCCGAGACTGCTGATAGCCTATTCCTCAGTCCCTTGGCCAAACCCATGTCTCCCCAAGTGCTGGCCATTATTCTATAGCCCCATCACCAACACCACCAGCACCAATCACCAAGGAAGGGAGACAGGAGACCACAGCTCTGGTCCAAGCTAGGACCCAAATCACTGGGTGACTTCCAGCCAGTAGCTTCCCTTCTCTGAGCCAGATGACCTCCCAGGGCCTTTCTAGCTCTGACATTCTTTGGGGATGGGCATCTGGATTTTTACACAGTCACTGGGGTCAGCAGAAGAATTTGAGAGACCAACAACTACAAAGAAGGAAAGAGTCTTGACCACAAGTACCAAAGTCCACCTAGGAAAAGGTCCCGACAAGGAGTCTGCAGGCCTGAGTTTCAGCCCTCCTCTGCCACTGCTCAACCTCTCCAAGCCTTGGTTTCCTAAATTTTATAATGGGATTAATTATCCCCACCCAGACAGTTTCATCCCAACTGAGTTTCTGGGAGAGTCTGACATGATAATGACCATGCCCCACACTGTGCAACCTGTAAAGTCCTATTCTCTCAGGAAGGATTATGATGGCAGGGAGAGGGGGGAATAGGGGAGGACAGGAGGAGTGAATGGGTCCTACTGTCCCATTCCAGTCCAGTTCTGTCCAAAAGAAATCTTCCAGGGCTCAGGGCCCCCAGTGGAGAGAGCCTAGCAGTGAGAGCCTGAATATCTGGGTCCCTGGCTCAGCTCTCCTTCACCCGGCAGTGTGACTTTGGGCAAGTCACTCACCTTCTCTGGACCTCAGTTTCTCCACCTAAAAAATGCCTCCAGCCCTGAACACCTAAACCCCAGCCTTCAACCCCTGACAGTCTCAGGGAGCTCACACTGCCCAGTGGAGCCATGACACAGACCAGGGGTGAGACTAGTGGGGTCTCCCCTCCGGAAATGCTGGGGTAGGGGCTTGGCAGGCTCAGAGCAGAGTACAGGGTCTTCCCAGGACAGACAGACTTCCCCAACAGGGCAAAGGCCAGGCCCAAGCCTGCCCTGAGGACTTGGACAGCGCCAGCCACCCCAGACCTTGGAGGCCTGGCCTTCAGACCCCCTCTGCAGCCTGCAGAGCCAGCAGGCCCTGACCTGTCCATTGAGATACTTCAGGAACTTCACTGAAGTCCAAACTGCTTCCAACTCAGTAGCCTCCAGGGTGTAGGGCAGGGGTGGCAGAAAGAAATAAGAGAGCATCACAGGGAGAGGCTCACACCATGGGGGCCTAGCAAAGCAGCACACAACCTCTCCTGCCCCTCCCGTCAGACAGGACCCACTGGGCTGCAAGCCTGCACCCAGCCAGAAGTCCACCACCTGGGAGCTTTCACCACCAGGCACCACCTCTGGGGACCAGGAGGACCACCAGGTTCCGGAAGGGGCTCTCCAACTACAAAGCCCAAGCACACTTGCCTGAAGGGTCTGGGAGGTCACCCCAAAACCCTGGCAGGATTCCCGCCTACAAGGGGGCCTTGGCCACCCATGAAGTAGACAGGCCCACTCCCCCCATACACCCAGCTCCCGAAGGTTCCACACTACTGCAGGGCACGGTGGTGAGAGAGCAGGATTATTTCCTCATGCCAGGGGTCGTAGCAGGAAACCCTGCGCCCATCCCGAACCCCTAATGCCAAGCCTCTCCCCCAAATCCGAGGTTGTAGTTCCTTACAATGCCGTTTTTATAGAGCCCCTTCCAAAAGACGTTTCCCGGTTCCCCCAAAACTCCCATCCCTAACCCTCCACATCCCCCCCGCGCAGCTCTGGGGAAACCGGCAGTTAACTTTTCCCAAAAATCCTGCGAAGGCAGCTGGCTGGGGGAGTAATGGGCCCCAAGATTCTTTCGCGGCATTTCACTGCCTTCCAAAAAAAAAGAAGAAGAAGAGGAAGAAAAGAAAACTTTCGGAGTTAACTTTAAATTCCCAGCCCTCCCCCCCAAATCGCCCGGCGGCTTCCCCCTTTTTTTTTTTCTTTAAAGTGCAATTGCATTGTGTCTCACCTCCCCGAAAGGCTCGCGGCTCTCGCCAAAGAAAAGGAAAAAAGCCAACCCTTCGGGTGCCCCCTCTGCCTCCAGCCGCCTCTCCCACATTCTCAGACAGTTTTATTAAAATTTTCAGACAAAAGAAAAACAAAAATGGCAGCCTGGCTTATTTTTAAAACAGGACAGGGACGCCATATTCTGCAGATCTGCAAAAAAAGGGAGAAATCCGGCACTGGCCGCTCCACCGGGCTGGCTGCAAAGTGCGCGAACCGCGCCGTTTGCAATCCGTTTATTTGCATTAAGCCCCATGAATCATTGTTTACCGGAGAATTGCAGCAGGTTTGAATAGCCCGGCTTAAGAAAACACACACACACGCGCGCGCACACACACACGCACACACTCGGAGACACTTCCTACCCCGCGCGCCCGCCGCCGCCGCTCCGGGCCGGGCCCGAGGCGCAGGCGGCCCCGGGCCCTCGGAGCGCCCCGGCCCGCGCTGACAGCGCCCGCGTCCCGGCCCGGCCCCCGCCCGCAACTCGGCGCAACTTTCCCGCGGGCGGGTGGGCGCCCGCCGACGCCGCCGACGCCGGGCCCGCTCCCCGCGCGCCCCGGGCCCGCACGGACCTGGCTGTGCTGGCGGCGCCTCCGGGACGCGGCCGCAGCCCCGCGCCCGGCGGCCCGAGCAGGGCCGGGCTGGGGCTCCGGCTCCGGGCTCGGGCTGGGGCTCCGGCTCCGGCTCGGTGCGGAGCCGCGCGCAAACCTTCCGGGTCGCCTGCTGTTCACTTCTGGGTTCTGCAAGCGCCGAGGCGGCGGCGGCGGCGGCGGCGGCGGGAGGCTGGGTCTGCAGCGCCGCGCGGCCCCCCGTGCGCTCGGCGAGCCCCCGCGCCAGGCGCCCGGCTCCGGGGGGGGCCGCGTCGGGCCCCCGCCTCTCCGGCTGCGCAGCCCGTCCGGCCCCGGGGGTTCCCGCGAGTGGGCAGCGCCCGGCGCTGGCGACGGCGCGCGAGGGGAGGGGGCCGGCGGGGGGCGGGGGCGGGCCGCGCGCTGGGGGCCCCGCTCGGGCCCCGGGGCCTCGTCTCGCGCTCGCCGCCGCGCCGCCTGGCAAAGTTGCGCCTCGCCCCCCGCCCGCGCCGCGCCGGAGGCAGAGCCACAAAGGAACTCCTCGCCCCCCTCCGCCCGCCCGAGCTGGGCGGGGAGGGCACCGGCTCCCGGCCCTAGGACGGCCCCTTCCCCAGCGCGGGGGCTCCCGGGGCCCCGGCGGCCGCGGCCATTGTCCCGCCCAGGCCCGGCCGCAGCCTCGCCACCCCTTTCCCGGTGATGGCGGGCTGGGGACCTGGGCCTGGCGGGCCACGGCCCTTACCAGGCCCAGCCCGTGCGGGGCCAGGCTGCTCCGGGGGGTCTCCCTCGAAGACGGCAGGCTGGAGGGAACCCCCAGAATGGACCCTCACACCTGATAACCAGCGGTCGTGCTCAAAATCCAGGCTGAGGGTTTTTTTGGTTGTTGGGTTTGTTTTTTTTTTTTTTTTTTTTGAAAGACGAGGACATGGGGACAGGGGGTAGGGGGACAGAAGTTTGCACAGGCCAAGCTACCCCTCCCTGGCCCTAGGCCGGAGCCCCAGCAGATGGGGCGGCCTGAGGCTGGCAGCGGCTGTTCTCGCAGAGTCTATCAGAGGTGGCACCGGCTGTCCCCCTGCTCCAGACCTCAGAGTCATCTGTGTGACTCCTCCTCCCGCCTCACCCTCCCCAGCCAATCAGTCACCAAGTCCTCTTGATTCGGGTCTCCCGGGCTGTGTCAGCTTCCAAACTTCACTTCTACCTGAGGAGGCAGCCAGTTCCTGGATCCTTTCCCCTGCTTAGATTCTGTGTCACCCGCTGCCACCCAGCCTCTAGGCCAGAATGAATCAGGGCTGACCCTGCCCTCAGAGAGCACTCAGTCCCCGGGGAAGGACACACCCATAAACAATCACTTGCCAGTGTATGCCTGTCTCCAGAAAGCATTTCCCAATTCAGTAAATATCCATTGAAGACCTACTAAGCACTAGACGCTGTGCTGGTTGGCTGGAAGCCCAGCTGTGAACAAGTTAGACAAGTCCTTGCCCTCATGGAGACTCCAATCTAGCACAGGACGGCAGATACTGTGAGCCATTGGAGGACAGGGCCCTACCGGCTGTTTGTTCTCAACCCCTAAGCCCCAAGCCCCAAGCCCAGTGCCTGGCGCAGAGAAGGGGCCCCATAAATACGTGCTGCGTGAATTAGTTGGAGTTACAAAGCATGGTGGGAAAACACAGAGGAGCCACTCTTTTTCCCAGAGAGGTGAGGAAGGTCTACAGAAGTTGGCTCTGGGGTGAGCCAGGTGGGGAAGAAAGGAAGGCCTTCCAGTTTCTAGAAATGAGTAATGAAAGTACTGAGCCATTGTTGAGAAGTTCAATGAGATAATAAATTAATAAATGGGGGAGAACAGACAAATTGCCTGTACAGAAGAATTCCAAATAGTTTATGTAGATACTCAAAGAGGGGGAGCATAATTCCCTAGTCCTTAGATGTGGGCTGCACATGGTGACTCCCCTCCGAAGAGCACTATGGAAAGGGAGGGAAAAAAGAGTAACTTTACAATGGAAAAGTGATTAACGCCAACATCAGCAGTCAAATCGTGTTGGTACTATGTATGTTTGATATTATGTGATAAAAATGATATTTCACCTCTGTGGCCTTCCTCGCAATAGCACATAACCCAAGTCTTGTCATGAGAAAAACGTCAGACAAACTTCAGTAGTAGGGCATCCAACAAAATACCTGACCAGTACTCTTCAAAACCATCAAGGTCATCAAAAACAAGGAAAGTCTGAGAACCTGTCACAGCCCAGAGGAGCCTAAAGAGACATAACAACTAAGTGTAACGTGGTATCCAACATGGGAAACTGAAACAGAAACACCTTAGGTTAAAAACTAAGGAAATCTAAACTATGAGCTTCCATCAGTAAATTGTAACAAATTATAACAACGATTAACATGAGATGTTACTAATAGGGAAAATTGGGAGGAGAGTATATGGGAACTTTGTAATATCTTCCCAACTCATCTGCAAATCTAAAAATGTTCTAGGGCCAGCCCGTGGCTCACTCGGGAGAGTGTGGTGCTGATAACACCAAGGCCACGGGTTCAGATCCCTATATAGGGATGGCCGGTTAGCTCACTTGGGAGAGCGTGGTGCTGACAACACTGAGTCAAGGGTTAAGATCCCCTTATCGGTCATCTTTTTATAAAAATAAATAAAATAAATAAATGTTCTAAAAACAGAAGTCTACTAAAAAGGAAAAAAAATCTTTTTAAAAGTACCAAACATTGCACTGTTGAGAGGTTCAATGAAATAATGCTTGTCACAGCACCTAAGACATTTTAAGGGGCACCCAAAAGTTATGTTATCATCATCATCATCGTCATCATCATCATTCTAGGCACTTAGAACAGCACATGCAAAGGCACAAGAGTTTAGGGTGGACAGAGAAATGGGAGACAGAATCCTGAAGGCCTTGATTGCTGAGCTGGGGCCTCTGGAAGGAAATTACAGGGAGAGGGAGCATAACCTGGCCAGCCTCGTCTCTAACCGCCTGCAAAAATACTCCAGTCAGCCAAAGTGAGCTGCCGTCTCAGGCCCTGCCATCTCCCTTCTAGAAGACCTTTGCACATACTGTTCCCTCTACCTGGAACACCCTCCCTTGCCCTTTCACCCCACCTTTCCTGACTACCTTCAACTTATCCTTCAGGCCATAGTTTAGATATTCTCTAAAAAGCCTACCAGGCCCTTCCAAGATGCTATTACTATGATATGAAGGGAGGCGGTGTGGGGTGAGGTGCAGGAAGCCAGGGATAGAGAGACTGACCTCAGTTCTTTGCCACTGGCACCCATATTCCTTGCCTCCAAATCCAGCCACACTAGATGCTGCCCCATCCCTGAATATACAGCACACGTTCGTACCTCCCAGCTTCTGCTCATGCTGCTTCCTTGACCTGAGAAGAAATTCTTAGTCCCTTTCTCTCCATCTGGTGAGCACCTCCTTATCAAGGCTTAGCTCAAACATCACCTCCTCTGTGAAGCCATTCTCAGTCCTCTGCGTGGAAAGAGGCACTTTCCTCTGGTTCCCAAGATCTCCATGGTCCTCCAGCCACACTCCTGGTAAAGCATGTATCATGGTGCATTAGAGTACATGTTTGCTGGATGGATGGACAAACAATGAGACCCAAATCAAGCCCGTGCTCACCCTCTCCAATTCTGCAAATCTTCCTTAGTCTCCTTCAGGAAGCCCTCTATGGCTGCTCCAACCCACTGATCTCCCTCTTCTTTAACTGTTATGATTTAGCCCCTAATTGTATTCTAACTGTATGTATATAAGTATCTGCCCCTTGGATTAGAGAAAATTCTTTGAGGAAGGATCCATGTCTTACATTTTCCACTTTTTCACTCATTCTACAAATATTTAGAAAGCACCTACTCTGACGTCGTAGAGTCCCAGGCTCTGGAGAGGCAGAGGTGAACAAGACCCAGGCCCTGCTCTCTCAGAGCCCTGTGTTAACCAGATTCTACAGTAACAAAGAACTCCAAAGTCTCAGTGACACAACAGTTGTTTATTGCTCACCTGTTCCTCATGCCAATCATGGATCCCCTGCTCTAGTCACCCAGAGACTGAGGCTGAGGAGTCCCTACCATCTTGGAACTGTACCCACTGAAACTTATGACCTTCTCAATCACCGTGGCAGGAGAAGAGAGTGGAGAATTATGCAGGGGTTTGTCACTGCTTCAGCCTAGAAGTGACACACACCACTTCTCACATCCATTGGTCAACACTAGTCACATGGTCCTGCCCTACTGCAAAGGAGGCTGGGAGATATAGTGTGCCTCTGGAAGGAGAAGAGAACTGGATACTGGTGAGCTCACCTGCAGTCTGTCCCAGGAGACAGAATTGAACAAATAACTACTTTAAACGTATTTAATTTGATCTTGTAAGGAGAGATTTGAAGTGTCTAGACAGTGAGTGAGAGAAGTTTAGGGAGACCTTCGCAGAGAAGGGGACAGTTAAGCTGAGAGCAGGGAAGAGTGTTTTCAGCAGCGACAGCAGCATGCAAAGCCTCTGAGGCAAGCAGGAGCTTGCCATAATGAAAGGACAGTGAAGTTGGAGTGAAAGGAGGGGGACAGTGAAATGACACTGAGGGCTGGACATCCCGGGTGGGCTCGGGTAGGTAAGCATTTAGGACTTTAGCTTAAGAGCAGTAGGAAGTCATAGAGGGTGGGGGAGTAGGGGTTAAGTAGAGAGGTGTTATGATCAGAGTTCTCTCCAAAAGTCCCACATTGCTGCTGGGGAGAGAATGGACTGGAACTGGACAAAGTGGAGAAGCAGGAAGACAGTGGGGAGACCCTCAAAGTCTTCCAGGTGAAAGATGGTGATGGCTTGGCCTTGGTGGCATTGGCAGAGCTGGAGAGAAGCAGGCAAATGTGGGACAAGTTAAGGACTCAGCACTGCCAGGACTTGGTGATTGACAGATGTAGGGAGTGAGAAAGCAGGAGGTGTCCAGGTGACTCCCAGGTTCTGCAGTCCCCATCGTGCCCAGCACAAGGCTGAATTCATTACCTTGTATCCCGAGCATGTTCACAATGGGAATTTGATACCTCTATAGTTTGAATGTGTCCCCTCGAAGTTCATGTATTGGAAACTTAGTCGCTGATGCAGCAGTGTTGAGACATGAGACTTTTGGGAGGTTATTAGATTATGAGGGCTCTGCCCTCATGAATCGATTAATCCATTCATGGATTAATGGATTATCTAGGAGTGGGTTAGTTACCACGAGAGTGGGTCTGTTATAAAAGCCACTTTGAGGGCCAGCCCGTGGCTCACTTGGCAGAGTGTGGTGCTGATAACACCAAGGCCATGGGTTTGCATCCCTATATAGGGATGGCCAGTTAGCTCACTTGGGAGAGTGTGGTGCTGACAACACCAAGTCAGGGATTGAGATCCCCTTACTGGTCATCTTTCAAAAAAAAAAAAAGCCACTTTGGCTCTCTCTTGTGTGCCCCCTTGCCATGTGATCCCCTGCACTGCCTTGGGACTCTGCAGAAAGTCCCCACCAACAAGAAGGCCCTCACCAGATGCAGCCCCTCAACCTTGGACTTCCCAGCCTCCAGAACTGTAAGAAATAAATTTTATTTTCTTTGTAAATTACCCAGTCTCGAGTACTCAGGTATAGCAACAGAAAACAGAGATGTCCATTCCTTTCCCTGCCCCCTAGTCAAGATACCCACCTCCTCATCCTTCAGACTAGGGTGTCCTTCCCATCAGAACTTGAAAACAATCTTAAGCACCAGTATGTGCACTTTCTACTTGGACACTCATAGTAGTCCCAAGAGGGAAGCTGGAAGGGACATTTTCCCCATTTCATAGTAGGGAAAACTGATTCCCAGAGATGGGAAGTGGTTGGCTAAATCTTGGGGCCAGGCTTCTAGCTGAGGAATTCTGACTCCTAGTCCAGAGCTTCTTTTATTGCAGCACCTGGTACATGGTGGGTGCTACCTTGCATTGGCTGAGTGAATGAATGACTGAATGAGTGAATGAGCAGATGTGCTCTCTGGTGATTCAACCTCTTCATCTTTGTTCACTTTGTTGCCCTTAAGGATGCTGTAAAGTTGAGTTAATAAATTAGGTTTAAAAGTCCAACAGAACTGGGTTTGGACCCTAGCTTTTTCATTTATAGGCAGGTGATTTTAGGCAAGTTTCTTCCTCTCTCTGAGCCTTAGTTTTTTCATGTACAAATTGAGCAGGATAATACCTACTTTGTAGGGCAGGTATTGAAAAAGAATGCATGGGTTTGGCCATAGCAAGGTTAGCTACCTGTCCTTTGGAGACCTGTCCCACTTTACTGCCCTTGGAAAATCTCCCCTGAGAAAACCAGCCTGCACTTCCCCCACCCCAGTTGGAATTGTTCAAGACCTTCTCATCTGTACCTCCCAAGTTATGACCCAGAGGAGGTGTCATTTAAACCCCCCACTGGCTGCTCTGCTTCTTAGGTTGATGGCATAATTGATTTCAGTGTGAAACTAAATCTCTCTATACTCTCCTTCCCACTTTCTTAGGGAGTAAGTGAGGGAGGGAGAAACTTCTATCACTTTGTCTGGGGGGACCCTGGGTATTTGGTCTTCTGATAAGCAGAGATATTAATGTAGATATCGCAAGGTTGTCCATGAGCTGAGCAGGAGATGGAGGTATAAATTGCTCTACATGATAAAATGATGGATATCGTGGCCTCTAAGTCTCTACATGGTCTGGCCCCTGCCAACCCCTTCATCCTCAACCAGAACCTTTTTCTCTCTTGGCCTCTGTGTTCCAGCCACCCAAGCCTCCAGTGAGTGAATGGTTCCTTTTGCCACAGAGCTTTTGCAGAGGCCATCCGGACGCTTCTTCTTGGAACATGCTCCTCCACCTGACCACACCCACCATCTCTGCCCTTCACCTAATGAACGCCCACTCCCCCAACATGCCCTCATAGCCATATCCTGAGGGCCGCCTTCTGCTGCCTTCAGGATGCTCTCATGGCTCCATGGACCGCTCTTTTTTTTGCACACTTATTGCAGCTGTAATCTTGCATTCAGATTTCTAATCATTTGGTTTGACATTAGATTGTAGACTCAATACATATTTATTCACTCATTCAATAAAAAAATAATGAGGATTGAACTTTTGAAGGTGAAGGGGCTCAGAAAATGAACAAGCTGAAATATATGAGCATTGCCTTATAGTGTGGGGGTGATCAGTACAATGGGAGAGCCTGAGAACAGAGGTGGCCAGTGGCCAGTGGCTGAAGGATGTATTAGAACATCTATTATTCAATCTTCTGCCCTTCGCATTGCTGTGATACAACCACCACACTGTCTCCTTAAACCTTCAGTAAAGTGAGCTGCATACTCATTTAGTCAGGTTGGCACTGGGTTGCCTGGATTGGCCCTGAGAAGAGGGGAAAGACAAGCAGGGAGAGAGAGTGAATGTGCGCTGGGAGTAGAAAGCTGGAGCTGCAAGTGACCGGGACTTTGTAAGTCACTGGAATTTGAAGAAATCTTGGAGACTTCAATGGATTTCCACAAGATGTGAGATAAGGAATTCCAGCCAATTTTTATCTCAATCTCAAAGGACTAGGAATCTGGATGTTAAACAGGAAGAATGCTGTGACTGATTAGCAAGGTCTATCGTGGGCAGCAAGGTTACATGGGCCAGCCTTCCTTAGGGGCTTCCAGGTCTGCAATTTAGTTGAGTGTTTCCTTAGCCAGAGGGTAAAGACTGTGTCTCAGTCATCTTTTGAGTATTTTCCTTCAGTAGCGAGCTGAGGGCTGTGGGATGGACAGAGGTGGCAGCAAGAAGGACGGGGGACAGAGAAGAACCAGCAAGTCAGAACCTCCACCAGGCAGGGGACGGCACATGGCTCCAGGTCCTGACTCTGTAAAGTACCTGAGTGAGCTGGAGCAGGACACATTGCATCTATGGGCCTCAATTTCTTCAACTGTGAAATGGGCCAATAGTACCTGTGACAAGTTGTAAGGCGAGAACATGAGTGCTTTGAGGCCAAGTACACAGGGTTCAAATCTTGGTTCCCACTAGTTTTAGGACCTGGGGGATCTTAGTCTTCTCATTCATACAATGGGGCTAATAATCCTTACTTCACAGGGCAGCATGCCAGGATTAGAGATAGTCCACACCACCATTTCCCTAGCATTTGCCATGAGCGAGCACCTTGCTGGGCTTTGGGTATGATCTCACACAGAGAAGGTAGAGTGCCCAGCACAGTGTCCAGGACATGGCCAGTGCTGGTTAGTGTTGTGAATTCCCTTTTCCTACAGGACCTAAGCTTGCATGGCTGTAGAAGGGCTTCACCATGCACAAATCACCTTCGGAAAGTGGAGCTTATGGCAGTAACTATTCACAGCCCTTCCCCTTAGCTGGTCTGACAATCCTCCCATCTGGGCCTCACAGCAATCTAGACCTGGCTCCTTTTATGACTGGCCCAGGGGCTGCCAGAGGAAAAGGGCAGAAGTGCCATAATGAAAGGGCAGACAATTACCTTCCCTCATAATTACCATTTGCAGTAATTAAATAATAATAGGCCCTGAGAACTCAGAGCAGCCCTCAAAATAACATCTGGTTCCCCTTCCTTCTGCCAGGAATTCAATGCCCACAGGGACAAGATGGGGAAATTGAGGCCGGGAGAAATAAAGCCAGCCACCCTACATCACACACAAATCAGGGTGCCAGAGTCAGGGAAAGGGCCTTAAAGAGTTGACTCAGCGTGGCAGACAACTGGATGTCTGTGTTTTGGGTGCCAGTGCCACAGCTCACATGCTGTGCGGCTTGGTGGTTTGCTCATCTCTCTGCACTTCAGCTTCCACATATGTAAGATGAGATGGAGCCAACACTTGACCCACCCCAAGTCTATTGTTCCAGCCCTTGTTCTGTTCATACATAATAGTGGGCAATTCTTTTTTGCACACTTGGGGTTGCAAAAGACAGAAATCCATCCCAGGCTAGCAAAGAAGCAGAAGAAGGGGGTTACCAGCTCACAGAATCCAAGAAAAGTTTGAAGAGCCAAGCTGTGAAAAAAGCAGAGGTCTCAGGGACAATCAAACCAGGGACAAGGACACCTCAGGCCTCCCTCCTCTCTGCCTCCCTCAAACATCAGCTCTATTCTTTCTCCACCTTTTTCCAGAGAGTTATAAACACAGACACCAAAAGCTACCCCAACCTGCAGTTCAGAGCTTCTGTCAGTGATGGGCATCTGCCCTCACTGGCCCAGCTTGGGTCATGTGGGCCACCTGTATTAGTCCATTTCTGTTGCTTATAACAAAATACCTGAAACTGGGTGATTTATAAAGAAAATGAAATATATTGCTTACAGTTTCAGAGGCTAGGAAGTCCAAAGTCCGGGGAACACATCTGGTGAGGATCTTGTGACACAGTGACAGTGACACAGGGTATCACATTATGAAATGGTGGAACAGAGAGAGAGCAGAAAAAAGAGACAGACAGACAGACAGACTCTCCTCTCTCATCTTTAAAGCCCTAGGAAACACGCCTCGACCACCATATTTAATCCATTCACTACGGCATGGTCCTGCCATCTAATCACCTCTTCAAGGCTCCACCTTTCAATTACCATAATAGGATTCCCCACCCTCTTAACAGAGTGGAGGCTAAGTTTCTAATACATAAAACTTGGGGGACAGAATTCAAGCTTCAGGGAGTTTTGGGGGGACATAATTCAATCCACTACACCACCCTGTACCATCAACTGCATCCAGTAAATCAGAGTCTGTAATGCCCTAAGGCAATGTCAGGGATGGAGCAAGAGAAGGGGCCAGGCCCAGAGAAAGTAGGGCCATTAGGCAGGCAATGTGTACTAGGCACTCACTGAAACAAAATTCCTGCATGTGTCCTGCACAACATAGAAGGGAAATAGCCATAAAACTAAAGTGACAGCACAAATCACAGGAGTGTGGACACAGAAGAGACTCACCTGGGAGGGGGGAGGGGACAGCTGTACCTTCCAAGGTAGGCATGACATCAGATCCCAGAGCTCTGGGGACCCAGTCCTACATGAGCGAGCCCTTTGACCATTACACTAGCATGGAGAGAAGCACTTCCCAGGCTTCACTGTGGCCTGGGTGAAATGCCCAGTGCGTGGACATCAGTGGGTGCTGCTGGCCAGGCCCCTTCTTTCTGCTGGCAGTGGCACCCCCCCTTTTGGGGGGGATGATTCTAGTGGTGATGAGAGTGTCATATAACCCAAGCCAGGCCAATCAGAATCCTTCTCCTGGTCCTTCCTTGGAAGGCACCTAAGGCCATGGCCCAGAGCAAGCCATCCAAGAGAACAGAAATCCTGTGCTGTGAGGGCAGCCTGCCTTGTCTCAGCCCCCCGGGAATTCAGCCTAACTGGTTTGGCTACAATGAGCCAGTCAAAGTCATTCCCCTTTGGGCAGGTGTCTTAATTTCCCAGGGCTGTCATAACAAATTACGATGAACTTGGTGGCTTAAAACCACAGGAATTGATTCTCTCACAGCTCTGGAGCCCAGAAGTCCAAAATCAAGGGGTCAGCAGGGCCATGCTCCCTACTAAGACTCTAGGGAGAACCCTTCCCTCCTCCTTCCAGCTCCTGGTGGGTACATGACTTCTGTCTCTGCCTTTGTCTTCCCATGGCTTCTCCTTCTTCTGTCTTTATAGGGACACCTGTCATTGGACTTAGGGCCCACCTGGGTAACCTGGAATAATTTCATCTCAAGATCCTTAACTTAGTTACATCTGCAAAGATCCTTTAACCAAATAAGCCCACATTTACAAGTTCTGGAGGTAGGACATAAATGTATTGGGGGGGCACCATTTAAACCACTATAATAGCAAGCCTATATCCCTTGTAATAAAAAACAAACAAACAAAAACCCTCAATCACACTTGTACATGCCTTGGGTTTAGGCATGGATCAGTCTTCCTCCCTTTGTCCCGGCCCTGGACTCTAAAGCAGCATTTTAATAACTAACTCCAACTCCTCCCTAGGAAATTATCACTCTCTGAGCCTCAGATTCTGTCTTCTACATGTAATCATGGGGCTAATTAACATAGGGGCATTGAGGGAATAAAATGAAGGGTCACAGGACAAACCCAGTGTCACAGTTTATACTCCACAAGACTTTGTCTTCCCAGCCTTGATGGCGATCATGGGTGCTCAGGTCACTGGAAGGAGCAGCCCTGTTTGTTAATGAGCCACTTGACACCTGGTTCATTCATCAGGTTCCCAAGAGTATTGTCAGCCTAAGTTCACCCAGACTGGCCCCTCTGGACCTGACAAAATCCCATGTCTGCTCCTGCAGAGCTGAGAGCTAGAGCCTCTTGCCAAGTCTGTCAGCTTTATAGAATGACAGGAGCCTACAGTCTGATAAAATGAGGCTTGTGGTCCCATGAGGAAAATCCTAGAGATAAAAAAAAAAAAAAACACAAAGCCACCCACACAATGTTAACAGCTGTTCCTCACTGGCTGCCTCCTCTGAGCCTGGCCCCACACATGCCCCCCACTTTTTAACCTCACCACAATCCTCTGAGGCAGCTCCTGTGACTCCCATTTGACAAACAAAGTTGCCAAGGCTCAGAGAGCTGAAGTCAGTGGTCCACACAGCGAGTGAATCATGGCGCCTGCCCCTACTGCATACCTGTCACCCCCACCACATTGCCCCAGCAATGATGACTGTCCTTTGAGCATCTCCTCCCCACACAGGGTGGCATCAGAGCCAAGAACAATGGCAAGATCGTGTTCTGGAATATGAACTGAGGGGTTTGCCCCCCACAAAATGTCCTTCTACCCTCAGTCCTTCCTCTATCACTTATTCATGCTGGTATGGCCAGTGACTGAAACAGTGCTTGGTGCATAGTTAGTACTCAGTAAACATTTGTGGAAGGAATGAATTCGATGAGCTAAGGCGTTCCAGTAGCTAGTGCATCAGGGAAGGGCCAACATGATAACAAAAGGGTCATGTTCTAGACTTCTGAGTGTCAAAGCCCTAGGCCCACACATGAGACCAAAGAGTTGAGAGAGCGTGTGACAAGTAAGGAACAAGCTTCAGCCCCAACTAGAAAAGGCATCTCCCCGCCTGCTTGCTCTACAACGAGGGGAGGGAAAGGAAGGCGAGTCGGAGGGAAGCAGAACAAAGCTCCCTGCTCTATAATAGCACTTTGAAAAACAGAAAGTGCTCTACAAATTTCAGCAGTTAATCATAGGAGCCTTGATCCTGCTTCCCCCATCCTGTTCCTCAACTGACAATTCCTCACCGGTCTTCAAATCCATAGACCCTTTTTCACCTATGTTTCCTTTTTTTTTTTTTTTTTTTTTTAACAAATTACATTTATTTTTTCCATTTTAAAAACAATGCATGCTCATGATAGAAACATTTGAAAATACGTAAAAATCAAAGGAAGAGAGAAAATATCTCCTTTAGGAGCCCGTCACCTACTGATAACTTTTTTTATCACTTGAAAGTGTATTAAAAATATGGATCACTTCACAAATTTGCTTGTCATCCTTGTACAGGGACCATGCTGATTTTTTCTGTGTCATCCCAATTTTAGTATACATGCTGCTGAAGTGAACACGTAATTAATATTTTGATGTATTCCTTTCCAATCTTCTTTTGCCAGGCATTTAAAAAACTTGTGGCCATTTGGTAATACACAAATTTATATACAATTATTTTTAATCTCTCTCTTCTCATTATAATATGTGGTCATTGAAAAAAAATAGGACATAAAAAGAGAAAGAAAAAATAAATATTAACCAGAATCCCCAATTCCGGATGCAATCCAGGTCCCTCCCTCCACCTCCTGCTCAGTTTTCTAGATTTCTGGGTTTTGTATGGATTTTTTTAAGAACTGAAGTGGAGCAAGGGAGAAAACACTCTGGCTGCCCCAAAGTAGCACCCATGCCTTTGAAACACAACTGCCCACTTTTCTGATTGCAATGTTATCTTAAGTTTCTAAGCCAGGAGCAGGGAGGGAGGGAAGGATGAGATATTTACACTTCGCATTTTCTTATCAAGTATCACAGTGGGGGTGGCAGGGTGCTAATTCCACTTTTCAACCCATCTCTATCACCTTCTAATCTGTGGGAAGTCTTGATTCTGAACATGGGTTGATTTTCAATGCTGGTTTTCATTGTCTTAATGAGTTTTTGTTTTTCTGGGTCTTCTTAGGTATGTTAGTGGGTGTTATCACTAACTGCTTGCTAGAATCCACTTTATTAATTTTAATTGACAAATTATAATTGCATATATTTATGGGGTACAGTGATGTTATGATATATGCTGAATGAAACAATCCACTTTAAAAGTTTGTCCCTATCTGATTTGGCCTTTTATGGCATTTGTCCCTGGTGACCACTTCTTCCTGCATTTTAAATTCTGGCCTCTCTTGATTTCTGTGACACGGCTGTCATTTAGCTCTCCCTCTGCCTCTCGGATTACTCTTTTTCTGTTTATGTGGCTGGCACATCTTCCTGGGCTCACTCTTAAATCTTGCTCTCCCTAGGGTTCATGCTTGGTTCTCTCTTTGCATCCTTTTCATGACTTACACAAGAATAATCCTCCCACCCGATCTATCCCTCCAGCCCAGGACCACATACCCCGATGGCCCCTCAGGAATCTGAGATTCCACATGTCCATAGCCTCCTCATCACCTTTTCCCAACTCTGTTCTTCCTGCTGGGTTGATATTCTCTCTCTCTCTCCTCTCTCTTCCATGCATCCACAGTAGGGGCTCCATGTCATTTTCAGTGCTTCTATTTCCTTTAGCCCACATACCAACTGGGTTCAGCTTAACTTGCTTGATTTGGGGGGGATTTTTTTTTTTTTTAGTAAATTTTAGTTTTGAGATAATTTCAAATTTACAGAAAAGTTGCAAGAATCGCACAAAAAATG
Source organism: Cynocephalus volans (assembly GCF_027409185.1). NCBI lineage: Eukaryota > Metazoa > Chordata > Mammalia > Dermoptera > Cynocephalidae > Cynocephalus > Cynocephalus volans. Next base: position 26,375,231 of record NC_084467.1, on the reverse strand, counting down.
CCCAAATATCTTTCACCCAGGTTCACCAATTGTTAACATTTTGCCTCATTAACTCTCATTCTCTCCAGCTCTGCCTAAATATACATCTTCACATGCACACACACTCACACTCACACACACGCTCACAGTCACACACACGCTCACACTCACACTCACACACACGCTCACATGAAGACGTAGTTCTTGTTTCCACTAGATATTTCAGGGTATGTTTCCTAAGAACAACAGAATTCTGTTTAAAAAAATAATATCATAAAAAAAGGGAAATTTAACATTGATACAATTCTCTTGTCTAATCCACAGTCTATGTGCAAATTTTGTCAGTCATTCCAATAATGTCCTTTATAACCATTTTTTTCCCAGTCCAGGATCCAATCCAGGGTGGCACATTGCATTTAATCATCATATCTCTTTAGTTTCCTTTAATCTGAAACAATTCCTGGGCTTTTCTTTGTTCTTTCTTGACCTTGACATTTTTGAAGATTCCGTAAGCCAGTTATTTTGTAAAATGTCTTTCAGTTCGGTTTTGTCTGATATTTCCTCAGGATCAGACTCAAATTATACATTTTTGGTAGGATAATCACTAAAGGTTGTATTCTTCTCAGTGGCTTACCCAGGGCATCGATACTCAGAAGAGATCTTTTTAAATTAACACTCCCCTCTTCTGTATGACACAATTATTTTCAGAAGTAATCATAAAATGATATGAATGATAATAATGGCCATAAAAGAAACACAGATATGCCAGTAAAAAAAAAAAAATGAGAAAATAAAATATTTAAAAATATTACAGGGCAAAAAAGAAAAAAAATAATGGAAAATGATTTTTAATTAAATTAGTACAGTTTTGAAAAGAAGGAGGGAAAACATATACCCACATGTTGATCTGTCACAGAAATGCATAACAACCTCACAGTCTCTGTTTTTGTGCCTTAACTTCCATAAATTTCTCATTTCCTCAAAACTGATCTTCTTCATATGTTCATGTTCAATAAAACTGTAGCCAGATCTGTAAATTTATCATCACTCAAAAATTATCTTTATTGATTTTAATCTAGAAAAGTTTCTTTCAGATGAACCAACCAATATCTAAATAGGTAGAAAAAGTCTTAAACATAGAAGTAAGTTTGCCAGAGATTCATAAAAATCCCCCTTTGTAATATATCCTATAAATTGCAATGCTGCTCATGGCATTGTTTTGGGGATTGCTACTGATTCAAACATTTCCACAGTCAAAACATTTCCACTAAAATATATTCACCAGAAAATTCATCAAATATTTCTATGATATTTGATTTTTTAAAATTCCAATGTTTTTCTTTTTTTGCAAAAACAGACAAAACAGCTGAACATTGACATCGTCCATTGATCCATTGTCTTTGAAAAGTATACAATTCTTGATGAAAATGATCGTGGTATTCAAACATTTCCTTTACTTGTTCTGGCAACATAAGACCAGCATCTTCTGTCATTTCTCCCAGGTCTCTTCTTTGAGATTTGAGTATTTTTTCTATGTAAATATTCGTCTTCTTACATTTTGATGTTGCATAGTAAATGCACTTCTCCACAATTTCTGTACACCAACCTTCAAGGAGCAATTTTAAAGCTTAATATTTTACAGTACAGTGATCAAGGTTGATTCTGGCTGATTCCAAATATTTTTGTGTCTGATTGACCTCACCTAAAACTTCACACTTGAAAAAAGACAACTCAGGGGGGGGGAAATTGTCACATACGGCAGAGAGCAAAATCTGAACAGATACCCCTTTGGATCACACAGCACTTCAAAGATTGAGGTTAACTTTTCAAACATCATCTCAACTGCATGCACAGCTTCGTGTGGAGCAATTATTTTGTCTGGGAAAGTCTTTCCGCTGTAATACCTTTATTCTGCAGCATTTTCCATCAGTGAAGTAAGACTGAAAAGCATGAGTACATTTTTTTCCCCAAGTTCCAAAAAAATGTTACACACGGGAGAAAAACTCCAGGTAGTCTCATAGAATGTCAATATTAAATTAACTCAGGTTCTATCTTATTGCCATCACTCTGCTATCGTTGCTTATTTTGAGTCTACAATTTAAACACAGGGATACATAATATGACAGGGGATTGGAAGTACAAACTGCACCAAAGTTAGCTAGAATGGTAAGAACCCAAATGAATTTACTCTGAAAACAAACAAACACATTTTGCAGAGTCCACATATGCCAGAGCTAACTGTATATCGGGGTATTCTTCAAATAAACTTCTTCTTTAAACCCAACCCTTATTACAAGTAATTAAAATTTGCTAACTTGACTTATATATGCATGTAATATGTATGTGTGTGTTTATATATATACTGAATATATATTTAAAACTCAAAAGCAATTTCAGTAGTTGCTTAGATGTTTTCAGGGAGGACTGTTTTATCACCGAATTGCTGGCACATGATGATAATAAAGGGAAAATCAATTTTAGCTCATTTTACTATTTAAACAATTTTTTTTTTAATGCCATTTATCCTCTTACTGCCTGTTCCCAGGGCAGACAACTCTCCACCCTTGGTTTGCCGTTGATTCAGTGCATCATATCAGTAAGCAAATGATATCCAATATTGGTCATGTTTCCTTTGATCACCTGGTGAAGGTACAGTCCCCTGTAAAGTTACCAAGTTTTCCTTTGTAACTAATAATGAACATGGGGGGTACTCTGAGACCACACTAATATCCTGTTCCTTATCAGGGTTTCACCCATGAGTTCTACCATCCTCTGATGATTTTCCAACTCTCATTCTTTCTTTACTTAGTAGCTGGCATTCTACCATAAGGAAAAAGCATTCCCTTCTCCCCAATTTATTTACTTATTTATATCAGTATATAAGCATCATTGATTCTTATTTTTTTCAGTGGATTATATCATTACTATTATTATTCATCTTGATGTTCAAATTGTCCCTGATTGCCCCACCCTGAAGATCTCTTTTAATCTTAATTACCTCCTTAAAGGCCCTATCTCAAATACAGTCACATTGGGATGAAGGCTCCAACATATGAATTTGGGGGAGACACATTTCAGTCCATAACTTCTCCTTTTGCTCTGGCTCTATGGCCCTGCCTTCCTGGCTGCATTGATTGGCTGATGGGTAAGCACCAACCCAAGCATGGCCAATCACAGCACCTCACTCTTCTCAGCTACTGTGATTGGTCCAGTCAAGGACAGGTCATCTGACTCATATTGGCTTTCCAAGATTTGTTGTTGTTGTTGTTTAATTTAGAGCAGGGGTCCCAAGATTTTAAAAAATAAAGGACTAGATAGCAAATATTTTTGGCTTGGGGTGGAGGAAGGGGTATGGTCTCTGGCACAACCATCAATTCTGTGTTAAACTCTGCCCTTGCAGGTAAAAGCTGCCTGGAGTCATTTATAGGCTTCATAGACACTCATTCTACCATGTGATCCCACCGTCTTTAACACATGGCTTTAAGGTCGCCTGGTCCTCAGCCAGCTGGCAGACTAAATGAAAAGAGAAAGAATGGAGAAGGTCACTCCTAACTGTCTTGGACCGTGGCTCACTTCTACTCACATTCCATTGACAAGAACTAGTCACATGACCCCGCCTAGATGCAAGGGGACTGGGAGATGTAGCTTACTTGTGGGAAAAGGAAAGGGGCCTGATAAATAGCCAGCTATTCTCGGCCTTGGACTCCACCACAGGTTATCATGAGTGCTAACTGAAATTTAGACTAGGGTCTGCCCACATAAACACACACCAAATGTTAGTTGCAGGCAGAAAGGAAAAGCACTTTTTTCCTTTCTGGTAGTGGAGCCATACTGATGTCATCTCAGAGCAGACTGCAGCTATGGCTCCTGCTGAGTGGAGAAAACCAGCATAAGGAAGAGATGCTGACACACAGAAAGAGAAGCCGAAGGAAGGGACAGGGCCAGAGAGAGGATCCTGATTGTACTGCAGTGCCTGCTGCAATCAAACCTGTCCTTCTTTAGTTTTGACCAGTCTTTCTTAAAAACAACAATTACAGCTAACATTTATTAAGACTTATCATGTACCAGATGCTTTGTTAATCTCTTTATAGACATTACTGATTTTCAGATTCATACCACAATCCATGGCAGGGGGAGGAGTCATGAAATCACTTTGGTACCAGCATTTACAACTTATTTACATTTTATTTTTAATCGACAAATAATAATTGTACATATTTATGGGGTTCAATGTGATGTTTTGATATATGTTTACATTGTAGATTGATTAAATCAAGCTAATTAACAGATTCATCACCTCACGTACTTATTATTTTTATGAGGTGAAAACATTTGGTAGCAGCATTTTAAAAATAAACTAAATAGACTATCCTAGACTAGACTAAAGTAGAACTAGAACTAGACTAAACTAGAACAGAAAATATCAGAGTATATCACACGTAGTAAGGGCAAATATTGTTTCTCGGACTTTTGTTTTACATTTATATGTACTGGGTCATGATATGAAATATCTTTCTTACTGTGAGCTGTGGTCACTGCCCTAATTCACCAGCCCCTCCCAACACCCCTGTGAAGAAGGCGTTAGTATAAGCTCCATCCTACAGACAGGGAAGTTGAAGCAGCAAGTGTGACCTCACTTGCTGTGGCTGCAGTTAGTTAGGAAGTGGCACAGTCAGCATTTGCACTCCCACCATCTGACTCCTGAGTCTCACTCTAAGATGTACCCTCAGATCCTTCTAATAAATCAGTAACTTCCCTTTTGGCTTAAGCTACAAGTTGGATTTCTGTGCTATGCCAACCTGAGAGTCCCGACCAATAGAACAAGGGAGAAAGAGCATGGACAGAGGTGACAAAGATTCTCTGCTTGACCAAACTTTAGTCAAACTCCTGAACCTTTTCTTAGGGCCACCTATGCATTTCCTCATAAAATCCAGTTTTAGCAAGAACCCTGATAAGTCGGTTTAGCAAGAACACCCCCACACACACCTGCCCTCAATATCTGATCGCCCTCAGTATCAGGTTCCTCATACTCCACCATCCCCCAGGTGGTGTCTGATCACCCTTGCCTGTCTTCAGTAAGAATCCTGATAGGTCAGTTTAGCCAGAATCCCCCTTATCCCTGATGTTTCCTCTTAGTAATTTTCCATCCACTGACCCCATCCCGCTCTTTGGCTACATACACTCAGTTGCCCAGTCTGTATTCAGACTTGACCCCAATCTTTCTCCCCCACTGCAAAATCCCATTGCATTGGTCCCTATCCCTGTCACAATGGTCCTGAATAATTCTGCCTTACCGTGCTTTAACGATTATCATTAAAAATATTTTTTCTTTTTATTTTTTTGTGGCTGGCCAGTACACGGATCAAACCCCAGACCCTAGTGTTATCAACACCATGCTCTAACCAACTGAGCCAACCAGCCAACCTGAAGAATTTTTTCTTTAACAGAGTGCTGGATGTGGAAAGAGGTGGTCTGGTCCTAGAGTAGGTTTAGCCTGGAGCTTGCCAGAGACCTTCAAGAGGACACTTCACCTTGCTGAGTCTGTTTTCTCCCGGAAAGTGAACCTGGAAATAATGTCTCCCTCAGAGGCTCTTGCAAAGAAGAATAGAGATGACCTAGGAAAGTTCCAATCCTGTATCTGGCTGAAGGTACCTTGGAGTGGGGTTGGGTGGGGCAGGAACAGCACTTGGAAAGGTTAAAAAGAAGCACTGAGCAGAGCAAGGAGAAAGCAAGCAGCCAGGGTCTGAGGATGGGAAGGGAGGCAAAACAGGTATCACAGAGCCTTAAAGGCCAGATGGAGGAGAATCAACCAGGCAGAATCCTGGGAGGTTCCAGAACGGTAAAGTGGGAAGTTGCCCAAGTGTCCTAAGATACAGACAGACATTTCCTATGAATTATGCATGAAGAACACACAGTATGGTGCCTCCACCGCAGGTGGAAAATGGAGGAAAATGGAGTCGAGTATCTCAAACCTACAGCCCAGGACTGTGTGGGACATCGGGAGGCCCAGCGCCAACCTCAGCCGAGGCCTCGGCCGTTCCCAGGACTGCACAGCGGGCTCCGTGCAGAGCAGGAAGCCAGGAGCTGCTCAGAGGGCAGGCAGCTGTGAGGCCTCCTCTGAGAACCACCTTTGATCTCCCTGGCAGCGGAGGGGTCACTTCCTGCATCCCAGAAGGCCTGCTCGGGAAGGGACCGCAGAGGTCGCGCAGCCCGACCCCATTGGACAGATGGGGCCAGTGGAGCCCTGAGAGGCGCAGGCCTTGGTCAAGCTCACACAGGGAGCCAGGGGACAAGTTGGGACCAACATCCGGGCCACGGTGCTCCTCCAGGACCTCCCCGTTCCTCCTGCTTCCTCTAGCTCAGCGGGAAGTCAGCGCTTTCTGATCTCTCCACTGTGGGGGGTCCGTTTCCTGCCAAAGCCCAGTGAGTTCAAAGGCCCCTGGATAGTCGGGGATCTGGACAGTACAGGTGGGGAGGGGGTCTTTCAGTCACAAAGACTACTTTATCCTTCAAGATTTTAAGTGGACAGAAGCCAATCTCCTAACATTCTTTCTTCTGATGTGGCCCTTGGCAAAAATTATGACAAGGAGGGATGGGGTTGGAGGGAACTTAAGGTATCTGAGCTCCTACTGTATGCCAGGCTCTGTGCCAGGTGAATCTTTCGTAGACACAACAATCTTTCATGATAGGTGTTGGCTTCCTCATTTTACATACGAGGAAGTGGAGGTGCATGGAGGTGAAGCAACTCACACGAGGTCACACAGCTAGGGTTTATGCTCAAGTTTGCCTGATTCAAGAGCCTTAACTGTGTTTGCCTTTGGGCCACATCAGTGCCCTTGGGGCTGTTTTCTGGTTCATCTGAGTTCTGCTGCTTCATCCATTCTTTCAGCAAACGCTTGCTGAATGTCTGGCAGGTGCCTAGTGCTTTGAGTGCAGAGATAAGAATGAAAATAGACAAGACATATTGAGTGTGTCCTGTGTGCTGGGCACTTTCCTAAGCATTTTACATACATGAACTCATTTAGTCCCCACCACAATCATGCAAGGAGGAAACTATTAAATATCTTTGTCTTACGGGAGTGAAAATGAGGCACAGAAAGGTGGGAGGACACATAATAGTCCCATAGCTAGGAAGTGATGGAGCTGGCAGGATCAGCTCTGGACTGCTGCACCACTCTGCCCTGTGAGGCCCCCAGAAATGCAAGGGCTCCTGGGAAGACAGACGTGACTCCAAGTAATTATAATAAAGCCAGCGTGGGTGGTCAGGAAGGCATCTGAGAGGAGGTGACAGCACAATCAATGCCTAAAGAGAGAATCATGCTTGGTTGGGCAGAAAGGAAATAGACTATAAAGAAAGTGTGATCTGGCTAAAGCTTGGAGTGAGGTGAGGAGTGCAGAATGGGTAGATGAGGAGTCTGGGAAGGACCAAGGATCCTGTGGGGTGCTGAATGCTACGTTAGGAAGTTTGGGTTTCATCCTATGGGCAACAGGGAGCCTACATGTGTGGCCCTGGATAAGCCACTTAACCCAACTGCACTTCACTTTCCTTCTCCATAGACTGGGAGTGAAAGAACCTATTTTGCATACTTGCAGTTATTGAGTGGAAGAAATGAGACAATGCATCTGTAGTAAGAACCTTATGAATGTTAGTTTCCAGCCTCCACCCTCACCCCTGAAATGAGGAACCAAAGCACAGAGACACCACTGAATAACTAGATAAATGCCACAGGAGCCAGAGGCTCCCTATATGCCACTCAGGAAGCTTTGAGCAGCAAGGAACAGAAATCCCAACTGAACATGTTTTAAGCCATAAGTAGTTTACCTTCTCACCTAATAAAAAGAGAAGGAAGTTCTGGGGTTTGGCTATTTAGTGGCTCAGTAATGTCTTTGGCCTCCTTCAGGTGTTAGCAATTTCTTGCCTCGTGGTCACAATGTGGATGCTGCAGTGCCTGCTATCATTCACACATGACAATGTTCAGTGAAGAAGGCATTTTCTCTTATGAATGTAAAAAGGAAGAAAATCTTTACTGGAAGCCTTTCTATCAGACTTCCCCTCAGGTCCCATCACCCAGGATAGGATCACATGCTTTTTGCTAAATCAGTATCTGGCAAAGGGAACACAATTTGCCCTCCATACTTGCTGGTTCTGCATCTGCAGATTCAACCAAACACAGATCAAAAATATTTTTTAAAAAAAGAAAAAACAATAATGTAACAATAAAAAATAATACATATAAAAAACAATACAGTATAAGAACTATTTACATAATATTTACATTGTATTGGGTAGCATAAGTAACCTAGGGATGATTTAAAGTATATGGGAGGATGTGCCTAGGTTATATGCAAATACTATGCCATTTTATATAAGAGACTTGAGCATCCACAGATTTTGGTATGGGAGAGGCGGGTCCTGGAATCAGTCCCTCACAAATACCAAGGGCAACTGTATAACCAACATGGTTGACTTAGATCAATCACTATTCGTGTCCCATTACTGAGGAAGGGCCTGTCCTCTGAGTTCTTGGCCTCAAGGGTGCAGGCCCCAAACAAACAGGCCTTTCCAGCCAGGAAGAAAGGGGGATGGATTTGGGTAGGCCATCAACATTATCTGCAACTCCAAGGACCCAAGTCCAGGCTCTGGACAATAAAGGTAATTTCAGGCCTCACTTGCTGGTGCTCAGGCACTGACACATTTATATGGCACATGAGGTCAGGACAGGCTGAGCCCAATGTCCTAAGCTTTAGAAACTGCCTCAGTGGGGTTGAGGGAGCTGAGGTGTGTTTTCTATGCCCCCTGGGTCCGGCTCAGTTCCTCTGGAGGAATTCATCTTCCACAGATAGTAATTGGGCACTTACTTTGTAGTCGAGACACAACGATGTTCAAAACTCAATAAGGACCCTGCCCTTACACAGCTCACCTTCTAGTTTGGAAGACAATCAAATAACCACACAGGTGTATGCAAAATGACAACTGTGGTCAGTCATGGATTGACAGGTACATAGTGCTACAAAAGGAAATAGCATGGAACTTGACCTCAGCAGGGAGGCTGAGGACTTTGGATTCAGCAGGTGTCATTTTGAGACCAGGCTCAGCCACTTACTGACTGTGTGATTTTGCGAAGGCAATTTGCTTGCCTTCTCTGTACCTTGGTCTTCATGCAGAAATAGCAAAAATAACAATAGCTATCCCCTAGGATTGGTAGGAAAACTAAATGAGATCACATGGCCTATTCAACCATCAGGCAACCTCAGGCTATCAACAATTCAGCACAGTGGTTGCGGCTTCTCACTCAAGCCAGACTGCATGTGTTTGAGGCCCAGCTCTGCCTTCTTCCAGCTGTATGACACTGACAACTGCCTCATCTCAATAGGCCTTGTTTTCCCCACCTGTAAAATGGAGAAAATAAAGATTAAATAGATCATGTACATAAAACTCTCAGCACAAAGCCTGATGCATAGTAAGCTCAATAAATGTTAGTAAACTTTTATTATTGTTATTCCTGTTGTTTTGAAATTAGCCGTAACAAATGTGCAAAGTGGTTGTGTTAGAGATTTTCAGTCTAGCAATTGCAAAATCATTTTTCTTGCCAATATTTTAATAGTAAAGGCCTTTGTCATAGCATTATGTATACAGCTATGAAAGGTAAAGATTTCTAAACATGCCTGGGCTTCAACTATATCTAGATTTTCCTCCTGAGTGCTGCTGGTCTTCCTATTTCTACCACCACCAGCACCAGCAGCAACACAACTTGAGAAGCAACCATTGTTAGGATAAACAAAGCAAACCCCAGCCAGCAGCCGCACAGCAGCCGCAGCTTCCAGGCTGCTTCCAAGCTTGCGCTGGTGTATAACCAATCACAAGCTGCAGGATGCAAATTGTGTTCTCTAATTGATCCATCAAGCTATGCATAGATCAGGTTATGAAAACTGGCTCTGTGGGAGGAATGTCTGTGCATGCAAACACTTAGCATTGGGCCTGGTGCATGCTAAGTGTTCAGTGAACACCAGCTATTGTTATTAGTATTACGTATCCTACAGATGGTGGGAGCATTGGACTTTTGTAAGCTGGAGGGAGCCATGACCAGCTTTGCTTTCTCCTCCCTTTGTAAAACCACCATACCCTCTTCAGGTCAGCATGTTAAGTTATAACCGCACCTGCTTCGTGGGGTGGTTGTGAGGATTACATGAGTTAGTGCATGGAATGTATTTGGAACAGCGCCTGGTATAATCTAAGTGCTCAGTAGCAACAGCAACAATAGCTAGCGCTATTGAATGCTTAACAGGTTCACTTTCTCCCTTTTTCTTTTTTGTCTTTTTCGTGAGCGGCACTCAGCCAGTGAGTGCACCGGCCATTCCTATATAGGATCCAAACCCGCAGCGGGAGCGTAGCTGCGTTCCCAGCACCGCACTCTCCCGAGTGCGCCACAGGCTCGGCCCAACAAGTTCACTTTCGATTTAAGCCCCACCACCTACCAAGGAGGAGGATATTAATACCATTCCCATTTTACATGTGAGGGAACTGAGGCATAAGTGACATGGTTAAAATAATACAGTAAATGTAAACATTAGCTGTTATGACTACAAGTTTCTTCAAAGTAGGGCACCTGAAGAGTTGGTTGAAGCACAGCTATATGTAAAAAACATAATAGCTTGTGCACAGACAAATGCTTCAAAATGCAAATGGTGCAGATCTCTAAATGCCTACCATTTAGAGTGAAAATGAGGCACAGAGAGGTGGGAGGACACATGACAGTCCCATAGCTAGGAAGTGATGGAGCTGGCAGGATCAGCTCCGGACTGCTGCATATGGGTGGTGTTTTTCTCCTTTTTTTTTCATTTATCTGTGTCTTCCGAGTTTTCCATTAGCAGCATGTTTACTTTTATATTACATCACCTTTATATTTGGGAAAAATAATCAAAATTAATGTTTTATATGGCTGTGGCAAGAGCCCAGACGGACAGGGAGCAGAAGGAGGGACACGGGTTGATGGACAATTATAGTAGTTCAGGGGGGAGAGGAGGGGAGGTCTGAACCAGAGTGTTGGCTGGGGGGCGGGGTGAGGGTTGAGGAGGGGATGGATACAGGCGACTTTTGGAAGGCAGAATAGAAATGACTTTGTGACTGATTGGACATGGGCGAGGCAGTTGTCTGGATCCATCCGTTCATTCCATAGATGACTGTTAAGGTGCCTACTGGTGCTCTAGGCATTGTTCTAGGAACCGGGCTTGCACCAGACAGATAAATCCCTGCATTTGCGGAGCTTCCATTCAACAGGGAAAAGACAAGTCACTGCATGGTGTGTCGGATGTTAAGTGTTGTGGGTGAGGGGGCTAGAGAGTGCCAGGGTGGGGTGAAGGGCAACTGGGGAAGGCCTCCCCTTTCGAAACATTTGAGCAGAGACGGAAGAAAATGAGAGAACAAGCCCTGGGGAAAACTTGAGAAAACCACTCCTTGCAGAGGGAACAGTAATCGGGAAGGTTTTGCAGCAAGAGCATCTTCAGGGAAGAGCCAGAGTAGCCAGAGAGAGGGAGAGAGGGAGGCAGCAGGAGGAGATGGGCTTCGTCAGCCTTTGTCAGGACTTGGGCTCCTATTCTGAGTGAGATGGGAAGCCAGCAGAGGTTTCCAGCAGAGGAAGGACAGGCTTGACGTTCACTGTAAAAGGATCACGGAGGCTGCTGTGTGGGAAATAGACACAGGCAAAGTTGGAAGCAGGGGATCAGTTAGGAGACCTTTGCAGTAATCCTGGAGAAAGATGCTGGTGGCTTCCAGAGTGGTAAAGTAATGCTGCACAATGACTGGATCCTGAAAGTACTTTGAATAGAGCCAACAGCATTTCCTGACTTACTGGATGTGTGATGCAGAAGAGGAATCAAGGGGTAGGTCCGAAACGTGTGGCCCATGCAACTGGGGGAATGCAGTGGACATTTCCCAAGAAGGGAAAGACTGCCCAAGAACCAGGTGTGTGGAAGGCAAAGCAGGAGCTTGTGTTGGATATGTTGAGTTTGAGATCCCTTTCAGACGTCCATGTGGTGAGGTCAAGTAGAGAGCTGAAAGGAGTTCAGAGGATAGGTCAGGAATAGAGACAAAACTTAGGAGTCATCAAACTACAGATAATATTTGAAGCCCAGAAATGTACTAGATATGAAAGTCTAGGAGTGAGTATAGAAAGGGACGCATGATTCCTGGGTTTCAGGCTTGGGCTACTGGAAGGATGGTTTTCCTTCTTCCGAGAAGGCACAAGAGGAGGAGCAGCTGTGGAAGGGGAGATGATGTGTTCAATCAGTTGTGGACACACCGAGTTTGAGGTGCCATAAGACATCACAGAGGCACAGGGAATGGCCTGGCACGCAAACAGGTTTAGAAGTCATGAGCTCAGCACGGAGGTCTGGGCAAGAGATAGAGCCACGGGGGTGGGAGAGCCCCGGGGGGGAACTGAGGTCCCAGCAAATGTATGTAAAATAAATGCAAATCTATACAAACCTGAGCCCTTTTCCCAATTCCCAGAGTCGGGGCAAACAGGTGTCAGTGCAGGTGTTCCAGGGATTAACAGGAATCTGAACCAGGAGGTGAATTTCACCCATATGCAATGAAAAGGAAAAGCCCTCAGGGAAGAACTGGGTGAGGGAAAAAGAAAGACCCTTGCCCTCCGCAGTTCCAAGCACCATCTGCTTCTCCAGGGCTCCTGGATGAGGGACTCCAGAGAGACCTGGGAAGGGATCAGATGGGACAAGTAGAAGTTAGACGGTGGCTCTCTAGTAACCTTTTGCTGCTTAACAAACCACCCCCAGCGTGGCAGTATAAAACAACATTTTTATTATACTCATGGATTCAGGGGTCATGAATCTGGACAGATGCAGCAAGAATGGTTTATCAATGAGGCTTTATCTGGGAAGACTCCAGTGACTGGGGACTGTGATCATCCAGGGCTCCTTCACTCACATGTCTGGCTCCCGGCCTTGGATGGCTGAAGGCTAAGCTGGGAATGTCACCTTCATGGCCTATATGTGATTTCTCAGTGTGGCTTGGGCTTCTCACAGCATGGCAGTTGGATTCTGAGAAGGAATGTCTCAGTGTCTGGAGAGAGCCAGGGGGAAGTCACTAAAGTCAGATGTCACATGGTATCACTTCTGCTATACTTTACTGGTCAAATAGTCACCAGCCCACTCAGAATCAAAGGGAGCAGACATAGACCTCGCTTCTCCAGTTTCAAACAATTTGCTCTAATTTTTTAGTAACAGTTTTATTGAGATATAACTCACTTACCATACTATTTACTCACTTAAAGTATACAAGTAAATGGTTTTTAGTATAGTCACAGCGTTTTGCAACCCCTCACCACAATCAATTTTAAAACATTTTCATCAGCCCCCCCAAATAAACCGGGTACCCTTTAGTTATCACTGTCCCCAGTATTCCCAGCCCCTAGCAACCACTAATCTACTTTCCATCTCTATGGGTTTGCCTTTTTTGGACATTTCATATAAGTGGAATCATACAGTATGTGGTCTTCTGTGACTGGCTTCTTTACACAACATAATGTTTTCAAGGTTCGTCCATGTGTCAGTACTTCATTCCTTTTTATGGTCAGATAATATTTCATTGTATGAATACACCACATTTTGTTTATCCATTTATCAGTTGATAGACATTTAGGCTGTTTCTACCTTTTGATCTGCATAATTCTGCTATAGATATTCATGTACAAGTTTTGTGGCCAATTTTTTAAACCACCACTGATCCACAGGCAGGACATCCAGGGTTGTCCAGTGAACCCCAAACAGGATTTTGACCATCTCAGCTCTGTGACCTTCAGCAAGTCACTCAGCATTTCTGAGATGATAAAATATCCCTGGTCAGGTGAGGATTAATGAGCTGAAGGATGTAAAATGATTTTTTAAATGATAAACTGAAAGAAGTTTTGTGAGAGATCCTATGGGCCGCTCACTCAACAGCACTCCCTTTCTTCGTAACAAAACTTTGATTTTGGTCAGGTATCAAGCAGCTATCTGCCTCATGGGGGCTGGACCCCTCCCACCACAGCAGATAAGTTATAATCAGCCTAAGCCAATCACAACCATCCATTGTCTTTGCCTGTAAATGCTTTTGGAATGACCTCATGGTGCACAACTGGTCAATGAGACAGCGGGAGGTCTGCTGGGGAGCATGGCAGAGAATGAGTATCTTAGCCCTTAAAAGGGTGCAGAAGAAGCCATCCTTCTGCAGCAAGATATGTTCACGTCTGCTCGTGAAACTGCAGAGCAATAAGCTTGCTGAGCATGATAACATGTAAAAATGGACAGCAAATTATGTCAGCATTGAGCTAACACTGGAGAAGTCTTGCCTCTGGATGACTTCATCTGTAACATGTAAAGGTCTTTATTCTTTAAGTCACTTATAGATGAGTTTCCTGTAAATTGCAATTGAAAGCATCCATGCTAACACACGTTTCAATATCTGTCTACCTACCTATCCCATCAACTTCCAGAGAAGATTAGTCTTACCCAGCAATAAAAGATACAGAGAAAAATCAAAACGAGGTGAAACAAGTAATGAAGGAGGACTTCTTCATTAAGCAGGAATTATTTTAAATATATATTAAGTGAATTAGTTGCATGTATTAACTTATATTTAAGTCAAAGGACACCAACTAAAAATCAAGTATAAATAAGTAAAATATGTAATATGTCAGAAGATACTAATGTCTAGAGAAAAATAATTCAGGGAAAAGGGATAAGAAGTGCCAGATGGAGTAAGTATGTGACAGCTTTAAATAGGGTGGTCAAGGCAGGCCTCACTGACATGGTAACATTTGAGAAAAGACTTGGAAGTGACAAGGGCAATGGCCCTATGAATATCTGAGGGAAGAATGAATCAAGTAGAAGAGGAAATAACCAGGGCAAAGAGCCTACTACATGGACATGTCTAGAATGGACAAGGAATAGCAATGAAACCAGTAGAACTGGAACGGAATGAGTGCAGGGGAGAGTAGAAGAAGACGAAGCCATAGTGGTAATAGATGTAGAATTCTAGATCGACAGCATTTTTATTCCCAGCAATTTGAGGCTATCATTCCTTCCATTGCCTTCTGGCTTCTTCCATAATTTCTGTGGAGAAGTCCACTGTCAGTCCTATTGTAGCTTCTTTGAAGATAATATATCTTTTTTCCTCTGGCTGCTTTTAAAATATTCTCCTTGCTTTTGATTTTCAGAAGTTTTACTATTATGTGCCTAGATATGGTTTTCTTTTCTTTTCTTTTCTTTTTTTTTTTTTTTTGTGCGTGTGTGTGTGTGTGTGGCTGGCAGGTACAGGAATTGAACCCTGGACCTTGGTGCTATCAGCACCACACTCTAACTGACCTAACTGGCCGTCTTGAATTTGGTTTTCTTTGTATCCATTCTGGCTAGAGTTCATAGTTCTTCATGCATCTTATGATCTGATGTCTTACTTCAGTTTTGGAAATGCTCAACCATTATCTTTTAAAATATTGTATCTTCCCTATTTTCTTACCTTTCTGAGATGTCAATTACACGTAATTTAGACATTTCCACTTTGTATCATATGTCTCTTAAGTTTTCTGTATTTTTGTATCCTTTATTCTCTCCTTACCTGGATCTAAACATTTTCTTTTGGCCTATTTCCATTCTACCAATTCTCTCTCCAATTGCATCCAGTCTGCTGTCAAAGCTATTTATTGAGCTCTTAATTTCAACTGTCATATATTTTAGTTCTCAAATTTTGATAATTTTCATAGTTTCCAGTTCTCTGCTGAAACTCCTCATTTTTCATTTGATTTGTTGATCATATTAATTACTGTTATTTAAAAGTTTGATAATGCCTTCCCCCAGCCACAACCAGGCACACCGCGCCAGTACCATGGGGCCTGCCCAGGGACCCGAGGCATGGACAACAGGACTGGACCCTCCTCCCACAAACAGGAACACTGCACCAGAGCCACGGGGCCCACCCAGGGACCCAGGACATGGAGAAGGAGACTGGACCCCCTCTCCCAAAACCAGGCACACTGTGCCAGTGCCTCGTGGCCAACCCGGGAACCAGACCCCCCCCCCCACAACCAGGCACACCACCAGCACCAAGGAGCATGCCAAAAACATCACTTCCATGTGGGTGGCCCACCACAGCTGCCACAATAACCATGGCTGCTGCAAAAGCAGCTAGACGCCACAACAAACACAGAGACGGTCCACCAACCACTGGAGTGCATTGACAAGGAGAGTCACCAGCAGAGATAAAGAAAAGAAGAGGATGTCTCTCTCCACAAAGCCCATTTCAGAGTGACAGAAGAAGCATCTGCTCTATGATAATATTGGGGGACCTGATCACACCTCTCAGCATTGGACCGATCATCTAGGCAACAAGTCAACAGAGTAACCATTATTCTTTCAGGAGAAAAGAAATCTAGGGGTATTAGATGGCAGAGGGGGGAGGGAGAGGGTGATGGTAAGAGATTAGACAAGGGGCATAAAGAATAATTATGATTTGTAACAATATATATGCTGGTAATATTGATTTGATCAACACATCTCAATGTTAAACCCCAAAAATATGTATAATCAATTTTTTTTTAGCTTTTATTTTGTCAATATACATTGTGGTTGATTATTGTTGCCCCTTACCAAAACCTCCCTCCCTCCTCCCTCTCCTCCCTCCCCCCAAACAATGTCCTTTCTGTTTGCTTGTCGTATCAACTTTAAGGAATTGTGGTTGTTATATCTTCTTCCCCCACCCCCCGTTTTTTTTTTTTCTTTTTGTGTGTGTGTGTGTGTGTGTGTGTGTGTGTGTGTGTGTGTGTGTGTGTGAATTTATATATTAATTTTTAGCTCCCACCAATAAGTGAGAACATGTGGTATTTCTCTTTCTGTGCCTGACTCATTTCACTTAATATAATTCTCTCAAGGTCCATACATGTTGTTGCAAATGGCAGTATTTCATTCGTTTTTACAGCTGAGTAGTATTCCATTGTGTAGATATACCACATTTTCCATATCCACTCATCCGATGATGGACATTTGGGCTGGTTCCAACTCTTGGCTATTGTAAAGAGTGCTGCAATGAACATTGGGGAACAGGTATACCTTCTACTTGATGATTTCCATTCCTTTGGGTATATTCCCAGCAGGGGGATAGCTGGGTCATATGGTAGATCTATCTGCAATTGTTTGAGGAACCTCCATACCATTTTCCATAGAGGCTGCACCATTTTGCAGTCCCACCAACAATGTATGAGAGTTCCTTTTTCTCCGTAACCTCGCCAGCATTTATCGTTCATAGTCTTTTGGATTTTAGCCATCGTAACTGGGGTTAGATGGTATCTCAGTGTGGTTTTGATTTGCATTTCCCAGATGCTGAGTGATGTTGAGCATTTTTTCATATGTCTGTTGGCCATTTGTATATCTTCCTTAGAGAAATGCCTACTTAGCTCTTTTGCCCATTTTTTAATTGGGTTGCTTGTTTTCTTCTTGTAAAGTTGTTTGAGTTCCTTATATATTCTGGATATTAATCCTTTGTCAGATATGTATTTTGCAAATATTTTCTCTCACTCTGTTGGTTGTCTTTTAACTCTGTTAATTGTTTCTTTTGCTGTGCAGACTTTTTAGTTTGATATAATCCCATTTGTTTATTTTTTCCTTTGATTGCCCGTGCTTTTGGGGTCATATTCATGAGGTATGTGTCCAGTCCTATTTCCTGAAGTGTTTCTCCTATGTTTTATTTAAAAAGTTTTATTGTTTCAGGGTGTATATTTAAATCCTTAATCCATTTTGAGTTGATTTTAATATATGGTGAGAGGTATGGGTCTAGTTTCATTCTCCTGCATATGGATATCCAGTTATCCCAGCACCATTTGCTGAAGAGGCAGTCCCTTCCCCAGTGAATAGGCTTGGTGCCTTTCTCAAAGATCAGATGGCAGTAAGTGTGTGGGTTGATTTCTGGATTCTCTATTCTATTCCATTGATCAGTGTGTCTGTTTTTATGCCAGTACCATACTGTTTTGGTTATTATAGCTTTGTAGTATAGCTTAAAGTCAGGTAGTGTTATGCCTCCAGCTTTATTTTTTTTTGCTCAGCATTGCTTTGGCTATGTATGGTCTTTTATTATTCCATATAAATGTCTGGATAGTTCTTTCCATTTCTGAGAAAAATGTCTTGGTATTTTGATGGGGATTGCATTGAATTTGTATATCACTTTGGGTAGTATGGACATTTTCACTATGTTGATTCTTCCAATCCAAGAGCATGGGATATCTTTCCATCTTCTTGTATCCTCTCTAATTTCTCTCAGCAGTGGTTTGTAGTTCTCATTATAGAGATTTTTCACATCCTTGGTTAACTCAATTCCTAAGTATTTTATTTTTTTGGTGGCTATTGTAAATGGGCAGGCTTTCTTGATTTCTCTTTCTGCATGTTCACTATTGGAGAAAAGAAATGCTACTGATTTTTGTGTGTTGATTTTGTATCCTGCTACTGTGCTGAAATCATTTATCAACTCCAAGAGTTTTTTTGTAGAGGCTTTAGGCTGTTCGATATATAGGATCATGTCATCTGCAAACAGGGACAGTTTGACTTCATCTTTTCCAATCTGGATGCTCTTTATTTCCTTCTCTTCTCTGATTGCTCTGGCTAGTACTTCCAACACTATGTTGAATAGGAGTGGTGAGAGTGGGCATCCTTGTCTAGTTCCTGTTCTTAAAGGGAAAGCTTTCAGCTTTTCCTCATTCAAGATGATATTGGCAGTGGGTTTGTCATATATGGCTTTAATTATGTTGAGATACTTTCCATCTATACCTAACTTATACAGGGTCTTTGTCATGAATGAGTGTTCAATTTTATCAAATGCTTTTTCAGCATCTATAGAGATAATCATATGGTCCTTGTGTTTGACTTTATTAATATGGTGTATCACATTTATTGATTTGCATATGTTGAACCAACCTTGCATCCCTGGGATGAATCCCACTTGATCGCGGTGAATAATTTTACGTATGTGTTGCTGTATTCTGTTTGCTAGTATTTTAGTGAGGATTTTTGCATCTATATTCATCAAGGATATCGGCCTGTAGTTTTCTTTTTTGGTTATATCTTTACCTGGTTTTGGTATCGGGATGATGTTTGCTTCATAGAATGAGTTTGGGAGATTTGTGTCTGTTTCAATCTTTTGGAATAGTTTGTAAAGAATCAGTGTCAATTCCTCTTTGAATGTTTGGTAAAATTCTGCTGTGAATCCATCTGGTCCTGGACTTTTCTTTGTTGGGAACCTTCTGATAACAGCTTCAATCTCCTTTATTGTTATTGGTCTGTTCAAATTTTCTACGTCTTCATGGTTCAGTTTTGGGAGCTTGTGTGTGTCCAGAAATTTATCCATTTCCTCCAGATTATCAAATTTGTTGGCGTATAGTTGTTTATAGTAGTCTCAAATGATTCCTTGTATTTCAGATGAATCAGTTGTAATAATGCCTTTTTCATTTCTAATTTTTGTTATTTGAATCTTCTCTCTTCTTTTTTTTCTTAGCCATGCTAATGGTTTTTCAATTTTATTTATCTTTTCAAAAAACCAAGCTTTTGATTCATTGATCTTTTGTATTGTTTTTTGGGTTTCAATTTCATTAAGTTCTGCTCTGATCTTAATGATTTCTTTCCGTCTGCTAACTTTAGGTTTGGATTGTTCTTGTTTTCCTAGTTCTTTAAGGTGAAGTGTTAGGTTGTTCACTTGCCATCTTTCCATTCTTCTGAAGTGAGCATTAAATGCAATAAATTTCCCCCTTAATACTGCTTTTGCAGTATCCCACAGGTTTTGGTATGATGTATCATTATTTTCATCAGTTTCAATAAATTTTTTGATTTCCTGCTTGATTTCTTCTTGGACCCATATGTCATTAAGTAGAATGCTGTTTAATTTCCATGTGTTTGTATAGTTTCCAGAGTTTCATTTATTATTGATTTCTAGTTTTAATCCATTGTGGTCTGAGAAAATACATGGGATAATTCCAATTTTTTTGAATTTGTTTAGACTTGATTTGTGACCTAATATGTGATCTATCCTGGAGAATGATCCGTGTGCTGATGAGAAGAATGAATATTCTGAGGTTGTTGGATGGAATGTTCTGTAGATATCTGCCAATTCCAATTGGTCTAGAGTATTGTTTAGATCTTGTGTTTCTCTACTGATTCTTTGCCTAGATGATCTGTCTAATATTGACAGTGGGGTGTTCAGGTCCCCTGCTATTATGGTATTAGTGTCTATTTCCTTCTTTAGGTCTAAAAGAGTTTGTTTTATAAATCTGGCTGCTCCAACATTGGGTGAGTACATATTTTTGATTGTTATGTCTTCTTGATGGATCAGTCCTTTTATCATCAAGTAGTGTCCCTCATTGTCTCTTTTTATGGTTTTTAGTTTAAAGTCTATTTTGTCATATATAAGAATAGCTACTCCAGCTTGTTTTTCTTTTCTGTTTGCATGGTAAATCTTTTTCCATCCTTTCACTCTTAGTCTATGTGAATCTTTATGGGTGAGGTGGGTCTCTTGAAGTCAGCATATAGTTGGGTCCTCCTTTTTAATCCAGTCATCCAGTCTGTGTCTTTTGATTGGGGAATTTAAGCCTTTTACATTAAGAGTTGTTATTGAAAGGTGTTGATTTATTTCTAGCATTTTATTGGTTGTTTGGTTGTCTTAGATGTCTTTTGTTCCTTGCTTTCTGATTTACTGTTTGGTTTCTGTGTTTGTTGGTTCCTTAGGTTGTAGATAGTCTTTTTGTTTGTTTGTTTTCTCTTCATGAATGCCATTTTTATTCTACTAGTGGGTTTTGATTTTTCTTGGGTTTTTATGGCAGTGGTAGTTATTTTTCAGGAACCAAACCCAGTACTCCCTTGAGGATTTCTTGTAAGGGTGGTCGTGTGGTAGTGAACTTCCGCAGTTTTTGTTTGTCTGAGAAGTATACTATTTGCCCTTCATTTCGGAAGGATAGCCTTGCAGGGTAGAGTATTCTTGGCTGGCAATCTTTGTCTTTTAGTATTTTGAATATATCATCCCATTCCTTTCTGGCTTTTAGGGTTTGTGATGAAAAGTCTGATGTTAGCCTGATTGGGGCTCCCTTATAGGTGATTTGACGCTTCTCTCTTGCAGCTTTTAAGATTCTCTCTTTGTCTCTGAGTTTTGCCAGTTTGACTATAACATGTCATGGAGAGGGCCTTTTTGGGTTGAATATGTTTGGAGATCATTGAGCTTCCTGGATGTGAAGATCTGTGATTTTTCCTATACCTGGGAAGTTTTCTGCCACTATTTTGTTGAATATGTTTTCAATGCAATCTCCGTTTTCCTCCTCTTCTGGGATACCCATGACTCGGATATTTGAGCGCTTAAGGTTGTCTGATATCTCTCTTAGATTTTCTTCAATGTCTTTGATTCTTTTTTCTTTCTTTTTGTCTGCTTGTGTTATTTCAAACAGCCCATCTTCAAGTTCAGAGGTTCTCTCTTCAACTTCGACAAGCCTGCTGGTTAAACTCTCCGTTGTGTTTTTTATTTCGCTGAATAACTTCTTCAGTTCAGCAAGTTCTGCTACATTTTTTTTCAGGACATTGATTTCCTTGTACATTTCCTCTTTCAGGTCCTGTATACTTTTCCTTGTTTCATCATGATGTCTAGCTGAGTTTTCTTGTATCTCATTCAGTTTCCTTAGAATTATCACTAGAAATTCCTTGTCAGTCATTTCAAGGGTTTCTTGTTCTATAGGATCTAGAGTTTGAGATTTATTAACTTTTGGTGGTGTACTTTCTTGATTTTTTGTATTTCTGGTATCTTTTTTTTTTGATGTTTATTCATTGTGGCAGGTGGGTTCACAGTCCACTGGTTTGAGACTATTGACTGACTAAGATGTTGCTGTGGTTGCCAATTTGGTATGGCTACTTCCGTGACTGCTCAGTTGGCCTCTAGTGCCTTGTGTGTGTGGTTGCCTCGGGTCTTGGACCTCTCCAGGGAGCCACCTCTCTGGTCAGCTTGGACTCTGCTGTGCTGCTGGATCACGGGGTGGTACTGCAGGGTGTGTGGTCTCTGCTGAGCTTCTACTTCCCGTGCAGGACTTCTCCCTGTTCTGTGCGCTCTGGCCCAGGCTGTTGGATCTCGCAGTGGCGACCCCACAGCGTGTGTGGTTTCTGTTGAGTCTCCGCCTCCCTAGCCAGACGTCTCCCCGCCCTGTGCTCACTGGGCTTGGCTGGGACGTGTCTTCTGCAACCCTCATCTATCAGCTGGGCCTTCAAGACCCTGCCCAGGCACCGCCTCGCCCAGGAAGTCAACCAGGTTTCTGCTAGGCACAGACGGCTGGTTGGTGCACAGACGACCGGTTGCTCTGGGTGCCTTTGTAGCACTGTGTAGATCTTTCTCAGGACTTATCACCTTCCTCCTGGTGTCGCGGTTCTTTGTGTACTTATCTTATCTCCCACACCAGAGCGTGAGCTCCTCGGGGGAGGAGCCTGCAGCACACGGTTCGCCTTTGAATCCCCCCCCCCCGCCCCCGCGCGGACCAACTCTGGTGCCTGCCCGCAGTCAGCTCTCCGGCAGGTTCAAGCGAACTCAGGAACTCTCCGACCACACTATTCCTAACCAGAAATTGGTTAGGCGTTTTTCCGAACTGGTGGCCGCAGAGATGGTATCTGCCTCCCAGTAACAGGAAGTTTACCGGGGCTGGAGCCCAGGGTGCGGTGGAGTGACAGTCGGCCCAGCCCATATTTCCTTGCCCTCCCTACGCTGGCCGTGATGCCCCACGCCACCAGCAGTGCCAGAGAACTGCGGAGGGAGTGGGAGGGGAGGCTGGCCCGCAGGCCCCGGGAAGCCCCGCGCCGGGGCAAGCAAGTGGGAAGGCTCAGTGAGGAGCCGAGCCGGGCAAGGAGGACAGGCTTGGCCGAGCCGGGCCAGAGCCACCACCACCTGAGAAAATGGAGGCAGCCCCGGGGCCAATGAGTGGCCCAGTGGGGCAGGCAGAAGCCGGGTGGGCGTCTGCCCCCCGAACAGGGCCGGGCTGGGGGTCACTCACAGGGCTGTGCCGGGTCGGGCGGCTCCCTCTCTGCCTCTGCGTCATCACCGTCCCCGTTCTCAGCCACTGCCACCTCGGGCTGCTTGCTCGGTCCCGCGGTGTGGCTCAGGCACTCCCAGGAATCTTCTTTTATGCCGGCCTGAAACCTCGAATCCTGAATAGGGCAGCTGGCCGCCTTCAGTGTGGCCCTGGCCTCCGGGATCCTGGCAGCATCAACAGCAGCCCCGGCGCCATGTTCCCTGTTTAGAGACTCGCTTTTGCAGCTAAGAAACAGTTCTTTTCCTGCTCCATACTTCAAAGCTGTTGCTTGTAAATGAGGCAGCCTCTCCTGCCAAGGGCAAAGTGGTGGTCAGCCCCCACAACCAGCCACCAGCAGCAGTCCTCCCTTGAGAGACGGCAAGAGGAAGGTCCACAAGTTTCCCAGCTGCCTAAGGCCCAGTGGCTGCATTTTCCACCTCAGCTACTCCGCGCCAGCCGCCGCAGCCACTGCCATCTTAGGATCTGTATAATCAATTTTGATTCAATAAAAAAAAAGAAAAAAGAAAAAAAGCTCAAAAGAAAAAAAAGTTTGATAATGCCAATATCTGGGTCTCCTTTGGGTCTATTATACATTTTTTCTCTTGATGTTTTGGACAATTCATTTCTCTTTGCATGCTTGGTAATTTTTCATTAAATTTTGACATTGTGTATGGAAAACATAGAGATAATTCAAAGTGCTCAATCGTGTTCTCTTCCTCAAGAGAGGATATTCTCTTACTTTTGACAGGTAGTAGAGGCAGGTCATCTTAATGCAATCAGGGATTGAGCCGATTCAAAGCTGATCTTCAGTCTTTATGATGGCTAGTCTATTTCTGATCCACCCAAAACTACAAATTGTAAAAGTGCTATGGAGGAGGTAAAGAGGTGACAGAACAGAGAGTAATTTGGGGTGGGAGTGAGAAGCACATGCTACTTTAGCTAGGGTACTCAAAGAAGGCATCCACGAGAGGTGACACTTGAGGCCCAACCTGAACAATGAGAAGGAAACTGCCTTGAGAAGATGTAGATTTTTCTGGACAGAGTAAGCAGCAAATGCAAGTGCCCTGAGGCAGAAATGAGCTTGGCAGCTTTGTGGAAATAGAAAGAATGAGAGATGACATTACAAGGCAGATAAGAGTTAGCTATTAGAGGACATGGAAAAAGAGAATGGATTTCATTTCGAGTACAGTAGGAAATTATTGAAGAATTTTACACAAGGGAGTAACATGATATGGCTCATGTTTTTGAATGATCTCTATGGCTGCTATATGGAGAAATTTCCATGGGGAAACAAGACTTGAAGCGGAGAGACTAGTGATAAGACTATTTGCAATAATCCAGATAAGAGATGATGGTAGCCTGAACAAGGGTGCTGTGGAGATGAAGAGAAATGGATGGGTTTGAGACATATTTTGGAGGTAGGATTTACAGGGCTTGTTGCTAGGTTAGATATGAGGATGTTGGGGTGACAAAAGGGCTTGAGTAATTGGGTGCACGGTGGAGCCATGTACCAAGATGGGGAAGTATGGGGAAGACATAGGTTTTGATGATAAAAGTCAGAAGTTCCATTTTGAAGCCATTTACATGCTGTTCAAGTGGCATTAATTGGGTGTCTTTTCATTGCAAGTGTCAAACTGGCTTAAGCAAAAAGGTGAAATTGTTGGCTGACACTCTTGAGAAATACAGGCTCATGGAAAGCAGGATCCAGGCACTTTATTAGCAACTGTCATCAGAACACACACACTATCTTGCACTCTCTTTCTGTTTCCTTCTCCCCCTCCTCCTCTTTCTCCTTTTTCTCCTCTTTCTTCTCTGGGATGATTTAATCCTGGAGTGACTACCCACTGGGGAAACTCTCTACAGCAGGAAAAAAGCAGTCATCCCACAGCCTATGCACTGCCTCCTACTGCCCCATCATTCATCCCATGTGAGATTGTTTACTGTCTGGTTATCCCAATAGGAACTGACTGGTCACACCTTGAGTCTGAGAACCAGGTCTTATTCCCTCCAAGTCCCCAGCTTAGTGGAATGAAAAGTGAATTAGCTTTGGAGTCAGCCAGTATCTGGCCCCAACATTTAGTAGCTGTTTTGCCTTGGACCAGTCACTTAACCTCTCTGAGGCTTACTTTCCCCCATGCATAAACTAGTGATTAAAATATATATAATTGGGTGGGTTACAAGGATTAAATAAGATCTTAATGAGAAATGCCAGTTACAGTTTAGACACCTTATGGTTTGATAAATAAGAATGTGACAAAGGCTACAGCTGCACTGGGAGTGTGATCTTGGAGAAATGGTTGGGGTGTTGTGAAGCTGGAGTGGAGCCTGGCAGCAGGGAGGAAAAGCCAGCTTGGGGAGCAGGCAGGGATGCCTGATGCTGCTGTGCCATTTCCTTGGCCAGCCCCACCCCAAACCTGGCCTTGACCAAAGCCTTCCGGGTGGGGGCCCTCCCCAGGATCCCCACCCACAACCAGGACAGGCCCTGGCCTATACCCCGCTCCTCTGCCTGCGGCTGGGGTTTGCTAAAACCACATACATTCCTGCGGGATTGATAAGATTCCAGAAGCCACACCCACCCCTACTTCCTACCTGAGGCTGGATAGGAGCAGAGCACCAGGCTTCCCCTCCACAGCGCAGGGGCTGACTGCCAGCACCACCCCCTACCTACACACATGCCCTGTCTCTCTTCAAAGAACCATGGAACAGCACAGCTTTAAGGAACCCCAAAGAACCCCTGCCACCTGCCCTCTGCTGACCATCTCTCTGTCGGTCTGGTGAAGGCATCCCTGCCACTTTCCCCACCAAGCACCAACCAGTTTCATTCCTTTCCTCCCCATGAAACCCACAAATTAAGAGAACTTGCCCAGAATGTCTACACTAGGAAAACCGTGGCTGGGGTGACCTAATGGGGATGGATGCACCCATCACCCTTTGGGCTTCTTCACCTTGATTATAGCTCCAGGGACTCTGGGTACCTGGGTCCCCAGGCTAGAAGCTAATAATCTTATTGGACAGATGGGGGAATTGAGGGCCAGAGAGTGAAAGAGACTGGTCAGAGTCACAGTCAGGACTGGCTGAGCTGTGGTAGAACCAGGCCTGCAATACTGCAGGCCAGACTCCTAAGACCTGGACTCTTACCTGTCCTGAACCTGCCCTGAGGGCAAGTCAGCCCCAGAAGGCACCTCCACACCCACAGGGGCACCTTCTGATGGGTGCAGGATACAGTTCAACCATGACTCTGGGGGGGGGGACAAGAAGGGGAGTTCTCAGCCTCTGGCGGCAGACAGAGGGCTCTGCCCTGACTCCCTGACTCCTCAGTGTGGCCTGGGGAAATGGCTTAACCTCTCTGAGCTTCTGTGTCTTCATCTGTGAAAGGGAGATGGACAATAAGGTAAGTGAGGATTAGATGAAATAACACTAGTGAAGAGTTTAGCAGGAGGCCCAACATCTAGTAAGCAATCTATAACAGAGCTGTCATTGCTGTCGTTATTAATATAAACAAAGGAATAAAAGTCTATCAGCCTGCCTTAACCCTGGGACTGGGTTGGAGATTGAGAGAAACTCAGAGACTGTCCCCCTCCATCCCTGCATTGTGGAATCCCAGGACCACACCACCCCTGACCTCCCTCCCCTTCCACAAGCCCCCCAGCTCAGGGCCTGGGCCAGCCCTCACCTGCTTCTGCTCTACTGCCCTCTCCCCCTGCGGATGCTGATGATTCATCCACCCCCAGGTCACAGTCGTGCCCATCAGAAACCCACCTTTCCAGTTTCCCTTCCTGAGCCTTGGCCCTGCCTTGCTTCCAGCACAAGGGAGAGGTAGGCACCCTGAGCTGGAAAAAAAGGGCTCCCCCTGGTCCCCCTTCCCAGACTGGCATTGACGGGGAGTTGGAGGAGAAAGGTGGGGGGGAGATCCAAGAGGAAGTA
The DNA here is from genome assembly GCF_027409185.1 of Cynocephalus volans. Taxonomy (NCBI): domain Eukaryota; kingdom Metazoa; phylum Chordata; class Mammalia; order Dermoptera; family Cynocephalidae; genus Cynocephalus; species Cynocephalus volans. The sequence goes on along the minus strand of NC_084467.1, from coordinate 26,348,268 downwards.
AGGAGGAAATGATCCTCTCCCTTGGGCTGAATTAGTCTAGACTAGCTCTGATCCCTGGGCAGCGATGGACCCAGGTTTTCCAGGGTGAGGGGTGGGAGGAAGAGTGCAGAGGAGGGGAGAGTGCAGGTTAGAGCCATGATTTCCCACTGCCGGAAAGATCGCTGAAGACTCTCTAGCACCTCAAACTCAGCACAAAGCAAGGAGAACTCACCCCCTCCATGACAAACTTGAACCTCCTCTGGTGTCCAGCCAGCCCCTCAGCTAGAAAACCAGGAGCTCTACCCCACCCTTTTTCGGCCAGGCCATCTCATCCATCGCCAGGTGCTGGACTTTTCTTCCTGGAAATCGTATCTCTCCCACTGGTCCCTGCCGCCCCCGAGTATTTCCTCACTGCCCTGGTTTGGGGCCTCAGCTCTCCCCCTCCTTGCCGATCTCCTCCCCTGAAATCTTCCTCCATATAACCCAAAGGGAATCTTTCTTAGACACAGAACTCATCAAACATGGGGGCAGGAACATACCCAGCCGTGACAGCAGGAGCCAGGACTTCTCTCCCTTCAGCCAATGAGTGAACAGGAGGCAGAGTCTGGGGAGTGGGCTGGGTGGACCCCAGGGCAGGACTCACGCTCACTGAGCACCTACAGCGTGCCAGGCTACAGCACTTCTGGTGCACTTTGCCTTCACCACACCTATGCAGGTAGGTACTGCTGAACCCATTTTACAGATGAGGAAAGTGAGAGGTAGGGAGGTCATGAAGATCACACCCAACCTATAGCCAGGAGTTAACAGAGTTGGATTTTGAACTTCAATCTGACTTCAAAGCCTGATTCTCTTCACTGTTCAGAGCTACCTCTAGAGACATAGAGGAAATCATCTGTTGGGGGCCCTTAAGAGTCAGTGGACCAAGTGGTTTCCTGCCGGGCTCTCTGGAAGTCTGTGTGTGTGTTGGGGGGGGGTCCGCCTAGCTCCGTGTGTGTGTGTGTGTGTGTGTGTGCGCGCGTGCGTGCGTGCGTGTGTGTGTGTGTGTGTGTGTGTGTGTGTGTGTGTGTGTTCTGCCTAGCTCCCTGGCAGGCCTGTGCATCAGGTCTGAAAGCGACTCTTCACACTGCTGCCCTCCGCTGACCAGAGGCAGAATTGCTCCAGTCTCTTGGGAATCTGACTTCGCAGAACCACATTGTCCAAGTCCAATGACCTTGAGAAACCAAGTGGTCTAAGGTTAAATCCTTAATATACAAAGAGCTCTTAAAAAGCAATAAGAAAAAATGTACACAACAGAAAAATAGACAAAGGACATTGGCCATTTCACAAAAGAAAGCATCCAGTCAATAAGCAGATGATCAATTTCACGAATAATCAAAGAAATGACAATAAAAACAATTAGATGACATGTTCACCTATTAGATTACACATTGATAACGCCTTCCTTTACAAAGGGTGTTGAGAAATGGGCACTTAAATGTTGTTGGTAGAAGTGAGAATTGGTACTAATTTTTTGGAGGATGATATCAAAAATTTTAATATTCACATTTTTGACCCAACAATTCCACATCTGGAAACTTTTCCTAAAAATACAAAAGGATATATGTTTAAAGATGTTCATTGTGAGGCTGGCTGGTTAGTTCAATTGGTTGGAGTGCAGTGTTAGAACACCAAAGTCAAGGGTTTGGATCCTGTATTGGCCAGCCGTCAGAAAAACAAAAAACAAACAAACAACAACCAAAAAAAAAAAAAAAAATAGGGTGCCACTAAAAATAAAGAGGCAGCTGGAGTCTTCTCATGTTCATGCTGATTACATTTATGTAAATCGTTTATTTCTGTGTGACTATTTAATCAAAATAAATTTTTGAAAAAAACAAAGTAAATATATTTTTTACATAGATACCCATGACATAGTATTGAGTAAAATACTTAAATTACACCACAGTTAAAATACTATGATCCACTTTACACCAAATTGTATGTGAGGGTGTTTGAAGTATTTGTGTGTGTGTGCCCATATGTGTGTGTCAACATAAGGAGTTATCTGGAAGACTGTTAACAAAATCTTAATAGTGGCTACCTTTGTATAATTTTGCTTGAATTTTACTTTCTCCTTTATACTTACAGTTTTTTTTTTTAACAATGAGCTCATCTTATTTTTATAATAAAACCAATAAAGCCATTTTGATTTTGAGGAAAGAAAGCCATCAGAGGATCTTGCTTACCCAGGTGCTGGAGCCCAGTGGTGGGGCAGGGAGGTGGCCCTACTAGGAGGGCATGCTAGTGGGTTGGGACATTAATGCGGGGCACAGAGATCTGGGGCTGGATCTGCAGATCCAGTGTGAAGCTGCCTGGAGCAAGTCACAGGCAGTCAGAGAGAAGGTCCTGCTGATGTAACCTCTGAGACAGGGACTTGGCCAAGGTCACACAGTGAGCTTGTGGTAAATTGGGCACCGGAACACAGGTCCTCACACCCCAAGGCCAGGGCTGTTTCCTTGCTGCCCTCACTCTATACCGTGGATCTGAAGGTCAGAGGTTAGGTCACTGTTAAACAGCATGTTCACACAGGTACGCTGCTGCCCCTGATGTGCTGTGAGAACTACTCACTCCAACTTGGTCTCCTCATCTCTGAGCCAGGAAGTCACAGCTCCCTGGGAACACCTCTGTCACTGATGCTGAGCTGGAAGCTGAGTTGCAGGGCATGGCTGGTGGCCTCCGCTCTCCGTCCTCACAGGCTTCCTTCAGCCTTCCTCACCGGTCTCCCTGCTGCCAGTACTGCCTCAGTTCATTCTCTACACTGCCTTAGAGGGATCCTTTAAAAATACTACTACCACCATGTCACCTCTGCTTGGAAAAGCTTTTGGTGGCTCCCCATTGCCTTCATTCAAAGCCTTCAATGATGTGGTCTCTAACCTCCATTTGCAGCCTCCTGCCCTTCCCCTCCAGCCACCTGCACAGGTTAGATCCTATGTGTTTTCTCTACCATGTCTCTTTACCTCCCTGTACATTTGCCTATGCAACCCCCTCTATTTATCATTATATTCCTGCCTTTTCTATGTGGGCATCTTCTGCTCACTCTTTAAAACCATCTTAAATAAATGTTTCCTCCTCCAGGAAGTCTTCCTCGACTCCCACAGGAATTTTTAAGGGGATGTGTTAAACTGCTTTCCCATGGCTTCAATTTCATCTTACCTTGTGTCTTTCCATTTACCGTGCCTTTTCTTTGCTTCTTTTTACTTATTTTACATCTTCTTTTGGATTGATTTCTTTTTAAATTCCTTTCCTTTGTTCTCTTGGCTAAAATGGAAGTATACATCATGTTACAATCTAGAGCTGAGAAATCCCTTAGACACTTACGAATCAATACAAAATCAGGCGTTTTCATTCCAACTTGTTGTTTTAAAACCTCCAAAAATAGTAATAATTATCATTATTACTGTAAATAACCAATACTTCTTTAGATTCACCAACACATTTGTCAGTTTCTTTGCCCACTATTATCTCTCACTTCCCACACTTTCCCTCTGAGATTTTTTCTAACAGCTTTATTGAGGTATAATGGACAAACAATAAACTGTACATATTTAAAGTGAACAATTTTGATGAGTTTTGACATACGTATACACCCGTGAAATCATCACCACCATTAAGATAATGAACAGCCCCCAAAAGTTTCGTCCTGACTGTTGTCATTTCTCCTTCCTCCACTCCCTGCCCCACTCCACAGGCCACCACTGATCTGCCTCCTGTCATCAGAGATTAATTTTTATTTTCTAGGATTTCATATGAACAGAATCACACAGTATGTACTCTTTTTTGTTCATCTCCTTTTCTTCAGCATAATTATTTTGAGATTCTTCCATGTTATTGCACATATAGTTTATTCTTTTTATTGCTCAGGAGTATCCCGTTGTATGGATATGCCACATTTTGTTTATTCATTCATCTGTTGATTGGAGACATTTGGATAGAGACAACTTATTTCTAAATAGATTTTTCTATTATAAATAAAGCAGCAACAAATATTTGCATATAAATCTTTGTAGGTATACATACTTTTATTTCTCTTGGGTTCCTAGGAGTGGAATGGCTAGGTGTATATTTAACTTTTTGAGAAACTGCTAAACTGTCTTCCAAAATGGTTGTATATTTGACATTCTCACTAGCAATGTAAGAAAGGTTGTTCCTCCACATGCTCACCAGCAGTTGCTATGGTCTTACACATTGCAATAGGTGCATAGCAGTACTTATTATGATTTCAATTTGCATTTTACTGACTACTAATGATGTCAAAGATTTTTATATGCTAATTTCCCATCCATATATATTCTGTGGTGAATTCTCTGTGCAAATATTTTGCCCATTTGGGGAGGAGTTATGGGTTTTCTTATAACTGAGTTTTCAGAGTTCTTTATATATTCTAGATATGTTATTTATCGGGAATGTAATTTGCAAATATTTTCTCCTAGTTTGTGGCTTGTCTTTTCATTTTTATAACAGTGTCTTTTGAAGAACAGATTTTCCGAATTTTGATAAATCTAGCTTATCGATTTTTTTCTTGTGCATTTTATCCAATTTTTTAAAATTTCAGTATTGTATCCAAGAAATCTTTGCCTAATCCAAGGCTCACAAAGATTTTCCTCTGAGTTTTCTTTTAGAAGTTTTATATTTTTTGGTATGGAGATTTCTCAAACAATTGCAGATAGATCTACCATACGACCCAGCTATCCCACTGTTGGGAATATACCCAGAGGAATGGAAATCATCAAGTCGAAGGTATACCTGTTCCCCAATGTTCATCGCAGCACTCTTTACAATAGCCAAGAGTTGGAACCAGCCCGAATGTCCATCATCAGATGAGTGGATACGGAAAATGTGGTACATCTACACAATGGAATACTACTCAGCTATAAAAACGAATGAAATACTGCCATTTGCAACAACATGGATGGACCTCGAGAGAATTATATTAAGTGAAACAACTCAGGCACAGAAAGAGAAATACCACATGTTCTCACTTATTGGTGGGAGCTAAAAATTAATATATAAATTCACACACACACACACACACACACAAAACCGGGGGGGGGAGAAGATATAACAACCACAATTACTTGAAGTTGATACGACAAGCAAACAGAAAGGACATTATTGGGGGGGGGGAGGGAGAAGGGAGGGAGGTTTTGGTGATGGGGAGCAATAATCAGCCAAAATGTATATCGACAAAATAAAATTTAAAAAAAAAAAGTTTTATATTTTTATGCAGTACATTTAAATCTATGACCCATTTTGAGTTATGGCTAGAGTTTTATTTTTGTTTCTTTTTGTTTTTGCCTGTGGATATCTAATTGTTCCAATACTATTTGTTGAAAAAATTATCCTTTCTCAACTGAATTGCCTTCACATCTTTGTCAAACACCAGTTGACTATGTAAGTCTGGGTCTATTTCTGGAATTCCTACTCTGTTCCATTGATCTATTTGTCTATGTTGATAACAATACCACACTGTTTTGATTACTGTAGTTTTATAATAAGTTTCTCTTTCTGTGCTTGACTTGTTTCACTTAATATAATTCTCTCTAGGTCCATCCATGCCGTTGCAAATGGCAGTATTTCATTCTTTTTTATAGCTGAGTAGTATTCCATTGTGTAGATGTACCACATTTTCCATATCCACTCATCCGATGATGGACATTCGGGCTGGTTCCAACTCTTAGCTATTGTAAAGAGTGCTGCGATGAACATTAGGGAACAGGTATACCTTCAACTTGATGATTTCCATTCTTCTGGGTATATTCCCAGCAGGGGGATAGCTGGGTCATATGGTAGATCTATCTGCAATTGTTTGAGGAACCTCCATACCATTTTCCATAGAGGCTGCACCATTTTACAGTCCCACCAACAATGTATGAGAGTTCCTTTTTCTCCACAACCTTGCCAGCATTTATCGTTCAGAGTCTTGGATTCTAGCCATCCTAACTGGGGTTAGATGGTATCTCAGTGTGGTTTTGATTTGCATTTCCCGAATGCTGAATGATGTTTAGTATTTTTTCATATGTCTGTTGGCCATTCGTATATCTTCCTTAGAGAAATGCCTATTTAGCTCTTTTGCCCATTTTTTAATTGGGTTGCTTGTTTTCTTCTTGTGAAGTTGTTTGAGTTCCTTATATATTCTGGATATTAATCCTTTGTCAGATGTATATTTTGCAAATATTTTCTCCCACTCTGTTGGTTGTCTTTTAACTCTGTTAATTGTTTCTTTTGCTGTGCAGAAGCTTTTTAGTTTGATATAATCCCATTTGTTTATTTTTCCTTTAGTTGCCCATGCTTTTGGGGTCATATTCATGAGGTCTGTGTCCAGTCCTACTTCCTGAAGTGTTTCTCCTATGTTTTCTTTAAGAAGTTTTATTGTTTCAGGGTGTATATTTAATTCTTTAATCCATTTAGAGTTGACTTTAGTGTATTGTGAAAGGTATGGATCTAGTTTCATTCTCCTGCATATGGATATCCAGTTCTCCCAGCACCATTTGCTAAAGAGACAGTCTCTTCCCCAGTGTATAGGCTTGGTGCCTTTGTCAAAGATCACATGGCTGTAGGTGTGTGGGTTGATTTCTGGATTCTGTATTCTATTCCATTGATCAGTGTGCCTGTTTTTATGCCAATACCATACTGTTTTGGTTATTATAGCTTTGTAGTATAGTTTAAAGTCAGGTAGTGTTATGCCTCCAGCTTTATTATTTTTTTTTTTTGCTCAGCGTTGCTTCGGCTATGCGTGGTCTTTTGTTATTCCATATAAATGTCTGGATAGTTCTTTCCATTTCTGAGAAAAATGTCATTGGAATTTTGATGGGGATTGCATTGAATTTGTATATCACTTTGGGTAGTATGGACATTTTCACTATGTTGATTCTTCCAATCCAAGAGCATGGGATCTCTTTCCATCTTCTTGTATCCTCTCTAATTTCTCTCAGCAGTGGTTTATAGTTCTCATTATAGAGATTTTTCACATCCTTGGTTAACTCAATTCCTAAGTATTTTATTTTTTTGGTGGCTATTGTAAATGGGTAAGCTTTCTTCATTTCCCTTTCTGCATGTTCACTATTGGAGAATAGAAATGCTACTGATTTTTGTGCATTGATTTTGTATCCTGCTACTTTGCTGAAATCATTTATCAACTCCAAGAGTTTTTTTGTAGAGGCTTTGGGCTGTTCGATATATAGGATCATGTCATCTGCAAACAGGGAGAGTTTCACTTCATCTTTTCCAATCTGGATGCCCTTTATTTCCTTCTCTTCTCTGATTGCTCTGGCTAGTACTTCCAACACTATGTTGAATAGGAGTGGTGAGAGTGTGCATTCTTGTCTAGTTCCTGTTCTTAAAAGAAAAGCTTTCAGTTTCTCCCCATTCAGGATGATATTGGCAGTGGGTTTATCATACATATATGGCTTTACTTATGTTGAGATACTTTCCATCTATACCTACTTATAGAGGGTCTTTGTCATGAATAAATGTTGAATTTTATCAAATGCTTTTTCAGCATCTATAGAGATGACCATATGGTCCTCGTGTCTGATTTTATTAATATGGTGTATCACATTTATTGATTTGCATATGTTGAACCAACCTTGCATCCCTGGGATGAATCTTACTTGATTGTGGTGAATAATTTTACGTATGTGTTGCTGTATTCTGTTTGCTAGTATTTTAGTGAGGATTTTTGCATCTATATTCATCAAGGATATCGGCCTGTAGTTTTCTTCTTTGGTTATATCTTTACCTGGTTTTGGTATCAGGATGATGTTTGCTTCATAGAATGAGTTTGGGAGATTGGCGTCTATTTCAATTTTTTGGAATAGTTTGTAAAGAATCGGTGTCAATTCCTCTTTGAATGTTTGGTAAAATTCTGCTGTGAATCCATCTGGTCCTGGGCTTTTCTTTGTTGGGAGCCTTCTGATAACAGCTTCAATCTCCTTTATTGTTATTGGTCTGTTCATATTTTCTATGTCTTCATGGCTCAGTTTTGGGAGCTTGTGTGTGTCCAGAAATTTATCCATTTCCTCCACATTTTCAAATTTGTTGGCGTATAGTTGTTTATAGTAGTTTTGAATAATTCCTTGTATTTCAGATGAATCAGTTGTAATATCACCTTTTTCATTTCTAATGTTTGTTATTTGAATCTTCTCTCTTCTTTTTTTTGTTAGCCATGCCAATGGTTTGGCAATTTTATTTATCTTTTCAAAAAACTAACTTTTTGATTCATGATCTTTTGTATTGTTTTTTGTGTTTCAATTTCACTAAGTTCTGCTCTGATCTTAATGATTTCTTTCCATCTTCTAACTTTAGGTTTGGATTGTTCTTGTTTTTCTAGATCTTTAAGGTGAAGTGTTAGGTTGTTCACTTGCCATCTTTCCATTTTTCTGAAGTGAGCATTAAATGCAATAAATTTCCCCTTAGTACTGCTTTTGCAGTCTCCCACAGGTTTTGGTATGATGTATCATTATTTTCATTAGTTTCAATAAATTTTTTGATTTTCTGCTTGATTTCTTCTTGGACCCATATGTCGTTAAGTAGAATGCTGTTTAATTTCCACGTGTTTGTATAGTTTCCAGAGTTTCGTTTGTTATTGATTTCTAGTTTTAATCCATTGTGGTCTGAGAAAATACATGGGATAATTCCAATGTTTTTGAGTTTGTTGAGACTTGATTTGTGACCTAATATGTGATCTATCCTGGAGAATGATCCGTGTGCTGATGAGAAGAATGAATATTCTGAGGTTGTTGGATGGAATGTTCTGTAGATATCTGCCAATTCCAATTGGTCTAGAGTATTGTTTAGATCTTGTGTTTCTCTGCTGATTCTTTGCCTAGATGATCTGTCCAATATTGACAGTGGGGTGTTCAGGTCCCCTGCTATTATGGTATTAGTGTCTATTTCCTTCTTTAGGTCTAAAAGAGTTTGTTTTATAAATCTGGCTGCTCCAACATTGGGTGCGTACATATTTATGATTGTTATGTCTTCTTGATGGATCAATCCTTTTATCATTATGTAGTGTCCCTCATTGTCTCTTTTTATGGTTTTTAGTTTAAAGTATTTTATTGGATATAAGAATAGCTACTCCAGCTCGTTTTTCTTTTCTTGCTTGCATGGTAAATCTTTTTCCATCCTTTCATTCTTAGTCTATGTGAGTCTTTATGGGTGAGGTGGGTCTCTTGTAGGCAGCATATAGTTGGGTCCTCCTTTTTAATCCAGTCAGCCAGTCTGTGTCTTTTGATTGGGGAATTTAAGCCTTTTACGTTAAAAGTTGTTATTGAAAAGTGTTGATTTATTCCTAGCATTTTATTGATTATTGTTTGGTTGTCTTAGGTGTCTTTTGTTCCTTGCTTTCTGATTTACTGTTTGTTTTCTGTATTTGTTGGTTCCTTGAGTTGTAGATAGCCTTTTTGTTTGTTTGTTTTCTCTTCATGAATGCCATTTTTATTCTACTAGTGGGTTTTGATTTTTCTTGGGTTTTTATGGCAATGGTAGCTATTTTTCAGGAACCAAACCCAGTACTCCCTTGAGGATTTCTTGTAAGGGTGGTCGTGTGGTGGTAATCTCCCACAGTTTTTGTTTGTCTGAGAAATATACTATTTGCCCTTCATTTCAGAAGGATAGCCTTGCCGGATAGAGTATTCTTGGCTGGCCATCTCTGTCTTTTAGTATTTTGAATATTTCATCCCATTCCTTTCTGGCTTTTAGGGTTTGTGATGAAAAGTCTGATGTTAGTCTGATTGGGGCTCCCTTATGGGTGATTTGACATTTCTCTCTTGCAGCTTTTAAGATTCTCTCTTTGTCTTTGAGTTTTGCCAATTTGACTATAACATGTCTTGGAGACCTTTTCGGGTTGAATACGTTTGGGGATCTTTGAGCTTCCTGGATCTGAAGATCTGTGATTTTTCCTATGCCTGGGAAGCTTTCTGCCACTATTTTGTTGAATATGTTTTCAATGCAATCTCCTTTTTCCTCCCCTTCTGGAATACCCTTAACTTGGATATTTGAGTGCTTAAGGTTATCTTATATCTCTCTCAGATTTTCTTCAATGCTTTTGATTCTTTTTTTTTTTCTTTTTTTTATTTTTTGTCAGCCTATGATTTCAAACAGCCCATCTTCAAGTACAGAGGTTCTCTCTTCAACTTCCACAAGCCTGCTGGTTAAACTCTCCATTGTGTTTTTTATTTCACTGAATGAATTCTTCAGTTTGGCAAGCTCTGTTACATTTTTTTTTTTCAGGGCATTGATTTCCTTATACATTTCTTCTTTCAGGTCCTGTATACTTTTCCTCATTTCATCATGTTATCTAGCTGAGTTTTCTTGTATCTCATTCAGTTTCCTTAGAATTATCACTTGAAATTCCTTGTCAGACATTTCAAGGGCTTCTTGTTCTATAGGATCTAGAGTTTGAGTGTTGTTACCCTTTGGTGGTGTACTTTCTTGATTTTTCATATTTCTGGTATCTTTTCTTTGATGTTTATTCATTGTGGCAGGGGGTTTCACAGTCCACAGGTTTGACACTATTGTCTGACTGTGATGTTGCTGGGGTTGCCAATTTGGTATGGCTACCTCAGTAACTGCTCAGTTGGCCACTAGTGCCTTGCGTGTGTGGTTGCCTCGGGTCTTGGGCCTCTCCGGGGAACTACCTCTCTGGTCAGCTTGGACTCGATCGGGCTGCTGGGTCACGGGGTGGTACCACAGGGTGTGTGGTCTCTTCTGAGCTTCCACCTCCCTGCAGGATGTCTCCCTGTTCCGCATGCACTGGGCCGGGCTGCTGGGATGCACAGAGGCACCGCAGAGTGTGTGGTCTCTGCGGAGCTTCCCCTTCCCTGGCCGGACGTCACCCTGCTGCGTGCGCACTGGGCCGGGCTGGCAATGGAGCTGGGAGGCGGCAGTGAAGCCTACCTGCTGGATTGCACAGTGGCAGCCCCACACGGTGTGTGGTTTCTGCAGAGCCTCCACCTCCCTTGCTGGACGTCTCCCCACTCCGTGCACACTGGGCCGGGCTGGGAATGGAGCCAGGTGGCGGCAGTGAAGCCTATCTGCTGGATCACACAACGGCGGCCCCACAGGTCATGTGGTCTCTGCGGAACTTCTGCCTCCCCCACTGGACATCTCCCCATTCCGTACACACTTGATGTTATGTTTTTATAGTTGTAAATCAGTTGATTTGTGGGAGAGAGTGACGCTGGGGACCGTCTATTCTGCCATTTTGACCGGAAGTCCTCAGTACTTTGTACACTCTTAAATGCTAAGGTCAGACAGTTAGTGTTTGAAGCTGTGCTGGAATATTTGGTTTGGGGTTATTGAGTGGGCTCATTCATCACCTCAACCAGTTGGCTAGATTCAGTTTCTGAGGCTGGGAAGTCCAAAGTCCAGGAAACACAGCTGATGAAGGCCTTGGTGGTGGCAACAGTGATGGCAGAGTAACACACACAGGCCAAAAGCTGTGTTAAGCTCTGCAGATGCAAGACCTCAGTAAGTTCACAATAGTTTCAGAGGCTAGGAAGTCCAAAGTTCAGGGAACACAGCTGGTGAGGATCTTCTTCGGTGGTGGCTTTATGGCAATGCAGGGGTCTCATGTGGCAGAAGATGGCAGAGCAGACAGAGCTTGTGCATCATTGTGTCTGCAGCCATAACCAAGGCCATAACCCTGTATCAGTTTTGATTGACTGATTTGTCTTTTCCCTATAAATAGTATTTTTCCTGCTTCCTTGTGTCCTGGATAGCTTTTGTATTCCTTTAAATATTCTTTAGCATTGTTTTGAATGTGGTTAAGTTACTTAGAAATAATTTTTCCCTTTTAGGTCTTGCTTTTAACATTTTTAGCAGGAAGAGACTAGCATTTAGTCTGGAGTTAATCTTCCCTATTGCTGAGGCAAAACCTTTCTGACTACTCTCCATAATTCTCCAATAATTATGAGACTTTCCACTATGGCTGGTGGAAATGGCACTATTCCTGCCTATATGTAAACTCTGATCATTTTTTCCTCTAACGTTTTTGGGAGGTTCTTTCCCCAGGGTTGTATCATTACATGCGTGTGTTGCTCAGTACTCAGTACTGTGAAGCTCTCCCCTCTCTGGTACTCTGCCCTGAAAACTCTAGTTTCCTTGGACTCCCAGTTCTGTCTCCACACCTCAGGAAGACCTCCAGGTCTCCCTGGGTTCCCCCTCCCTGCACTGTGGCCTGGAAACTTTCCCTAGGCAGTAAGCTGGGGCAGTTGTAGAGCTCACCTTGCTTATATCCCATCTCTTAGAGGTCACCACCCTTTGTTTCCTGATGTCCATTGCCTTAGGAACCATTACTTTATATATTTTGTCCAGATGTTGTTGTTGCTCCAGGTGGGAGGGTAAATCTGGTTCTTGTTATTCCATCTTTGCTGGGAGAGAATGTCTTTGATTCTTGCTAAAGTTCATCCCTCATAAATTCTTTGAGCAAAAGTCTGAGATTAGTAAACTCTCAGTCTGTGTATATCTGAAATTTTCTTTATTTTACATTCACCATTAAATGCTGGTTAGCTGAAGGAAGGATTCTAATTGTTTTTCTGATCACTTTGAAGCTATTTGTCCATTGGCATCTACTGTTGCTAGTGATAAATTGGCTTCAGGCAGAATGTCATTCATTTGTGGGTAGTGTTTCTTTTCTGGTAGCTTTTCAGATTTTTTCTTTCTATTTATTGTTTTTCAACTTCTCTACAACATGTCTAGAAATGGAATTTTTTGTGCTACTCGGAATTCAGTGTGTCTTTTCATTTTAGGGGCTTGTTTTTCTTCACTTATAGAAAATTCCCCATCATTATTTCTTTAAATGCTGCTTCTCCCCTATTTTCTCCGTCTGGAACCACTAATCTAACTACTCATTTAGTATAAATGTTGGAACTTCTCGTTTTCTCCATAACTTTTAATTTATCTTTCTTAAAATATTGCCACTATTTACCAAGCACTTACTATGTGTCAAGAACTATAAACTCATTTAATCCTAACAGTATCTCTGCATTTAACAGATGAAAAAAATCGAGACACAAAGAAGTTTTAAAACATGCTTGAGGCCTTATTACTGATAAATAGCAGAGCCAAGATTGAATCCCGGGTGTGTGGCTTCAGAGCGCTTGCACGCTACTAATATTCTATACTGTCTATCACAATTTCATCTTTTTGTGCTGCTTTCTGTGCTGCATTCTGGATGGTTTCATCAGATCAGTTTGAGTTTACTAATTCTCCTTCCAGCTGTTTCTAGTCTATTCTTCAAAACATTTATTGAGTTTTTAATAATTCATTTCTACTTGGTTCTCTTTTCATAAGCTTTTCTTGGCTTATGTGTTCTATTCCTAATTTTATCTCTTTTAAACATACATATTCAAGTCTCTCTGATTGTTTTATTATCCTAATTTCTGGGAGGTGCACCACTCAGATGTTCCTTCGAGAAAGAACTTATTTCAACCACAAGGAGTAGAGTTAGGTGACAACCTCAAGCTTTTAGTGCCTTCAGGATCTGCCTCGGCTTTCTCATTGAGGCCACGTTCTTCCTTGGCAATCCCTAAGTAATAGCTGAACATGGCAGGGGTGCTAGATTCTTGCCATTTCTGTTCAATATAGGACTCCTCTAATGGGCAATATTCGCTCTGTACTTCTCTTTGGCTTAGCCAAGACCTTGTCAGATCTGCGGCCTGTCTGAGGTTCTCTCTGCCCAAATTTGCTGCCTCCCCATTTCGTCTTTCCCTGGCATTATGCCTCAGTAAACCCCTGGCACTCCCAATTCTGTCTCTGCGTTTACTTTCTGGAGGACCCAAGTAACACAGCATATGAATTATCCAAGCTGTTTGCTCTTCTGACTTTCTCTCCTAGGAACCTTTCTCTTCTCATACTTTGTAACATTTTTACTATGAGATTATCTTCAGGGGGAGTTGTTTTCTATAGTAGCCCCAAGTATTCTGAATTGTGGGGGAATACCTTGGGTAGTTTCACAAGAAGCTCCATTAGTTTAACCAATTCCAATAGAAATTTTATGTCACTTTCTTGGCTAGGGTTCCCCCAAACACAAGAACCACCATTACATAGTTAATGCAAATTAATCCTCACACTCACACTAATGCAGGTTGTAAAGACAATTGTTCTCAGGTGACTCTGCTATCTACAGCTTTTGAGCTCAGCTATGTATTTTTAAATATGTTTGTTATATTTTATTCAGCATTTATATTTATTTAGAGTAAGAAGTGAAAGGCACGTCTATGCTCCCTATAATACCCCATACTTACTGAAAATAAACCCAGAAACCTGAGTTAAATATATTTTTTTAACTACATTTCCATATAATTTATTTCCTTGGTCACCCTATTTTTTAACTTTTCATTTTGAAATAATTGTAAAGTCACAAGAAATTACAGAGGAGTTCTGTGTTCCCTTCACACCATTTTCCCCAATTAGGAATCTGCATTTTAAGCAAGTAATCGGATGACTCAGATGTAGATGCAGGTTGTTGCAGATGCTGCCAGTTTCCCACCCATATACTTTGTACCTTTCCTGCCAACTGTTAGCATCCACCCTTAACCAAAGACTCCCAGCATTGGTATGTAAATACACCAGCTCCCACACCCCTCAGGTGGGTTGTTTCTGAGGCATGTTTTGTGTCATTTCCCAGAGTTTCTGTGCTTGATTAAGCTAGAGTGACCAACCGTGGTAGCTGACTTAATCATAGACTCTTATTGGCTGCCTTTTCCTTTATCACTTCCCACTTCTCTACCCATAATCACTTCCCAAATAAGCTAACTCAAAGGTTTGTCTTGGGGTCTGCTTCTAGACTTCTAAGCTAAGACAGCTTGTACCGGAAGTGGTCTGAGAAAGCAGATACTTAGAATGGATTCTAGAATTGGATAACTTGCCAGCCAATGGCAACAAGATGCCATTGTTTGGAGTCCTTAACATGTTGTAGAAGCCTCATATAAGGACTGTCACCTATGATGAACTGGGGGCTGGGATACAGGTATACGGGGATACAGTCATTTATGAAGTCTCTCCAGCATCTGAAAGATGTAATGCAGGCAATGGTAGTTGAAGAACTGATGGAGTTTGTTGGTTGTTGTTAAGTATCATTGATGTGCTAAAGAAAGAGAATGATAGGGTCAAATTAGCCAACTACCAACCTAGGGCATGGCATGAAAGACAGAAAACTGCTATGACAGCATTTTTAAATCTCCTAATCCCCTACAGCTGGTGGGCAGATAGGGCTGAAAACCAAGTTCAGGACCTAATGATGAGAGTGGCAGAAGTGTCCCATTCCCCTTTGCTAAAGGATAGTAGGCTCCCTCCCCTTGCCTGGACACTATACAGAGGTCTCATGCAAGGCAGATACCTTGTAAGATGATACTTGCCCTGTTTAAGACCTGCTCCTACCTACTCTTGTGTCTTCTAGGCCAATCACTAGGGTCAAGTCTCAGCATGGTATCACTGAGGAAGTACTGCCTTTGCTTGGAGAAACAGGACTTTTACTAAAAGAACTGCAGGACCTGGCTAATAGGTACCAACAGAAAGCTAGCAGACATGCCTGGGAATGCATGTTGAAGGTGGTGATTCAGGAAGGGGATTGGAACACAGCAATGGAGAAGAGAAGAGTCTGCTTGCATGGAGGCACTCTACTGGGCCTCCGGATTTCCATCCCGGCAAGGATACTTGGAGCTGGGAAGGTTCCTGGAAACTTGGGAGAAAAAAAATGATCAGAGTCCATTCAGGAGACAGAAACTGCACCATGAATTTAAACAGAGAATCTAATGTAAATTATTGTTAAGTACCTATGAAGTTATTAACTAGGTAACTGGAAAGGTAAAAAGAAAGTGCTAAGTTATCACAAAGGTAGCAGTGATAGAAGATACCGTGCTCGGGGGCTGGTAGAACAAGGTAAAATGTGGAATTATCAAAATTTAGAAGCTTAGAGGAAGGGTTCTGTGTTAGTTCATTTCTTTTACTTATAACAGAATACCTGAAACTGGGTAATGGATAAAGAAATGAAATTTATTTCTTACAATTTTGGAGGCTGGGAAGTCCAAAGTCCAGGGAACACATCTGGTAAGGGTCTTGGTAGTGGTGACAGTGATCCAGGGGTCTCACATGGCAGAAAATGGTGGAGCAGAGAGAAACTCATCTCATCTCTCATGTGCTCTCCTTTTAAAGCCCTCAGAACCATGCCCAAGACCACCATTTCTAATCCATTCACTGTGGCATGGTCCTACAATCCAATCACCGCTTCAAGGCTCCACCTTTCAATTATCATAATAGGATTTCCCACCCTCAACAGTTACAGAGGGAATTAAGCTTCTAATATATGAAATTTGGGGACACAATTCAATCAATCCATACCAGCCACTTAACCAGAGTAACTGTACACTGGAGAATGAAAATATCCAGATATTTCTGTGGTTTGGGGATAGAGAGTCTAGGCTGACACTGATACTAGGGTATCCAAAATGCCACTATGTCCCTCCTGTTAAAGTAGAGGGATATGAAGGCAGCATGACAAATGGAGTCTTTGCCAAAGCCCATTTCACAGTGGGCACAATGGATCTGGCAGACCCTTCTGTGATCATTTCCCCATCCCTGAATACTTAATTGGGATGAATAAATTCAGCAGGTGGTAGAAACCTCACATTGGTTTCTTAGTAAAGAAAGATCCACACTGGGGAGATTGCCAAATGGAAACATTTGAAATTGCTCACACACGCCCAGACAAGATAGTAAATTAGAAGTAATTCTGCACTGTGCAGTGAACGGCAGAGATTAGCATCGCTCTCAAAGATTTAAAGAACACAGGGTGGTGGTCCCCACGGTTTCCCCTTTTGATTCACCACACTGGGCACTAAAAAAATCAAAAGTAGGAAAAAAAAAAAAACACCCAGGTAGATCATGGTGGGTGATTGTGTACTACCATAAACTTAGCCAAGTGGTAGCCCCAATCGCAACTTCTGTTCCAGATGTGGTATCTCTACTAAAATAGACCAAGACCACCTCTGACACTTGCTATACAGCAATTGTTCTGTCAAATCCACTTTCCTTTTCCCTCCAATCATTTGCAAGAAGAAATATCAGAAGCAGTTTGCATTCACTTGGAACAGGAACAAACAGCAGGATACATTCATGATCTTGCCCCAGAACTATATAAACTTTCCTACTCTATCACAGAGAGCCACTCAGTAGACCTCTTTGGACTTTGCAGACAGCATATAACTCATGTGGGAATACTGCTCCAATCCATTTAGAAGAAGCTAGGTGATGAAAGTATTCATAGTAGATAAAGACACATACAGAATCTTTGACAAGCCTTAGTAGGAGGGTTTCAGTGCAGACTCCTAGGATTCTGGAGTAAGGACATGTTCCATGTAGCAGGGAACCATTCAGTATTTGAAAACCAATGCCTGGCAAGCTACTGGGTTCTAATGGATACTGAGCAGTTGGCCATGGGAAATCAGCTGACTATGTAGCCACAGCTTCCCATTGTAAGTTGTGTACTATCGGATCCATCAAGCTATAAAGCCGGGCAGGTGCAACAGCAATCCATTGAAGGTTGAAAATGGAACATTCAGGATTAGGCCCAAGCAAGACCAGAGGTCACAAATAAATTACACAAGCAGGCACAGACCCCATATTATCACCTGTATTTGCACTGCAGTCTTTCCCTCAGTTCACACTTACAACCAGCTGACAGAGGAGGAAAAAGCTTCGACCTGGTTTATGGGCGAGTTGGCATAATAGGTTGGTGAGAGACAAGAATGCACTCTTGCTGCAGCGCAGCCCAGGAGGCAGAATTTGAAGCAGTGCATTGAGTCATCGGCTTGTTGCAAAAACAGAAGTGGCCTGAGGTCAGGACTCCTGGGCAGTGGTAAATAGTTTGGCTGATTGCTCAGGGACCTGCAAAGAACAAAATTGGAAAATTGAAATTAAGAAGGTCCAGGGAAAAAGCATGTAGACTGATCTCTAAGAGAAAATACAAAATGCGTGAATCTCTGTGTATCAGTCTGTTTTTGTGTCGCTATAACAGAATACCCAAGACTGGGTAATTGATAAAGAAAAGAGGCTTATTTTGCTCACAATTCTGGGACAGCTGCATCTGGCATGGGCCTCAGGCTGCTTCTACTCATGGTGGGCAGCCAGCAGGTGCAATGAGATCACATGGCGGTAAGAAACAAGAGAGGGAGAGGAGGTGCCAGGCTCTTTTTAACTACCAGTTCTTGCAGGAACTAATAGAGCGAGAACTCATCCACTACCCCGCCAAGGGAGGGCATTAATCTATTTGTGAGGGACCTGCCTCCCATGACCCAAACAGCTCTCAACACTGCCACATTAAGGATCGGATTTCAACATGAGCCGTGGGGAGACAAACATATTCAAATTATACCACTCTATCTCATTTCATTGTCTACCAGAAAGTGCCCATTTCAGGGAAGCATTGAAGAACCAGGCAGATAGGAGGACTCAGCCAGCGGAAATGAGCTTATTGCTCTCCTCAACCACCCCAGAGCATGCACAACGGGCCTGTGAACCCAGTAGCCATGGTGGCAGGGATGGAAGCCATGTGAAGCCCAATAGCATGGGCTCCCTCTCACCAAGCCTGATCTAAGTATTACTACTACTAAGTGCCCACTCTGTCGGAATAGAGACTAAGGTTGAACTCTTGATATAGTACCATCCCTCAAGGAGAGCACACAGCCACATGATGCCAGGTTGATTACACTAGACCCAATCACCCTCGGGCGATGGGTCGGGAGAGGCATGATCCTACTATGATTTCATGGGATTGATGGAGATTTGCCCTCTCTGTCCACAATGTCTTGGCTAGCACCACTATCGGAGAGTCCCCAGAGTGTGTAATTTATCATCATGGGAGCCCCCCCAACCCCATAACATACCATGGGGGAAGTGGGCACATGACCATGTTATTCACTGGTCCTATTACATATCATATCAACCAGAAGCTGCCATCCTGAGAAAATGATGGAATAACCACTTGACAGCATAGCTAAAGCATCAGCTTGAAGTTAGGGTTGTAGTGTTGTCCTTAAACATATACCTTGAGCCAATAGCCATAATATATGCTGTATCCCTGATAGGCAGAATATGTGGGTCTGGGAACCAAGAAATGGCTCAACTCACCTTTATTCCCTATGACCCACTTGGTAAATTTATGCTCCCTATCCCCAAAGCTTTAGGCTCTGCTGGACTAGAGATCCTAGTTCCCGGAGGGTAGGGGAAAACAGTTCTACCATAGAGCATAGTAATGGTTTTACTAAACCTAAAATTATATCTGCCCCCTGGCAGTTTGGAGCTCCTCATGCTGGTAGACCAGCAGGCAAAGAAAGGAGTTCCTGAACTGGTATGTGTGAGCAACCCCTGCTGGCCCAGGTAAGGGGCATCTACAATGGGTGGTAGAGAAGGAAGATGATGAACATCAGTTAGTCTCAGGACCAACCATAGCAAGAGGGTGTCTGGAGCATGTTCCTCCCCCCAACACACACTTTCTTTTAAGTAATTATGACGGTACCACCTTGAAGAAGCAGTGGCAGAACATGAAACTTAATGTGGGTGCAAGTTTATCTGAGCAGGTGCAAGGGGTGGACTGTAATAGATACTGTCAATGCCCTATTCTTTCCCTCAAACCTGTCGGTGAGCTCCCAAGACTTCCGACCATCAGCATCTGCATGGTTGCTGAGGACTCTTTCCCCAGAACCACAGAGAGCTGACTGTACACATAACAGTTTACGAGTCCTGAGGAATTAAACACCATGGGGTAGCAGCCTCAACACTCCAAGATAGTGTATAGATACCCCAGCTCCCCTGCCCCTTGGGTGGCACCATTCCCACTTCCCTGTTAGTGTTAGTTGCATTTCCCAAATAAACTATTTTCATTCCAGTCCTTATCTCCACGTCAGCTCTTGGAAGAACCCATGCTAAGACACGTGCTGTTCAAGGACTGTGCTTTGAGAAGCACTGATTTAGAGAGTAAGCTCATGTCTGTGTTTTACAAATCTCTCTCTCTCCCCCTCTCCCCACTCCCACATATGTGAAAAAGGTCTGTAAGGCTCTACCCTAAGCATTAACAACAGTTCTTTCTGGGTATTGGAATCATGACTATTTCAAATTTCCTCTTAGTTTTTCCCTCTACTTTGTTTTTCTGCAGCAGCAACTGTGTTTCAGAAGTTATTTTTAATTGGCAATTAGGAGATTATTGGTGAGTACAGAGGAGAGGTGGGAGCCAAGCCCGGCTGCAGTGGGTTGGGAGCTGCAGGGAGGATGCGTGGACGGTTCTTTCAGGAAGCCAGGCCGTGCTGTAGAAAGGGTGTTCTTAAGAGAAACTTGAGCATGTTTATAGGCTGAAGACGAGCAGCCAGTGAAAAGGAAGGAGACGAAAATACAGAGTCGAGGGGGATAATCGAAGGAGTCGGGTCCCAGAGGAGGCCTGAGGGCATAAGACCAGGGCCCAGGGGAAGGAATCAGTTCTGAACAGAAGGCCCACGTCATCCTCTGAGACCAGAGGACAGAGGTGAGGGCCAATGCAGTCACAAATGCATTTACTTCGCCCACTCATTCACTTTAGACTCTGCCTCATTACACAGGGACGTGAGGCATTTCCATAGCTACATTGACAGGTTGAAGGGGACTGGAATTTGAGAAGTCCCCATGGAGGGGGTTTTACTTTCTTCATGGAGACAAGGTCCCCCACTGAGAAAGAGCAGGTGGGTCCCTATGGGGCTAAAGGAGTCAGGCAAAGGTTTGGAATGGTGGGGAGGGACTGAGAGAGGGCGCTCAGCTGGACCATTTACTCATGTGACGTCTACTGTATGGAGCTGACGGCCCAGATTGGGCCTCGGCCCAGACTGCACAACTGTGGAATCTTCTCCGGGAGCTTGGGGTAGAGTAGCCTGTGCCGCTTACTTGCTTGTGTTTGTAAGTAAAGCTCTGGCTTTAGGCAAGTCACTTCCGCCCGCTGAGCCACAGTTTTCTCATCTGCAAATGGAAAGAAAAATGTCAAGTCTGGAGGGCGGTCCTGAGGAAGAAATGAACTACGGACATGAAGCACCTAGCACAACACTTGGCACACGGGAGTTGCTTAGTGTCCCTTCTGCTGCTCCTGTCCCTTCGAATGGGCCTGCGCCAATGTGACCTGGATAGAAAGGGATGCGGGTGTTGGTACCTTGCATTGGGTGGATGCCGCTACACACAGCAATTTTAAATACAGTCGACTCTCATTATTCGCGGTAGCTAGTTTTATAAAGTCACTGCAAAAACTGAATTAGCAAATACTGAATCATTGTCCCTAGAGGAAGTACATCAGGTTCCTGCCAATCTTTAGCCACATTTTCATCAATCAATACATAACCATGTATTATGTGTGTTTGTGTTTAAAGACACCTTATTTTATATATATATATATATATATATATATATATATATATATATATATATATATATATATATATTTGATTCATCAGCATTGAACTCACAGCCAACAGTACTATAACTCATGTCTGAACAAAACTTATCAAACACACATATTTTCTCCCAAAAGCATATCACAGCCTTCTCGCACTCAGGAACACTAGACAGCACTTTAGCACTACACTTGGGGCCCACTTAAAATAGCAAAATCACCAACAAAAAGCACAAATATGAGAAAAACATGGTACTAAATAGTCACTAAAAGGATGCTTGTTTACAATATGAGCACTGAAACAAGAAGGCAGAGTGTGTCCTTGTTCAGCCACAGCTGGGAAAGTATGTATGGGGCAAATCAAAATTTTCACCTCTCTGTGCATATGTATGTCCACAGGTAACTGCAAAAGTGCCTCAAGTATTGATTCGAAGGTTACAGATAAGTTTTAGAAGTAGGTGGATTTGCAAATATGGAATTCATGAACAATGAGGATGGACTGTATCTTTATTTTTTCTGATTACAAAATTAATATAATATCCCATATCATCTAGCAGTTAGAACATTTTAATTTTTAATTATTATAATAAACAGAGCTATATAATGTAAAAGTTAAAGTCCCTCCGTAATCCCAGTCCATAGATGAACACAGTTAGAATTACTATATACTTCTACAGAATTTTTACTATGCAAATAATATCTGTGCACATGTGTAAGTCTGTATCAATATCTATGTGTGTGCATATGCTTGGGTCTTTCTTTTCTTCTTCTTCTTCTTTTTTTTTTTTTTTTCATTCAACAATATCTCTTGGATAGCTTTCCAAAAACAAAAAAATTGCTGATGTTATTTTTTAGAGTATGAATGGTAGGAGGTAGCATACACTGCAGTCAGAACCTCTCAGTCTTAGTTCAGACCACTCTACCACATCAGGTTGGGAAAACAGAGATCCAAAGAGAGCAATGACTTGCCAAACTTAAATATAATGCACAGTTTTAGTGTCCTGCATCTTAACTGAGATGCAGTAAAGTCAGGAGAAGTACGAAGGGCAAAAAGACTGAAAACTGGAAAGTATTATGAAAGATAAAAGAGGTTGTGACTTTCAGCCAGAGAAAACCACATTGTATACACTTCGGAGGAGATTGAAGTTAGATATTAAATGGAATTTATCTACTGGAAGGATTTAGACAAAAGCATAAAATAGTACCAGAGCCTCTTCTAAAAACAGTTGTCGAATAGCATGAAGAAGGCTAATCTGCTGCAAAAAAGAAACCCAAAAAACAATGGCTTATAGAATATAAATGATTAATTCTCCCTCTCTGGTCCATGTCGGTGGGTGACTCTACTCCATCCAGTCATTCAGGAGCCCAGGTTCCTCTCATATATTTGCTCTGTCAGCCCCTTTGGAGCATTATTGAAGCTGGGTCCCTAGCACATCTGTGTTCCAACTCAAGGAAAGAGGAAATGGAGCATGGAAGAGCAAAAGTCCCATGTCTTAAGGCCTATTTCTATTTATGTTCCATTGGAAAGAACTTAGTCAGAAAGCCACGCCTGGCTGCAAGAGCAGCTGGGAAGTGCAGTCTCTCACAGACCAGCCATTCCTCCAACTGCTACTCTATTAGTACTGAAGAACAGGAGGATGAGTTTTAGTGGACAACTAGCAATTTCTACCACATCTCCTTTTTCTGAGCCTCAGTATCTTCCTTATAAAATGGGGGTAATAATACGTACTAGTTAAGATTGCTTTGAGACTCAGATTCAATAACATGTGAGGGTACTCAGTGAACCCTACCGTGCCTGACATTTCCTCTTTGTTTTTCCCTCTAAACTGCAAGCTCCTTGGGAGTAAAGTGTCATAGTTTATTCCATCCACTCCTACAGGCCTGCCCAGACTCAACACCAGTAAGTACATGTTGAATAATAAAGCCACTGTCTTATCCACCATCAAGACTTTTTTCATTTTACTTCAAACGCTTCAATAATTTAGACCCTGCCCTTTTTAACACTCCTCCACTGGGGGGTGCATATCAGTATATCAGTTGGGATTCTTTGGGTTGCCAAATGACAGCACACCACTATGAAACTAACGTAAGCAGTAAGATGGACCATCTCACAAACCAAAAGTCCAGGTCTGGGTCAAAGAAAAAGCCCCTCTTCCCTAGGACTCTCCTGGACCCACTGAAAGCAAGACAGCTGCCACAATTTCAAGCTTTGCCACCAAACACATCCACACTGAGCAAAGGGGGCAGACTGCTTGTGAAAGTGAAGAAACCCTTTCTAGGAGCCCCCTCTCTGCAATAGGCCTCACCTCTGATTTTTTAGGCCAGACCTACCCAACCTTCACCGGCAAGACAAATGTGACCACCATGATGAACTTGGACCAAACAGGACTCACTCATGGAGTTGGGCTGGGGTCAGCCTTTCCTTGGTCACACAGGGAAGGGGGACATCTGAACAAAATCAGGGTTCTGACTGTGAGGAAAAGTCGAGGAATTTTTGTTGCATGAGCAACCAACCTGTTTCTGGCAATGATGGAGACACTGGGCCAGGTGAGAGTGTGACAGAGGACATGTAAATAGCACAGAACTAAACTTAGAGCTGTTTCTTAAATTGTATCTCAATAAAGTTAACTTCAGTGAAGACATTTCTGGAGGAGGCAGAAACTAAAGAGCCACTGTCCATGCCTCTTCTCTCTCACCTCTATATCCAATTCATCACTAAAGTTCATAGTGTCTGTCCTTTCAAAACCCTAGCCCTCTCTCCTTACCCACTGTCAGGAGCCCAGCTTGGGTCTCACCTCCTGCAGGACCTCACTGAGGACCAGTCTTTCCTTCCTCCTGCAATCTACGCCTTTGCTGCTGTTATTCAGCTACACACCTTTATTGTGTGCGGAGCACTGTGCATATGTAGACACATCTGAAAGAGTCTCTACCTTCCCCTTGCTGATGATGTATGAGCATCTCCAAGACTTCCTGAAACCCAAATTGGACCAGCCATTCCTCTGCTTGAAAGCCCAATGCCTTCAAGACATTCTTCACCATGACCCACAATGGCCTCCACCTCACCCAAAGCCCCTTCCCTGCCCCATCCCCAACAGTACAGAATTACTTGCACGTCGCTCAGTGTGCCCCCCCTTTCACACCTCTATGCTTTTGCATGCGTTCTCTCCTCTGCTCTATTAGAAGTCCCTTATCCCGTCTCCATCTGGCACACAGACAAGGTCTCCTGTTACTCCTTTCCCCTCTCCTGCTCCACCACTCCCCTTGTACACGCACGCGCACACACACACACACACACACACACACACACACACACACACAAAGACACACACACACCCCAGCACTCCAGAAATGTTTGCTGAGTGGAGGGAACCCCTTGGGTCAGACCAATTGTCAGGGCTTTCCAAACTTCTTCCCCAAGTAGTCCTTCAGAAAGTGAAGAGGAAATGGGACTCCGAGGTTTAGGAGTGTAAGGGTCGGACATTTCTCAAGTTTTATCTTTATATTTTATGCAAAAGTTGTATTCTCTGCAGATTATACTTCTATGCAGAAGGATTATATCCTTTTTTGTTTTAATGACAAATATTTTTCTCAAAACCTCACATTGATGATCCAGAAGAAGCTCCTTCTTTATTCGTTGTCCTCTCAAGTTTGCTGCTCTCCCCTTCCCCCCGCCGTGGGGTCCCTAAGCGAGACCTGGATGCTGTTCCAAGTGCAGACCCCTAGGGAACAGCTGGGTTTCGCTTCTCCGGGATCTGGAGGATGGTGAGGGCGGGGCGGGGGGGGGGGGAGACGAAAGCCTGGAGGCCCCGCCCCTTCCCCCGCCCGCCGCGGGGGCGGAGTCACTCGGGTCCCGCCCGCGGGGGCGGGGAGGGATTCACGGCCGCCTGCAGCTCGGGTTCGGCTGGTTCCGGGTTGAGAGGCTGCGCTGGACCGAAGCAGTGGCCGCTGAGCGGGCGGGGGTAAGGCGCCGCGCCGGGCTGGAGCTGGGGGCCGGGGCCGGGCAGCTGAGCCCGCCGGCACCCTGCTTCTCCCCTGCCGGGCACAGCCGCGGTGCCGCTCAGCCCGGCTTCCCTCTCCGCCAGAATTCCCCATCCCCAGCTTCTCTCCCTCCCCCCACAGCCCCTGTCCCGGGATTTCATCCCCTGCAAGGCCTCCGCCCCCCTCCGGGATCCCCTTCTCCCAGCACCCGTTTCTTCGGACTGTCTCGTCCCCTAGAACCCCCTCGCCAGAAGCCCCTTCCCTCAGACTCCCACGGCCCCCTCCCTCCAGCACCCAGAGCTTTGGGTTACCCACTTCCCCGAGACCACCCTCCCGGGCTCGCATCCCGGGTAATATCTACCCTACGCCCCTTCTTCGCGTTACCCCGCTCCTGGGCAGCACCCCCTTCTTTCTTCGGTAGCCTCTACCCCTGCCCCTGCGGGCCTCATCCCGGCTCCCACCCCTCTGTGCTGCCCCCGACAGCGCCGCGCCCTCTCAGCCGCCCCCCTGCCTGTCGGGCCCCCCTCGCCGGCGCCATGGCGTGCAGCCTCAAGGACGAGCTGCTGTGCTCCATCTGTCTGAGCATCTACCAGGACCCGGTGAGCCTGGGCTGCGAGCACTACTTCTGCCGCCGCTGCATCACCGAGCATTGGGTGCGGCAGGAGGCGCAGGGCGCCCGCGACTGCCCCGAGTGCCGGCGCACGTTCGCCGAGCCCGCGCTGGCGCCCAGCCTCAAGCTGGCCAACATCGTGGAGCGCTACAGCGCCTTCCCGCTGGACGCCATCCTCAACGCGCGCCGCGCCGCGCGACCCTGCCAGGCGCACGACAAGGTCAAGCTCTTCTGCCTCACCGACCGCGCGCTGCTCTGCTTCTTCTGCGATGAACCCGCGCTGCACGAGCAGCACCAGGTCACCGGCATTGACGACGCCTTCGAGGAGTTGCAGGTGCGCTGCCCGGCCGGCCGGGGGCGGGGCCGGGCCGGGGGCGGGGCCCAGTCGGAATTGTCACGGGGCGGGGCCGCCGGCCGGGGCAGGGCCCTATCAGAATTAACACGGGGCAGGGCGGGGCAGGGCTAGGGGGCGGGGTCTGAGATAGACCTGGAGTAGGAGCGGGTCCATGGTTGGGGAGAGGTCGAGGGTGGGGTGGAACGGTGGGGACAAGTGAGATCACAACTGGATCACCTACTGGGCTCAGGATGCGTTGGGGACGGAGCTGAATCAAAGCTGAGCAAGGGCAGGACCACTGTCAGAGCCAGACAGGGGGCGGGGCCGCGAGGATGGGTCTGTACTCAACCCAGCAGCTGAGCTCTAGCGGGGTCTAAGGGGCGGGTCCTGGATCAGGTATGTGTCAGGACCTAGTGGGGAGTATCCGGACTAGATTGTGCTGGGCAGGTGAGGCTTTAACCTAAGAGAGTAGTCTATGTTCGGGTCAGCAAACTGCTGCGAGGCGGGCTTGGGTGCCAAGGGTTAAGCCAAGGTGTATAAGGGGTTAAGTATGGGATCAATTCAAGATACAACCGTTTTGGATTTAAACCAGAGTAGGAGCCAGGTTGAGAGTGGAGCCAGGACTTGAAGATTCAAAATTTGGAGAATATGGCCCAGATGTGAGGTGATCTAGAAGGGCGGAGGGTAGACCTGTAGGGATCCAGGGGCTTTTGATGAACTCCTTGGCTCTGTCACCCACATCAGGACCTTTAAAGACTAAGTGGAACAGTACATGTGGAGGAACCTGAGCATACTTGGATTGTAATTGGTCTTCCTTAAACCTTCCCACCTTCACTGACAAACTCCTACTCAGCTCTCAAGACCCTGCTCAAAAGTCCTCTGTGAAACTATCCCCAAGCTCCGCTGGCCAAAAAAATAGCATTAGAGCTGCATTTTTCCATTTCCCCAAATGCCCTCTATTAATAAGTATGACGTTTTAAAAACAAGTGTTCCAAGATTAGCCATATTTGGGAAATATAGTCTATTTTCTTTTAACACCCCCCCCCCAAGGATTCTCAGTGTGCACTTGCATATTAAAGGCTTGGAGAAATCTTATAGAAAAGAAATCCATCTTACTGTGTTTAATGAAATGGTTCCCAAGCTTATTTGAGCCTGGAATCCTTTTTTCAAACTAAACCATTTAGATCCAGCAGCCCCATGTCCCTGGCCTTGTGATAATAGTCTAGCACACAGTTCCCCAAGGCCAGGGACGGTCTCTTAATTCCTCTTATCTATGGTCCCAGAGCCTTACACAAGGCCTGGC